>NC_080571.1:69032171-70284671 GCF_030247185.1 Malaya genurostris
GTTATTTGCACAATAACCCAACAACCAACAGCCAACAGTGAGCGCGAAAAGTGATAGTAAAAAAATCGAAATATGATTACTTACTGTTCCGGTTTTTACTCGGTTCTGAAAGTCATAAGAAGGTTTGAAGTATGTTAACAGTTTTGTTTTGTTATTTTTTTATTTACCTTCGAAATTTATCACGTGTTTTTTTTTCTTCTATATCTCTACTATATTGCCGATAATTTGATTTGACTTTCTGGCAAGACTAACAAACAGGTTAACATTAAATTTCGGTTTAGATTGTTTTTTTTTTTGGTATATAATTCAAGTCGATTGGAGATATGTAGAGGTTAATTTGTTTGTATATGGAAAAATGCTCTACTAATCACCCGAACATCATACGTATGACTACGGTTGTACATCTTTAATTTTTCTGCCCTTTTTCGGCTGCAAGTTCCAAAGTCGGGTGGTTTTTCCCCTTCCCCTACACACACACATTCAATTGTGTTTCTACTTGTCTTTACGGGTGTGTTTGTGTTTGTTTTTCCCACCAAAAACGCTTCAGTTTTTATTTATCATCTAGAACAAATATTCATAAGTGACGTTGCGTTATGACCAGCATAACTCGTTACTGCTTAATTTGATTTTACAAGAAAACATACTTCTAGAACATTTCTCTTAGTAGATTTATTATTTTAATTGAGTTACTCGTGTACATTCAAAGGCATAGGAGGAGATTTGTGTTAATTTGTGTATCTTCTTTATAGTAAATATGATGCATTATTTGAATCTTGATTAGCTGCAAAATTTACCTTTATACGTATCTGTCATTATGCATTTCAAGATTTTTGTTTTTTTCTTTCAAACAGGATTAGGAAAAGATGAGAAAATTCTGTACTACAATATTTCTCTGGACTGGAAAAAAGCAACTTTCCAATGCATCCATCCATTCGTATATCTGGAAATACAAGACCATAATAGCATATTAGAGTATATACATTTAGAAGAATTGATGTGAAATTAAAATAGATAAATATGACATAAACGATAAACTAAGTAACGTTCATACTTTATGTTTCGTCTTTGACATGTTAGAGCTAAACAGTTTATGTTGTACTGTCAGACCACTCAGCAGTTCATCATAAACCGCTACAGCGAAGTATGCCCGGTTTCCGTCTAGTCAGTTGGACTTACTCTTCATGTGGTTTTAAAATGCAGGGTAGTTTAATTGGTAAAACAATTTCTCCGCTTTAGGAGTTAGCTGCGGATTCGAGTCCCGTCTCTGCGGTAACGTTTTCGCGGTTTTTCTGTTACATAATTACACTCGCATGTCACTTTTTCAATCCACTCCCCCGTTAGATACTGATCATATCTAGAAAGCGTTGCATACGATAGTTTTCTTAAATTGAGGGTTACAAATCGCATGCATTATTTTGTGGAAATTATGAATGTTAAAAACCGTTACGACTCTTGCGGTAAACGAGTTACGATGCGTTACGTTTAAGGAAGTTATTGTCGTTACGAAGTGTTATACACGTCGTTCTTTTGTAAGTTATAGTTGTTACAAAGCATTAAATGCGTTACTTTTTAGTAACTTATAAATGTTACGATGCGTTTCATGTTTTACTTTTTTATGAGTTATAGGCTTTTAAGGCGTTACATGAGTTACTATTAAGTAAGTTACAAGCGTTACGAAGCGTTACAAACGTGACTGTTTTGTAAGTTACAGGCGTAACGAAGCATTACATGCGTTTCATTTTTGAGTAATAGGCGTTACGAAACATGAAATGCGTTACATTTTAGTAAGTCATAAGCGTTACGAAACGTTATTTTTGGAAATTTTAAGGCGTTACGAAGCGTTATTTGCGTTGCCTTTAGTTAGTTATAAACGTTACGAAGCGTAACATGCGTCACTTTTTACTAAGTTATTGGTGTTACGAAGCGTTACATGCGTTACGTTTTTGTAAGTTATAAGCGTAACGAAGCGTAACATGCGTTACTTTTTTGTAAGTTATAACGTTATAGGCGTTTCGAAATGTTACACGCTTTACTTTTTGGTATGTTGTAGGCATTACGAAGCGTTACATGCGTTACTTTTTTGTGAACTATGACGTTACGGAGCGCAACAAACGTTAGTCATTTGCAGGTTACAGAGATCAATTTTTTATAAATTGTGGGTGTTACGAAGCGCTAAATATGTTACTTGATTGTGAGTAATAGGCGCTACGAAGCGTTGAATGCGTTAAATGCGTTAAATGCGTTAAATGCGTTACATTTCAGTAAGTTATAGTCGTTACGAAGTGTTGTATGCGTTACTGTTTTTTGTAAGCTATAGACGTTACGTTATGATTGTTACGAAGCGTTACTGTTGAGTAAGTTATAGACGTTATGGAGCATAACAAAGCGTTGCCCTTTTTTAAATTAAAAGTGTTTTGAAGCGTTACATGCGTAATAAGCATTACAAAGCGTTAAAGCGTTAAAAATATATTTTTGTAAGTTATAGGCATTACAGAACGTTATGAAGCGTTACTTTTGGGAATTTAAAGGGTTTACGTAGCGTTATATGCGTTATTTTTTTAAATTTATGACGTTACGAAACTTTACAAGCGTTTTTCATTTGAATGTTACAAGCGTTTAATGCGTTATTATTTATAAATTTTGGGCGTTACGAATCGTTAAATCCGTTACTTTTGAGTAAGGTATAGGCGTTATGGAGTGTCACAAAGTGTTACTTTTTTGTTAGTTTAAGCTGTTATGAAGCGTTACATGTGTTACGTTTTTGTGAGTTATATACGTTACGAAGCGTTACATGCGTTACATTTTTGTGAATCATAAACGTTACGAAGCGTTAAATGCGTTACGTTTTCGTGAGTTATCGGAGTTACGGAGCGTTACTTGCGTAACATGTTACATGCGTTACTTTTTAGTAAGTTACAGACGTTACGAACCGTTACATACGTTCTTTTTTATGAGTCATAAGCATATCAAGTGTATCAAGCGTTACTCATTTGAAAGCTATAAGTGTTAAATGCGATATTTTTTTATATTTTGAGTAGTGCTACTTTTTGTGTATTACAGGCATTACGAAACGTTACATGTGTTACTCTGTATATGATTTTGGCGTTACGCCGCGTTACATGCATTAGTTTTTGTGAGATTTACTAGTTATTTACATGCGTTACTTTTTTATAATTTATTGGCGTTGAGACGCGTTACATTACAGTAAGTTATAAACGTTACATGCGTAACTTTCTTGTAAACTATAGACGTTACGTTTTATGTGTTACGAAGCGTTACACGAGTTACTTTTTTGTGAGTTATAGGAGTTCCTAAGCTTACTGTTACAGTTTTGTGAGCCACAACCGTTAAGAGGCGTTACATTCATCCGTTATATATGTTACTTTTTGTAGGTTATAAACCTTACGTTATATTTGTTACGAAGCGTTACATGCGTTACATTTTTGTGAATCATAAACGTTACGAAGCGTTAAATGCGTTACTATTTAGTAAGTTACAGGCGTTACGAAACGTTCTTTTTTATGAGCCATAAGCATTACGACACGTTACAAGCGTTACTTTTTGTGAGTCATGCGTTACGAAGAGTATCAAGCATTACTGATTTGAAAGCTATAAGTGTTAAATGCGTTATTTTTTATAATTTGAGTAGCGTTACTTTTTGTAAATTACAGGCATTACGAAACGTTACGTGTGTTACCCTGTATAAGATTTTGGCGTAATGCCGCGTTATATGCATTAGTTTTTTGCGAGATTTAGGCGTTTCATGCGTTACTATTTGTAATTTACATGCGTTACTTTTTTGTAATTTATTGGCGTTAAGAAGCGTTACATTTTAGTAAGTAATAAACGTTACATGTGTAACTTCCTTTTAAACTATAGACGTTACGTTTTATGTATTGCGAAACTTTACATGCATTACTTTTTTGTGAGTTATAGGCGTTACTAAGCGCTACATACGTTACTTTTTTGCGTGTTTAAAGAATTATGAAGTGTTGCATGCGTTACTTTTTAGTAAGTCATAAACGTTACGAAGCGTTACATGCGTTACATTTTTGTAAGTTATAGACGTTACGATTTAGGTGTTACGACACGTTTTTTTGTAAATTAATAACAATACAAAGCGTTACATGGGTTAATTCATGTAAGTTATGACGTTATGGAGCGTCACTTGCGTTACTCGTGTTGATTTGCAAGGAATACATTTGTTGGTACGTTAGCGGCGTTATGAAGCATTACATTTGTTAAATAAGTATTGGTTTAAGGAGTGTATCGAAAAGTAGGTAGCAACAATAATTATTGAATAAAAAAGCGAAAAACAACATATTTTGACATCAGTTTTCGATGTATAGTAGAAAATTTACATTTTTATGCATATCACTGATAATATTGAAGAAAATCCTAGTTTCTGTGAAACGCTCGCACTTTGGACTAGACATTCTTCATTAAATTCTGCACAGTTACTTTTGTGACTTTCCTGGTGGCAGCTGTCCAGTTTTTTTTAACTTCTGCTTGTTTTGGGACACTGTACCTTCCTTCCGAAAGTGCCGCTTGACAATTGCTCAATACCTTTCAATTGGCCGAAAATCCGGGCAGTTCGGTGGGTTGATGTCCTTTTCCACGAACTGTACATTATTTTTTGACAACCACTGTAGAACGGAGTTGGCGTAGTGGGCTGAAACCAAATCCGGCCAGAAGGAAGGAGGAGCCTTATACTTTCTGTACAGTGGCAGCATTCTCTTCTTCGAACATTCTTCCTCGTACACCTTTGCCTTAATTGTGCCCTTCGTGAAGAAAATCGACGACTGCAAACCACAGGTACAAATTGCTTGCCAGACCAGATTTACAATTCTGCCCAAACTTTTCCATCGCCACCGTGGTGTCAGCGTCGTCCAGGTCCTGGTACACCGATTTCGTATAATATTGCGGTCCGGGCAGAGCTCGAGATTCTTCCTTGGCGTAGGTTTCGTCGTCGATCAGGATGCATCCGTCTTTATTCTGTAGAATCCGGTTATACAGTTTTCGCGCTCTTGTTTTGGCCTGAATTTGCTGTACCAGGGATTTTTTCGGCACCTTCTGTTTCTTGTACGTTTTCAGGGAGTTCCGAACATTGATCCGTTGAATTAACCCGATGCTTGTGTTGAACTGCTTGGCCAAATCCCGCGTCGACGCCGATGGGTTTTTCCTGATGTACTCAACCACCTTTAAGTCCCGACCGGGCTGGCTGGGACCCGTTTTCCTACCGGATCGGGGCAAATCCTTCATGGAAAGGGTCTTACCGAACTTCTCGATAGTATTTTTGACACTGATGTGGTGCACTTTCACCCGGTTTAGCAATTTCGTTGTACGTGACACCACTTTCTGAGCACCAAGTGTGCAGAATTTTCTTTCGCGTTTCCGGATCAATTCGACTCATCATTGAAACGATAAACCGTACCGAAACCAATCGATTGCGCAGCTGTTATTGACATGTAAACAAATATGTCACCGCAAAACACGCTGCAAAAAATTAAGCCATTTCTGAGTAATAACTGTTTGAATGTTGCTAACTACTTATCGATACACTCCTTAGTAAGTTATAGGTTGTAAGTATTAGGTGTTACAAAACGTTACATGTGTTACATTTTCAAAAAGTGCAAGCGTTACGAGGCGTTACATTTTTTACTCTTTTGTATATCTTGTGTGTTACGTGTGTAACTTTTTTTAAGTTATAGGTGTTAAAAAACGTTACAAGAGTTTTAGCATCCATCCATCCATATTGAAGAATAATTTATTTGCAGAATCTACTGGAAATGTAAAAATTAGGAAATGATTCGAAATGATTTGCAAGATGACATATCTCATCGAAACGAAAACTTGGATCTAATTTTGAAGGAAAATGAGCGTAAATATTATTGCAAGAAGATCCATAACGTTTATTTCTACATTTCTGAAATGGTCTTACTTCACATGAACGCACAGTACTATTATCTTTATTTTATTTCTGAGAAATTTATATGAGTTTCGTTTTTCGAATTTCAGACCACTACTTCCGGAACCTGAATCCGAAACCAGTATAGCCAAAGTAAATTTGCATGACCATCTACTAATATGACCTATAAATTTAGAAGATATTTTCCCTTCTCCACCAATCGGCTGTGCTACTCTATGCAGAGAATTGACGTCATTTAAAGTAGGAATGTAAGTCTCGTTCCAACTTGCACCAATGGTTCTGTGCTGAAGTGTAAATAAACCACTGTCAAAGATGTTCGATTCCCAACACTGAAGGTGTGCTAGCGGCATATGAGAGAGCATATCAGCTTTCATAAATTCGAACTTTATTCTGCTCACGGAATTGTTTGAAAACAATAATTTGAAGTCATTTCAACCATTTCGTGACATTTTTTTTTATCTGACCAATCCGCCGACTGTCCGAAGTGGGTGACCAAAACTAATTTTTAGAATCGCATTTCATTTCAAAATAAACTGCTCATAAAACATTCTCGGTTCGATTACAAGGAGTGTTTCGGTAAAATAAACGGTGGGTCCAGATATTAAATGAACCAAGCTTTATTAAGCAACGAACTGAAGCCTTTTGCATTCTACTAGTTAATCTTCTTATTCAGGACGAATACCGGAACGGATTCCGTACGGAAAATTGCTCTAATAAATTTAGTTTTTCAAAATAATGTTCGAGTTGATTGCCGAAGAATCTCGAAGCTCGGAGCAAACATTCCACTGTCAAACCGGGTCCGGAAGTGTTTCGGTTAGATTAGAAAGTTTGACACTGTGAGACAACTTAATTGGATTCAACAACCTTCGCACCCCGAAAGTACCCATACAGTCAAGTGTCAAAGCCTGTAGGGAGCTTCTGTTTCCGCATACGTGACGAGATTACTCAATGAGAATGTTGAGCCGGCATCGAGAGAAAAGTGGCATCGAAATCACAAACCACATCACAAACTGGGAGGGTCGTGTTAGATCCATACAAAGACGCAGACGGAGGAAATCAAGCAAATGTTTTCTTTTGCGTACAAAATCCTTCTAAGCTCTTCATGTTGACTCATTTGTTGGGTGATTGAGGTTCTCTATTTGCCGAAGTAAATCGAAGTCGTTGCTGGAAGAGGGTATCGATTCCCGGATCAATTTGCCGATGTACCGTCGAGCTGGAAAGTGCTGTACTCGTTGATCCAAATTAGCCAATTACTCTTGGAATGAATGGAATGGAATTCCTCGGAGTTGTTTCTATTTGCTCTTCCGGGTATTTTCCTTTTAATTGAAACGGCAAATTCCGTGTTGTTTTCGAATGAGCGGAAGCGAATTGTAGAGAAAAATAAAACAGTCTCGTCTAATCAACCACTGCAGCCAATTTGACTCTGGATGGTGCTTTCGAATTTCACCATTTCTCATTTCCATCATATTGCATCGCGGTGCAATGAAGGGGGAATGCAAAAACTATAAATCAAGTGCAATATCTCGTGTTCTTGTTTCGAATATCCGTGTTGTATTGTTTTTGTTTGAAATTGCGTTGCATAGATATGATATTATATTTATCACATATTTCCACTCGATGCTCGGTAGTTTATTTTCAATGGAGCATGTTCCTGGTTTAATTTGCGCATTGGAACATCGACATTTATACGGGTAAAATTTATTCCATCTGTTATTCCGCCGCTCAAGTTAAACTATTTTTCACCGAAACAATACACGCAATTTAATTGCTCTGTCACATTTTACCTTTCTCTATAGAAAAGTAGCAGAATTACTAGAAACCCCTAGCTGCCACTTTTTATTACTGTAGTCTGTTTACCTACATTTACATTTTATATTATTCGTACTGTAACGCGCTCCTGCATCCAAACTAACATTCTATCACAGTAGGCATGCGAAGCAGTATCGCGTTAAAAAACATGTAGTAGGTAATGTTAGAGAGATAACTGCAAGATTGACGTAGGACTGCTGTCGACAAGGGCATCACTTTAAAAACTTACATTTATTTCGGTACATTGTTCTACTAATAAATTATCCATTTCAAGTAAAATCTCATTTGATCTTTGTAAAATTTTTGATTGGATTCTGAAAAGAACCGAATGTTACCATTTCTCCAACTATCAACACAATTAACAATTATTTCCGTGAGTGAAATGCTGAACAAATCGGTTGTCTCTCGTTCGGCAAACGGCGCACAAAGCAAATCTGCCACTTGCTTGTGTGCCCTTCTGTACAGTGCTATCGTTCTGCACCGAGTGGTGGCACCCAAAAAGTTGGACGTCGTATGTATTTGTGACGACACTTATTCTGATTAAAATTCGATTTTATAAAATCAAATTAATATATATGAGGAAATCCAATTACCTCTTAGCTAGATTCTATGTGCAGACACTGAAAATGATTTGGAACTAAATGATTCGACTGTAATTGCGGATTATTACACTATCATTTATGGCCCCTATAACTGTTGATTTTTATATGTATTCTCTCTATTGTGTTCTTACTTTGATGAATTTTCCGCACTTGTTTGAAGCGAAAGCCGCACTGCAAACGAAGCGAACAATGAACGTAATGGATCAAAAATTGAAAAGAGCGGTTCTAACAGCTACAAAAATAACAACATATAGAATTTCAAGGTTGATTAATTCATTTCGGATTATCATTTTTCATTTTTCGGGTTGACTAAATGTTTTTTTTTCTGTTACACGTACGCAAACGATCAGCGGTTGAATGTTGTAATTGCGGAATTTATTTCAGGCTTTCAGAAGGTGGCATTTTCTACGATATTGATATGCCGTTGGCTGGCTTTATTTGCATCCGTTTGTTGCGAATTTCGCCCGGCAAAAAATGCGCAACCTATCAAATCATTCTAGATTTGCACTAAACAGTTGATTTTTACCTTAGATTTGCTAGGAAAGTAATATTAATAGTTCTTTAGACAACATTTAGAGCCATTAGAATGGCTGCTTTTGTACAATGTTCCCCATCGTTGTCCACTTTTCGTTTTCGTTTTACTCCAGTGCAAACGACCAGAAGCTGTATGACGCGCTTGCTTGAAGTGAATTTGGCTATGCGAAAGAACCACAACACGTCTGTTCACACTGCCGACCAATTTCGAACTAAACTAATTTTGCTTAAGAGATTTCCTTTTTCCGCGATTTTGTTTATAGTTTTTCACAAATGGGCGGTCCCAACGGCTACAAAAATAGCAAAATATAGAATTCTGATGTCGATTAGTTCATTTTCATGCATACTTAATTGAAAGAAATTATCAAAATGCTTGGGATTTATTTCTACGATAATTGTGGTATTGTCTACGATAATAAACACTGTTCGGAACGTTTTTCTCGAGCTAATTTGCGATAGTAACTTTAATAGTCTTTTGATAACATTTAGAGTCATTAGAACGGCAGATTTTGTATAATGTTCCCCATACTTTTCGATTTTTAGTTTTCTTTTCCTCCAATGCAAACGACCAGAAGCAAGATGACGCAATAATTTTTGTTTGAAACGAAACTCACACTGCGAATGTACAACAGTAGATATGCTTACAGAAGAACTAGTTGTTGTTTCTCTACCGTTAGGCTTGATGAAAGGAGCCACATATTTGTCATTGACTGAAGCACCAGTTGAATAATGCTGGCCATAGTTCCACTTTCTTGCGTAGATGGCAGCATGCACACCCGGTGTGTCTCCGTTCATGGATTATCATACATATTAATGATTGATTTACCAGAGGGAATTAATGAAGTATTTTCCTCGAACCAAAAATGTTATGAGGTACAATTATTAAGTTGCAGAAGTATCTATCATTTCTTTACGTTTCGTCTTAGAATCGTCAAAGCAGAGCAGTTCAAATTGAACTGCTTAATACAAAACTCAGCAGTTCAATTTGGACCGCTAAGCAGACGTGAAGTTACCGCTATTCGCGAAACACTTTTCTCAGTTATCCAAAACTGTGGTTCAACAACGTTAGGAAAACCTTTACTTACGATTGTAGACCATTCGGAGCGGTTTATAGAGGTTTGAATTAGAGATGGTCGGGTATAGAAATTCTTATACCCGAACCCGACCCGTACCCGAGTGATCAGCAAAAAAAATTACCCGTACCCGACCCGTACCCGATTAAAAATTTAAAAAATTAACCGTACCCGACCCGTACCCGATCAATAATAAAAAAAAATTACCCGTACCCGACCCGTACCCGATAAAAAATAAAAAAATTTACCCGTACCCGACCCGTACCCGATTAAAAATTACCTGTACCCGTACCCGACCCGAATGAGTAGTAAAAAGTTTACCAAAATTCAGGAAGGAAAAAATAAAGTGTTTTAGATAGCGAGCTAGATAGAGCGTATCAGGCTCTAGTTTGTAAGTAAAATACATTAAAATGCTTGTTTACATTTGAACATATAAATACACTGTGCAGCATGAATAGATTTCCAATGTCTTTGGTACTTTATACTCATTTACAAATGTCAACAAAAGGGAGTAATATCTACTCAAATTTTTCGAGAAGCTTATTGATCCAAAATGTCGTAATACCCGTTGTATTCAATTTTGGGTAGGTATGGTTTTTACGAAACAGTGCGACTTTTGATCTAATTCTTTAGAACCACAAGTAAGCGTGCTCATTATCTTGACACACAAATAAAAATTCACATTAGAATCACTTGAAAAATCACGAACATCCCCTAAAATTAATAGAGTATCATCGTTTCGTTTACGTGAATTGACCAAACATCAAATAATTCACGTGTATTCCCGGTGTGAAAAATTCAATTTGGAAAATGGTGAACTGTGAGTCCTTCAAGTGTAAGTAGTTTGAACATTTGTGAGAAATTTTTGTTGGTTACATTTTTTTTATTACAAAGCAAAATGAATTATGATTTTGATTTAAATTAATCTGTCAAATATGCCCGTTTTGTAAGCTTCACAAACCCACACCAACGATGTTAACGGGAGCTGGTGGTTTTTACAGCCATTGAACTTCTATTCCACCTCCCTTGGAACCCTCAACGAGTGAACACGGTGAAAATTTGAGCATTTCGCGTGAAAAGATTTTCACCCGTACTTTTGCGACTGTCACGCATCGAGATTTTCAGTGAAAAGAAACGTAAACTAACTCGACGTCAACATTTCAAAAGGGCCTAAAAACAATTGACAGATTTTCTTTGTTTACTTTCTCTTTCGACTATATCTGCGTTATTATACAAACGTTCGTTACATATTTGGTAATGTTTGAAACATGGAGATATTATCTTTCATCCTACACGAATACTTTGTAGGTACACGTGAAAATTAAGCAGATATCCACAAAAGCGAAAGTAAACAAAGAGAAACTCTCATTGGTTTATGTGCCCTTATGAAATGTTGACATCGAACTGGCAATATAGCTCAACTTGCTGTGCCATCAATCGGTGTCATTTCAAGTGAGGTGACACCACCCAGAAGTGAAGAATAAGAAGAACTTCTGTGCAGATTTTCTGAAATAAATGTTCATGTTTTTATGGGTAGAATCCTAATGATTTATATGTAAATTTTGAAAATCTCCAACCAATATTTAAAATAACAGTTTTCTGGTATCTGAATGTGATATGAGTACTACACTACATTTTATATATTAATCAAATAATTTTTACTGGATCATCTTAGAGCTAAGGCAGTGTATCTTATTAAATATGTTATAAAAAAGTAGGGTGGAAAATATTCACATAACTTTTCACGTAACTATGATTGATCGTTTTTTTTAAATGAAGAAAAGAAATGTTTTTTCTGGAAAAAGATGCCAGTTTTCAGGTTTGGTTCTAGGCGCGAATGTCAAAACTCCTTGAATCAAATTGTTTATTTTTCGGAACAACTGTTTTGCAATAAAAAATTCTCGTCAACGTGTAAACATATTTATGTGAAGTACAAATGGTCGGGTAATCGATCAGAAAAAAAAATTTACCCGTACCCGACCCGTACCCGAGTGAGTAGTAAATTTTTTTACCCGACCCGACCCGTACCCGAGTAGGCAGTAAATTTTTTTTACCCGTACCCGACCCGTACCCGATTGAAAATAAAATTTTTTACCCGTACCCGACCAAAAACCCGTCGGGTACGGGTACGGGTCGGGTTTCGGGTAAAATACCCGATACCCGACCATCTCTAGTTTGAATGGTCTCTAAGTAGCGTTTATTGAAACAGTAGAATTCTCTGAAAATGGATAGCTAGTGCGACCTGGCGGCTAAACGTTAGCTGCAGCGCACTGATGAGTCAAAGACGAAACGTAATATAACGTTGAAAATGGGTATGTGCACCTTGCATGAATTTGAGGATGAAAAACTAAGCATTTTTTTACTGTTCAACACCGACTGATTGCATATCTGATGAACAATTCAAATCAGAAGTGAGAATACTAATTTTAGTGCACCGTTCGCTTTGCGAACTTTGCAACAAACGAGTGAAAATAAAAACATTATTTTGCTACTTTGCGTTCAATTCTAGTATTCAGAAAAGGAGAAAATTTTTCAATTTCGTCCTTCTGAAAGTGTTCTGATAGTTTCATTCGTTGAAGTATGCAAATCGGAAATGAAACAATCAACATCGAAATTCAGTATGTTGCTATTTTGCAAGCTGTTAGGACCGCCAAATAGTGAAAAAGCTGCAAACGAAAACATACAAAAGAAAATTCCTTCCTTGACTCAATCCGCACAGTGAGCAGTTCTGCTGCGGGATGTTCGTAGTGCGAGTTTCGCTTCAAACAAGAGCGATTGTGTCATCGCGCTGCTGATCGTGTGCATTGGAGCAAAATGCACCGAAAAGTGAATAACGGTCGTGAAAATTCTACAAATCAGCCCTTTTGCAGGCTATGAATGTTTATAAACAGAACTATTAGAATTAGTTATCTGTTGAAATTTTCAAATAAAAAATAAACAGTTAAGTGAAGGTTTGCAGTCTGATAGATTCTAAATAGACATTTTTTGAACGCTTTTCTTGGCTTTTTTACTTGTATTCGTCGTGATTTACTAAAAAGCGCCTTTCGACAAATTATTCTCTGGGAGAATGATAAGTTTTTGATCGTGAAAATCTCTTGTTTTGTTCAACAGATGCATATTTTATTTTCTGCTCATCATCGGAGATATAATTAGCAATTCGCGATCAATTTGTTTAAAATGCTTGATTAATAAAGAAAGTAAAAATTTGATTGCGAACTCATAAAGTTCAGACCAGTATTCTGCTCCAAAACTCAATTCTAAGGTTCAGTTCTGAAATTCAGTTTTATTTTTTCTTTCATATCCTCATTCCTCATCAAGAATTAAAGGCCAAAATCGAGTACCAGAAACTTGGAAATGAAACTGAATTTCAGAACATCATTCTAAGCCGTGATTTTGGAATCGAATTCTGGATCTTGTTTCTATACCTGGACTTTGGATCTCAAATTTAAAACTGAAATTTGGAGCTGAAATTGATGTTCAGACCAGAATTCAGTTCCTAAATTTCTGTCCAGAAATTAGATTTAGAATACAGTTTCCGAATTCAGGTTCAGAACTCTGAACCAATATTTGAGTCGAAAATAAGGATGTATTTCCAGAATTCAGGGCGAAAATGCATTCCATTCCAGTCCTGGTTTTAAGTTTAGAGTTTAGAGTAGGAAAAGCAAGTCTGAAATTCGGTTCCAAAATTCATACAATTCTAGAAGTGCAATTGAATTCAATTTCTCAGCTGATTTCGTTATCCAAATTTGAAAACTTAATCCTGGACCGGTACCCTGTAACTACAGTTCAGCAGCGGATCAGAACCCCGGTTGACTAAAACTATCAAAGAATTGACTAAAACTATGTTGACTAAAATTACGAAAATACGACACAGTCAAATAAAATAATGTATGCAAAAAATTGACCTGAAATGTTTATAAATTTGACAAAGAACATTTTTGTATATAATTTTAAAAAATAACAAAAAAACAAAAAATTATTTTAAAAAATGACAAAAAAAAATTACCACAAATTGACAAAACAAATTGACAAAAAAAAAGACCAAAAATGACAACAAATTTGCAAAAAAAGTAGTGTCAAATGTTAGAAAATATTGACAAAAATTTTACAAAATAATATAAGCTCTCCAAAATTGACCAAACTCACCAAAAAATCCGCAAATATTTGAAAAAAAACGGCTTTAATTGCAAAAATATCGATTGACCAAATTGAAGGAAAAATTGAAAAAAAAATCGATGAAAACGAAAACGAATGCAAAAGCAAGGTTTTAAAAATCGTTACTAACACTTGCTAAATGGAAGGGTCAATATTTGTTTTTTTTTTAATATTCACGTCATTACATTTTTACAATCAATAAGGTGGAACTAGCGAACTAAAAAAATACTACAAATGAAATAAACATTTACTACTTTGCGCAGGTGCTTATGTTCCATAAAATGTCGAGGGGGGGGGAGGGCCAAAAAGTACTTTGATGATGATGGTTCCGCCTCATACCCCTACAAAGGTGTGAGCTGGACGATTTATCTAAATGATAATATATATTGCATCACATATTTTAACCAGTTACCTAAATATAAAACGGTCTGGTTAATCCAGCAGGTATAGATTCTCCTTCTAAAGTACATCTGAGAACAAGAAAACATTCAAATATTACCGATTTACTATCCAGGGTTATTCGAGAAAATTTCCAACCCGGGAAGATCCTTGAACAAATCAGGAATCGAACCCGATATCTTTGTCAGTATCAGACAGTAATTCACCTGGCCCTTCCCGCCGGACCAGTTCATCGCTACAAACATCAGCTACGATGGAGTAACGAGACTGCGGATGAGAAGAGCCAAGCCCAATTCCATCAACAACTTCCGATCCCGATTATTTCCGAAATATGCTAAAGCTCTCAAAAATAAAAGAGAACATATCTAGTTCCAGTTATATTCAATTTCCAGATTGCCTCTACCTGCTTTGCGCGCGCGAGGCTCATACTTTTGTAGACAACTCATTTTTTTTAACTAAACAAATTATTAAAAATCCATCATCATCATACAGAACATAACAACCTAATGCGTCTTACTTAAAAAAAACAAAAATAAAATAAATACAATCTTCGTCATTTTACACAATTTTCGAAAAAATCAAATTGCACTAATTCATTAAAGATCAAATTACAAAATAGATTTTATGTGTGAAATACATAATTTTTTTAACTCCCTCAATGTTGCAGCCCGCTTGATTCGTCCTGGCATCGAATTGAAAAAAACTAATCCCTTTGTACAATAACGAGTTTTACGATCTGGCGATTAACAAAAAGCTTGGTGTTCTCGCATCAGACGCATTTCTAGTATTGTACCTATGCAAGTCACTTCCTCTTTCAATCCGATCACACAAATATCGAGGCAGCATTCCATTTAAGATTTTGAAAATGAACACCATTGTTAAATAATATACTCTCTGTTTCACTGAAAGCCATTGTAATGCGTTCAATAGAATATTAGAGGAAGTATATCTATTACATTTCAAAATCAATCGCATGACCTTATTTTGCAATCGCTGGAGTCTCAATATTTGCGTGTTGTTAGCAAGGAACAGAATCGATGAGCAGAAGTCAATGTGAGGAGAGATTATTGATTTATACAGGAGAATTTGACTACTGGTCGTTGAATCATTTTTTCAGGCGGCATAATACACCGTACTTTTTGGCAACCTTCTTGATGATGTTGTTAACGTGAGATTTGAATGTTAGCTTTTCATCAATTATGACTCCAAGATACTTCAACTCTCTAACGCGATCAATAATCTCTCCATCAATTTCAATATTGGCTTCACGTCCAGTGCTTAAAGAAGAAATAATCTTATATTTAGTTTTTGCGACATTCAGTTTTAATTGCTTGAGTTTCAACCACTGTGCCAGAGAATGTAAGTCTTCGTTCAAATGTACAACCGCTTCATCCAAATCCTTAGCTGTAACAGTTTCGTCAGCAAACAAATTTATTTCACAAAACCGTAAAACTCGCTTCATGTCATTTATGTACATAATGAATAAAATCGGACCTAAAACACTACCCTGTGGCACACCAAGTGAATTACCCTGGAAACTAGACACAACATCGTTGATAACAGTTCTCTGAGTTCTATCAAATAAATAGCTTTCAAACCAATTATATGCTACTCCTTCGATACCAAAGCGATGTAGTGTTTGTAACAGTATAGGTCTAGAAATTGTTTCGAAAGCGCGCTTGAGATCCAAGAACACTGCAAAAATAGTCTCTTTAATCTCGATTTTCTCCTTCCATTTTGCTAAAACCAGGTTTAAAGCGGTTTCGCAAGAGTGACTTTTCCGATATCCCGATTGTTCCGGTATTAGCAAACTGTTAGAGTTTAAATAGTTAATCAGCTGATCTTTAACAACAAGTTTCAAAAATTTTTCCAACGTGTGCAACATGTTAATGGGACGGTACTCCTCGGCTTTATCCGCTCCAATAACCTTGGGGATAGGAACCACCAGCGATTCCTTCCAAACTTTTGGCACATGCCCCGTGTATAACGATTCATTTACCAAGTCCAGCAGATCGTGACCGATAACATGAAAGCAATCTTGTATCACTTTTGAGTTAACATTGTCAATACCAGCCGATGTTCCTAAATTAAAACAAATATCTTTCAATTGTTCAAAAGTGATTGGGTGAAATTCAAGAAATCTACAATAATTACTAATCGGCTGTGTTATTTCAACAGGTTCACCAACCAAATCAATACTTTGATTGATCTGCTGTACACTATTTATGAAATAACTGTTTAATTTTTCTGGTATCACTTGGTCTGAGTGCTCTTCTCTGCCATTAAATGTTAAAGTTTTTCCTGAGCAATGTGTAGGTTTTAGTAATTGTTTAAGAATTTTCAACTCCTTGCTGTTTCTCTGATTTTGATCGATCTTCTTCTGAACATATTCACATCTAGTCTTCTTCAGGGCCCGTGAATAAATGTTTCGTGCATTGGTATAAGCACGCCAGTGACATTCATTATTAGTTCTACAGAACCTCTTGTACTGTTTATCCCTCTCTCGTTTTAATCGTAAGAGGTCCATTGAGTACCAGATACTTGAGCTGTTCAAACTAACGTACTTTTCAGTGACTAATTTATTAGTACACTTTTTTAATACGTCCGTAAGAATAGATGCCCTGCGATCTAAATTTCCAGTCAACTGCGTACAATACAAGCTTCTTGACACAAGTCGAGACATGGCTTGCTTTGAATATTTTTTCCAACATTTTATTTTCACTGTGTTTTTCCCATCTCTAGGGGTACTCGCTATGGAAATTGCAATTGTCTCATGATCTGAAATCTTGCAA
Source organism: Malaya genurostris (assembly GCF_030247185.1). Classification (NCBI taxonomy): domain Eukaryota; kingdom Metazoa; phylum Arthropoda; class Insecta; order Diptera; family Culicidae; genus Malaya; species Malaya genurostris. The sequence goes on from NC_080571.1 coordinate 69,049,465, forward strand.
TCGGTCTCCACACTCGAATAAACTCCGTCAAAATTGGAATAAACGTGATCTATCATGTTTCGAAATTCTTGTAAATTCATTCACAGTTTGTTTGAAACTGAAAAATTCTGCTAACTGTTTCAAGTGATTCGAACTCTGATCACTGAGCAATTCAACGTTGAAATCTCCCGCAATAATATTAAGTTTACTAAAATCTACAAAACTTTGCCACCAGTTTTCTAGAATTTCCAGAAACTGGCGATCGCTTGAACTAGGGGAATGATATACAACTCCATAGTTTCCCATCTGCATGCCTCTCTCAACTGATATACCCAAGAACCAATTATTTCCAACTACACTGAAGTCTTTTTTATGCGAATTTACGTACCGCATCAAAAAACCGCATAACTCTGACAATTCGCATAAAAAAACCGCATAACTCTGAAACTTCGCATAAAAAAAACGCATAACTCTGAAAATTCGCATTAAAAAAGTCGCGTAAAAAACCGCATAAAAAAGACCTCAGTGTACTTCGTTTGATAGAATGCTGAACTTAATCGATTCTCAGGCGTGAATGGCCACTCCACCCGTGTGTCTGGAATGTGACAAGCAAAAAGCAATTCTCCACAAGATACCGCAATGCGACAAAATTAGTAGATAAACCGGCAATATTTAAGTACAATATTTCCGAAAATCTCCCCTTCGTTAGTTGCTATTTACTTATGTAGTTCTTCTCGATTCAAGCAGCCTCAAATATACCGGACACTGCTTGCTAAATGCTGGATGGTTGATGTCCAAATTCATTTTACGTACAGTGTTCATTTTCAGACAATTAACGCATTTAAAATCAGTTGAAGCACACTCAGATGTTCTATGTGCAGCATTGCATTTGGAACAATTTTCTTTATTCGAACATTCGGTGCTCTTGTGACCAAACTCACCACACCTGAAACAGCGCAATACGTAGAACGACTCGAAAACCGAACACCTATCCCAGCCGACGCACACCTTGCCAGCGGCCATCAAGCTAGAATAAGTGTTCTTATTTACCTCAATTATAACACTATATTTGTTATATTTGAAGCGAGGATTCTCAAAGTCAGTTACAACTTTTACGTCTTCAATCACAATTTCCTGATTTTGACTTTCCAAAAGATCAATAAATACATCAGCGGAATATCGATCACTCATCCCCACTATTTTCAGTTTTGGTTTACAAGCATTGTAATTAACTCCCAAATTGCTTTCGATGTTATTTTTTAAAGTCTGAATGTCTTCCCCTGTTGCACACTCAACAATAATCGAACCATTTTTACCATTTCTAAAGATACTAATCCTGTGTGCCCTTGGATCATCGCTCGTTTGTGACGACTCGATCGGTTTTATCACAATAACCGGGCGAGTCTTACGATTTTTAATGCTAACTTTTCTAATTTTAGATTTCCCTGATAAAATATCTGCGTATGAAATACCCTCTTTAGAAAAAACTTCATTATTGTTTTCGTCATTATCATTGTCAACAAGCATCGTTTCTTCATCGTTATTTGATAATAATTTTCGTTTTCGGCAGGCATTTCTGTCAGACTCCGAAAGAGTCTTCCTCTCAACAATAATTTTTTTTCTGTTCTTTACATCCAATTCATTGTAATTCTACATATTATTTGAAATCGGTAAACTTTTCAAATCTTCCAACTTTTTGGCAACACTGTTTTCCAAGCATGCCATCTTTCTCTCGAAAGCTTCATTGGAAGACCTGATTAGTCTCTCGATTCCACTCTCTATTGCGACATTAATCTGTTTTTCGATGCTCTCCCGCAAACCAGCGAACGATTCATAAATGGATGTTAGTTTCTCCATCTCCTTCTTCATATCGCTAATGAACGAATGAACATCGTTTTCGTTACCTTCTAAGCATTCTGCACATTTAAACAGTAGCGCCGGTAAATCCGCTACCCAATTAGCAATAGCTCGGGTAAGGCCAGAACAGCGCTGGTGAAATACATTCTCACAAACCAAACATTTAATTCCAACATCTGATATGGCTATGTTCTCCCCACACTTCTTGCATTCCCCCATGCTTCATGAACAAACCAAGCGGTCCGACACACACAAGAGGAGAACAAATCACAGAACAAAAACCTATTTTAATCCACCTAGTGGTATAATGATGCCTTTCTCATATTACTCATTACATCATGAATATAACCGTGAAATTCGCAAAAACATCTGTTTATTGAATAGGAATAGGATAATTTGTTCGGAACAAATCTCACAAACTCTATAAATCCTGTTTAACCTGTAGTTCCGGAACCGAAAGTAGTATCCACAACAAATTAAGGAATTCCGTATGAAACGGTAAGACTTTTCTTTTGAACCTATAAGTTTGTGAAAATCTATTCGGCCATCTCCAAGAAAAGTGAGTGAGATCCTTTTTGCAGTTTCTAATCACTATTTCCAATTCTCTCGAAACCGGATTCAGATGAACGGAATAGCCGAAGTTGGTTCGTTTGCTACCAACAAATATGACCTACAAATTGGAACAGTTTTGAACGTAGTTAAACTTATGCTTACTATCTCATGCTCTATTTCGTTTAAACCAATTAAACTAAATCTAACGAAACGAACCTGCGTTTCTGTTACTACTGCGTGCTAAACAGCATGAATCAGCAGCATGAAACATGTAGTAGAATTGTTATTATTATTATTGACATCACTACACAACGTGTACGTAAGCATGCCTTGTTCGTTTTGTGTTTTCTTATTCTCACGATGTTGTACATATTGTCACTCTATTAGGCGATTTGAAAACTTTGACATTCATCGCCCTGTAACTGCGGAACCGGAAGTCGGATCCGGATGAAATTTCACAGTAGGTTTAAAGACAGTATGAACTTCAATTCAAATCAAGATTTGTGAAAATCGGTTCAAGCATCGCAGAGAAATCGAAGTGAATTTAGTTTTAGGAGTTTTTCTTCTCCACTGTCGGTGCTCTCGGAACAGGAAAAGAGGGGACCAGTAGTGCCGAATTAAGTTTTTCTGCCCACAAACTAACAAGCTCTGCAAACTAGAAGAATTTATCAGACAGTTTTATGGGATTTGTACCTGTTTTTAACCATCGTTCGTGGAAAAATACTAATAAAATTGGTAATTTTCCACTTATCACGCTTTAGTTCCGGAACCGGAAGTCGGATCCAGATAAAATATTCCACAAATTTTTAGGATATTTCAAGACCTTTCATTTGAATCTAAGTTTGCGAAAATCGGTTGAGTTTTTCCAGAGATAATTGAGTGTAAACTTTTTCTCAAAATTTCACATATTACCATATAACTCCGGAACCGGAAGTCACATTCAAACGAAATTCAATAGCAGGCTATGGGACCATAATACCTTTTATTTGAATCTTAGTTTGTGAAAATCGGTTCAGCCATCTCTGAAAAAAGTGAGTGCATATTTTTTTCACTTTTTTGGTACATATCATCCTATATCTCCGGAACCGGAAGTCGGATCGGAATGAAATTCAATAGCAGGCTATGGGACTATGAGACCTTTCATTTGAATCTTTGTTTGTGAAAATCGGTTTGGCCATCTCTGAGAAAAGTGAGTGCATATTTTTGTTACATACACACACACATACACACACAAACACACGGACGGACACACACACACACAGACATTTGCTCAGTTCGTCGAGCTGAGTCGAATGGTATATGACATTCGGCCCTCCGGGCCTCGGTTAAAGAGTCGATTTTCACAGTGATTGCATAGCCTTTCTATATGAGAAAGGCAAAAACGGTGCAAAAACACCGTCTGTATTTAACACAATTCAAGCACTAATTCAGCACACAATTTTTCACGAGTAGGAAATTATTTCACACAATTTTTGCAATTTGATTCTGCACTAAAGACGCACAAGTTGTCATGTTCGCCATTAACACACACAATGCTTTAGGTTTACCTCCAGTAGGACTGTTCCTAGTAGCTTACATCGTTGCTACTACTACTAAAGGGTGTCCACCGAAAAATTCGAATTTAAAAATGCAATAGTAAAAAAATGATTCTATAGCTTATTAAACCGTTTTTTGCACTATTGCATTTTTAAATTCGAAATTTTTCGTGGGGCACCCTTTAGCAGTAGCAACGATCTAAGCTATTAGGAACAGTCCTACTAGAGGTAAAACTGAATAACTTTTTGGCCCTCCCCCCTCGACATTTTATGGAACTGCAGCACCTGCGCAAAGTAGTAAATGTTTATTTCATTTGTAGTATTTTTTATTTCACTTGTTGAAGAATTGCGTAAAACTGGTGGTCGATTTCCGTAAAAGAAAAAATGGGTTCACATTTAAACCCAGGCACGAGCACAGGGGGGGGACGTTTGGGTATTTTAACCCCCCCCCCCCATGAAGAATTTTTTAAAATTAAGTTTCATGAACAATGGAGTACTGTCAGAATTCGTTTTACATTGTCAATATAGTGGATGAGGCTTCTTTTCGCTTTCCCCCCCCCCCCTCCTCTTCCCTTGAACCCCCCCCCCCCCCCCCCATGGATGATTCCTGCGCACGGGCCTGTTTAAACCCACCCAGTTAAACAACTAACGCTAGTATTTTTAGTCCTTACGAGAATCGAATTTTTCGAAATTCTTAAATTTCTTGAAAGCATATTTTTCCAAAAATTATGAAGGAAGTATTCAAAATTCTTTTCAAAACCAGCATCCGACGAAAGACTAGATGATGGTCGAACAAATCGACGAAATCTTGAAACTGTTCTGATGTCGAAGATTTAGAATTTGAAGCCAAGAAGATTCGAAGTAATCATCGTACTGGAACTGAAATACTAATTATTCAATTTTATCAAAGCCAACCCATGGAAAATACTTTACCTATTCAAGCATCAGTGCAAATCAGTCTATCAGAATGTGTTAGGCAAAAATCATTCATTCGTTTGTGTGACAATTTGGTCAAACTGAACGTTCGTTTAGAGGTTATAGTTGCGAAGCGCATATGACGAGCTTCAACTTCTTTTTACGTTACTTCTTCGACTCATCAGTGCATTGGCAGTTTGTGTTGAACTAATAATTCCTGATCATTTAGGGGTATTTTGTTTTGTGCAAAAAAGCACATATTTTGCTTCAACTTTCATTGCGTTTCGCATTCGGCTCGTCAGTGCTTAAAGCAGTTCAAGTAGAACTGCCATCTCCGCCTAGCAGTCCAACTTAAACCGCTAAGCAATTCCTTCTTATGGTTTGACAGATATTCAAATTAATGTTATTCTTCGATGACGTACCGAACGAAACAAAACGACGTCTCTCTGACCTTAGCTTTTTTGTCTCTTCTGACCCTATGTACAGGGTGGGGAATCGATCCCAGGTGGGCTGCGTGAAAAGCATCGACTTACTCATCACGTTATATCCGTAGTTTTTTTGTTCCAGATAGTAGTCATTTTGGGGTCGTCCGTTTGTGCGAAATGCACATGATTCATTTCACTTTTCTTTTTACGTTTCGTCTTCGACTTATCTATGATTAACGTCTGCCAAGGGGCTTATGTTAAACTGCAAGGTGGCATCGGTAGTTCAACGTAATCTGATAATGCACTGATGAGCCGAAGACGACTCGTAAAAAGAAGGTGATTCGAATTGATAAAGATTGCATTGGCGTTTTCTAAGAGAACTAAAAAAACCGTTTAAAGAAGGTTTGTCTTTGGAAAAATATGCATGATCTCGAAATTTCAGTACGGAATACGCTATTCTTTGAGTTAGTGTCAAAAGATGAAATTTCCGATCTACTACTACTACTACTAATACTGGTACTTGCACAAGGTAAAAAATAAACATTGAACTAGTTCCACTCAAAACTTCAAATTGGAAATACCCAATGGGAAAACGCAATGCAATTTATTTCGTACGCATTTTATATCAGTTGTTTTCTGACTTAAGATTCAAGCATTTTAATAAGCAATTGTTTCCTAATAGTTCATCCAATCCACAGACACCAAGTACGATTAACAAATAATCACAACTCTTGACGTCATGTTGAATCGCAAATCGGAAAAGAAAAACCATCGAAAGCAAAAGCCAAGATCTCAAAAGAAATGCTATTGAAGATAAAATTTCTTCATTAGCAGCTTTCTTCCATGGCTCTCATCCCGTCCGTAGTAAGTCTCAAAATTGTCGAGGGAAAATAAAAACGAAATACCCACGAATACAAAGCTCCAGTGGGTGGGGAAAGGGGGGGGGGGGGGGTTTGGTAGAAGGCAGCAAAGTGGTGCCTGGGGGTTACCACTCTTAGTAGAATTAAACAAGCCAGACGACAAAACCAAATTTAAATGTAAATTTGCCAACAACTCAGTTCTTATCACGTGCTTCTCTGCGCCGCACAAGCCAAGATTTCAGGGTAGCGACCGAAGGACACTGCTTGGCAGTAGTTATAGTATAGCATGGCTTGCCCATCCCCGCGTCCTTCCGGACGGAACGGATGACAAAGCTGCGGTCAAAAAGGCAACACATAAAAACCGTGCCTGGTGCGTTTGAACCGTTCTCATATTTCCACGTCAAGATGTTTTTTTTCTCCTTCTTCCAGCGAATGGAAAATTTTCCGCAAAGTGAACCAAATGGCCATCAGTGATCGAGCGTTGAGACGATAGAATTCAATTGGCATTCATAAATAAACAACAGTGTCCGGGTTAGTCATGTTGCCTCTAGAAGCAAGGGATACTTTTTTCCTCTTTTGGTTCTCTGATCTCATTACAGCCGGAATGGGTAATGCAAAGCCGTCGTTAGTACACCGAAATTACAAATGTCTAGCAGCATTTGTTATTCATGTCCACTTGTCAGGTGGTTTCGGTGGTAACACGACTAGCAATTTGTCGAACCTTCTAATTTAATCTTCTCGTTCTGAAACACTATATCCATCTTTTTTGAATTTGCGTGCGCAAATTGGCATTATGAGATGCTAATGTTGCCAGCATGGAACTAGCTCAAGTTGCTCCGACATAAATTGAAACGAGTAAGAAAACATTAATTTCCTGATTAACTTAATTCAACTGAATGAAACGAAACGTGTTTCGACGCTTGTTGCATCGTCCCAACGTTCGAACGAGGTTCGAGAATGAATGCTGAAACTAAACGACTAGTAATAATTCACCCAAAATTTCTCGACTTCCTGGTCACATTCAAAACTATTAGAGGAAACAGTTGAGAAAGTTGCTTTTGTGATTTAGAATCGAGCGATTTAAAGCTAGTGTCATTTCAATGGTAGAGTCGCCGCCTTTATTTTGCTAACCGACTCGATTTTCAATCAACGAATTTTTATAAAATCGGATACAACGTCCTTATGTTAGCTCTAAATAAAAAAAAATATTTCAGTTTTACCCTTAAAGTCAATCTACCAAACAGAGAAAGCAGATCTCATTCCAGCTAGTGGTTTTTGGATATGAGATAACTACTGGAACTTAGGTGAATGAGGGTACTGTTACTCTATTTGCAAAATTGTGATCATGCTGCCTTAGAATTAGATTGATTGCTTTGAAAACGAATATCAAATACGCTCCCAAGCTCTTCTTGATCCACCTTGTGGTGTGGCAATGCCTTTCTCTTGCCACCCAAATAGTCTTAATAAAACACTTTTGTGAGGTTCTATCCTCGGTCATTAGTATTGGGAGCTTATCAAATAACCTAATAGTAGCTTTCAAACGAGTCTCAATTTCACGAAATTGGTTCTTTAAACTCCGAGAAATTTTGTTGCATTGAAAAACGCTGGGATTTGTCGGTTACGTCACTTATAACATGTTCGCCATAACCCGTCCAAATTTGATTGACATTGTTAGCTTTCAAATATCAGTCATCTTCGAAGAAATTCAACCAATAAAAAACGTGCGATTAGTCGGATACGTCACTTATAATATTATATCTTCAGAACCGAAAGTGACAACCTCATATCTCTTTCGAACTTTCCTCAAAATTCAATAGTAACTTTCAAACTAGCCTAGATTTATTAAAATCGGCTAAGCCATCTCAGAGAAAACTGAATGGTAAAAACACAATGCGTTTTTCGCTTCCGTCACTTTTACCATTATATCTCCGAAACGGAAGCGTCAGCCATTTGATATTTGAAAATTGAATTTCTGTGCATTGTAATGTCGGTCTTTTTAGTGCTTTCAAAATTTCTTTCGGTGCCAAACCCAGTGATTATTGAGTGCTTTCGATTACGTGGAAAATAAAATTATTATTGCGTCTCGAAAATGAACTATCTGTGCGGGGCATTTTTGATTTGAAATTCTTTAATTTTTTATTTGAAATTCTTAACGAATGGGATTGGGTTTTTTTTATTCATTACACAAAACTTTTTTGTACGAACCAAATTCCAAATAACGTAAACTTTTTTTTACGAACTCTCTCGATTTACGAACCTCAGTTTAGTTCGTAAATGGAGGTTTCGGTGAATCTGTCTGTTGAGAAAGCCAAAATAAAAATTTCAAAGCATTTGATAGTGCTTCTTTTACGCCTCTATTTTTTCGTTAACTAGCATTATCGTGCTTCCTACGAGTCGGAAAAAATGTTTTCTCCTCGGAGCAAAGCGGAATAGAGTAAATCAAGGTATTGCACTAAGCCCAGTGACATGCTACCTTAATTTTCCCGGGTGGTAGAAAATACTGGTCCATTCATTTCGATGTGCATGAAAGAATTTAATTTTTATTGTATTTGCAGAATTCATTTTCTACAGAATTGTAAGTACTAACAAAAAAAACTTTTTTTTCTGTGAAAATAAAATAAATAATTTTTTTCGAGCCAACCAAACAGTCGAAAATCCCCAAACCTCGTAATTTAGGATGAAATCTAATTTTAAGATGAAATGATTTAGTTCATGTACGAAACAGTTATGGGATATCAATAAGACCAAAACATGATGTGACTGGCCATTTTCGCCCCTCACATTTTGAGATTTTAGATTTCGAGGTTGCACTCCGAGTCAGATTGTGCCTGTATAAGTGGGAATATGTACCTCAAATCAAATGCGTGTTGTAACTGAAAATTGTAGCTTTCAAGCAATATGCAACATTCTGAGTGAAAATATAATTTTCCGCACTATTTTATGCGCAAGACCAAAAGTTACCATTTTCGCCCCGGTTTCTCCTACGGAAAAATATTCGTTTGATTGCGTTTTCTAAATTTCCTATCATGTTATTTGTTTGCTTCATTTTAAGAGCAAATTTTCGTTCACTAAAAATAATTAGAGGATTATTTTGACGATTTCCTTCAAGTGCCGATCGCCCCGGCCAGTGACAGTTATTTTCATCAATTTTCTGCGACACAGTTTTATTTTGAGAGAATCGTTTCAACATTGCCTAACATCACAAACGGTATGGATGAAATCGCGTAAATTTTATTAGCACCCATCAATTTTTTCATAGACTTAGCTCTCTCAAGGGTTGCTTAACCCGACTCAACAAATTTAGGTACATTTATTAGTATATGTTGATTCTTAGATGAAAGGACGAAGAAATATTTCTGTTCTGTGCTGGCTGTCATTTGCGGCTCCGAAGATATAATGTAATATAAATATATATGTGGCGTATCCGACAAAATGCACTGCATTTTCAAAATTTCACAATACGAAAGTGTAACGAAATCACTCCAGATTTTATTTTCTAATAACTTTTTCCCTGTTTGAATATTTTCTCGTATTCTTTCACGAAACGAATAGAAGACGATGTAAGATTGTCATTAATACCACTATGATTATGTAAACATGGTTTGAATAGTGAAAAAATAAGTCCACACACGAAATTTCAAAATCAACCGAATCTGTAAATAGACCTTGTTGCACGTTTGCTAGCTTCAGTCTATGATAATCCATGAGCGATGCGGGGTCCCGTTTACAATGATAGCAGATTATCTCTAATATATAATATTTCGACAATTTTAGCATGACGGCACATTAAATATGGGATCCCAGGACCTCCTGCACGTCCAAATACATTATATTTAGCTCTTTGCTCGAAAGTATTTCCTGATTTACACGATAGCGATCATTTACCAATCATCATCTCAATTAGCAGTAACAAAAGCATTGCTAATGCAGTTAATATTCCATATGATTTGACAAAAAATGTTGATTGGATTAAATACTCAAGTACCTTGAACTCAATGAAAAAGCTCCCCTCAGCCTAAACGCAGAAAAAAAAAGTACGGGTGTGTGATGTCAGAGACATAACTGGATGTCGTGAATACGAATATGACACGCTTTATTTATGCTTCCGAATTCGAATTGGTAGTTGATCGATTGTTTGAATTGTGCAACTTTCCCCTCTTTCATTACTAGAAATTTAAACGATGCGCCTAGACTAAATTACATATTAGTTACATTAAACATTCTGAAACGCAATTAAATATTATGAAATAAGCAGTATAGTTCATTATAATAAAAAATGGTGGCTCTGAAAAGAACTTTTTATGAAAGCGTTCGTGATGAAGAGTGACGAGTTCAGTTAGTTCAGCACGCAGACTCTGAATTCTAAACCCATATTCCGGAACTAAGCTCTGAAACTTGAAGACCACTATGACTACCAGAATGAGTTGTATAGAGTACAGTAAAGTAAATTTCCGCATAATTCTTTACGAGTATTATTATGGTTCTAAAAAGAACCGAATAGAAGAAGTCTGGAACAAAGAACTGGACCCTGAGTTCAAGAACTAAATTTAGAACCAATAACAGACTCAGAATCCAGTCTGAATTCTAGAACTGCAATTTCGAAACTGAAATTAGTTCCGGAATACAGTTTCAGCACGCAGGCTCTGAATACTAAACCTATATTGCGGAACTAATATCTGAAATTTGAACTTCTCGTTACGACTACCAAAAGCAAATGAGAGTTGCGACCTGAGCGTTTGAGCTTTTAACCACGCAGAAGGTGCACTCTCCGTCGCTGCTGGTTGATGGTACAACTCCCACGACGTCTGCTTCCACCGAACGCACGAAAAGAAATGATCGATTTTCGCATTTTTTTTTTTTTTTGCATAAATATCTGTTTATTAATCTTATTTTTGTGTATTACATCAACATTTTACAGTACAAGTGTTTTGACCCTTTGGCCTTTCATCTTTGTTGTTCATACGATTCGTTATTAATAATAGGTGTTTTAGTTACTCTTGTTTTACATACTAATGTTTAATCATAATATTTATTTTAATTATTTATAAAATGTCTACCTACTTATAACTATCCCTAACCTAATACGTACAAATTTTGAATTATTTGTATTTCAGAGATTGAGCATCTCTCTTCAAATTTCGTGCAGTATTGTTCGAATTTTTGTTCTAGTATATCCAGGGAGGCCATCTCATGTACTTCACTAGTCCTTGTCCAAGGGGGTAGATTTAGAATCATCTTACTTTGAATGCGTTGAAGCCTAAGTTTGTGTGTTCGTGCACAACCCCGCCAAACTGGGACTGCGTATTCAATTGCGGGGTAGATGATTTGTTTATAGACAGCCATCTGATTCTTCAGGCATAGTTTAGATGTTCTACAAATCAGCGGATACAGAGACCTAATGAGTATGCTGCATTTTTGAACGATTTTGTCAACATGTGACCTGAATATCAGATGTCTGTCAAAGGTGAGTCCTAGATAGATAACTTCATCGGACCATTGAATGACCTCATCACCGAATCGTATTCTGCATTCGTCTGATGGAACAAGTTTTGGAGATCTTGAATGTGGAAACAAGATGACCTGAGTTTTTGCTGCATTGATCACAATTTTCCAGCTTGTAAAATATTCCGTTAATGCGTCCAGACCTGTCTGTAGTTTATTCTTCAGAGCATTAATGACACGACCTTTGTAAAGAATGGCAGTATCATCAGCAAATTGTGACAGAACACCACCACCTGGAAGAGGTGGGATGTCTGATGTGAAAATGTTGTATAGAATGGGACCTAGGATACTTCCCTGGGGTACACCAGCAGGAATAGTAAATCTTTCTGAAAGTGCATTATTCAGAGAAACCTGGAATGCTCTATCTGCAAGATAATTTTTGATAATTTTAATAAGATACATGGGAAAATTATACCGATGCAGTTTAAACACCAGTCCATCGTGCCACACATTATCGAATGCCTTTTCAATATCCAATATTGCCATGGCAGTCGTTTTGGACACTGATTTGTTTTGCTGGTTGACGTTGTTAACCCTTGTGAGCTGGTGGATGGTGGATCTTCCTTTCCGGAACCCAAACTGTTCTTCCAGAAATATATCCTGTTCATCTGCGAAAGCAAGAATTCGCCTTTGTATTGACTTTTCAAACAGCTTGGATAGGGCAGAGAGTAAGCTGATGGGCCGATAGCTCTTGAAAAAGGAAGGATCTTTCCCCGGTTTCAAAACTGGGATAACTTTAGCTAACTTCCACATTGAAGGGAAGTAACCAAGCTCCCAGCACCTGTTAAAAAGTTTAGCTAAGAAGACAAATGAGCGAATACTCAAATGTTTCAGCTCAATGTTGAATGTGTTGTCGAAACCGGGGGCCTTCATATTTTTGGATTTTTTCACAAAAGCCATCAGCTCATTCGCAGTGACTCTACTTTCCTCAGGAACTAAGCTGTCTGATTGGTCAACCTCAGCTACGCTATCAGCAACGGCTCTTTCATATGGACTAACAATGTTGAGTCCTAAATTGTGAGAACACACAAACTGCTGGCCTAGCGCATTTGCCTTCTCTACTGGTGTGATTAAAGGTATTCCTTCAGCTGCGTCCTGGGGTGACATCAGAGGAGGAATAGGCTTCGGTTTTTTCTTAAGCACCTTCGTTAAGGACCAGAAGGGCTTTGAATGTGGGAGAATTTCTCGAAGCTTTTGCTGGAAGTTCCTGTTGCGAAGCTCAGATATCCTTTCCTGGATTATCCTAGTTAAGTTGTTATAAGTAGTCTTCCTATCTAGGATGCCAGTTCGTTGATACTGCCTCCGGTAGATATTCCGAAGTCGGATGAGTTTCTTGGTGACACTGTCGATTTGAAGAGAGGAACTCGGCATATGTTGTACTGGAACCGTCCTATCACGAGCGACTGTGATTGAATGCTGGAAGGAAGATAGGGCCGCATCGATTTCCATCGGGGAATCAAGTGGCAGATCGAAATTAATATGTTGGTCGGCGATTTGTTGAAATTGGACCCAATCGGTGCGATAATAGTTCCTCCGAGGTTGAATAGGCACGGTTTCTGGTGAAGATCCCAACGTCAATATTACTGGAAAGTGGTCAGAAGAGAGCTCGTAGAAGACAACCGGAGAGCTGTCTATGGCGATGTTGCTGATGAATATATCCAAAATGGAATGAGCTCCCGATCTGGAAAGTCGCGTTGGTTGATCCGGAGCGAAGATGTTGTATTGTCCAGCTTCGTAATCTTCGGCAAGTACGAATCCGTTTCGATTCTGTCTTCTGTTTCCCCACAGCTCATGCCGTGCGTTCAGGTCCCCAGCAATGATGAATTTGTTCTGTCGTCGAGTGAGCATAGCCAGATCTCGCTTCAATGATGCACACGTACCATCTCGAAGATTGGTTTGTTTGGGGCAGTACGCTGCAATGATGATGATGGGTCCCATCGTCGTTGTAATCTCAATTCCGATGGCTTCTATGAGTTGCAATTTAAAGGCTGACAGAAGCCTGTGCTGAATGGATCGTTTAATGGCAATGGCAACTCCCCCTCCTCTGGTAGTTGTCCTGTCGAGCCTGTGAATCCTGTAATTGGAAATAAAAATAGAAATTTCAGGTTTAAGATGAGTTTCAGTTAAAATAGCAATATCGGCATTCTTCTCTTGAAGAAAGTCGGACAATTCAGCAGATTTGCTCCTGAGTGAGCAAGCATTCCAATTTACTATAACCAACTCATTATATTGCATATTCGATGATGAATTTGCCTAAGGCGTTGATTTGATCTAACCGCGTTCTGCAGTTTCGTAGTTTTGTTGTCATTGTTTCAAAAATGACGATCAGTTGTTCAGCAGAAAATAAATCACCAGAGTCATCCTTTGCTTGTGGTTGATTATTGCCCCATCCAGGAGGGATTGTTGAGGAAGATTCTTTTTGTGATCCAGCGGCTGTATCTTTTGGATTGCTGCGAGGAAGTGGCGGCAAATTCGGAATATCCCTCTTCGGTGGGAGCCGTGGGAAATTAACTTCATCCTTCTGTGGAACATTCTTGCTCGTTGACTGTTTACGGGACGCCTGCTGTCGAATTTTTGTGAACTCAGCACGTTTGGGACACGATTTGGTAGTAGATGGATGGTCGCCATCACAGTTCACACATTTTACAGCGATGTCATCTAGTAGGCAATCGTTGGTATTGTGTGGTTCGGCACATTTCCCGCACCGACTTTTCATGTGGCAATTCCTCGCTCCATGGCCGTAGTTCAAACAGTTCGTGCACTGTGTGACATCCCGATGTACCGGTTTATACTTTTGCCATTCGATGATTATGTGAAATAACGATTTAATCGTTTTCAGTTGACTCATGGTGATGGAGCCCTTCTCCAGATGAATCAGGTACAGTTGATCTCTAAACTTTTTGTCCGTATTATGTCGCTTCATTTTGAACACCATCAAAGGCTTTAGTCCAGCCTCCGACAGTGCCTGCTTTAGTTCGGCTTCCATCATGTCGGGTAGTCCTCGAAGTACAACCTTCATAGGTTTGTTGGCGGCAATATCGTGTGTGAAGTATTCCGCTTTTGTCTGCTTCAGATAACATTCCACTCCTTTGTAGTGGTTCAAAGCCGGAACAGTTATTTTGTAGCCTTCAGTACATAAACGGATTGTTGCCTGTAGTCCTTTGCTGATCAGTGTGTTGAAATCCGAGCGTAGAGTTGGTGGGAAGCCCTTCAGGTAGAAAGGCGGCATTTTTTCCTTCTTCTGCAGTTCCTCTTCGACATCTACTGGCAGATCAGCATATTGGTTTTTACTCAGCAAACGGTCGTTTACCTGTACATCACTTGGCTTCAGACGCTTAGCATCCTTTGGATCCTTCTCGGATCTATGGCGGTTTTTACCCATAGCTTGGGTAGGTAGACAACTGCGAATAAAAAATAAAACAAAATCGAAATTAGTCGTAGTAGGTTATTCGTCTATCCACATCGAGTGTTAGATAACGAATGATCGATTTTCGACCACGGTTTCCCTTTTATACGCATTCAGTTGAAGATATGTGCCTGACTACCTCAAAATCGTCGTCCTTGCGCGAAAAATCCAAGCGAAAGTAAAGAGTTTTCCGCATTATTTTCAAATTTTGA
Organism: Malaya genurostris; assembly: GCF_030247185.1. Taxonomy (NCBI): domain Eukaryota; kingdom Metazoa; phylum Arthropoda; class Insecta; order Diptera; family Culicidae; genus Malaya; species Malaya genurostris. The sequence goes on from NC_080571.1 coordinate 69,064,708, forward strand.
GAATACTTAATTTTTGAGTTGTTTGTGGTTATCTCACATTGTTCAAAATATTATCCTAAATTCCTGATCATATTTTTGATGAAATGGTGAAAGAATTATGTTGCTACCATTAATACAAGTCGAGATATTCACGATTAAGTTCTGCCCATTCTTCCATATGGCTAATTTTGAAAAGGCACCCCATAGTAAAGTAAGTCGTATTCACGACAAAAACTAGCTGTTCTGTGAGCATATCTGCTGTGAGACGAGTACAGTGTGAGTTTTGCTTCAAACAAAAGCGACTGCATCATCCAGCTGCTGGTCATTTGAATTGGAGAAAAAGAAATCGAAAAGTGGACAACGATGGGGAACATTATACAAAATCAGCCATTCTAATAGCTCTAAATGTTATCTAAAGAACGATTAAGATTACTTCTTTGCAAATCAAAAGTAAAAATCATCAGTTTAGTGCAAATGTGCAAAATTCGCACCAAACTATCGCAAATGAAGCTAGCATTTGGTTGCTTCGCGTTCGAGAAAAATAGTGTGTTATGATTATATATGTAATGATTTCTTCTAGGTTAAGGCTTAAACTTAGAAATGACTATGATTAGAGCTCTACTACCTGGAATACAAACGTAATCATCCGTAACAAAACAGCCCTTTCCAGGACTCCAAACCCACTATCAGGATCACAAAAGGAACGTAAAGAAGTTATTTGTAAATTTGTTTAAACTGCTGCTCTAATTCCTAGAATACAAACGAAATCTTCCGAAACCGAATGGTCTTTTTTGGGACTGCAATGTCTTAAACGACCAAACGGTATCACATCAGTTAATTGACGTAGGACTGCATTCGAGATGTGAATGGATCATCTCGAATGCAGTCCTACGTCAATCTCGCGGCTATGTCTCTGACTATTTCAAGTTTTGCCTTTCTCATATAGAAAGGCTATGCAATCGCTGTGAAAACCGACTTTACAACCGAGGCCCGGAGGGCCGAGTTTCATATACCATTCGATTCAGTTCGTCGAGATCACAAAATGTTTTTGTGTGTATGTATGTGTGTATGTGACAAATAATCTCACTAAATTTTCTCAGAGATGGCTGAACCGATTTTCAGAAACTTAGATTCAAATGAAATGTGGTTCCCTACAAAGTTTCCTGAGTTTCGTTTGGATCCGATTTTTTCATTAAATTTGTACTTGTTTGTGTTATCACAAGATCATGATATCGATACATTTCTATAAAAGTACACTTATTGCATTTCTCATATAGAAAGTTTCTGCAATCACTTGAGAAATTGACTAGTGAAAATTGACCCAGAGGGCTAAGTGTTCTATATCATTCGACACAGTTCATCGAGCTAAGCAATGTATGTGTCTGTGCGTGTATATGTGCTAGTATGTGTCAAATAATATCACTCATAAAATAAAAAATCTCGTAGTCTCACAGGTTGCTATTGAATTTCACACCGTCATTTAGAGCTACGATGCAAAAAAGAGTAAAGTTCTTCTAGATTTGGCTTAAAACTTATTCAATTTGTAGGCTATATTAGTTACTAGACTCACTCAATTTTCTCAGATATAGTTCGATCGATTTCCACAAACTAAGGCTCAAATAAAAGTTTTTATAGTCTCATAGGTTGCTGTTTAATTTCATCCGTGTTCGACTTCCGGCTCCAGAATTATAGGGTAAAGTGTGTTTCATAATTCAGTGTGACGATGCAAAATAAAGAAAAATTCTTATTAATCTGACATAACTGTTTGCAAATGGGAAAGGTTATGTTAGTTTATACCCAAAGAAAGTTTTTTTTATTTTATTCAAGAAAAAAAGTTTCTCCACAGAATCTTCTTGTGATATATTTGAAAATATAAGTAATATGAAAAAGGCATCATTACACCACCAGGTGGATTCAAAAAATGCTTTTCTATCAGTTCAATTTTCTCGGAGATCGTTTAATTGGTTTCACCACTCTAAGTTTCGTTAGGAAACCTTTTCCACTTTCAGAGATATAATCGTAGAAATCACGTAACAATCCGACAAATCACAATTTCTATGTGCTAATTTTGTTTGGGGAGCTCACGTTTATATGGATTATGGAGAAACAGTTCTGGATTTATAATCTTATAAAGGACGTTACTGACATTACATTTTGTCGTGAATACGACTTATTTTACTATGGGGCGCCTTTTCAAAATTTACCCTCTGAGACAGTGATAAGTTTTTTATCGTGAATATCTCCTGTTGTATCTAATGAATCCACATAATTCTTGCGACATGCCATCGGAAATATGATTACAATATTATGATAAAATTTTCAGTTGTGTGACATAATCTCAAATAGTTCAAAATTAAACTTTTTTGAAATGTTTGGTATAAGCGAGTGTCAAAGATAATTCATAATGCGCGTTTGCCTTTCTCGTATTTTGAAAGCTCATAGCTCAGTGATCTGTAGAAGGGTTTATCTAATCTAACTACTAATAGAATCGAAAATTTTCAACTTGATCGTGCAACAACATTGAAATTTTTCAATAGTACACTATAGAAAAACCTGTTTGATTTAACCCATGACAGCACCAGCCAATCAGAACGCGAGATGTCTGCATCTATACAAGAGCATCCATATAAAAGTTGAGTGTATATATATATATATATATATATATATATATATATATATATATATATATATATATATATATATATATATATATATATATATATATATATATATATATATATATATATATATATATATATATATATATATATATATATATATATATATATATATATATATATATATATATATATATGTATGTATATATAAATAGATTAATCTTTATTACCACACCGCTATTTGGGTTAAGAATCACTTTTTTTTCATTTATTTGTGTGTTATAACTGTTATGAGTTGAAATTGTACGATTTGTCCACAAAAGTTTGAGCCTCGTTTGAATAAACCTGGTAAAGGCTATATTGAAATGAAAGGAGATAAATTTTTTCTACTCTTGATCTAAGCTTGAGATTTTGATTATTGTTTTGAATTTGCTAAATAGATTTCAGAAACAAATTCTCGTTACTCCATCGTTAGTAACGTTTGTTACGATGTCGTATATCGCAATGATCTGCTTGGTACTCGAAAACTAATTTTGCTACGCAATTCTGGAGCATCGATCTCCTCGTTTATTAATTTCGCAATGGTCAATACTTGTCGAATTTTTCTTCGGCGCTGTAGAGTATCGATTCCCAATAATTGGCATCTGTCCGGGTATGGTGGCAAGTTTACAGGATCTCTCCAAGGCAAATGTCGTAATGCCATGCGAACAAAACGTTTCTGAACACGTTCAAGTCTAAGGCTCCACGATATTTGATACGGACACCAAATTACTGAAGCATTTTCCAGAATCGGGCGGACGAGTGAGCAATATAAAGCCTTCAAGCAAAGCGGATCTTTGAAGTCTTCAGCAATTTTAGAGATGAATCCCAGCTGACGGGAAGCTTTCGAAATAACTAGCGACCGTTGGACATCGAACGTCAATTTGGCATCCAGTTGTACACCAAGATCACACACCTGAGTCACTCTAGATAAAATTGTTCCATCAATGTTTTAGTCGGATATAATAGGACGTAGAATCCGATGAAATGTGATAACTTGGCATTTGGTTACATTGATAATGAGTTTGTCTTCCTTGCACCAATTTGCGAACCTTGTAAGCAAATCTTGCAGTCGTTGGCAATCCTCAACACTACGAACGGCGAGATACAGTTTCAAATCATCTGCGTAGATTAATTTACAACCAGATCCCAAGAGTAATGCAACATCGTTGAAAAATACTACAAATAGCAAGGGTCCCAAGTTGCTACCTTGCGGAACATCTGATTTATTCGAGAATTCGGACGACGCAACCAGAGGGCTCCTAATGTGAGCTTTTTGGTGCGGGGGAGTGTGGAGGGCAAAAAAAAAAAAAAAAAAAAAAAAAAAAAAAAAAAAAAAAAAAAAAAAACGTTATTGATTTTTACACGCAGTTGTCTATCGGAAAGATATGAGTTCAGCCAAGACACGAGTTGCGATGATAAACCAAGTCGAGATAATTTACACAACAGTATTCGATGATCAATCTTGTCAAACGCTGCTTTCAGATCGTAGATCGTGTAGATCACATCCATTTGTGCTTTTGCCTCGATACTAGAAATACATTCAGACGTTAAGGTTAACAAATTCATTGTAACTGATCTACCAGGCATAAATCCGTGTTGAATGAAATGTAGTTCTTTGCACGATCTAAGACAGCACCACTCACAATTATCTCGAATAATTTCGATGAGGCCGAGTGGCTAGTTATTCCTCGATAATTTGCGACATTTCGTCGATCACCATTTTTGAAAACAGGACACATATATGACTGTTTCCATATGCGAGGAAATCTGCTTTGCTCGAACGATCGATTGAAAATAACACTTAGTGGTTCAGCTATGGAGGATATGCAGCGAAACAAGACAACGGCGGGTATTCCATCCGGACCAAGTGAAAAAGAGCGCTTCAGTTTTTTAGCCGCTTGTTCAATCATGTGAGGTGTAACGGTGAAAATGTCCAAATCAAACAAATCAAGATGGAACACTTGCAGCTGCAGCATTCGCTTCGCTATGCGATGTAGAGTTGCTCTAAAAAACACCAGTGAAAAATTTTGCAAACAACTCACATGACTCAGGAACAGTAGTAGCAATTTCATTGTCAAGAAATACATTGGTTGGAATAGATGAACATTTTCTCTTTGAGTTAACAAAACGCCAAAAGCTACGAGGGTTACGTTGGAGATTTGTCTGAACTTTGAGTACGCACGATTTATACAAAGTGGCATTCAGTGTACGATATGCATTGACAGAACGGTGGAAATTAATGGCGGTTGCTAAACATCGATGACGCTTAAGCTTACGTTGATCATTTCATCGTTGATTGTTCCAATCACTACCTGTTTTATGACAACTATAATAAGTGTCTCTTTTTACCTTTTTTTATATATATAAAAAATAGGTATAGAATTCGCTCAAACTTTCGAAAATTTTTCCGAGGCCCGGAGGGCCGAATGACATATACCAATCGATTCAGCTCGACGAACTGAGCAAATGTCTGTGTGTGTGTATGTGTGTGTGTCTGTATGTGTGTTGTCAACTAAGAGGTCGAGATCTCAGAGATGGCTGGACCGATTTTGATCAAACTAGTCGCAAATGAAAGGTCTCCCCGTCACCCAAAACGCTATTGAATGGTTTTGAGATCGGATGTTTACTTTTTGAGTTATACGAAGTTTTATGTCAAAATTTTCAGTTTTTTGACAGTATCTGTCACAATTGACCTTGAAAACAGAATATGTTTTCAGACTTAGATTCCGCACGGTAACAGCTATCCAACAAGCCATAGATTGTTAAAATCCGTCCATTTTTAAGGAGATATCGAAATTTTTCTGTAAGCGACTTTTCCCACTATTCCAGCAGTAGGAGTTTTGAGCGCTGTATGACAAAGCAATGCTTGGGAGCAACGGAAAACACGATTTTTTATTCTGTTACATACAATTGTTTCTACGTACCAAAAAGACTGTGTACAGCATCCTTTTTCAGAACAATTTGCCTCGGACCGATTTTAGCACGGCTCGTTTTTGGCAACATAATCGTTCGAATATGACATATATAAACCAGATGATGGCAGATTTTTTTTTAATTATAGTGTTTTGAACTACTTACAGCAATAAATGCTGGAAGAACATAACATCCATATACCATTCGAATCAGTTCGTCGAGATCAGCAAATGCGTGTGTGACAAATAATTTCACTCAATTTTCTAGGAAAATTTCTTTTCTACAAATTCAGATTCATACGAAAATTCGAATGCTCCCAAACAAAGTTCCTGAATTATGTTTGGTTCCGACCTCTGGTTCCGGAACTACAGGATGATATATGAAACGAAATCAAAATTGTGTAACTCATTCTTCTCGTAAATGGCTGAACCAATCTAAGATTCAAATAAAATCTAAGAATCATCTAAGATGCAAATGAAAAGTTTCAAGATTCTTTAAAACATCTTGCTCTTCAGTCAGATCCAACTTCCGGTTTCGGGGATACAGGGTGATTAGTATAAAAATGTCTATTCCACATAAATTAATCAGGTTTATCGGGTTAGCAGATTTGGATAGTCGATAAAAAAAAATAACTTTTTTCAGTTTTAGTGGTATTCAGTTGTCGATTCCGAAGGCACCTAAAAAATAAATTCGTGCTATGATTTCTCAAAGATGTCTTCACTGATTTTCAAATATTTTGAAACAAATGTAAACTATACCGCTATTCAGGTGAATTTATCTGACTTCGGCCATACCGATTTTAGAATTCCGGTTCCAGTATAAAATCGTTTCTCAAAGCTCAATCGTTTTCTCAAAAAAGCCTAATCAAATTTCAGAAACAAAAATTCAAATTGAATTAAACTTATATACAAAATTAATTAGTTTTATACATACATACAAAAATTAATGAATTTTATCCAATTAAGCTTCAAAGTTGTATTCAAAACTGTAATTTATTCGTCATATGACCATACGAATCGGTTTGGGTTATGCTGGTTCCTGAATATCGGCTCTGGAAGTACCTTAAATTACCGTAAACTCTAAAGTGGAACTTACATATCATGGCATGTTTAATCGATTATCACACTTCTAGATTTAAATTCGATTGTATTTGCAGTTTCGACATTACAAAGTAATGAGTGATTACAATCTCAAATTGTCGCTTAAAACGACGGTCATTAAAATAATGTAATGAAAACTTAAACACCGAAGAATATTCATGCACATGCGGATTGATAAAAAAAGGTATCATCTCACTGCTAGGTGGATTAATCACGTTTTTTTTTGTCAATTTGTACTAGGATAAAACCATGCAAACACTCTTAATATTGATTTCAAGCATTTTCTTTAAAACATTATTGTCAGTTAAATTCTTCCATAAATCTAGTTTTGTGTGTGTGCGTGTTCATTGGTTGACAATTTCACTCAGAGCAAATTTGAGGGTTTTAAAGTACATTTATGACAAATCAGTTGTAGGCTATTTGATTTATTACTTCTTAGGTTAAGTGTAATTTGCATTAAAGGAAATTTCATGGCCGCCATTATGATGTTCTATACCGTAGCATTTATTGACATCAAATAAATTTTGAAATGCAAAAACGAGGGAATATGATGGACTTTCATGATTCGTTTTCAGAATGTATGCACAAGTTTTAACGCCACGAAATAGTTTTATACAAAAATGACGATGAATCACGAAAAATAATTTTCATAAATCATGAAGAATATCGCAAAAACCGCATTTATTACAAAGCGATTAGTTATAATTCTTATTTTTATCCTTACATCCACGATAAAAATAAAAGCGCATGAAGTTTTTACGTTCGGAAACAGTCTCAAACTCGTAAAAAAAATCTAATATATTCTTACTGATTGCATTCAAAGTAGACATGACACACACATAGTCAAGAAAAATATTATCAAAACGTCAGTTTATTCAAAGCGGAATTCATTCCATCCAAATAAATTTAATTTTGATCGTAAAGCTGGTTTCAAAATTTTCTTGAATTTGAAGTTTTAAAGCAGGTTTATGCTGATTCTTCATTTTGATTTATAAACCTTATGAAGAATGGTCCACTTGGCAGGAACATGCTCTTCTATAGGTTTTCAGTAGGCTTTCGTGGAGTTTAAAGTTTTATTGCAAGATTTATTATGTAGCATTGAAGACAGCTACAAGTATTTATTAATATTTAAAATGTTACTGGGGTATTGACGTGGCAGTGCAACATAAATTGATAAGCACTGACGAGTCGAAGACGAAACATTAAAATTTTAAATTGAAAATGTTCATTTTACCGTTTCATTTCATCCCTTCTCGCGGGGAATTTGCAAAGTATAAATAAATCATATGCATTGGACAAAAAAATCGATCTCAGTTGAAATCAAATCATTTATAACTTAGATTACTGAATTATAACTGCAAGGAAACAATTCTATTGCTGAATGCTTGTCTCTTCCAGAACCAATTCCCATATGTAACACATAATTTTTTAAAATAACCGACTTTATTTTTTGTTTCATTTTTGCAATTGTCACCAAAAAGGAGCAAAAAAAAAACATAATCTTTTCAGATCCTATCAGAAACCATATTCACAGTATGGATAGAAAGCTAATCCGCTAACTGTCTCTCACGCCCCTCGGCCCTGTCCTTGACCCTAAAATTCAAATGTTGTCTGTCTTCTTCAAATTGAGATTCGGGTAAGCTACTCATAACTGCTCTCCAATGGCAGCGGGGCTTGAAAAACAGTTGGCAAAGTTCTTTCAGTATTTCACGCGACCGGAAAGGAGTCACATAATCCCAGATAGCTAAGCTTTTTTTCCCGCGCCTCGCACCCATCAAACGTCAACCGAGACTGTTATTCTGGCAGAATATCTTTCCCCGTTACAAAAACTCAACTTTTTCGTCTTTGCGTATCCCGAACCAACCCAAACAGACAGACACACACATACACTTAATAGCATTCACAGGCTAAGTTGGCGCGACTGAAAACGATCCATTTTCATGCATTATTCATTTAATACAATCACCATCGCGAATTTCATCACTGTCCTCGTGAACATTCTTCCATCAAATGGATATTTTGGTGGAAAAACGATTATCGCATTATCGGGGCAGACCTCGGTGGCAAGAAGGAGCCAGGCTACTTCTGGAAACCGGAAAATTTTTAGTCTACTGCGCTGTTTCTATCCAGAGTTCAAGAATCTACTGCTAAATCGTCTTAAGTAGGTACTTACTAATTTTCTGCTCACTTTATGCTTTGTGGTTCCGGTAAAAAATGGCTGTTGATGGACCGAATTGGAAGGAAGTTGGTGCAGTTAGGGAAGGTTTTCATGTTCTTGCGACCTTTGGATGAACATACCAATCGCAATTAGTTGCTGAGTGTTCGGACAAGGAACTAATGTCTCGTCGAAATATGGAATGTAACATACTTCCACTGAAAGACAAAGCGGATTTTAAGAAAGCAAAATAGCATAAAAATTACTACTGATGCTTCCTTCCGGCACTTGGAATTTTTTTCCAGCATCTTGCTAACTTTTTCTGAAAATTTAACGACCGACTAACCGATAATATTGCCAGCAAACTTTGAAACTATTAAGCTATCTGTATTTTTAATCTGACGTCATTAGGCCCTCAAACCCTAATTTCATTGAGCGAAAAAATTTCTAAATTGGGCTTAAAACTGTTCCAAAACTGCCTTCGGTTATATCGGTCCTCGGTAAGTCTTCAAAACGGAACCCACTCACGTTTCTCCAAGGTGGCTCAACCAATTCACCCAAACTAAGATACAAATTAAATGTCTTACGGTCTTTTACGGAACAAGAATGGAGAAAAATACAAAAGTGTGGAAAATGAGTGCCACACGAATTGAATGAAAAACAGATAAAAACTGGAAAAAAAGGGAAAAATGATCAGTTTTGAAGATTTTGATCCCTTTTTCCGATATTTCTGGAACCAGATGTCATATCCGAACAAGACTCCAGAATTTGGCGAAGGACCGTAAGACCTTTCATTTCAATCAGAGTTAGAGAAAATCGGTTAAGCCATCACGGAATCACTTCCGCTTCGGAGGCTTTTCGATAACTATTGCAAGTACCTCCGAAACCGGAACTGAGAGCCGATATGGGCGTAATTGGTTCGTTGGGCCAGCAACTAAAACGGTGACTCTGAAAAATTAATGTGAGTTCCGATTTTCCTTTCTCCAGTGAAAGGTAATAGAATTGCTGGATTCAATGCATACGCTGGTCTTACAAGCCAGTTGTCGTATGTTCGACCTGGCAGGATTTCTTGTGTTAGTAGGATCGTAGTACTAGTAACTCAATAATTCTGTATGCTAAGAATCGGCTGTAAAATCTGTTGAAACAGAAAGTCCAAATTCCACAAAAGAAATGTAATTCCAGGACTTTTGCTTGTTTTACTTTGGAGGAACTGACTTTTGATCGGTGCTCGGAAGACCTCACGTGTTGAATACCATTTTAAATTGCTCCAAGAGATCGGAAAATATATAGTCGCCTTACTTTTTCACCTTGTTACTGCTTTATATTTTCGCTCAATTTTCTCGCAGATGACTGAACCGACTTCAACAAACTTAAACTCGTTTGAAAGCTACTATTAAGTCGGGGATACAGTTCGAAAATCGCTTGACTAACATTTCCGGCTACGGTGATATACTCGTAAAACTGACGTAACCGACAAATAGCAGTTTTTTTCTATTCCTAATTTTTTTTCAGATTCGGCTAATAATCAAATAATAGTTCAAATTTATTACTGCTGATACTTTTGATTTCTGAAATGTTGCCAAACACGCGGCGTAAGCCCTGAAGTACGCTTTTATGAACTACCCGAATCAGTTTGAATGAATTAGTGTCAAAAATTATCTCATTGAAAAAATGGGCTATGTTATATCGTGATTATTTGAATAGCAACAGAAAGGCATTATCACACCTCTAGGTGGATTAAACAGAGTTTTAGAAGTTTTTCTTCGCTATTTTTGAAATCGAGAACTAGCAACCGATACTAACGCAATCGGTTCGTTAGGTCAGCAACTAACGAAAGCTACAATTTGATTTTTTTTTTCCATTTCTGCATCTTCACTCTACGTGACGGTAGGAATTTTTAGACATAAGGAGTGTATCGAACAGTAATTAGCAAACTTTAAACAGTTATTACTCTGAAATGGCTTAATTTTTTGCAGCGTGTGTTGCGGTGACATGTTTGTTTACATGTCAATAACAGCTGCGCAATCGATTGGTTTCGGTACGGTTTATCGTTTCAATGATGAGTCGAATTGATCCGGAAACGCGAAAGAAAATTCTGCACACTTGGTGCTCAGAAAGTGGTGTCACGTACAACGAAATTGCAAAACAGGTGAAAGTGCACCACACCAGTGTCAAAAATATTATCGAGAAGTTCGATAAGACCCTTTCCATGAAGGATTTGCGCCGATCCGGTAGGAAAACGGGTCCCAGCCAGCCCGGCCGGCTGTGGTTGAGTACATCAGGAAAAACCCATCGGCATCGACGCGGGATTTGGCCAAGCAGTTCAACACCAGCATCGGGTTAATTCAACGGATCAATGTTCGGAACTCCCTGAAAACGTACAAGAAACAGAAGGTGCCGAAAAAGTCCCAGGTACAGCAAGTTCAGGCCACAACAAGAGCGCGAAAACTGTATAACCAGATTCTACAGAATAAAGACGGATGCATCCTGATCGACGACAAAACCTACGCCAAGGAAGACTCTCGAGTGCTGCCCAGACTGCAATATTATACGAAATCGGTGTACCAGGGCCTGGACGACGCTGACACCACGGTGGCGATGGAAAAGTTTGGGCAGAAGGTGTTGGTCTGGCAAGCAATTTGTACCTGCGGTCGTCGGTGTTCTTCACGAAGGGCACAATTAAAGCCAAGGTGTACGAGGACGAATGTTTGAAGAAGAGAATGCTGCCACTGTACAGAAAGCATAAGGCTCCTCCTCTCTTCTGACCGGATTTGGCTTCAGCCCACTATGCCAACTCAGTTCTACAGTTGTTGTCAAACAATAATGTACAATTCGTGGAAAAGGACATCAACCCACCGAACTGCCCGGATCTTCGGCCAATTGAAAGGTATTGGGCAATTGTCAAGCGGCACTGCCGGAAGGAAGGTACAGTGTCCCAAAACATGCAGGAGTTAAAAAAACTGGACAGCTACCACCAGGAAAGTCACAAAAGTAACTGTGCAGAATTTAATGAAGAATGTCAAGTCCAAAGTGCGAGCGTTTCACAGAAACTAAGATTTTCTTCAATATAATCAGTGAAATGCTTAAAAATGTAATTTTTCTACAATATATCGAAAACTGATGGCAAAATATGTATATTTTTTCGCTTTTCTATTCAATAATCAATGTTACTAACTACTTTTCGATACACTCCTTAATATTTTGCTGAGGAAAGTATGTTGATACGTTAAGGCGTTTATAAGTTATGCATTTTTTTTTTTATTTAAAAGATATTTTTATTCAGGCCTATTTGCATACAAGCTTTACGTGGCCGATTGAGCCGATTTTCTAAATAATTTTTTTTTGAGTTGGATCTCGTTGTGACTCTTTTTTTTGGTGCAGAGAAGCTTCCATTTCCCTCCAGCGAGGATTGAGGGGCACTCTCGTCATCCATTGTCGCATCGATGGTATTGTTGTCGATTTCCGTCTTCTTTTCGTTGCTAGTTGCTGTAGATGCACCTTGTTGTACATTGGTTGCAATTGCTGGTTGGTTGCAGGATAAGCTGCTAAATGCAGCTGATAAAACTTTGTTCTAAAGGGGATACGTTGGATGGTTTCGTTGAAGGGGATGCTTCATTGTTGTTGGTGACTGTCACAGGAGTACTGGGGTTGCTTAGGGTTGGTGTGAAGAAAGCACCGTTGTCCTTTGGTGTAGTTGTCTCATTGTCCAGTTTATCACATGGCTTACCGTAGTGAACAGCTTTTTGGTAATATTGATATGTGGCAATCTGATCGTCATAGGTAACAAGTGATTTGCAAGGAATTCTTGTATCTTGACCGAAAATTACATAAGAAGGTATAGCCTTCTTCAAGTGTATCCGTAATAAACGTACGCCATTTAGAATACCGGGGAAAAAATTCTTCCCCTTTTCTTTTTCGATAGAGAGAATCCCTCGTATTGGGACATAGTTTTGCGAATATATGAATCGGTGACGCTTGAGTGAAGATCGTGCACACGCACTTCTATAGCACTATCTTCCATATATACAGGAATGTTGTACTTGGTATTTTCATGCTCCACATAATGCACACTGTTATTGTCTTTTGCGAATTGAATTGCATCCAACTCTTTATAAAACTGGATATAAACAACATTATTCGTCTTATTGCATTGAAGTAAATGTACACGTTTAATGTCAAGATGCATTTGCTCCTTAAGCAAACCTTCAAGTTCTCGAATCGAAAGTCGAATTTTGCACTGTCTGAAGTCAACAATAATTGTATTCTTTCGTACCGGCGGTAGCTTTTGTTCGTTTGGTTCACTCATTTCGAGATCGTTCTATTGTTCACTACACAATACTGTACTTGGTCTTCTGTCCCGAACGTAAGCAATTTTGTTTTATCGACTGACTTGGATGAGATGAGGAGTTAAGGACTATTCACACATATCCGGTCCGGTTCAGTGCCGGCATGACACCGTGCACGGATACTGATATTATTTCATTCGTTTTCTATGCGCGCATTCACACCTTTCCGGCACAGTGCCGTTTCAGTGCAGCTCGCCGTCAGTGTCGCGTCCGTCCGGCAAACTCAAATTCGTCGTCACCGATATTTTTCATTTTCTCTGAAGTCGGTATGTCATTGCATTGGCTGTGCCGGAACGGAAACAGCACGGAAACGGAACGGAAGGGTACCGATAAAAAAGTTAATAGTCCTTTATGCAATGTTCTTGAGTTTTTTGAAGGTATTTTTAAAACTAATTTAAATAAATTAAAAAAATAACACCCTTCCGATTTTCTCTTAAATTTTTACTTACATTATGACCTTTCAGGAACCGCATACGATACAGTTTTATCGATCTGGCATCTAATGAATATTGATATTTGAAGCTTGACTAGTTTTTGATGAAAAACAATCATAACTTTTTACTGGTATTTCATATGAAAAAGCTTGGTGAGTAAAATTGTGCGCAATATTTAGTTCAACAACTCTTCTGAAGTCAACTTTTCCGTAGAACGTTTCACGAAAATGTTAGAACAAAAAAGTGATTTTTCAGGAGTCACCATATTTTAATCGGGAAAATTGATGTAACTCGATCAAATGAGGAGCTAGAGAGGTGCTTTTTTTTCGAGAAGGTTCCTCAAAATAAAATTTCCTGCAACTTTATTGTACAACAAAATCATTTTTGAGTTCAATTCAGAAAGTTAGATATCAGATTTCAATCTAAATGAGGACCACCCTAGTAACTTTTTTCATGAAAAGGAGTGCCATTCGATTAAAAACAACTTTTGTGAGGACACCTACTACAAAAACTAATATTTAATAGTGAAAATATTTTTGTCGCGCTATTTTCCCGTTTCGGACCACTGTGCACTGTGACAGTCAAACGTGGTCCGTAATAAAAATCACTAAAACGTTGAAAATCGCCAAATCAACCATGTATGATGTGTTCAAATGTTTCACGGAGCGAAAGAGCGTGGATCGAGTGCCTCAAAGTGAGCATCGTAGTGGGACATATGAGCGTAAGCTGAACCAGAAGGTGTTGAGAACCGTCAGAACAAACTCTTGACTATCAGATCATGAAATCGCACAAAAAACGCTGCTGCTCACAAAAATTTGTTTGCGAGCAGGATAGTTGATAAATTATAAATATCGAGAAAGTATAGATCAAAAACGAAAAGTTTCGCTTTGGAATTTGTTTTGTGTACGAAGGTCTAAATTGAAAAAAAAAAACGAAACATGAAATCCAAATCCGAAACGCTTATAATTGATAGTTACCATTCATACCCAGCCTTGATCCTCCTTCGCTTTTCTGGGGTGATTTGGCAAGCGAATGAAATTTTACCGAAATAGGCGAATCCACCAAACTACCCGGAGTAGCGACCTATCGAGCGGTATTGGGCTCTCGTGATGAGAGAAAAATCACAATGCACAATTGAATGAATAAAATTGCATCTTGTATTAATCTAACAGAAAGTTTGTTTTATTCCAAATCTAATCTGTACAGATTTTGTCACGAACAAGCCATGAAAATCATATGAATGGAGTTGGGCTCATTTGTACATTTTATTCTGTTGGATATTTAAGCAAGAAGTGAATATAATTCGATATCAATAAAAACTTGAATCGATTAGGAATCAACTTCGAGTGACGCAAATAAGTTACAGTCATAGTACTTCCAATCCAAGCATCGAATCATGTGTCAAAAAAAAAATGATTATACTTACATCGTTTCATCCGCTAAATCACCGTGAAGATGGCCACAATTGCATTGCTGTTCGGTCCAATTCCCACCTGTCGTTGCAACTTAAAACTTTTTTGAAGCGATTCCACCACGAACGGTTACATTCAACTTTTCACGTCGTGCAGTTTCCTAGTCGAACTTCTCGGCGAAGGTAATTATCTCCGGTGCCATCATCAGCAGCCGCATCATCAGACGAGTGAACTTTGATTGCATTGATTTACGACCATCCGGTCGGTTCCGGGACTAGGGAACCATTTCTGCATAGATCATCAGGCTTACATGGGCTCCGATTGGTCCATACCTGGGAACATCACCGGCACCGCTTGGATCCCAGGTTCAAAAGTTTACCGATTGTACACTCGCCTTCGGAGGAGTGCGGATGACGACGCTCACTGATTATTTCGGTTGTCTGATCGAACTATCGATTCTATTAAAAGTTGCACTTGATATCATGGAGAAGTTTTAATTGTTTTCATCTGAAAGAAGAAAAAAAAACAGAAACGACGGTGAGAAAGTTTCTACATTGATATCCATTTAGTATCTTCATCAGGATGCTAACGCATTAGGAATAGTATTGGAATTTGTTTATGCTTTGAGAATCTGAATTGCATAGGTTAGTGGAATTTCAAACATTCCGAGATTATTGAACCAATAACTGCCGCACTGATGTGCACCGTTTTCCGTAATTACCAATTCAATCCATCGACTGTACACAAAAGAAGAAATTCCTATCGGAAATCGAATTCCCAAACAAAAGGTTTCAATTTCAAGTAGACCATTTATTTCACTTTCACGGCAGCATTGTCGATTATATTCCATCGGTCAAATACACACACTGCTACTCGGTCCGAAAATGTTCATTTATCGTATTGAGCCAACCGCCGGCATTTGAACAGGAACAGGCCAACAATGGCTGAAAAGGCAATTCGCGAGTAGCAATTTATTCGGTACTTCCTCAGCCTTCATTCAACAGCTGCAGCCACGTCATGTAACAGCTGCAATTGTCGTTGACACTGTCGTTGACCTCCACCTCGATTGACCACTCCCCGGTCGACCCAGTTTACGTCATCCAGTTGGTTTAATGGTTCAAAATTAATTTTTTAATCAGATATTTTTTTATGAATCGCCATTCGGTTTTACGATCGTAAATTTTTGATTGCGTTTGAATTTTTCAACAGTTGTGAGTTGTCACTTTGGCGAACATTGTGGACTTCCGCAACGCACTGCCCCAGGAACAGGGTCGCCGAAGGTTGGTTCGTGAAAATGGAAGCACCACATGAACAGAGATGGGTGCAAACATTCGGTTTTTTTTATAGCACCGGAGCCGGTTACTAACGAACCCTGCGCTGTTTAAATACATAATCGAATTGGCGGAAATAGCTCGTTCGCCTTGAAAGAGGCCAAAGCCACGGTAAACATTAGTAATTCAGTATTTCAATTTGCATGGTAAGTCTGTCTTTCGTCTCGTCTCCCGCAAACGTGCTGACGCTAGACGTAATAAATCAGTGCAAAACTCTTAGGTCATGATTTTAAAGCTGAAATCCTAATGAAAAATTCTCGGTAAACTGATTTTTGAAAAACGCTGAAATAAAATTCGTTTTCTGAAATTTTTTACTAATATTTCGGAAATAAGTTCTTTTCGTTACTTAACTTTTTAATGTGGAACACATTTTTGTTTTCTATATAGCGGTGCACATTAGAAACTCAAGAAAAATACACGTAGAAATGTGGTCAGGTTTTGAACAATTACAGCTCAGTCAATTTTGTATCAATTATTAATATTATGTCACCATTTGATTGGAAATATTTCTACGTATCGATTTGAATGTTCATGTATTTTTTATTTTATATCATTGAAATGTTGATTAATAGCTAGCTTAGTCCTATTTTGGCTGCAAAAAATCTCCGGCATACAAGATTACCCTGCCATAGTCGACGGTTTTGAAGGAGTAAGCGATATATCAAAGGGAAAGCAGCGCTCTGATTGGTCAATCGAAGCAAAAGCAAAGCTGTTGGAAGCACGCGAATATACGTGTATCTACAAATAGAAGCGACATTTTAGCTAACGTTTCAGTCTTATGCGTAGCTTGCTAGAGGTAGGTTGTTGCTACACAACAAGATAAAAAGTGCCATAAACGATTTGAAGCTTTTATTGGTATTTATTTATTTATTTATTTATTTTTCTCTAATTCATCCGACCATAAAAGGTCTTAATGAATATAATGTAGTCAAGTTATAAAATAGTGGAACGTAACACTTTCTGCGCAAATTTATGTGTAGGTTCGCCGAAATCGAAGAGATGTTCAACAGTCCCAAATGTTCTGATGCATGCTGTTATCGGTTCATAGAATCCAAACGTCGTTCGGTGAAATCTCGGTTGAAGTAAACCAGTAGAACGTAGCGATCGTTGTGAAGCACGGAAATCAAGACTCGATAAAAGCTTCGAAGAGTCAATATCGCCGTTTACTATTTTCGCAACAATAATTGCTTGCTGAATTTTTCTGCGCCGTTCCAGTGTGTCCAAACCAATCAGACGGCAGCGATCGGGATACGGTGGAAGATCTAGCGGATTTTGCCAGGGTAGATTCCTTAGAGCGAATCGAACAAATCTTTTCTGCACACGTTCAATTCGTAAACTCCAAGCTAGTTGATACGGACTCCAAACTATGCTAGCATTTTCAAGTATAGGCCGAACTAGCGAGCAGTATAATGCCTTCAAACAATATGGATCCTTAAAATCACGTCCGATCTTAGCAATAAATCCTAATTGTCGAGTCGCTTTTGTAATTAATGTGGAACGATGTAAATTAAAAGTTAGTTTGGAATCCAACAAAACACCAAGGTCATTAACACAATCAACTCTTTGAAGCGTTTGTCCGTCAATTTTATAGTCAAAAAGTAATGGATTCAAAATTCGGTGGTATGTTATGACCTGACATTTTGCTATGCTGACTATAAGCCAGTTCCTTCGACACCAGGTAACAAATTCATCCAGAAGCTTTTGAAGACGCACGCAGTCGTCAATAGAGCGTACCTCAAGGTAAAGTTTCAAATCGTCGGCGTAAACTAATTTGCAGCCACTATCGAGCAGCAAAATAGCGTCATTAAAAAACAGCGAGAACAGAAGTGGACCCAAGTTGCTGCCTTGAGGTACACCAGATATGTTCGAGAACGAGGATGACATACAGGAATCAAGCTTGACTCGTAAGACTCTACCACTTAAGTAAGAGCAAAGCCAGTCAATGAACTTTTGTGTTGCGCCCAGACGCGATAACTTGCACAAAAGAATACGGTGATCAATTCGATCGAATGCCGCTTTTAGATCAGTATATACGGCATCAATTTGTACTTTTTCCTCCAAACGTGAAATACAGGTCGAGGTAAAATCCAGAAGATTAGTACTGACCGAACGCCCGGGCATAAAGCCGTGTTGATCAACTGAGATGTAATGTTTTGTACGAGAGAACAACTCATTGCTCACTATTATTTCGAAGAGTTTTGATGCAGCAGACAAATTCGTTATACCACGGTAATTCCTTACATTATTACGATCACCGGTTTTGTACACGGGAAACATATAAGACTGCTTCCAAATTGTCGGGAAGATTCCTTCCTCAAATGATCTGTTGAATATCAAGCAGAGAGGAACGGCTAAAACAGTTGCACAGTTGCTGTAGACTGCTGCTGGTATACCATCAGGCCCGATCGAGAATGAACGTTTCAATTTCTTTGCCGCTGCAACAACCATATCAGGAGTAATATCGAAAGTGTCGATGTGCACTAAGTTCTCAGGAACATCCAACGCTGCAACCTTAGCTTCGATATCAGAGGCAGTATTTCCAGCAAATACCGAAGCAAAGAACTTTGCAAACAAGTCGCAAGTCTCCAATGTTGATTTGGATACAACACCATCGTAACAAACAGATGAAGGAACTGATGAAGATTTACGTTTAGAATTCACAAAATTCCAAAAATTTTTGGGATTCCGGCGAAGATCAGTTTGTACCCGCATAACGTAGGCTTTGTATAACCCCGCATTCAACCTACGATAGTTTTCACTAGAATTTTTGAACATTCGTAGTGTTTCAGAGCTATGCCATCGACGATGTTTACGCTGCCAAACATTGCGAACCCGTTTTAATTCACGCAACCTTACTGTGGACCAAGGAGGATTGATGGGCCGTTTAACGAATGGTAAATTTGAGCTAAACCATTGAAGTAACGCATCGCAGAAAACGCTTGCCATTTCATTAACATTTTCGATCCCTTGTAAATATGTCCAATCAACATTCCGCAAATGTTCTAGTAAAGCAGTAAAATTAGTTTTACGATAATTTAACATCCTCGATTCATGAATAGGCTCCGATTGCCGTGAATTGTTCACACAGTCAACTGGCACCGAAACAACTAGAGGCGGATGATGCGGGTCGACGGGTAACAGAGGAGCAACACTACGCTCAACGACTAATTGACGCTCTGAAGAGCAAAAAATTAGATCGAGTACTCGCCCGAGATGGTTTCTTTGTTGATTCGCTTGACAAAGATTCAAATAATCCATTCCATCGATCAGTGCCGTACTTGCAGCGGGTAGCAAAGAGGAACAGATGAAATGTTCTTCCTCATGCCGTTGATTCCATACAATCCGGGGCTGGTTGAAATCGCCGCACACTAAAATAATATCATTAGCAGAACCTTTACTGCACAGCTCAGAAACAGTTGAAACGTGTGCATCTATCAAATCGACGTTTTTGCTTTTATCAGGAGGAATGTATATACCGCATAGAAACAATTTTATTCCACGTACGGTAGCGCTAGCACACACTTGTTCAATAGAGTGTCCATTCCGCGTTTCGATGATAGAGCTGGCATATTTTTGTGAGATGGCAATTAATACGCCACCAAATGTTGATTTCTCACTATTTGCTGAGCTGCGATCGCAGCGGAAGACGTTGAAGGAGTTCCCAAACAGCTGCTGGGAGTTGATACGGTCGTCGAGTCCAGTCTCAGTTAAAATGATTATGTCAAAATTACAATCAGCTGTTGTCAAGAAAATTTCGTCGATTTTTGTCCTCAAGCCACGAACATTTTGGTAGTACACCCATATTTGTGCCTCGTCTTGTTCCTCATGCTGCAACGCGGGATCATTTAGTGTAGTGAAAGAAAAATCAGTTGGAAAATACTCGCCTCTGGTGGAAACCCGAAGGTTTCCACCGTCCACAGTACAGCGCACGGAAATAGATTTATTTAATAACTCTCCGAACTGGTGGGAAGTACACGGCGATCTAAGTTTTTTGGCAGATGCACGAATTCCCGGAACAAGATTCCGACGGGCCAAGATGATGGGTCCAATGCTTTAGTTTTTAAGCCAGGCTCCAATCCAATTTTAAATGATATAAACGAAAAGCCGGTAACATCCTGCCCTTTTGGCACAAGCCGAACTAGATCCATTGGTTCTGTTACACCCAAGCAGCGAGAAATAATTTTCCGTACGTCGTCGTCCGTGATCAATGGATTGAGGCCAGAGAGGTAAAGCCAAAACCTATCGGCATTTTTTGCAACATTACGTACCGACAGATCGCTTAAATCGATCTGATTGGTACCACAATCGGTAGGAGCTTGAACGTTATTATTTCCTTCTGTTCGGCGACGCTTTGCACCCCTTGGTGTTGCTGAGTTTAGCGTTGGCCATCTAGGCTGAGCAGACGACATACCGTCAATTTTTTTATTTAATGCAATTACGGCTTCTGAAAGCTGCTGGACTTGCGCAGGCAATTGGACTAAATCGCTATGCGAGTCCAGCGACACGGTTGGTGCTTGTTGAGTCTCAGTAATATAGGTGCGAATGCTTCGACCATTTAACTCTTCTCTGCAAGCGGTACACAAGAGAATAAGCTTACCTTGGGTAAAGGCATCTCGCAAACCTCTAGTGTTTATGCCACAACAGTTTTGGCTGATGTGCAAGTAGGCATCACAGAAGCCGCAGCGCATCGGTTCGATGTCGTTCACATCGAGTTTACATTCGCCGCATTGTTTTTTATCCATCTTGTTGTCTCCACTGCTTCGTGATACACGGATGGTAGATAGCGAGACAGTAAGAACTTAACGAAGCCAGATACAGATGATAACAATGAAGTTGCTTGGCGCGTAAACGAAAACAAATAACCAGGCACTTTATCAAAAATGACACTGGGATTTCTGGCTAGATACAACACAACCAGGTGGTATTTCACGCTAGGATTGTTCCGAAGAGTCTTCCAATAACGATTCACGGGTTCTCGGTTCCGAAACGAGAGTTTAACAACGATAATTTTGAAAAAAAATGGTATGCTCTGATCTTGTGTCATGCAAGATTGGATGAAATCCCATGTTATGTCGTTTCGCCTGAGAAATTGACAACTACCCCAGGGTAAATTTTGAGTGCTTAAGATTTATATAAGATGAACTCTATTGATAATGAGAAATATTTTATCGCTTCAACCGAAATCGCAAAATGGTAGTATAGTAGAGAAACGCTATAAAAATAACTGCTTGTATACAAAACTTGAACACAAGCTTGGCGAAGAGAAGCTTAAATATCGATATCCGTATCGCAAATATGTACAAACATTTAATTGTATTCATTTGGGCTATTGATGTATTTTCGTCGACTACGAAACAAATACAAATCACGATAGAGTCTATATTCTGGGTTCGCGTGTTCGCTGTTGATTCCTAATAAGGATCAATCTAAGCAGACTCTTGTGCATTTGCGGATTCAAAAGTGTGACGATTAATTGAAAATGTCAATCATTAGAAATTTTGGTTGCTTGTTCCACATCAACGGCTCGAACAACCCCATGGGCTGATCCTTGTAGTTTTTTCTTAGTTTGATTACAAATTTTGCAACGAAATTAATTACATCAATGGAACCAGCTTCGAAGATTCCAAAACCACTCCCCCCCCCCCCTCTCACTCCCTTATTAATGACATTATTCGAAAGGCAAAATTTATCCGGTTGATACACCGATACAAATTTAAAAAATAATATATAATAGGGCTAAACGGCTACCAACGAAATGACATTCGTTGAAATGACTCTGACCTCCTTCGTAAACGTAAACTTCTTTCTGCTTCAGGTTTTCATCTTCATTAGTACCCAATGCGAAAACTCAAAAACTGTTATGCGCAGACGAGTATAAGACGAAAATCAACGAAAACTGATCAATAGTTAAAGGGTGAGCTTGAGCTTGATGTAGGGTTTAAACGATGAAAAAAATCATCCTTTTTGCGACTTTTTTTTCCAGAATTATCGTTCAACTAAATAAATTCAAATGTTTTGCATGACAAAAAGCATCATTCGAACATTTTGTATTTTTTTCGTGAAAAAAAAAAGGCGGGTGGGTAATGTCAGAGACATAACTGGATGTCGTGAATACGAAAACAACTGACATGTTCCTTAACACTTGCGAATATCAATTGTATGAATTATGCACGCATTCCCCTTTTTCACATTTTTCGCAAAAACAAAGAAAGCTTCACTTGATCTCGATTACTGTGAATTTCACACAGCGAAAAGTGCACAAATCTAAGCAAACTATTCTTGATTTGCAGTAAACTGAGGATATTTCCCTACGATTTGCAAACAACAAATCCTAATAGTTCTTTAGAAAACTTTTAGAGCCATTAGAACGGCTGATATTGTGCAATGCTCTCCACCGTTGTTTTTTCCCAATGCTAATGACTGGCAGCTGTGACGTAATCGCTCTTGTCGAAAGCGTGCAGACGACACAAAACACATCTGCTCGCAGTGGCGATTGAATCCAAACTGATTGAATTTTTGTTAAGAGATTTCCTTTTATGTGATTTCGTTTGTAGCTTTTTCACTAATGGGCGGTCCTAACGGCTATAAAAATAGCCGCATACAGAATTTTATTGTCGATTATTTCATTTCGGATTTACATAATTTATTGAAAGAAACTATTAATATGCTGTAGGGATTCGGTTCTAGCATTCACACGGACCAAATTGAGGAACTCAATTTGGTCCGTCGCTGCTGGTTGATGATTCCACCCCCACGACGTCTGCTTCCATCGAACGCACGAAAAGAAATGATCGATTTTCGACCACGGTTCCCCTTTTATACGCATTCAGTTGAAGATATGTGCCTGACTACCTCAAAATCGTCGTCCTTGCGCGAAAAACCCAAGCAAAAGTAAGGTGTTTTCCGCGTTGTTTTCAAATTTTAAGAAAACTTAATTTTTGAGTTGTTTGTGGTTATCGCACACTGTTCAAAATATTATCCTGAATTCCTGATCATATTTTTGATGAAATGGTGAAAGAATTATGTTGCTACCATTAATACAAGTCGAGATATTCACGATTGAGTTCTGCCCATTCTTCCATATGGCTAATTTTGAAAAGGCGCCCCATAGTAAAGTAAGTCGTATTCACGACAATATTAAGAAATAAATCGGTGAAGAGGTATTTTTGAAGACACTGGTTGTTTAAAGTGAAAACTGCGATTTTTCACGAAAAAATCCGCCATTTTGTAGCTATAAAACCTCCCCAAAGTAACAAACAACGAAAAGGAATACGTTGGGGTCTGGTTTTTTAAATGGAGAAAGTGTGTGCAAAATTTAAAAAAAAAATCGGTGCAGTAGTTTTTGAATGACGATGGACACGGACTTTCAAAACCTGCTTTCGAGGAAAACGCGTTTAAAGGTTTTTGTCTATAAAATCAATGGAAACAATTTATTACTCAAGGGAGCCCGTAGGGTCTAACATTTTCAAAAAAATATACTTTTTCTTTCATAATTTATTACAATGAAACATTTCAGAATGTTTCGTCAAGTTTTGAAGTCAATCGAACTAGAATTCTTGGACCTGTGCGCCGAGCTCTTGCTTCTTCGTAGAATGAGATAGCCACAGATAAAGGTAACTTCCAGAGTTTCGTTCTAATAGGCTTGAAAATTTCTCAGTAAATTCTTGAATTGTTTTACTATAAGAAAATATAAAGAAAATAATAAATGATTTTTCAAAAGTGTTCGGCCCTACTCGCCCCAAAGCTGGAAATAAATGAATATGAAAAATAAACTAAACAGAGACGATTTGTGCCTATTCTAAAAACCGGAAATTTTTATCTCACTAACTGGGAAAAGCCGAAAAAAATGTAATCGGCAATTTGTCAAACTGAAATTGATCAATTTTAATTTTCATTTTCTAGCGTTCAAATTACTATATCATTCAAAAATTTAAAGTTTCACGAATATCTGTAGATTTTAACTTCTTTATTATAGGAAATCGAATAAAATTAGTGGCAAATGTTAGCTTTAATAACAAGCTTACATAAAAAAATTCTCCGAAAATATTACGACGACGTATTGTTTTTGATTTCCCTTTTTTTGGCTATTTTTTTTAACTAATTAACTATTATTTTATAACTATTCATCTATTATTCTTAATGTTTTTATCTATCTATACATTTAAAAATGCAGAGATCATTCTTTGTAATCGCATCACGTAAGAACGGATGGACGGATTTACATGATTCTTTTTTTGTTTGATCAGTTTTTATCCCCACCGGGTTCGTACATCAAAAAACTTAGGAAAACTTGTCGGAAAATTGGGAAAAATCCATAAAGTTGTTTTGTATGGACAACGGAATTTTCCACTGAAAAAGTCGCCAATGATTGCTAGATCATCGATAGGTGTTTGGCGCATAACAAATTGCATAAGTGTTTGGCCGTCGAAGAAAGGAATACTAGATCGTTGAAAGAATCTGTTGGCGCGCAACGATTCATGATTCATAAGGTTCCTCATTTCGAGCCACGTGCTTAATTGGGTATCGAAATTATTGCTTGCCAAATGACTCAATGACGGAATACTCAGTCAGGAGAAAAAGTTCAGATATCATTTACCAGCTGATGAAATGTGTTCAATGGAGTCAGATGAATAGTATTGGTCATCGCGAGCGCGAGTTCAACTAATCAGAATATTTTTGAGTGAATCAATGAAAAGATTGTACTGTAGAAGCGCTAAGGTCAAACTAAGAGATTTTCACTGGATTTTGCTATCTAATGATTTAGATTACACTAAGCGCACATAATAAGTTGCATTTAGATCAATGTTCAAGATGATTACCATAATGGAACGAGACCGTCATTTTATATTTCATATTGTGTGAAGAATATTCAAATTGGTAAGATGAATATCAAATTAAAATTCAAGCGCCGTCTCTCCAAACAACCAGAAGTTCCACAGTACTTGAAAAATATCCACTTTATTAGAGCTCTAAAGTACGCGTGGCACTTTTTGGCAACTTGAACGTACAGAACAAGTTCTGAGAAAACTGTCTCACTACTTAAAAGCTGTAAAAGCTTCAAAGTTTGTTCTGTTCCGTCGGGTGAACATTCAAGTATAAGTAATTCCTTAAAAACGGATTGTTCAGAATGCTCTTCAGAATTTTTTTTTTTTTGCGAACTTTTAGTTACTTGGGCTAAATACAAACTGTAAGCATATCCTACTCTACCGAATGAACAACTCTAGAAGAGAAACTCTTCAGCATTTTGTTCGGTTTATCAATACAAAATTCTGGTTAGTGAGCTTCTTCATCGATTACCGAAAGCAAGAATCACATTTGGAAGAGAAAACGTGGAACCTAATATCCTTTATGTCGAAGTGAGGGATCTCTGTTCAGTATTTTGATTCAAAGGATGAGATGATAATCTGTACATTTGCTCTATTTTTGCGTAACAGAAGTATTTCACATTTTCACATTAACTTTTGGTGATATTTCTTTTTCGGGCTAAAGTGAATGTGTGTCGAATTCCATTCATTGTAGGTTAATCAGAAAAATAACGGAGAGAAACGTTAACCATTTAGTCGTTTGAAAATTGTGATGTCCGAAAACATAAATTCGAACAAATAATTATTGAGCGAAACGGAGTTCGACGGGTCAGCTAGTATATATAAAAATGCAGAGGTCATCCTTAGTAATCGCATCACGAAGGAACGGATGGACGGATTTACATGATTCTTTTTTTGTTTGATTAGTTTCTACCCCCGCCGGGTTCGTACATCAAAAAAGTTAGAAAAATTCACCGGAAAAGTGGGAAAAATCAATAAAATTAGTTTGTATGGACAATGGAATTTTCCGTTGAAAAAGTCGTCTGTGCTTGCTAGATGTACGATTGATGTTTGGCGCGCAACGAGTTGCATAAGTGTTTGGCCATCGAAGGAAGAATACTAGATCGTTGAAAAAATTGTTTGGCGCGCAACGAGATATTTTGTGTGGAGATTTCACATGCATATTTGATGGGTGTGATTCGTCATTTCGAACCACGTGCTTTAATAGGTATCAAAATTATTGCTTACTAATGTCGTTTTCGCTAGAGAAAACTGAAACTGACCCAAGGTAGTTTCATCAAAAAGACACTTTTCACGAAACTGTGTTGATTTCGCACTTAGCAACGGGGGTTTGAGTAAAACTGATTTAAATACCAGGTTCGAAACTGACTCGATTTTCAGTTCAACCACGTTGAAACTAGGTTAGAAACTGACTTCAAACAAACGGTTTGACAGCAGTTAGAGTGGAAACTGGGTTAGGTTTGGCATCGAGCGAAAACGACATAAATGACTCAATGAATGTTCTAGAAAACCGTTGTAGGCAGAAGAAGAAGTTTTGATATCATTTACCAGTTGATGAATTGTGTTCAATGGAGTCAGATGAACAGTATTGGTCATTGCGGGGGCAAGATTAACAAATCATAATTTTTTTTAATAAATCAATGAAAAGATTGTGCTGTAGAGGCGCTAAGGTCAAACTAAGAGATTTTCCTTGCATTTTTCTTCCTATTGATTTAGATTAGACTAAGCGCACACAGTGAGTGGTTATTAGATATCAATGTTCAAGATGATTACCATAACGAATTGAGACTGTTATTTCATGTTGCATATTCTGTGAAGAATGTTCAAACTGGTAAGATCAATATCAAATTACAATTTAAGCGTCGTCTCCAAGCAATCAAAAGTTTCACAGTAACTGAAAATATCCACTTTATTAGAGCTCTAAAGTACGCATGGTACTTTTTGATAACTTGAACGTACAGAACAGATTCTGAGAAAAATTTCTCACTGCTTAAAAGCTGTACACACCGAATTATTTTTACGGATGTCGGTACAGTTTTACTGACTTTCAAACAGCTGAACATTCAGTAATCCGTTCAGTGAATGTTTTATTTGCTGAATGATCGGTACAGTTCCACTGAACTTCGATCTGTCATCATTCTAATGACTTCTTCATCATTCAATACCGACGTTCGGGGAAATTCACAAAACAATCCTAAAAATATTTAAACGTCTTGACCCGTAAAGTATTACAATTTTTTGGTAAATTGTATTAGAGATCTGGGAAAGGAAGCAGCAATTTCGGTTTCATAACATATTTCCATCCGATTAAATAATTTATTTGCGTGTGACGAATGAATTCAATTACATTTGCTCTCCAGAAATAATTTATTCGAATAAAATGATCAAATATCTTTCGGATGCAATTCAGTAGATCACCCTTCATATTTTTAGAGTGCTGAAATAAAAAGTTTAAGAAGGCTTTTTGAATATATTCACTAAAGGAAAAATTACCGCTAGGAATCAGTATTATCTATTTTTCGTAAGCAATCAATTCGTACCACTATTTTTTCTCTACAAATCTAGAAATTTTCACATCTTTACGTCCGGAAATTATGTTATTTGACAGATCTATATTTCTGCTGAATGTATAGTGATGATTACTTAAATTCTTCTTTATTTTTTATTAATTTTCCGAATATTGGTACAACTTTCACTGAGTTCGTCAAGAGAAATGACATTTCAGAGTTCACAGACCGTGTCAGTAAATAATAAATAACCGTAACTTTTACATAGGAGTTGAATAAATTTCACGTATCTTTCAGTAAAAACAATATTTTACAGATCGTTGCCGCAAAAATTATTACCGAACACAAAAATAGAAATTTTTTGTGTATAAGAAATCAGTGTTGGTGATTAGAGATGTCTATCTCCTCTGTGTGACGAAGAGCAAGCAAAATTTCTCCCCTCGCACTGACAACTTCAACGAGAGCTCTTCTTTTTCACATTTATACACCACTGTTGTGTAAGTGTGCACGCATCATGAGTGCGTTTGCTTATTTCCTTTTACCTCTTCCACTGAATCGCACCAAAGTGCTAGAGCATTAGCTAATAAATTCTCTGAGGTGAATGCAGATACTTTCACAGAGGTGTACACGCCGGTGAGCACTCTGCTGTATGGTTTTCGTAGATGAAGCGTGGACACGCAAAATCAGCAAAATAAAACAATTTATCGTAAAATTTTCGGTTTTCCTTGCAAATTTTTCATAGCAAGG
Organism: Malaya genurostris; assembly: GCF_030247185.1. Taxonomy (NCBI): domain Eukaryota; kingdom Metazoa; phylum Arthropoda; class Insecta; order Diptera; family Culicidae; genus Malaya; species Malaya genurostris. The sequence continues at coordinate 69,093,117 of NC_080571.1, forward strand.
CCAGATCTACTCTCTATTAATTGAAGTTCACAGAAGTGTTCGCTCAACATCACGCGCCAGTGGTCACTTGGGTGTATTTAGACGAGAGCGCGTGTGAGCGATTCATGCGAAGAGAATGTGTTTCACTCGCGCCAGCTGCTTTAACCACAAGCACACACTCAAATGCTGTCTATTCGACACTAAGAAGAAGTGCGCTTTCCGCTTTGTGCGGTGCTTCGTTTTTTTCATCCTCGGTGTGGCAAAAATCTGACTCTAGCGTGTATCTCTCTGGTGAAATGCCATCTCTGTTAGTGATTGCCGAAAATTGGACAGAAGCTGCTATATTGCTATCTATATTGTATACAACATTTTCAATCCGGTAGAAGATGCTACAAGAACTCGAGTCTCTCAATGCAACCGTGAGAGAATTTTTCTACATTTCTTCGCTTGAGTATTTCACGCCCTTAAAAAAAATTACAGTCTGATAATGATCGTAGCTGGGTGGAATTTCCCAAGAGAGAATCGCAAGTTGAAAATTATCGTAGAAAATCGAATCGATGATTCAACTTGATGATTCTCATACTAGGTTGCAATATTTCAAAACCCTTGTGTGGAGCATTCACAGACATTTTCATAGACACAACTTACACAAAGGTTATATGCACATAGTTAGAATAAGCGGCAGTAGTAAAATGTTTCTATCGCAATTGTCTACTGCCTGTATAGAATAGGATCGCGAAACGAGAATAAGGGACCGTTTGTTGATTCAGAGAGGATCCCCACAGCAGCGTGCTAACCTTTAATTCTCAGAAATGTCATCGAGAGAAATTCGCTCTCGCACTGGTGTCGATTCTATGTTAAATGAGCCATGCCGGGTTTTTATTGTTGCGATGATTTCCAACTCTCTATGATGGCACTGATTCAATCGTTGAAGAGTTGCCAGTGAACGTTCTTTGATACGATAAAAGCCATCCTTGTAAGAAACTGCTTCAAAGTTTGTTTTGTCGGGTGAACATTCACGTATGAGCAATTCCATAAGACGCAGTGTTCAGAATAGAAATTAGTGCATTTGTTCAATTTTCGCTTAACAGAAGTATTTCATATTTTCACATTAATCTTTGGTGATGTTTCTTCTTTTGGAGCTAAAGCGAGTGTGTGTCGAATTCCGTTGATTGTAGGTTAAGTAATCAGAAAAATAATGGAGAGAAACGTTGACCACGTAGTTTTTTGACAATTCTTCTGACGAGACGAAGTTCGACGGGTCAGCTAGTATATTTTATTTTTTTAGTGTTGAAAAATCGACTAGCGAAAATTGGCCCGGAGGGCCAAGTGTCATATACCATTCGACTCAGTTCATCGAGCTGAGCAATGTCTGTGTGTGTGTGTTTTTTTGTACAAGGTGAAATACCTTATGTACTTTCCCAGCTCACGCGCTCGGTAGCTGTCAAGCTACCACTATTGTGAACCAGCGAGTGGGACTGGCTGAACCTTACTCACTAAAACACCTTGGACATCTTGCCTCGATCCCCCCGGAACTAAGCTAAGCTCAATACTTCGGGGGGGCTGTGCTCATGCACTTCTTCGTTTGGGAGAAAATGAGCTCCTGCGTTTCTCTCTTTATCCATCTCGATCCACCTTTGGCGCCTCGACGACCCAATGCCGCTACGTCGCGCCATACTACTCGACTGATCCCCGCCGAAGGATCTAGCCTACCGCGACAGAGAGTTCCCCAACGCTGGAAGTTCTCTCGAAACCGACGTTTTCGATACCCGTATACGACCCGACCGAAAGGATGCCAAGGTCGGTCCAGTGGTTCCGGTTGGGAGATGGCGTCCGGTTCCATGACGATGCTTACGATGCTATGACGTGGTCTACTCATCTTGTCCCCGACGACGGATCAAGACTACACCGACGAAGAGTTCCCCGACGAAGGAAGTTCTGCTCCCTCAGTAAGGAAGGGTGATATCGACTTGAAATGGCGAGTAGGATAACAGTACGGCTGCCTCCGTCCCGGTAAAACCATGGCAGGCCTTCGGATACGTTCGATACCCGTACATCAAACATGATGAGTACCAAGCTCGGATGTAACATTCCCGACTTACGCCGATCCGGCTGTCTCAGTCTTATAATACAAACCAATGTTGTTTACTCTCCGACGTTTCACCTTCTATATAACCCTTTTTCAAGGAAAACTGGAAAAATTATGGCGTTCCATTACCAACAAACAAAAGCGTTGAACAAATTATGCAATGTAAAATTTACTAAATTCTGTCGCGTAAAGTTGTATTCGTATTATCTAAAAGTATGTTTTAAATTTGACCTAGCGACCGAAATCAACATTTTGACTATAAACGATGGACTTTAGTAAGTTTTACATTGCATAATTTGTTCAACGCTTTAAGTTTTGCCTTTTTCATATATAAAGGCTATGCAATCGCTGTGAAAACCGACTTTTGAACCGAGATTCGGAGGGCCGAGTGTCATATACCATTCGACTTTGTTCGTCGAGATCACTAAAAAATCTGTGTGTGTATGTGACAAATAATCCCACTCTATTTTCTCAGAGATAGCTGAACCGATTTTCACAAACTCAGATTCAAATGGAAGGTCTTAAATTTCATTTGGATCCGACTTACGGTTCCGGAATTACAAGAAAATAAGTGCAAATTTATGAGAAAATGCGCACTCAATTTTCTCGAAAATTTCTTAATCAAATTTCACAAACTTAGACAAAAGGTTTTGAAATTCTTTAAAAAGTTCACGAAAAGTTGATCCAAATCCGACTTCCGGTTCCGGCATTACAGTGCAATTAGTGAAAATTTTCAATTTCATGAGTAGTTTTTCACATGTGATGGCGGAACAAGGTGCACATTTTTGGAAAACTTACTGCAAAATTCCTCTAGTTGGCAGATTTTGTAAGTTAGCGAGTATATATCAGGTGTACAACTTTGCTTCCGCCGTTTTTTTTACAAAATTAAAAGCTTAATTGCGAAAAAGTGCTTACAGATGTATTATTCAAAGTATTGTCCGTCGCTAGTGACAACATTCTGCCATCTTTTCGGCAATTTTCGGATCCCTGCTCGAAAAAAGGAGTCCTCTTTTGACGCTATACATGAAGCAATCCATTTTTTCAACTCTTCGAAGGATTGAAAATGTTGATTTGTCAGGCGGTATGCCATCGAACGGAATAGGTGGAAGTCAAAAGGGGTGGCATCTGGGGAATACGGTGGGTGGGGCAAGACCTCCCATTTCAGGGTTTTCAGGTACTTTTTGACCACATTTGCGACGAGCTTTGTCGTGTTGGAGGATGACTTCGTTATGTCGCTTTGATATTGTGGCCGCTTTTCTTTTAGCGCGCGACTAAGACGCATCAGATCTCCTGTGATGGTTTCACCCGGTTTTAAGAGCTCATAGTAAATCACACCGAGCTGATCCCACCAAATACAAATCATTACCTTGGCGCCGTGAATATTCGGTTTTGCCTTCGACGAAGTAGCATGCCCGGGATTTCCCCATGATTTTCTGCGTTTAGGATTATCGTATCGAACCCACTTTTCATCACCGGTTATGATTGGATGTAAAAACCCCTTACGATTTTGTCTTTGAAGCAGTTGCTCACATACAAATAGACGGCGCACGATGTCCTTCGGTTTCAACTCGTACGGCACCCAGTTTCCTTCTTTCTGAATCATGTTCAGAGCCTTTAGACGTTTTTAAATGTCTTGCTGACTCACTCCCAACGATTCGGCAAGCTCTTCTTGGGTGCTTCTATTTGTTCATCATTGAAGGTTTTTTCTCTTCCACCACCATGTTTGTCTTCGACATCGAAATCACCATTTTTAAAACATTGAAACCACTCCCGACACGTTCTTTTACTCAGAGCAGCATCACCGTAAGCTTCTGAGAGCATTCGATGCGCTTCAGCTACATTTTTTTCGAATTGTTACAGAAAAATAAAACTTCCCCCAAATGGCGAGAATTGGGCATATAAACAGACATTTGCGAGCATGAATAATACGAAAATAAGAATAACTGTCACTGAAATGGCAATGACAATTCGTTAGGCACTGTACACACTCACTTTAAAGGCATTATCATCTATGTATTTTGACCAACCTCAGCCGGTACAGCCACCTATCGGAAAACGGCGGAAGTTGTACACCTGATAAAACTATTTTGGGACTACTAATCTCCGGTTTTCGTGTCCGATAGCACCGATATTAATGAAGAAAAGCTCCAAAAATGGAACTCACTTCGATTTCTCAGCAACGGTTAAGCCGATTTCCACGAATCATGATTCAAATTAAAGCTCTCATTGTCTTGAAAGATACTGTGCAATTTCATCCAACTCCGATTTCCGGTTCCAAAGTTATAGAGCGATGAGTGTCAAAACATTTAAATCTTTATTCAAATGCTCCGTTCGCAGCGTGCTTTGTTCAATTTTGTATAGCGTGCAGGGTTGCCACATTTGAATCTATATTTTTTAGGTGAAAAAAAATTAAATTTCTAAATCTTCTATTGAATTTGTACCTACTTGTTAGTGTTATTACAAAATCATGATAACGATGCTTGTCTATAAAAGTACACTTATTGCCTTTCTTATATAGAAAGTTTATGCAATCATTGAAAAATTGACTAGTAAAAATTGGCCCAGATCGTGCTTTTATAGGGTAAAGTGTGTTTCAAATTACATACTGTCATTTTGAGCGACAATGCAAAATAATAGTGTAAAGTTTGTTTAATCATTTAGTGCGATAATAAAAAAAAATAACTGTTTACAAATTGAAAAGGTTCCATCCATTCGCTGTACTGTCTGAGTACCGCTAAAGAATTATATTGTTATATTGGTTCGTCTTCGTATTCCGAGAATCAGATTACTGTTTCAACTCTCAAGGGGTGTGCGGTCATGTCATCCCAAGAAGATACAAACCGAAACTTTTCTGACTCGAAAAAAAAAATGTTCCGCTCATCTATTCTGATGATAGACAGCAAATTTGCTTTCAAAATACTCAATTGACACCGAAATAGTTGACACCCAGACCGGAATAAGTGAATTCATAATATAGGCAACCGAGGCGACGCACTGTCTGTTCGTTTTGAAAGCTGCCCTCTTCTAGCAAACCCCAATCTGACTAACCAGAAATTAATCCGTTCTGATGGGCCGGAAGTCCTACACAAATTGTGTCTCGTTTGAAGGAAATACTTTCTGGAAACTGGAGTGAAGCTGAAGAATTTTGACACGAGAGTGATTAGGATGCTCACAGCTCGAAACGAAACTTCCGTTTCTTTAGTAACAATCCCAATCCAGACGGTGGAGCGCTTTCGAACAAGCCCCTGTCACTTGCTAGCTAGCGAAATCTGGTTCCAAGTCGATTCGAAATAATGGAACAAATTTGCATTATAAATGAACTTATGAGAAGTAATAGTCCTTTCCAAAACGGAAACTTGTCACATTAATCTCGCTTATAGTCGCTCGCCGGCACAGTCGGTCTTGCTTATCGGATTGTCCTCTTCGTTCGTGGTTGAAGTGGCCATGAAAAAAAAATGTCCGGCTTTCTTGGTTGATTCTGATGATAGTACGAGAAGTGTGGCCCGGCGCATTTTTTTTTTGTTTTTGCCTTGAATTAGCGTTCATTGGAAGTCCAAGTCAAGTCTTTTTTCAAGATTATGTTGTAGCGAACGGTCGTAAGCAGGAGATATTTCTAGCGGATTCTACTGAATGCTCAAGATATGAGGAATATTGGAAACGCGTTTTAACGATTCGACAATTTTGAAATACATATTTATTTCAAAACTGTCAAATCGTAAAAAATATTTGAATTTTTAGCACTACTCGTCAAGCTTTGTACAACATTGCTGGGATTCAGTAACTAGTCATTTGCCTATCAGTGCGTACAGTAAACAATGCCCACGACAATCGTTGCTGTCACTAGCTGTGAAGTTCGCAATGTTGTAAGATCCATGTGGGCAGAAGGTTTTTCAGCTGCTAAAATTCATTTAGAATTATGTCTGATTTATGGATCAACTATAATGAGTGAATGAAATGTTAGACAATGGTTTTCGGAATTTTAAAGGTGTCGTTATCCTACATGAAAACCGATGTAATTATTTCTCTGTTAGACTAGTATTCTACTTGTCGGTTCCTTATCTTGAACGCACTTTCCACAAGAAACTCAAGAACACTCCTGGAAACTTGTTATAAGACTTGTTCTTTTGGTAGGATCATTGTTATTGTAAAACCAACAATCGTTTATTTGCAAAAAATTTTAACCAACCGAATCCCGAAAAATTGCTAATAATTTAAAAGCTCTACAACCGCGCGGAAGTTTCCGTGTGAGCAGCTTTCTTGGTATAATCAATTGTAACAAATTTTATCCGAATCCCATACAAATCCGTGTAATTGGAACCAACTTCTCCTACCATTTTTGGCTGAACTTGTTTCAACCAGTTTTCGTTCGTTGATTCTCGAGAGCATAGAGATAAACTTTAATTCCTGTCGCACTGTTGTCCGATAAGCGTGACGAAGCAGCCCAGTTGAATGAATGAATGAATGAATGGAGTAAACTTTTATTCGTTCTTTCGCCGCGGGTCGTCGAGTATGGGTCGATTCGGGAATCAAACTTTTTTACACGGTTAAGCTGGTTGTACAACAAGCGCCGATGGTGCTTTATTAGCTGTGCTGAGTGTTTTTATGATTCAAGCACTATCGTGCAGTGCTTTGCGGTTGCACGATTCAACAGTAAATTTTAATATTTAAATTGTATTAATGTGTACTAACATAACTGTTTTGAGCAACCATAAAACCCCTGAATATTAACATTCTGCCGACAACCAGCACTCAGTCGTTTACGCCCGAGACGTTAGAAGGATATTGCACTCGATGGACATGGCCGTTCAATTTTAACTGTTTCAAGTCCTGGGTAAGAAATCGAAACGAAATATGTGTTTTTCGCACGAGCCTAAAAACCCCTAAATGTTTATCGAAACAATGATCGGTATCATTTTAGTAGTAGTAGTTAAATAGTTTCAAAAAATATAGTGAATCACTGGGGAAAATGCATTAGTACATTAGTGATGCTAATCTAAAAAAAACCTTCTTAGTCCACTTAGTGGAATTTTCATAGATCTTGAAAAAACACCTTGCAATTTCCGAAATCGAAAAAAAATTTTTGATTCCAAAAGGCTTAGAATTGCATTAAAAGTCGAGATTTAGTGTCATCTCGAAAAAATATTTTTTTGAAAATATCGACTTTTTGGGATTTATCAAAATTTTTTTTAGTCCCATAAAGTTGATTTTTCCAAAAAATTTTTTTTTGAGATGACACTAAATCTCGACGTTTCATGCAGTTGTGAGACTTTTGGCATCAAAAAAGTTTTCGATTTTGGAAATTTCATGTACTTCTCCTGTGATGATTTTTCAAGATTGAAAGTTTTCAAAACTTTACCGCCGAGTGCTTAAACTTTTGAGCACTAGAGCTTTACGAAAATAGAGGTGATCCCAAAATTTTGGCACTCTCATATACATAAGAGCGGTAAAAATCAACGTGTTTTGAGGGTTACGTCGCTTATACCATTATATCTCTGGAACCAAAAGTCACAGCCATTTGATCTTTGAACTTGATCAATGGCTCAACAGTAGCTTTCAAACGAGCCCAAGTTTGTTAAAATCGGTTCAGCCATCTCTGAGAAAATTGAGCGCGTATAAATATCTTCGAAAAGTACACACACATACATACTAGAGATGGTCGGATATAGAAATTCTTATACCCGTACCCGACCCGTACCCGACCCGTACCCGATCAACAATAAAAAAAAATTACCCGTACCCGACCCGTACCCGATAAAAAATGAAAAATTTTACCCGTACCCGATTAAAAATTACCTGTACCCGTACCCGACCCGAATGTATAGTAAAATTTTACCAAAATTCAGGATGGAAAAAATAATGTTTTTTAGATAGCGAGCCGTATCAGGCTCTAGTTGGTAAGTAAAATACATTAAAATGCTTGTTTACATTCGAACATATTAATACACTGTGAAGCATGATAAGATTTCCAATGTCTTTGGTACTTTATACTCATTTACAAATGTGGAGTAATATCTACACAAATTTTTCGAGAAGCATATTTAACCAAAATTTTGTAATAATCGTTGTATTCAATTTTGGGTAGGTATGGTTTTTACGAAACAGTGCGACTTTTGATCCAATTCTTTAGAACCACAAGTAAGCGTGCTCATTATCTTGACACACAAATAAATATTCACATTCGAATCACTTGAAAAACCACGTAAAATGGTTCCAAATGTCAAATTGAATATTATACGTGACGAAAATGAATGTTATGCGAACATCCCCTAAAATAAATAGAGTATCATCGGTTCGTTTACGTGAATTGACCAAACATCAAATAATTTACGTGTATTCCCGGTGTGAATACAATTTAGAAAATGGTGAACAGTGAGTCCTTCAAGTGTAAGTAGTTTGAACATTCGCGAGAATTTTTTTTTTTTGGTTACAATTTTTTACTACAAAGCAAAATGAATTATGATTTTGATTTAAATTAATCTGTCAACTATGCCCGTTTTGTAAGCCTCACACACCCACACCCACGATGTTAACGGTAGCTGGTGGTTTTTACAGCCATTGAACTTCTGTGCCACCTCCGGTGGAACCCTCAACGAGTGAACACGGTGAAAATTTGAGTATTTCGCGAGAAAAGATTTTCACCCGTACTTTTGCGACTCCACGTTGTTACGCATCGAGATTTTCATTTGTAGTCCAGTGAAAAGAAACGAAAATTTTACTGGCAATATAGTCTAACTTGCTGTACCATCAATCGGTGTCATTTCAAGTGAGGTGACACCACCCAGAAGTGAAGAATAAGAAGAACTTCTATGAAGATTTTTCGAAATAAATGTTCATGTTTTTATGGTTAGAATCCTAATGATTTATATGAAAATTTGAGAAAATTTTCAACCAATATTTAAAATAACAGTTTTCTGGTATCTTAATGTGATATGAGTACTACACTACATTTTATATATGAATCAAATAATTTTTACTGGATTGTGCATTAAACAGTTTTGAAAACATCCATTAGAACCTACGTGAAAAGTAGGATCTGACCGCAACATCTTAGAGCTAAGGCAGTGTGTCTTATCAAATATGTTATAAAAAAAGTAGGGTGGAAAATATTCACATAACTTTTCACGTAACTTTGATGAAATCGTTTTTTTTTTTAATGAAGAAAAGAAATGTTTTTTCTGGAAAAAGATGCCAGTTGTCAGGTCTGGTCCTAGGCGCGAATTTCAAAACCCCTTGAATCAATTTGTTTATTTTTCGGAAGAACTGTTTTGCAATAAAAAATTCTCGTCAACGTGTAAACATATTTATGTGAAGTACAGATGGTCGGGTAATCGATCAGAAAAAAAAATTTACCCGTACCCGAGTGAGCAGTCAATTTCTTTACCCATACCCGACCCGTACCCGATTGAAAATAAAAATATTTACCCGTACCCGACCAGAAACCCGACGGGTACGGGTACGGGTCGGGTTTCGGGTGAAATACTCGAGACCCGACCATCTCTAATACACACAGACATTTTCCGATCTCGTCGAACGGAGTCGAATGGTATATAACACTATGGGTCTCGGTTTTTCAGCAATTCTAATACCTTTCTATAGAGAAAGGCAAAAAGTAGTTGTTTTATTTCGATGAATAAAATAGTACATACTTTGTAGTGTTTGTAAAACAATGTGGAAAAATTGAAGATTGTTCAGTACGGTTTTTCTTCGGTGCCGTTCGTTTGCGGTGAGCACGATATCTCCAAAACCAATGAATCGATTAATTTTAAATTCTAAGAAGAGGTTCTTAATTGCTATGGTTAGCTCGTGAATGAAAAGTTTTACAAATTAATTATATTGCGTGGTTGGTATTGTATTTTCTGAAAAAAATAATGCTCAAATGACGAATGTCATACGTACCCATGTAAATTGCTAGTCACCTACGACAATCAACTGACAACCTGTTGTAATAGAAGTACTCATCGTAGACGTTCTCATTGAACCTTTCTGGGGACGGGTATAGTCGATGTCTTTCACGCAGCCCTCTTGGATTCGATCCTCAACCCTGCACATGAAGGTCAGAAAGCTGACGTTAAGGTTAAAACCTCTTTAATTGAAACAAAAAAAAATCGTTTCTCGAAAATCCAGTAAGCCTACAAAGTTTCCAAACAGAAGAAAAACACTCCGTACAAACCCAGTAATAAAACGTATCGCTTGTAAAAACGAACGTAGCAAGTAAAGCAATTGAAAAATACACGATCCGGAATAAAACAGGCTTTGTTTTCGTACGTATTTTGTCATACTTTATGGTGACAAATTTTACAAACAGTTCATTCTACTTTCCTCTTCAGCCCATAATCCATTTTTCGCCGACGACCAATTTGTGAAGCATAGCTTACTCTGAATATGAATACAGTTCATTTCCACCACATACACAAAAGTGTATTAAACACTCTCCCATCTTTACTCTCCTCTCAGCACTGTTTCCCATAAACTCATTTTTCAAGTTCCAATACAACGATACAATCACTTGTGCACTTACTTAATAATACAATGGCCGAGCTGTCATTGGCTGAGACACCAAAGTATATCGAAATCACGACACGTTCTAATTCTTCCCACCGATGTAATAACACTGGATTAAGGGAAATAATTTTCAGGTGAGAAGGCTTATAAATAGTAAAGAAATTCGGCAATTGAATTATCATTCCATCACACGTAATCGGGAATTTGAGTCTGCAGGAAAGCAAGGCCAAACTGTCAATACTGGCAGAAACCCATTCACTACGATAATCCAAGGATAACAGAACTGCACAAACCCTGAGATGAAGGAAGCAGCAGTAAAAAATATAGCAGAAAAGTATAGGGTTTCAAAAGTCTTTTTATGACTACGCCGAAAGTCGCCATCTTGGATTTTGGGACGACCTTAAACATAGTTTTCCGGAAACTATTTGTCATATCAGTTTCAGAAAATCAGCATTCATGTATTGTTATAATCTGTTTGTACGTAGGTTGGTAAAAAAAAGTTATTACCCGGAATTTTTTCAACCTAGAATTGAACCATTAACTTCCTGTTCCATGTCGTGAAAGGCCACTAAAACGGGAGCTCACAAGTCAAGATGTATTTCCGTGCCGATGAGTGAATGACTGCAGGAGCCTTGCGGAGCTCAAAGCTCCGTGTCACAGTTATTCTGACTAATTCGACGGCTTAGACAGAAAATATGTCGATCAAACATCAGCATTTTTACTAGATTTTAATCTGAAAATGTTAAAATTTGTTTGCTGAGTATTATTTTGGTGATTTGTGTGAGTGCGATTGCGTACTTCACAGCATCTGTCCCTCATTGACGCAACTACGTATCCGGGGTTTAGGTTCTCCATACATGGTTGAATCTGTGTATGGGTAGCTAAAATTGAAGGATATTCTATCGTTTCTCACCCAATGTGGTAAGAAGCAATAGTCAGAGGAGTTAATCGTTCTTCCTGGAATTAATGCATCCCTTCTGTTTCTACCCTAAAAGGTTATATCCGATTTCTTCGCGTTTCGCCTTCGGCTCATCAGTGCTTAAAGGTTATATCCGATTGTTTGGTATCTCTTATGGGGTGCCGAATTTACCTCTGTTCATAAATATTGCGAATTGCTCTGCATTATTCCGGGAAAGCAGACTGGAGTCGATTTTGTAAAATCTCCAAATTTCTCATTTTCCTCTCATGTTCCTTTTATCCTTTCCTTCCAATCAGGCAAATAATGGAACGGGAAGCTAGAATTTTCCAAATATTCCAGGGAAAGTGCCACGTGAGCCAACTACACGGAAACCCTCCAATCGAAAAATTATGAAAAATTATCTCGCAATTTTTGATTTTTGCAGTTGTTGTTTTAACTAATAATTAGTTGATTCAACCAATTTGCTATTTGATATGAACATATTGAAGTAGTTGAAAAATGTGTTGTTTTTAATGCTGTCTAATTTCAAAAACAGCACAAAACAAAACAAAAATCGCAATGGAAAATCAACCATTACTTTAGTAGAAATTCAAACGCGTTTCTTAAACATTTTCATGCAAACGAAATTCGCTTATTATACTTTTGTAAAACTCGTGAAGATAGTAAATTAATGTTTATCATAAAACTAGTTGTCAGATAGCCGTTAGAGATATTGCAATTAACAAAACGTGTTTAACCAAAACTAGAACCCAGTGAATTGTATGCGTTTGAATTTTGGTCTTAAAATCAACTTGATTCTCCATCGTAAAATGCATGTTAATGAATGGGCATCATGTTATCTTCAAGTCATGGAAAAAAATTGTATGAACAAAATGATTAAATTGAAAATGTTTAATATTCACTCATATAATCTTTTGAAACTGTAAGTTGCAATGGCTCAAAAAATAAAAATCAGTGCATTCGGTTCGACTTTTTGCTTGTAAGTGATATAGTGGTCACAATTAGAAAGTTTCGTTGACACCAGCACTACTAGAAGACAGTATATTGAAAACAAAAATAAAAATGGTTTCAATGAATAATTCATTTAATATAAAGCAACAACAACATTAACTTTTATTTATATCGTCATAATATAATATATTATTTATATTAAATATTACATATTTTTTATATATCTTAACATACTGAATTTTCATTTAAAAAATCAGAACGTGTATCAATAAGAAATATTTTATTGTCATTCAAAATCAATAATTCTGCTTAAGTTGAAATAACTAGTCGTAATATCTAAAACAACTAAAACCGATTAGTTTTTCAACTCACATAGCTGTTAAATCAGTAACAAGGTCGGTTTTTGTAACTAAAATCTTTATTGAAATTGAAAGGTGTGTGTCTTGACTAACTAACAGCATCTTTTTTTCAACCAAAAATTTTGTTATTTCAACCATCGATTCTGTTGATCGAAAATCAAAAATGACAGTTTAGAAAAAAACAACAATCGATTAGTTGTACCAAATTTTAACTAATCATATTCGGAAAAACAACTAATATTTTAGTTGTTTCACAATCGCGAGAGGTTCCGTGTAGTTAGGATTTCTGATTGGTATTTTCTGCGCGACTTGGTACGAAAACTGATGAAAACTATTTTTTTTTTCTGAATCACAAATTGGGAATTGTAGCTGAAGGTTGAGTTTATACAAGATCCCGTTTCCGGAAAATGACCGAACGAATTGTAGATTTCCAGAATACTCGATATTTGGCCGGTGTTCTACAGTTTCTCTGAACATCCGCCTCGCGAGCATCTTTTTCAATTGCACACACCCAACGAGTGCGAGGTCTACCCCGAAGTTGACGACCTCGTTCAGGTTCTCTGCTGAGCATCACGTAGGCCATTCTCTCTTCTGGCATTTCTGATACATGTCCAGCCCACTGTAGTCTGCCGTGTTTTATATGCCTTCCAATACTCGTGATTCATGCATCTGCGCCATTCTCCATTTTCTCCCTTATCGCCGAGTATTAAGCACAGGATTTTTCTCTCAAAGACGCCGAATACTCGAATATCTGTTTCCTTCAACGACTATGCTTCGTGGCCGTATAAGGCAACGATTTGTACAGAGCAAGTTTTGTGCGTGTTTGCAAGCTACCGAATATCAGCTGATTACGGACGCCGTAGAAAGCCCTATTAGCAGCTGCAACGTGCCTTTTTACCTCGCGGCTGATATCATTATCGCATGTCACTAGTGTTCCAAGATTTATGAACTCGTCAACAATTGCATATCGTACCCTATTAATCTCCACCTCGGATCCTACACCGTTTGGACTGCCCCGTTCTCTACCAGTCACCATGTACTTTGTCTTGGTAGAGTTTATCGCCAAACCTATTCTTGCAGCTTCGTTCTTGAGGGGCACAAAGGCCTCTTTCACAGCTCTACCTTCCATTTTCTCTGCACGGCAAATCATCGTAGTCAAGTTACAAGGAAACTAATTAATATTTTAGAAAGTTTATAAATTAAAAAGTTTCCCGAGGAAAAACTTTTTACCAATTTTTGAATAACGTTGTTTTTATAGGAATAAATGTATCTGAGCAATGAAATATTTTCTTCCAAGCTACGTTGAATGAAATAGCTTGTGTGTTTGTATGTGTGTGTACTTTTCGAAGATATTTTTACCGCACAATTTCCCAGAGATGGCTCAACCGATTTGAACAAGCTTAGGCTCGTTTGAAAGCTACTATTGGACCATTGATCAAGTTCAAAGATCAAATGACTGCGACTTCTGGTTCCAGGGATATGATGGTATAAGTTACGTGACCGACAAAACACGTTGGTTTTTACCGCTCTAATATATATAAAGGTGCGAATATTTTGGGTTGCCCTCTAATTTCGTAAGGGCGTAGTGCTCAAAATTTTGAGCATTTTGAAAAAAGTCCCCATTCAAAATTTGAGTTGAATCGAATATGGGTAAGAGGTGCTGTCCGACGGTTAAGGTTTGAAAAGTTTCGATCTTGAAAAATCACCATAAGGAAGAGTACATGAAATTTCCGAAATCGAAAATTTTGTTTGATGCCAAACGTCTTAGAAGTGCATGAAACGTCGAGATTTAGTGTCATCTAAAAAAAATTTGAAAAAATCGACTTTCTGGGACTTAAGTTTTGATATTTTTTCTAAGTATTAGAAAAAATCTTCAAAAAAAAAATTTTTTTTTCGAGGTGACTCTAAATCCCGACTTAGGGCATCAAAAAAATTTTTTTCTTTCGGAAATTTCATGTACCCCTCCCCCCTTATGGTGATTTATTATGATCTATGAAAATTCCACCAAGTGGACTAAGAAGGGTTTTAGATTAGCATCACTCTTCGCATACAAATATGCAACGAAAATGTCAAGAGTTTCTTTGGAAAAAAGATGCCGGCTATGTGACATAAACACTGAAGAATGCTTTGGTGAACTACTCGAATCAATCTGAATCATTTGGTGTCAGAAATGAGCCCAAACTAGTATCCGAAATTATTTAATAATATTTGAATGTGAATTTTGCTAATTAAATTCTTCTTGGTAGGATATCAAATGAAAGTTAAAAAACCCTTTTTAATCCACCTGGTGGTGTGATAATGCCTTTTTCTTCTTTCATAACAGTCTCATGAAAATATATTTCATACATTCATTGAATACTTTTGGACACTAATTTTGACATTAATTGATTCAGATTGATTCAAGTAGTTCACAAAAGCATGCTTCAGTGTTTATGTCACACAGTCAGCATCATTTTTCCAAACTAGTGCTTGACATTTGCGTTGCCTATTTGTATGAGAACAGTGATGCTAATGTAAAAACCTGTTTTAATCCACCTAGTGGTGTAATGATGCCTTTCTCATATCAATCAAACTATCATATATAATACTGTGGGATTCTTCAAAATTATTTTTCTTCGATTTTTAAAAGAATAATCGAAATAGATTTGTTTGACCGTCTACTGATAAAAACTATCAATTGGAAAAGATTTGAGGTCGATTTAGAAAACTTTTTACGGTTTTTCGCTCTTTTCAGTGATGGTATAAAATTTTTAACACACTTTACCCTATATTTCCGGATCCGGATGAAAATCAAGAATTACGTATGGGACCACAGGACCTTTCATTTGAACCTAAGTTTGTGAAAATCGGTCGCGCCATCTATGAGAAAAGTTAGAACACATATTTTCGTTTTTTTGCACATTTTACCCCATAAAGTTAGTGCAAAAAACGTTACATACACAAATACGCACATACACACACACACACACACACACACACACACACAGACATTTTGCGTACTCGACGAACTGAGTCGAATGGTTTATGACACTCGGCCCTCCGGGCCTCGGTTCAAACGTCGGTTTTCACAGTGATTGCATATCTTTTCTATATGAAAAAGGCAAAAAAAAATTTTTTCTTCGATTCTTAAAAGACTAACCGAAATCGGTTTGTTTGACCGTCTACTGATAAAAACCATCAAATTGGAAAAGATTTGAGGTCGATTTAGAAAATTTTTTAAGGTTTTTCCCCATTTTCAGTGATGGTGTACAATTTTTAACACACTTTACCCTATATTTCCGGATCCGGAAATCGGATCCGCATGAAATTCAGGAATAACGCATGGGACCACAGGACCTTTCATTTGAATCTAAGTTTGTGAAAATCGGTCGCGCCATCTATGAGAAAAGTTAAAACACATATTTTCTTTTTTTGCACATTTTACCCCATAACTCTCGAACCGGAAGTCGGATCCAAATAATATTCAGGAATTTTGTATGGGACCTCAAGACGTTTCATTTGAATCTAAGTTTGTGAAAATCGGTTCAGCCATCTCCGAGAAAAGTTAGTGCAAAAAAACGTTACATACACACACACACACACACACACACACACACACACACACACACACACACACACACACACACACACACACACACACACACACACACACACACACACACACACACACACACACACACACATACACACACAGACATTTTGCGTACTCGACGAACTGATTCGAATGGTATATGACACTCGGCCCTCCGGGCCTCGGTTCAAAAGTCGGTTTTCACAGTGATTGCATAACCTTTCTATATGAGAAAGGCAAAAAGCCTTCTTAGTCCACTTAGTGGAATTTTCATATATCTTGAAAAATCACCATAGGGGGGAGTACATGAAATTTTCGAAATCGAAAAAAAATTTTTGATGCCAAAAGGCTTAGAATTGGATGAAACGTCGAGATTTAGTGTCATCTCGAAAAAGTCCCAGAAAGTTGATTTTTTCAAAAAAATTTTTGTTTTGAGATGACACTAAATTTCGATATTTCATGCAGTTTTAAGAGTTTCGGCATCAAAAAATATTTTCGATTTTGGAAATTTCATGTACTCCCCCCTATGGAGCTTTTTCAAGATCGAAAATTGTTAAATCTTTACCATCGGAGAGCACCCCTTACGCATGTCCGATTTAGCTCAAATTTTGCATGAAGGCTTTTTTCGAGGTGCTTAAACATTTGAGCACTAGAGCTTAACGAAAATAGAGGTGATCCCAAAATTTTGGCACCCTTATATATATATAAGAGCGGTAAAAATCAACGTGTTTTGTCGGTTACGTCACTTATACAATCATATCTCCGGAAACAAAAGTCATAGCCATTTGATATTCGAACTTGATCAATGGCCTAGCAATAGCTTTCAAACGGGCCTAGACTTGCTAAAATCGATTATGCCATCTCCGAGAAACTTGCGCGGTAAAAAAACAACACGTTTTGTCGGTTACGTCATTTATACCATCATATCTCCAGAACCATAAGTCACATGCATTTGATCTTTGAACTTGATCATTGGCTCATTAGTAGCTTTCAAACGAGCCCAAGTTTGTTAAAATCGGTTCAGCCATCTCTGAGAAAATTGAGCGCGTATAAATATCTTCAAAAAGCGCACACACATACACACACACACATACACACACATACACACACAGACATTTTACGATCTCGTCGAACTGAGTCGAATGGTATATAACACTCTGGGTTTCGGAGGCTCCGTTCAAAAGTCGTTTTTTCCAGCAATTCTAATACCATTCTATAGGGAAAGGCAAAAATAAGTTATTTTATTTCGATGAATCAAATAGTACGTACTTTGTAGTGTTTGTAAAACAATGTGGAAAAATTGAACATTGTACAGTACGGTTTTTCTTCGGTGGTCGTTTGCGGTGAGCACAATATCTCCAAAATCAATTAATGGATTAATTTCCAATTTTAAGAAGAGGTTCTTAACTGCTATGGTTAGCTCGTGAATGAAAAGTTTTACAAATTAATTATATTGCGTGGTTGGTTGGGTTTTCTGAAAAAAATAATGCTCAAATGACGAATGTCGTACGTACCCATGTTAATTGCTAGTCACCTACGACAATCAACTGACAACCTGTTGTAATATAAGTACTCATCGTAGACGTTCTCATTGAACCTTTCTGGGGACGGGTATAGCGTGATGGGTTAGTCGATGTCTTTCACGCAGCCCCCTTGGATTCGATTCCCAACCCTGCACATGAATGTCGGAAAGCTGACTTTAAGGTTAAACCTTCTTTAATCTAAACAAAAATAAATCGTCGTTTCTCGAAAATCCAATAGACCTACAAAGTTTTCAAACAGACCCCTCAAGAAAAACATTTTACATTTCCGTACAAACCCAGTAATGAATCATTTCGCTTATAAAAACGAACGTAGCAAGAAAAGCAATTAAAAAGTACATAATCCGGAATAAAAAAGTTTCGATTTCGTACATATTCAGTCATAGGTTATGGCGAAGCATTTCGTTTACAAACGGTTCGTTCTACTTCCCTCTTCAGCCCATACCACTTTTTTCACCGACGATCATTTATTTATGATAACTTTTGACATTGTAATGAAATTTTCATTCTTCCTTTCATTATTCTTTCATTACATCCATCAGCAACACGTAAAAAACTGACACTCACTTTAGTTCTTGACTGCCGTAACCGAATTTTATATGTGTAATACTCGCGAAGTTCATATATTTCTACCACTTATATATGAACCACATACCAGTAAGTTCTTGCTTCGTAGCTTTCTAGGTTGTACCCGAAGTATGATCGTGTATGTATTATACAAAGGTTGAAACTCATTTCCTCCTTTTTGTTACTTTGATTTCTAAGCCCTGAGCTTGAGTTCCATAAACTACTAGAACTTCAGTTTAGCTATCAGAATTGTAAATCTGAATTGCTACCCGTACGAGCCGGTGTTCCGCAGGGTTCGAGCGTAGCTTCAATCTTGTATAATATTTTCACTTCTGATCTTCCAAATCTACCCGATGGTTGTCAGAAATCGCTATTCTGTGACGACACAAGTCTGTTAGCCACGGGTAGAAATCTAAGAGTGATCTGCAGTCGCCTACAAAGACGTTTAAATATTTTCAGTGATTATCTGTCAAAATGGAAAATTAAACCAAATGCAGCAAAAACGCAATTAATTATCTTTCCTTATAAGCCAAGAGCTTCTTTTCTTAAACCAAACAATAATCACATTCTCAAATTTCGGGCGTCCACATTTTTAAAAAATATAAAAACATACCACTTTAACATGTCCAAAAATTCTTTATTTATCACTAAAAAATCCAGGGTGGTGCAAAAATTGAAAGAGGGAAAAAATATATTTCAAAATTTTCTAGTATTTTTTAATGAAAGAAATACATATTTAAAAATTTTGAAAAAAAAATTGTAAAGCATCCCCATACTGCTCCCCAGCTTCAACGGCAAGTCTCCCCCCTTGCTCCACAAATACACCCATCAATGCCAGTAAGATATCTGAGATTGGAAAAGACGACATTGGTTTAAACGTCTATTATCAAAACGTTGGAGGAATGGATAGCTCTCTCGTCGATTATCATCTCGCTTGCTCAGATGCTATATATGATATATATATATATATATATATATATATATATATATATATATATATATATATATATATATATATATATATATATATATATATATATATATATATATATATATATATATATATATATATATATATATATTTTGACTGAAACTTGGTTAAACGAGAACACTTTATCTCAGCAAATTTTCGACAGCAGTTATACAGTGTTTAGGCAAGATCGAAATGACCAAAATAGTAGCAAAAAGGTTGGTGGTGGCGTTCTCATTGCATGTAGATCATCATTTAAATCTCGCTTAGTATTCCTTTCAAACGTATCCAGTGTAGAGCAAGTTTGGATAGCTATCTCTTTCGCACGATTTACGCTTTATATGTGTGTTCTATACTTCCCGCCCGATCGCGTGAATGATACGATAATGATCGAACAGCACCTGGTCTCGCTTTCGATGATTGTAAATCAAATGAACCTGAATGATAAAATCGTTATATTAGGTGATTTCAATATTCCCGGTATTAAATGGACTCGCAGCTCATCCAGATATTTATATCCTGATCCTACGTGCTCTTCTAAAACATGAACAACTTTGCTTCTCTTAGACGGCTATAGTACTGCTGGCTTAGTTCAACTAAACGGAAATTTTTTTTTTTCCATAAATACGTTTATTTCTTAAGGCAGTTTACATAAGTTTTTCTTCGCCGTAGCATCACTTTTACATAATATTCTTATCCTAATTTAATTCTAACATAGTCACAACGTTTTGCATTTATTAAAACATATTCTCTTATTACTTAAATATCATCTTAGGTAACTCGTCATTAATTATGAAATCTACTCGGAAATATTATTTGAACCAAACGATTAACTTCTATAAATTATAAAATAAGCTGTTATTTTCAGACATTTTGTTAATAATTTCATAAACTGTTTCGAGTTTGTTTGTATCATTACATTATTTTTATTCTAATTTAGCTATTGGTTGAACTCATGGACGCAGCTGGGATCAGAACTAAGTCTTGAAAGGGGCCTTTATTAAATTGAAACTCCAGTTTTCTTTATGAAATGATAAATAAGTTTCATGTATGAAAGGTCACGAGCACTAAACGGAAATTAGAACAGCAATAATCGTATGCTTGATCTTTGTTTTGCCAGTCAAGACCTCATTAACGACTGTGCCGTTATCGTTGCTGCTTCAGTTCTTGTCAAATCATGCCGACATCATCCTCCGCTCCAAATTACTCTAGCGGTATATAAACCTGTTTCTTTCGAAAATCTAACAGAGACGACTTATTACGATTACAAGAAAGCTAACTTCAACGCAATGAATCAGTTCCTATTTTCATTAAACTGGGAGACTATTTTTTCAAATAATGATGGAAACTATGCGGCTGCATCATTGACAAATATAATTTCATTGCCGTTTCAACCTTCCGAGCGAACGGACGTGATTTGGATTTACTGCGAAAGCATTGAAAACCAGTTGTGTGTGTGTGATAAAGTGGTCGGACGATATTGTGTGATAGACAATAGTGCTTTTTCCTCTGAGAGGTTTTTTTTTTCGCATTATATAATAGAACAGTGCCTTATTGCGAGCGGTCGATCGAAACGGTACCGTTAGCCGATTATTGTTTCGCCGATCAAGGCCAAGTGTGAGGATTATAAACAAGCGGCCATTGTGTGAGGATTATAAATAAGTGTGCCTTTTCCTCTCGGAGGTTTTTTGCACACCATCAAAGCGGCGATACGCCGATCGACGAAGTCCAGCTTGGTGTCCCCCGTTGGATCTTAGTTAAGTACCTTTACGTCGTTTATTTTTATTTCTTTATTTGACCATTATATTTCCCCCCGAATCATTTGTTTTTGCGCGAAAGTAGTTCCGCTATGCCTATTTTAAATCCTGCCCACCCCCCCCCCCCTCCCGATGTTCAAATGGAGACTTCCCTTGTCAGTAAAAAGTCCCGCATAAAGAGCTATCCTGATGGGCTCGCACTACCGGCCGGGCCTTACGCGGTCTATTTCCGGACCAAATCAAAGGAAAAAAAACTGAATATTTTAAAAATATCGCGGGACCTGAATTCGCGATATAATACCATAAAAAGTATAGATAGAATACGGCCAGACAAGCTCAGGGTCCTGTTTACCAGCTCAAAACAGGCTAATGAGCTTGTTCAAAAGGATCCTTTTACGCTGGAGTACCGCGTCTACGTGCCAGCTCGTGAAGTCGAAATCGACGGTGTGGTCACCGATTCGAGTTTGACTTGCGAGGATATTCTTAAGTACGGGGCGGGTTGTTTTAAAGACCCCTCACTGAAGAATGTCAAGATACTGGATTGCAAGCGATTGCGTTCAGTATCGGTCGCCGGGGATGGAACAAAGTCTTATCCCCAATCAGACTCTTATCGTGTGACCTTCGCCGGCTCGGCATTGCCCAACTACATCCTCTTGGACCGGGTTCGTTTGCCTGTTCGTTTATTTGTACCCCGGATAATGAATTGTACCAATTGCAAACAACTGGGGCATACAGCTACCCATTGCAGCAATAAGCCACGTTGTGCTAACTGTGGGGAAGCTCATGCGGACGGCTCTTGCGGTAAGGATGCTGAAAAGTGTCTCTACTGTAAGGAGGGTCCGCATGACCTCTCTGACTGTCCCGCTTACAAACTGCGAGGAGATCGGATGAAGCGTTCCCTGAAGGAACACTCCAAGCGTTCCTTTGCCGAGATGGTTAAGAGTGCCACCCCTCCTAAACAGGCAACGAATCCATATGCCTGCTTGTCAACTGACGAGAGCGATTCTGACGACCCTTTGGAAGGTCCATCTTCAGCGGTCCCTCATAGCTGTAGGAAAAGAATGAATAAATCTTCTCATAAGCTACCTAGTAAGGGTTCGAAGGTGTCTTCCGAAGGGCTTCGAAAAGTTACAGCTAACGGGAATCGGGAAAAATCACCGAAGCAAAAAGCTCCTGGTCTCGGAAAACTCAATTCCGAGATGGAATTCCCACCGCTTCCAGGGACTAAAAAATCCCCAAGCGTCCCTGAAAATCCACCAGAGAACCAACTAGGTGCTGGACTTATAAAGTTCTCTGATGTTGTGGACTGGATTTTTACAACTTTCAATATTTCAGACCCTCTTAGAAGCATTTTAATTGCTTTCATGCCAACAGTAAAAACATATTTGAAGCAGTTGACTGCAAATTGGCCCCTTCTTTCAGCGATTGTATCTTTCGATGGCTAAATCATCCACCGAGGTCACGGATCTAATCACTGTTTTACAGTGGAATTGCAGAAGTATTATCCCAAAAATAGATTCATTTAAATTTCTAGTAAACAATCTGAAATGTGACGCATTTGCATTGTGCGAAACTTGGCTAACTTCTGAAATACCCTTAAACTTTCACGATTTTAACATTATTCGTCTGGATCGAGATAATCCCTATGGAGGAGTACTTTTGGGGATCAAAAAGTGCTATTCTTTTTATCGAATTAACCTCCCCTCGATACCAGGTATTGAAGTTGTCGCATGTCATGTTACAATCAAAGGTAAGGACCTTTGCATTGCTTCCATCTACATTCCCCCAAGAGCCTCGGTTGGGCATCGGTGGCTCAGTGATATCGTAGAGCTCCTTCCTGCACCGACGTTGGTTTTAGGAGACTTTAACTCACACGGTACGGGATGGGGCTGTCTTCACGACGATAACAGATCAGCTATGATCCATGATATTTGCGACAACTTCAATATGACAATCTTGAATACGGGAGAAATGACACGGATTCCTGCACCACCAGCAAGACCAAGTGCGCTGGATTTATCCCTTTGCTCGACATCGCTACGGTTGGATTGCACGTGGGAGGTAATTCCTGATCCCCACGGTAGCGATCATCTATCGATCGTAATATCAATCACCAGCGGCTCAAAACCATCGAAGACAATCAATGTTTCGTATGACCTCACACGAAATATTGATTGGAATAGCTATGCGACCTCGATATCTGAGAAACTTGAAAGAACTCAACAACTTCCTCCGGAGGAAGAGTACACGTTTTTGGCTGGCTTGATTCTCGACACCGCGACTCAAGCTCAGACGAAACGTGTATCCGGCGCGAAAACTAACATCCGTCCTCCCAACCCATGGTGGGACAAAGAGTGCACAAATTTAAACGCGGAGAGAGCCTCCGCGTACAAAATATTCAGAAAAAATGGAACACCTGATAATTACCGGAATTACGCGGCGTTAGACGTTAAAATTAAAAACTTGATTAGAGCTAAGAAACGCGGTTACTGGCGTCGGTTTATAGACGGCTTAACGAAAGAAACATCTATGAGTACTCTTTGAAACACAGCCCGACGAATGCGCAATCATAACACCACGAATGAAAGCGAGGAATATTCCAACCGCTGGATATTCGATTTCGCTAAAAAAGTATGCCCAGACTCTGTTCCGGAACAGAAGATCACCCGCGCCGCGACACCAAATACAAACGAAACACCGTTTTCGATGGTAGAGCTCTCACTTGCACTCTTGTCATGTAACAATAAAGCCCCGGGATTAGACAGAATAAAATTCAACTTGTTGAAAAATCTGCCAGACCCCGCCAAAAGGCGCTTGCTGAGTTTATTCAATAAGTTCCTTGAGGACAACATTGTTCCACATGACTGGAGACAAGTGAAAGTGATCGCCATTCAAAAACCAGGAAAATCAGCCTCCGATCACAATTCGTATCGGCCGATTGCTATGCTTTCCTGTATCCGGAAATTGTTCGAAAAAATGATTCTCTTCCGTCTAGACAATTGGGTCGAAACTAATGGCTTACTTTCAGATACACAATTTGGTTTCCGCAGGGGTAAAGGAACGAACGATTGTCTTGCGTTGCTCTCAACAGAAATTCAAATGGCATTTGCTCGTAAAGAACAAATGGCGTCAGTTTTCCTAGACATTAAGGGGGCTTTTGACTCAGTTTCTATAAATATCTTATCTGAGAAGCTGCATCAGCATGGTCTTTCGCCAGTTTTGAACAACTTTTTACATAATCTATTGTCTGAGAAACACATGTATTTCGCGCATGGTGATTTGTCGACAATACGATTCAGTTACATGGGTCTTCCTCAGGGCTCATGCTTAAGCCCCCTTCTATACAATTTTTACGTAAACGACATCGATAAATGTATCAACACATCTTGCACGCTAAGACAACTTGCCGACGACAGCGTTGTGTCCATTATAGGACCCAAAGCTGGCGATCTGCAAGGGCCGTTACAAGATACTCTTGTCAACTTATCCACATGGGCTCTTCAAATGGGTATCGAATTCTCTACGGAGAAAACTGAGCTGGTTGTATTTTCGAGAAAGCGAGAACCAGCACAATTACAGCTTAAACTAGGGGGTGAAACCATAGCTCAGGTCTTCACATTTAAATATCTCGGGGTCTGGTTCGACTCCAAAGGCACCTGGGGATGTCACATTAGGTATCTGAAAAGAAAATGCCAACAAAGAATCAACTTTC
Organism: Malaya genurostris; assembly: GCF_030247185.1. Classification (NCBI taxonomy): domain Eukaryota; kingdom Metazoa; phylum Arthropoda; class Insecta; order Diptera; family Culicidae; genus Malaya; species Malaya genurostris. Next base: position 69,118,034 of record NC_080571.1, read on the forward strand.
TTCGTACAATAACCGGGTCGTGGTGGGGTGCCCATCCAGGAGACCTGATCAGGCTGTACCAAACAACGATATTGTCCGTGATGGAATACGGATGCTTTTGCTTCCGATCCGCGGCGAACACTCATTTCATCATGCTGGAAAGAATTCAGTATCGTTGTTTGCGTATTGCCTTGGGTTGCATGCAATCGACTCATACGATGAGCCTCGAAGTGCTGGCGGGCGTCTTACCGTTGAAAAACCGGTTCTGGGATCTCTCATATCGTTTGCTCATTCGATGCGACATTTTGAATCCTCTGGTGATTGAAAATTTCGAAAGGTTAGTTGAGCCTAATTCTCAAACCCGTTTTATGTCCTTGTATTTTGATTACATGGCTCAGAATATTAATCCTTCTTCGTTTGTTTCCAACCGTGCTCATTTCTTGGATACTTCTGATTCTACTGTGTTTTTCGACACATCCATGAGAGAAGAAACTCGTGGAATTCCGGCTCACGTGCGCCCTCAAGTGGCCCCAAATATTTTTTATAATAAATTTAGAACAGTCAACTGTGAAAAGGTGTTTTACACTGACGGATCAAACATCAACGAGTCCACAGGCTTCGGCATCTTCAATCAAAACATCACCGCTTCTTACAAACTCAGTGATCCGGCTTCAGTTTACGTCGCAGAATTAGCTGCTATTCAGTACACCCTCGAGATCATTGAAACGTTGCCCAAAGACCATTACTTCATTGTCACGGACAGTCTAAGCTCAATAGAAGCTCTCCGGGCAATGAAGCCAGGAAAGTATCCTCCATATTTCCTGGGGAAAATACGGGAACATTTGAGTACTTTATCTGAACGGTCTTATTTAATATCGTTAGTCTGGGTCCCTTCGCATTGTTCCATTCCGGGCAATGAAAAGGCAGACTCATTGGCTAAAGTGGGCGCATTAGAAGGTGATATTTATGAAAGACCAATCTGCTTCAATGAATTTTTCAGTATCTCTCGTCAGAAAACTCTCGAAAGTTGGCAAACTTCATGGAGCAATGACGAACTGGGACGATGGCTACATTCCATTATTCCTAAGGTATCGACGAAACCTTGGTTCAAAGGGATGAACGTGAGTCGTGATTTCATTCGCGTTATGTCACGTCTCATGTCAAATCACTATACATTCAACGCACATCTCCGGCGTATCGGGATCGTGGAGAACGGGCTCTGCACCTGTGGCGACGGTTATCAGGACATCGAGCATGTCGTGTGGTCGTGCGTAGAGTATCGCGACGCCAGGTCGAAGCTACTGGAATCCCTCAGGGCCCGAGATAGACCGCCTGAGGTTCCGGTTCGGGATGTGTTGGCGAGTCGGGATAGTTCATATATGCTTCTCATATACCAGTTTCTCAAACACATTAATATACAAGTGTAATCTGTTACATCTGGCTTAGAAAGTTCCTCCTATTTATCGACGTTGTTTCAACTGTGGCTAAGAATTATTTCTCAACTGCAGGTTCGACACTAACTTCCGCCGATTTTCCCGATTCCTCATCTGTCCACCATCTTCATCGGAACTAACAAGATCTTTTTGCTGTCACTAACCTTCGCTTCCCCCCTCCCCGTCTCTTCACCATCTCGATGTCAACTGATTAGATCTCTGTCGTTTTAGTCATTTCATTCCCATATCCCCTTTTTACTCCGTTTTCCGCAATATTTACTTCGCTATATTTTTTTTTCATTTTCTTCTGTAACAACACCATCATCGCCCACGGAAACTTATCAACAGCATGCGGGCCACCCGCCGGGTATTCGTAACCTGGGGGTGTTTCCCGCGGACCCACACGGACCGAAGAATGCGGCCAACATGAATATTCACCAACGCCATATGGAAGACTCTCATGAAATATTCAATTCACCGGCCGATCACCACATGAAGGCTGGATCTGCCAAAGTCAACCACTGCGACCCAAATATGACATTACTTAATGATACAACCCTAGTTTTAAGTTAGTCGTAAATTTTAAATTAGTAAAAGCCCTTGGCATCTTAGAGCTTAAGCAGTGTGCCTTAAACATTATATTCTTGAATAAAAAAAAAAAAATATAATTTCATATTCTATTGATCAGTTCGTACCTAAGAGAAAATGCCATAAACCAGTTCACCCTCCTTGGTCTAATCCAACCCTTAAGCAATTAAAGAGAGCTAAGAGATCTGTCTTGAAAAAACTCACGAAGCGGCCAACTCTACATCTGAGGTCTCATTATGTGTCTATTAATAATCGATATAAACGTCTGAATAGATCATTGTACAACACCCACCTTCTTCGAGTTCAAAGTAATTAAAAGAAAACCCAAAGAGCTTTTGGTGTCATGTTAATGAACAACGTAAAGAAACAGGACTGCCTACTCATATGTCGCTCGGAGAGGTTAAATCATCTACCTTGCCTGATACCTGAAATCTATTTCAAAGGCACTTCAGTAGCGTTTTCTCCTATGAAATCCTCAGCAGCTCCGAAGTATCTAAAGCTATAAACAACGTTCCTCTTCGTTCCCCTGTTGGACCACACCCTACTATTACACCGACTATGATAAGTAAAGCATGCTTTAAATTAAAAAGCTCTACAAACGCAGGACCTGATGGTATTCCTTCAATAGTACTAAAAAAGTGCTTGGATAGCCTCGTCCTACCACTGACAACGCTGTTCAACATGTCACTCCAGTTGGGAACATTTCCTGACCTCTGGAAAAAATCTTACATTTTCCCGGTTTTTAAGAAAGGCAACAAATCAGATATTACAAATTACCGTGGAATAGCCTCCCTATGTGCTGTTTCCAAGTTATTTGAAATCATTGCTCTCGACTTCATAACTCATAAGTTCAATGACTATATATCTGAAAATCAACACGGATTTATGCCTAAACGGTCAACATCTACTAACCTAGTAACTTACACATCTTTTATCATGCAATCCATGCAATCTCGTCTTCAGGTAGACGCTATCTACACTGATTTTTCAGCGGTATTTGATAAAATAAACCATCAAATAACAACTGCTAAACTTGACAGACTTGGCTTTGGTGGTTCTTTACTGAATTGGATGCATTCATATCTTACTGGTCGTGAGATGTCGGTAAAAATAGGAAACTGTACAACATCACCGTTTGCTGTGAGTTCTGGAGTACCTCAAGGAAGTCACTTAGGACCGTATATATTTTTACTCTACCTTAATGATCTGCATTTCTTACTGAAATGTTTTAAACTATCATTTGCGGATGACTTCAAACTCTACCATCTGATCAAAGAACAAGAAGATGCACATTTTTTGCAAGCTCAATTGAATACATTCGTTGAATGGTGTCACTCCAACAAGATGGTATTAAACGCCTCTAAATGCTCCGTCATATCACTTTCCCGCAAGCACTCAGTATTAAGATATGACTACAATCTTTCGCAAAATGTTCTTAAGCGTGAATCGTTCGTGAAGGATTTAGGAGTTATTCTTGATGATAAACTTAATTTTAAGAATCACATTGACTACGTAATTTCGAAGGCATCGAAACTCTTAGGCTTCATATTTCGAATTACCAAAAATTTCGCTAACATACACTGCTTGAAAACTCTTTATTGTGCACTAGTTCGATCATCGCTTGAATATGCGGCTGTCGTTTGGTCACCTCATTATCAAACTGTTTGCTCTCCGAAATCTACCATGGAGAGACCCATTAAACCTTCCAAGTTATAATGATCGTTGCCGACTGATCGAACTGGATCCGCTGTGTAATCGTAGAAACGTCTACAAGGCTGTTTTCATCGCTGATTTAATACAATCACATATTGATTGCCCTGATCTCCTACGATTGGTCAACTTTGACATCCATCGTCGCAATCTTCGTTCACATCCATTCTTACGAATCCCTCGTATTAGAACTAACTACGGATATAATAAACCGTTTCTCAGTATGTGTCGTTTGTTTAACAGTTGCTCGCAGGTCTTTGATTTTCATCTCTCGCGTAATGCGATAAAACGCTTATTCAACGATTCCTTAACTATCCAGTAAATAAATGTTCACCATCTTCATTGGAAACTAATCAGATTCGCCGAAACTAACCTGTTCGTCCTCCCTTTCGTTTTCTCCGTCTTCCACCATCTAATTAGATCTACATGCCGATTCTAACCCCGTCGTTCGTCCACGCTCACTCATTGCTCCCTCAACTAACCTTCTTCTTCCATCTTTATATCCACTTTTCTCTTCTATCCCGCCTTTCAAGGAAGCTGCTCTGTAATTCTGTAATATTGTGTCATCAACTAGTTATATAGTTAGTGGTTTAGCTTTAACTGTTAGTTTTAATTGTTAGTTTTAAACGTAAATGTATCTGTTGGATCATTGTAATCTGTTGATACAAAAGATGAGGAGGTTTTATGCCTGCTGGAGAGAGAGATTGCATCTCCATCGGGCTTTTCCCTGCTCCCCAAAATAAACATAATAAACAAAATAAACATACCTGATTTTTTTTTTATTTTTCGGAGGAGCAGTTTCTTCAAAAATCAAATAAAATAAAAATCAATAAAACCACCCTAGCTCCGTCCACATGGCAGTTAAAGGGTTGAAACTTTGAGAAAATTGTTTCCAGTCTATGACCTTTCGAATGTGGTATAACAATATGAATTCCCTTTGGGGGCAGATTTCACATGCTTATCCTGTTATAGCCTTTAAAAAGGTGCCCCATAGTAAGTAGGAGGTATTCACATCAAAATTATTTGATGCCAAATGTTTTAGAAATCCATAAAACAGTTATATGTAACGTTACCTTGAAACAACAATTTTATTTAAAAAAGCGAAAAAAGAGACTTGGGTGTATGTTTCTAGTGTGTCCAATACAGTTGAGCTTTCTTTCGTTTTTGTGCTATTGACGGTTTATGAATTACAATTGCAATGATTTATAATAATGATTAGCATTTAAATAGCAAAACGTAAATTTACTCATTCTTTTTTTCAAGTGTGAATAATCCAAACTCAGTATGTTTTGCATCACATTTAAGAAGACATTGTTCCCAACGTTCATCTCGTCGAAATTGTTTGCATTTTGCATCGAAAGTTTTCTTCAATTATTTCAATTTTGCATGTTAACCACACTTTCCGAAAATGAAACAAGTTTGAAAAATAATGAACGCTAACTTTGAGACCCGTATGTATTCTGCATTTTTTACAGGATAAACCAAACAATGCACTGTATTTAAAATTGCCACAAAAATTTAATTTGAAAAGTACCTCCCCACAAGTACTTGAGCCCGGGTTGGTGATTCCGAGTATAAGGCATTGGCTAGAAAGGCAGTTGACGAAGGGTTCAAACATCGAGATCTGTAAGTATTCATAGAATACTCGTAGTATCGTAGCCAAGTGAATGTCCTTTTCGATTATTACGAATCGTCCGCGAAGTCCGTTGAAACATAAAGTCGGTCAAGCTCCGTATCGAAACGTATTACCCCTTGACTTCGCTTTGCTTTGCTTTGTCTGCCACCTTCCAAAAAACTGTTGATCACCAACAGGTGCTGCTAGTTCTACAACTTTTAATCCTCACTGGAGTGCAGAGTACCCGAGTAGAAGTGAATTTCGAACAATGCGTCGTCTCAACGATGGAGTTTCCTATTGATTATTGGAGACTTTTTCCTAGGATTAAAATAATTCCACTTTTTAAATTAGAAGATGGTCCAAGTAACAATTGAAAAATTAAAGTCTTTGAGTCAAAGATGGATTCTATGATCAATTATATTCCACTCAAACCTGTTTTGAATCATTTCATCAATATAACGGTAACAGGTACGGAACATCATGATAATAATAACAGCAAAAATACCGTGTAAAACCGTTTTGAAACTCTCGACCATCTACCATAGTAATACTGAGACGAGATAAAACGGCACAAATTGATATTACTTTGGTCTTTATTTGTTATTTACACCTAGCCGGGAAGCCGTTGGTTTTAAGTAACGGTGTAAATATTTGTCCAATTCGGTACGGTGGGTGAAAATACCGAAAGCATAGTTTAGTGATCCTAACGCAATTATGTGCGAGTAAACAACCTTCCGTTGAGTGTCCCGGCGGCGGCGGTGGTGGTGGTGGTGGCGACCCGGAGAACAATGTATCTGTTTTGGCTCGAGACTGCTGGCACTACAAGTGGAACAGAAATACATATTAGTTAAAATAATTATAAGCCGGTACCCACCACAACCCGGTCTGAGCCGGGGTGGTTTCGGAGAAAGTTGAGAAAGTTTCCTCATTTTGTTTTAATACCTGATATCGCTTCTGTTGGTTTTACGTACTGCAGATAGAACAGTTTTGGAATTTACCATATTTGCCCCGGGACAGGGGCGAAGGACAAATCGCCGACGGAGAACCGTAATAGTTTATACTGTTGGAAGGTGTTTTGCTAGTTGTTCAGACGCTGTAAAGTTCTCTCGATTTCGTGGGTTTGGCGAAACGGCAAACATCTGTTCATTTTGCTGTGTCTAGATCGTTGATTAAAATTGTGTCTAGAGATGTATCTTCGCAAATAATGAGAGGCAATGGGAACCTTTTCGAAAATGTTAGGCAATTATGAGTTGCCAGGTTGAAGATGGTCGATCCAGGTCGACCTGGAAAAGTTCTAAGAGACTAACAGATCGTAGTACGTTATTCCTTTTCCAGGTACAACTGGTTACTGAGTCTGTCGAAACAAAAGGTTAAGTTTCGCATCGGAATGTAGTAAACTGACTTGCTTTTGCGATAAAATATATAAGATCACTCCCATTCACTATCATTCATAGGAATAAAAGCCGAGACAACGGAACCAAATGGCTGAGAGTTGCCATAATGAAAAAATATTGGCTCATACCTGAACGATGAACACTACTGTGTACACTCTAACGACACCCTCGATTGACCAATAACAAAGACAAGAGTCACTCAAGCAACTTTCTGTAACTTAACTTTTACCTATCACACCATATACTTTTGTAAGCTCAACGTTCATTTCTATATTTTCTCATCAATACTCTCCGTTGGGTAGTATCATTCTAAATTTTCATTTTTTGTTTCTTTCAAACAGTCTCTGATTAAGGAGTGTATCGATAAGTAGTTAGCAACATTTAAACAGTTATTACTCCGAAATGGCTTGATTTGTTGCAGCGTGTTTTGCGGGGACATGTCTGTTTACATGTCAATAACAGCTGCGCAATCGATTGGTTTCGGTACGGTTTATGATGAGTCGAATTGATCCGGAAACGCGAAAGAAAATTCTGCACACTTCGTGCTCAGAAAGTGGTGTCACGTACAACGAAATTGCAAAACGGGTGAAAGTGCACCACACCAGTGTCAAAAATACTATCGAGAAATTCGGTAAGACCCTTTCCATGACGGATTTGCCCCGATCCGGTAGGAAAACGGGTCCCAGCCAGCCCGGTCGGGACTTAAAGGTGGTTGAGTACATCAGGAAAAACCCATCGGCGTCGACGCGGGATTTGGCCAAGCAGTTCAACACCAGCATCGGGATGATTCAACGGATCAAAGTTCGGAACTCCCTGAAAACGTACAAGAAACAGAAGGTGCCGAAAAAGTCCCTGGTACAGCAAGTTCAGGCCAAAACAAGAGCGCGAAAACTGTATAACCAGATTCTACAGAATAAAGACGGATGCATCCTGATCGACGACGAAACCTACGCCAAGGAAGACTCTCGAGTGCTGCCCAGACTGCAATATTATACGAAATCGGTGTACCAGGGCCTGGACGACGCTGACACCACGGTGGCGATGGAAAAGTTTGGGCAGAAGGTGTTGGTCTGGCAAGCAATTTGTACCTGCGGTCGTCGATGTTCTTCACGAAGGGCACAATTAAAGCCAAGGTGTACGAGGACGAATGTTTGAAGAAGAGAATGCTGCCACTGTACAGAAAGCATAAGGCTCCTCCTCTCTTCTGACCGGATTTGGCTTCAGCCCACTATGCCAACTCAGTTCTACAGTTGTTGTCAAACAATAATGTACAATTCGTGGAAAAGGACATCAACCCACCGAACTGCCCGGATCTTCGGCCAATTGAAAGGTATTGGGCAATTGTCAAGCGGCACTGCCGGAAGGAAGGTACAGTGTCCCAAAACATGCAGGAGTTAAAAAAACTGGACAGCTACCACCAGGAAAGTCACAAAAGTAACTGTGCAGAATTTAATGAAGAATGTCAAGTCCAAAGTGCGAGCGTTTCACAGAAACTAGGATTCTCTTCAATATAATCAGTGAAATGCTTAAAAATGTAATTTTTCTACAATTTATCGAAAACTGTTGTCAAAATATAATTTTTTTTCGCTTTCTTATTCAATAATCAATGTTGATAACTACTTTTCGATACACTCCTTAGCTGAATGCCGCAAAAACAAAAAAACAAAAAAAGAAATTTTGGTAACAATGAGGTCTTCTGACGCGTATATTTATGCGGTTTCTTTGCACGCGAATTTTAGAAGTCACGCGTTTTTTTATTCGGATTTCCGAAGTACGCATTTTTGACGTGGATCTCCGAAGTTATGAAGTTTTTTCTTGCTCGGGATCTCGAAATTATGCGATTTTTAAGGCGGATTTCCGAAGTTATACAGTTTTTCCTTAGCGGATTTCCGAAGTTATGCGTTTTTAGAGGTGGACTTTCGAAGTGTCTCGGTTTTTTATGCGGAGTTTCGAAGTTGCGCAGTTTTTTTTTCTAGGTTGATCTTCGAACCTACGCGGATCTCCAAAATTGCACGGTTTTTTTTCCACTCGTAATTCCAATGTTACGCGTTGTGCAAGTCGGATTTCGTAAGTAAGTAATTTTTTACAGTTTTTTTTTTCGAATCTGCGTAGTTTTTTTACGCAGATTTCCGAAGTTGCTCAGTTTATCTATGCGGATTTCCGAAGTTTTGCGATTTTAAAGGCGAATATCCGAAGCCACACAGATTTTCGAAGTTAAGTAGTTTTTTTATTACGCGGATTTCGGAAGTTACGCCGATTTTTCATGCGGATTTCACAAGTTACGCATTTTTCAGGTGGATTTCAGAAGTTACGTGGATTTTTAACGTGTATTTCCGAAGATAAGGTTTTTAAGTCGGATATCCAAAGTAATAAATTTTTCACTCATTTTTTACAGTTTTTGAAGCTGCGCAGTACTGTAAAAAATTCTTACGCGATTTCCGAAGTTACGCAGTTTTTTTTCCTATAGGGATTGCCGAAGTTTTGCGATTTTAAAAGCGGATTTCTGAAGCCACGCGGATTTTTTAAGCGGATTTTCGCAGGTACGCAGGATTTTCTTACTCGGATTTCCGAAGTTACGCCGATTTTTACGCGGATTTCCGAGGGTAGGCGTTTTTAATGCAGATTTTCAAAGTCATGTGGATTTCCGAAGTTAGGCAGCTCTTTTATGCAGTTTTCCGAAGTTCGCGCGTTTTCCGTCCCGATTTTTTAAATTACGAGCTATTTTTACGTGGATTTCCAAAGTTTTGCGTTCTTTTTATGCGTAAATTTCTGAAGTCGCGTTTTTATGTTGCTATCCGAAGTTACACAGTTTTTTGTTGCGTGGATTTTCGACCCTAGGCAGATTTACAGAGTTACGCTTTTTTTCTCACTCGGATTTCCAAAGTTACACGTTTTTAAGGCGGATTTCCAAAGTTATTCGTTTTTTTACGCGGATTTCCAAAATTCTTGGTTGATTTTTCATTAGGGCGTATAAGAAAGTGACAGTTTTTCTTTAATCACTCTCTCTTTCGATTATTGTGATGTGATTAAAAAGATTTTCTTTGATATCACTATTCTGTTTGAAAGTCGAAAGTTTCGGGTATCATTTCATGCAAAGAGTTGAATGATAAACGTGGAAACCGCTTGGTAATTAATAGAAGAGGAAGTAAACAAAGAGAAACTGTCACTTGCTTATACGCCCTTTTGAAAAATTAACCGAGAATTATGCACTCTTTAAGGGGGGTTTCCAAATTCACGCGGTTGTTTATGCGGATTTACGAAGTTCTTTTTATGCGAATTTCCGAAGTCACGCCATTTTTTCATGCGGATTTCCGAAGTTACGCGTTTTTTCTACGTTGATTTTCGAACCTTCACAGATTTCCAAAGTTATGCGATTTTTTCCCGCTTGAATTTTCAAAGTTACACGTTTTTAAGGCGGATTTCCAAAGTTAGTTGTTTTTTATGCGGACTTTCGAAGCTACGCAGTTAGACGGACTTCCGAAGCTAAGCGGTTTTCTACTCGGATTTCCAATTTTTTAAGGCGGGTTACCGAAAGTGTAAAGTAAGCAATTTTCTCAAAAGAAGAATTTTTCTTTTGTTCTAATTTGGCTTTTCTCTATAGAAAGGTAATAGACCTATTGGAGTTATAAACATAATTATAGTTTAGGAATTCAAATTTGAAATTAAGTTCTAGAACTAAATTGCCACTGAACTTTGATCCTATTTAGTTCTTGAACTCAGGCCTAGTTCCTGAATTCAATAAATCGGTTCTATCTAGAACTATTGATATGTTCCCAAATAACTATACGAAGTTTTCCTAGTAGGTAAATCTATGGGGCGCCTATTCTAAATTCGCCCTGTTGAAGAATGGGTAGAACTTAGGCTTAACTATCTCGAGTTGCACTAAACGCTACAACATAATCTTTTCTCCATGCTATCAGAAATATGATCAGCAATTTATGATTAAATTTTTAGTAGTTGGAGATAACCATAAATAACTCAAACATTTAGTTTTCTCAAACTTTTGGAAATATTGGGGAAAATTTATTACACTTGCTTACCATTTTTCCCATATAAATTGAATTCTGAAACTGAATTCTACCTGAATTTCGCGCGCGATTTTAGTTTTAGAATTGGGTTCTAGAATACGGATTCAAAAGTTGAAACTAAGACTAGGAAACTGAATACTAATTATAGATTCTAGAGCTAGATTTTCGGAACTGGCTCTTTGACTAGATTTTAGAAGTTCGGAGTTCGGACCTCGTAACAAGAATTCTCATTCTGGAACCAAAATTTAAATATCGGAATTTATGAATAAAATTTTAGATCTAAAGCAGAATTTTTAAACTGACTTCTGAACCTGAATTTAATTCCTGATACCAGTTTCTGAATTCATTTCCATAATTCAGATTAAGCATGCTGGAATTTAACTCGACACATGGGTTCTAGAACTAGATTTTGGAACTGGGTCCAATGCCAGGTTCGCAATTCAAGTTCACTACACCCAAACCTCCATTTACGTAATAATCGGGGGTTCGTAAATCGAATCATGACGTAAAAAATGTTTACGTTATTTGGAATTTTCAATGTAAAAAGATTTTCCTTACGAATATGTATTATTGGATATGTATTATATATTGGATTATTATGGAACGAAAATTATTAGTACTTGCAGGAAAAAGATGTACTTAGTCGCATCAATTTCCAAGATGGCTACTTCCGGTTCATCGGAATTCGTTGCCAACCATCAGAATATGAGTATTTTCGGAAAGGGTTTGATGAGTAGATGTCGGAAAACGATTTTTGAGGGGGTTCTGGATTCCAAGATGGCGACTTCCGGTTTATTGATATCCTTTGGAAACCCTTACAATGTAAGTATTTTCGGAAACAGTTTGATGAGTAGATGTCGGATAACGATATTTGAGGTGGTTTTGAATTCCAAGATGGCGACTTCCGGTTTAATGATATTCCCTTGCGATATAAATATTTTCGGAACGGGTTTGGTGAGTAGATGTCGGAAAACGATGTTTGAGGTGGTTTTGGATTAGGAGATGGCGACTTCCGGTTTATTGATAATTCTTGAAAACCCTTAAAATATGACTACTTTTGGAACGGGTTTAATGAGTAGATGTCGGAAAACGATTTTTGAGGTGGTTCTGGATTCCAAGATGGCGACTTCCGGTTTATTGATATCCTTTGGAAACCCTTACAATGTAAGTATTTTCGGAAACAGTTTGATGAGTAGATGTCGGATAACGATATTTGAGGTGGTTTTGAATTCCAAGATGGCGACTTCCGGTTTAATGATATTCCCTTGCGATATAAATATTTTCGGAACGGGTTTGGTGAGTAGATGTCGGAAAACGATGTTTGAGGTGGTTCTGGATTAAAAGATGGCGACTTCCGGTTCATTGATAATTCTTGAAAACCCTCAAAATATGACTACTTTTGGAACGGGTTTAATGAGTAGATGTCGGAAAACGATTTTTGAGGTGGTTCTGGATTCCAAGATGGCGACTTCCGGTTTATTGATATCCTTTGGAAACCCTTACAATGTAAGTATTTTCGGAAGCGGTTTGATGAGTAAATGTCGGAAAACGATGTTTTAGGTGGTTTTGAATTCCAAGATGGCGACTTCCGGTTTAATGATATTCCCTTGCGATATAAATATTTTCGGAACGTGTTTGGTGAGTAGATGTCGGAAAACGATGTTTGAGGTGGTTTTGGATTAGGAGATGGCGACTTCCGGTTTATTGATAATTCTTGAAAACCCTTAAAATATGACTACTTTTGGAACGGGTTTAATGAGTAGATGTCGGAAAACGATTTTTGAGGTGGTTCTGGATTCCAAGATGGCGACTTCCGGTTTATTGATATTCTTTGAAAACCCTTACAATGTAAGTATTTTCGGAAACAGTTTGATGAGTAGATGTCGGATAACGATATTTGAGGTGGTTTTGAATTCCAAGATGGCGACTTCCGGTTTAATGATATTCCCTTGCGATATAAATATTTTCGGAACGGGTTTGGTGAGTAGATGTCGGAAAACGATGTTTGAGGTGGTTTTGGATTAGGAGATGGCGACTTCCGGTTTATTGATAATTCTTGAAAACCCTTAAAATATGACTACTTTTGGAACGGGTTTAATGAGTAGATGTCGGAAAACGATTTTTGAGGTGGTTCTGGATTCCAAGATGGCGACTTCCGGTTTATTGATATCCTTTGGAAACCCTTACAATGTAAGTATTTTCGGAAGCGGTTTGATGAGTAAATGTCGGAAAACGATGTTTTAGGTGGTTTTGAATTCCAAGATGGCGACTTCCGGTTTAATGATATTCCCTTGCGATATAAATATTTTCGGAACGTGTTTGGTGAGTAGATGTCGGAAAACGATGTTTGAGGTGGTTTTGGATTAGGAGATGGCGACTTCCGGTTTATTGATAATTCTTGAAAACCCTTAAAATATGACTACTTTTGGAACGGGTTTAATGAGTAGATGTCGGAAAACGATTTTTGAGGTGGTTCTGGATTCCAAGATGGCGACTTCCGGTTTATTGATATTCTTTGAAAACCCTTACAATGTAAGTATTTTCGGAAACAGTTTGATGAGTAGATGTCGGATAACGATATTTGAGGTGGTTTTGAATTCCAAGATGGCGACTTCCGGTTTAATGATATTCCCTTGCGATATAAATATTTTCGGAACGGGTTTGGTGAGTAGATGTCGGAAAACGATGTTTTAGGTGGTTTTGAATTCCAAGATGGCGACTTCCGGTTTAATGATATTCCCTTGCGATATAAATATTTTCGGAACGTGTTTGGTGAGTAGATGTCGGAAAACGATGTTTGAGGTGGTTTTGGATTAGGAGATGGCGACTTCCGGTTTATTGATAATTCTTGAAAACCCTTAAAATATGACTACTTTTGGAACGGGTTTAATGAGTAGATGTCGGAAAACGATTTTTGAGGTGGTTCTGGATTCCAAGATGGCGACTTCCGGTTTATTGATATTCTTTGAAAACCCTTACAATGTAAGTATTTTCGGAAACAGTTTGATGAGTAGATGTCGGATAACGATATTTGAGGTGGTTTTGAATTCCAAGATGGCGACTTCCGGTTTAATGATATTCCCTTGCGATATAAATATTTTCGGAACGGGTTTGGTGAGTAGATGTCGGAAAACGATGTTTGAGGTGGTTCTGGATTAAAAGATGGCGACTTCCGGTTCATTGATAATTCTTGAAAACCCTTAAAATATGACTACTTTTGGAACGGGTTTAATGAGTAGATGTCGGAAAACGATTTTTGAGCTGGTTCTGGATTCCAAGATGGCGACTTCCGGTTTATTGATATTCTTTGAAAACCCTTACAATGTAAGTATTTTCGGAAACAGTTTGATGAGTAGATGTCGGATAACGATATTTGAGGTGGTTTTGAATTCCAAGATGGCGACTTCCGGTTTAATGATATTCCCTTGCGATATAAATATTTTCGGAACGGGTTTAATGAGTAGATGTCGGAAAACGATTTTTAAGGTGGTTCTGGATTCCAAGATGGCGACTTCCGGTTTATTGATATCCTTTGGAAACCCTTACAATGTAAGTATTTTCGGAAGCGGTTTGATGAGTAAATGTCGGAAAACGATGTTTGAGGTGGTTCTGGATTCGGAGATGGCGACTTCCGGTTTATTGATATTCCTTGAAAACCCTTACAATATGGGTATTTTCGAAACCTGTTTGACGAGTAGATGTAAAAAGGCGAGGTTTGAGATCGTTCCGAAATCCTAAATGGCGGATTCCGGTTAATTACTATTCCTTGAAAACCCTTATAATTTGTGTCGATATTATTCGAATTTCTCGAGTACCTGCACAATATGCATATTTTTGGAACGTTTTTCATGAGTAGGCACATATATTTTTGAAGCAGTAATATAATATCTGCAGCAGCTCTAAATTATAGCCGGAATTAGGTAAAAAATAATAAAACACCAATCAAATCAGTTTCAGTTTATCAAGAATGTTGAAGCTGTTGAACGAGCGCCTTAAGGTAGCGCTTCGCCGTGGTCAGGTCGAAGCGAGACAACTCACTGCTTCCTCTTGCTTTGTCGCCAAAATTTCACGCAAAATTGCAAATTTCTCCAATACTAGCCCGATTCACGAAAAATCAAAAACATACGATTGTAGGTAAATGATCTTACTATGCATTTGGCGAAAAATACCAGCTAGAAAGCTTTTCTTTCGCGAGATTTCGTGCGAGTTTTGTTAAACATTTTGTTTTCTTTTTCCCTTTTCTCACTATAAACAACTCGCATATGTAGGGATGTGCTACGTTTTCAACAAAGCGTCAAAGCTAGTAGCGATGAAAATCATTACTGATTTCTGGTTCTACTGAAACATGAATAGAAATTATTTTACAAAGTAGTAACACTTAGTTACATTTTCTACTCATCTATATTCAACGTTTACGCAGAGAGAACGGACAACGAAAACAAAAGAAATGTTCTTAGCGTCTACCGCATGTGGCATTTTACACACCCCAATGCATGCGTTGACATTGTGTGCGTGCGAAAGAATAAGGAAAAACTCATTTAATTTTTAAAACTCGCGCGAAATCTTTCGATAAAAATCGATTTTTCGATCGATAGAAAAATCAATTATCTAGAATCGTATGTTCTTGGAATTTCTGTTTTCTTTCCCGTTTTCTCACAATTTTGGGTAAAGTGCGTGAAACCCCGGGATAGGCAGCGAACTCCCGTGACCACGGCGAAGCGCTACCTTAAATAAAGCAAAATTTTGGAAATGAAGCAGATGGCTATGCCATCTTAGAATTCAGAAATACCCATATTGTAATTATTTCCATGGGATATAACTGAGCCGGAAATGATTTTCATTGCATGCAAAAACCTTTTTTTACGAAGTAGGTTCGTAAAAAAAGTTTACGTTATTTGGTATTTTGTTCGTAAAAAGAGTAACGTAAAAAAAGTTAACGTAAACGAAGATTTTTGGCATTCAGTTCTAGAATCAAATTCGGATCCCGAATTCTGAAAATGAGTTCAGTTACAGAACACTAAAACTAAACTATGAACTAAATTCTTGATTTGGATTCCGAAACTGGGTTTTGCAAGTGAATTCGGAGCCAGTCCCATGTTTCGAATTCAGAACCAGTCATACTTTAATAAAAATGCTTCGTTACAATTCTAGGAGTAAAGCAGTGAAAGTTGTAAAATTCACACAATCAATCAACTAATATTAACGATTATAGATATTCGGAGGTGAGAAAGAAGCGTGTCAGCTTTGTTCGTATCTAAATCCTCCAGTTATGTCTTTGGCATTACCCACCCGTTTTTTTATCCACGTTTGGCGAGTAAATATCAGCAATTTATAGTTTCAGAGTTCCCGAAATCCAAGATGGAGGCATTCGGTTTGTGGATATCCTTTCAAATCGCTATTTGTATTTTCGAGACCGGGTTGACAAGTAAGTTATTGAAACTAATGTCATACATATATTTAGAAATTCTAGATGGTCGCAAACGGTTTGTTGTGGATTTTTTAACTTAAAGAAATTTATGAATCAATTCCAACATTGCATTTTAGATGTCATCGTAAGCGGTATTGTCCCCTGCACAACCCTGTAGTTTTTGCCTTTCTCTATAGAAAGGTATTAGAATTGCTGGAAAAACCGACTTTCGAACGGAGCCTCGGAGACCCATAGTGTTATATACCATTCGACTCAGTTCGTCGAGATCGGAAAATGTCTGTGTGTGTGTGTGTGTGTGTATGTGTGTGTATGTGTGTGCACTTTTCGAAGATATTTGAACGCGCTCAATTGTCTCAGAGATGGCTGAACCGATTTTAACAAACTTAGGCTCGTTTGAAAGCTACTGGCGGGCCATTGATCAAATTCGAAGATCAAATGGCTGTGACTTTTGGTTCCGGAGATATGATTGTATAAGTGACGTAACCGACAAAAAGCGTTGTATTTGAACGCGCTCAATTTTCTCAGAGATGGCTGAACCGATTTTAACAAACTTAGGCTCGTTTGAAAGCTACTGGCGGGCCATTGATCAAGTTCGAAGATCAAATGGCTGTGACTTTTGGTTCCGGAGATATGATTGTATAAGTGACGTAACCGACAAAAAGCGTTGTATTTGAACGCGCTCAATTTTCTCAGAGATGGCTGATCCGATTTTAACAAACTTGGGCTCGTTTGATAGCTACTGTCGGGCCGTTGATCAAGTTCGAAGATCAAATGGTTGTGACTTTTGGTTCCAGATATATGATGGTATAAGTGACGTAACCGACAAAACACGCTGATTTTTACCGCTCTTATATATAAGGGTGCCAAATTTTGGGATCAACTCTATTTTCGTAAAGTTTAGGCACCTCGAAAAAAGCCTTCATGCAAAATTTGACCTAAATCGGACATGCTTAAGGGGTGCTGCCCGGTGGTAAAAGTTTGACAATTTTCGATCTTGAAAAAGCACCATAGGGGAGAGTACATGAAATTTCCAAAATCGAAAATTTTTTTTGTTGCCGAAACTCTTAAAACTGCATGAAACATCGAAATTTAGTGTCCTCTCAAAAAAAATTTTTTTTGAAAAAATCTACTTTCTGGGACTTGGAAAAATTTTCATATTTTTTCTAAGTCCCAAAAAGTCGACTTTTTCAAAAAATTTTTTTTTCGAGATGACACTAAATCTCGACGTTTCATGCAATTCTAAGCCTTTTGGCATCAAAAATTTTTTTTCGATTTCGAAAATTTCATGTACTCCCCCCTATGGTGATTTTTCAAGATATATGAAAATTCCACTAAGTGGACTAAGAAGGCTTTTTTTTTAGATTAGCATCACTGATTACAAATAGGCAACGCAAATGTCAAGCACTAGTTTGGAAAAATGATGCTGACTGTGTGACATAAACACTGAAGCATGCTTTCGTGAACTACTCGAAACAATCTGAATCAATTGGTGTCAAAATTGGAATCCGAAATTATTTAATAAAAGTATGAAATATATTTTCATGAGACTTTTATGAAAAAAGAGAAAGGCATTATCACACCACTAGGTGGATTAAGAAGGGTTTTTTTTCTTTCGTGTGCTCCGCCTTATAATTGTATTGTTACAATGTAAGTGACACATTGAAAGTTTGCAAAATTTACACAATCAATCAACTAGCCGTGTGTTGAAAAAGCAAGTCAGTTTTATTCGCATTCCCGTCATCCAGCAATGTCTCTGACATTACCCACTCGTCATTTTTTCCAGTAATTCTATAAGCTTTTTTGTAGAAAGGCAAAAAGTTTGCGGTGATTTGAGCTTCAGCAGGTCTGCACGGGAGCATGTCATACTGGAAGCATTCTTGTTTCTCCTGTTAACCAGATAAAGGTTCGAAATGATAAAGTTGATCAACTTTGCGTAAGCAATTTCCCAACTCGTCGTCATCGTCGTTGTGTTGGTGCTGGTAGTTGACAACTACTTTTAACAAAGCTTGGCTGCCGCTGGCATTCCAGTAAGTAAGTTAAGTTTTTGCACTTGTCGTTGTGATATCTGCCAAGTCGATACATGGTACCTAATCATTACCCTGTTAGCACAAAGTTATAATTTTATTGCGAGGAAACATTCCTGCAGCATCAATTGAATTTTACGACAGTATGCGCACAGCACATCTCCCCTGGGGGTGATGTAAAAGAAGAGTGGGGCTGGTTCGAGAGTGTTCCTAGCTTCGAGCACAACCGGACAGATTTCCCTGCATATCGGTTTCAGCTTTTCATTATACAACAAACTTCATGAGCCAGCACCGGAAATGGGGTGTAAGAAATTGCATCTAATAGCATTTGAAACGCTTCGAGCTTTCCGCACACACACACACCGCAGAGAGGACGCTCGCCGGCAACTTTGGTCGTCTGCTTGGGCAATTGTACCACTTGAAGCCTGCAAACCGGAATCTGCTGTTTATTATTTTCTCCGCTCGTAATAAACATTATGTACGCTCCGCTGCAGCATATCCTTAGCAGGCAAGTTGTTATCGGAAGTTTATCATCTTCTCGGTCGCCATTGATGTCTTTTCAGTCGAAGCCCGCAAACGTCAAGTAAAGCACACAGTGACACAGTGGAAGTAACAGGACTGCACTGCCTGGCGTGGCATCGCACTGAATTATGCTTTCGAACTTCCCAAGTGTGTATTGTCTCGAGGACGTTTCCGTCATTAGTTGCATTGTCGCTACGGAACAGATGTGGCGCTTTCAGTTGTTTTCTTGTGTTTAATGATACTGTGGTCATAAAACTCTGGAGTATCAGTCCATGGACCGAGGTCCGTGTTCTGGCATCGATGATTGCTTCCAGTAGATTTATGCCCATTCGAACACATTTTACCGAACTGCATACTTTTTCGGCTTTTGAAGGGAATCAGCAAGTGAAAGAAAAAATCGCACAAAATTTCCAAATCAGCTAAACCGAATCTAGTGTGAATTATGGCTAGCTAGTCATTTGGTTTACGATGCTCGGTTGTTCTGTAACTGACTTTTAACAATGGCATCGTTTGATGCCTGGGAAGTCACCTCAGCAGGATGGCCATCGTTGCTGAAAGTGTTTAAATTTTGAATGCCTACAGGATCTCTCACGGTGACAAGCAAACTAATGCCTAATGGGCCATATCGGCTCATGTTTATGCTGATGGTTGCTATGCTGCCCGTACACAGATTCCTCCGGCAAGTGTTTGTTGCTTCTGCTGCCACACTACAGGGGATTTTGAACATGCCGGGAACATCCAAACCACGCACCGGTTCATTGATGTAAGCTAGAAAGCTTACGACCGGACTCAAATGTGAAAATTAATGGATTTTCATCACGAGCTACTGAGTACGGGAATCAAAAAGTGCTGCGTCCCATGGATGTGTCCACTCCGAATCCGGTGTGCATGTGTGCTGACTGTTGAGTGTATCGTGTATCGAACATTGACATCGTACCTTCTACCGTATAAAAAAGGGAGCACTGCTTGCTCCGAGTAATGGTCTGTTTACGATCGCATTAAACCAAAGCTTTATGGACTTTTTCAAATTATTTTTCACTTCCAGCTATGCGGCATTGTACCAGCAAGGAAACAGGTGATTCGGCTTGTTTAGGTAACTATTTATTGCCAATAGTATAGTACATATATCTAGGAATAACTTTCTCATCATTGCTTCGCCCTGAACGGAAAGAGAGGGTCACGTCACAAAGTGTTCGTAAAAGTATGTTTTACGACGACGCCTGTGG
The DNA here is from genome assembly GCF_030247185.1 of Malaya genurostris. Taxonomy (NCBI): domain Eukaryota; kingdom Metazoa; phylum Arthropoda; class Insecta; order Diptera; family Culicidae; genus Malaya; species Malaya genurostris. The sequence continues at coordinate 69,137,981 of NC_080571.1, forward strand.
TCATATCGGACGTTAATTCGAAGACGACATAATAAAACGGATAACAGTGAGGTTTTAAGTTTCAAATGCTATGTTTTTCTAACACGAAAACCTGGGAGTAATTCAGTAGTGGTAATAAAATTAGTTTTGGAGAAAAACAAAGGTGGAGAAGAAATCAATTTCAACTGTAATGGAGTTTTCATAGCAAATCACCAGCCAAAGATCAACTGACTTCACACGCTTCTTGATTGTTCTTTTTATTCACTATATTATTAATTATTACCAAGCCCGAAATCAGCATTTTGGCGAAAAAAATAGTTGCTTTTCTAATTTCAGTTAGTTATTTTTTGAGACAACTAAAAAAAATCTATTTTTTGCTAATTTGGATTTTTTATTTCTAATTTAAAATATTAGTTGAAATTATCATTTTTTTAGTTGAATTCACCAATTGAACGTGCTGTCATTTCTTAGCTAAGGCACACTCCATTTCCATTGAACTAGTTTATTAGTGGTATTAGAAAAATAATATGTTTTCAACCAACATAAATGGTTGAATTGGCTTCTGAGATCTGCAGCTATATGGCGCACTGTCACCGAAAAAATGTTAACACTGCAAATGATTACTAGCCGCTAAATGGCACCCTACTACCGAAAATAGTTTCGCAGTCGCGATTGTCTTCTCTATAGGGACCGTGCACGAGGGCGTGGTTTAGTGGCCCGGCGACGACAGCGCACGAAGCGGCGAGTGGAAAAAATAATGCAACCATAGCAAAACTTGAAAACTGAGTTTTTTTTCCGAATCCTATGGAACTATTTGCGTGTGGTGCAAACGATTGTTCAACATCGACTGACTATTAAATTTTGAATCGAATTATTCATTCAGTATCTAAATACGGCCACGTCATTTTCGGTCATTGGAATTGGATTTGTGTATAATATTTGTCATATTCACCCAAACTCAAACACTCAAACGATATTCTTACTTCCGCCGAATTGCAATCATTACACCACTTGCTATTACTTTATTTTCAGAGCAAAATAGATCCAAATAACTTTTCATCCGTTAAACTTTGAAATAGGCCGTAGTTTTAGATAAATTTAACTACTCGATAAAAAGTAACTGCTAAATGAAAGGTCTTGTGGTTCTACACGGGATCCCTGAATTTTATCCGCAACCGACTTTCGGTTCCGGGATGATAGGGTAAAGTGTGTCAAAAATTGTGTACCATTACTTAAAGAATCGAATCCTGGTTCCCGGTTTTCGAATAACGACGGCAGATAATAGTCATATACTCAAAAAATTATCTCGCTTAATTTTCTCAGAGATGGCAGTCCAGTATTCTTAATCCTAAGTACAAATGAAAGATGCTCCTACCAAAAATTAAGCATATTTTTTGGATGCAATTAAAATCGTCATTTAGGGTACGATGTCAAAATCGTATAAAATATTCAAAATTTGAATAAAAACTAGTAGAGTTGGTACGTCATGTTAGTTGATGGCCATACAAACCAACTTCGACTATACCGGTTCTAGGGTTCCAGTGCCCGAAATACCTACAATAGTAAAACTCATTTCGTTTTTTCGTGGATGTCGGAGAACTGATAAAAAGGGCGGGTGGGTAATGTCAGAGACATAACTGGATGTCGTAAATACGAAAAAACTGGCACGCTCCCATCACATTTCCGAATATCCGTTAGTTGATTGATTGTATGAATTGTGCAAGCTATCCTCTTTTTCACTAATAGAGTTTGAAGCGATGCACCTACATTAAAGTACAGATTAGTTACATTAAACAGCTACTATTCTACAACTATATATTCCAAACAATTTCTTTTTAATTTGCCAATAAAGGAGGCTAGGTACGACAAATTTGTAGTTTATTTTTATTGAAGCTATGAAGTTCGAAGATATCTGATTCTTTTCGAAATTTCAGTACGAGACAATTGCAATGGCCTGGTCTGAAATGTATCGACGATCTTCGGTATGCAAGAGTCATTTTAATAGTAATAATGATAGTAATAATAATGATAATAATAATAATAATAATAATAATAATAATAATAATAATAATAATAATAATAATAATAATAATAATAATAATAATAATAATAATAATAATAATAATAATAATAATAATAATAATAATAATAATAATAATAATAATAATAATAATAATAATAATAATAATAATAATAATAATAATAATAATAATAATAATAATAATAATAATAATAATAATAATAATAATAATAATAATAATAATGATAATAATAATAATAATAATAATAATAATAATAATAATAATAATAATAATAATAATAATAATAATGATAATAAAAATAATACATATTAATCTGTACATATAGGTATGTATGAATAAAATACAGATTAACCTGTATATATGGCAACCCTGTTTCGCATGGCATATTTTCACATGACCCCTTAAAGGTATAAAGATGTGTTCAACATCATCACTTTCGCTTTCGCATTGCCGTTCGTAATTGAATGTGTTAGTGACGGTACAAATTATTTTAATTTTCATCTTGATAAAAATCTGCCTTTCTACCGGTTTTCGGTGCCATCGTGCTGACGGTGTCTCGTACGTTCAGAGTAGCTGCTTTAACTTAAATGACGCTATTTCTCACATCACATTTAATTTTATACCTGCTACTGGCAGCGGTGTACGAACAGCCCCTTTGGTAAAATACATTTCCTGTTCGCAGAACGGGAAACAGTGAGACGATATAAAAGAGAGAGTTAGATCGACAGCCAGTAATACTGATTTGGCTTTCTAGCTGTTAACAGCATCTTGTGGAATTTTTACGCAGAAACACGCACACAGGTGGAACAGTTAAGGTCAAGGCAAAGTCCCGCTCAAACCGTGCTGGTCTGCAGTTCCCAGTTGGCAGAATCCATCGTCTGCTCCGGAAGGGAAACCTCACCGAGCGTGTCGGTGCACCAGCCTATCCAGCCTATACCAGTGGCAGTGATGGAGTACTTGGTTGCCGAAGTGTTGGAATTGGCCGGTAACGCTGCCCGTGACAACAAGAAAACGAAAATCATCCCTCGCCATCTGCAGCTGGCCATCCGTAACGACGAGGAGTTGAACAAAAACCCCGTTTTTTTTCAGGACGACCACATCACTGTGATGAAGAAATATTAAAGATTGCTTTAAGTTTATCCAGTTCTGATACGCCTGGAAAGTAGAATACGCAAATCAAATGAAAACCTTTGTTCTAACAATTTGTTCATTTTTGTTTTCGGCCGCATATTAAAGTATTCACGACAAAAATACATTTTGATCTGTATACGTGGCAATTCTGTTGCGCACGGCATTTTTGTATACTAGTATAAAGATGTGTTCAATATCATCACTTATACTTTCACATTGCCGTTCGTAATTGAATGTGTTAGTGACGGGGCAAATTATTTAAACTTCTCGTGTGTGTCTTGTATCGGCAAAATTCAACTAGTTCTTTATGATTATCTTTAGCACTAAAAAGTGCTTTGAATGGGCCTTGCTGGACTTTTTGGCTGCCATTCTATCGGTTTTCGGTGCCATCGTGATGACGGTGTCTCGTACGTTCAGAGTAGCTGCTTTAACTTAAATGACGCTATTTCTCACATCACATTTCATTTTATACCTGCTGCTGGCAGCGGTCTACCGACAGCCCCTTTGTTAAAATACCTTTCCTGTTCGCAGAACGGGAAACAGTGAGACGACAGATCCTCGATGTTGCTCTCGTGTGTCTTGTTTCAGGAACAGTTGCTCAGCAAATGGTAGGAAAAATGAACCACACAACTTTTATATGATGCTCTTGTACAGAAGCAGACATCTCGCGTTCTGATTGGCTGGTGCTGTCATGGGTTAAATCAAACAGGTTTTCCAATAGTGTACTATTGAAATACTGCAATGTTGTTGCAATACACGTTTAAGTTGAAAATTTTCGATTCTATTGGTAGTTAGATTATATAAATCTTTCCACAGATCACTGAGCTATGAGCTTTCAAAATACGAGAAAGTCAAACGCGCCTTATGAATTATCCTCTTTGATGCTCGTTTATACCAAACATTTCAGAAAAGTTTAGATTTGAACTATTTGAGATTATGTCACACAACTTAAAATTTTATCATAAAATTGTGATCATATTTCTGATGGCTTGTAGCAAGAATTATGTTGATTCATTAGATACATCAGAGGGTAAATTTTGAAAAGGCGCCCCATAGTAAAGTAAGTCGTATTCACGACGAAACGAAATTTTGTTCAAACTAAAATTTGATCCTTTATTGTACGAGATTAAACTTGAGCTTAATGAAAATCGGATGAAGTTTAAGTTATTCTTTCACGAGTTTTCGAATTTTTGATCGAACGCTCTTCATCAAGTTCCGGACACGTGTTGCATCGCATTTTTTCTACGCTTGAGCCCAAATATTTTTGAACTTCTACATGTTCCCAGCTGCCTTACCAGTCTTCTTGAAGACCCACTTCACGATTGCCCAGTAACGTTCGATGGGTCGAAGCTGAGGGCAATTTGGTGGATTGATATTTTTCTCAACGAAATTTATACCCTTTTCCGCAAGCCAATTGAGAGTGGTTTTGGCATAGTGAGCCGACGCTAAATCCGGCCAAAACGAAAGACGCGAATACAATTTCCGGGCCCTTGTTGCTGCTCGCTTCTTCTGTTCTACACTTTGTTTCAAGATTTTCTGCTTCTTGTAGGTCTTCAGGTGATTTAGCCTATTGATACGCTGGATCATTCCGACACTCGTTCCTGCTTTTTTTTTTCCAAATCACGTATTGACATTGATTTGTTCTTCATGATTAGAGAAACCACTTTCTGGTCCAGTTTCGGGTTGGAAGAACCGGGTTTTCGCCTCTTCCTGGTAGCTCATCCAAAGAATAGTGTTCCTGAAACTTATTAATGATGGTTTTAACACTAGCATGATGAATTCGAAAATTCAATTTTCGCATAGTAATACCCTTCTCACTTAGCCATGTGTCCAGAACCTTAATTTTCACTTCCTTTTCAATATGCGACATTTTGAAAACGCAGATTTTCAACTTCACAAACAAGTAAACAAACAAACGCTGACAGCCAAACGCACAGCATGCTGTGATCTGAGCAAAAACCGAATACAAGTAGTACTCCGGACGGCGTAGCCCGAGAGAAACATACCATTAAATAACAAGAAGCCATAGAGAAGAGAAGAGTATTCTAAAAAAAACTGTGAAGGATCTTTTTTTTCTTGATCCAAAACTATGTTTTGAGCAAACATAATCCGACCTTGTTGTTTCGATATAGCCTTCAGCTGAAAAAACTACAACCAATTGCAATATAAGTTAGAAGATACAACGAACTTCGTTTGACATAAAATATGAGCATTATTTCGCACAATTGCTTCAAATGCGCACAAATTCTTAATAAACACACTTTCTACTAACAGTTTACGTCATTTTTACATATCGGTTTAGAAATGTATATATGGATGTATCGTAACACATTCGAAAAAACATTAAAACAATTTGCAAGCAATTTCAACAAAACTATTCTTTTCAGCTTTCTGATCGATTGTTTTGTTTTGATACTTCTCATGAGTTTTTGGCTAATAAACTTGTTAATAAAACAAATTTCATTTTGGTTTTCTTGTGCTGTCTTTTGCAGTGATGGTGACAGATAGATAAAGTAAAAAATTTCTGATTTTAATCACAAAATTGAATTGAATGAGAATGAGAATTTCGAGTAGGAATGAAATTTTGCTAGATTATGTCCGGGATATTCGCCAAACTAAACACATTCTCCAAAAACAAGAGATTTTTCAGCAAAATGGATTCTGAATTTCAACTAATTGAATAGTTATTTTGGCAATTTTGTTGTCTTTTTGGAAATTTTGTTGATAAAATCAGTAATTCAGAAACAGTAATACGAATGAGGCGCAGAGCTAATGCAGGTCGTTTCGTGCACGAAAAATGATTAATTGGTTATGTTGGTTAATCTACCGGTGGAGTAAAGTGATCAAACCTTTGGGGGTTATTAAACTAACAAGTATTATCCTACTATTTATTCAATGTATCGATCTCTGTTATCTCTGTTGTTAGCATTGTAATATCAACGGATTTTCGTGGTAGTTGATTTCTATCATTTAGAATTTATTGATTTTTACAAGAACTTTCTCTACTTTTACCAGTATTCTCAGGTTCCCAAAACGGAGTTAGGTTCATAGATTGTTGTATCAGTATTCAGATTTTGTTCAGTGTAAAACTACCTTAATATTAAAGGTTTAAATTTAATGTGTAACATTAAAACAATAACAAAAAGTGATCTGAATAAACAATTTGAAAGAGCAGGTCTCTTTCTGTGCTTGAACTTTAACCAAACCAGACGTCTTCTACATTTAGTGCAATATCCCAAAAACCCCTTAATTAAAACATTTGTATAGACTTTAGTATGCAAGTTGATGGAACAATTTCCCAGTAGTGCACACTTAGAAAAGTTTACATCATAATAGATGCACATAAAAGGAGCGTCGCGATTCACTTATATTTCCAATTCAAAGCATGTAAAGATAAGTCATATCGTCAACTTCACAGTTCATTTAGCTGAAATTTACATATATACAGACACAATTTTTATTTTAACATATTTGTAGATGTAATATTGTGTCGTCACCGAAGAAATCACGGTATGCTTGAATTTACATCAAACGTAAGTTTAATTTTTTCTAAGAGTGTGGCATTATTCATCACCCATAGCGGACTTTTCTTTTCAACGCCGTTGAAAGAACTCCGGAAGAGTCAAGAATGACGTTCGATCGCTAGAATTATTTATCTACCTTCGGATGGTTTTTGAATTGGTTAAGATTTTGCGTTAAAATACACGTTAAAGTACACCGTGTAACAAAAGTTATAAAAAGTTAATCGGAATCAATTGGAAGTGATAGATTTTCTACCAGTGTACAGTGACCCAGAAAGCAAAATTAGCGGGGAACAATCTTCTACGCTTTAATCATTGGTCTTAGAGATTTTAAGTCTCCAGGACATTAGTTGTACTTAAAACAAACCATGATTTAAAAAATTATCTCGAAATCTGGATAAAATGGAACAATGCATCCTTCCACAATACTTAAAAAAATCAATTTTTAACAACTTTGTTTAAAATATCGAATCTGTATCTGTAACCGTTTTCATATTAGAACAGTTTATATATCCTAAGTTAAGATGCTTCTTGTGCTCGGAAATGTTTCGTGAAGGTAAAGCCCCAAAAAAAAATCTATAAATCCCATTGGAATACTGAGATCGTAGTGAAACACAACTTAGACGACAACCAGATTGAACAATACTTCGTACATGTTCCATCTGTCTCTCTATAAATAACTTCTTAGTAATCTTAGTAAAAGTATTTATGCGCATAACGCACTTGAATTGACGTTCCTCATCACATCCGATCTACAATATCTTAGGCTTGCATGGTTATAAACACTTGATACTCCCTCCTCGTTATAAAAATTCTTATGACATCATTATTTCCACGTAATCGCTCAATATTGTGGTAATGATTATTTTATAACGAAAGGCTGTTTATCATCATAACTACATTCGTACTACAGAATAACGATTGCTATGGTAAATTTATTTTTGATTAAATGTGGATTTCACAAAACTCGAAACATTAAACCACCGTTTTTAGAGACACTCATTATATCAACCCACAAAAACCCCTTAAGACCATATTTGAGTTTTACAAAAAGTATGTATGGTCTTCAAAAAGTATCGATTCTCAAACGAAATTAGATTAATTTTGCCATGACCCCTCTCTCTCTCTGTTGATGACACTTGCTACGCTCTCCCCTATAAAAATACCCTTATGATCATCTCTGAAGAGCAAGAAGTACCTGTGCCAAGATTGGTGGCAGTTCGTTCAGCAGTTCCGGAGTCATGCCGTAACAAACATACAAACTTACATTCTTTTTATAAATATAGATGTACAGATGTAAAATAATGGAAACCTATTATTTTTCACTCATTTGAATTATAATTTCGTGCAATCTGCACGTTTTCTTCATTATCATACACATTTCGAAAAAATCTTGGGATTTTACATTTTAAGATGCACATAAATCGAGCGTCGTTTTTCACACAAATTTATATTACAGAACATGTAAAACTTTGTGATTGGAAAATTACACGACTTGAAATCGAATGAAATAAAAGAAACAAAAGATCAATAGCAACAGCTCGGCTTGAACCGAGAATCATTAGATCACAATGCAATTCAGTCAATCGACTGTATTGTGCTATTTGTAATAAATCCTGCTATGATTCGAGCTTCCATCAGTTCCCCCATTCGATAATAAAAATCAATTTCCTCTTTTGAGTTAATACATTAGTTGACTTAAATTTGCAGTACATTTAAAATATAAATATTATTGAACGAATTATGTGAAATTTATCTATATAAAGAAAAAGACTGGAAGAATAACAGAGTTTTGATTTGCCTCCACGATTCTATCGTAAGAAGGGTACTAATCTGCTTCTAGCTTGAGGCTAGTAGATCGTACGTCTTGATATTGCGACTTGCTGAGATTGTTTCTACAAAGAAACGCTATCGTCTCTTCTGGGGTCAACGGCGTGACATTGATGTATTTGATCACTTCTACGTTTTTGGGCTGGGGATATTCTAGTATCTTTCCTGCAAGTCGTTAACCTGAATTGCTCGCACTTGGAATGTGTCAGCACAAGCTTTTCTGAAAGATTGAAGATTGTTATGAATAATGTCCCGATGAAGCTAAGAATGCACATTTTATAACCTCTAGTGATCCTTCAGCTTAAATTACTGTTTCCGAACACGGAGAGCTCAGGTACCCTTTGACAAATTGAAATCTCGTTTTTATAAGACTGAATCTAATATCATTCAGCGCTTTAAATCAAATAACAGATTTCAACGGCCAGATGAATCCGTTGAAGATTTTGTATTTTCAATTAAGGGAAGAGAGCATTAACAGAATGGGGATTGAGGATGGTGGACAAACTGTGGACCCACCAACGCTAAACGAAATACGAAAAGCAGTTAGACAGCTTAAAAATGGAAAGGTCGCTATGAAGGACGGGATCCCGGCTGAGTTTCTCAAAGTCGAAAGCGAGGGGCTGTACTACGCACTCCACCAAGTAATTGAAACAAAAAGGGTCACCGACTCCATGGTAAAAACTATCGAGGCATAACACTACTCAATACCGCCTACTAGGTACATTCTAGAGTTCTGTTCAGTAGACTGCGTCCATTGGCGGCTTTCGAGAAAGACGTTCAACGACGGACCAGATGTTCACCTTGCGACAAGTTCTCGATAAGTTTCGGGAGCAAAACTTGCGGACTCATCATCTGTTTGTGGGTTTCAAAGCTGCGTACGACTCAGTGAAACGTAACGAATTGTGGCAGATCAAGTTAGACCATGGCTTTTCGACAAAGCTAATAAGACTGATTCGTGCGACGCTCGATGGATCGAATTCAAGCGTCAAGATAGCTGGTACGACATCTGATGCTGTCGTGACATTAGATGGATTGAAGCAGGGCGATGCGCTCTCAAATCTGTTGTTCAATATAGCGCTCGAAGGTGCCATACGAAGATCCGTCGTGCAAAGAACGGTACCATCATCAATAAGTCTCACATGCTCCTTGGTTTTGTGGACGACATTGATATTATTGATGTGGATCGTAGAGCTGTGGAAGAGGCTTTTGTGCCCTTCATGAAAGAAGCGGAGAGAATAGGGTTGACGATAGACTCTACCAAGACTAACACATGGATCAATAAGTCCCGAGACTAACAAAGGAAACAACTTTTTTTTTTGCAAATTTTTTTTTATTCATCAACATAATCACCTTTTAGGGTGATACAATGGTTCCAACGTTTTCCCAATTTTTCAATACCATGTTTATAAAAAATTTATCTTTCGCTTCAAAATAAGCTTCAGTTTCAGCGATGACCTCCTCATTTGAGCCAAATCTTTTTCCCTGGAGCATTTTTTTTTAAATCAGCAAAGAGTCAGTAGTCACTGGGGGCTAAATCTGGCGCGTATGGGGGGTGGGGAAGCAGATCAAAGCCCAATTCGTTTAATTTTCATCGAAAACAATTTTTGTTCCATCGAAAGCAATCGCGGCACCCACTTGGAAAAAACCTTTTTCATGCTCAATTTTTCATGAAGGATAGTAAATACACTTCCATATGATATCTGTGTCATCTCAGCAATCTCACGGAGCTTCACTTTACGATCTTTCATTATAATTTTTGTCACTTCACTCACATTTTCCGGTGTAACGGCTTCCACAGATCTACCCGAGCGTTCCGCGTCATTTGTGTCGGTACGGCCACGTTCAAACTCGGCGAACCACCGACAAATCGTTGCTTTTGATGGACAAGAGTCCGGATAACATTATTCAATCCAATGTTTTATCAAAACACGAAACTCGTTTTTTTTCCATTTTTTAAACAAACTACAAAACGACTTTACTCCAACCTCGATAACTCAGCTGGTCGGATCGACTTAAAATTTTGACCCGTTTCAAGAAAAGGTTAGTACTCTAGAAAGACGTGGTTACTGGTTTACTACGAGCGCTTTCTCTGCTTTAGTCTCGGAATTTATTGATCCATGTGTTAAGTATCACATGTTCCTTGGTTTTGCGGACGACATTAATATTATTGGTGTGGATCGTAGAGCTGTGGAAGAGGCTTTTGTGCCCTTCATGAAAGAAGCGGCGAGAATAGGGTTGACGATAAACTCTTCCAAGACTAAGTACATGGTGGCTGGTAGAGAAAGGCAGCCCAAACGGTGTAAGATCCGAGGTGGAGATAGATGGGGTACAATACGAGGTTATTGAGAAGTTCATATATCTTGGAACACTAGTGACATGCGATAATGATATTAGCCGCGAGGTAAAAAGGCACGTTGCAGCTGCTAATATGGCTTTCTACGGGCTCCGTAACCAGCTTAAGTCTCGTGGCTTGCAAACATCTCTATACAAGTCATTTTTACTACCTGTTGTCCTATACGGCCACTAAGCATGGTCATTGAAGGAAACAGATATTCGAGTACTTGGCGTCTTTGAGAAAAAAATCCTGCGGCAAAGAAGAGAATGGAGAATGGCGCAGACGCATGAACTACCAAACTGTACCAAGTATACAAAAATGCGGACATTGGAAGGCTTGTAAAACACGGCAGACTAGAGTGGGCTGGACATGTATCAAAAATGCCGGAAGAGAGAATGGCCTACGTGATGATCAGCAGAGAACCTGAGAGAGGTCGTCGACTGCGGGATAGACCTCGCACTCGCTGGCTGTGCGCAATCGAAGAGGATGCACACGCAGCGGGAGTACAGAGCGACTGGAAAACGGCGGCTCAAGATCGAGTATCCTGGAAATCTACAATTCGTTTGGTCATGTTCCGAAGACGGGATGTGCACCATTAAAGTAAAGTAAGTAAGTAAGGACAAGGTCTGCTGAGGTAAATGAGATGGCCTGCCTGGATTCGAAAAAAAGACGTGTGGGTAATGTCAGAGACATAACCGGACGACGTGAATACGAATAAAATGAATGGCTCAGTTTCTTTGATATTAAAGAAATTATTCGAACCCAGATTTATGTAACCAAAAAGCCGGCTGCTAGAACGGAATTTTGAATTTGAATTCTCAATTTGCTAGATCCTGGAACTGAATTATGAAGCTGAATTCTAGACCTCAATTCTGGATTGCTTAGCTGATTACTGAGTCTATGTTGTGGAACTGGCTCGGCACTGAACTCTTAACCTGAATCTTAGTAATGTACTCTGGACCTAGATTCTACAGCTGAATTCCAGTTTAGAACTCAGTTTTGAAATTCGGATCCCAAACTCAGCTCCGAAATTCAAATTAATTCAGTTAAAAAATCTTCAGATTCTATTTCCTGATTTCAGTCATTCTTCTAGGTTGTAGAACTGAACTCTTGAACCAAATTCTAATCCTGCACTGAACTGAATCTTGAACATTGATTCTGGAGTATATTTTTGAACTGAATTCTGTAAATAAAATTGAATTTTGAATCTGAATTATAATCCTAGATTGCGGACTCCGTTTCAGAACTTCATGTTCAGAACTCAGTTTCAGGACTCTGATACTGAATTATGAGCTACGGACAGAAACTTTGAAACTAAATTCTGGTCTGAATTCAGTTTCAAAATTCATATCTAAGTACAGAATTCATTTCTGAAATTTAGTTCTAGAGCCCAAGTCTAGAATCGAGAGCATGATCTCAGTTCCAGAATTCAGGCGCAGAATCAAGTTCGAAAATTTGGTTTCTGCTACAGCTTCAGAATTCTGACCTTTGATTCTGGACGAGGAACTGAAGTTATGATCTGGATTGTGGAAATGAAAAAGAAAATAAGGACTCTTAATCTTAAACCTTAAAGCTCTAGAACTTTAATTCAGAACTGAGCTTTAGGACTGTGGTTACCTCATATTACTGAAAATTCTATCACACATTGCTGATTACATCTCCAATGACGTGGAGAGAAAATTATGTTAAATTCTAAAAGTTCTTTAGATTACATTTAGAGCCCTTTGAAGGGCTGATTTTGTAGAATGTTCCCATCTTTGTTCACTTTCCGTTGTAGTTTTCTCCAATGCAAACGACCAGCAGCTCGATGAAGCAGTCGCTCTGGTTTGAAGTGAAACTCACACGATTAACAAAAAAACCGTTACGCAGCAGAACTGAATGCTTGATTCTGTATCTGGAACTGAAACTGAGCTGTGGAACTCAACCAACCGAAATGATGCACTTGCTTCACTTCCTGTTCAGTAAATTGCGCAAACAAGAATGAACGAAATATATCAAGTGCTAACCTTGTATACCTATCCAGTAGGTAACGCAGAAATAAAATGTTTCTTACTACATCAAAACCGTCGGCTCGAGTACGAGAGAATCAAACACGCGTCATAAGTTTTTTTCTTTCATACTCGTTGATACCAAACATTTCAGAAAACTTTAGTTTTGAATAATTTATGATTATTTCATACAATTGAAAATGTAGTCATAAATTTATGATCATATTTCAGATGGCATGAAGCGAAAATGATGTTGATACGTTAGATACAGCAAGAGATATTCACGATCAAAAACTTATCACTCTCTCAGAGGGTAAATTTTGAAAAGGCGCCTCATAGTAAAGTAAGTTGTATTCACGACAAAAAATTCAGAGTAATTCAATATCGGATAAAATTTTACAATTCAGCCCTTCTGAAAGCCAGAATAGAATTCCTTGTTGCGTTATGATAGGTTCGTTTGTTGAAATATCCACATCCAAAATGAAATACCCAGCATAAACATCCAGTATGCTACTATTTTTCGCACTGTTAGAACCACCTATTTGTGAAAAAGCGGCGAACGAAATCACGTAAGAGACAATCTCTCCACAGAAATTGCATCAGTATTGAATCAATTCCCGCAGGGAGCAGCTCTGCTGCGGAACGTTCGCAGTGGAAGTTCCGCTTCAAACAGGAGAGATTGCGTCATCCAGCTGCTGGTCGATTGTGTTGCAGCAAAATGCACCGAAAAATGAGCCACAATTATGAAAATTCTACAAATTTGCCCATCTTTGTTTACATAAAAACTATCAGATTGATTAATCAGTTGAGTTAACAGGTTCACAGTCTGATTGATTCTAATTAGAAAATTTTGCAGACCTTTCCCGGCTTTTGTCGTCAATACGACTTACTTTACTATGGGGTGCCTTTTCAAAATTTACCCTCTGACAGAGTGATAAGTTTTTGATCGTGAATATCTCTTGTTGTACCTAACGGATCAACATAATTTTTGCAATACGCCATCGGAAATATGATCACAATTTTATGATAAAATTTTCAGTTGTGTGACATAATCCCAAATAATTCAAAATTCAACTTTTCTGAAATGTTCGTTATCAACGAGTATCAAAGAGGATAATTCATAAGGCGCGTTCGCCTTTCTCGTATTTTTAAAGCTTAAAGCTCAGTGATCTGTGAAAGGATTTATATAATCTAACTACCAATAGAATCGAAATTTTTCAACTTAAACGTGTATAGCAAAAGCATTGAAGTATTTCAATAGTACACTATTGAAAAACCTGTCTCATTTGACTCATGTCAAGACCAGCTAATCAGAACGCGTTCTGAGGAAGAGAACAAAATATCTGCTGCTGTACAACAAATCGTTCGAGAAAAATGTTCGCAAATCCGAAATGAAATAATCGAAATTGAAACTCTATATTCTGCTATTTTTAAACCCGCTAGGACCGCCCATTTGTGAAAAAGCTACAAACGAAATCACTTAAAAAGAAACCTCTTAACAAAAATTGGATCAGTTTGGATTCGATCGCCACTGCGAGCAGATGTATTTTGTGTCGTTTGCAAAGCTAGTTTCGCTTCCGGCAAGAGCGATTACGTCACAGCTGCCAGTCATTTGCATTGGTGAAAAAACAACGGTGGATAGCATTACACAAAATCAGCCGTTCTAACGGCTCTAAAAGTTTTCTAATGAACTATTAGGATTTTTTGCTCCCAAATCGAAGGTAAATATCCTCAGTTTAGGGCAAATCTAGAACTGTTTGGTTTGATTTGTGCACTTTTCGCTGTGTGAAATTCACAGTAATCGAAATCAAGTGAAGCCTTCTTTGTTTTTGCGAAAAATGCGAGAAAGGGGTATGCTTGCATAATTCATACAATGGATCAACTAATTGATATTCGGAAATGTTAAGGAACATGTCAATTGTTTTCGTATTCACGACATCCAGTTATGTCTCTGACATTACCCACCCGCCTTTTTTTGATTGGATGTTTTGTTTATTGGTTTGAATCGATTTTTTTGTGCAAGTGGTGTCGGATATTTTATTATTCATTACATCTGAGATAAATTAGAGGTAATTTTTCGTATGATATCGAACGAAAACGTGTTTCTATTTCTCTTATTTTCGAACATTTTTATAAGATGGCAGACAGTATCGATTAAAAAATATTGGCTTTGTTCGAAGCAAAACTGAATGAATGTTTTTAACGTTTTTTTTTTCTTGAAATCTGCGTTTGATCGTTAAGTTCCGGCCAGAATTCAGGTCCAAAATCTAATTCTAGAGTTCAGTTCTGAAATTCAGTTCCTCGTCCAGAATCCAAGGCTAGAATCGAGCACCAAAATTCTGAAACTGAAACCGATTTTTGGAACATGGTTCTAAGCCGGGATTTCGGAACCAAAAAAATTTTTCCGAGATCGGGAATTTAATTTCATTCCTGGATTTTGGAACGAAATTTCGAAAATGAATTCTGGACTTGAATCTAAATTGATGTTCAGACTAGAACTAAGCTCGGAAATTCCCGTCCGGAATTCTGATTTAGAATTTAGGTTCAGAATTGTGGAACTTCAGACCCAAATGCAGGAACAGAACTCAAATCCAAGATGTTGATATGTTGTATTTCCTGAATTCCGTTCTAAGCTGCAGAGTCCAGGTTCTGGATTCTGGACCATAAAGTAAATAAATTGTATTGAAAAACTAGAATTCTAGTACTGAATTTCTGAGCTGAATTCTTTATTCGAGTTTGAAAACTGAATCTTGAACCGGAATTCTGTAACTAAAATTCAGCTGCGGATCATAATACTGGTTCAGAACTCAGTGCCAAATCTGCATCCTGGTCTCGAATTCATTCCCAAAATCACTGGTTCAGTGACCAATTCAACAATTCAGAATCAGAACTCAGATCTAGAATTCAGGTACAGAACACAGTTCCAGAATCTAGAATCGAAAATTGGGCTCCAGAATTCATATTTTTATCATTAAAAAAACTGAACGATCCATTTTATTTGTATTCATGTCTTCCGGTTATGTCTATGATATTACCCACTCGCCTTTCTTTTATCTTGTAGCGTCAACGGGATACTTTTCGATGATTTTCGTAATTTTAATTCAATACATCAATATGTGTATTGAAAAAGGTTTTCTATAAAGACTAAAAGTTTATTTGGTTTCGAGCAATGTTGTTATTGTTTGCTTCTTAAATATGGAAATAAATTTGCTACATTTTCTCTTCAAACTTTATCACAATTTTTTCGTCTTCCTCAATCCGACTTGTGATTATAAACATTAATAATTTCCTCCACTGCTTATTTTGTTTAAGATATTTCTACAGCCTTGTAAATTTTCCCGTATATTGAGCATCTGCTTCTCAGTTTATCGTAATTGAAGGTTAAACCTGGTTACGGAATGTAAGGTAAACTCTTGGTACTAGACTTCAACTTACTTTTCTTCATTTTTTTTGTTCTAGTTGCATTGAACCTATTGCCGTTGAGAAATATGCAAAAGAGGAACTTAACCGAATTTGCATCGTTTCGTAGGAACGGTCTGGTCCAGGCATGGACGTACGGCACACAACATGGTCGAGTACACAAATTTGCATCCATTCTGCTGCACAACAGCGCCCCATCGTCGTATCCTTCAGCATGTCCGATGATCCGGTCACAAAGAGAAATTGCTATTTATTCCTTGCTTTCATGTAAAATTATTCAGCCATTTCTTCGAAGAGTACCACCGTTGATGCAATGGAAGACCCATCCTTACCCGGTGAATGCACGTATCCTCACAAAGTTTATCCATTGTACGTACCGAGTACTGGAAGGGAGGTCCTTGTATGGTTAGCCTTGATTGCCACCCACACCTAGAGTGGTCCTGCATTGGGCAGTGAATATACATCTGGTCACATTATTAAAAATCAGCTGTTCAATATTCGTAACAAAAATTATGGAAGATTTTTTATCATAAAACGCGAACAAGAACTCCGTGACCAGTCTACTTCAACCGAATAAAACAGAAGAAAGTTATTTGGACGATCTGAACAAAGCGAGAAACCAACTACATACTTACACAGTTAACCAACAGAAGTCAATACTTCTTGCAAATCTCGATTTGTTCTGCATTCTACAGTTCAGATATATTGTCTCTCGCACAACAAAGGATTAAAATTTACACGTTCGATATCGTCGATTGTGCTGTGGAAGTGGGTTTCCCATTTTAAATGTATAATCGATTAGTTTTTTAGTTGTTTTTATCTCCTACATAGAAATTTCAACAATATGGATTGCTTTTAATATGTGATTTCGTCGTATCTCATGAGCCACTCAATAATACAGCATTTCTGTTTTTTGGGGAGGGTTTGCAGGTACGAACTCGCAATATCAGAGAGTCTGGATCAGTTTTAGGAAAACAAATAAAAAGGTAATTTTTTTAAGCTGATAACCTGGAATCTCTTGAACCGGAAATCGGATCCGGAAAGAATTCAATAGCAGTTGATAGGTTTATGAGATCTTTGATTGGGATCTAAGTTTGTGAAAATCGATCTAGTCATCTTTGAAAACTCTGCGATGTGATTACCAATTGACTACAGCTAACGTACCTACTTTTGCTTTTGTCAATAGACTATTCAACATCTTGACTGTTCCAATTCATACACGATGAAAAGGAAAGAAAAGAACTATTGCCTACCACAAATATAGCGGCTAGTTTATTATCCAACTTCTTGCCATCGCTCCCTTTCTTTTTTTTGTGAAAGGAACATTCCTGGAAAGGGCAAACAAAGGGAATCCCGAATCAATTTAGCTCGCATAGCCACCAGCTTCCGAACGATGAAAACAGCCGAAGGAATTATTCGAGCCATTAGTGAACGGATAAATTTTACCACATTCGAGTATGATAACCGGGAGGACCCTCCGCCGTCCCGTCCGCGTCAGGTAGGTAATTAACAAGAGGGTGGTGAAAAATGGTCGCCCATTAGGAATGCGATGTGGAATTGTTTTTCGGGGCTTCCTTCTTTGCATTTATTCCGGCGTTTTGCGTTCCACCTACGAGTAAGTTGCGTTTCGTGGAAACCATACCGAAATAGTTCTGCGAGGATGTAGAGTTATATTCCACATTAAAGGTTGCATTGTTTTCGCCGGGAAATGTGTCCAAGAGGAAAAACTATTGAATGGGGTCCAGCATTGAATGGGATAATGGATGAAATTAATGTTCGTTGGCTGCTTTCAGCATTCATAGCCAAATGCATAGGAATGCGAAAGTATAGAACTAAATTTGTTTGTTTTTCTGGTTAATGTTTGAATAAATTCTTCCGAAAATATTGTTATGACGTACTCATTGAAAAGCAAAATAATAAAGCAGCTGAACTTAGACGGTGGCTTTGAGGGCATATTCCCTTTAAAAAGTGAGAAACTATTACGAACGCTGAAGGAAAAATATATGTCAAGACATACGAAAAACATGCGGGTGTGTAATGTCAGTGACACATTAACAAGGATGGCTTTTATCGTATCAAAGAACGTTCACTGGCAACTCTTCAACGATTGAATCAGTGCCATCTGCAGCGCCCTTAGCAGATTTCCCTTCGAACATGTTAGTATTGTGAATAAAATAGGGAGCCATGAAGGTATAATGACATTGCAAGAACAGCAACCTAGTCGTGAAGGAAAAACTCGTCACCTTTCAGGCAAGCCTTCATGTCAGCGTAAACGCGACGAGCAATAACAAAAATGTCTTTTCACGGGCACCGGTCACTGTCATTGGCATAGTGACAATGGTCTCGGCTCTCGATAGAACTTCGGGAGAAAGTCGGATGAACTTTCTACTTGAAATCACAAGCTCGGCTTGTACTAAAATCTTCGGGCTTCACCCGAAAGTAAGTGTTAGGAGATTAAAAACCCCTAGTTGGGAAGAGTTAGGAGGAGTTCAGTTTTACAGAGTGCGGTAGACAGGCGCGAGTCTCGGGAGTCGACCCGTAGACAGATTAAGTAATTTTTGCTTCGAGTATTCGGGTTAGTCTAGTTCGGAGTGTAATACAGTAAGCCGTAGGAGTATGCATAGTGCGCATTGTGAGGTTCGAGTATCAAGTGACCTCAAAATCAAGTAAGAAATAATGTTTTCGGAAGGCATCTAAAGAATTGAGTGAAAGATTGCTGTAATGAATAAAGATTTAACAGTTTCATGTGCAGTGTTTGATACTCATATGCGAGAAGAACAAAGTAGTTAGACACAACCATTGCTCGTGTCAAGATAGTGTTGATAAATTACGACAACAAAATTATGTGTTGAAGAATTAGTGTTGATAAATCACGACAACAAAAGTATGTGTTGAAGAATTAGGGTTGGCAATATACGACAACAAAAGTATGTGTTGAAGAATAACTTCTTTTATTAATGTAAACAAGTAAATGTTGAGACATATATTCGACGAGATCACCATGAAGTGTTGTGAGTAGATTTACAAACTAGTGGAGTATGCAATAGAACTACGAGTCAAATTAAAGAAATAACTCAACATACTATGGTTGTAACATAACTGCACAGAATTTACGGTGAAAGTTAAAAGGTTCCAATTCTAATGTAAAGTCGGTGTGAAAGGTGTGAAGGTGAAATTCGTGATATTAAACTCAAGTACATGGAGAAACCGAATTGAAGAGTATTACTCCGTATAGAACTGAAAGAAACATCCTCTTCGTTATTCCTCTTCCGCCACCGCTCGGCCGGAAGCTATACACATCAAAGAGAGTTGAAAATTATCGCAACAACAAAAACCCGGCATGGCGTTTTTCATTGAAAAACACTGGTGGCGTGGATTGCTCTGGTTTTGCGCTTTCGAGCAGAAATCGCAATGAAACACCGTCAGAATGTTGCATTTCTGCTCGAAAGTGCAAAACCAGAGCAATCCACGCCACTAGTGTTTTTCAATGAAAAACGGCAATAGAATCGACACCAGTGCGAGAGCGAATTTCTCTCGATGACATTTCTGAGAATCAAAGGTTAGCACGCTGCTGTGGGGATCTTCTCTGAAGCAACAAACGGTCGCTTATTCTCGTTTCGCGATCCGATTCTGTACAGGCAGTTGATAATTGCGATAGAATCATTTTACTATTGCTGCTTATTCTAGCTATGTGTATATAACCTTTGTATAAGTTGTGTCTATGAAAATGTCTGTGAATGCTCCACACAAGGGTTTTGCAACAATATTGCAACCTAGTATGAGAATCATCAAATCAAATCATCGATTCGATTTTCTGCGATAATTGTCAACTTGCGATTCTCTCTTGGGAAATTCCATACAGCAACGATCATTATCAGACTGTAAATATTTTTCAGGGCCGTGAAATACTCAGAGTATGAAGTGGAGCGAAGGAATGTAGAAAAATTCTCTCGCGGTTCATGCATTGAGAGACTCGAGTTCTTGTAGCGGATTGAAAATGTTGTATACAATATAGATAGCAATATAGCAGCTTCTGTCAAATATTCGCAATCACCAACACTGCACATTAATAATGAATTCAATATCAAACACACAACGAATGTATAGGAAATATTCGAAATAGTTCCCTTCAATAACGCGTGCACTATCCAATGTAATAAGCATTTAAACTAGAGTTGTTTTACAAAGAAGGGTAAATATTCCGTGAAGCATGGATTTTCGTTACGCGGATTTCCGAAATTACACGGTTTTCTTGTTTTGTATTTGAAGTGCATGAAACGTATAGATCTGGTGCAATCCCGCAATTTTTTTAAGTCAAATCTCTGACATTTTTTTAGGTTACACCAGATCTCCACGTTTAATGCATTTCTAAGACAATGGGCATAGAAAAATTCAATTTTGTCTTTTATTTTTCTTCGCCGATTTCCGATTCATTTTGTGGTGGATGGTCGAATAGTTGTTTTCTGATGCCTTCAATAATTTTGAAATACTTTTCATGACGATAGTTTTCTGATCGGAGCTTTCTAACTGCTATACTGCCCATACTTGCATATCAGTCCCATATGGAAAATCGGCATGTCGAGAAAAAGACGATCAAAAATTTATTTCCAAATTTTTTGATTTATTGTGCTACCTAATGCTAAATCATGGTACTATTACATGGAATATCGGTAATACACCTTTGCTATTCCAATATTGCAACAAATGAAATTATTGAAATTTGCACTGAATGGGACTGACATGCGGGTACTTTGCATATGGGACAGACATGAGTTGATATTGTTTTCACATTTTGTTGAACAAACCCAAAACTTTTATTGCAATTACTGAATACTATAATTTGTTGATGCTCACTGAATACTATAATTTGTTGATGCTAGTTTTCACACTGGCGCTTTGTATTACAAAAATGTGCGTTTTTAGTTGGGTGTAGGTAATCTTTTATATCATAGGAAAACTTTTAAACCTAAAACTCTCTTGTTGATTTGATCTTTTGATTATTACGGAGCCATTATTGCAAATTCTCTAAAGTTTCCAATATAAATCGAAAGATTGTAGTTTTACCTTGAAAGTTTTGCGAAGAGTAAAGCGTCAAATATAAAACCAGTTCGGTAAATCGTGAAAGAAAAAGTAAACAAAGAGAAACTATCATTTGCAGTTAGGCCCTTCTGTCGTGGGACGGTCGATTTGCATTATAAATGTAGTGATGAGAACTCAGCAGTGCAACCAGTTTATCACCATTGTTGCCAGTTTCATAGAGGACCTTAGACGTATGCCAAAAAAAGATCGTGATTGTCATGTCTGGAAATTCGTTTGTGGTTCCTCAATTAGCTAAATAATGCAGGGTAACGGCTCCCTATTTCATCAGAGCTCCTATTTCCATCTCATCTCTTCATCTCATAACTATGAACATGAACCATATCTTTTGACGTACCTGAACCAAATTGTGGAATGTTTCAAAATGTTTATTTAAGCTATTGTCACACTTTCCCATTAAAAAAACTGGTTTTAATCCTTCAGTGATTTTTTTTTTCATTTTCGTCACGTTTCTGAATATTTACTAATCAATTCGTCTCAAAGCATGATCACTATTTTACATAATTACACCACTCTTGAATGTTGGATGACTTCATAAATAGTAATGTTCACTTGCCACTTGCTTAATTAAGGATTATAAAAATCTAAAATTACCCGACAAGCAATAAAAGTCTTCAAAAATATGAGATGAAAATTTTTCACCTAATTCACTTATTTAGTATCGCAAGGTTGCCAAATTTTCTCATAATGTTATTAAACAGAATTTTTTTTTCTTATTGTCATCAACAAGTATTTTTTTGGTATCCGTGACATTAGTTTAATTGTATTATTGATATTTATATATCAATAAAACTGTTTCGGCTAGGAATATTACCCGAAAGAGCGTGTTAAATATTAATCAAATAACCATTGTGGCAAATCTAGTAGCACTGGTTCCATTTGAATATATGTCAACATAACGCTGTTAAGTGAGTGTGTGTGTTTCATCGGCTATTCATATGATTTTTTCATATTTTTAAAAGGGCCATTCCAGATAAACCTTACAGTAAAATTTTATACGTAAAACGAAAGGAAACGGAAACGACAAAAAAAAACTATTTTAATCCACCTAGTGGTGTAATGATGCCATATTACTCATTACATCATAAATATAACAGTGAAATTCTCAAAAACAACTGTTTATTGAATAAAAATAGGAAAATTTGCTCGGAGCTAATCTCACAAACTCTATAAATCCTGTTTAACCTGTAGTTCCGGAACCAAAAGTAGTATCCATAACAAATTAAGGAATTCCGCATGAAACTGTAAGGCTTTTCTTTTGAACCTATAAGATTGTAAAAATCGATTTGGCCATCTCCAATAAAAGTAAGTGAGATCCTTTTTGCAGTTTTTGATCACACTTTTCCAATTCTTCCGAAACCGGATTCAAATAAACGGAATAGCCGAAGTTGGTTCGTTAACTACCAACAAATATAACCTACAAATTAGAACTGTTTTGAACGTAGTTAAACCTATTCTTACTATCTCATGCTTTATTTCGTTTAAACCAATTAAACGAAATCTAACAAACGAAACGAACCTGCGTTTTTGTTACTTCTGCATATGTAAGTCAAGCTAAACAGCATGTAATAGGATTATTATTATTATTATTATTTTTATTATTATTGATATTATTAATATTAGTATTAGTATTACTATTATTATTATTATTATTATTATTATTATTATTATTATTATTATTATTATTATTATTATTGACATCACTACACAACGTGTACGAAATAGAACAAAGCACGCCTTGTGCATTTTGTGTTTTCTTCTTCTTTCGGTGTTGTACATATTGTCACTCTATATGGCGATTTGAAAACTTTGACACTCATCGCCCTGCGGAACCGGAAGTCGGATCCGGATGAAATTTCACAGTAGGTTTAAAGCCAGTATGAACTTTAATTCAAATCAAGATTTGTGAAAATCGGTTCAAACATCGCAAAGAAATCGAAGTGAATTTAGTTTTAGGAGTTTCTCTTCTCCACTTTCGGTGCTCTCGGAACAGAAAAAGAGGGGACCAGTAGTGCCGAATTTAGTTTTCATGCCCACAAACTAACAAGCTCTGCAAACTACAAGAATTTATCAGACAGTTTTATGGGATTTGTACCTGTTTTTAACCATCGTTCGTGGAAAAATACTAATAAAATTGGTAATTTTCCACTTATCACGCTTTAGCTCCGGACCCGGATTCAGATAAAATGTTCTACAAATTTTTATGAAATTATAAGACCTTTCATTTGAATCTTAGTTTGCGAAAATCGGTTAAGTTGTTCCAGAGATAATTGAGTGTAAACTTTTTCTCAAATTTTCACATATTACCATATAACTCCGGAACCGGCAGTCACATTCAAATGAAATTCAATAGCAAGCTATGGGAACAGAGTACCTTTTATTTGAATCTTAGTTTGTGAAAATCGGTTCAGACATCTCTGAGAAAAATGAGTGCATATTTTTGTTACATACACACACACACATACACACACACGAACGGACACACATACACACATAGACATTTGCTTAGTTCGTCGAGCTGAGTCGAATGGACATTCGGCCCTTTCTATATGAGAAAGGCAGAAAGTCGAAATTATTCCAAACTGGTTTTTAAAATATTGTGTCTAACAGTTGGCATTAGGCCCTTTTATGAAGAATATTGATACTTTGAACATGAGAGTGTAATAGTGCAATATTTTACTTTGATTGCTATCGCCATTGCTAGTTAATAGGACGAATATAGAACCAACGATAGGTTGAATAAAAATCCATTGAGATGAAATTAGGAGTAGAGTAGTCAACACATCAAAAGTATTTTAAGCTGTTTTAAGAATATTAGTTTATTTTCAAGAAATGTGAATTATTCCTTAATGTGGAGCGAGGCGAATAAGGAAACGTCCTTACAAATGAAATGAAATAGGGAACCGTTGCCTTACAAGATGAGAGCAAACGAAGTTTGTTTATTACTTTGAGTGTGCCGGTTTTTGAAGAGCTTAAGTTACTCTGTCCGGGTAGAGATTTAAATACAATAAATTATGATCGGTAAATTAAATGATCGTTTGAATAAAAGTGAACCAAATATAATGTTCCGATTTAAATTTCACAACAGAGCTCAGGGCACAGAAGAGTCTTCAGATAATTGTATACTTGCTATAAAGTTACTGGGAGAAAATTGTGGATTTGGGGATCATAAAGATGAAGCCGTAAAAGATCGAATTATATTGTGCTCAAGAGATGAATGGTTGAAAAAAATTTTTTAAAAGACGTGCATGCGCGTTACCATTTCGCCACCCTAAGCTGTGTGAAAGACACAACTCTAGCACACGGCTGGGTTTGGTTAGCGCACATCGAACACGCAGGTTCGAGTCCTGTCCCTGAGCGTATCTTTTTTCAACAAATCATCTTTTCAGTGAGTTTCTCATTCATTTGGCTACTATAATAAATGTCTCCACTCAGTCATTGCAAAAACTGAACTTAGTTATGGTGACTTTACGTCAAACCATCTAAAAATTAGTACCGAATAAATTTCAAACAATCAACCACCCTACACACAGAACACACTAAAACTTCACAAAAAGATTTTCAGAAAATTTCAGTTTTTGTTCACCGGCCAATTTATACATCATGTATTCTACAAAGTGTTGAAATATAGGAAAATTTATTTCCCAAAAATCTTCTGTACGAGAATCATATAAAATATATTCAATTTGCGAACTTTTTTCTTAAATATCATGAAGCAGAATGTTAGCTAGTGAACTTTTCACAACTGATTTTTTGCCACAAGAAATCACTTTCAGTGAGAATCTCATTTTCAAAAAATCAGTGCTGAACTTTTTATGATCGATGATTCTTTTAGCTGAAAATCACTTCCGAAAACTTTCAGTCGCGATTTTCGAAATTTTGATTTTGTCTCAACACTCTATATGAGAGAAGCAAAAATACATTGGATTATTAAATGATATTTGTAGTAATTTTAAAACTAATCACAGTAATAATTCTATACACTGTTTAATTTTCGTCCAAATGTTTCAAAAAGAGCGTGATCAAAAATAATCCAGACCAGTTTCAAAATATTTGAGAAGTGTCTTGAGTGTCTTGACTCAGTTGACAGCAGAAGCAAAGTAAAAAAAGTAATCCCGTGAAATCAAGGGAGGTGGAAGGGATAACGCAATCCGAATCTTCCGACTCAGGACGTGGCTGAAAAATTAATTCTTTCGTCTGATTCATTCAGCTGACAAAGAAGCAAACAGGACTTCATGATTTCAAGGTAGGGATGAGCCCAGCGGATTCGATAAATAGAAAACGGTGGCCATGATTCGCGCCTGAAACCATGCAGCCGAAAGGCATCGTCATGGATGTGAGACGTACCTTCAAGCAGATCCACGGTCAGGAGTTTTTTGTCGGCTAGTTCCATCTGAATGTTCCTAAGAAGTTTCGGAAGAAGAAGGTCGAATCATTTGCCTAGAAGTACTTGGTATGACAATCGATTTGTGGTTACGATTCACGACCCAAGTATCAAATATAACTTATTGAAATTTCAACAGGTTCTACAATTGCTCTAGAATTGTTTTTCATGTTAGATGTGTTCAAAAACATTTTCAAACATATTAAAATCGGTTGTGCAACTTATACCTGTTAAGTTTTACGATAATACCGAAAAAAAACAACATATAGAATATAGAACAATTTTAAGTACATCTAAAACAAGTGTGCAGCAAATGACCAACTTGCCCACGTTGAACTAGCAGTTATAGAAGCTCAGCAAAAATTTTCACATCGTCATGTAAAAACGAAGTAACTAAAATAATTGTTCAACTTATCAAAAATTTTCAAATGGCTGTCATAATTGTATCGTACTCAATATGTGCCGAAATGGCTGTACATCTCTTGTGAAGAAAAAAATAGTGAAATTATGCTCTTCGCAAGGCAAAAACTGATAAGCCGAATTGAAAACCTCACAGTAAAAACTATTTGCTACCGAGTCCACATTGTCTTTACTGCCTCATGAAATTTTAGGTCAGTGTGTGCATTTCTCTTCATTTTTAGAAAAAAACAATTCGAAACTTGCAAATAAGTTGTAACAGATTTATCTGTTTGGAATGAACGTAAAACTGGCCAACAGTGCGTATCACAAATGTCGGGTTCACTAAGATGAATGACTAGACTGTATTGTTGTATAAGTCAACTAGTTTGATAAAAATAAAAACCAAAATTTCCGAATAAAAACCATAAAACATAAAAAATATTTTCTTTTCAACATTGGAACATTGGAACATATTGAAGAAAAATTCATTTCAAGATTTTTCAGATTAATTGAAACATCAATATGATTAAAATCGTCTGAAAAGGTGTATGAATGTTTGATAACTTTCTTATACATATTTTAAACACTCTCCCGATCATATTCATTGAAAAGAATAGATTTTTATTTTCATAGAAATTAATGTGCAATCATCAAAACACGTACATTCAATAGCGCTTGAAAATTGCAGGCGTACGAAGACATGTTTCACCAGTAAAATACAGTTCGTTGTCGATTTTCTATTTACTAAAACATTAAAGATCAATTCTACAATATGTAGAATTACCATTCATTTATGTGCAGAAAATTTTTAAAGTTCCATGTTTGTGTTCCGAGCAGTTATATTTAAAATCAAATGTGAAACTTATTCATTAGAAATTATGTTTGCTATGTTTTTGTTAAAATCAATTCAATTCTTCTTTACATTACGTAGTAGTTCCGATGAGTTTCACAATTGTTTTTTCGTTGATTTATTTGCGGCATTTGTGATGGGATCGATGAATGAGTTTTTGCATCAGTTGCACAATAATTGTGAATAAATTTTCGCGACATCAGAAGAACTCAAAGATAAGGAGTGTATCGATAAGTAGTTAGCAACATTCAAACAGTTATTACTTTGAAATGGCTTATTTTTTGCAACGTGTTTTGCGGTGACATGTTTGTTAACATGTCAATAACAGCTGCGCAATCGATTGGTTTCGGTACGGTTTATCGTTCCAATGATGAGTCGAATTGATCCGGAAACGCGAGAGAAAATTCTGCACACTTGGTGCTCAGAAAGTGGTGTCACGTACAACGAAATTGTAAAACGGGTGAAAGTGCACCACACCAGTGTCAAAAATATTATCGAGAAGCTCGGTAAGACCCTTTCCATGAAGGATTTGCCCCAATCCGGTAGGAAAACGGGTCCGAAGGAGCCCGGCCGGGACTTAAAAGTAGTTGAGTACATGGGATGGGAAAAACGCGTCGACGCGGGATTTGGCCAAGCAGTTCAACACCAGCATCGGGATGATTCAACGAATCAAAGTTCGGAACTTACTGAAAACATACAAGAAACAGAAAGTGCCGAAAAAGTCCCTGGTACAGAAAGTTCAGGCCAAAACTAAAGCGCGAAAACTGTATAACCGGATTCTACAGAATACAGACGGATGCATCCTGAAACCTACGCCAAGGAAGACTTTCGAGCGCTGCCCGGACCGTAATATTATACGAAATCGATGTACCAGGACCTGGACGACGCTGACACCACGGTGGCGATGTAAAAGTTTGGGCAGAAGGTGTTGGTCTGGCAAGCAATTTGTACCTGTGGTTTGCGGTCATCGATTTTCTTCACGAAGGGCATAATAAACGCCAAGGTGTACGAGGAAGAATGCAGCCACTGTACAGAAAGCATGAGGCTCCTCCTCTCTTTTGGCCGGATTTGGCTTCAGCCCACTACGCCAACTCCGTTCTACAGTGGTTGTCAAAAAATAATGTACAATTCGTGGAAAAGGACATCAACCCACCGAACTGCCCGGATCTTCGGCCAATTGAAAGGTATTGGGTAATTGTCAAGCGGCACTTTCGGAAGGAAGGTACAGTGTCCCAAAACATGCAGGAGTTAAAAAAACTGGACAGTTGCCACCAGGAAAGTCACAAAAGTAACTGTGCAGAATTTAATGAAGAATGTCAAGTCCAAAGTGCGAGCATTTCACAGAAACTAGGATTTTCTTCAATATAATCAGTGAAACGTATAAAAATGTTATTTTTCTATAATATATATACAGAAAATTGATGTCAAAATATTTTTTTTTTCGCTTTTTTATTCAATAATCAATGTTGCTAACTACTTTTCGATACAGTCCTTATGTTGCACAACACAGAAAAATTGCGCTTTTTTCATAACACAACAGTTACTACAAAGGTAATATGAACTAATTTGATAAATTGCATAATCTGTACAAAAATACAGGACAGCAACTTAACGTACTACTTGGGGATAAATCCAGCAAGCCGTTCATAACAACCCGCACCATCAACGGTCAATCGTTTAAGGAAGAATGCTTCAAGAAGTGCCTGTTTCCCTCCGGTCCTACCAAAGGTACTTTCTTTATTGGCTGGATCTGGCATCGTACCATTGCACGACATCAGTGATGGGGTGGTACGAGGCTAACGGTGGTAATTGTTTTCCGAAAGAAACTAATTTTCAAAACCGGCAAGGGTTGAAAGAAAGGGTGGATGAAAGTGTGTTAGGAAGATGGCGCAATTGTTGCAACGAATTTGATTCCCCGAAATCTTAGAAAGTATTCTGTTGCTTCTTATTTACAATGTACAGTCTTCGGAATAATTGTGTTTTTAACGAAGCTCCTATTAATTCTATTCCGCACTCGGTAGGAGTAAAGGCAATGGAAGCAAATGGGTTAGATTGCTATAGCAGCTGAGATTAGTAATAGTATGCTAGCTGTTTGATCCTTATTTGAAAGTGTTTTAATTATACTTTGAAAAATAAGTGGCTTAGTATTCTTTCTACACTGCGGAACCCCATGCAAAACCAATTGTCAAAACAAATGTTTCAGAGAGCAGACTTTCGCGCTTCGGCGATGCTCACGTGTTGACCTGGTTTGGTTTGGAATTCTTCCGGTTCAACTTGAACTCCGTAATCCGTGGGATTTTAGTGCAGAGCCCTTCTAAATTAAGTCAAGACCAACGGAATTCTGTCGTTCCATTGCAAATCGGCTACATGGAATGCATCCTGAATGAAAACTCCACTAGGCGGGTGGGTATTTCGGGACTGCCAAATATTAACCATTCACTTCCAGTTCCATTTTCACCTTGGACTCGTACGAATGCTGCAAATAGTTGACTACCGACTTTATTAAAAAGCCAATACAGGCTCGGCCCCTCCTCTTTTTTCCAATCCTTCTGTCAAATGGTACCTATCCGAATAGCGTGCAGCGTCGTTCTCTTGTTTTGGAAATTACGGCTGCACATTCTCAAGAATGCCAACGCCAAAAGGAGCCGACTACAATTACAATTGGTTGCAGCGCTCTCGGTCCCGTTGGTTGCCGCTTGATCCGAGTTTCGTACCGTAGCAAAATAAAACCAGCCGTTATCCGTGCGAGATCCTTTCGAGCTTTACGAGGACAAGTTTGGCTGTGCAGATTACGTGACGGTCTCAATTGCAATGCTTTCATCTTGCCCTCCCTCCGCCACCATCCATCGTGAATCGGTGACTCTATTCGGGAGCTGAAGTATTTTTGTGGCACTATCCGGGCACGGCATCCGACGGCATTCCGAAGCCCTGCCGAGGTAAACGTGCCTGCCGGGATGGCTAAGATTCAGTTTGGCTCGAGAATCGAGACGTTTCCAGAACGAAGATATTTAAATTGCTGCTGGAAATGAAGAGGAAAAATTTAATCTGAATTTAACTTGTTCTACACGTTTAATTCTTGAACAATGATTTCGCACAAATATTTTACCGGTTATTTATGTAAGAGTACATTTTATGGGCCATTTTATGTCGCTATGCTCATTTGGTGACACTATTTATGGCGGTGAGCCGTTGGTTTCGTAGTGCTGGCTGATTTGGATGGAGGCTTGCTTCCGAAGGACGAAACAGCGACGGATGAATGGATTTTGGATGGCGCAGCATTGCTGGGTGGAAAGGGTGAGCCGCATTCATACGACCATAAAGCAATGTCCCTGCAAGGCGCAAAGCTGTACTGTTTCGCTCAAAACTGAAACAACATTACTGGTTCGGAAGGATCTCCGTCACTTGGCACGGCAGGATCGTACACGGGCATGAATTGGGCGACGAAACGGGAATTTGTTTTACGAGTGGGTAATGGGGCAACTTGAAATACGAGCCTGGCGTTCCACTTGTTTACTTTGCGTCGGAAAGATAAAATAAGCCTAGCATTTTAGGGGATTTGCCACCAAACGAACACCTTTTGTTCGGAACGCAGTCGACCGTGGGAAGTGCGAAGGTGCGTTTGTTCGGCGGTAAACGAAAATTCAGACACGGAGTCAGCTAGCGTCGGGACCTTTCCACTGACTTGTTTTATTTGGTTTATTTGCTGACTTATGTTATAAAACCCTTGCTAAGAACCTAAATTTATCACGAAGCCGCTCATCTGACGGAAGATGTGTTCGGGTTAATTTTTTTGGATAGGAAAATAAGCCTACAAATTATTTCGCGCTGAATTTAAGAACGTTACCAGCTTTACAGTATTTGGGAATTATGAAATGAAAGATAAGCTCGTACTTTTACCTAAGCTAGTCTCCCAGACAACCATTTTATATGTATACTGCAAACTGTGACTGTATAATACGTACATTTATGCGCTCCAGTTAAATCGTATAATATGCTTCAAATGTGCTTTATACATGCTAAACTGGAGGCGATATACATGCATTTTTAGAAAATAGAAAACCTAATGCAACATATATAGTTGTTTAGTCCGACTTTCTTCAGTGAAGTTCTTTCGTTCTGTTGTACGACTAATTTCAAAACTCAATACGACTTCAGAACATCACTTTTGCAATATAAACCCTAGCATATATGGATGATAGCTATTCTTTTTAAGAACTAATTTAAAATGCTATGCGACTATATCCGTATTCGTTTTGAGGATAAAAAAACGAATGATACGAATACTAGTTGATTATCAAATTATGTTGATCTTTCGACATTTTACATTATTTATCATTTTATTATAATAATTGGGTCTTATAATTAAATTGCCATCTTGTAAATATCCTAAATGTACTATTTTCATCCATTGGAGGCGCGAACCTAGAACGTTTGAGTTATTGAACGCCATTCTCTGCCTTCGTCCATATTCTTCTCATAAGAGAATTCGATTTTCGGTAAATACATTCTTCCCATTTGCTAATGTGATGAAAACTATTCGCATTAGCATTCATATCAGAACATCTACAGCAATGTTCTGCTAGGAATGCTATGCGATTAATTTTCATCACATTTGCGATTACATTCATCTTAAGATTCACGCATAAATGTTTAGAGTGCATCGTTAAAGTTGTATTTAGCAGTAATGTGATAGTGTGAGTTGCTGCGAAACCTTATACGAGGAGTCAAACTGACATTTACATCATACTGTCATGGCCGAAACTAATCCAATACTTTTGCTGAGACTACAGTTTGTTCGCTGAACTAAGGTACGAGAAAAACACTAACATTTATAACTCTGTAGTAAAAATAACCTAGATAATGTTTATTTTTTTCGTAGATGTTTACAGTGGCACAATTTTTTGAAAAACAACAGCTACGCGTACTTGCTGTTCCGTCTTCATGGATTCGTGACGGGTTTTTGATGTGGCCAAAGATTCCTTCTAATGAAAAGTTAGATAAGTTGCGTACATCAGGAATCGAATTCCACGGGGCCATGAAAAAAATTCCAGTTCTCGCGGGCAAGAAATATAAATCGCTTGAAGCTGCCGAAGCAGCCGCTGACAGTCTGCTAAAGCAAGATGTTTCTGATATCGAAACAAAGCGGAGAATATTAAAGTTAGGTTGCTTTAATATTGTCCGCTTTGTTTCGATATCAGAAACATCTTGCTTAAGAAGACTGTCAGCGGCTGCTTCGGCAGCCAAAATATCTGATCTGCGTCCACTCAAAGACTATAACAAGATCATTCAAGGTAAGTTTGACTGGCTTTTAATATTTATTTACTCTATTTACTACTTGCAGATATTTCTTCATCGGAGAAGACTTTGCAAATTGAATCAAACAATCAGATATAACAGGGTTTTGCGGAATTTGAAGAGACGAAACCATCTCGTTTACCATCAAAATTGACAAAGGAATATATTTCTGGATTGGCACGGATTCATAATCCAGATGGTCCGCTTCTGAAACAGGCAATTGAACCACAAAAAGATCACACAACGTACAATTTACTGCGGAGTCAACCGGTTTCACAAATAAAATTAAATTCTTCGAACTCTCCCGTGCCAGCTAAAATTATTAAAAGTCAGACGAAGATTACTGGTCCAGCAATAAATCTGCTGCAAAATATTGATACTGGAATACTTGAAAGTAAAAAAAGTTACATATTATCTAATCAAAGCGTTAGGTGTGAGCTACAGTAACCGAATAAACAAAACCGAACAAGTTATTCCAGAATGATACGCGCGCTTCCTATTTTGATCATTCGTTTTATTTAATAGTCAATATTATTAACAGATTTGACATCAGCTGTACCGATAAATGTCTTGGAGAATCAGCTGATCGAACCCACACTAATCACGGATGATAACATCATATACATCAATACACCGACAAACTGTTCCGAAACAATCAGAGAATCAGGTTTGATTAGACTCAAATTTTAAAAATACATTGGTGTTTTTGAACTAACCTCATAGCCATTTCAGATTTTTCGGTTGCTATCACGATGGTACCACTGAAGAGCGAGGTAACATTACGAGAGACGTTGACTATTCTAAAAACTGAAGTAACAGCCATGCGAAATGAAATGACTCAATTGAAAAGTGACATTACTGTCTCAATTAGACTTGCTGTTGAAGATTGTTTGGAAAAAAGCTTCCAACGATTCGCGACAATACTCGATATGGAAAGGAAAGTAGCATCACACGTATTATGTGAAGTGAATATAGCAGAGGAGCATAAACTCATTGATGATGAGGATGATCTTATAAATTTCAATAAAAAGTTGGCCAGCAAACAAGTGCGTGAGGAATACGTGAGTATTTTATCTACCATGAAGGACTGCATGTTTGTGTGTATGTATTGAAGCAAGTATGTAAATGTGTATGTATAGTTGAAGCGCATTAGAACAATTGAGTATGTAATAGATCAATACTTGTACAAATCAAATCAAAATCACTATCAATGTCAGTTCACAAACAAGTTTTTTTTTAGATCAAATATTTCTCCAAAATAATTGTACCAGTTGCATACTACAGTGAAGGAGACTCTGCATGCTATTTGATAGTTGATCGTCTATTCACTCGAGCATTTTGGAATGCTTTCACTTGGACTGGTATTAGTAGAGGAACCAAATCAAAGCGTGGATTTCGCGAATTGGCTAATGTTTTGCAACTTCTTCTCGCCATAGTCAGCGTTGGTGATCCGACATATACCAGTATAAAATTGGAGACATTTTGCAAAAATCGACTATTTCGTTATTCAAAATCCAGATGTTCCAGTAAGCAGTTACGCAAGTCCACGTGTCGTCTTACAAAAAAGAAGAAGGATGAGGCTTGCAGCAACTCTGTTGAGATTGATGGTCACGATGATGACGATGACTTCAGCGATGAGCTTATATATAATACCGCATCTGATCCTAATCAAACCGAGTTGCAACCTGAAGTGGAAGTGTTAATAAGTGTAGATGATTGCTAATAATTTTGGATTTTCTGAGAGGATAACATAAGTGATTCATGAAAACATTGATATTATCCTTGATTTATTTTATTACTAAATCGATTGAATTCGTGTACAAAGAAAGACTTAAAATAAAATTTTCAAAACTTTACTGTTCAAATGTATGAATCAATGGGACGAAAACAGTTTCCCTTTTTCGTTTAATAACAACAAGTTTGCACTACTGGATTGCAAGCGATTGCATTCAGTATCGATCGCCGGGGATGGAACAAAGTCCTATCCCCAATCAGACTCTTATCGTGTGACCTTCGCCGGTTCTGCTTTGCCCAACTACATCCTCTTGGACCGGGTTCGTTTGCCTGTTCGCCTATTCGTACCCCGAGTAATGAACTGTACTAATTGCAAACAACTGGGGCATACAGCTACCCATTGCAGCAATAAGCCACGTTGTGCTAACTGTGGGGAAGCTCATGCGGACGGCTCTTGCGGTAAGGATGCTGAAAAGTGTCTCTACTGTAAGGAGGGTCCGCATGACCTCTCTGATTGTCCCGCTTACAAACTGCGAGGTGATCGAATGAAGCGTTCCCTAAAGGAGCACTCCAAGCGTTCTTTCGCAGAGATGCTTAAAAGTGCCACCCCTCCTAAACAGACAACGAACCCATATGCCTGCTTGTCAACTGACGAGAGCGATTCTGACGACCCTTTGGAAGGTCCATCTTCGGCGGTCCCTCATAGCTGTAGGAAAAGAATAAATAAGTCCTCTCATAAGCTACCTAGTAAGGGTTCGAAGGTGTCTTCCGAAGGGCTTCGAAAAGTTACAGCTAACGGGAATCGGGACACAACACCGAAGCAAAAAGCTCCTGGTCTCGGAAAACTCAATTCCGAGATGGAATTCCCACGACTTCCCGGGACTACAAAATCCCCAAGCGTCCCAGAAAATCTACCAGAGAACCAACTAGGTGCTGGACTTATCAAGTTCTCTGATGTTGTGGACTGGATTTTTACAACTTTCAATATTTCAGACCCTCTTAGAAGCATTTTAATTGCTTTCATGCCAACAGTAAAAACATATTTGAAGCAGTTGACTGCAAATTGGCCCCTTCTCTCAGCGATTGTATCCTTCGATGGCTAAATCATCCACCGAGGTCACGGATCTAATCACTGTTTTACAGTGGAATTGCAGAAGTATCATCCCAAAAATAGATTCTTTTAAATTTCTAGTAAATAATCTGAAATGTGACGCATTTGCATTGTGCGAAACTTGGCTAACTTCTGAAATATCCTTAAACTTCCACGATTTTAACATTATTCGCCTGGATCGAGATGATCCCCATGGAGGAGTACTTTTAGGGATCAAAAAGTGCTATTCTTTTTATCGAATTAACCTCCCCTCGATACCAGGTATTGAAGTTGTCGCATGTCATGTTACAATCAAAGGTAAGGACCTTTGCATTGCTTCCATCTACATTCCCCCAAGAGCCTCGGTTGGGCATCGGTGGCTCAGTAATATCATAGAGCTCCTTCCCGCACCGACGTTGGTTTTAGGAGACTTTAACTCACACGGTACGGGATGGGGCTGTCTTCACGATGATAACAGATCAACTATGATCCATGATATTTGCGACAACTTCAATATGACAATCTTGAATACGGGAGAAATGACACGGATTCCTGCACCACCAGCAAGACCAAGTGCGCTGGATTTATCCCTTTGCTCGACATCGCTACGGTTGGATTGCACGTGGGAGGTAATTCCTGATCCCCACGGTAGTGATCATCTACCGATCGTAATATCAATCACCAGCGGCTTAAAACCATCGAAGACAATCAATGTTTCGTATGACCTCACACGAAATATTGATTGGAATAGCTATGCGACCTCGATATTTGAGAAACTTGAAAGAACTCAACAACTTTCTCCGGAGGAAGAGTACACGTTTTTGGCTGGCTTGATTCTCGATACTGCGATTCAAGCTCAGACGAAACGTGTACCCGGCGCAAAAACTAACATCCGTCCTCCCAACCCGTGGTGGGACAAAGAGTGCACAAATTTAAACGCGGAGAGAGCCTCCGCGTATAAAAAATTCAGAAAAAATGGATCACCTGATAATTACCGGAATTACGCGGTGTTAGACGTTAAAACTAAGAACTTGATTAGAGCCAAGAAACGCGGTTACTGGCGTCGGTTTATAGACGGCTTAACGAAAGAAACATCTATGAGCACTCTTTGGAACACAGCCCGACGAATGCGCAATCATAACACCACGAATGAAAGCGAGGAATACTCCAACCGCTGGATATTCGATTTCGCTAAAAAAGTATGCCCAGACTCTGTTCCGGAACAGAAGATCACCCGCGCCGCGACACCAAATACAAACGAATCACCGTTTTCGATGGTAGAGCTTTCACTTGCACTTTTGTCATGTAACAATAAAGCCCCGGGATTAGACAGAACAAAATTCAACTTGTTGAAAAATCTGCCTGACCCCGCCAAAAGGCGCTTGCTGAATTTATTCAACAAGTTCCTCACGGGTAATATTGTCCCACACGACTGGAGACAAGTCAGAGTTATCGCCATTCAAAAACCAGGGAAATCAGCCTCCGATCACAATTCGTATCGGCCGATTGCTATGCTTTCCTGTATCCGGAAATTGTTCGAAAAAATGATTCTGTTTCGTCTAGACAATTGGGTCGAAACTAATGGTTTACTTTCAGATACACAATTTGGTTTCCGCAGGGGCAAAGGAACGAACGATTGTCTTGCGTTGCTCTCAACAGAAATTCAAATGGCATTTGCTCGTAAAGAACAAATGGCGTCAGTTTTCCTAGACATTAAGGGGGCTTTTGACTCAGTTTCTATAAATATCCTATCTGAGAAGTTGCATCAGCATGGTCTTTCGCCAGTTTTGAACAACTTTTTACATAATCTATTGTCTGAGAAACACATGTACTTTGCGCATGGTGATTTGTCGACAATACGATTCAGCTACATGGGTCTTCCTCAGGGCTCATGCTTAAGCCCCCTTTTATACAAGTTTTACGTAAGTAATATCGATGAATGTATCAACACATCTTGCACGCTAAGACAACTTGCCGACGACAGCGTTGTGTCTATTATAGGACCCAAAGCTGCCGATCTCCAAGGACCATTGCAAGATACCCTCGACAACTTGTCGACATGGGCTCTTCAAATGGGTATCGAGTTCTCTACGGAGAAAACTGAGCTGGTTGTATTTTCGAGGAAGCGAGAACCAGCACAATTACAGCTTCAACTAGGGGGTGAAACCATAGCTCAGGCCTTCACATTTAAATATCTCGGGGTCTGGTTCGACTCCAAAGGCACCTGGGGATGTCACATTAGGTATCTGAAACAAAAATGCCAGCAGAGAATCAACTTTCTCCGTACAATAACCGGATCATGGTGGGGTGCCCACCCAGGAGACCTGATCAGGTTGTATCAAACAACGATAT
Source organism: Malaya genurostris (assembly GCF_030247185.1). Taxonomy (NCBI): domain Eukaryota; kingdom Metazoa; phylum Arthropoda; class Insecta; order Diptera; family Culicidae; genus Malaya; species Malaya genurostris. Next base: position 69,175,428 of record NC_080571.1, read on the forward strand.
TGTCCGTGATGGAATACGGATGCTTCTGCTTCCGATCAGTGGCGAACACTCATTTCATCAAGCTGGAAAGAATTCAGTATCGTTGTTTGCGTATTGCCTTGGGTTGCATGCAATCGACTCATACGATGAGCCTCGAAGTGCTGGCGGGCGTTCTTCCACTGAAAAACCGGTTCTGGGACCGGTTCTCTCATATCGTTTGCTCATTCGATGCGACATTTTGAATCCTTTGGTGATTGAAAACTTCGAAAGGTTAGTTGAGCTTAACTCTCAAACCCGTTTTATGTCCTTGTATTTTGATTACATGGCTCAGAATATTATTCCTTCTTCGTTTGTTTCCAACCGTGCTCATTTCTTGGATACTTCTGATTCTACTGTGTTTTTCGACACATCCATGAGAGAAGAAATTCGTGGAATTCCGGATCACGTGCGCCCTCAAGTGGCCCCAAATATTTTTTATAATAAATTTAGAACAGTCAACTGTGAAAAGGTGTTTTACACTGACGGATCAAACATCAACGAGTCCACAGGCTTCGGCATCTTCAATCAAAACATCACCGCTTCTTACAAACTCAGTGATCCGGCTTCAGTTTACGTCGCAGAATTAGCTGCTATTCAGTACACCCTCGAGATCATTGAAACCATGACCATGAAACCAAAGACCATTACTTCATTGTCACGGACAGTTTAAGTTCAATAGAAGCTCTCCGGGCAATGAAGCCAGGAAAGTATCCCCCATATTTCCTGAAGAAAATACGGAAACATTTGAGAACTTTATCAGAACGGTCTTATTTAATATCGTTAGTCTGGGTCCCTTCGCATTGTTCCATTCCGGGCAATGAAAAGGCAGACTTATTGGCTAAAGTGGGCGCATTGGAAGGTGATATTTATGAAAGACCAATCTGCTTCAATGAATTTTTCAGTATTTCTCGTCAGAAAACTCTCGAAAGTTGGCAAACTTCATGGACGAATGACGAACTGGGACGATGGCTACACTCCATTATCCCTAAGGTATCGACGAAACCTTGGTTCAAGGGGATGAACATGAGTCGTGATTTCATTCGCGTTATGTCACGGCTCATGTCAAATCACTATACATTCAACGCACATCTCCGGCGTATCGGGATCGTGGAGAACGGGCTCTGCACCTGTGGCGACGGTTATCAGGACATCGAGCATGTCGTGTGGTCGTGCGTAGAGTATCGTGACGCCAGGTCGAAGCTACTGGAATCCCTCAGGGCCCGAGGTAGACCGCCTGAGGTGCCGGTTCGGGATGTGTTGGCGAGTCGGGATAGTTCATATATGCTTCTCATATACCAGTACCTTAAACACATTGATATACAAGTGTAATGTGTTATTACTCGCTCAGAAAATATAATCTCCACCTACAGGTTCGACACTAACATCCGCCCGATTCTCTCGATCCCCGTCCCTGTTCACCATCTTCATTGGAATTAACAAGAACTTTTTCGTTCCACTTTCCCTGTTTTTTCACCATCTCGATGGCAACTAATTAGATCTCTGTCGTTTTCAAACATTTTGTTCCCACACCCCTTTTTTACCCCGTTTCCCACAATATTTACTTCTTTTTTTCATTCTCTTCCGTAACATCACCATCACCGGAAGACCGCTCCAGTCAATGACCAGCATGCGGGCCACCCGCCGGGCCTTCGTAGCCTGGGGGTGTTTTCCGCGGACCCTCACGGACCGAAGAATGCGGCCAACATAGAAAATTACCATCGCCATCTGGAATCATCTCATCCTAAATTCAATTCACCGGCCACTACCGATCGCCAGATACTATATTACATAATGATACTACTCTAGTTTTAAGTTAGACGATAATTAAGATTAGTAAATACCCTTGGCATCTTAGAGCTTAAGCAGTGTGCCTTAATATTATATTATATTATTGAATAAAAAAAAACAAGTTTGCACATTATAAAACTGAAGTCGTACATTGTTCTCTTTGAAAAAAGACAATCTTCTTTTGCTACATATATGTGAATATGTGATGGTTTAAAACGGTTTATCGAAAAATTCAATCTTATTCAGAATTGAACGGCCTTCCATTTTCCAAACCAAATTTACGTTTGTGACGTTCTCTAAACAAACTATCGAACAGTCTATCAGCAAAACCCATTTATCCTCAAAGTTTGTACTCAAACTGTAGTTAGTTAGAGTGATTTTACAATTCGATGCACCCTTCTCTACTATGTAATCAGATTTTCTCTGTTGTGATTCTTTGATGTTTATCGATTCCGCAGTATCTGTTACCTCTGTTAATCGATTCGCAATTTGTTTTAAAGGTAAAGGTCCTGCATGAATCATTATTTTGATTGAATGAAGATAGTTTTCGAACGGATAAGCGGTTAGAGTTGATAAGGGTCCAAACTTGGCAACTTCGTCTACTACATGACATAAATTATGTACATTGCTTGTTAGATATTCTACGCCATAAAGATTTTTGTAGTTGTTTATGAAATCAATAAACAAGTCTCTTGCAACTGGAAGTAAAATTCCGTACTGCTTAGCCGAACAAATTCTTACTGCACAAAACAACATGAGAAAATATTCATAATATTTTTCTGTTAAATAATCTTTTAGTTTATTTGTTTATTTGTTTATTTGTTAAAATAATTCATCTGACAAATAATAGTCTAAATGAAAGGAAAAAGGTACAAACGGTCAATTTATAAAAAAGAAACACTTGATAACTTTTGTGCAAACTTATGCGATGGTTCCCCAAATTTGAACAGATGCTCAACTTTGGAAAATGCACGTATACATTCTGTCATTGGTTCATGTAGTCCGAAAGTAGTACGATGAAATCTTGGTTGAAGTAGACTCGTCGAGCGTAGAGATCGCTGAGAAGCACGGAAGTCAAGGAGAGATAATAATTTTGGTGAATCAATATCGCCATTGATCACTTTAGCCACAAGTAACGCTTGCTGTATTTTTCTACGTCGCTCTAGTGTTTCCAGTCCAATCAGGCGACAACGGTCAGGATACGGTGGGAGATCCAGTGGGTTCCGCCAGGGAAGGTCCCGCAAAGCAAATCGAATAAATCTCTTTTGTACACGTTCTATCCGTAAATTCCAAACCAGTTGGTAACGACTCCAAATTAAACACGCATTTTCAACTAGTGGACGCACCAATGAGCAATACAACGCTTTCAAACAATACGGATCCTTGAAGTCCCGACTAATTTTTACAATAAATCCGAGTTGCCGTGTTGCTTTGGAAATTAAAGTTGATCGGTGTAGATTAAAGGTGAGTTTAGCATCCAACAAAACTCCGAGATCATTGACAACCAAGCCAACATAGTTTAAGAAATTACGGTATTCTAAACCTTTCCAAAGAGATGCAAATTCCAACGATCGCATTCTACGGTGAACTTCACGTGGAAAACGTATTTTCACTATAAAATCTGATATTTCATTTTTTTTCTATGGTACTCCATTTAGCGCGTTTTGTCATTGAGCCTGTTCGCCCTCCATTCAGTAATTTCCGCATTACTCCTAATTCTAATAAATGAAGTGCATCGGAAACTATGACATCTTCTATCGTATCTATTGGTAATCGGATTAATGGTGTCTCACAGCGTTGATGTTCGAAATATTCTCTGTTGCGAAATTTTTCTTTGGTTCGCAGTGGGCAATTAGTTTCTGGGTATATAACTGTTCCAGCTGTATAACAATATTTCCCTTTTGTTGTACATTTCAGACTAGAGATGGGCAAAACAGTTCATTTTAAAGAACCGTTCAGTGATGCAGAGTTCTGTTGAAAGAACTAGTTCTCCAGAGCCGTTCGTTCGTTCTTTTCGTAGTTGGTTTGTTTGTTCAAAGACTGAACGAGAACTCACTTTTGTAAGCTTAAGCGAGAAAAAAAAGGTCCCCCGAAATCAGTGCGGTAAAATTTCATTAATATAAGATGAAAATGAAATTTATGGCCGCTGACCGTCAGCATATCCCTACTAATTCACTTGAATTTTGCCATTTTCAAGTGAAGCTCCAGGAATTCATCGTCAGTTGAATAATCGTTGATAGTCATTTGAAGTTTTGCTTGCTCAGTTTCGAGTGCCAAGTAGTCTAGCTCCTTCATTGCCTTCGCTCTTGGTAGTAAGCAAGTTCGAACGAATAGAATTATAAATGGATTAAAGTACTAAAAATGAAAACTGAAGGAGGAAACAATTAATTTATGTGTATTCTGTGATTGATATTTCAGCAATCTGGTTTGTCTTTCATCTATTATCTTGAACCAATTGGAATGTTTACATGAACCTCATTTGAAGGCCGCTCTCACACTATTGAAAGAGATATTTTGTTACTTCAAGAGATCAACTGACGGTGGTTAAACTGAGCCTCGATTGAAGAGAAACGAGTGATGAACTGAATGCTGCCCGTGCGGGCCGTCAGCAAACATTGTGTGTGTCAGAGAGTGAAGTGTACTGCATTAGAGAGATCGTCAATGTGTTCCACATTCAGTTTCAATTGAATTGAATGAAGTTTTACTGCACTGCTCGAAATAGAACTGAGGTTTCGTGACGAAACTTTCTTATTAGTACCGTTCTTGAAAAAATGGTTCAGCTAGCTTAAAAAACAAAAAAAAAGATCCCTCGACTTTGAACTGAGGAACTACCGTTCTCGAAAAAAGAACTATTGCTCGTTCATTCTTTCAAAAGAACTAGTTCTTTTGAACCGTTCGCGACAAATTGCCCATCTCTATTTCAGACAGCCATGTTTACCGTTAAAATTGATCACACCTTTGATAAAAGAGCGAGCAGGCGAGTCACAAATGAAACAACGAACTCTGACATCACCGTTATAACCGTTTACTGTTAAACCTCGTTTGAGAATAGGAAGAAGCTCATCAATAAACGGATTAAGAAACTCAACAGCATTCTTGGGTTTGCTGATGCCAAAGTATATACCTATTGCCATTGGGGACAATTCAGAAAACTCGTGAATATTACAAAGAATAGGCCAGAAGCTTTTGTTACTACTTGTGTGAACTGGTAAACCGTCAATATTAATATTTATTGATATCAATGTTGGTCGGTCAAGCTTGTCTAATGCTTTACGCAAGCACTTTTCGAACCCATGGTGCCAATATTGGCCATTGCCCGACATTTCTATGATATCTATATGCCTCGGAGTTCTCATAATAGAACGAGCATCACTTGGTAGATTTAAACTTAAATGGGAGTTGAGGATTCCTACTAAAAATTTCAAAGCAGTCTGAGTGATATGAAACTCAGTAGACCAGATCCGAATATCTGCAACTAGATTGGCACTTCCAGCTGAAATGATTTGAATTATAGATTAATCGGTTAACCCTGATATACTAACATAGTACAATTATTGTGTTCAACTTGTTCTGGATGCATTCGATAATTATCACCAATAGGCATTGATCTAACCGATTCAGTAGTAAGCCCTTGACCAGAAATGATTTCATCTTGACGTGTTAATCGCTCTACATTTTCATTTGGTAATGTAACAAGCTGCCACTTTTTTCTATATCGCTGTAGTATCCGACTATATGTACCACTTTTTCGAATTTTAATAAGACGTGTTTTATTCAAATACTGGCGCATTTTAATACTTTAACCAGCGTAAATTCTCTTGTAAAATGTCCAAATGGTCGTGAGTAAATTGATATGATTGATATCTCCCGCCCTTATTTATTTATTATCATAACTTTCGTCATATCGATGTTTCTAACAATTGTCTTATGCGAATAATTTCGTGCTCAATGCGATGTAACGCAATCAACTATGCGATATTCCATATAAGCATCACTGCATAGATTTATTTATGAATTCATTCATACATATTAAGACTGTACGCGAATTTTTTACGATGCTGTATGATTCATCGTAACAAGTATTATATGTAGCATCGTATGCGACAAAAAAATACTTTCATCCCACAGTTATACGACAGAGATTTAGAATTGCATTTTAAACGAAACAATTTAAACAACCTTATCCGATTTCGGGTTGTCTGGGCTTATACTGGATGATGAAACAACTGTCTCATCGGTTACACTTCGAGACGGCGGTCTGCAAAGCCAGTTGTCATTTGTTCGAACGGCAGGATTCGAAGTCTGTTGAAAAAAGGACAAATTTCGCTTTGCTTTAGAATTCTCAAGAAGCATTTTCAAGTTTTTTCGTGACTTATTCGTTCTTTTCCTGTAGAATAACAGTGAAATACTCAAGCAACCGAAACAAATGTTCATCTAAATAGTAATTATACATCCAAAGCTCCACCAACAAACTAAAGCGGAGGTTCGAAAATCGTAAAAATAGTTTACGTGACTTCATTCAGAAGGACATGCCAGTCCTTCTCTCGTAGGCATACAACCTCCACATTTTTCCAAATACCAACAGTTAACAAAACTAAATGATAGAATTGATTTTAACACTCAAAGCTTTTTATACACTATGAGTCACTATAACTAACTCTAGTTTACACCTAACACGAACAAGTGAACAACAAACAAACGTTTAAAAGTGCTGTGTGATAATTGAAAATCGAACACATTCGAGCAATCGCATACACATACTCGAGAAAGGCTCGCTGTAACCTTAGTTGATTCTAGAATGAGGAATTCTCAAAAAAATGTGAAAACAAAGACTTCGACGATGGATACCGTCATTGATGGTGGATTGATGTCAACTTGATAATGAGGTGACCAAACTACTGCTTCGTATTCATGCAAAATATATCAGTGAAGTTTTTGTGACACGAAATATGAAATCTAGATGCTTCAAAGATTTGGAAGAAAAATACACTGTAAGTCCCAGTGGAATACTTTTTCAAGAATTAGAAAGCTCACCGAAGAACTGCATCAGAATAAAATATCTCTTTGATGTATTTTAAATAATTTTATTTTACGCCATAACTTAAAGCCCAAATGTTGGTGTAAATTTGGTTAGTGTGCATTGCAAAGTGACGAAATTACAACTAGAACAATTTGCAATCTTTGCGAAACTTCAATTTTTTTTATAAAAACTGTTCCAAACCAGAATAAAATTACACAAATTGATAGAAATAAATTTGCTCGAAATGACCATTCTTCTAGAAGCAACTGTTCTCGATATATTTAGACATGGAAGTCAAAGAACTCGTTTTTTTGTTGATTTGCGCTGTTTAAACGCCGTCAAACGTAATTCCAAACATACGAAAACAGTCTTTCTAAATGAAATATACAATTCCATATTTCGTAATGTCAGTTATTAAAAAATTGTATGTATCATTAGCGGTAGTAGGATCATAGCACCTCGATATACAATGGTCCTGTACGCTTAGAACCGATTGCGAAGTCTTTTGAAACAACTTGAAGTTGAAGTTTCTTAAAATGTTTGGTATGAACGAATATTAAGGTGAAATTCAGTGTCAAAATAGGGCAGGTGAAATTCTAAACACATGAATAGAACGAATCATCACACAAAGCATATCGTGCAAAACCGACACAAAGACATACAGAATATGTTCAGTGATGAAGTTCAGTGGTCTCACGACACGTTTTATTCGCTATTAAAACAGGCATTGAGTCGTTCAATTTAAAAACCAGAATGCTTTTATAATGGATGCTTCCAGCTTATAGCGAAACTATTACAGGTCAAATCGTTGTATACTGCTCATTCGGTTCATAAGCGCGAGATGTGAATGCTGGGTGTGATGCTTGTTGTGTTCGCCTGATTACCTATACATCTACGGATTCCACTCCAAATCGTACAGAAATGGCAAAATTCTGGCACGACCTCCTTGGATATGTATGAAAATTTACATGAGTGATCGGTATAGCAAATGAAGTATTTTTCACTGGTCTAGAGATTTTTTTCACTCAATACTAATATTTAACAAACGGGGTATGTGTTTTTAGCCACATTATGTTCAAACAATTATAACTAGAAATCTACAGCTTCTTCGAAAAATATAACTAAGAAGCTTTATACTACGTACAACTTTGTAATCAATTGAACTTTTTTGAAAAAAATATACACTAAAAAACAAAATCTTCCGATTTTTCGTAAAATCAAAAAAAAATATTTTTTTGAATTCTCAGTTATTTTACCGCATGATTTGTTAAAATTTTATATCACAAAAAAAGTCAAGATACAAGAAAACTAATGAATGCTTTAGAAAGTTGGAGAGATGGTAAATAAAAGTCATGAAGTATCAATTTTCTCGTTTTAGTTTCTCGTATATCTCGAAAATGACTACATATTGGAAATAGCTTCCTGCGATCTTTTTCATTAAACGTAGCTGGAAGAATAATATTTCATATATGCTTAGCGGTTTAAGTTGAACTGCTAGGCACGAGATGGCAGTTCAATTTGAACTGCTTTAAGCACTGACGAGCCGAAGGCGAAACGCGAAGAAATAATATTTCATTGCTCAGATGCATTTATTCCTATAAAAACATCGTTTTTCGAAAATTATTAAAAAGATTTTCCTCAGAAAAATATTTTATTCATCATTTCTTCAATTTTCTAAAACATGCTTTAGTTTTTCTGTAACTGGACGGTTTTTATTATAAAAAATAAAAAAAAACCGTACGGTTAAATAACTGACAATTTTGAAAAATAAATTTTATTTTCGATTTCATGAAAAATCGGAAGATTTTTTTTTTCAGTGTATATTTTTTCAGAAAATACAATTGATTACCTATAATTTCTTAGATAATTTTTTGTAGAAGCTATAGATTTCTAGTTATAATTGTTTGAAAATAATGTGACTGAAAACACATACGCCCTTTTCATAAATTAGTCATTAGTGAAAAAAATCTCTAGACCAGTGAAAAATACTTCATATGCTATAACGAACACGCATGCAAAGTTTCATGCAAATCGAAGGGGGTCGTGCCAACATAGAGCGATTCCGCATGGAATCGCTCTATGTAATCCCTAAAACTCTTTAATGTTCAGATACAACATGGTTGTTCTATAGACAATACGGCCAGTAAAAAGTAGAACTATTCATAAGAATATACTACAGCTTTATGAGTTGACGAATCCGATCAGTTATTATAAACCTTAGAAAATGCTCTTTACGATATTCTTATGAATTGCGACTTTCCAAATTCAAACAGCTCAGTACGAGTAGATTCTAAGAAATTTTGTTCTATTGTGTCCTCTTCTAGTGAAATCTAAAAAAAATTGTTTTTGAAAAATTCGACTTCGAGACTTAGAGAATTTTAGACCACGTAACTTCGGAAATCCGCGTAGAAAAAAATCGTAATATGGAAAAAATATTTTTTGATGCAAAATGTCTTAGAAGATTTCACCAGATCTCGATATTTCTAAGACAAAACATGAAAACCGCGTAAAAAAAAAACGCGTAACTTCGAAAATCCGCGTTAAAAAAACCGCGTAAAAGGAAACCGCATTAAAAAAAACGCGAAAACAAAGACTCCAGTATACAACAATTTGTCAAATACATTCTGACATTTCCCAAAAGTATCTTCCGGGCGAATGACCAAAAGGTTAAAACCGGGTACAAATAAATGAGTGGCGAAATGGTAGCGCGTATGCACGGAATGCATAAGAACGCAGGTTCGAGTCCTGTCTCTGAGCGTATCTTTTTCCAAAAATTCATCTTTTCTGTTAGTTTTTCTTTCACTTGGCTTCTCCAATATATATTTCCGATCAGTCATTGCAAAAACTGAACTTAGTCATGGCGGCTTTACGTCAAACTAAAAATTAATAAATCGTTAAATGATATAGTTAAATGGATAAAAATGAATGTACCACTGAAAATACAAAAATACAAATATTCTAGGTAATAAATTGTAAATATTTGGTTTCATTTGATTTCTTACATGTTAGACATCGGTCGTTGCTATCATTTTATCATTTACAGTATCACGAAATACGGAATTGTTTCAAATTTTTGGTAATATAGAAAGGTCATATAGTAAAGTTATGCAATCACTGTTAAAACTGACTTTTTAACCAGGGCCCGAAAGGTCGAATGTCATATACCATTTGACTCAGCTCGCCGAACTGAGAAAATGAATGTGTGTATGTATGTATGTATGTAACAAAAATGTGCATTCTATTTTCTCGGAGATGGCTGGACCGATTTTCACACCGGTGTAGTAGTCCCATGGGTCGCTATTGAATTTAATCTGGATCCGACTTCAAGTTCATGAGCTGCGGGGTAAAATTTGCAATTGAACTAAAAACGTGCAATCGATTTTCTCAAAGACCGCTCATCCAATTTTCACAAGCGTAAGTCGTAGGTGAAAGGTCTTATAACCCTATATAATCCTACCACATTTCATCTGAGTACGACTTCCGGTTCCGGAATTACAGACTAATAGGTATAAAAATTTTATTTTCAGCGACGTGCTTTTAAACATGGCACGGAAAATTCAATCAAATACATTCAAATAGACGTATAATTCTTGAATTGGACAAATTTGTTTAGTTGATGACCAAATACATTGATTTTGGCTATACCGGATCTTCGTTCCAGATTCCGGAAGCATCGAAAAAAGTGATCGTGTACTCCAACCCGGAAATCACTCCAATTTCTTAGAAACGGTTGAACCGGTTTACAAATTCTTAGATTGGAATGAAAAGTCCCTTGGTCCCATAGTGTGTTATTGAATAATACCTAGATCGAACTTTCGGCTCGGGAATATGAAAAAAGTGCACTCGAATTTCTAAGGAACCGGTCAACCGATTTTGTCGTGAATTACCATGGCGCGCCTTTTCAAATAAATACTCTCTGAGAGAGTGTTAAATATTCGATCGTGTATATCTCTTGTTGTAAATAGCGTATAAACTTCATTTTTGCTTTTCTCATATAAAAAAGTTATACAATCATTGAGAAAACCGACTTTTGAACTGATGACCGTAAGGCTGAAAGTCATATGTTCACAAGCTAAGATCCAAACGAATTTTTTATGATTCCATACAAAATTTTTGAATTTTGTTTGGATAGGACTTCCGGTTCCGGAGTTATGAGGTAAAATGTTCACAAAAATGAAAATATGTGTACTATTTTTTCTCAAAGATGACGTGACCGATTTTTACAAACCTAGATTTAAATTAAAGCTCTTATTCTGAATTTTAACTGGATCCGACTTCCAGTTTCGGAATTATAGGGTGCAGTGTTTTTGGAATTGTATACCTTCACTTAAAGAGGCGATACAAAAAACGTAAAGAAATCAGATGGTCAAATTCCACTACAGGAATGTAATACCAAGGCTTTGCTTTGCATGATTGATATGAGAAAGGCATCATTATACTACTAGGTGAATTGAAACAGTTTTTTTTTTATATTGATAAGAATCATCAATTCTTACCAAATTAATTCACCTTTCTTTCAATGCACGAGTGCCCAATCAATTTTCTGCCTCTTCTTTTTGGACACCACATTGTAATGGTGCATTTCTACTATAGATTGACTTATTGGCGACAAATATTTTCTACCACACAATTAATTAAAGCAGAACAAATGAGAGCAAAAAGGCGGGTGGGTAATTCCAGAGACATAACTGAATGTCGTGAATGCGAAAAAAACTGACATGTTCCTTAACACTTCCGAATATCAATTAGTTGATCAATTGTATGAATTATGCAAGCATTTCCCTTTTTCACATTTTTCGCAAAAATAAAGAAAGCGTCACTTGATCTCGATTACTGTGAATTTCACACAGCGAAAAGTGCACAAATCTAATCAAACTGTTCTAGATTTGCACTAAACAGAGGATATTTACCTTCGAGTTGCGAAGAAGAAATCCTAATAGTTCTTTAGAAAACTTTTAGAACCATTAGAACGGCTGATTTTGTGTGATGCTCCTCACCGTTGTTCTCTTTTTGTTGTTTTTTCACCAATGCAAACGACTAGCAGCTGTGACGTAATCGCTCTTTTCGGAAGCGAAACTAGCTTTGCAAACGAGACAAAATACATCTGCTCGCAGTGGCGATAGAATAAAAACCGATCCAAATTTTGTTAAAAGGCTTCTTTCACTAATGGGCGGTCCTAACGGCTATAAAAATAGCACCATATAGAATGTCAATCTCGATTATTTCATTTCGGATTTGCATTTCGTTGAAAGAAACTATCAAGATACTGTACGGGATTCATTCTTGCCTTTCAGCAGGACCAAATTGTGGAACTCACTACGATATTAAGCACTGTTCGGAACATTTTTCTCGAACGATTTGTTGTACAGCAGAAGATATTTTGTTATTTTCCTCAAAACACGTTCTGATTGGCTGGTTTTGACATGGGTAAAATGAAACAGGTTTTTCAATAGTGTACTATTGAAATACTTCAATGCTGTCGCTATACACGTTTAAGTTGAAAAATTTCGATTCCATTGGTAGTTAGATTGTATAAATCCTTTTACAGATTACTGAGCTATGAGCTTTAATTATACGAGAAAGGCAAACGCGCCTTATGAATTATCCTCTTTGATACTCGTTTATACCAAACATTTCAGAAAAGTTAAATTTTGAATTATTTGAGATTATGTCACACAACTGAAAATTTTATCATAAATGCGATCATATTTCCGATGGCATGCAGCAAAAATTATGTCGTTAGATACAACAAGAGATAATCACGATCAAAAATTCATCACTGTATCAGAGGGTACATTTTGAATAGGCGCCCCATAGTAAAGTAAGTCGTATTCACGACAAAAACAAAACATCATACAGAATATTGATGTCATTTATTTGTGATATTAAAAAGGGCCAAATTGTTAAACTCTCTACGATATTAAACACTGTGGCGAATTTTGCACTGTGAAAATTGCACAAAGCCAATCAAATTTCCTTAGATTTTCACTACACAAAACCATCAGTGTTTTTTTTTCGATTTGCAAAGGAGTAATCTTTATAGTTCTTCAGATAACATTTGGAGCCATTAGAAGAGGAGTTTTTGGATAATGTGCCCCCTTTGTTGTCTAATGCAAACGACCAGCAGCAGGATAACTCAATCTGGCTCTGCGAACGTCCCGCAATTGATTCAATACTGAACTGAAATTTTGATACTGGAACTGGAACTAAGCTCTGGACCTGAACCAACCGGAATGATGGATTTACATAGAAGGAACATTTAGTGTAGTTCTTTTGAAATATAGTAATGGTTCTAAATAGAACCGAACCAAATTGAATCTTAAGTACTCATGCTGCAAATCAAAAACATTATTGATAAAAGTGTGTGTACTGTAATTCAATTCTGTGATTAATAATTCAAGTCTCTAGTATTTTCTGCCTCTACCTAGGCTTCTGATTTGGGATCATAATTATAACTTATATCAAGATCAGATATAATTTTGAAAGCATCCTGTTACGCTCTGTTGATCGGGATAGTTTCGAAAAAGAAACTAAAACGCGTTTCGTTTTTCATATATCTTAGCTCACGTTGAAGTGATATGTCACTCATCAGTGCAACATACACCGCTGAGCAGACATAAAGTTTCTGCTTATTAGTTTCCACCGAAGTGTAATAACTTAGCTGATGTGCCGAACGTAAATGTTTACCGAAGGTTTGCCGAAACTCGTTTACGTTCGGCACGTCAGCTAAGACATTGCACTTCGGTGGAAACTAATAAGCAGAAACTTTATGTCCGCTTACGCTGAAGTGCTGAGTGACATAATACATCAACATAAACTGTTATTCACTGACGAATCTGAGACGAAACATAAAAAATATTAAATAATTATTTGCTAGCCAGAAAACCATCAAAAGTCCTCCTCTGAGACATTCTTTCTAGCATCGCTCAAACCATGTTTCAACTAAATATCAGCCATCAAATTTGCAGCTGAAACTGAAGCCACATAAAAACACATCCATCAAAGAAAGCAGTACACCGCATTCTAAACTGAATTCCCAATGTTTGGTAAATCGCTAAGGACATCAATTCATTTATTGAGTTGCTCGGCAAACAGAATGAGCCGGTAGACTTGAAATCTCATTGGAATCATGCACATCTGCTCATGACAGATTTTGGAAATCCCACATCGCTTCATTTGTTGCCATGCACGGAAACTGATTCAGTCTGATAGAAATTCAATCAAATAAGCCTGTCAAATTTTATTCATATAGATTATGGATCTCGATTTTCTCCGGGCTAGCCTCTGGAGGAAACAATGGTGAATTGAATCTCGAAATAAAGTTTTTTCACGTTTTGAATTACAATCCCATTATACCCCGGCGGGATCGAACTGGGAACACGTTGTGCAATAAAGTGCATCCCGGGCATCGAATTCCAGATCTTCTGATTGGGATTCAACTCTGGCTGGTTTCAATTCTAGCTTCCACTGTGATGCTGGCTCCGAATCCTTAGCATCCGTTCTAGAAGAGATCGGTGCTCGAAAGTCGACGGAAAGTTGAACCGGTACTCGGTGTTTTCCGAGAACGAAAGGCGGAAAATTTGTGTGGCGATAGTAATTTATTGAGAAGACACCTGAACGCGACGCTAGCCGTAAGTAAATTTTCTTCACGATTTGTGCTGGATTTATCCAACCACCAACCGTTTTTCACAGAGTGGGATCAGGAGTTCGAACCACAGCCTGAATGAAAAATATTCTTTGTTTACTTTACTATTTACTTAATTAGTGACAGTAAAAGTCATTGTAATGAAGATTACTTGTCGATATTCAATGCGATCAACAATTCTGACTCACGAGTGGTGAAGAACAATCATGAGACACTTTTCTATCACGACAAAGTTTGATTATTTTCCTCTTTAGGAAACAGTTTTCAACTCAAATAAATTATCGTTTTTTCTCGTGCATTGTTAAATTTCTATAGAACTATCGTGCAAACAGGTAATTAGCACCTCGATACTGCCACTATGCCAGGTGCAAGGCTCAAGCCCAAAAACCGACAGCCAAGTGTGAACTGGAGTTAAGAATCACTGGTTTCAACTCTGTCCTCGCTGAAGTAAACCAACTTCCTGTCCTCCGGTCGCCCTGCAATCCCTCAGAAAAATAAAGTTTGAGAGAATAGATCCTGCCGTTGAACGGAAAAGTTCGCGCAAAGCACATTAAATTATAGAGCGCAGCAAACCCAGGAGAGAGGTGCGGCTAACGTGACTGCTCAATTTTCAAACCAGCCAGCTGACCGGCGGTGGCTACCAGCAGTACTCGGACGAATCAATTTTTCAACTAGTTCCTGCCTGTTTCAAAACATGAACAAGAACCAACCGCAGTCCTTGCCGAGCCGAGCCGAGCCGAGTACAAGTTGAATGTGAATTGAAATGAATTTGCACCCCAATTGTGTGGGCTTGGGCTTGATGGTGGTGGGAGGGGGAGGGGCGAATGGATGCTTGGGAATGCATCCTCTTGATGTGTCCAGGCAGTTGGAAAGAGCCCAAAGATGGTGCAGATAAAGCTCGAAATTTCCGGAAAGAACATCGGCAAAGAACATCATCTTCAAATTAGGAGCGAAATCTCGCGCGAACAATGCACCGCCAACCGCACAATGGACGCCGCACCGAATCTAATGGATTGTCGGTGCGAGGGCACTGAAAACTTTATCGATAAATTTACACTTGCTGTTCACAGGGGAAATTCTATCGCTTCATCCTTACTGGTTCGTTGTTTTCGGAGGAACGCGCGGAACCATTCTTTTGTGCTGCTTCAGTAGATCGTGCGGTTTCACGATCACTGCCGTATTTGGTTAGAACCAAAAGTTGCACCGTGCATGATTGGACACGGCCAAGACAAATCGTCGATTGTGCGAAAGACGAATCACGAAGGAAAGTTTGTCTTTTTTTGCTGCATGACACAATCACTAAAAGATCACACTCAGGGAATCGATAAATTTAACGATTGGAAAGCGTGATCGAATTTGTCCTGAGATGTAGTATTTTTTAAAGTCTGGAGGGCGAGTTGGCATCACTGGAAGTATGATGCGATGCCTAATTGTTGCTCTCAAAAAAAGTATATATATTCAATGTGTATTAAACAACTTATAGTACAGAAATTGGTCGAAACAGTTATTTTGAGTGATAAAGCAGCTGTGCCAAATGTGTGTTGATTTGATTTGATTCGCGTAACTAACAAATTATCAACCGATGGAAACTGCGAATTTACCATCCAAAATTAAACCATGTCAACCGATCCAAGCGCCATCTGCATATCATTATCGGTGTTATCAAGTTTATCAGATTTAAATGGAATGTGTGAGAATTTAATTCGTATCGCGCATTAATTCCATTGCCGCGTTGGTGGTATTGTTGTTGGTTTCAGTCTTTTTTCGTTTTTATTATTGTTCGCAGTCTTGAGTTCGTTTCCAGTTGCTGTAGACGCGCCTTGGTGTACATTGATTGCAGTTGCTGGTTGGTTAGAGGGTAAGTTGTTAACTGCAGCTGGTGTACTTTGTTCTATAGGGGATACTGATGGTTTCGTTGAAGGGGATGCTTCATTGTTGTTGGTGGCTGTTACAGGTGTACTGGGGTTGCTTTGGGTTGGTGTGAAGGAAGCACCGTTGTCCTTCGAAGTAGTTGCCTCCTTGTCCAATTTATCACATGGCTTGCCATAGTGAACAGCTTTTTGGAAATATTGACATGTAGCCATCTGATTATCATAGGTAACAAGTGATTTGCACGGGATTCTTGTATCCTGACCGAAAGTCACATAAGAAGGCCTCTTCAAGCGCATGCGTAATGCAGTCGGTGTTGAACAGTCGTTCGCACCGCACGCGTATAGCTCTTGACTCCTGGAAATTTTTTCTGGCTACCTAGAGTTTCATTGATTCAAGGCTTCAGTCTTTTCAAGGCTACCTGGATCACTAACAGTCTTTTTAAAGACTAACAATTAGTCAGCCTTTCTCAAGGCTATACAAAAAGTAATATTTGAGTGACTAAGTGATACAAAGAGTGATATTAGCAGTGCTGTAAAACTTCATTCAATTCAATTGAAACTGAATGTGGAACACATTAACGATCTCTCTAATGCAGTAAACTTCACTCTCTGACACACACAATGTTTGCTGACGGCCCGAACGGGCAGCATTCAGTCATCACTCGTTTCTCTTCAATCGAGGCTCAGTTTAACCACCGTCAGTTGATCTCTTGAAGTAACAAAATATCTCTTTCAATAGTGTGAGAGCGGCCTTCAAATGAGGTTCATGTAAACATTCGAATTGGTTCAAGATAATAGATGAAAGATAAACCAGATAGCTGAAATATCAATCACAGAATTCACATAAATTAATTGTTTCCTCCTTCAGTTTTCATTTTTAATACTTTACTCCATTTATAATTCTATTCGTTCGAACTTGCTCACTACCAAGAGCGAAGGCAATGAAGGAGCTACACTACTTGGCACTCGAAACTGAGCAAGCAAAACGTCAAATGACTACGAACGATTATTCAACTGACGATGAATTCCGGGAGCTTCACTTGAAAATGACAGCAAAAGTCAAATGAATTAGTAGGGATATACTGACGGTCAGCGGCCATATATTTCATTTTCATCTTATATTATTCGATTGAAAATGAAATTTTACCGCACTGAATATTAGAGTGACTAAGAAATTAATCAGCCTTTTTAAGGCTAGCTAGGAGTGTAATCGAAGACTAATTTAGCCTAGTTAATTTAATTTAAAATTTCATTCATTTCAAAAATGCCTGCGTCCAACAGGAAAGGCAACAAGCCTAAGGCTAAAAATAATTCAATACGGAATAAATCACAATCCGTTATTCAAAATTTTTCTAATAACATTCACGATCTTATAGAATCTGAATGTAAAAATAAAAGACAACGGACGGATTTCCCTTCCGTTGATCCTATGCCGTCTAACAATATTTACGAGATTCTTCCTGAATCCGATTGTAGCGACATAGAAGAAAATTCTTCAAAAATTCCAAAAATTGACGCTTGTCGTTTTGAGAAGAAACAACAATCTATGCCACCAGTGACGGTGATGATTTCCGACTTCAAAGCTTTCCGGATTTCTATTTTTCTACCAGAAGTAAAAGTCTCATTTCAAATCGGACGAAGAGGAGAATGTCGAGTCTTGAAACCACTGATAAATTTTCATGTTCAAATTTCAATGGAAATCATACATAAAATTATTCGAAATGTCCTGTCAGGGAAAAAATTTTAAACGCTCGTTCGCTTAGACAACAAGTCAAATCAACGACCTTAAATGTATAGAACATACCTGAAAATCAAAAAACCGTTACAGATGCCACGCCTAATTCTTCTAAGGCACTGATTTCTTCGAATTTAAAACAAAAAACAGGTACGCCTCCCAATTTGTCTTCTAACGAAAACAATTTATTGACAGGTAGATCGACCTCGTTATCATCTTCTTCTAATGTCAGTAACGCTAGTGTGACAGGTAGAAATCTACCACTTTATTCTTCTAATGTGAATAATCAAAACACAGGACCGCCTTGCAGTTCTTCTAACGAAAACAATTTATTAATAGGTAGATCGGCCAAATCATCTTCTTGTAATGGCAGTCTACCAACAAATATTCCTCCAATGCCATTCGCTTCTTTAAATGAAGTTTATTTAGGCGATATAACTGAAAATAAAATGATCTACCTACGGGATCAACTTTTTCAAATGATCATCCGAATGAATTCGACTTCATCACTTTTTGAAGCATTTCAAATCGGATGGCAATTCGCAAGTAATATTATAATGAATTTAAAATTTAACAGTGATGTTGAATAATTATTTGAATATTTTAAATTGGAATGCTCGATCTTTGAAATCGAGTGAAGATGAATTTTATTATTTTTCTCAAAGTTTACAAAATTCATATTGCCATTGTGGTGGTGGAGTTGCCATTTTTGCCCAACGGCAAATTAAACATCGAATTTTACCTTCTTTCAATACTAAAGTTATTGAAAGTTTGGGAATCGAAGTTGAAACCATTCATGGAATTTATTTCATCGCTGGAACATATTTCCCATTCCAATGCACCCGCGAACAATTAAATTTCTTTGAAGGCGATTTGCAAAAACTTACAAGATACCGATCGAAATTTTTCGTAATAGGGGACTTAAATGCTAAGCATGTCCAGTGAAATTGTAGGCAAAATAACAGTAATGGTAAAATACTTCATAATCAACTCTCAGCTGGTTACTTCACAGTTCTTCATCCCAGTAATCCTACTTGTTTCTCTTCCGTGAAAAACCCGTCTACAATTGATCTGGCTGACTTTGACTCAGATCATCTTCCTGTAACATTCAGACTTTCCAACGAAGCTTTAATTAATCCAATTAGTTCTATATTCAACTATCATAGAGCTAATTGGTTGGATTACGGATCTCACATTGAAAATCATGTGGATCATGAAACTATTTTAGAAAATTCTGTGGATATCGACACAGCAATTGATAATTTGAATCATTATATTATCGAAGCTAGAAATCTGTCAGTTCCCAAAGCTCAAACTGAATAAATTCTCCTATCATCGATGACAATCTTCAACTGCTCATTCGGTTGAAAAATGTTCGTCGACGACAATATCAACGCTCTCGTGATCCTACTCTGAAAACCATAGTAAAGCATTTACGAAAAGAAATTAAACATAGACTTACTCTTTTGCGAAATGAAAATTTCACTAAAGAAGTTGAACAAAAATAAACCATATTCTAAACCTTTCTGTAAACTATCTAAGGTTCTTAAGAAACCTCAGAAACCAATTCCTGCTCTCAAGGAAGGAAATCAAATACTTCTTACAAATGGCGAAAAAGCTCAAAAACTTGCTCAGCAGTTCGAGAGTGTCCACAATTTTAATTTAAACGTTGTGAGTCCTATTGAAAATGAAGTCTCACTGAAATATGATCATATTTCAACCCAAGTGTTATCACACGATGACATTATTGAGACGAATTTTGATGAAATTAAATCAATTATTAGGAAACTCAAAAACATGAAGGCTCCTGGTAATGATGGAATTTTTAATATTCTTATTAAAAATCTTCCCGATGTTGCCTTGAGACTCCTGGTTAAAATTTTCAACAAGTGTTTTTCATTAGCTTACTTCCCAAAAAGATGGAAAAACGCCAAAGTAATTCCTATCCCAAAACCTGATAAAAACCCAGCAGAAACATCAAGTTATCGTCCAATTAGCTTACTTTCTTCTATCAGTAAACTTTTTGAAAAAATTATCTTGTTGAGAATGATGTCTCATATAAATGAGAATTCAATTTTTTTTACCAGAGCAGTTTGGATTTCGTCATGAACATTCAACTACTCATCAACTTGTAAGAGCAACGAACATGATAAAAGCAAATAAATCTTCTGGGTTATCCACTGGAGTTGCTCTTTTAGACATAGAAAAAGCATTCGATAGTGTTTGGCACAAAGGTTTAATAGCAAAAATATCTGATTTCCAGTTTC
Organism: Malaya genurostris; assembly: GCF_030247185.1. NCBI lineage: Eukaryota > Metazoa > Arthropoda > Insecta > Diptera > Culicidae > Malaya > Malaya genurostris. Next base: position 69,195,772 of record NC_080571.1, read on the forward strand.
CTATTTCTTTGATCAAAATGATTCAAAATTATTTAACTGATCGTACTCTTCAGGTTAGCTATCAGAATTGTAAATCTGAATTGCTACCCGTACGACTCGGTGTTCCGCAGGGTTCGAGTGTAGCTCCAATCTTGTATAATATTTTCACTTCTGATCTTCCAAATCTACCCGTTGGTTGTCAGAAATCGCTATTCTGGGACGACACAAGTCTGTAAGCCACAGGTAGAAATCTAAGAGTGATCTGCAGTCGCCTACAAAGAAGTTTAAATATTTTCAGTGATTATCTGTCAAAAAGAAAATTAAACCAAATGCAGCAAAAACGCAATTAATTATCTTTCCTCACAAGCCAAGAGCTTCTTTTCTTAAACCAAACAATAATCACATTCTCAAATTGAATGGCTTGGAATTGACATGGTCTGATCAAGCTAAATACTTAGGTTTGACGTATGACAAAAAACTCACTTTCAAGGATCACATTGAAGGAATCCAGGCAATGTGCAATAAATATATTAAATGTTTATATCTCTTATCTCTCATAAACAGAAATTCTAAGCTTTGTCTAAAAAACAAATTGTTAATTTATAAACAAATTTTCAGACCAGCCATGCTTTATGCAGTACCAATTTGGTCAAGTTGTTGTTCCACCATGAAGAAAACGCTTCAAAGGATTCAGAATAAAATTCTGAAAATGATTTTGAAGCGTCCTTCCTGGTTTAGTACAAATGAGTTACACAGACTCACAAATATAGAACCATTAGATGTAATGTCACATAATATTATAAGCAAATTCCGACAAAAATCGATGCAATCTTCAATTGAATCGATTCGCTCTCTGTATTAGTTAGTAAGTTCGTATATAAGTTCCTTTTCTCCATTACACAATACAAGTAGGTTTAGAATTTTCCCTACACAAAAATCTCAGAATTGCGGAAGCAAATGATGTCTTCATGGTAATAACCAAATCATATATATAATAGGGCTGAAAAGTCACCACTTGTGGCTGAACACAAAATTTAAATCTTAATAATTTAATTTTAACTCATATTCCAATAAATAGTTAATTAAAAAAAAGCGCATGCGTGATAAATGTACGCTATTTAGAATACCGGGGAAAGGTTCTTAGACTTTTCTTTTTCGATAGAGAGAATCTCTCCGTATTGGGACATAGTTTCGCGAATATAAGGATCGATGACGCTTGCGGGAAGATCATGCACACGCACTTCTATAGCACTATCTTCTATATCTACTGGAATGTTGTACTTAATATTTTCGTGCTCCACATAGTGCATATTGTTATTTTTTTTTTTGTGAATTGAATTGCATCCAACTCTTTATAAAACTGGATGTAAACAACATTATTTGTCTTATTGCATTGAAGTAAATGCACACGTTTATTGTCAAGATGCATTTGCTCCTTAAGCAAACCTTCAAGTTCACGTATCGAAGGTCGAATTTTGCATTGTCTGAAGTCAACAATAATTGTATTCTTTCGTACCGGTGGTAGCTTTTGTTTGTTTGGTTCACTCATTTCGAGGTCGTTCTATTGTTCACTACACAATACTGGGCTGACATTATGCATCTCGAATCGAGTTTCTCGAAACGATTATTTTCGAAGTCGATTCGACTGAACTGTGGCATTACACGGAACGACCGAAATTAGCTCTGCGCCTAATTCGTATTACTGTTTTTGAATTAGTTGATTTTAACAACAAAATTTCCAAAATAACTATAAAATTAGTTAAAATTGAGAATTTACTGTGCTGAAAAAAACTCTTATTTTTAGAGAATGTGTTTAGTTGGCGAATATTCTGGACACAAACCAGCAATATTTCAATCCAACACGAAATTCTCATTGACAACTAATTTCGTTATTAAAATCAGAAACTTAGATTCTATTTATCTATCACCGTCATTACTGAAGGACAGTAGTGTCAAAGCGAAACAATCCATTAAAAAGCTAAAAAGGACAGTCTTATTGAAACTGCTTGAACATTGTTTTGATGTTTTTCGCATGTGTTCGATATATCTTTATTTAAATTTCTAAACCGATATGTAAAAATGTCGTAAACTGTTAGTGGAAATCGTATTTATTCAGAATTTGTGCGCACTTGAAGCGATTGTGCGTAATATTATTTTTACGCGGAACAGTGAAGTGAATTTCGAAAGTTTCACTCTAATTGTGATGAAGTTTTTTTGTATCTTCAAACCTTCCGAGCTGCGCCGTCCGGTGTACTATTTGTATTCGGTTTTTGTTTTCCTAGTGCTCAAAGTTTTCAGTGAGAATGAAGAAACAGTGATTTAGAAGAAAAAAAAATTCAAAAAGATGTTTACGTTTCGTTTATGTCTTTTTCTCCAATACAACATCGTATTTATACCTGCCAATATAGAAAAGACAACCGCGTCTGAAATTTTCTCGGCAGTATTGTGCCATCTAGTGGCTAGTAGTCATTACGGTGTTACCGTTTCGGTGACAGGGCGCCATATAGCTGCAGATTGCAGAAGCCAATTCAACCATTCATATTGGTTGGAAACAACATTATATTTCTTTAATTCAACTAAAAAATTAGTTGACTGGATATGAAGTGTGCCTTAGCTAAGAAATGACAGTACGTTTAATTTGTGAATTCAACTAAAAAAATAGTCATTTCAACAAATATTTTATTATTATTAAGGGAATGAGAATAAAAAATCTAAATCAGCAAAAGTAAGATTTTTCTAGTTGTCTCAAAAAATAACTAACTAAAATCAGCAAATCAACTAAATTTTTCGCGAAAATGCTGATTTCGGTCGTTCCGTGTACGTATCGCTTTCGACCGCTTGATCGAGACCCCAACAATTTGGTACTAGATTTCGACTAGCGCTGTTCGAACTGTCAAATAAAAATAAACAAACCCAGCTATTGCAATTTTTGCAATCACAAAAAAATTGAAACTGGATATTTTTGATTGCATTTATTTTGTTCAAGAACTGAAAAGAAGAAAAATGCAACGCGAAATTTCTTTTTGGAACAATTTGACCACATTTCTGTAATTGAAATCAATTTTTTTTATTTTTTTATTTATGACTTCTGGTCAGTCAGTAATTTTTACTTTTTTCGTTTTTTTTTAACGATATCAAACTAACTGGAGATTATAAGAGGAGAAAGAATATGAAATCATAGAGCCATAGTACTCAAGGAGGAGCAAGGATGTAAAAAATAAAGTGCGGAAAAGTGAGACGTGACAAGGGCCATTTAAGTAAGCAGAAGGCTTCTCGTATCTAAACTTTTACCTTCTACCAGAGGAGTCGAACTAAGGCATCTTAGCGATACGAGTTATCCGAGTATCTCACTGGCAACTCTTCACACGATTGAATCAGTGCCATCAAAGAGAGACGGATATCATCGCAACAACAAAAACCCGGCATGGCTCATTTAACATAGAATCGAGACCAGTGCGAGAGCGAATTTCTCTCAATGACATTTCTGAGAATCAAAGGTTAGAAGGCTCATGTGGAGATCATCTCTGAAGCAACAAACGGTCGCTTATTCTCGTTCCGCGATCCGATTCTATACAGGCAGTTGATAATTGCGATAGAATCATTTTACTATTGCCGCTTATTCTAACTATGTGCATATAACCTTTGTATAAGTTGTGTCTATGAAAATGTCTGTGTATGCTCCAAACAAGGTTTTTGAAATATTTCAACCTAGTATGAGAATCATCAAGTTGAATCATCGATTCGTTTTTCTGCGATAATTGTCAACTTACGATTCTTTCTTGGGAAATTCCACACAGGAACGTTCAGACTGTAATTTTTTTAAGGGCGTGAAATACTCAGAGTATGAAGTGGAGCGAAGAAATGTAGCAAAATTCTCTCACGGTTCATGCATTGAGAGACTCGAGTTCTTGTAGCATCTTTTCGGCAATCACCAACACTGACATAAGAACCTTTGTGTTACACTTTTTGAGGGACGAATGCGGGTTAACTTGACATAACTGTTTACAAATTGAAAAGGTTATGTTGGTTATACCCAACGAAAAATTCTAATTTTATTCAAGTTTGAAAAGAAAATGTTTTTTGACAAAATCTTCTAGTGATATTTTCGAAAATATAAGTAATATGAGAAAGAAATTACACCACTAGGAGGATTAGAAAAGGTTTTATATTTTCATATGACTAATGCGTTAGTAATTCCGGTCGTTCCGGTGTATGCTGTCTTACTTGAAAGAGTTTATAGAGAGCATGGAAAAGTGAAAAATTTGCATTGAACCCGGAGTTGCAACGCTACTATTTCCGAAATATTCAATTTCAAAATTTATTGTAACTGTGAATCATCTCCGGTTCAAGATCAGCAAGTTAGTCTGCGTGACCTACACATTATCAATATAAATAGTTCCATGAACATGTCTCTAGTAATTATTATCTTTTTTGAAAAAAAAACCTATTAATTTACTACTTAGCAAAATGCTAAGCGAAAGGCATTCGGTTGGCTCGTAGGACATTACTAGACGATGTACTTAATTTCTAGTACAAATTCAACATTTATCACTCTATATATGGTAATCCTTGGGAAAAATACCAAAAACCGCCAATCAACATCAGACACAGTTGGAACAGTCAGTGCAATCAAGATAATTGAAAATGTTTGCCTACCTTTCGGTCGGATTAAACCCAGTTGCCACTTTGTATCACTTTCTTCAACTCACCTGAAACGAAAGAATGCAAAGTACTGATTAGTATCGATTTATGTAGTGGTCGTTCTTATGATTGTATTGTAGTTCTAATTGGAACACGCTGCTGCTGCTGATTTTCCTGCTGCTGATTTTACCCTACCTTAATCAAACAGTGATTTACTGGGCTTAACGATTGAACAATCGAACGGAAGTACGCTACAATCGATCGCAGACACTTCATCCGGTCATTTACACATGTATTGCCAAGTTCTAGTTTTTGTCGAGTGAGGAATTATAACGATAACATATAGCAATAAATCATGCAATCCGTCTTCATCGGCCGGTTTATGTATCGAATAATGATAACTAATGAAGCGACTGAAAGCGTGCCGACCATCAATTATAACCGATGAAGCAAGGAAGGAAGTATCTTTTTCCTGGCACAGATACCCGTTCATTTTACGTACCACCGAGCTTCCACCTCGTTCAGCTTCGAACAAGGACAAGAGAACTCCGGAAGACCGTTGAAGTGAGAAATTGTTCTGTCAGAGAACTATTCGCCACTTCTGGGACTAGCGATGTGAGACATATTTTGTACCAAACAGAGAAAAGCCACGGCTGGCGATTTAATTGATAGAGCTGGTTAGTGGTGAAGGGAGTAGAAAAATACGATGTTTATTCTTGTCTGACACACAAAAACTGTAACCCACATGGGGTGATCATTTCACATTTCTTTTTGATAGCATCCCAAACGAATGGCTAATTTTTTGTTGTTTTATAGTGAAATTAGCATCTAACTATTCATTCTAATTGCAGCAGTTCTACTTATATTTTTGTTTTACTATCAGAGGTATGGTGCTTATTAATCGTTCTCTTATTTATTTCTCATTTTCTCACTATAAAGAATCAGTTGTTAATTCAAAATTGCATTTAAAATACTTTGTTGCTAATCATATTTTGATGATCCTTTTGACTACTTGTTGTATGTTTTATGCAAAAAAATCACGTTAGTTTTACTATACCAAAGCAGTTGATATATTACTTCTTCAGCTAATGACTACCTCAATATTGTTATCCACCAACTTCTCTGCCACTAGTCCACTGAATTGATCATTTCACTCGGCAAATCAATAAACCAGGCGATCGAGTCTGTTGCAAAGTGTATCCAGTGAATTGTGTGTACAAAAATGTCGATGACTAAAACGGATGTGGCTTGATGCGACCAATCACATAATAACAGGGCTCTCCAACTGTCTGACACCTAAGCTCAATTGGTTAAGAAAGGATGATGTGAGATTCAATGATGATGATTCAATGGTGGTTACAGTAGGTGGAAGTTACATTTCAACCCACGACTCTTGCACCGCCGCTATTTCAAAGTTTCGTCAAAACACACAAGACCTCGGCTGATAAAAACAAATATCGCGATTGGACCGAAGTTGTTTTACGAATAAAACAAATTTTTTGGGATTGCGTTTCCCTGAAGTCTACTTATATAATATAAACCCGATAAAATCAATATTAAGTAAAATTTTCTTCGAAAAATCCTGAAATTTGCAGAAAACGCAATCGACTCACGCTCACAATATTCAGTTACCAATTCGACTGAAAATATGCGGAGGGTTATGAAATCCCACCCGGAGGGAAATATACGTCTGCTGGGCGGTTTATGTTAGACTGCTAGGTGGCATAACTGTTCAACATAAACTATTAGGCACTGACGTGTCTAAGACGAGTTGTGAAGAAAAGTATAAAATTGCTCGGTCGCAGAATTGCTCACGGTGCGAAGCGGTGCATAGGACGCTGGTCTTACAAGACAGTTGTCGCATGTTCGAGCCCCGACCTGGAAGGATTCTTAGTGTCAGTAGGATCCATAGTACTAGCCATGCAATGATTCTGTACACTAAGAATTTCAAAGGAAGAATATGTTAAAAACAGCTCTGAAGAATGTTTTTTTTTTGTTTCTAAAAGATCTGATTCTTCGAGTTTCTTCTATATTAAAGAAATTTGAGAACATTTTCCACGTGCCAAATATTTTTTAAATAAAATGGTCACTTTTTCGGTGCGAACGGCGCACACAGAAAATCGGACAATAAACCACAATCATTGTTGAATGATATTTCTTGTTCTACTTCATGCTCTACTAATTTATCTACTTCTAGTTCTACTTCTTTCTCTACTTCTTACTCTACTTCTTGCCTTACTTCTGGCTTTACTTCTTGCTATGATTTTTGCTTTACCTTTTGCTTTGATTCTTGTTCTATTTCTTGCTATACTCCTACTTGCTCTACTTCTTACTGTAATTTTTGCTCTACTTTTAGCTTTACTAAAAGTAAACTTTACTTTTGCTTTACCTATTGCTTTACTTGTTACTCTACTAATTGTTCTATTTAGTGCTCTTTTACTTGGACTACTTCTTGCTTTACTTCATGCTCTAATGCTCGTTTCACTTTTTGATCTGCTTCTTGCTTTACTTCTTGCTCTTTTTCACGCTCAACTTCTTGTTTTACTTCTTGCTCTACTTTTTATTTAATTTTTGCTTCATTTTTGTTCTACTAATTTTTCTACTTCTTGCTTTATTACTTGCTCTACTGCTAGTTCTACTTCTTGCTCTCATACTTGTTTTACTTCTTGCTCTTCTTCTTGCTTTACTTCTTGCCTTACTTCTTACTCTATTTCTTTGTTTACTAATCGGGCTAGTTTTCGCCTTAATAATTGGTCTATTTTTCCTCTACTTCTTCCTTTACTCCATGCTCTACTTCTTGCTCTACTTCTTTTTGTAATTTAGCTTTACTTCTTGTTCTATTTCTTACTTTACTTTTTGCTTTATTTATTTGCTTTTCTCGTTCCACTTCTTGCTTTACTAATTTTTCTACTTCTTGCTCTGCTTCTTGCTCAACTTCGTGCTCTACATCTTGCTGTAATTTTTGGTCTACTTATTGCTATTCTTATTGCTTTACTTCTTGCTCTACTTCTTTCTGTAATTTTTGCTTAACTTCTTGTTCTACTTCTTACTTTACTTTTTGCTTTATTTATATGCTTTTCTAGCTTTCCTAATTCAACTTCCTGCTCTACACCTTGGTCCACTTCTTGCTCTACTTCTTTCCCTAGTAATTGGTATACTTCTTGTTTTACTTTTTGTTCTACTTATTGCTCTACTAATTGATCTACTTCTTGCACTATTTCTTGTTCTACTTCTTACTCTACTTCTTTTTCTAATTCTTGCTCTACTTCTTGCTCTAATAATTGGTGTTCTTTTTGCCATACTTCTTGCTCTTGCTCTTGCTCTTGCTCCACTAATTGGTCTACTTCTTGCTCTATTTTTGTTCTACTTTTTGTTCTAATAATCGGTCTACTTCTTGCTCTACTTCTGGGCTCACTTCTTTCTCTACTTCTCGCTTTACTATATGATCTACTGCTTTCTGTACTTATTACTTTGATTCTTGCTCTAGTTTTTGCTTTATTTCTCATTCTTTTTTTTACTTTACTTCTAGTTATAAACCTTGCTCTACTTATTGCGCTACCTATTGGTCTACTTCTTGCTTTATTTCTTACTGTACTTATTGCTCTACTAATTGATCTACTTCTTTCACTATTTCTTGCTCTACTTCTTGTTCTAATTCTTGCTCTACTAATTGGTTTACTTTTGCCATACTTCTTGCTGCACTAATTGCTCTACTTTTTGATCTAGTATTGTTCTACTTCTCGCTCTAATAATTGGTCTAATTCTTGCTCTACTTCTGGCTTTACTTCTTGCTCTACTTCTCGCTTTACTATATGATCTACTTCTTGCTTAACTTATAACGTTTGATTCTTACTCTAGTTTTTGCTTTACTTCTTATTCTACTTTTTGTTTTACTTCTAGCTATAAGCCTTGCTCAATTTATTGGGCTACCTATTGGTCTACTTCTTGCTCTATTTCCTACTCTACTTATTACTGTATTGGTTGGTCTACTGATGGCTCTATTTGTTGCTCTACTTCTTGCTCTAATTCTCAATTAATTTTATGATCTACTTTTCGCTCTACTTCTTGCTCTACTTATTGCTTAACTTCTTGCTATAATACTCTACTTCTTGCTTTGCTTTTTTTTTTACTTATTGCTCTAATTATTAACCCTTTTTACCTTTTTTCATATATATAAAAAATAGGTATAGAATTCGCTCAAACTTTAGAAAATTTTTCCGAGGCACGGAGGGCCGAATGACATATACCAATCGATTTAGCTCGACGAACTGAGCAAATGTCCGTGTGTGTGTGTGTGTTGTCAACTAGAAGGTCGAGATCTCAGAGATGGCTGGACCGATTTTGATCAAACTAGTCGCAAATGAAAGGTCTCCCCATCACCTAAAACGCTATTGAATGGTTTTGAAATCGCATGTTTACTTTTTGAGTTATACAAAGTTTTATGTCAAAATTATCAGTTTTTTGACATTATCTGTCACAATTGACCTTGACAACAGAATATGTTTTCAGACTTAGATTCCGCACGGCAATAGCTATCCAACAAGCAATAGATTGTTAAAATCCGTCAATTCTTAACGGAGATATCGACATTTTTGTTTGAACGACTTTTCCCCTTATTCCAGCAGTAGAAGTTTTGAGCGCTGTATGACAAAGAAAGGCTTGGGAGCAACGGAAAACACGATTTTTTATACTGTGACATACAATTGTTTCTAAGTACCAAAAAGACTGTGTGCAACATCCTTTTTCATGACAATTTGCCTTGGACCGATTTTAGCACGGTTCGTAATGTAAACCAGATGATATCAGCATTTTCGAGTTGAAAGTAATTCCATAATTATATTAATTTAAACTACTTACAGCAATATATGCTAGAAGAACATGACTTCCATATACCATACGACTCAGTTCGTCGAGATCAGCAAATGCGTGTGTGACAAATAATTTCACTCAATTTTCTCGGAGATGGCTAAACCGTTTTCTACAAACTCAGAACTACATATGAAAATTAGTATACTCCCAAACAAGGTTCCTGAATAACGTTTGGATCCGATTTCTGATTTCGGAACCACAGTATGATATATGAAACGAAATTGAAATAATGCAATTCATTTTTCTCGTAGATGGCTGAACCGATCTAAGATTCAAATGAAATCTAAGAATCATCTATGATTCAAATGAGAGGTCTTAAAATCCTACAAAATTTAGTCCGATCCGATTTCTGGTTTAGGAGATACAGGGTGATTAGTTTAAAAATGTTCATTTCACATAAATTAATCGGGTTTGCTGATTTGGATAGTTGATTACGAAATATTTTTATTTCAGTTTAAGCGGTATTCAGTTTTCGATTCGGAATGTATTCCCAAATTTTAATTCGCACTACAATTTCTTAAAGATTTCTACACACTCCTCGGGTGAATTTAACTGATTTCCGCTACACCGATTTTAGAACTCCGGTTCCAGTATCGAATCATTTCTCAAAGCTCAATCATTTTTTCAAAAAGGCCAAATCGAACTTCAAAAACAAAAATTCAAATTAAAGGACTTAAGGTCCCATACAGAATTGGTGAATTTTATCCGATTCTCGATTTACAGATGATAATTTTTTAAAATTCATACCGATATAGAAGATGTAAATTGTTTGGCGTATTAATTTATGGTCATTTGAATCATTTTGGGTTATGCTAGTTCCTGAATACCGGCTCTGGAAGTACCATAAATAATGACGAAAAACTCTAAAGTGGAACTTACTTCGACATCTCATGGAATGTTCAATCGATTGTCACACGTTAAGATTGAAATTCGATACGATTTGTAGTTTCGAAGTTACAGGTTAATGAGTGATTAAAATCTCAATTTGCCGTTTAAAACGAAGATGAATAAAATAATGTCATGAGAACTAAAACACCTAGGAATATTCATGCAAAAAATACATTCGGATTTATTAAAAAAGGTATCATCTCACTGCTAGGTGGATTAATCATGTTTTTTATCTACTAATTGGTCTACTTCTTACTTTACTATTGACTTTACTTATTGTTCTACTAATTGGTCTACTATTTGTTCTACTTCTGGCTCTAATACTTGATCTACTTCTTGCTCTACTTATTTCTCTAATTCTAGATCTTAATTTGTTCTAGTTCTTGTTCTACTCATTACTTCACCTCTTTGTTCACTTCTTGCTCTGTTCATTGATCTACTTCTTACTTTACTTTTTGTTTAACTTTTTTGTTCTACTAATTGTTCTACTTCTTGCTCTACCTCTAGTTATACTTCTTGCTATCATACTTGCTTAACTTCTTGCTCTTATTCTGGCTTTACTTCTTGCTGTGATTTTTGTTTTACTTCTTGTCTTTTTCTTACTCTGTTTCTTTGTTTTGTTTGATCTATTTTTTGCTCTACTTCTTCCTTTACTTCTTGTTCTACTTATTACTCTACTTCATGCTCTACTTCTTGCTCTACTTCTTTCTGTAATTTAGCTCTAATTCTTGGTTTATTTCTAACTTTACTTTTTGCTTTATTTATTTGCTTTTCTCGTTCCACTTCTTGCATTTCCACTTACTATTTTTTCTACTCCTTGCTCCACTTCTTGCTCTATTTCCTGCTCTACTTCTTTCTCCAGTAATTGGTATACTTATTGTTTTACTTTTTGTTTTACTTATCGCTCTGCTAGTTGGTCTACTTCTTGTAAAATTTCTTGCTTTACTTTTTACCCTACTTATTGATCTACTTCTTACTTTACTTCTTGCTCTACTTCTTGTTCTATTTCTTACTTTACTTCTAGCTTTACTTCTTATCCTGTTTCCTGCTCCAATTTTTGATCTACTCCTTGTTCTACTTCTTGCTTTACTTCTTCTTTTACTTCTTTCTTTACTTGCTCTATTTTCTGTGTTGACTCTTTTTGATTCATTGTCTATACTTGGCTTACCTACTTTACTTGCTTCACTTGCTCTATTTTCTCTCCTAGCTCTATAAGCTCTGCTGGCTTTACTTGCTTCACTTGCTTTAATTGCTTTACTCGTTTCACTTGTTTTACTTGCTTTACTTACTTTGATTGCTTTAATTGCTTCAATTGCTTTACTTGATTTACTTGATTTACTTGCTTTACTTGCTTTACTTGCTTTACTTGCTTTGTTTGCTGAACTTGCTTCACTTGTTAACTTGCTTTACTTGCTTTTCTTGCTTTACTTGCTCTACTTGCTCTGCTCGCTTTACTCTTTTTACTTGCTTTTATTACTTTATTTGCTTTACTCGCTCTACTCGCTCTACTCGCTCTACTCGCTCTACTCGCTCTACTCGCTCTACTCGCTCTATGATATAAGATCACTCAACAATCGTACAAAACGAAAAGTAAGAGCCATTCGTTTACAATACGTTCACATTTACGTTGTTTAGTACAGTTTAGATACGGGAGACATTTGCCCAGCTGTGCGTACAACGAACAATGTCCACGATAATTGTTGTTTTCGCCAGCTGAGAAAGTCACTTCAACCATTATATCGAGAACCATGCCCGGTTTATGGTTCTGAGTGAAGGGAAGGTTAGTCGCATTAAAAATCCAAGAGAAAATTACAGATTTTCGTTGTTCTGAATTTTTACCAAAATTTTACCAACATATCAAAAATTTGTTGACTCTCGTACCAAATCTACGATTCGATACCATACGAATGGAATAGCTGTGTCATTCGTCTTGCATTAGTAGACAATGCCTCAGATCTATATCTAGCTTTTATATTTTTGGATAAAACTGACCTTTGTCTTTCTCATTATCCAGAAATACACACAATTTAGCACACAAACTACTCAACACATAGCTTCTGTCGACACTGAAAAGTACTCTTTCCATTTTCAATCGATAAACGATCAACCAACGCTAATGTAATTCGTATTACCTCGTTCGTCTATGCTGTGTCACTGTCGGAATTAAATTGACAGTTTGCTTACCCAGGGAACTGTAAAGCTGTAAATGTGTTCGAAACTTTTTTCTTTGTCGAGAACGAGAAAAACTAACGGAGGCGAACGAAAAAAGAAACAATCGAACAGTGTTGCAACGGAACTTCATACACTCAAGTAACCCATCAATTCTCCATTTTCAATCGAATGTTAAGTTTATTTCCATTTTCGATATCCTTGCGCAGTGTCCTTTCTAAAACACTGCAACCCAATGCTCTCATTCCAGTCGCTTGAACGAATCGTCGATTCTAAATGCCGAAAAGTGGGGTAACCGAGAACAAACTTTCCCAACTGATATGAAGTCACTTATGCCGAGGGATCTGATTTTCCATTATGCGGTTTACGTTGTTTGTTTGCTAGCATATCAAAACTATGTCCAATTCACCAGATGATGATGATGATGATGATGGTGATGATGATGGTGGTGGTAGCGGAAGATATATGTGTGCAACGAAAACGGAACTGAAAATCGGCGGGACAGACACTGACTAGGGCAAACTTGAAATCTATGTGATTGGGATAAGAGAGATCGAAGGGTTTTCGTTCAATTTAACTTTGGGATTCAATCTTCAATAAACCGGTTTCCCGAATTCTTACAATCATGACTTGAAACAGTTTGCAGTATTTGTTTTGAGTGCACGGAAAACCATTTCTTTAGGGAAACAGGAAACGATTTAAAAATTTGCTTGTAAGGGAAGGGTTCGCCAATCATCTTCCACGCATCACCTGAGTTCGCTTCCTAACCTCACACCTAGCGACAGAAAGTTATTATGATCCTGAAAACAAGTCTACTGTTTGATTTCGACATTCGTTTTACAGCTGTGCAAAGCGGTATGAAAACAAGCGCATCGCGAAAACACCGAACTATCCACTCGAAAAGTTGGTTAAATTACCGAACCTGGCCAATTTACCAATTACCAACGTAATAAAAGTGTTCGGAGAACGTCTATTGGCTAATTGGTTAAGAATAACAAAAAATGCAATATCGTCGAAAATAGAGGCCAGTTGTTTTTTTGAATTCCCAAGCTCTCTGCATCAAGTTAAGATAGATGCATCAATACCTCGTGAAGCAGGCCATCTGTTCCTATGGTATAAAGTACCACATTTAGGTACATCACGATCGAGACCATAAATCAGCAAATTTCAAAGCACGAGTACCAGTTAAACGTAGTTAAGATTGTGTGAATCACACAATTCACACAATCTGAAAGCGCACTGCAAAATTGCAATTTATAAAATAATTAACATAATGCAAATAATCTTGATACGCCCGACCTACATCTGTTTTGAGGTTAATGGAATTAATCTTTCCTGCCAATTATATTCTCAGTATATTTCTCCATTTTTTATTAGTAAATACTTTCTACTTTCCACTGGTACTCTGGATGTGCATTCAACGAATTCAATCAAGAATGATTGTTTTCACACAGCAAAACAAAACCAGAAACAAAAATAGAATCGTTTGATTCAACAGATCGAGCTCATAGTACATTGCATAAAAGAAAGAGATCCAAAGACGAATCTTTTAGGCATGGCTTAACTGTTTTTTTTGTATAATGCTTCCATTTGCCGTTCTCTCTCTCTCTCTCTCCCTCTACCGGGAATTGTTTCATCCTGGTTGTTACTATGGTAAGCTCATATTTGGATTTAAAACTGGTAGTAGAAATGTATCATCTGCCAGACACAGGACCATTTACCGAGAGCACGTACAGATTTTGCTTCTTTTATGCATGTTTTTTTGGCTTCAAAAGATTTACTTTCAATGTGTGTTTCGTGTGTGCGTGTGTTGGCAAGAATGAAATGAAGGAAGGGTTTTAATTTGACGTGGATATCTATCAAAAGTGCATAAATCTGCTCATTTATTTTCTACATACATTGTGGTAACATTGTTGAAGTTCATTATTTAATCCATAATCCTCATTTAAATATTCAAACTTGTTCACAAGGAAACGAGCTTCGGGCGAAAGTTGATTTGCTGATGGAGCTCTGTCACTGACTGAATCGTAATTCTTCGCCTAATTACTGTAGACTCTTCGTAAAATTCTCTAATTGCTCTTAACAGAAAACGACTTTCTGTTTTAATTGCTTTTTAGATATCCGGAAAGAAACAAGTAGTACATAACAGAGGATTTAAGCATTTATTGTAGTTCAGTGGACGTACCGTGAGTAAATCAATAAAAAGAAAATATCTATTTAAATGATGTTGAGGACAATCAGAGAAAACCCACGACTCTCAGATGGAGATGGAGTTTGTTTTACTCTAATAGCACACATCATGTCTCGAGGAAATGGCCGAACGAATTGTGGATTTCTTGAAACTCGATCTTTGGCTGCTTTTCTCCAATCTTTCAGAACTTCTGCCAAACGCGTATCCTTTTTAATAGCACATTCAGCGTGTGCGAGGTCTTCCCCACAGACGACGGTTCGCTACTGAGGCTCTTCTCTTCCGGAATAGCACGAATGTTCAGCTCTCTGTCATCTTTCCCTTCGAACATGCTAAGTATTCGAAAATCCGTTTCCTTCAACGACCATGCCTCATGATCGTACAGAACAATAGGAAATATCTACCGTTTTTTTAAACCAAGTTCTTTACGTCTCTGCAAGCTACCGGAATTCAGCTAGCTTCGGAACCCTGGAAAGTACTATTAGTAGCCTCAATACGTGCGTTTTCATCCTTCCTTATTATCACTTCTCAATAGTGATCCAAATGTATGTATTCATCAACTTCATCGTCAATCCAAAAAAATTTCGGATCCAATTCCGTTTTTTCGAGACAATGGATTCAAAACAATTTCATGTGTTAATTTTTAATTTCATCTTGGCGATAAAACACTATGCAAGCTTTAAAAGAGCTACCCGGATTCAGCTCCATCGAAAAGAATCATTTGTTATTGATTTTCTGAATTTAAACGTGGTCGTACAGATACCGATAGCGGCGAACATTTTGGTCGTCCAATTAAGGTAGCTATTCCAGAAAACATAAAAAGTCCACAAATTGGAGATATTTAATCGTGAATTGAAATCGCATTAGATAGTTGAGACCGTAAAGATATCAACAGGCAGTGTATTTACAATTACACATGAACATTTCACCATGGGAAAGCTCTCCTCGAAGAGGGTGCCGCGATTACTCACAGCTGATCCAAAACAATAACATATGATGATCCTGAACTGCGTTTGGCAATGTTTACAAGTAATAAATCAGTTTTTTTTTCAGATCGATATGTGACAATGGCTGAAACATGGATCCATCACTTAATTCCGAAATTAAAACGACCATCAGTTGAATGGAATGCAGATGGTGAACCACGTCTGAAACGTCCAGAGGCACTACGGACTCTTTTGGGCTTCTCCCTCCAGCAATTTCAACAGACACTGCAGGTTCACGATCTTAAGTACTCGTTGTATATTTGGTCCAGTTCCGAAATTTGATCCGTTGAATCATCCCGATGCTGGTGTTGAACTGCTTGGCCAAATCCCGCGTCGACGCCGATAGGTTTTTCCTGATGTACTCAACCACTTTTAAGTCCCGGCCGGGCAAACATGTCACCGCAAAACACGCTGCAAAAAATTAAGCCATTTCAGGGTAATAACTGTTTGAATGTTGCTAACTACTTATCGATACACTCCTTACATGCCGATGTAAAATCCAGTAGGTTCGTATTCACTAGTCGTCCACTACTAAATCAAACTTGTGATGATGCGATAGATTCAGAGATCATCTACATTCCTATTCAAAAAGGATGACAATTCACAGCATAAATTATTCGCGAGTAGCTCGGAAAAAAGTGGTCTGAGATAGCTCCTTTACTCCGATTCGTGGAGAACGGAAAACATCTTCTAAATTTGTCGGCCATATTAGTTGATGGCCATACAAACTTATTTTACTATACTGGTTTCGGTTTCAGGTTCCGAACGTAGCGGTCTCAAATTTCCAAACGAAACCCACATCGATTTCGTTCGTTGAACCTAATTTCGGGTCCTATAGGCGTATAGTGATGAATCCAGCCAAACATGCATTCGAAGTGCGCTTGCGTTTGTCTTTTCAATCCTAAATAAGTATGTGAGGGATCCAGTGCCAGGATATATTTATCATCTGCATCTTAATATTATTATTGTTATTATTATTATTATTATTATTATTATTATCTATATATATATATATATATATATATATATATATATATATATATATATATATATATATATATATATATATATATATATATATATATATATATATATATATATATATATATATATATATATATATATATATATATATATATATATAAGTGGATGTTTGTAACGCGATAACATCGGAACTACTGAACGGATTGCCACCAAACTTGGTACAAGTACTTCTTGTATTTCAGAGATGGTTTAGGGAGTATATTTATATGGGAGGGAGCGTAGTAAGTGTCATAAACAAGGGGGGGTCATGGAAAAATTCATATAACTTGACAAGAATCGATATGTTTTGAAGACCGTAGAACCGTTTTGCATACCTTAGATATGACTATATGGGGGGTGGATGTAGCAAGTGCCTTTAAATAGGGGGGTGTAATGTTTAAAACGGCATAATTCCGAAACTACTGAACGGATTGCCACCAAACTTGGCACAGATACTTCTTGCTCTCTGAGATGGTTCTAAGAATAGTTTAATGGGGGAGGGAGCGTAGTAAGTGTTCTTAACAGGGGAAGGTCATGAAAAAATTTGGGTAATTTGACGAAAATCGATACTTTTTCAAGACCATAGAAATATTTTGCAAATATTAGATATGATTATATGGGGGGTGGATGTAGCAAGTGCCTTTAAAAAGGGGGGTGTAATGTTTGTAATGGCATAACTCCGGAATCACTGAACGGATTGCTATCAAACCTGGTACATGTACTTCTTGCTCTTCAGAGATGGTTATAAGAATATTTCCATGGGGGGAGGGAGCGTGGGAAGTGTCATTAAAAATATTATCTAATTTGACGAGAATCGGTACTTCTTGCACAACTTAGATAAGATTATATGAATATTCTGTGGGGAGAGGGTGTAGTAAGTGCCTCTAAAAATGGGGGAATGTTTGTAACGGCATAACTCCGGAACTATTAAACGAATTGCTATGAAATTTGCTACAGTTTTTTTTGCGCTTCAGAAATAGTCATAAAGGTATTTTTATAGGGGAGGAAGCGTAGCAAGTATCATTAACAGGAGGGGCAAAGAAAAAAAAATCATAAAATTTGACAAGAATCGATTATTTTTGAAGATCATGCAAACATTTTCCATACCTTAGATATGATAGATATAGGGAGTGGATGTAGCAAGTGCATTTAAAAAGGGGGATGTCACGGCATAGCTCCGAAACTACTGAACGGATTGCTATTACACTTGGCATAGCTGCTTTTTGCTTTTCAGAGATAGTTTTTTCGGAACTACTGAACGGATTGCTATCAAATTTGGCACAAAGAAGCTCTTCAGAAATGATCACTAGGGCATTTTCAGGGGGGAAAGTGTGTAAAAAGTGTCCTTAACATGGGGGGAGAGGGTTAATAACGAAATTTGAAGAGAATCAACATTTAGACTAGAAAGAGGGGTTTTTGAAAATAAATTTTAATCTTCCATTTTTTATAAAACAAGAGTGTGGCAAGAATTTCAAGGTCGTATTTTTCTTTAAATAATTTCAAAAGATCTGGTTCCATTTTGCCGGGAAATTCAAAATTCACTGACAAAAAATAAGTAAAATCAAAATAGATTATAAGGTTATTTTCAGAGTGAAGGAGTGTAGCAAATGCCCCGAACATGGAAAGTGTAAGGGAAAATTGATCGGATTTTACGAAAAATTGGCACTTCTTTACGAGTACAGTATATTTCTAGCAACTAAGTGAGGTTCACAAAAATATTCACAAGTGTGAGGGGGAATAAGTATTCTCAACATTGATCTTAATTGATGAAATCATACAACCAATGTGCATTTTATTAAGTAAATTGAAAAATCTGTCGATTCAAGATAATGGAAATATTTTTAGAACAACATTTGTATTAACTGAATCGTTATTCCATAAGTTTTCCTCCCCGATGAACGGCCAAAATGACTAAAGCCTTGGTAAAATAAATTATATAAAAATGTTATTCTACAGTGCAAATGTAGTTATGATGTTAAACAACCTTTCGTTATAAAATAATTATTATCAGATGGAAAATTTTGAGCAATTCATGATGTCATAAAAATTTTTATAAAGAGGAGGGAGTAGCAAGTGATTATAGCCATGGGAGCCAAAGGTATTGTGGATCGAATGTGACGAGGCAGTACGGAAGTACGTTCCAAGCACATATATATATATATATATATATATATATATATATATATATATATATATATATATATATATATATATATATATATATATATATATATATATATATATATATATATATATATATATATATATATATATATAAAACTCGGAGGTTACTAAAATAGTATTTATAGAAAGGTAAAACCTTGGTGTAAAATTTCTGTAGTGAAATTGTACCTTCTGTTTCAACGGACTTCGCAGCTGATTCAGAGTGTACAGAACCATTGCATGGCTGGTGCTACGATTTTACTGACACTATGAATCCTTCCAGGTCGGAGCTCGAATATACGACTACTGGATTGTAAGACCAGTGCCCTATGCATTGAACCTACAAAATTAAACAGTTCTCAAATTTGTTAGCTCAGCTCTAAGCAAACGAAGTGAGTATTGTTATTTCAGATATTTCCGGAACCGGAATCCGAGATCCGGTAAAATCGAAGTCGGTTCGTATGACAATCAACTTACACGACCTACAAATTAGTTTTTGGTCGAATTTAGACGATTTTTGCATCGTTCTTTGAACAACAGTGTCAACTTTCAAACTCTAATCGTCGTGCAATTCTGAAATCGGAAAAAATCGGTTAAACCGTACCAGGTAAGATGTCGAAGTGTGTTCAATATATGAATAAAATACAGAAGATCGATATGCCACATTTCATTTGAATCTTAGTTTGAGGAAATCTGTTTAACCGTTTAACCGTGAGTGGCTTTCATTTTGGAAAATGCACTTATTATTTCCTGTTCTTCCGAAAACAGAATCTGGAGATCGGTACAGCCTTAGTGAGTTCTATTGGTCAGAAATTAACCCGATTCAAAAATTGAATTAGATTTTGGCCTATTTTATAATTCTGGAACCAGAAGTAGGATACTGATATAATTTGGAATATGTTTATAGTACTGTAAGAATTTTCATTTAAGTATGTTGAAATCGGTCTAGCCGTTTCTGAGAAATCGAGGTGAGTTTCATTTTGATGATTTTGACCACTCATCTTCACTATTTTTTGAGTTCATTACAGGCGTAAAGGTTTGTGCAGACTTCGGTTCTATCTATTCTTAAGCTGCTTTTGTCTAAGATTTTCGAAATTTCTGTATAGTAATATCAGGAATCAGAACAAATTGGCTCAAATGGCACGTTCCCCTTGATATTTGGAGATTTGTGCCTTGCCATCAATTTGTTTTTAGCATCATTTTCCCGATATATAAGAGGGAAGGATTGAAAGGAAATGGTAAGGGTTGGACTAGGAGGATGGGAAAAATTGACGACACAAAAACACATAAAAGCAGAAGTAAATTCTGCACCCCTAAGGGATGCCGAACAATCTGCTGAGGATCACATTTAGTGGAAGCAGAAGTAAATTCTGAACCTCTACGAGGTCCCGAACAGTCCGCTAACCATTCTAAGACATCTATGGCGTATTAACAAGGTCCAAATCAAACCAGAATAGCGGTTGCGTAGGAATGGAATCAGTCGCCGACGATTAAGATATAATATATTGATAATTATCACTTCTAATTTCCTAAAACTACTAGGTTACTTATTTTGCACCTAAATATTTGAACTCGTTTTACTCTTGATTGTCTTCTTTAATTACCTAATCATAAGTAATATTCAAAAAAAATAGCAATACTTTTTCGCTTAAATGCGCAAATCGACGTGTCATGTCTGTTTTACTCTAAAATTTGACGGTACGCTTGACTCCCTAAAGGTACGATTACATTACCCAGTTTAGCTGCACAAACTTGTGCAGTTTGACTGTAATATAGTGTAATCGGTTCGCAGTTGTCTGCAAGCAGTCAAAATCGGTTTGACTGTCCATCGGTATGCAGTCAAAGTTTGCAGATTATCTGTGACAATGTAATCACAGTGTGATCATAGTCGACAGACAAACAGTTGATGACTGTACAGACAAATTTGACTGTTTCTGAAACTGTTGTGCAGAAGTTGTCTGCCACAGATTCTATGACAACCAAAAACTTGTTTATTTCATCCAAACACAAAGCAAAACGTTCCAGTACCAGTGTGAGAAGTGAGTACACGTGGTTTTCCCCAAGAGGGTTGGTTTCGTGATCAATTATTTTCTAATGTGTAGAAACCAGATAGTAATAAAAAACCTGTTTTAATCCACCTCATATATGTGGTATTCTTCGAAATAATTTTTATTGCTTCTTGAAAGAAAACAAAAAAAAATCAATTAGCACAACCAACAACCAACAAAATGAAACAGTTTTGCTATTGCAGGTACTTCTGCAACCGGTGTAAATGAAGTCGGTACGAATGACCATCTGTTAACATGACTTACAAACTGTATTGATTTTAGTCAATTTCATAAAATTTTATATGATACGGCCATCGTACTTTAAACGACGGTTCAAATTTTAAATACTTATTATTTTAGAAATGGCAAAAACGAAATTTTAAACACTTGCATCCGCGCAAAGTTCAGAAGCTCAGGAGTTTTGGCCTTTTATTTGAACCTAAATTCGTGAATATCGGTCAAGCGACCTCTACGAAATGTGAGTGAATTCCATTTTTGAGTATATGACCACTATTTCAGGAACAGGAAGCCGGGGATAGCACAAGGCTCTTTGTCTATGCTGCTGTGGCTCTTTAGTTTTATACACAAATATTGTTTATTTTACAAAAAAGTACTTAAAATCGATCGAAATCGATTAACGAGTATTGGACCCAAATTTTTTCTCTTAACCACGTGTACTAACTTCTCACCGAACCGCGTTGTCAATGTCGTCATTCCCGGTTGAAATAATGAAGCTTATCGCATATTTCGTAGAATTCTTAATAGAAATTATTACTGAATTTTTCGAGCTCCTCCTTCACGATAAAGTGCAATGGATCTTCAGAAGCATAGTACTGGAACATTTTGCTTTGTACTTGGATGAAATAATTATGAAAAATTAAACAATGAATTATTGAAAAAGGTATTAACTACTTCAAATTAAAAATGCTGAACGGTAACAGAAAATGTTCTTATTTGAATTTTTTTCTAGGAAATTCAGTAAATATTTACAAATATTTACTGAATTTCCAATAACTTATCGTTCGTTCATTAGTTCGATAATTTATTTGATTACAAAGCGTTTGATAATAAAATTGTAGATCTATCAAAATCTGAACTCTGCCCCAAAGCGAATTCATGCCGTTATACCATATTTGAAAGAGCTTAGACAACCTTCCCAAATTTTCAACTCTTTAATTGTTATATTTACGGAGGTAGGATGATTCTATGGATTTTCATTGCATTTGATTTTTGAATCTACCACTCCATTTACAATTTATTGAAAATGTATTTATTGCGTGAAAAATACTTAACAATTGCGAAACATATTTTGTTGTTGTTATGACATCTGCTAAACATATCAAATATACATCATAGTCATAGACCAAACAACATCGTATATTTTCATCATTTAAAAATTGTCGAATTTTGTATTAGAAAGAAATGATTTGGGGAAAGCATTAGAATTATGCTTGCATATGAAGAAAAATACTGCAGAGTCAAATCAAAATCAGTTTCAAAGTTCAGGAAGGATACAATCAAAACACTTGACTGGGAGCTTCTCCCTCAGCGTCGTATTCATTTATTTCCGAATATTATTTATATCAAACGACACTGAATCAGTGAAAATCAAGATACAGATAGGAAATAAGAAACAGAACAACCAAAGTACTGTAACAAAGATGAAATATTTTATTACTAGCTGACCCGTCGAACTTCGTCTCGCCAGAATTTTTTTTTGAATTCATGTTTTCGGATAGTAGAATTGTCAAACGTCTTGCGCTGTTAATGTATCTTTCCATTATTTTACTGATTTCTTGGCTGCGATGAATTCATCAATAAATATTGTGAATATGTTAAAAGCTTTTGTTATGCAAAAATTAAGCGAATGAACCGATCGCCATATCATCTTTTGAGTCAATTCATCGAACAGCGATTGTAGATCTCTCTCAAACTAATGGTTTCGAGATATGGGATAAAAAGTGAAGCAAAAATAACTAAGATGACTACTTTAAACTGATTCCGAAAATTTACAAAAGCTGCCCTCGCGACTTGTAGTTCTCTTCTCTCTAGTCTGGTGAGATTATTCACGACTTAATGAATGTTCGTAGCGTGACAATCACAGGAACAATTATCGATTAACAATTTAGCAATATTTTTTTTTACTTATAATTTATGACTTCTGATCTGTCAGTAATTATTTAGTAAATCTCTGACGTATCAGAAACTCGGATGATTCGCATCGCTCCTCTGGTAGAAGGTAAGAGTTTAGATGCGAGAAACCTTCTTCTTACTTAAATAAACCTTGTTACGTCGAATTTTTCCGCACTTTATCTTCATTTCATACATTTTTCATATTCTTTCTCTTCTCATAATCTCTAGTTAATTTGATATTGTTAAAAAACCGAAAGATAAAATGAGTAATTCTTGGACATTTGAAAGTTTAAGTTACCATTCTTTAAAATACTGTAACCATACATTTTTACATGAACACTGCATACTTTTAATAGTTGTATCAATAATCGTCTCATTAGTTGACACCACATCATTTTGTTTAGTACCCCACCTACGATTAACGAATGGTGAAGTTCGGTACTGAGAATCTATATCAGAAAGTTTGAAAATAATGTGCAATTCTTTCGTTATAGCGGAGTGAACATGAGGAGTGATTGTACCAGTATTCAGCTTATCGTTCGAGTCAATGCATTAAATCTCACAACTAATGGTTTTCAATCCACCAGAATTTACCCGACGCGAACGAACTTCATCATGCTAAATGCAAGGCAAACCTCTTTGTTTGATCTCATTATTTAAACAGTAGAATCCTATCATTGATTCGTACAAAAATCCTTCTATAATGTGACTTGTTCAACTCACGCTTTTGATGACCAACATTAATCATCTAACTGATTATATTGCACACAATGCATCTTCTGGTAAACAATATTAGAACTTTTGATCCTGTTTACGGTATAGCTAGAACACTCATATGCATTCGGTCATTGAGTCATTTGGTAAGCAATAATTTTGATACCCAATTAGGCACGTGGCTCGAAATGACGAATTCCATGCATTAAATATGCATGTGGTATCTTCACACAAAACAACTCGTAGCGCGCCAAACAATTTTCTCAGTATTCTAGTATTCTTTTCTTCAGCGGTCCAACACTTATGCAACTCGTTATGCGCCAAACACCTATCGATGATCTAGCAAGCATAGACAACTTTTTCAACGGAAAATTTCATTTCCATACAAAACAATTTTATGGATTTTTTTCACTTTTCCGGCAAATTTTTCTAATTTTTTTGATGTACGAACCCGGTGGTGGTAGAAACTAACCAAACAAAAAAAGAATCATGTAAATCCGTCCATCCGTTCTTAAGTAATGCGATAACAAAGAATGATCTCTGCTTTTTTATATATATAGATAGCGAAAAAAGTGTGTGTTGCTAATGTTCTCTGGTATGCGTGGACCGATTTTCAAATGATTATTTTTGTTCGAAAAGTGACGTTTATGCGGAGGTTTCTATAGTACATAAGGACAATCCTTCGGGAAAGTAGAGAAAAACTAGAAAATTGGTTCGTTTAGAATTGGAAATTTTCCATTCAATGCATGCTAGATCTCCAATGATTGTTTGGCGCGTATCGAGTTATGCAATGCTGTTGCCCACTGGAGAGCAAAATATGAATACTAGATTATTTATAAAACCGTTTGGCGCCAAACGAGCTGATTTGTGTAAAAATTTCACTGAGCCTTTTTGATTCACGTGTTTTTGCCTTTCTCTATAGAAAGGTATTAGAATTGCTGGAAAAACCGACTTTCGAACGGAGCCTCGGAGACCCATAGTGTTATATACCATTCGACTCAGCTCGACGAGATCGGAAAATGTCTGTGTGTGTGTGTGTGTGTGTGTGTGTGTGTGTGTGTGTGTGTGTGTGTGTGTATGTATGTGCACTTTTCGAAGATATTTGAACGCGCTCAATTTTCTCAGAGATGGCTCAACCGATTTTAACAAACTTGGGCTCGTTTGAAAGCTACTGTCGGGCCATTGATCAAGTTCGAAGATCAAATGGCTGTGACTTTTGGTTCCGGAGATATGATTGTATAAGTGACGTAACCGACAAAAATCGTGCTATTTGAACGCGCTCAATTTTCTCAGAGATGGCTGAACCGATTTTAACAAACTTGGGCTCGTTTGAAAGCTACTGTCGGACCATTGATCAAGTTCGAAGGTCAAATGGCTGTGACTTTTGGTTCCGGAGATATGATTGTATAAGTGACGTAACCGACAAAAATCGTGCTATTTGAACGCGCTCAATTTTCTCAGAGATGGCTGAACCGATTTTAACAAACTTGGGCTCGTTTGAAAGCTACTGTCGGACCATTGATCAAGTTCGAAGATCAAATGGCTGTGAGTTTTGGTTCCGGAGATATGATTGTATAAGTGACGTAACCGACAAAAAGCGTTGTATTTGAACGCGCTCAATTTTCTCAGAGATGGCTCAACCGATTTTAACAAACTTGGGCTCGTTTGAAAGCTACTGTCGGGCCGTTGATCAAGTTCGAAGATCAAATGGTTGTGACTTTTGGTTCCAGATATATGATGGTATAAGTGACGTAACCGACAAAACACGTTGATTTTTACCGCTCTTATATATATAAGGGTGCCAAAATTTTGGGATCAACTCTATTTCCGTAAAGTTCTAGTGCTCAAAAGTTTAAGCACCTCGAAAAAAGCCTTCATGCAAAATTTGACCTAAATCGGACATGCTTAAGGGGTGCTGCCCGGTGGTAAAGGTTTGGCAATTTTCGATCTTGAAAAAGCACCATAGGGGGGAGTACATGAAATTTCCAAAATCGAAAATTTTTTTTGATGCCAAAACTCTTAAAACTGCATAAAACATCGAAATTTAGTGTTATCTCGAAAAAAAATTTTTTTGAAAAAATCAACTTTCTGGGACTTTGAAAAATTTTCGTATTTTTTCTAAGTCCCAAAAAGTCGATTTTTTCAAAAAAAAATTTTTTCGAGATGACACTAAATCTCGACGTTTCATGCAATTCTAAGCCTTTTGGCATCAAAAATTTTTTTTCGATTTCGAAAATTTCATGTACTCCCCCCTATGGTGATTTTTCAAGATATATGAAAATTCCACTAAGTGGACTAAGAAGGCTTTTTTTAGATTAGCATCACTGTTCTCATACAAATAGGCAACGCAAATGTCAAGCACTAGTTTGGAAAAATGATGCTGACTGTGTGACATAAACACTTAAGCATGCTTTTGTGAACTACTCGAATCAATCTGAATCTATTGGTGTCAAAATTAGTATCCAAATTTATTTAATAAAAGTATGAAACATATTTTCATGAGACTGTTATGAAAGAAGAGAAAGGCATTATCACACCACTAGGAGGATTAAGAAGGGTTTTTTTATTTCGAATCACATGTTCAATTAAGTTAGGGCGCCAAATGAATCCGATATATAAATTTGGGTCCAATACCACGAAGTCAAATTATAAAACGTCTATAAGATAAGAAAATGATTAACGTTTTTATGATTCGTTGTTTTCCTAAAATTCGAGAAATGTGAATTGTATCTTCTTGATAGATATAATTATTGCTTTCACAATCCACTGAGACAACAGGATCAGCACACCTCAGCTGCCACTTCAAATTAAGACCGTTAACTCAAACGCCAAAACTGTTCGGCTCTCTACTTTTTGGAACGATTCCATTCGAATTAGAAGGATGTATTCTGTTTTTTTTTGGCATAAATTTTTCATAAGCATTTCCCGTGCTATACCTGAAGGATTTTTGGACGGGATTTTGTGTAAATTTTTCTCGAAAATTTCGTCAATTGCTTCAAACTGCAAGTTCGGTCCAAACGTTTTCAATTGGCTCAAACGCGATTCGATTTATATCAACCCAGAGTATTCCGAAATTTCAAATTATTTGCATTCGAGTAACTATGAACAGTTTCGTCCAATGTACTCGAATCATCCCGTTTGCCTTCTGTTTTTAAATTACATCGATTGAACCGAGATTTGAGAACTCATCGATATGTTTTACCTATTCGAATGATTCACTCTCTTGCTCAAAACTGATTTTGGTTGTATTTTGTTTGAATCATTTGGGACTTTTAAGAGCAGGAAAAAACTGCTTTAAAGTGCAAAGTGTACGTGTGGACCTGAATTGGGGAAAAATGTTGAGATCGAATCAAAAACAATTGTCAGATGATTCATTTTTACAGAACACTCTACCATTCTATTCCACTAATCTCGAGCAATGTACTAAAGTTACAGGACCAAATACAGAAAATATTGGAGCAGGTACAGAAAGTACAGGAACAAATTTTGAAACAAACACAGAAAGTACAGAATAAAGTGCAGACAATAGAGGAACAGCACGGAAAAAAGTTAAAAGTTCAAAAGCTAATCGCTAATGTTGTCGAATGGTAAATTAGAAGAAGAAAAAGTTTTCATTTCACGCATTCCAATGATGCCCACTGCTATGCCATTTCAATTTGAACGTCATTTTCTCATCCGTTTAACTTTTCTACTACCGTCAATAATCGTTATGAGTCGGTAGCGTGAATATAGAGTTTTTTTCGGATGGTAAATTATAAGCTGCCTGTTTGCGTTTCGGCAAACCATCGGTTCTATATATTTTGTCCTGTTGTCCGCGATATAAAAAGGTTGGGGCCACTATCATAGAGCATTATAATGATTTCTTCAATAATCATTAAAATTGATAAGTAGTTTTGACTTTCTCCATCTAATCTAATATTATTGCGCTACGAAGTGTGCAGGGGTCCGCTAGTTTTTCTATAAAATAGCTATGATAGTTCCCTTGCAATGTTGCAGCACTTCACAACATCTGCAACAGCAACTTCCGTATCTCAAATGGAGATAGAATTGATCGTAAAAAAGCGAAATACCTGTGACCAATAAATCAAGGGATTCACAAGGAAAACCGTCGAAGGAAACGATATTTTTTTTCTCTCTCTCTTCTAAACATTCTCCAATATTCACGTACCGAGATGTGTGTCCCATTGCTTTGGATGCAGTCTTTATTGAGTGAAAATTTTTATTCGAACGCATATTGCAGCGAAAGACTTTAGATCCACTCTACTTGCCACGTACGTTTAATGCGGTGCTTTTGCCCTTCCACTGAATCTTTTCGGGTAGCCTTGGCCCACCATTTGAGAGGAGAAAAAAAACAAGCTTCAACATTGTGCAAATTATTTCTGGTAAATTTGTGGAGACCAACCGTCCAACCCGAATGTTACCGCTATAAATAAAGCTGTTCCAAAGTTGGAAAGCTTTGGTTTAACTTAGTCCCAGTTCCTCCCTTGGGCCCAAGTTCGCACAAGATCTTTGCACCGAAAATGGTAGCCACTGAAGAAAGCGAATGTATTGTTCCCGAGTTCGGAGATGTGTGATATGCCGGCTCGGGCGGGAAGAAACCCGGACGTAATTTATGGTCATGCATATAATGCCCGATACCTATCTTGGCTGACTGCACATTTCCGACGGTGTGCTAGAAGAGTGGGCTGCAGTGAAAAGAAAGCTCGGTTTTTTGTAATTTATGAAATTAAAAGAATAGCAACGAGGTGGCAAGCGAGCATTAGGATGGAAGTTCTTTATCAGCGATGTTTGGATGCTGCAAGGCAAATAGACAAATGGATTGGCTGTATCAGTTTTAAATTAACAGATTTAAAACGATCGAAGCGTAGTTTTTTGCTATGAACAAAACCACAGCCCATTTTTAAACGATTAAGTATCGATATCGAAACCTTGCAGGTATCGTTTTATCGATAATTTTTTACTGCGAACGAACCGAAAAGTTCGGGTAGGTTAATTAAAGTTCCGTCTTTCGTGGATCGGGAAGCAACCGGAAATTGCCTTCCCACATAATCTTCCGTTCGTGCCACAACAGGACCACAGTGCAGACGCCGTACATCGCCGCCATCATCCTTGCCAGCTTGGTTTTCTTATTTTTGATGACATCTCCGGTAAACATGTGAAGTGTTTCCACTCGAAATCGGCCTGAAATGTTTATTCAAACAAGACCCTCCTCGTTTGCATGTGTAACTATATGTGTATATGTATGTATGTGTACGGAAGATGATGATGATGACGATGATGCCCTCCGTTAATTAATTAGAGCTTCTCCACGGCCAGATGGCAAGGAAACAAGCGCCCCCGGCAGCTTCTTGTGCGTTTGCATCCAAAGTAAACCCTGATAAATTATGATCATCAAAACCGGGAATATACATCAAAAAAGCCTTCGCTTCGTGAACATCTCGCTGAACGTTTAAAATGGTTCTATTTAAAGAGCCGAGAGCACTTCACGAACCGATTCGCTTCTAGATCAAAGCAATGGGGGGGAGCCAAATCTAAGCAGGCGGAAATATGTCAGTTAGCATTGGCTTTTCCACAGTGTATTCATCGCTGGAACCGTGTTCAGTTTTCCATGCGAATGTAATTTTCATGGGAAGTTATCTTTACGAAGATATGCTACGCTATGCTTGTTGTTGGTTGAAAAAAGTGTGCTACAAACTCATACACTCGTTGGTTCAGGACGATGAGTTGATTTAAAGTCGGATATTGAGATTGGAAGATTTGTCTTGTATAATTCTAATTCTCAACAAAACAATACAAAAACAGAAACTATATACTAGCAACTATCGAATAAATTGAAATATCGCTAACAGCTACAAAGTTCCGGAAAAATTTGGAAGATACTTCGCACACGTCTTCAGTTTAGCAAACCATTTATTATGCATGGATGGAAAGACCAGTTCAACTTAACTCTGAATTGATAAAGAGCGGAACAACAAAATTTCAAAAATAACTATTAAATTCAGAAATTTCTTCGCTGAACTCTTGTTTTGGGAGAATGTGTTTAGTTAGCGAATATCCTGGACACAAACCAGCAAAATTTCAATCCAATCCGAAATTTTCAATGGCAACTGATTTTCTGATTAAAATCAGAAAATTTGACTCTGTCTATCTGTCAGCATCACAGCTGAAAGACATCACAAGGAAAACTAAAATGAAATTGGTTTTATTAACAAGTTTATCAGCCTAAAACTCATGAGAAATGTCAAAGCAAAACCATTAATTAAAAATCTAAAAAGTATAAGGACCGTGCACGACAACAAGTAGCGCCATTAGTGACGAATAGGCGAAATAATCCTACCATAGCTACACACCGTTACCATATGTTTACGCTGAATAAAATAGTCAAAAACCTGTTTTAATACGACCTAGTGGTGTAATGATGCCTATCTTAGATCAATCATATTCTCATATAAAACTCATATATAGCACCATTCAAACAGTCATTACTCTGAAATGGCTAATTTTTTCCAGCGTGTTTTGCGGTGACATGTTTGTTTACATGTCAACAACAGCTGCGCAATCGATTGGTTTCAATACGGTTCATCGTTTCAATGATAAGTCGAATTGATCCGGAAACGCGAAAGAAAATTCTGCACACTTGATGCTCAGAAAGTGGTGTCACGTAAAACGAAATTGCAAACGGGTCAAGCAGTTCAACACCAGCATCGGGATGATTCAACGGATCAAAGTTCGGAACTCCCTGAAAACGTACAAGAAACAGAAGGTGCCGAAAAAGTCCCTGGTACAGCAAGTTCAGGCCAAAACAAGAGCGTGAAAAGTGTATAACCGGATTCTACAGAACAAAGACGGATGCATCTTGATCGCGGACGAAACCTACGCCAAGGAAGACTCTCGAGCGCTACCCGGACCGCAATATTATACGAAATCGGTGTACCAGGATCTGGACGACGCTGACACCACGGTGGCGATGGAAAAGTTTGGGCAAAAGGTGTTGGTCTGGCAAGCAATTTGTACCTGTGGTTTGTGGTCGTCGATTTTCCTCACGAAAGGCACAATTAACGCCAAGGTGTACGAGGAAGAATGTTTGAAGAAGATAATGCTGCCACTGTACAGAAAGCATAAGGCTCCTCCTCTCTTCTGGCCGGATTTGGCTTCAACCCACTACGCCAACTCCGTTCTGTTGTCAAAAGTGGTTGTCAAAACATAATGTACAATTCGTGGAAAAGGACATCAACCCACCGAACTGCCCGGATCTTCGGCCAATTGAAAGGTATTGGGCAATTGTCAAGCGGCACTTCCGGAAGGAAGGTACAGTGTCCCAAAACATGCAGGAGTTTAAAAAAACTGGACAGCTGCCACCAGGAAAGTCACAAAAGTAACTGTGCAGAATTTAATGAAGAATGTCAAGTCCAAAGTGCGAGCGTTTCACAGAAACTAGGATTTTCTTCAATATAATCAGTGAAATGCATAAAAATTAATTTTTCTACAATATATCGAAAACTGATGTCAAAATATTTTTTTTTCGCTTTTTCATTCAATAATCAATGTTGCTAACTACTTTTCGATACACTCCTTACGATTAAGACGATCTTTGGCAGGATGTCAGCATCCAATAGAACTTCTTTATAGGGTACTAGGTTTCGTCGTTCTCAATTTTCGAAATAAACAGATTTTTATTTTTAATACTTGGCAACCCTGTCCCGGCTCCATGTATAGACAGGTTCAAAGATTTTATTATTGATTCGAAACGACACCCAAACCTCATTTCAGTCGAATTTCATTAGCTTACAAAGAAATTTGCAGCCATTGGCTGTCAGCATATCCGTTTGACTTTTGTTGACACACTGAAATGAAGCTCCCATAATTCATCGTCAATTGAATAACCGTACCTAGTCACTTGAAGTTTTGCTTGCTTAGTTTTAAGTTCCAGTTTAAGTAGTCTACTTGCTTCATTGTCTTTACTGTTGGTAGTGAGCAAGTTGGAATAACTTGGCATGGACATCAACTCGATAACCAAAACTCTCTCCCGGTCAGAATTATAAATAGAGGGTGGCGGTTCTCATTTGATTTTTCGATTATCACCAGCAAGTTTGAATCGATACATCGAAACCTCTATTACGATCTAAACGTTCGTAAAAAGTGGTAGTTCGTAGAAGAAATTTACGTTATTTGGGATTTGTTCGTAATAAAAGTTTTGTGTTATGCATGTGGAAACCGCCTGTCATATGACTATTTTCGGAACGGATGTGAAAAGTAAGTGTAAGAAAATTAAGTTTGGGCTCGTTTCAAATTCCAAGATGACGACTTCCGGTTTATGGATATTGGTCAAAATCCCTAACAATATGGGTGTTTTCGGAACGGGATTGATGAGTAGATGTCGGAATATGAGATGATTCTGAAATTCAAGATGGCGACTTCCTATTTCTTGATATTCCTTGAAAACCCTTACAATAAGGATATATTCGAAAAAAAATTATGAAAAGGTCGGCAAAACAATGTTTAGGATCTATATTTGTGGTTTAGGATGTTTGTGGTCGTTTTGAAATTCAATTTTTTACGAAAATACTCATACTGTAAGGGTTTTCAAGGAATATCAAGAAACCAGAAGTCGCCATCTTGGCTTTCCAAAATACTTCAAACATCATGCTCTGGAATCTACTCTTTAAATCCGTTCCAAAAATACCCATATTGTAGTAGTTTCCATGGAATATAAATGAGTCGGAAATCGCTTTCGATATATACCAAAACCGCTTTTTACGAAATAGGCTCTTAAAATAAGTTTACGTTATTTGGGGTTTGGTTCGGAAAAAAAGATAACGTTATTTGGGATTCTGTTGGTAAAAAGAGTTACATAAAAAGAGGTAAGGTAAAAAAAGTTTACGTAAACGGAAGTTTGGGTGTAATTTTCGACTGTTACAAAGGTATTGAGATTTGTTCCAAAGTATTAAAAATGAAAACTGGAAGAGGAAACAATTAATTTATGTTTATTTTGTAATTGAAGTTCCAGTAATTATGACTGGTTTACCTTTCATTCATCATCTCGAACCAACTCGAATGTTACTGGCAGTGGTGGTTAAACTGAGCTTCGATGGGAAGAGAAACGAATGAAGAACTGAATACTACCCGTTCTGTACATCAGCGAAAGTTGTGTGTAAGAATGTGAAGTTTACAGCAGTAGAGTGATCATCAATGTGTACCACATTCGATTTCAATTGAATTAAATGGAGCTTTACAGCACTGCTTAGAAACTCAAAAGAGAATAGATGGTAGAAGTCTTCTGTTTATTAATCCGGCCAGAACAATTTTTTGTCTTCGAACTGATGTTCATGTATAAAGATGTGCTCAACTTTCAATTTCGAAATGGATGAATAGGAGCCGGAAAACGATGTTTGAGGTCGGTCCGAAATCCAAGATGATGACTTCCGATTTATTGATTTTCCTAGAAAGCCCTTAAAATATGTGTAAAGGTTTTCAAGGAGTAGCAATTACCCATAAATCGTTTTCAAAAAAGTATACGTTATTTAGGATTTGGTTCGTGAAAAGATTTACGTAAAATAGTGTACGTAAACAGAGATTTGGGTGAATATATTTTTACCTTTTTTCACATGGTCAAGCACTTCCCTCTGGGAATTTCCCAACGGGTTGCGAACTTCGTTCGAGTTCTGCGATGGTGCATTTTTGTGAAACAAAATCATCTTTTTTCTATCTGTGTCTATCCCATGACACTTGAACTCTCAGTACCTTTGCAACTTGTCGTTGCATCTGCAAGTCGTCTTCATTAGATAAGGCTTGCAGTTCAACCATCTCGGAGTGAGTGAGCGAGATTATATATGCCTTCATGAATACCACGTCAAAGAATTATTTATCCTTTGAAGCGACCCAGTTGTGAAGTCATCAAGTGAAGTCATCGATGATCGAAATGATAGATGGAAGGGGCCAAGTCTGGATAGTATGACGTGTGGAGCAAAAGTTCCCTTATGAGTTCATAAATTATGTTTTTGACCACTTTAACTGTTGGTGCGGGTGCGCCGTCGTGTTAAAAATGCCATATTCATGTATACTGCATTCTTGTCGTTTTTCGAGCAACGCTTGATCAATTTCATTACATTAATACACTAAAACCTCCGTTTACAAACTCTTTTTACGAACCAAATTCCGAAAAACGTAAACTTTGTATACGAACCTACTTCGTAAAAAGACGTTTGAAATTAAAACTACTACAATATAAGTATTTTCGGAGCGGATTTTATGAATTGTTACTAAGAAACGATGTTTGAGAAGTCCATGAAAGCGAATTCCGGTTTATCAATATTTCTTGGAACCCCTTATTCACAATGTAAAACTGTTCAAAGAATTTCAATAAACCGGAAGACGCCATCTTGGATTTTGAAACGACCTCAAACATCATTTTCATTCAGTTATCTTATTTTTTACTACTTTACTTATTTTTTTACCCTTATTTAAACAAGTTTTAAATTGAAGGTCATTCGCCTGTTCGGGCCTAGAAAAATTCTGAACCTATGTTCGGAATGGGAAACGAACCCAGGTGGGCTGCATGAAAGGCATCGACTAACTCATCACGCTATACCAGTCCCTCCAATTATCTCTTCTTCCACCAAACAGCTCTCGTACTTCAAAACTTTTTTCTCATAATTTAGGGCAAAATTATGTTTTATCTATTTCTATCTAGCCTAATTTGTTTTATCTTCTTCCATGTTATTGCTTGTCTTACAAGATTATAAATTGAATGATGGAAATCAGTTATCGCAAAGCTCCGGTCATATTTCAATGGTAATAACAGAGTTATCATAAATCGGCATATTGAATAAATGTATTTGTTTGTATCGGTATATTGAATAAATATACCTAACTCCCGATAACCGATAGATGAGGTTACGTATCGCACTACCAATTTACACTAGGTAAATTTATAATATTTTCCCGGTAGCCGGTTGCCCAGATCAACCACTATATCCAATTTGTTATTTGCTGGCTAAGTAGTATAAATATCATGTAAATAATAAACTGCTAAAGTCTGCTACCATTTGTTCAGTGATTTGGAATAATTTGATATAATCTATCTATTCTTCATACACGTACTCTATCTGTTGAATAGAGCTTTCGAATGATTTTAATATGTCACTACAATGAATCAACTTTTTTTTCTAAATCCCATTCACTCATTTATATTCTAGCAATCAATTTCACTTAGTAAAAATAATGGAAGTTTCCATTCTTTCCACAAAGCATTTGAATTTTATGTTTCCACGAATTATAACTTCCACAAGTTTCGACGAATAAGACTTTCCGGTTATTGTTGAAACGTAAATAACAACAAGTGTTGGACGAACATCCCCTCCCATCCCTCAGGTTATCTACATTTGAGCCTGGCCGGTACCGGTACTAATCAATGAATTCTGAGGTTACAAGAAGATGTACATTAAAGGATGATTTACCTGTACCAAGACTGACCATCTAGAAATTCCTTGAACAATTCCAGTTAATCCCGATCAATAACGAAGTCGCTCAACCTCAACCACAAAGCTTGATCAATTTCATCATTTGATGTTGGTAGCGATAAATATTTACTGTTTTCTCCGGTTTGAGAAGTTCGTAGACATCAAACAAATCCCAACATAAGCACATCATCGTTTTCTTTCCAAAACGATTGGGGTTTGCAGTTAATGTCAATTGATTGCCAAGGTTCGACCCTGGCTTGAACTTCCCAAACCATTTATTATCTCCTGTAAAGATCCAGATCAGGAAACCCCGAAAATTGTTGATCACCCTTTTCACCTATTTCTGGTGTCTATCATTCAACTCATGAGGAACTAATTTGCCTACCATCTGAATCTTTCACATAACCTGTAGATAACCATAAATGACTTGGCGGCAAATGATCAACATCTCCCTGCATTTGTTTTTGAGTTTTGGTATTGTGTTCATTGCACAATTCTTGCTATTCGTCGCCTTTAGTTTTTTTATTTGACCTATGCGTTCTTTGTCTTTCACACTGAAATTCCTCTTTTGAAGTGATTATACTAAACATTCACAAGTCACGACAGTTAGAGCATGAGCCTCATAAGCGTCAACAAGAATTCTATGGGCTTCAGCAGCATTTATTGCAAAACAAAGTAATGCATCAACACTTCCCGCAAATGCACTTTTCCGGAATACAATTTTGACATGTTCACCTCACTAAATGTTTATGACACTGACTCACAACTGACAATACAGCAGTGACTTTTTGGGACGTGATGTTATAGAAAAATAACGCACAAAATAATTGCGCATTGTTTATTGGCACACCTGAAAGCTTATTTAAAAGCTGACCTCATGCTTGATCAAGTTTAAAAGGGTCAAAGCAAGGATTTCCGGTTCGGGAGCTAAAATTTTTAGGTAAGGTAACCGATTTCGAAAATCTTAAACGCGTATGACTGTAAAATTAAAGCTAATAAGTTCAGCTGGCTTGAAAATCACGGTTCAATGGAAAATGATTTTTTTTACTGTAACATTCGTCTGCTACAGAATCTCATGTTCCATCATTACTCACCGAGTTACTTTTTTTTCGCGATTCAGTTAACGAATCAGCATCACAATCATCGAAGAAACTATCCAAAAATTCCGCAGCCGCCACAAACTCGGCGGTGCTCGTTAGCACGAGTGACTTTTAATTATTACCTAGCAGATATTATCATCCCACGGAGGACGTTAAAATTAACATCCGCTTCGACAAAACACGGAACCAGCCGGAAGGTACTAATGTCACAAAAATGAATTGAGAAACCGCACAGCACCGGCACCGCACAGTGGCACCACGCTCATTAGAAATGATGCGATGCAAAACAGAGTCCGCATTCGCCGCCGCACTGAAGCCGGCGGCACTTGCCTCGGTGCCAGAGAGAGAGATAGAGAGAGCTCATGGGACCATGACACCTTCCAGTTTGTGCCCGTACATGGAACAGCTGCTAGCCCTTGTTTCCAGCTTTTCGCACCGAACTAGGAGCTGGGCTGGACTGTGAAAGTGGCTTCAGAGGTTTTGGAGGTGCCACTGCTGCACCGTCACAACCCGTCACTCTTCCGGAAGGAGGAACGGCGATCGGGAAGTTAGTTTGAATTTCAGTATTGATGCAATTTAAATTCCTTGAAAATAGATGATTGACGCAAGAGCTTGTTTCGATGGATTATTCTCAAGACGATTGCTACTTCCTGAATCGACCATTTATGGGGATTCCAACATCTCTTGAGAAGAACTTTACATTTCGAACACCGTGCTTAGGTCCTACCAGAGCTCCTAACAGCTGTTCGATTTTAAAACATAATTTGGAGTCCCAGCGTACAGTGAAACCTTTTTTTTAAGCAAAGTTGCATTTCAAAAAGAAATCTTTTCTAAAACTAAATTCTCATAAAAATCAGTTCAAAACATGGCCGCAAGAGATTATAAACCACCGAACCACCACGTAGAAAATCGCGAGTGTAGAAACCAAACACCCAACAGCCACGAATTAGACCGTGGCTAGTGAAACATTGCATAAAATTTTGTCGGGAAGAGGCGGCTCCACTGCTGGCTCCATGTGGCTCTCTCTATCTCTCTCCCACTGTCAGAAAATGGTTGTAACACTTCGGAAATGCGTTGCTTCCGGTTGCAGGTTGCACAGTGCTCGAGTAGATGTTTGCCATTAATTCTACGGCTCTCACTCGCTGATGTCGCTAGAAACTGCTGCCCGAACCGGCGAATGACCGCAGCAACGAAGTGCCAGTAGTAGTAGTAGTGGTGTAACAATTTCGGTTCATGTCTCATGAATGGCCCCTTGAACTCCACACTTTACGCCGCGGCAAACAGGCCATAAACGAGGATGATAACCAGCTGCTCAAGTGCTCACGTAGTAAGAGCCCAAAGTGATAATCACGGAAAGAAGTACTTTGCTTCCGGCCCACATACACGCACACACACAAACATACACACATTCGAACAACCCTCGCAGCCAGCATGCATATGTTTTCAACAGTTTATAGCTAAGGTTTTGTGTGTGTGTGTGTGTGTGTGTGTGTATAACGATTCTAACTTCGGCGGTAAAATGCTACTTGTTAAACATTGCAAATGTGGTAGCAAACTTTAAGAAGCGGTAAGCGGTTCTTTTGCACAACGCAAAGTGCGACACAATGACGTCCCTTCTTCGCCATGTCTCAGCGCCATTCTCTAGGTGATAAGCGACTGTACCGTCGCCCTTCCCCCCTCGATCCTGATCCAGTTGGTTTGAGTGCAGTTCTAAGCGTAAGTTTCGAAAACATTTGGAAGTCTTCCGATGACAACGCAATGCAATTTTCATTAAAACTTTCACTTCACTTGACTGGGCTACTGTTGCCTTAGGTTTATTTTGATAATTCATACACAGACACTTGTTTCGAAACCTCATTTAAGTTATAATTAATTTGAAGTGTGTTCGACGGATTCCAAATTGTACGTCACATACGACTCAATCGGATTTGACAGTGCTACTGGAAGAGTGTGTGTGTGAAAGAATTCAGTCTCGCTTCTATTTGAAACTAGCTGAATTACCCGGCGTTGCTCGGAATTGTTTCGAGAAGCCAAGTCCACAAAAAAACTCTAGAAATTGTCCTGCCCATTGAAATATTCAGATCATAGTAAAACATAACTTCTCACAATAATCATAATTTTCACGGTATTATCGTAAAATTGGGTCGATTTATGTTTGATTCCGTTTGCTATGAAAACACTTTTCTATTAATAACTTTTAGTAACCTCTGAGTTCCAAAAAGTATGTGTTCGTAACGTATTTCACTTAACATTCCTCGTCACATCCAATCTATAATAACTTAGACTTTCATGATTATGAACACGTGCTACTCCCTCTTAGTTATAAAAATTATTATGACATCATTATTTCCACGTAATCGCTAAAGATTGTGAAAATGATTATTTTATAACGAAAGGCTGTTTATCATCATACATTCTTACCATAGAATAACGATTCAGTTAATATAAAATTTGTCGTAAACTTATTTCTATCATCTTGGGTCGACAGTTTTTTTCAATTTACAAAAAATGCACTGTATGATTTCTTCATTTTTTTCTAACGTTCCTTCCCTTCGTTAAGACCCTATAAGTCCCACTATTGAATATTTTTGTAAACCTCCCTCAGTT
Source organism: Malaya genurostris (assembly GCF_030247185.1). Classification (NCBI taxonomy): domain Eukaryota; kingdom Metazoa; phylum Arthropoda; class Insecta; order Diptera; family Culicidae; genus Malaya; species Malaya genurostris. Next base: position 69,234,739 of record NC_080571.1, read on the forward strand.
GCTAGAAATATGAAGTACTGGTCAAGAAGTACCATTTTTTCGTAAAATCTGATCAATTTTGCTTTATACATCTAATGTTTGGGGCACTTGTTACACTTCCTCTCCCTCAGAATAACCTTATAATCTATTTCGATATGAAAGTAGTATCTGTAGTGTTATATCGCCTGTTCTATGAATGTGAGAACTCTGAATTGCAAAAAGTACTTGTGCCAAGTTTGAAACTGAGTTGTTATGGAATTATGTCGATATATACAAACAATTGAACTGAGAGCTTCTTTAATAGTTGCTATCTTTTCACGAGTATAAATATCCTTACGATCATTTCTTAATGGTAATAAATGTCTGTGCCTGGCGAAAAATGTCGAGTTCGTCGAATTTTGCCTCAAATTCCCCCTTGTAGCAAAAACTTACAACCACTCCTCCATCTCTCCTTAAAATATAACTTACAGCAACCTATGAACAGAAAAAATTACTTGTGCCAAGTTAGTTAATAATCTATTGAGTTGTATTGGAGTTAAGTTCAGTCATATAAACAATTAATCCTTAAAACCCCCTCTCTATTAATAGTCCATTAAACCACCTTTTTTAGAGGCACATCAACCCTCAACAAACACCTTTAAGAACATATTTGAGTTTTACAAAATGTTTGGTCTTCAAAAAGTATCAATTCTCGTCAAATTAGATAAATTTTGTCATAACGCCTCCCCCTACTGTTAAGGACACTTGCTACACACTCTCTCTCTTGAAAATATCCTTATGACCATCCCTGAAGAGCAAGAAGCAGAGCTAATAAAAGTCATTTTCATTTACTGAAAAATAGACGAAAATGACAAGAAATTACTGTCACTCTCAGCTTCGCTTGCAAACTATGAGAACGAATTTCATGTCCAGTCAATGACATAAGCGAGACAGTAGTTTCAAAATTGTGTTTTTTCTTTCATTTGCCCTTTAAGTCATTTGCAGTTTTCAGTGAAAATCCCATAGTATGCAGTGTCGATATTCAACCAAAGCTGTGAGAATTGAAAACAACAGAAAAAGGTTTCACAATAAGTTTTAACTTCGAATTTGTAGTAGGTTTGGTTTCCAAAGAAGTTCTGGGATGTAATTACTCCGATTTGCCATATTTTAGTCACTTTTTATAACCAAGCGTCACAGATTTTCAATACATCGATGAAAGAATGAGAACTGAAATTCTGTTATTGCTACCTGAAGACGTTAGTTTGGTCTCGCCTTGTCACAGAGGAAAGAGTGACGTTGACAATTATGCTCTCTCATTTTTTCGATGAGAAACGAAAATGCTTCGTCTCTCTTCGTTTGCTCTGTTGTCGGTCGTTTACGAATGAGACAGTAAAACATTGAAAATGAGACTGTTGGAATGGTTTCTTTCATTAAGAATGCGTGACAATTTTAAGCTCTGGCAAGAAGTACATGTGCAAAATTAGATAGTAATCCGTTCAGTAGTTCCGGAGTTCTACCGTTACACACACTACACCCTCCTTTTTAGAGGCACTTACTACACCCACCCCCCACGAATACTCTATGATTATACCTAAGGTATGCAAAATGTTTCTAAGGTCTTGTTAATGACACTTGCTACAATGCCGCCTCCCATACAAATATTCTTCAAATTATCTCTGAAGAGCAAGAAGTACATGTGCCAAGTTTGATAGCAATCCGTTCAGTAATTCCGGAGCTATGCCATTACAAACATTACACCCCCCTTTTTAAAGGTACTTGCTACATCCACCCCCCATATAATCGTATCTATTATATGCAAAATGTTTCTATGGTTTTAAAAAAGTATCGATTCTGGTCAAATTGAACATTTTTTTTCATAACCCCTCCTGTTAAAAACACTCATTACGCTCCCTCCCCCATTTAAATATCCTTATGACCATTTTAGAAGAGCAAGAAGTATCTGTGCCAAGTTTGGTGGCAATCCGTTCAGTAGTTTCGGAATCATGCCGTTTTAAACATTACACCCCCCTATTTAAAGGCACTTGCTAAATGCACCCCCCATATAGTCATATCTAAGGTATGCAAAATGTTTCTACGGTTTTCAAAACGTATCGACTCTTGTCAAGTTATATGAATTTTTTCATGACCCCCCCTTGTTAATGACACTTGCTACGCTCCCTCCCATATAAATATACTCCCTAAACCATCTCTGAAATGCAAAAAGTATCCGTGCCAAGTTTGGTGGCAATCAGTTCAGTAGTTCCGAAGTTATCGCGTTACAAACATACAAACTTACATCCATTTTTATATATATAGATTACCACTGGCATAAACGCGATATGAGCTTAAAAATAGCAGTAATTACTGCTAAGTTAAATTCAAAAGTTAAACTACAAAGACAATCAATGATTTAGTTAACATTAAAAAATTTCACTCTATCTAACCATCCACATCACTGCTGAATGACGACACATAGAAAACAAGAATACAAATGTAGTTTAATTTACCGATTCATTAGTTGAAAGTTTGCAAAATATTTCTGAGAAATGGATTGAATTGAATAATTTGAATTCGAAAGATAATTTATTTTTGTATTTTTTTACTTAGCTCGAATTTAGCATAACTGTTCTTTATGACCAAAACAGACAATCCACGACAGTCGACAGTTTTTACTCTAGACGGAAGAAATCCGTTATCGTTGTCATGATTGAAATTCGTGAAATTAATTCTATTCTAATTTTTTTTAAAGAACTATTTATTGGAATATGAGTTAAAAATAAATTATTAAGAGGACGCTTCAAAATCATTTTCAGAATTTTATTCTGAATCCTTTGTAGCGTTTTCTTCCTGGTGGAACGACAACTCGACCAAATTGGTACTGCATAAAGCATGGCTGGTCTGAAAATTTGTTTATAAATTAATAATTTGTTATTAGACAGAGCTTAGAATTTCTGTTTATAAGAGGATATAAACATTTAATATATTTATTACACTTTGCCTGGATTCCTTCAATGTGATCCTTGAAACTGAGTTTTTTTCATACGTTAAACCTAAGTATTTAGCTTGATCAAACCATGTCAATTCCAAGCCATTCAATTTGAGAATGTGATTATTGTTTGGTTTAAGAAAAGAAGCTCTTGGCTTATGAGGAAAGATAATTAATTGCGTTTTTGCTGCATTTGGTTTAATTTTCCATTTTGACAGATAATCACTGAAAATATTTAAACTTCTTTGTAGGCGACTGCTGATCACTCTTAGAGTTCTACCCGTGGCTAACAGACTTGTGTCGTCACAGAATAGCGATTTCTGACAACCGAAGATTTGGAAGATCAGAAGTGAAAATATTATACAAGATCGCTCGAACCCTGCGGACCACCTGCTCGTACGAGTAGCAATTCAGATTTACAATTCTGATAGCTAAGAACGATCAGTTAAATAATTTCGAAACATTTTGATCAAATAAATAGGAAACTGGAAACCAGACATTTTGGCTATTAAACCTTTGTGCCAAACACTGTCGAATGCTTTTTCTATGTCTAGAAGAGCAACTCCAGTGGATAACCCAGAAGATTTATTTGCTTTTATCATGTTCGTTGCTCTGACAAGTTGATGAGTAGTTGAATGTTCATGACGAAATTCAAACTGCTCTGGTTTCTGGTGAATTCTCATTTATATGAGACATCATTCTCAACAAGATAATTTTTTCAAAAAGTTTACTGATAGAAGAAAGTAAGCTAATTGGTCGATAACTTGATGTTTCTGCTGGTTTTTTATCAGGTTTAAGGATAGGAATTACTTTACCGTTTTTTCCATCTTTATGGGAAGTAAGCTAATGAAGAACACTTGTTGAAAATTTTAACCAGGGGTCTCAAGGCAACATCGGGAAGATTTTTAATAAGAATATTAACAATTTCATCATTACCAGGAGCCTTCATGTTTTCAAGTTTTCTAATAATTGATTTAATTTCATCAAAATTCGTCTCAATAATGTCATCTTGTGATAACACTTGAGTTGAAATATGATCATATTTCAGTGAGACTTCATTTTCACAACGGACTCACAATTTCATTTCCTTCCTTGAGAGCAGGAATTGATTTCTGAGGTTTCTTAAGATCCTTAGAAAGTTTCCAGAAAGGATTAGAATATGGTTTAATTTGTTCAACTTCTTTAGCGAAATTTTCATTTCGCAAAAGAGTAAATCTATCTATTTAATTTCTTTTTGTAAATCCTTAACTATGTTTTTCATAGCAGGATCACGAGAACGTTGATATTGTCGTCGACGAACATTCTTCAACCGAATGAGCAGTTGAAGATTGTCATCGATGATAGGAGAATTTAATTTAGTTTGAGCTTTGGGAACTGAAAGATTTCTTGCTTCGACAATGTAATGATTCAACTTATCAATTGCTGTGTCGAAGTCCGCAGAATTTTCTAAAATAGTTTCATGATCCACATGATTTTCAATGTGAGATCTGTAATCCAACTAATTAGCTCTATGATAGTTGAATATAGAACTAATTGGATTAATTAAAGCTTCGTTGGAAAGTCTGAATGTTACAGGAAGATGATCTGAGTCAAAGTCAGCATGTGTAATCGGTTCACTACAAATGTGACTTTGATCCGTTAGAACCAGATCAATTGTAGACGGGGTTTTCACGGAAGAAAAACAAGTCGGTTTACTGGGATGAAGAATTGTGAAGTAACCAGCTGAGAGTTGATTATGAAGTATTTTACCATTACTGTTATTTTGTCTACAATTCCACTGGACATGCTTAGCATTTAAGTCCCCTTTTACGAAAAATTTCGGTCAATATCTTGTGAGTTTTTGCAAATCGCCTTCAAAGAAATTTAATTGTTCGCCGGTGCATTGGAATGGCAAATATTCTTCAGCGATGGAATAAATTCCATGAATGGTTTCAACTTCAATTCCCAAGCTTTCAATAACTTTAATATTGAAAGAAGGTAAAATTCGATATTTAATTTGCCGTTGGACAAAAATGGCAACTCCACCACCCATTCCAGTAAACCTGTCAAATTGATGAACCACATAATGTGGATTACTTTTCAATTTGACATTTGGTTTAAGAAAAGTTTCTGTCACAATGGCAATACGAATTTGGTGAGCTTTGCCAAATTATAAAATTCATTTTCACTCGATTTTAAAGATCGAGCATTCCAATTTGAAATATTCAAATAATTATTTAACATCACTGTTAAATTTTAAATTCATTATACTATTATTTGCGAATTGCCATCCGATTTTAAATGTTTCAAAAAGTGATGAAGTCGAATTCATTCGGATGATCATTTGAAAAAGTTGATATTTTTATTTTATTTTCAGTTATATCGCCTAAATCAACTTCGTTTAAAGAAGCGAATGGCATTGAAGGAATATTGGTCGGTAGATTTCTACCTGTTACACTAGTGTAACTGCCATTAGAAGAAGATGATTTGGCCGATCTACCTATTAATAAATTGTGTTCGTTAGAAGATGAGTTGGATGGCGTTCCTGTGTTTTGATTTTTTACATTAGAAGAATTAAGAGGTTTTTGTCTACCTGTTACCAAAGCGTAACTGTCATAAAATTCAAAGAAATAAGTGCCTTAGAAGAATTAGGCGTGGCATTTGTAACGGTTTTTTGATTTTCAAGTATGTTTTGTAAATTTAAGGTCGTTGATTTGACTTGTTGTCTGAGCGAACGAGCGTTTAAAATTTTTTCCCTGACAGGACATTTCAAATAATTGGAAAAATTTTTGGATTTCCATCGCAATTTGAACATGAAAATTCATCAGTGGTTTCATTCATTGGACAAACGCCTTTCGAATGCGATTTACCACAATTCAAACACCGTATATCCATATGACAATTTTTGGTTCCATGGCCGAAGCCTTGGCAACGACGATATTGCTTTAAGTTTGCAATACGATTATGCCGTTTATAATGTTCCCAATGAATTTTGATGTGGGAAATGAAACGTACTTTTTCTAATGTTTTCAAATTGTTTACATCACTTCGATTGAAGTGTACTAAGTAAAGTTCATAAGAAATTCCAGAGCATGGTTTAGAAGTACCATTCGCTCTTTTTTCATAAGTATTACTTGGGAAGGGGTAAAACCAAGCAATTCTTTTAGTTTCTTTATAATTTCATCAGTACTTTGATCATTTGATAAGCCTTTCAAGACAGCCTTGAAGGGTCTGTCTGATTTTATATCTTATGAATAAAATTTATGAAGTTTCTCGGACAAATATCGGATAAGACGTTCGTAATCTTCGGATCCATCCACCAAGACTCGACATTCTCCTCTTCGTCCGATTTGAAATGAGACTTTCACTTCTGGGAGAAAAGTAGAAAGCACAGTACGGAATGCTTTGAAGTCGGAAATCATCACCGTCACTGGTGGCATAGATTGATGTTTCTTCCCAGAACGACAAGCTATGTCGCTACAATCGGATTCAGGAAGAATCTCGTAAATATTGTTAGACGCCATAGAATCAAAGGAAGGGAAATCCGTCTGTTGTCTTTTATTTTTACATTCAGATTCTATAAGATCGTGATTGTGTTAGAAAAATGTTGAATAACGGATTGTGATTTATTCCGTATTGAATTATTTTAAGCCTTAGGCTTGTTGCCTTTCCGGTTGGACGCAGGCATTTTTGAAATGAATGAAATTTTAAATTAAATTAACTACGCTAAATTAATCTTCTATTAGACTCCTAGTTTGGAAAAGTCTTGATAAAGACTGATTTTGTCGCAGTTTTATTAAAAACTGATTAGTTCGAAGAATAGTTATTTGAATAGCTAGCCTTAAAAAAGGTTGATCAATTTCTTAGTCACTCTAATATCACTCTTTGTATCACTTAGTCACTCTAATACCACTCTTTGTATAGCCTTGAGAAAGGCTGACTAATTGTTAGGCTTTAAAAAGACTGTTTGTGATTCAGGTAGTCTTGAAAAAGACTTAAGCCTTGAATCAATGAAACTCTAGGTAGCCAGAAAAAAAATTCCAGGAGCCAAGAGCTATACGCGTGCGGTACGAACGACTATTCAACACCGATTCTTTTCTAATGAATGTCAATAATTCATGAGCTATATTTTCTAGCCCATGAAAATATATAATGGTCGGAAAATACGTTACTTGCAGAATATAAATTATTGGTACAATAACTGTACCTCAGAAACGATTGTTCCGATTGATTTAATGTCTTCAGTAATGTTGTTAGCAATTACTGGGTATGTGTGAGCAAAGTGTATTCTATAAGAAAATGTATGCTTCTGTTGCTCGGTCGATTAACGGACGTACTTTATGATCCAATGATTCTCGATTCAAGGCGCCTCAGTAGTAAATGAGTGCGGAAATGTCGATTTTTTCGTCAAAAGTATTATTTTCTAGCTCCTGAATTTTTAACTTGTAAAATAATTAAAATGTGCTCAATCGAATGGTACTAATGGTTTTTAAGATATAGTGATTTTTATTTATGTCATCGAACAACAACACTTTTTTTCAGTACGATCCAACATTATAGGGTAACAGAGGTATTTTGGCCACTTCATATATTTTGGTCAAATTTCTTTGTACGAAACAGTTGTAATGTAGCGATAAATTTCATTAACTCACAATATTTGATCATGTCTGATCAAATTTGATCGGTATCTAACGAGGAAAACAGATTGAAAAAATGGCATACGAAAGCAATCATGTAATGAAAACCACGGGACTTAAACCCGTTGCTAGCTCCTAATCCTACTCTGCATGAAGGGACACATGAAGAGATAGTCTAATGTACTAGAAGGATCAAGCATGCTTCGCTTTACTTGGCCGCCACAGCATTCAATTATAGTCATATCTTTATGGAAACCCATCCAACAGAAAACAAACACACACCACATCGCAAGTCTTTCTTCACTATCTGCTTCGCGTTAGACGCTGATTTAAGTTTTTGTTTATGTCTCTTTTGCTGCATATGGGGTACTATCTCTGATTGTTTCCATTTTTCGCCTGATTAATTCAGAGACATTCGATTTCGAGGTTGGTACACTTCGAGTCAGATTGTCAGATTAGTTTCCAATGACAATAATAAACATTTCTTTATTGAACAGCTTAGAAATTATCGAATAATCGTTTTATCGTATCTCGAGAGAGAGATTAACATCATAGTCCAGAGAACAACTGTTAAACAAACTTTACATCCTGAGAAACGGTTCATTATATCCGCAGTTGGTTCAAGCACGAGGGACTCGTAAAAAATGGATGAGAACGAAAACTGCAACGATGGATGTCGAAATTGACCAATAGTAGGAGATCAGGGCAATCAATATGTGATTGTATCAAATCAGCTATGAAAACAGCCTTGTGAACGTTTCGACGAATACACAGCGAATCCAGCCGGCAACGATCTTTATAACTTGGAAGGTTTGATGGGTCTATCCATGGTAGATTTCGGAGAGCAAACCTAATGAATTTGCGTTGAACAGCTTCGATACGAGCAATATCAGTTTGATAATGAGGTGACCAAACGACAGCCGCACATTCAAGCGATGATCGAACTAGTGCACAAAAAAGAGTTTTCAAGCAGTGCTAATGAAAGTTTTGGTAATTCGAAATCCGAAATAAAGACTGTCCCAGAAAGTATGGACGCACTTTGATTTCGCTGTAAATAATTCACAAGTGTTAAATATTCAAATTTTATTCGATATACTAATAATATTAGACTACAACAGATTATTTTTCTCAACATTTCCTACTTAGCCATTGTAGACTAGCTGGCGCACCTTCATGTCAAATCCCGTACAGACTTCTTGGGGACAAGTTTTGACACTTTTTTCCAATCTTTTTCGAACTGTTGAATGGTTTCGGCTGCCGAGACATGTTTCCTAAGATGTGCCTTCGATAATGCCCAAAATTCCTCAATTGGTCGAAGTTGTGGGCAATTCGGTGGATTCATGTCTTTTGGGACGAAAGTGACATTTTTGGTAGTATACCATTCTACCGTCGATTTCAAGTAGTGGCAAGCAGCAAGATCTCGCCAGAAGACAACAGGATCTTTGTGGCTTCTAATCATGGGTAGAAGTCGTTTTTGTAAACATTCCTTGATGTATATTTCGCTGTTCATTGAAGCAGTGGTGATAACGGGTTTCGAAATCTTACCGCAGCTACAAATTGCTTGCCAGACCATAGCTTACTTACCAAATTTTTCGACTTCAATCGATGTCTCGGACTAATTTAACGCTTGCCCTTCTCGCACCGTATAATGTTTTGGTCCCGGCAAGGATTTGTAATCGTGTTTCACGTAGGTTTCGTTGTCCATGATTATGCAGTTCAAATTTCCAGCAAGAATCGTATTGTACAGCTTTCGAACCCTCGGCCTGATCGTTGCTTCTTGTTTCGGACTGCGTTTTGGTTGTTTCTGCTTCTTATAGGTTCGAAAATTCAAACGGTCTTTAGCACGAAGAACATTTGACTTCGAATTGCCCACTTTTTTGGCCACATCCCAAACTGAAACCTTCTTCTTTTGCTCGAACGCCTTCAGTATACGTTTATCCAACTGTGGGTTCGCAGGACCTTTTTGCCTTTCTCATATAGAAAGGTTATGCAATCACTGTAAAAACCGACTTTTGAACCGAGGCCCGGAGGGCCGAGTGTCATATACCATTCGACTCAGTTCGTCGAGTACGCAAAATGTCTGTGTGTGTGTGTGTGTGTGTGTGCGTATGTGTGTATGTAACGTTTTTTTTGCACTAATTTTTCTCGAAGATGGCTGAACCGATTTTCACAAACTTAGATTCAAATGAAAGGTCTCGTGGTCCCATACAAAATTCCTGCATGTTATTCGGATCCGATCTCCGGTTCCGGAGTTATGGGGTAAAATGTGCAAAAAAATGAAAATTTGTGTTCTAACTTTTCTCATAGATGGCGCGACCGATTTTCATAAACTTAGGTTCAAATGAAAGGTCCTGTGGTCCCATACGTAATTCGTTAGTTTCATCAGGATCTGACTTGCGGATCCGGAAACATAGGGTAAAGTGTGTTAAAAATTTTATACCATCACTGAAAAGAGCGAAAAACCGTAAAAAGTTTTCTAAACCGACCTCAAATCTTTTCCAATTGATAGTTTTTATCAGTAGATGATCAAACAAATCTATTTCGGTTATTCTTTTAAGAATCGAAGGAAAATAATTTTGAAGAATACCACAGTATTATATATGATAGTATGATTGATATGAGAAAGGCATCATTACACCACTAAGTGGATTAAAACAGGTTTTTCGATCCGTTTTCGGTTTATCCTCAAAGGTGTTATCCGCACCAAACTTCCTGATTGCATTTCGCACGGCTTTTTCACTTACTCCTTCCATTTTTGCTATCTTTCTCAGTGACAGTCCGCGTTCTGTGCACTATTTGTACACAATTTTTCGACGTTGTTCTGCTGAAAGTCCACGCATTTCGGAACAAAGTAATGAAAACGAATAAACAACTGCACAAGTGGTTAGAGAAGAGTGTAAACAACAGGACGCAGCGATAAAAATTGACAGATTCTGAACCATTGCGAAATGACAGCGGTTTTTGGTTGCGTCCATACTTTCTGGGACAGTTTTTATGAACCCTAAGATTTGCATTTTGCGAAAGATTGTAGTCATATCTAATTACTGAGTGTCTGCAGGAAAATGATATGACGGTACAGGCGTTTGATATCATCTTTTTTGAAACATTTCAGTAAGAAGTACAGATCATTGAGATAGAGTAATAATATATACGGTTCTAAATGACTTCCTTGAGGTACTCCAAAACTAACTGCAAACGGTGATGCTGTACAGTTTCCTATTTTTACCGACATCTCACGACCGGTAAAATATGAATTCATACAAACCAGTAAAGTGCCACCAAAGCCAAGTCTGTCAAGTTTTGGCAATTGTTATTGGTTTATTTTATCAAATGCCGCCGATAAATCAGTGTAGATAGCGTCTACCTGTAGACGGGATTTCATGGATCGGTGAGTAAATGTTAACCGTTTAGGCATAAATCCATAAAGGCATTTTCAGATATTTGGTCGTTATGTAGCCGAGAACAATGATTTCAAATACTGCGAAACAGCGCGTAGTGAGGCTACTTCACGGTAATTTGTAATATCTGATTTGTTGCCTTTCTTAAAAACCGGGCAAATGTAAGATTTTTTCCAGAGGTCAGGAAATATTCCCAACTGAGACGATGCTATCCTAGCACTTTTTTAGCACTATTCAAGGAATACCATCAGATCCTGCGTATGTAGAACTTTTTAATTTAAAACATGCCTTACCTATCATAGTTGGCGTCCAACTGGAGAATGAAGTGGAACGTTGATTATATGTTTGTATACTTCAGTGCAGCTGAGAATTTAATCGGAGGAAACGCTACTGAAATAGACTGCAGGTATCATGCAAGGTGTATGATTGAACCTCGCCGAGCGACAAGGTTATGAGGGCTTGAACGTTCAAACCGTTATTTAAGCGCGACAATGCGAAAAACGAAAAATAAATCTTCTAAATTCTAAATTCCACTGTCAACAACCAAAAAAGCTTATGCTTTTTTTTGCCCAAATTAAGTGCTTGGTTTTTATTTAAGATTCCAGGAAAAGATTTTTGAAGAAGTATTATTTATTGAAAAATGACTAAAATGATTAGAAAAATGTTAAAATTAGTCATGAGTCACGATGAAATGATTTGTCATACAAAAAGCGTGAGTAAAGTTTCATCCAAATCGAAGTGTGCGAAATCAGATAACATGTCTGGAATCTCTCTAATCTCTAATCAAGGATTGTTTCTCACTGTTTAACATATACCGATAGCGAAAGCATTCCTTACCACAAATCAGGTATCCTGTTTGTTGTGTTTGATCAAGTAATTGTAGACCAAATCTATGAAATAGATGTTGACATAATGGGCTCAATTTGAACGTAACTCGTACGGATCCAGCTCTCTATCCCTTAGATGGTCAATATCATCAGACCAGAATAGGGCACCAACAATAGCACACGGCCTATCGGGACACGAGTTATGGTCAAAGCATTTTCATCGTTCCCCACAGGATGACAGCGGTGATGCATACGCGTCGGTTTCAGTTGTCCTCCGTCCAACATGCAACATCTAAATGTCCAACGTCGACCGTCGTCGTCGTCGACCGTCGTCGTCATCGTCAATGTCACCATCTCCATGGTGCAGGTTGAAGTTTGATTGAATCAAATACGACAGGCGCTCATTTGCTCCTCCAAGTGCTGCTCCTAATCACTAATTCACCATAAACAACTCATCAAATAAATCTGAGCCCATTTGGGCAAACACCGGCATCGAGATGGCCACCGGGTCTGGACCGTCCACCCGAGCGTTCGGTAGTGGATTCATGCCGGGTGGTGCCGGGCATCATTATTCGGCCAATAGCGTATCCCTTCGGAACATCCTAAGCCGTGAAAGCGGGAATGTTTGCTCTCGAACATCAACATCAACTTAATCAAGCACGCCCCGATGCTCCTTGACATGTGAGCGAAGGCGTACGATCCGACTGCTGGTCAGTTTCAGTGCATCGCTTCGTTGCACTGCCGCTGCCAATTCCAACACGGTGAATAGCCGGGCTGCTGAAATTGAGGATAGGAAATTTTATGTCTATCTCAAAGCCAGACAACCTCCTGGCCGGTGTGGCCGCAGACCCCGCTGTCAGTGTAATCTATTCGCAAATAGCGCCAATTAAGCGAAAATGTTCGTGGCGCTTCGTCCATGAACGTGCATATTTCGTTCAACCGTAGTTCTGTTGTTCTGCCAATGCAATAGTTTTTTTCCACCATATCACGGAATGCTGATGTGCATAATTTTCGCTTACTTGAACTTTTTAGTGGTCCCCGGATAACCGTAGAGCTGAAAAATTACACCATCCAACTAAAAGATGTTAATTTTATGTTATTCCTACCAATTCAACCCGATCTGTCAGTAATACCAATTTTAGAACAGAAAACATTTGTCGAAATTTTTTATCTGTAGAATCATATTCTAGTGTTTTAATGACTGTTAGTTCAAAATGGGATGATTGAAATAATTGATGCTAGTTCCATTTCAGATTTTTTGACTACTATCGGAATATCAAAAAAAAATTTGTTTGGTACACCCAAACCTCCATTTACGTACCTTATATATGTATATATGCATTCTTATACGTACGCATGTGTGCAAATGTTTGTATTTCTTAATACATATAAATATTGGTGAAGTAATATTAATCATTTATATGTATAAATATATACACATATATGCAGACGGGTGAGTGTATAAGCATACATACATACATACATACATAAGGTTCGTAAATGGAGGTTTGGGTGTAGTTTGGTAGTTTTAATTGAATGTATAAAGTATTTCACCCAATAGTTCTGAAACCAAAAATTATATGGCAACTTAATGAATGTTCGATTTGAATATTAATTCATTTAAGCAATCCGTACATCCGGAACCGGAGACCAAAATACACAGTGCGTCCATTAGGTCGTCGAGACGGGTTCCAAAAATCGCTAAATAAACAAGATTTCTTGAGTTTTTCCAACTTTTTTATTCGAAGTATTCACCCTTCGATTTAATACATTCCTTACAGCGATAAAATAGTGATTCAAATGCGTTCTCCACCTCATATCAGCTGATATCAGATGAAAATGAACTTTATGACCAGTCACTGTTAGCATTCGTATTGATATGACTTTTGCTGCCATTTTCAAGTGAAGCTCTCAGAATTCACCGGCAGTTTAATGATTGTACCTAGTCATTTCAAGTTTTGCTTGCTCAAGTGCCATGTAGTCGAGCTCCTTCATTGTCTTCGATCTTGGTAGTGAGCAAGTTCGAATGAATAAAATTATAAATGGAGTATAGTATTTTTAATGAAAACTGAAGAAGGAAACTATTAATTTATGTGTGTTCTGTAATCGATATTTCAGCTACCTGGTTTGTATTCCATCCATTATCTTGAACCAATTCGAATGTTTACTCAAACCTCATTTGAAGGCCGCTCTCACACTCTGTAAAGAAATATTTTGTTACTTCAAGAGATCAACTGACGGTGGTTAAAGTGAGCTTTGATTCGGACCGCCAGCGAACGTTGTGTGTGTCAGAGTGTGAGGTTTACTGCAGTAGAGAGATCGTCAGTGTGTTTTACATTCGGTTTCAATTGAATTGAACGAAATTTTACTCTACTGGTCTCAACATCTTCCAAAAAGCATCCTTTCAACTGTGTGCGGGACAAACTTTGCACAGACCCTTTTTTTTCGCCCAAATCCTCGTGAGGAATGAGACGAATCGTTTCTTTGCCGATATTCAAAGCCTCTTCTGTCAATTTTAGCGAAGCATTACTATCATTCGCAACATAATCACAAACTTATTCAATTATTTCGGATGTGCGAACTGAAATTGGTTTTCCTTGACATTTGTCATCCTCTAGCGACACTTGCTCTTTGTTCCATGTTGGAGTTTTGACTTCAAATGAAAAACTGTTCAGGGAGAACTGTCATTTATCAATCAAATTTAATGAAATGTGGCACGTAAATAGAGAAAGGTTCCAGCTATAAAATGCACGTTTGAACACATAGATGGCACTATTATCTACTGAGATATTATTCGTGTCTCGAAACTAAAGGGGCGTGTTTCATTTATTTTGTCGTGAATACGACTTACTTTACTATGGGGTGTCTTTTCAAAATTTACCCTCTGAGAGAGTGATAAGTTCTTGATCGTGAATATCTCTTGTTGTATCTAACGAATCAATATAAGTTTTGCGACATGCCATCGGAAATATGATCACAATTTTATGATAAAATTTTCAGCTGTGTGACATAATCTCAAATAATTCAAAAATAAACTTTTCTGAAATGTTTGGTACAAACGAGTTTCAAAGAGGATAATTCATAAGGCGCGTTTGCCTTTCTCATATTTTAAAAGCTCATAGCTCAGTGATCTGTGAAAGGATTTATATAATCTAACTACCAATAGATTCGAAATTTTTAACTTAAACGTGTATAGCAACACCATTGAAGTGTTTCAATAGTACACCTGTCTCATTGAACCCATGTCAACACCAGCCAATCAAAACGCGTTCTGAGAAAGAGAACAAAATATCTGCTGCTGTACAACAAATCGTTCGAGAAAATTTTCCGAACAGTGCTTAATATAGTAGTGAGCTCCACAATTTGGTCCTTCTGAAAGGCAGGAATGAATCCCGTACAGCATCCGGATAGTTTTTTTCAATGAAATGCAAATCCGAAATGAAAGTTTAATGCACTTCCTCTTGACATACAACAAATCAACATCCGTACCATATTTAGATCTAGATTGAAGCACTACATTAGACAAAGACTCAATGAAATTTTTATACAATAAGCGTAAAGTTTAAACAATCGTAATCTATCTGTATATCAATGTTAGTTAAACGTCAACAGTAGTATATTATTCAATGTTAGATATTAAACGTGGATCCCTTAAAAGGAAACTTATTTCCACTGGGATTCCAC
The DNA here is from genome assembly GCF_030247185.1 of Malaya genurostris. Classification (NCBI taxonomy): domain Eukaryota; kingdom Metazoa; phylum Arthropoda; class Insecta; order Diptera; family Culicidae; genus Malaya; species Malaya genurostris. The sequence continues at coordinate 69,250,208 of NC_080571.1, forward strand.
ACCAATAAATTAGTTAATTGCACATCTTAGAATAAATTGTTTTAATCTCAGTTCTTCTTGTTTTTCTTTGTTAGTATTAAAATTTTGCCAGTGTTAATGAACTGAGATTAGTTGCGTCCATTACCAGGGGGCTCCTTGTTGAGCTTTTTGGTGTGGGGGAGTGTGGTGGGCAATTAAAAAAAAAATAATCGAAATTAAAATTCAATATGTTGCTATTTTTATAGCCGTTAGGACCGCCCATTAGTGAAAAAGCTACAAACGAAATCAGGTAAAAACAAACCTCTCAACAAAAATTGGATCAGTTTGCATTCTATCGCCACTGCGAGCAGATGTATTTTGTGTCGTTTGCAAAGCTTCCAACAAGAGCGATTATGTCACAGCTGCCAGTCATTTGCATTAGTGATAAAACAAAGGTAGAGAGCATTACACAAAATCAGCCGTTCTAATGGCTCTAAAAGTTTTCTAAAGAACTATTAGGATTTGTTGTTCGCAAATCGAAGGTAAATATCCTCAGTTTAGTGCAAATCTATAACTGTTTGATTTGATTTTTGCACTTTTCGCTGTGTGAAATTCACAGTAATCTAGATCAAGTGAAGCCTTCTTTGTTTTTGCGAAAAATGTGGAAAAGTGGAATGCTTGAATAATTCATACAATTGATCAACTAATTGATATTCGGAAGTGTTAAGGAACATGTCAGTTGTTTTCGTATTCACGACATCCAGTTATGTCTCTGACATTACCCACCCGCCTTTTTTTTTTCTTTGTGTTTTCTCATAGTAAAACATTTCAAGAATATTCTGTGAAATTTTCAAGACTATCGGAACAAACATCTGCAAGTTATGGGCCTTTATCTTTGTTTATCTCATACTGCGAAGAAATTAGAACTCGGCGCATAGGCCCAAGACTTCTGCTTTGGTTGACTTCAGTGTTGGTTATTGCCGATAATTTGACAGAAGCTGCTTGGTTGTTTGTCTATATTGTATACAACATTTTCAATCCGGTAGAAGATGCTACAAGAATTCGAGTCTCTCAATGCATGACTCGCGAGTATTTCACGGCCCTTAAAAAAATTACAGTCTGATAATGATTGGTGTTTTGTGGAATTTACCAAGAGAGAATCGCAAGTTGACAATTATCGCAGAAAATCGAATCGATGATTCTCATACTAGGTTGCAATATTTCAAAACCCTTGTGTGGAACATTCACATACATTTTCATAGACACAACTTATACAAAGGTTATATGCACATAGTTAGAATAAGCGGCAATAGTAAAATGATTCAATCGCAATTATCGACTACCCGTATAGAATCGGATCGCAAAACGAGAATAAGCGACCGTTTGTTGCTTCAGAGAGAATCTCCACAGCAGTGTTCTAACCAGTGATGCTCAGACAGGTCAGCGAGAGAAATTCGCTCTCGCACTGGTGTCTATTCTATGTTAAATGAACCATGTCGGTTTTTTGTTGCTGCGATGATATCCGTCTCTCTTTGATGGCACTTATTGAATCGTGTGAAGAGTTGCGAGTGAGCGTTCTTTGATACGATAAAAGCCATCCTTGGTTGACTTAAAAACTTGACAAAACATTCTTAAAATGTTTCATTATGACAAATTATAAAAGAAAAAATATGATTTGTCGAAAATATTAGACCCTACGGGCTCCCTTGAGTAGTAAATTGTTTCCATTGATTTTATAGACAAAAAAAACTTTAAACGCGTTTTTCTCGAAAGCAGGTTTTGAAAGTCCATTTCCATCGCCATTCACAAACTACTACACCATTTTTTTTTTCAAATTTTGCACACGCTTTCCACATATAAAAATCCAGACCTCAACGTTTTCCTTTTCGTTGTTTGTTACTTTGGGGAAGTTTTACAGCTTCAAAATGGCTGATTTTGTCGTAAAAAATCGTAGTTTTCACTTTGAGCAACCACCAAAAATTCAAAAATTTAAAAAAAAATCGAACAGAAACGTTGGGGTTTAGAAAAATTTTTACTCTAACTATGCTGCTTTGATTTGTTCACTTCTGATTAGTCTACGCTGATGTACAGTGGACACCGCAAATCGTGATTTTTGAGAAGCGTCTTCAAAAATACCTCTCTACCGACTTATTTCTCAATATTGTTCCACTTAACTTTTCTCGTAGATGGCTGGGCTGATTTTAACAAACTATGGTTCAAATGAAAAGTCTTTTGGTTTCATACAAAATTCCTGAATTCCTGAGTTCCGGTGCTGAAAAGATTATCGGGTAAAATGTAAAAAAAAAAATTAAAAAAAGTATGCACTAATTTTTCTCGTAGATGTTTGAACCGATTTTCACAAACTTAGATTCGACTGAAAGTATTGGAGTCGTAAAAAAACTGTTCAACTTTATTAGAATCCGACTTCCTGTTCCGATAGTACAGGGTGATGAGTGTTACAATTTTAATTTCAAATCTTTAACTTATTTTTCCCAGAGATAGCTGAACTGATTCTCAAAAGCTTAGGTTCGAATGAAAGCTAATACAGTCCTATACAAAACATTACAGTTACAGGATGAAGAGTGTTAAGAGTGTTTCAAACCATTATGTGAAACGATGATGCAAAACGCGGAAACGATTTTCAAAACTAGGCTCAAATCTCTTCCATTCGATGAGCCTTACTAGTGGACGGCTAAAAGTACCGACTACAACCACATCGGTTCCCGGCTTCTGATTCCGGAAGCGTCAGAAATAGTGACCACAAACTTTGAAATAGAACTCATAGATAAATCTTTCGATCTCATACGGAATCCTAAGTTTCAAATGGATCCTACTTCTGTTTCCGAAATTACTGGATGACAACTGTTGAAAATTTTATTCTGTCACTGAAAGCGGCAAAGCAAAAAACTTTCCAAATTGTATTCAAAACTATTCCAATCTGTAATCAGATTCAATAGACGCAGCCAAACAAACTGATTCCTGCTATACTTATTCTCGGTTCTCGATTCCAGAAGCACCTGAAGTAGTCTGCATGGAATGGAATGGAATCTCTAAAATGAAACTCACTCGATTTCTTTGCTATTGCTTGACCGATCTGCACAAAATTAGGTTCTAATGAATGTTCTTATGATTCCATGCTAAATTCCTGCTAGAGTGAGATCCGCTGTCTCTGTCCGATCCATTGGCTCAAAAAGTAGGACGGAAATAAATTATGCTGAAATTCTACGGTATTGCTTCCTAGAACCGAAGCGAGAATAATGTAGTCGATTTATTACAATTCTTTGATTGAAGGTTGAGTATTCTTTAAAATAACATTCTGATTCTACTAATGAGCTGTCTATTGGTGCAACAACCCCATCATTGATTCAAATTCAATCGACTAATCTTAGAAGAAACAAGAATCATTAAAACTGATTGAAGAAATTTAGCACATAGTTATGTAGAAAAGTTAACCCGAATAAATAAACTAATTAAATAAGTATTTCAACCGTATCAAGTCAACGGCTAACCTAATCGATATAATCAACCAACAGAGATGCCAAGCCGAAAAATTGAACGATGATTCGAATAATTTAAAAATATTCCTGATAGTTCGATTAATCGATTGGTTTGAAAATTATAATCGATTATTGAATGATGGAAAATTTTGACATTGGATAATCGATTAATCAATTGAGTAATAACCTAGACCACCGGTTGGCAATCTTTCAACTCGAAAAAGTAAAAAATATATCAAACCTTTTACTTACCTTAATAAAGAGAAATTTCAGAAATACTAAGCAGATCATCAGACTCGACCTTCTCCGATTTGGATGAAACTTAATAATTTTAATAAGAGCTTTAAAATAAAAATGATCAAAAAAAATCGAAACCCTGATTTTTTTGCCTTTCTCTATAGAAAGGTATTAGAATTGCTGGAAAAACCGACTTTCGAACGGAGCCTCGGAGACCCATAGTGTTATATACCATCCGACTCAGCTCGACGAGATCGGAAAATGTCTGTGTGTATGTGTGTGTGTGTGTGTGTGCACTTTTCGAAGATATTTGAACGCGCTCAATTTTCTCAGAGATGGCTGAACCGATTTGAACAAACTTGGGCTCGTTTGAAAGCTACTGTCGGGCCATTCATCAAGTTCGAAGATCAAATGGCTGTGACTTTTGGTTCCGGAGATATGATTGTATAAGTGACGTAACCGACAAAAAGCGTTGTATTTGAACGCGCTCAATTATCTCAGAGATGGCTGAACCGATTTGAACAAACTTGGGCTCGTTTGAAAGCTACTGTCGGGCCGTTGATCAAGTTCGAAGATCAAATGGTTGTGACTTTTGGATCCAGATATATGATGGTATAAGTGACGTAACCGACAAAACACGTTGATTTTTACCGCTCTTATATATATAAGGGTGCCAAAATTTTGGGATCAACTCTATTTTCGTTAAGTTCTAGTGCTTAAAAGTTTAAGCACCTCGCAAAAAGCCTTCATGCAAAATTTGACCTAAATCGGACATGCTTAAGGGGTGCTGTCCGGTGGTAAAGGTTTGACAATTTTCGATCTTGAAAAAGCACCTTAGGGGGGAGTACATGAAATTACCAAAATCGAAAAATTTTTTTGATGCCGAAACTCTTAAAACTGCATGAAACATCGAAATTTAGTGTCCCCTCAAAAAAATTTTTTTTTTGAAAAAATCAACTTTCTGGAACTTTTTTTTTCATATTTTTTCTAAGTCCCAAAAAGTCGACTTTTTCAAAAAAATTTTTTTTCGAGATGACACTAAATCTCGACGTTTCATGCAATTCTAAGCCTTTCGGCATCAAAAATTTTTTTTCGATTTCGAAAATTTCATGTACTCCCCCCTATGGTGATTTTTCAAGATATATGAAAATTCCACTAAGTGGACTAAGAAGGCTTTTTTAGATTAGCATCACTGATTACAAATAGGCAACGCAAATGTCAAGCACTAGTTTGGAAAAATGATGCTGACTGTGTGACATAAACACTGAAGCATGCTTTTGTGAACTATTCGAATCAATCTGCATCAATTGTTGTCAAAATTAGTGTCCAAAATTATTTAATAAAAGTATGAAACATATTTTCATGAGACTGTCATGAAAGAAGAGAAAGGCATTATCACACCACTAGGTGGATTAAGAAGGGGTTTTTTATTTTAATTTTTGTACGATGAACGGTTTCCGAATTACGAGTCCCGTAAACTGTTTTAGCTGTAACTTCTTCATTTTTCAAAAGGCACGGATTAGATAGCCATCAATCTGTAGGTTTTAATAACAGCTTTAAAATAAAAACTATCAAAAAAAATTAAAACCATGCTCTTTTTTATTTAACTTTTTCGGATTATTTTGTAATTATTGAGAAAAAAATCAAAAAAAATTTTCAGTGTATATTTTTTTAGAGTGCTCTATCGATTCCCTACAACTTTTTCCTGAACGCCATTTTTGTACAATTAACGGTTTCCGAAAAAGGCAATTTTTGGGAAATGCAAAAATACATACGCCCTTTTTAAAAATCAGTCGTGAGTCGGATTGACCTCTCAATCGGTTCAAAACTTATGGTTTGCCATACTGAAGCCATGTGCAAAGTTTCATCCAAATCGGAAAACGTCGATTCTGATTTTGTCACTTTTTCGTCTACTCATTCCTGGAATTGCTCTAAAGTAAATTAAATTAGTATATACAGCTTTTCCTTACTGTAACCTTATAACCAAAAAGCCACATGTGGCGCAGGATTCCGAATCCTAACCTTCATAATCGACTAAAATTTAATCGATTAGTTTGTAATATTCGACTTTCGAATCATCGATTTAATTTAGTTTATATGTTCCTGTAGAATCCAAAATGCTTCGTAGGTTTAGCAAGCAGAAAACGACAAAAAATATTTAATAAAAACACTCCAGATTTACAGACAAATTAGCAAACCTGGAATTTATGGAATTCTATTGGGTAAAGTTCTCTGTTCGCGTATCCAAAAATTCAAAAATTTACGCATTTTCTATAAATAAATAATTTTCTGTGAATATTGAAACGACCACGATATGATGTTGCACATCATTTCTGTCACCGAATCGTTCAAAATTAGTTTTTGAAACGCACGAATCGGTGATTTATTTAGCCTGTGTCCCATCTAGCGTTTAATTTTAACTTTTAGTTAAAATGAAACAGTCGATTGATAATTCAATCTGACAAAACTAACCCTGCTGTAAAGCAGGGTTTTTAACAGTTCTATAGATATATTGCCGGACTAAAACCAATCTTGTGAAAAAGTTTCAGATCTGTAGTAAAATTTAATTCTGACAATTTTCTTTCTATTAATTTTTTTTTGCAATGAAAATACCCAAAAATATTTAATATACTATCAAGAAAAGTATAACTTGTCGCAAAGTTCTTCTTACATTCTCTGAATTTCAAGTATTTTACCACTTCTCATTTCAGGTTCAGTGCAAAAAACTGAAAAATAATTTTCCACACGTCAAATTTTGAATAATTTTGCAAGGTTAAATCAAATACATTGACTCGATAATAAACAACTATTGAAATGCCAAAATGATTTTTACTGTGTACAGTACATTTTCACTCAAAGTTTCTGCTTTACTCTTTAGCGTGTGAAACAACAAAACTGACAGCTTATTTATATGCAAAGATGCCAGCTTTTCAGATTTGTATAAAATTTAACAGATATTTGGTTGTTAGTTCTTTTTTTAGTTTTTCAAGTATTTTCACAGATGTTTGTAGATTTTCGAGATTTTTCATAGACATTGACAAAACTTGCGGGATTTTACCTTTCTTATATAGAAAGGTTATACAATGACTGCGAAAATCAACTTTTGACCCGAGGCCCGGAAGGCCGAATGTCATATACCATTCGACTCAGCTCGACGAACTGAACAAATGCCTCTGTGTGTGTGTGTATGTGTGTATGTGACAAATAATGTCACTCGATTTACTCAGAGATGGCTGAACCGATTTTCACGAACTTAAATTCGAATGGATGGTCTTACAGTCCCATAGACCGCTTTTGAATTTTATTCCAATCCGACTTCAAATATTATATCATTCATTATCAAATAAATGAAAAAAATTGTCACTCACTTTTCTCAGAGATGGCGTGACCGATTTTTACAAATTTATATTTAAACGACAGGTCTTATGGTCCAATAAATCGTTATTGAATTTTATTCCGATCTGACTTCCGGTTACGGTATTACAAGGCAATATGTGCAAATCTATGAGAAAATACGCATTCTTTTTTCTCGGAAATTTCTTAGCCGATTTTTACAAACTAAGATGCAAATCTTGAAATTGTTTAAAAAGTTCCCAAAAAGATGATCCAGATCCGATATTTGGTTTCGGAATTACAGTGCGATTAGTAAAAATTTTCAATTTCATGTGTAGTTTTTCACAAGCGATGGCGAAACGAGGTGCACATTTTTATACAATTTACTGGTAAATTCATCTAGTTGACAGATCTCGTTAGTTGATGGATATGTAAATCTAATTTCGGTTTCTGCTTCCAAACGCAGCGGTAATAGTGAACAAAAGCTCCAAAACCGGAGCTCACTTCGATTTCTCAGCAACTGTTAAACCGATTTTCACAAATTATGATTCAAAATAAAACTATAAAACTCTCAGGGTCTTAAAAGACACTGTTCCATTTCATCTAGATCCGACTTCCGGTTCCGAAATTATAGGGCAATAAGTATCAAAACTTTCAAACTGTAATACAAAATTATGCAAAAACGGTACGCATCGGTACGAGCTGGTACGGAAGAAGAAAACGCTAGGCGTGCACACAGTTTACTTTGTTCAATTTTGTATAGCGTGCAGGGTTGCTACATTTAAATCTATATTAACTTGACATAGCTGTTTACAAATCAAAAAGGTGACAGTAGTTTTTACCAAAGAAAAATCGATTTTAACAAATTAAGATTGAAATGAACGCCCTTTAGGTCCCATACTAAAACCCTGAATTATGTTTGGATCTGAATTGCGGTTCCAGAGTTATAAGGGAAAATGCGCAAAACAGTGAAAATATGTGGCGCGACCGAATTCCACAAACTTAGATTCTAATGAATGGTCTTATGATTTTTGTACGAAAATGATAAATTTCAGCTGGATCCGACTTCCGATTCCGGGATAATAGAGTAAAGTATGTCAAAAATGGTATACCGTCACTTAGAGCGGCGAAATAAATAACAAATCATCGATGGTTTGACCAATTTCCACACACTTAGGTTCAACTGAAAGGTCCTGTGGTTCCATACATAATTCCTCAATTTCATCCGATCCGACATCCGGTTCCGGATTATAAGAGAAAGTGTTTGGTAAAAAATGTATACCATTACTTGAAAGGGCGATAAAACGAAAAAAGAATTTCTGAATAGGCCTCAAAACTACTCCAATTGGTAATTTAAAAAAATGTTTTGAAGAATAGCACCGTATTATATGTGACAGTATGATTGATATGAAAAAGGCATCACTCATTGCCGTTTCAACCTTCCGAGCGAACGGACGTGATTTGGATTTACTGCGAAAGCATTGAAAACCAGTTGTGTGTGTGTGATAAAGTGGTCGGACGATATTGTGTGATAGACAATAGTGCTTTTTCCTCTGAGAGGTTTTTTTTTTCGAATTATATAATAGAACAGTGCCTTATTGCGAGCGGTCGATCGAAACGGTACCGTTAGCCGATTATTGTTTCGCCGATCAAGGCCAAGTGTGAGGATTATAAACAAGCGGCCATTGTGTGAGGATTATAAATAAGTGTGCCTTTTCCTCTCGGAGGTTTTTTGCACACCATCAAAGCGGCGATACGCCGATCGACGAAGTCCAGCTTGGTGTCCCCCGTTGGATCTTAGTTAAGTACCTTTACGTCGTTTATTTTTATTTCTTTATTTGACCATTATATTTCCCCCCGAATCATTTGTTTTTGCGCGGAAGTAGTTCCGCTATGCCTATTTTAAATCCTGCCCCCCCCGCTCCCGATGTTCAAATGGAGACTTCCCTTGTCAGTAAAAAGTCCCGCATAAAGAGCTATCCTGATGGGCTCGCACTACCGGCCGGGCCTTACGCGGTCTATTTCCGGACCAAATCAAAGGAAAAAAAACTGAATATTTTAAAAATATCGCGGGACCTGAATTCGCGATATAATACCATAAAAAGTATAGATAGAATACGGCCAGACAAGCTCAGGGTCCTGTTTACCAGCTCAAAACAGGCTAATGAGCTTGTTCAAAAGGATCCTTTTACGCTGGAGTACCGCGTCTACGTGCCAGCTCGTGAAGTCGAAATCGACGGTGTGGTCACCGATTCGAGTTTGACTTGCGAGGATATTCTTAAGTACGGGGCGGGTTGTTTTAAAGACCCCTCACTTAAGAATGTCAAGATACTGGATTGCAAGCGATTGCATTCAGTATCGATCGCCGGGGATGGAACAAAGTCTTATCCCCAATCAGACTCTTATCGTGTGACCTTCGCCGGCACTGCTTTGCCCAACTACATCCTCTTGGACCGGGTTCGTTTGCCTGTTCGTTTATTTGTACCCCGGATAATGAATTGTACCAATTGCAAACAACTGGGGCATACAGCTACTCATTGCAGCAATAAGCCACGTTGTGCTAACTGTGGGGAAGCTCATGCGGACGGCTCTTGCGGTAAGGATGCTGAAAAGTGTCTCTACTGTAAGGAGGGTCCGCATGACCTCTCTGACTGTCCCGCTTACAAACTGCGAGGAGATCGGATGAAGCGTTCCCTGAAGGAACACTCCAAGCGTTCCTTTGCCGAGATGGTTAAGAGTGCCACCCCTCCTAAACAGGCAACGAATCCATATGCCTGCTTGTCAACTGACGAGAGCGATTCTGACGACCCTTTGGAAGGTCCATCTTCAGCGGTCCCTCATAGCTGTAGGAAAAGAATGAATAAATCTTCTCATAAGCTACCTAGTAAGGGTTCGAAGGTGTCTTCCGAAGGGCTTCGAAAAGTTACAGCTAACGGGAATCGGGAAAAATCACCGAAGCAAAAAGCTCCTGGTCTCGGAAAACTCAATTCCGAGATGGAATTCCCACCGCTTCCAGGGACTAAAAAATCCCCAAGCGTCCCTGAAAATTCACCAGAGAACCAACTAGGTGCTGGACTTATAAAGTTCTCTGATGTTGTGGACTGGATTTTTACAACTTTCAATATTTCAGACCCTCTTAGAAGCATTTTAATTGCTTTCATGCCAACAGTAAAAACATATTTGAAGCAGTTGACTGCAAATTGGCCCCTTCTTTCAGCGATTGTATCTTTCGATGGCTAAATCATCCACCGAGGTCACGGATCTAATCACTGTTTTACAGTGGAATTGCAGAAGTATTATCCCAAAAATAGATTCATTTAAATTTCTAGTAAACAATCTGAAATGTGACGCATTTGCATTGTGCGAAACTTGGCTAACTTCTGAAATACCCTTAAACTTTCACGATTTTAACATTATTCGTCTGGATCGAGATAATCCCTATGGAGGAGTACTTTTGGGGATCAAAAAGTGCTATTCTTTCTATCGCATTAACCTCCCCTCGATACCAGGTATTGAAGTTGTCGCATGTCATGTTACAATCAAAGGTAAGGACCTTTGCATTGCTTCCATCTACATTCCCCCAAGAGCCTCGGTTGGGCATCGGTGGCTCAGTGATATCGCAGAGCTCCTTCCTGCACCGACGTTGGTTTTAGGAGACTTTAACTCACACGGTACGGGATGGGGCTGTCTTCACGATGATAACAGATCAACTATGATCCATGATATCTGCGACAACTTCAATATGACAATCTTGAATACGGGAGAAATGACACGGATTCCTGCACCACCAGCAAGACCAAGTGCGCTGGATTTATCCCTTTGCTCGACATCGCTACGGTTGGATTGCACGTGGGAGGTAATTCCTGATCCCCACGGTAGCGATCATCTACCGATCGTAATATCAATCACCAGCGGCTCAAAACCATCGAAGACAATCAATGTTTCGTATGACCTCACACGAAATATTGATTGGAATAGCTATGCGACCTCGATATCTGAGAAACTTGAAAGAACTCAACAACTTCCTCCGGAGGAAGAGTACACGTTTTTGGCTGGCTTGATTCTCGACACCGCGACTCAAGCTCAGACGAAACGTGTACCCGGCGCGAAAACTAACATCCGTCCTCCCAACCCGTGGTGGGACAAAGAGTGCACAAATTTAAACGCGGAGAGAGCCTCCGCGTACAAAATATTCAGAAAAAATGGAACACCTGATAATTACCGGAATTACGCGGCGTTAGACGTTAAAATTAAAAACTTGATTAGAGCTAAGAAACGCGGTTACTGGCGTCGGTTTATAGACGGCTTAACGAAAGAAACATCTATGAGTACTCTTTGGAACACAGCCCGACGAATGCGCAATCATAACACCACGAATGAAAGCGAGGAATATTCCAACCGCTGGATATTCGATTTCGCTAAAAAAGTATGCCCAGACTCTGTTCCGGAACAGAAGATCACCCGCGCCGCGACACCAAATACAAACGAAACACCGTTTTCGATGGTAGAGCTCTCACTTGCACTCTTGTCATGTAGCAATAAAGCCCCGGGATTAGACAGAATAAAATTCAACTTGTTGAAAAATCTGCCAGACCCCGCCAAAAGGCGCTTGTTGAGTTTATTCAATAAGTTCCTTGAGGACAACATTGTTCCACATGACTGGAGACAAGTGAGAGTGATCGCCATTCAAAAACCAGGAAAATCAGCCTCCGATCACAATTCGTATCGGCCGATTGCTATGCTTTCCTGTATCCGGAAATTGTTCGAAAAAATGATTCTCTTCCGTCTAGACAATTGGGTCGAAACTAATGGCTTACTTTCAGATACACAATTTGGTTTCCGCAGGGGTAAAGGAACGAACGATTGTCTTGCGTTGCTCTCAACAGAAATTCAAATGGCATTTGCTCGTAAAGAACAAATGGCGTCAGTTTTCCTTGACATTAAGGGGGCTTTTGACTCAGTTTCTATAAATATCCTATCTGAGAAGCTGCATCAGCATGGTCTTTCGCCAGTTTTGAACAACTTTTTACATAATCTATTGTCTGAGAAACACATGTATTTCGCGCATGGTGATTTGTCGACAATACGTTTCAGTTACATGGGTCTTCCTCAGGGCTCATGCTTAAGCCCCCTTCTATACAATTTTTACGTAAACGACATCGATAAATGTATCAACACATCTTGCACGCTAAGACAACTTGCCGACGACAGCGTTGTGTCCATTATAGGACCCAAAGCTGGCGATCTGCAAGGGCCGTTACAAGATACTCTTGTCAACTTATCCACATGGGCTCTTCAAATGGGTATCGAATTCTCTACGGAGAAAACTGAGCTGGTTGTATTTTCGAGAAAGCGAGAACCAGCACAATTACAGCTTCAACTAGGGGGTGAAACCATAGCTCAGGTCTTCACATTTAAATATCTCGGGGTCTGGTTCGACTCCAAAGGCACCTGGGGATGTCACATTAGGTATCTGAAAAGAAAATGCCAACAAAGAATCAACTTTCTTCGTACAATAACCGGGTCGTGGTGGGGTGCCCATCCAGGAGACCTGATCAGGCTGTACCAAACAACGATATTGTCCGTGATGGAATACGGATGCTTTGGCTTCCGATCCGCGGCGAACACTCATTTCATCATGCTGGAAAGAATTCAGTATCGTTGTTTGCGTATTGCCTTGGGTTGCATGCAATCGACTCATACGATGAGCCTCGAAGTGCTGGCGGGTGTTCTCCCATTGAAAAACCGGTTCTGGGATCTCTCATATCGTTTGCTCATTCGATGCGACATTTTGAATCCTCTGGTGATTGAAAATTTCGAAAGGTTAGTTGAGCTTAATTCTCAAACCCGTTTTATGTCCTTGTATTTTGATTACATGGCTCAGAATATTAATCCTTCTTTGTTTGTTTCCAACCGTGCTCATTTCTTGGATACTTCTGATTCTACTGTGTTTTTCGACACATCCATGAGAGAAGAAATTCGTGGAATTCCGGCTCACGTGCGCCCTCAAGTGGCCCCAAATATTTTTTATAATAAATTTAGAACAGTCAACTGTGAAAAGGTGTTTTACACTGACGGATCAAACATCAACGAGTCCACAGGCTTCGGCATCTTCAATCAAAACATCACCGCTTCTTACAAACTCAGTGATCCGGCTTCAGTTTACGTCGCAGAATTAGCTGCTATTCAGTACACCCTCGAGATCATTGAAACGTTGCCCAAAGACCATTACTTCATTGTCACGGACAGTCTAAGCTCAATAGAAGCTCTCCGAGCAATGAAGCCAGGAAAGTATCCCCCTTATTTCCTGGGGAAAATACGGGAACATTTGAGTACTTTATCTGAACGGTCTTATTTAATATCGTTAGTCTGGGTCCCTTCGCATTGTTCCATTCCGGGCAATGAAAAGGCAGACTCATTGGCTAAAGTGGGCGCATTGGAAGGTGATATTTATGAAAGACCAATCTGCTTCAATGAATTTTTCAGTATCTCTCGTCAGAAAACTCTCGAAAGTTGGCAAACTTCATGGAGCAATGACGAACTGGGACGATGGCTACACTCCATTATCCCTAAGGTATCGACGAAACCTTGGTTCAAGGGGATGAACGTGAGTCGTGATTTCATTCGCGTTATGTCACGACTCATGTCAAATCACTATACATTCAACGCACATCTCCGGCGTATCGGGATCGTGGAGAACGGGCTCTGCACCTGTGGCGACGGTTATCAGGACATCGAGCATGTCGTGTGGTCGTGCGTAGAGTATCGCGACGCCAGGTCGAAGCTACTGGAATCCCTCAGGGCCCGAGGTAGACCGCCTGAGGTTCCGGTTCGGGATGTGTTGGCGAGTCGGGATAGTTCATATATGCTTCTCATATACCAGTTTCTCAAACACATTAATATACAAGTGTAATCTGTTACATCTGGCTTAGAAAGTTCCTCCTATTTATCGACGTTGTTTCAACTGTGGCTAAGAATTATTTCTCAACTGCAGGTTCGACACTAACTTCCGCCGATTATCCCGATTCCTCATCTGTCCACCATCTTCATCGGAACTAACAAGATCTTTTTGCTGTCACTAACCTTCGCTTCCCCCCTCCCCGTCTCTTCACCATCTCGATGTCAACTGATTAGATCTCTGTCGTTTTAGTCATTTCATTCCCATATCCCCTTTTTACTCCGTTTTCCGCAATATTTACTTCGCTATATTTTTTTTTTCATTTTCTTCTGTAACAACACCATCATCGCCCACGGAAACTTATCAACAGCATGCGGGCCACCCGCCGGGTATTCGTAACCTGGGGGTGTTTCCCGCGGACCCACACGGACCGAAGAATGCGGCCAACATGAATATTCACCAACGCCATATGGAAGACTCTCATGAAATATTCAATTCACCGGCCGATCACCACATGAAGGCTGGATCTGCCAAAGTCAACCACTGCGACCCAAATATGACATTACTTAATGATACAACCCTAGTTTTAAGTTAGTCGTAAATTTTAAATTAGTAAAAGCCCTTGGCATCTTAGAGCTTAAGCAGTGTGCCTTAAACATTATATTCTTGAATAAAAAAAAAAAAAAAGGCATCACTACACCACTAGGTGGATTCAAACAGATTTTAATCCCGGCCTCATATAGTGAAGAGTATGGCATTTTAAAACGAAAATGTCTCTTAAATGTGAAAAATCTGTTACTAAAAAGGGAAGGTTTCATTCCTAATGGATAGAGTGACCTAGTAAGTTTATACTCCAATGGACTCTTCTCTAGCAAAGTCCTGGCATTACATTCCTTTTGTGGAATTTGGCCTTTCTGTTTCAACAGACTTCGCAGCCGATTCTTAGTGTACAGAATCATTGCCTGGCTAGTACTATGGATCCTACTGACACTAAGAATCCTTCCAGGTCGGGGGGCTAGAACATACGACATCTGGCTTGTAAGACCAGCGTCCTATGCATTGAACCGCCAACCCGGGACGCTTCTCTACTCATGATGAATAAACAAGTAAATAACATTTGCTTATATTTGTGACACAAACAAAATGAAAACCGTACACAATTGTTCCGAAAAAGGGTAATATACAATTAAATCCCCAGAGTCAAATATGTCACAGTATGAACTGATAAAACTTAAATGAGAGACAGAGAGTTACTGAAAACGAATAAACTGAGGTCTGTTTTGTATGCGGCTTTTTAAGCGAAGTTTCAAAGTTATCCATTTGTTTTTTGTTTTGTCTTAGAAATGCATGAGACGTCGAGATCTGGTGTTATCCTGAATTTTTTTTAGTCAACTCTTTGAAACTTAGAAAAGATAATGACCTCAGTGTAGTTACATTTTTTTCACTACACAACCTTGCCTCAGTCTAACAATGCATTTCGGAATAAAATTCAAAATTGTCATCTGAAGTAAATTGTATCGAAAGTTATCGCAGGAAACGCATCGTATCGCGCTGATCGTCAATCTGAGCAGATTTTGAAGCACATAAAATAAGACTCACCTGCGAAACAAAACTGGAGATTCGCCGCACCCGTCGAACACTGGAAACGCGGTACCGAGAGCGAACGTTGCAATTCGTCACACTTCATTCACATCAAACACATCACACGTCACAGAAAGTCACAAATCACCGGCGAGCGGCGCAGATTCAAAAACTCGGATGGAATAATCATCATCATCATCATCATTGGGTTGCTTCCGTTTCCGCGATTGCACTCTTCAAAGGTTTAGACATTCGCCGTGTTCGGCGCACTGAGACGCGAACTTCGCGGTTCGATCTGTAGCGATTTTTGGTACAATTCGTCGTCGTCCAGCAGCAACGATGTATCCAGGAGGTAGGACGTAACTTTCGGTATGTGATCGATTTTGTATGGTGTCTGTTGGAAATGGCGAATCTCGCGTATCACGTGTGCAATCTGAAAACAAGAATAACAAAACGGGAAGGGCGTGAGAGTGGAATCGAGTCGGGTCGGTAGGAACTGCACCGAGTGCAATTGGGCGGAAAGGTTTTTAGCGAAATCGAAACACTCCGCTCATTGTTCGCCACTCGGTCGCTAAGCTCACTCACCGATTCATCTTCATAAATCAGGTGCCACTGCTCGATTTATGGGTACTCACCATGCGCATTTTGGAAAAATTTAGCAATCGGTCCGGTGTAAAGTCCGGCGTACCTTCCTCGATGAAGGAAAGGTCAGTTAGATACATGCCCAGGTACGGAATGCAGGGTGGGTCACAGCGATGCAGTGCCTCACGCATCACTCGAAAGCGCCCATCGGAACACACCACAGCCTGCAGTTTGGTGATTGTCGATTTGATCTGAAATGAAATGGAACGTAAAAATGGGTTACGGTTTGATTGGCTTTTGTGCGTTTCGATAGCAAATCTATTCGACCAATTTCTTGTTCTCTGCGTTCGCTCCGATTGGGGCTGGTATTGATTGATACACGTTACGCGATTGTGACGAGAAAACTGCAGCACCTGATTCATTCAAGTGACTAAAATACTTTACATGACAATAACGTGACCTGAGACTAGGTATGCGTTTTTTTCGCATTAAATGAGACTGTTTCAATATCACAAAATAAACACTAAAAATAACGAGCGGCTTTCTACACTTTACACGAGAATGTCCCTTTTTCCATTAGCTTCATTTACCTCTACAGCCAAGTCAAGCCAAACCAAACTCGAACTGTTTTATTTCCGAAGTTTGTCCATAACTTCAGCTCATTATATACCTTTTATCCCATGCCATGCCACTGGGGGGACCATGGTAAACCTTGCAGTTGTGGTTTTTCTTTCGCTTTTGTTTAGAGATATTGTATAAATACTATCCGAACAATTTGTGGTAGGACCATTAGCCTCAATGTTCCTTCACACATGAAAAGCAATGAGCTGGTTCCTAATGCATATTGACAGTTTGTTGTTTTTGCCTTTCTCTATAGAAAGGCATTAGAATTGCTGGAAAACCGACTTTAGAACGGAGCCTCGGAGACCCATAGTATTATATACCATTCGACTCAAAACTCTTAAAACTGCATGAAACATCGAAATTTAGTGTCATCTCAAAAAAAATTTTTTTGAAAAAAATCAACTTTCTGGGACTTTTTATATTTTTTCTAAGTCCCAAAAAGTCATCTATTTCAAAAAAAATTTTTTTCGAGATGACACTAAATTTCGATGTTTCATGCAATTCTAAGCCTTTTGGCATCAAAAATTTTTTTTCGATTTCGAAAATTTCATGCACTCCCCATGGTGATTTTTCAAAATATATGAAAATTTCACTAAGTGGACTAAGAAGGCTTTTTACCTTTTTTTAGATTAGCATCACTGATTACAAATAGGCAACGCAAATGTCGAGCACTAGTTTGGAAAAATGATGCTGACTGTGTGACATAAACACTGAAGCATGCTTTTGTGAACTACTCGAATCAATCTGAATCAATTGGTGACAAAATTAGTATCCAAAATTATTTAATAAAACTATGGAACATATTTTCATGAGACTGTTATGGAAGAAGAGAAAGGCATTATCACACCACTAGGTGGATTAAGAAGGGTTTTTCAAACAGTGTAAGCGTTCCATTTTTTCATGCATTGCTGGAGGAAATTATCGGTTAAATTTTTCTATCAATGTAAAGCACAAACAGTTCTTGTATTAGGTGTACAGCTTTGCTTCCGCCCTTTTTTTTCCAAAATTTAAAGCTTTATTGCGAAAAAATGCTCACAGTCGTATTATTCAAAGTATTGTCCGTCGCTAGCGACAACTTTCTCCAATATTTCCGGAAATTTTCGGATCCCGGCTCGAAAAAAGGAGCTATCCATGAAGCAATCCATTTTTCCAACTCTTCGAAGGATTGAAAATGTTGATCTGCCAGGCTGTGTACCATACTAAAAATACCAGCTTGTCATTATTTTAAAATTTGTTATACTGAAACAAAAAATATATAAAATCAATCTTCCGAACTGAGTTGCTTCACTGTTTTTACCATCACGACTAGAGAGACTCATGGGTTACTATGATTGATGCTGCATGGGTAGTTTCGTCAGTGAAACCCATGAAAAATCGAAAAATTTTGTCCATTTCTGTTGTGAATACGACTCACTTAATTTTGAGGTGCCTTTTCAAAATCTACCGTCTGAGAGTGTGATAAGTTTTCGATCGTGAATATCTCCGAAAATACCCATATTGCAAGGGTTTTCAGGGAATATCGATAAACCGGAAGTCGACATCTTGGATTTCAGAACCACCTCAAACATCGTTTTCCGACATCTACTCATCAATTCCGTTCCGAAGATACCCATATTGTTAGGGGTTTTAGGAAATCTCAATAAACCGGAAGCCGCCATCTTGGATTTTGAAACGAGCCCAAGCATCATTTTCTTGCACTTACTCTTCACATCCGTTCCGAAAATAAACATATGATGCGCGGTTTCCACAATAATTACACAAAACTTTTTTTACGAAGTAAATTTCAAATAACGTAAACTTTTTTTACGAACCAAATCCCAAATAACGTAAACTTTTTTTACGAACTACTTCTTTTTACGAACCCCCGTTTAGTTCGTAAATGGAGGTTTCGGTGTATCGTAGGGAATTCCTCTATTTGGCCCTTCAGAATGCCAGAAATGAATCCAGTACAACACTTTGAAAGTTTTTTTCCCTCAAATATGCAAATCCGAAATGAAATAATCGACATCTAAATTCTGTATGTTGCTATTTTTCCATTTAAAACGCAAAGCAGACGTAAACTTTACACTATTCATGTAACACTTGGTGGATATTGAACCGAGATCAAGTTGGAATAATCAGAACGATGAGACGTTAACGAAAGGATTCGTGACACATAGTGTAGTTTTGTGGAAGCTTTGGTACTATTCAAAAAGTAGCCGCAATGCACTCGAAGAATTAGATTCGCAGAATTTTCAAATTCGTCAAAACAAAATTTTATTCGAAAAATGAATGAATTATGTTTCGTTCTGTTCCTGTTATTATTTTTGAATGACAATCCGAATAATAATTGGATCTTCATTTTATATAGCTGAATACAAAACTTGTAATAGGTAATGTTAGAGACATAACTGCGAGATTGACGTAGGACTACTGTCGACAAGAGGCAGTTAGCTAGAAAAATGCACATTTATTTTGGTACATTGTTCTCATAATAAATCCATTACCATTTCTCCAACAACATTCAATACAGTTCATAAATATTTCTACGAGCAACATTCCGACAAAAATCGGTTGCTTCTCGTTTGGCGAACGGCGCACAAAGTAAATCTGCCACATGCTGGTGAGCCCTTCCCTACAGCACTAACGTTCTGCACCAAGTCGCGGCACCCATGAGTACACTTATTCTGATTGAAAATCGACTTTATGAAATTAAATTAATGTATATGAAGAAATCTAATTAACCTTTTCCTTGATTCTTTATGGAGACACACAAATGGTTAGGAACTAAATGATTTGACCGTAATTGTGGATTTTAACACTACCATTTATGACCATTGGAACTGTCGATTTATATATGTATTCTCTCCGTTGTGTTCATAGCGAAGGCCGCACTGCGAACGGATCGTCCGTCCGTCCAGCAGCAGAATTGCAGACAGTGCGGATCAATTCGATACTGAAGCAATTTTTGTGATGGATTTTCTTTCAACGTGATTTCGTTTGCACATTATTCCAAAAGAGCGGTTCCAACGGTTACAAAAAAATAACAATAACACATGGATCAATAAGTCCCGAAACTAACAATGGAAACAACCTTTTTTTTCAAAATTTTTTTTGATTCATCAACATAATCACCTTTTAGGGTGATACAATGGTTCCAACGTTTTTTTTTTTCGATAAACTGCTTTCTGAATCATCGACTCGTTGCTGTTTTTGTTCCATCGAAAGCAATCGCGGCACCCACTTGGAAAAAACCTTTTTCATGCTCAATTTTTCATAAAGGATAGTAAATACACTTCCATATCATATCTGCGTCATCTCAGCAATCTCACGGAGCTTCACTTTACGATCTTTCGTTATAATTTTTGTCACTTCACTCACATTTTCCGGTGTAACGGTCTACCCGAGCGTTCCGCTTCATTTGTGTCGGTACGGCCATGTTCAAACTCTGCGAACCACCGACGAATCGTTGCTTTTGATGGACAAGAGTCCGGATAACATTTTTCAATCCACTGTTTCGCTTGCACGGTGTTTTTACCCATTAAAAAACAATCTTTTATCAAAACACGAAACTCGGTTTTTTTCCATTTTTTAAACAAACTACAAAACGACGACTACTCCAACCTCGATAACTCAGCTGTTTCTGGTCGGATCGACTTAAAATTTTGACCCGTTTCAAGCAAAGGTTAGTACTCTAGAAAGACGTGGTTACTGGTTTACTACGAGCGCCATCTCTGCTTTAGTCTCGGGACTTATTGATCCATGTGTTAGAGAGAATTTTGAGGTTGATTACTCTATTTCGAATTTTCGTTTTGCCTTTCTCTATAGAAAGGTATCAGAATTGATGGAAAAACCGACTTTTGAACGGTGCCTCGGTGACCCATAGTGTTATATACCATTCGACTCAGTTCGACGAGATAGGAAAATGTCTGTGTGTGTGTGCATTTTTCGAAGATATTTGTACGCCCTCAATTTTATCAGAGATAACTGAACCGAATTTAATAAACTTATACTCGTTTGAAAGCTACTGTCGGGCCATCGATCAAATTCAAAGATCAAATGGCTGTGACTATTGGTTCCGGAGATATGATTGTATAAGTGACGTAACCGACTAAACGCGTTATATTTTACCGCTCTAATGTATATAAGAGTGATAATATTTTGGGATCACCTCTAATTTCGTAAAGCTTCAGTGCTCAAAAGTTTAAGCACCTCGAAAAAAGTCCTCATGCAAAATTTGAGCTAAATCGGACAAATCACCATAGGGAGAGTACATGGAATTTTCGAAATCGAAAACTTTTTTTGATGCCGAAAATCTTAAAATTGTAAATCTTAAAAAGCTCTGAGCTCAAGTTGTAGATGGAAACGCATGGTATTTAGTTCTAAGGACATGTGATATATGATTTTAGAACTAAATATCATGCGTCTCCATCGAATGATGACAATTTGATGGAGACGCATGCTTTTCCGAATGAATTATTTTATTATTTAAGTCTGATATTATACCCGTCCACATTTTTTAAAAAATCTGAAAAAATACGGCGTAATGTACTCATGAAAGATTATTACGAAAATTTTCAAACATAATCAAATCAAAACTTTTAAATTTTATGACATAATTTTTTTTAATATTTATGTTGGAAATTGATGATGAACAAAATTTACAAAAAAAAAATTAAACGTGGATTTCACTGACAATCTTGAGAATTTTGGTAAACATAGCTAAACTCTAAAAATTATTATATTTTTGTATTGGACAAAATATCCCGACAAATTTTATGTACAACCTAAACACAATTGGTAACTGGTTCTAATTTTGTTTTAGGATTTCCGTAGAATCTCAAAAAAATCGGTAGAAGATCGGAAATTTTACTATTACGTTCCAACGTTTCTGAAAATCAAAGTGAATATATTGCAATTCGTGTTGGTTTTGTCTATTTCATAAAAACTTTGAATTTGAAGAGTTTGAATTTTATTAATAAAATAATAAATAAGAGTTTTATATACTAATCCATGGCAAAAGAAACCAACTACAATTTTAAAATAATACATTGCTTGATTTTTGTTTTACAAGCATTTAAGAGCAAAAACATGTATCTTAAATTTTCCTCTATCTTAAACTTAAATCTACCCTCAACGACATCAATTATAGAATTATTTCGGAATGTATAGAATTCGAAAATAATTTAAATTTTCCATTCGTAAATTCCACTCGAAAATCTATCGTATACTTGTTTTACAATTCAGAAAAAGTAGAATTACGAATTTAGCACAAAAAATCTAACGAAATTATGTGAAATCTGTTTTTATCCACCTAATGATGTAATGATGCCTTTCTCATATGTCTCTTATGCTCATATAAAAAAGAAGTGGTATTCTTCAAACAATTTAGTTTGATTTTTGAAAAACATAGAAGCTAGTGCATGAACTAGTGTAACCAACAGAATGAAACAGTTCTCAGATCGGTTAGACCATCTTTCTCAGTGAAGTGTGTTCCACTATTCCAGGTACTTCTGAAACTGGAATCGCGCCGAATATTGGCTTTGCAGCAGCTTTTGCGATTAGCACCAACAGGTTATCTACCTGCAGCTTACAGTTGTCTTCGACTCGAAACACGACCTTTCCGTTTGAATGGTTTTTACTGAATGAAATCCTGCACTTATGTTACTTTTGTATATAAAATTTATACTATATAGGATAATGCAAAAAGGTATGTAGCTTACGATTTTTCGTAAAATGTGAGAGATAAATATCTTGATAACATGATGTCTTAAGGTAAGATAAGTAAGACTAACCATAAATCGTAAAAGCTCTATAAACTATGAACCTTAACTTTGCAATAGAAGTTCGATTGTTTGATATATCATTCGAATTGCACATTTCACCATTCTCAGATTAAAATAAAAAGGGTTACAATTGGTGACGAAAACTCATTGATAGAAAATTATTATACCAATCCAGTTATTATACCAATCCATAGCTCAATTTATGAGTGTCAAACGATTTTTTTAGTTTCCCTTTTTATTGAAGAAAGTAACCGTAAATTGAAGGGATTGGAGTAATATGTAGGGGAAGGTGTTCGGTTGCCGGCACCCCACCGTAACTTTCGACAGAAAGCAGATAGCGTCAATCCGACAAATGTCATGTGTGTGTAATAGCAGCACGTTCTTTTTGTGCCGAATACCAAACAAACAGTCACTTATACTTTTTGCTGCGTTCAAAATAACTTTTAATTACGTGTATATCAACACAAAAGGTTTTTCTGACTTTTTTTAGAATATCATGAATTGAAGAGCACCAATCGGAAAGGTGAGTGGATTGAATATTTATGAGGTGGAATAGATCTATTTCGTGATTTAAAACCGGATGCTATCAAAATTATCGCAACCAAAGAGTTTTTTTTGTCATTTTCAAAATGTCTACCAATTTCGGTTAACGGCCCTCAATTTTTTTCGACAAATCGTGAAAAATTGTCAGTGATATGCAGGCTGCTGTCGAGACAAAGTAAGTCAATGTTTTGGCCAAACACCTAGCTGCTCATACAGCAGATTTACCGGCTAAGAAAAAACGTGGAAGACCGGCCAAATCAACACCAAAGGCTCCACCATCCAAATATTCGACCAAGAGAGCCAAGGCGAAGTCACCATCAGACAATGAAGACTTTTGTCAAAAACGCTTCTAAAAAGAATAAATTCTGTTTTAACTTTGAATAGCTGCAGTCTTCACTTATATTTTTCTATTTTTTGCGAAATTTCTTGGTGTGCCGTCAACCGAACTCCTTTTTTAAAATGGTCAAAATTTATCGCTTTACTAAATTGATAACAATTTTTTTCAATCAAATGAATCGACTTAGTTTCTTAATCAGTTGTTAGCAAGGGACTTTAGCTTTCCATTGATGTATAGATGTCCGCATAATGTGCACTAAGTTAAAAGTTATGAGCTTAAAAGAAAAGGGTGCCGAAAACCGAACACTCACTCTTAACACAAATAAATTCTGGTATTCGAAAGTTTCAGAATTGTTGAAGCATTTCTTGAGATTGATGAATGTGGAAGTCGATCCATCTCAGCTCCAGTAGTCATCTCAAATACGTAAACCGTTAGTTAGAGTGGGATTTGCTCTCTCTCTCTCTCTCTCTCTCTTTCTCTTTCTGTTCGGTAGACTGAGACTCTGATAGTAGACTGATGAGTATGACAGTAGTATTGCACAATTTTCTGCGGTATTGCTTCTTAGAGTCGAAGCAAAGATAATTTATCCGATTTTTTTTACAATTTTTTGATTTGAATGTAGAGTAACCGGCAAAATGGTGACTCTACTAATGAGATGACTATGGATACAATACTTATCCTAAAATTTACAAAATTTCTGAATTAAAAAACGAATGTATTGTCATCTATTTGAAAAAGTAATTGAACAATTTTTTTTCTTGAATGTTCACTAGATTTTTGCGCTCGGTTTCCTGTTCAACAAAAGTGTTGAAATAATTTAAACTTCATGTTTTGTCAAAAAATTTGAATGTTATTAGTGTAACTCAAATTTTAAGCTTCTCGGCATTGACAGCAAGCGATAGAAATTTGAAAACATATTTATTACAATACAATATAACTCGGAAATTATAAAAAAAAATTTCAGATTCTACGGTAAACCTAAAACAAGATCAGAATTTCAGTAGTTATAAATTGCGTTTAGGTTGTGCATAAAAATTATTTAGATCCAATACAATAATATTATTATTTTTAGAGTTTAGGTTCATTTAAAAAAAATTTAAGATTGTCAGTGAAATCCAACTTTCAGTTTTTTTTGTAAATTTTGTTCATAATAAATTTTCAACTAAAATATTAAAAAAAATATGTCATAATATTTAAAAGTTTTGATTTGATTTTTTTGACAAAATTTTCCCAATAATAGAAATTTTCTGTATTTGTACCAAATTTTTTGAGATTCTTCGAACGGATATACAATTTTGTTCATCAATATATTGTTTCTAGTAATGACTCCAATATTTTTGAGCAGAAAAATGTACATGTCATCACTTTAATTTTTGAGTTATATACAAACGTGTGAAAAAAAAACAATTAGAGGGTTGTATGCAAGACACGACCGATCACGATTACATTAAAAATTAAATAATTCTAAGGTATCCATAATAAA
Source organism: Malaya genurostris (assembly GCF_030247185.1). Lineage (NCBI taxonomy): Eukaryota > Metazoa > Arthropoda > Insecta > Diptera > Culicidae > Malaya > Malaya genurostris. Next base: position 69,275,046 of record NC_080571.1, read on the forward strand.
TACAAAAATAAAGATGATGGTGGATGCACTAAAAGTCACAAATTACAAACTTGCTATACTTTCAGTGTTTACATTTTTGGCGAATGATCAAAATGACAATTAGATTCTTTCAGAATAATTGATTCTACTCTATTTTATGCCTTCAACAAATTTTTACATTTGAAAATTTTTGGAAAATATCCTTTAAATGAAAGTCAATTATGATGATTTCAAAGTTACCTAAAAGATCACTTTTGGATACGAACAACCTCAAGATATAAATCTGGACAAATGAAACGATTTCATATCATAATAATTTTCAAGACAGAGAACGTACAAACTTAATCATTTTATAAACAGCGATTAGAGAAGATTTTAAATATTTTGATCGAAAAATATGAATGTGAAAAATTTGAATAACCGTCAACCAATAAACTCATTAATAATGTAATTTTAAGGATCCTTCGTTAAAAAGCGTTCATAATCTGCGGAAAGTGTCTGGAAATAGAATGGCAGCAATACAAGGAAGAAAATATGTGACACAGTCCACAGAACATATTTTGTTACTTTAATTGATTTTCACTTTTGCATATTAAGGAACCAATGCATACGCAACCAAATTCCTTAATTTTGTTCATATTTTAACTTGATTTTATTATTACATGAACAAACATTGTCATTGTTACAACGCATGTAGTGATAAGACACTTCTTGTTTTGATGTAAATGATAATTTAACTGAAACTGGCGGTAACCCGAATTTAGTAAGGATTTCAATGATACATGTAAAATCACAGATCAGCTTGTGTTGAGTTTATCTCTAATACTGTATTTTATTGCATCTGATAATTGTGATGTATGTGAGTCTGTGCAACTTATTTGTACTAAGTTCCGAATCTTTTGAAGTGTTTTATTCCTGATGGGACAACAGCAAATCGATACTGCATAACGATTTGCATTGCATTATTTTGCTACACTTAGTCTGGATCCCTTCTATAAGATTCTTGGAAGCAAGAATCGATCAAAATATTATGCTTTATACTTCAATTAGGTTACACGATTATTTTTTTGGTTTAATAATAGGGTCTGAGGGATTATGCTGAGAGATAGTTCTTTGTATTTAGCTACATTTGATGAAAAAGCATTACCCATTATTATCATTATAGCACAACTTTATACTGAATTGGTTTGCGCGCCACCGTGTTGTTTGTATGTAAATGGAGATTTCAGTATGCTAACAGATCGGCTGAAAAGTTCGTATCGTTTCTATGAGAGGGCGCCACTAGAATTAAATCCATACCATTTTCAGTTAGTACCAACCTTCAAAAGATACGTGTATAAATTTGACAGCTGTCTGATTATTAGTTTGTGAGATATTGCATTTTGAGTGAAGCTACTTTTGTTATTGTGAAAAAAGTGAAAAAAAAAAGGAATTTCGTGTGTTGATGAAACACTACTTTTTATGAAAAAAAGTGCCGCCGATACCAAAAAAATGGCTTGATGAGTGTTATCCAGACTCTGCACCGGGCGAAGCAACAATTCGTAAGTGGTTTGCAAAACTTCGTACTGGTCATATGAGCACCGAAGACGATGAACGCAGTGGACGTCCAAAAGAGGCTGTTAACGATGAAAACGTGAAAAAAATCCACAAAATGATTTTCAATGACCGTAAGTAACGTAAACGATAAGTTGATCGAGATAGCTGACACCCTAAATATATCAAAGGAACGTGTTGGATATATTATTCACGAATATTTGGATATGAGAAAGCTTTGTGCAAAATGGGTGCCGCGTGAGCTCACAATCGATCAAAAACAACAACGAATTGATGATTCTGAGCAGTGTTTGGAGCTGTCATATCGAAATAAAACCGATTTTTTTCGTCGATATATAACAATGGACGAAACATGGCTCCATCACTTCACTCCGGAGTCCAATCGACAGTCAGCTGAGTGGACTGCACGCGATGAACCGAACCCAAAGCGTGGAAAGACTCAACAATCGGCCGGTAAGGTTATGGCGTCTGTATTTTGGGATTCGCATGGTATAATTTTCATCGACTACCTTGAAAAGGGAAAAACCATCAACAGTGACTATTATATAGCGTTATTAGAGCGTTTGAAGGACGTAATTTCAAAAAACTGCCTCATTTGAAGAAGAAAAAAGTTTTGTTTCATCAAGACAATGCACCGTGTCACAAGTCGATGAAAACCATGATGAAATTGAATGAATTGGGCTTCGAATTGCTCCCTCATCCACCGTATTCTCCAGATTTGGCCCCCAGTGACTTTTTCCTGTTTTCAGACCTCAAGAGAATGCTCGCTGGTAAAAAATTTAGAAGCAATGAAGAGGTAATCGCTGAAACTGAGGCCTATTTTGAGGCAAAGGACAAATCGTACTACAAAAATGGTATCAAAAAGTTGGAAGATCGCTATAATCGCTGTATCGCCTCTGATGGCAATTATGTTGAATAATAAAAACGAATTTTGGCAAAAAAAATGTGTGTTTCTATTAAACGATACGAACTTTTCAGCCGAACTGTTAACTACCCGTTGACAAATTAAAACATTTTCGAACTTTTTCGAATCAAGTTAAATGAGGAAAATTTATCAATAAATCACAGCGATACAAACGCTTCAAATTAGGTTCGAAAAATCTATCGCCGATAATTCTAAGTTGGCCTGCTAGTTACCGGAGAATCAAGATAAGCCATGGGTAAACTAATGCAGAAATGTATTCGGGCATATATTTATAGATTCCCTTTTGTGCTATAGTTCATACTGCGCAAATCGGACGAGAGTTTGACATCATTTACTGAGACTGTCATTGGCTCGTGAAAACATAGGTCAATTCAATCCAATATTTCAATGGTATGCAATTGTGATACTTAAATGACGTTACCGCAAAGGTTTAAGTTAAATGTTCTCGAATCGATTGGTAGTTAAATTATATAAATTCATCAACAAATGACTGAGTTCTAAGCGATCAAAATTATGACAGAAAAGTTAGCAAAAGCGACAATCCAACGAGCGAACGCATACACAATCTAGTCATCACCTCACGACGTGTTTCATTCACAGTCAAGCATCAACTGAAACCAGAAATGATTTGCAGCATATATTTATAGATTCCTCTTCGAACTACCCAGAATGATGCGGTGCTTTTATGCATGACGCAAAGCCTCCTATGCCGATTAAGAAAATGACGTCAATTTGGTCAGCTGGGATTGGTGGATGAAAACATAGGTCAATTCTAACCATTTTTTCAATACTATGCTATTGAAATACTGAAACGACGCACAGTGGTTCGAATCAATAAAAACGTGGACATAAATCAGTAGCTGCCAAACCGTTCTTTTAATGCATATAGTTGCTTTTAAGAATTTTTTTACAAATATATACCGCGTAATTTGATTCTATCCCTAATTGTTCATAGCCTACTTTGACAAAAAATATAACCATAACTTTTTTTCTGAAGAAATAGAAAATTTTTTTCTTCTACAAAGCTTTAGAACTATTGAAAATAATTTACTTTGTCAAATATACCAAAAGTGTAGGTCGCACCGTTATAGAAAGCGTTTTCATGGCAACCCCCCTAAAATCAGTTTTTTGTTACCTATGATAAAACCTTACACCGAAGCGAAATATGCAACAATATGCAGCTGATTTTACAAAATTTATAGGAGAAGATATACTCAATACTATAGAAATAAATCTAAGTGGAACATTTTTGAGGCCTTTTCAAAGTTAGTTTTAGTTATTGAATTATGACAACCCCCTTAAAACTAGTTTTCTAATCATAACTTGTTTCAAGTTAGTTTTTTCTACATACTTTATTTGGAATAATTGTAGAAAATATAAAATCCCATAATTTTGTAGAAGGTAATGCATAGGTTTATTATTTTCTGGAGAAGTTATACATCATTTTACCTATTTTTATCTAGGAAACCTTATACTGAAGCGAAATATGTCACTTAATGCAGCACACTAATCCAGTTTATTTTCCAATGAGAATATCCTGAGTACTATTCGTGTGACTCATTTTCACTATGGCCATGCTGAATGGTTAAGAAACGGAGGGTGTCACGCGTCTGCTATTTCTGTAACTCATTTTTGCAGTGAGCGTAGAGATGTGCAATGCGCTCCTGAGCTATTCCAGTGAATCGAATCTTTGAAGTGAGCTGATAGCTCACAGCTCTTTTTTAAAAGAACCGCAGCTCACCAGTTCACCGGACTGGTAAGCAGGAATGCCAGGTTCACTGATTAATCTGTGTTTCACAGATTTTAAACCTTTTGCACAGATTTCAAAAATGGCACAGATTTTCACAGATTTCTGAAAATAGTCACAGATTTACACAGACTCTGAAATCGGTCATAGATATTTAAAATTGATCACAGTTTAGCACCAAAAACTACAGAGCGGTAGGAAATAGTGAGAGTTTTTGGATGGTCACAGATTTTTGAAAAAATGACGTGGCATCCCAGCTGGCTCTCGAAGAGCGAGTTATAAATGAGAAACAATGTGTACATGAACTTTTGTTCGTTCTTCCAAATGTGTATCTATCCTTCTTTAACAGATTGAATGAGCCATTATCAATAAGAAATCTTACCTCTCACTCAGTAGGCTAAGGTACTTTCAGGGATGCCACTTTTGCAGATATTCTCAAATGTGACATAATAATAATTCGCAGACAAGTTAGTTTGCATAGCATTGTTCTTTGTGCATCAATGATTTCGATCATGCATATGAAAGAAAAACGTCGCAAAAAAAACGGCGCTCGAAACAAACCTTCAATTCAATCTTAATGAGCTGATACATTGAATCAATTCCCTTTAGTGAGCTGATCGGTTCGGAGCGGAGGTATGAGCTGCTTCGCACATCTCTAAGTGAGCGTCGCAAGATCAACATATCGTCTTAAAATACATTAAATACATTTTCATATTTTGTTTGGAAAACATTTTTCCACTTTTTTAATATGTGTTGAACTTTTGATAATTTTCCGGATCTTCAATATTTAGAACCAACTTTGAAAAAGCCTAAAAAATTTCATCGAGTTCCACTTAGATTTTTTCTAATATTGTTAATATTTTTTCTAATATTGTTAATTGTCAAAAAGTAAACAAAATAATAACCGCAACAATTTGCTTAAGCTGCGCGTGCAAGTATGAGCTTGTTTATGCGTATTTATGCATTCTTTGCAGTAGATACCTAGATGATAGAGGTAGATTCTACGTAGATAAAACCAAAAAAACTGTTTTTAAAATAAAGTGAATATATCTCAAAAAATATTTTTTTTACCGATTTATTAATTTTTAGTTTGACGTAAAGCCGCCATGACTAAGTTCAGTTTTTGCAATGACCGAGCGGAAATATATATTGGAGAAGCCGAGTGAAAGAAAAACTAACAGAAAAGATGATTTTTTGGAAAAAGCTACTCTCAGAGACAGGACTCGAACCTGCGTTCTTATGCATTCCGTGCATACGCGCTACCATTTCGCCATTTTTTTGCATTATTTATATCTTCAGCAAAAATACTTCAAATGTTTTTTTTCTTCAAAATAAGATAGAAAAAAAAATTTTGTGAAAAAAAGTTTTTTATTTACGAAATTGGTACTACCCCCTTAAAAAAATTAAGAGCGGTAGGAATTAAAGGAAATTTTTTCGAATTTGGTCAAGTAACAACTGAGCTATTATAGCTCAAAGTTACCGTAACTCCGTGTAACTTTTTTAGGCTTGGTATTAGGAGTGTTAAGAAGCTTTCCTCTGAACATGCCCGGATCGGTTTCGATAAATTACATGAGTCACTACGTATGTTCAAAAACCATAAGGGACAGCCCAACGGGGTTATTCGAACTATTGACGTAGGCGACCTTCATGATCCTACGGTTGATTTTTGTTTTGAATAATTAGATGGTCGTTTTTTTTTGTTTACCTAACGTTTCGCTTTTTTGATTTCCACATATTTTGTGTTTCTCATATGGTCTATATATACTTTCGATACTAATTCTTCGAAAGTTTTGGACGCCCTGAAAAGGGCCGTTCAGTTTGTTAGTTTTTGCCAATGCAAGAAATTGTACATTTGAATCAAAAGAGTATCATTTCTTTTGTTATCTTTATGTTTCTCCCAAGGATATTTCTCGCAAGCTTCTTCTGCGTTGGATTACAATTTGGTATAACAACAACAAAATGATTGTCATTGAAGCTATTGAACCAATCGTTATCTGTATTGAACGAATGTCTCATAGCAAAAATAACCAATAAAGTTCTACAAGGACAGTTCCTGTTTGATTCATAATTCAAGAATCAGAAAACCATGCCAATGCAATCGCCAGATTGCCATTCACTGAGCCATCCTAAGACTGTTGTCTCTTATTTCAACTGAAAACGGAACATCTGTCAGACAATCGGGTGAATGGGGTCCGTCGTACAGAACGAAAACGAACGGCAAACAATTCGCTGGTCCACCGGAGAGGCCTAGGCTCAATGCCGGTACGTTCATTCGTTCCTGATTCCTGAGTTTACCGCTCCGTTCGCACAATTCTGTAACCTTTGCCAACTTTTGCACTTGGATACGATCCGATGCGATGTGTCACGAAACAATGAACATTGCTCCTTTTGTGAGCAAAAACAGTCCTAGCAAATTCGTTGGCCCCATTCCAAAGGACCCATTTTTTTTTTGCCGAAGCCATGCATCGTCACTGCGGGCCAGCTCTCGAGCAGTAGTAGCAACTAAGGAAATAACATTGCATATCGGTTTTTATGTTCCGGTCGAACAAATGGTGCTCCGACTGAAAGTGCAAGTTCATCATTTTTTCTTCCCCTGGCCTGGTACTTTCTGCTCCCGTTTTTCCGCCTGGAAGTGGCACAGAATTTAACTTTGTCGGCTGCCAGGGAAGAGGGTCAACGGATTATGTTGGCCCATGGTTCGACTTCCTTTCATTTGTTATCCAGCAAGGTTTTCCACCTCACTTGCCAACCACCACTTCCGGGGATAGGGCTGCTAGGTTCGAGTATTTACTTTCGTTCGATGGACTTCCAGTTGGCTACTGAAGCGGTGCCAGAGCGTGCGGAACAGAACTTTCGAGCCGAAGAACATCTGGTGGAATATTTTTCGGTTTAATTTTTCCCGAATGCACTGAAAGTCAGGTTTATCAGTGATAAATTACCGGTTTGGATTTAACTGCCATTACTGCAAGATTAATTACATGGATCTATTCGGAGAAGATTTTCCTTATAACGACTGCAAATTAACCTGATTATTTTTTTATTTTGAGTAGAACAAACTATAATACGTAACAACTTTTAACAAACGAAAAGATCCATCATACTTACTGTTTTAGGTACTTTGTCCCAGGTTTTCTTCAGCCGATATACAGCCGCGTTGGTGAAGGCAGCACAGATTTGTAATACTCCATTAAAGTTATGCAAACAACGACAGATGTCCGCCACGGCCGTCCACTTCTCGATGGCGGCTACCCGCGCCGCCATATTACTTCTGCGGAATGAATGCAAACAGAAACGAACCAACCATCAGTCAGCCGGTTTTTTCCCTTTGGCCTTTGGCCATGGTTCCCCCGCTCCGAATGTTGACACTTACCGCGATACTATTTCCGAACAAACCAGCCGGGATCCGTCGTTGAATCGCTTCGTCATAAGAATGATATGTTCAGCACGCGATTTTTTGTCCGATTTCATCCACGCCTGACCGAGGAATTCTCTGTTGATGGAGGAGAATTTAAATTAGCTCATGAAATAGATGAGATCAATTTCGAATGGAATGTTGGTAAGTAATCAAGTCAGTAAGTTATCCAGATTATTTCCACAACTACGGAATTTTCGCTAAGAAATTATCACCACAGCTATCGCAAACAAATGAAATATTTCCGTGTAAACATTTTGAGTAAGACTAATTTAGACTATAGTGTTCACTATCTATCAAGTGGATATCGAAATGGCTTCCATGCAAGAACGGCTTCCCCGAAAACTAGAAACTGGTCTGAATCTAATCAAGTGGCGTTACGGTGACTTTCTCATATTCTCATATACAAATGTGTGGCATTCTTCAAAATAATTTTCTTTGATTCTTGGAAAACAAAAAGGTTTGTCCATAAACTAGTACCCTAACAAGTCGGTTAGGACATTTCTGAGGAAACAAAATGATTTCCACTTTTGCAGGTACTTCCGAATCCGGAGTCCGGGAACGGATATAATCGAAGTCGGTTCGAGAAAAGTGACTGGGAGCCATGTTTGAGTCTATGGATACAATGTCCGGTCGTTAATCGAAAACCAGGAACCAGAAAAGTTGAAATTGATTTATTTGGCCGTCTACTGAAAATTACTAGCGATTGGAATAGTTCGGAGGAAAGCTTAGAAATTATTTTACGTTTTTTACTTCGCCTTGATGACGGTATAAATACTTGAACAATCTGCACCCTGTAATCCCGAAACCGGATGAAATTCAGAAATTCGGTATGGGATCACAGCCTTTTATTTGAGCCTAAGTTTGTGAAAATCGGTCAAGCCATCACTGAGGAAATTGTGGAATAAATTTGTTACAGGAATTTTTGCACTAATCACCCTGTAATTCCTGAACCAGAAGTCGGATCAAAATAAATTTTAGGAACTTTGTATGGGGCTACAAGACCTTTCTTTTGAATCTGAGTTCACGAAATTCGGTTCAGCCATCACCGAAAAATGTGAGAGTGCAAAAAATAACACATGGGCTGAAAAGTCCCAGGTTTAACATCTAGATGGCGCTAGTTTTATTGCAGTCACCTTTTTTCAGGTAATACTAACCTTTAAAAGACTGCTGTAAAAATTTAATGATATTCTTTTCTTAGGTGGTGAGTTATTGTGCTAGGAGTGACGCTACTTTTGTTATTTTCAGAACAATGGATCGAAAACAATTTTGTGTTTCAATTTTACACTGCATCTTGATGGGAAATATACCATTCAAGCAAAGCAATTGCTTGTAAAGTGTTAAAGAGACTCCGTTCCATCAGAAACAACAATAAAACGTTGGTTTGCTGACTTCAAACGTGATCGTAGAGACACTAATGATGCAGAACGCAGTGGACGTCAAAGTGAGGTGGTAATACCATAAAACATAAAAAAATCGGTTTGAATGATCGAAGAGTGAAGTTGCGTGAGTTATCTGACATGGTAAAAAAATCAAAAGATCGTGTTGGCTTTATATTGCATAAGCATATGACTATGAAAAAGCTCTGCTCAAAGTGGGTGCCGCGTTTACTCACTGTTGACCAAAAACGAGAGAGTGTTGATGATTTTGAACAGTGTTTGGCCATGTTTAAACGTAACAGAACCGGAATTTTTGCCTCGATATGTGACAATGGCTGAAACATGGATTCATCACTTCACTCCGGAATCAAAACGATCGTCATCTGAGTGGACAGCAACTGGTGAACCTCGTCCAAAGCGCCCGAAAACACAACAATCGGCTGGAATACCATTAACAGTGAATACTATATTGCATTATTAGAGCGTTTGAAAACTGAAATTGCAAAGAAACGACCGCATATGGCAAAGAAAAAAAAATTGTTGTTCCATCAAGACATCGCACCATGTCACAAGTCAATCAAAACAATGACAAAACTACATGAATTGAACTTCGGATTGCTCCCACATCCACCGTATTTGCCATATTTGGCTCCCAGCAACTACTGGTTGTTTGCAGACCTGAAAAAAATACTCGCCGGTAAGAAATTTCGCACGAATCAAGAGAGAATCGCTAAGACTGAGGCCTATTTTGAGGCAAAAGATAAATCGTTCTACAAAAGTGGTATTGTAATGTTAGAGCGGCACTGGAATGATTGCGTTGCTCTTGATGGAGATTACGTTGATGATTAAAGTTAATTTTGAACCAAAAAAAATGGTGTCTTCTTTGTTAGGCCAGGGACTTTTCAGCCAGGGACATACATACACACATACATTCAAATAAAAAGTCTTGTGGTCTCATACAAAATTCTTGAATATTATTTGAATCCGACTTCCGGTTCCGGAAATATGGGGTAATATGTGCAAAAAATGTTAAAATAAGTGCACCCACTCTTCTCGAAGATGGCTGAATCGATTTCCACAAACTAAGATTCAAATGAAAGGCCTTAAGATCCCATGCATAATTACTGAATTTTGTTTCAATCTGATTTCCGGTGACGGAGTTATGGAGTAAAAAGTGCAAAAAATAAATTTTTTTCAAAAATGGCGTGACCTATTTTTACAATCTTAGAGTCTAGTAAAGTCTAGTAAAGTCTAGTCAAGTCTAGTCAAGTCTAGTCAAGTCTAGTCAAGTCTAGTCAAGTCTAGTCAAGTCTAGTCAAGTCTAGTCAAGTCTAGTCAAGTCTAGTCAAGTCTAGTCAAGTCTAGTCAAGTCTAGTCAAGTCTAGTCTAGTCAAGTCTAGTCAAGTCTAGTCAAGGTCCAAGGTCCAAGGTCCAAGGTCCAAGGTCCAAGGTCCAAGGTCCAAGGTCCAAGGTCCAAGGTCCAAGGTCCAAGGTCCAAGGTCCAAGGTCCAAGGTCCAAGGTCCAAGGTCCAAGGTCCAAGGTCCAAGGTCCAAGGTCCAAGGTCCAAGGTCCAAGGTCCAAGGTCCAAGGTCCAAGGTCCAAGGTCCAAGGTCCAAGGTCCAAGGTCCAAGGTCCAAGGTCCAAGGTCCAAGGTCCAAGGTCCAAGGTCCAAGGTCCAAGGTCCAAGGTCCAAGGTCCAAGGTCCAAGGTCCAAGGTCCAAGGTCCAAGGTCCAAGGTCCAAGGTCCAAGGTCCAAGGTCCAAGGTCCAAGGTCCAAGGTCCAAGGTCCAAGGTCCAAGGTCCAAGGTCCAAGGTCCAAGGTCCAAGGTCCAAGGTCCAAGGTCCAAGGTCCAAGGTCCAAGGTCCAAGGTCCAAGGTCCAAGGTCCAAGGTCCAAGGTCCAAGGTCCAAGGTCCAAGGTCCAAGGTCCAAGGTCCAAGGTCCAAGGTCCAAGGTCCAAGGTCCAAGGTCCAAGGTCCAAGGTCCAAGGTCCAAGGTCCAAGGTCCAAGGTCCAAGGTCCAAGGTCCAAGGTCCAAGGTCCAAGGTCCAAGGTCCAAGGTCCAAGGTCCAAGGTCCAAGGTCCAAGGTCCAAGGTCCAAGGTCCAAGGTCCAAGGTCCAAGGTCCAAGGTCCAAGGTCCAAGGTCCAAGGTCCAAGGTCCAAGGTCCAAGGTCCAAGGTCCAAGGTCCAAGGTCCAAGGTCCAAGGTCCAAGGTCCAAGGTCCAAGGTCCAAGGTCCAAGGTCCAAGGTCCAAGGTCCAAGGTCCAAGGTCCAAGGTCCAAGGTCCAAGGTCCAAGGTCCAAGGTCCAAGGTCCAAGGTCCAAGGTCCAAGGTCCAAGGTCCAAGGTCCAAGGTCCAAGGTCCAAGGTCCAAGGTCCAAGGTCCAAGGTCCAAGGACCAAGGTCCAAGGTCCAAGGTCCAAGGTCCAAGGTCCAAGGTCCAAGGTCCAAAGTCCAAGGTCCAAGGTCCAAGGTCCAAGGTTCAAGGTTCAAGGTTCAAGGTTCAAGGTCCAAGGTTCAAGGTCCAAGGTCCAGAGTCGAAGCTCGACGATATCGGAAGACAACGATCCATCGATCCCTGCAACAAATTAGTGTACTTTTATTTCATTTTCCAGCCTCTTTTACCCAGTTACTCCGAAACCGAAAGTCGGATCCAAACAAAATTCAATACATATCCAAGGTTGCCTTTTGATCAATAATCCGTTAGCACAAATTAAAACAGTTCTAAACAGATGTACACTTAACCAAAAGGCAATACTCAGTGTTACTACCAGGCGCATACCAAGAAAAAAATTTCAGAATATGATGATTAATTTCCATACGCATGGATATCTGTACCTAATTACTTGACATTTTTTTTGATCGTTTTTTGAAAATTATTCATTTTAAAATTGACATAAATGTGACAAATTTTGCGCTAAATCACTTTCGCAATTGACAGAATTTTCTCAGATTTGAATGAAACTTTTTGAACATGTAGACTTTGTCCTGCAATGTCACAGTGCATATTTTTTCCAAAATTGATCTAGACTACCTTTTAAAAAGAGCTAAACATTTTTAACCATTTCCGTTTCAAACGGTTGACGGATTTTCACATAACCATTTGAATTTTACAAAGAAAATACTGAATGCCATGCCGAATTGACTTAAAAATTTGAAATCAATTTAAAAAAAACATTTTTTGTTTTATTAAAAAATCTCAATTTGTGAGCAAATTTCACCGAATACTCGATTACTAGTTGCTCGATAATTGCAGAAAATACTACCAACAAACTTATAAAACCGATACACTGAAGAAGGATGTAAATAACATTCCGAAATACGCGTATCTGTATTGTAACGTTTGTTATGCTTCATTAAAGTATAGTGACTTCGTGAAAGTGTAATAACGTGACAGTAAAATAGTGGAATTAAATGGTACATAAATAGTACAACTGTTGCAGAAAATATCAACGCTAGATAAGGAAAAGTGTTTGTTAGTAAAACTTTTTTCTCTTCAAAACGCCCAATTTTTAATGTATGGAATGTTGGTAGGGAACATAATTATCGATTTTGGGACAATATTTCATTCAAATAAAGAATGACATTTTATTGTAATTTGACTACAAATTTTTAAAATCGATTTTTTTTTCGGTGTAAAATTCGATTAGTAATAAAATCACTGGATAAAAATTCTGTTTGGACAAGAAGTTGTTTTTGTTTGAAAAACTTTTTTTCTTTGAATATGCCCATCTTGAAATGTATGATCGGTTGGTAGATAATCGTGGGACAAAATTTTATCAAAATCGATAATAGTTTCGTTTTCAGAATCGATTTTAAAATAATTTATTGTGTCTGTTTGGGAAAACAGATCCCGATCAAGGAATGCATAGAAATCATACAGCACTTACTCGCTTCGAATAGCCAGAAATATGTGATGATCCAGGTACGTCATTTGCTCTGCTATTTCTAGGGCCGATAGCGTCTCAATACTCTCTTTGCTTGGTGTCTGTCGAACGAAAAGAAGAAAAAAAACAACAACGCAAAAACATAGTTCAACATCAATAAAGAACAAAATGGTCTAGTTCCGACTGCTTCCTCACAGCAAGAATTAGCAATCGCTTACCTGTGGGGGCGTCAGCAGCGTGTCCAGCTGTTGCTTCCCGCTATCGATGTCCTCGCGGCACAGGAGTCGCAACAGTTGGGATGCAGCTCGATGCTCGGTTGGCAATAGGTTCGGACTGCAAGTGATATCGTCCAGAAAGGCTATCGTCTGGGAGCGCAAAGCTGCATCCTGTTCGAAGTCCTGGAAGTGCTTCGATACCCAGTGCCGCAGCACATTGAGCACACGCATCGTAGCCGGTGAACTGACAACGGATTCTTTCCGGTTCCTAGCTTCCACATCGGGGGGCTCGTCCCTTGGGTTGCTGGAAGCTGAGGTAGCGATTGCGAAAGCCGCCGCTGCAGTTGAGGTGCTACTCCTGATCGAGTGGTGCGATTAGTTTATTTCACCGGGAAGTAACAATTTAGAAAATATTAAGGTGTGCTTTCAAATAGAAACAAGTCGGAAGGAAAATTGAAAAATACTATACATATTCTACTAATCTATGCTAAGTTTGTCATCAGGAAAAGCTGATGCTACATCATCATCGTGAACGGATTAGTCTAGAATGTTTAATGTGCAGTGAAAGTAGTAATGATTGACAATAGTGCAAAGTGATTTTGATTTGAACACATACAAGCACATCAACACTAACAAATATGCGATTATTGCAACCGTTGTCATTCTGTGAAAGGAAGTGTCATTTGGTATTGTACTTTCTGACGATTTAATACAATGCAATGTAAATTTGACCGATAGGTAAAACATAATTTTTACTAAATATTGTGTGGAACCCAACAACAACGATGTAGTAACTACCTGCAAGTTGAATTAACACGTAACATTTTCCCATGAATTTGTATTATACATATTACATCATTTTGACTTCAAACTTTCATTTACAGGGTCAACAAATAGCTCGAATTCCATCATTACGAACGGTTTTACCAATGCAATCTGTATGCAGAATAAATTCAGGGACCATCAGACGAAGCAGGATAGTTGCGTTTGGAAGCTCAAGATAACATAATTCAATTGAAGCGAGCCAATTATTCGATTCCAGACGCGATAAAGATGGCGAATGAATTCTAATTTGTTTTACTCGAAGTTCAGAAGGTATCGAATGATGGTTGATGAATAGCCGCACAAGAAATTCATACCGACTGGGGCTACCAATCCTTCAAACAATTTGCAATGAATGACTAGAAGTACCTAAAACCAACACCGAACAGATACAAGAGCTCAACGATGTTCTGTCAAGATAAACCGCTAAGCTCGAGCTCTACACGGAACCACCCGCGATCCCATTTCAACCAGAATATTAGTTGATTTTCTGAATTCGATTGGTTAAAATTTGGTACAACTAATCGATTGTTGTTTTAACTAAACTGTCATTTTTGTTTTTCGATTAGTAGAAACGATGGTTGAAACAACTAATTCAACTGTTTGAAAAAAAAATGCTGTCAATTAGTGAGGACACATACCTTTCAATTTCAACAAATATTTTAGTTGAAATAACTGGTGTTGTTATTGAAACAAAATTTTGTTAGTTGAAAAATAAATCGGTTTTATTTGTTTGTTTGTTTTGAGATGAGTAAAGATCTAAATTCTAAAAAAAATACTTCTGATTCGATCGGAAATGATTGATGTAGAAAAACGTTTTTAATCAACAAAAGTGCCCGGAGGGGCGAGTGAATTAGCGAAATTATTAAATTTACCTAAAATGATGCCTTCAAACGGTTGAACTAAAGTTATGCACTGATAATTTTAGTCAATTTATATGAGCTTGGGTGCATCAACCGCTGGGAATTGGAATTTTGCGACGGCAATTCAAACGCGCCATTCAATCGCAGCGCGTTCTGTGCGTTTGAAACCCTTCGCTCCTGTTACTTTTATAAATTAAATTCATGTCAAAAAGCGTTTTATTGCTAATGCATGAACATCATCATCGGTATCAAACAGTTGGAAATAAAACAGTCTGCTGGAAGTAAATAATGATCGAATTTGAAGCATAAAATTTTTGCGCATACCTGAAAGATTACGAGATGATCATTCATTAACATTTTCTAATTTGTCACCAAATCTTTTTCATCTCAAACGAGGTTAACTTTATCACAACACCGTTGTTAGATAAACACTTGTTATCATAAAATTCTCAAATCGAATGAACACAATTTCACCAAACGCTTTAATCATCGATGTTGTTTTTATTGACATTTTGAAGCGACGCGAACAGATTTCAACTAAAAAAGTTGTTGATTTTGCATTGCGATTATTGTTTTGCTTTCAACTGTCTCCGGCATTTGACAGCATTCAAAACAACATATTTTTCAACTACTTGAATATATGCAAATCAAAAACCATTTTGGTTGAATCAAAAAGAAATTAGTTAAATCAACTATCGCAAAAATCAAAAACTGCGATATCGCGATTTTATGATCGAAGGGTTCTCCTTGTACGTGAGTTGCAAATTTATTAGATCAGATACGTTACCTGAATCGGCCAGTATAAGTCGAAAAGTTTTTTTTCTTTGTTTCGATTATAGAGGTTTTAACCTTAAGGTAATTTGCCTCCTCGGATCAGAAAAATTTTCTGACCCTTTGTGCGGGATTGAGGATCGAATATTGTTACGTACTGATAAGACTAAGACGAAATGTAAAAAAAAATTTAAAGATGGTTACGAGTACAAACATAGGATAATCACTAAATGATTACATTTGTTTTGTTTAGTGTCAATTGAAAAATATTATGTAACATGAGCTTTTAACACTAAATCTCCTCACACTAAATCTTTCACACACCCCAGATCACACGCACTTAACAAAAACCCGTAAAAACACTCTTCCACGAAAACCTAGAAACCTACATAAAATAAAAACCTAAAATGTCAACACTTGCACTTTCCGGTGACCCAGCGAAAAACGCCGTGGGCATAAAATTCGACTACAGAAACAAGGAAGCATCAAGTTTCAAATCGTTATGTCATCGAAATAGAACAGAAAACAAAAACACAACAGCCTGTGTCACTTCCCTCTTCTGCACGTCCCTCATGTCCCACAATCGATTCCAGTCAACACGACCTAGAATAACAGTAACTCAAGAACACACACTAATTCAAACCGACACTCACGAAAATAACCCAACATGCTATCGCCCTCTCCTCTCCGTATCACACCCGCTCACGCTCATCAAGAAGCTTTACTCACTCTCTTACCCACAAAATATACAATGGCCGACACGATACAACGAGTCCCATTGGTTAAACCCGATTTACATTGCGCGTTCTAACTCCTTCTCCCGGATTCTCAGAGATCCTAAATGTAGAAACTAATTAGCTAAGCTAGGAGAGAATAGGCTATATAAGTAAACGAATTTACAAAAATAAAATTAATCTTAATCTTAATCTTGGAAGTTCATGTTTTAATCAATTCTCAATCAGAGTGGACACTTGAACGCTGCTATTTCAAATTATTGGCATTCGAAAAACTCATATGTTTAAATACGCTGCTGTAGCTTTTTCATTGACATTAATATGGAAAAATTGCTTTTCCAGTGTCCAGAATGGCGCATGTTTTTTTTTGCGAATGCGTTTAAAGAAGATTACACCTTCTTATGTTGCTTTCGGTTAAAACACGGTGCTCTTATGTGAATAGTTGGTCGCCTACGACAATCAGAAGGCTACATGACCGGCTGAATGCAAAACTCGGAAAAGTGCAACTTAGTTTGGATAATCTGATTATATATTTTGGAATGCAAAAACCGAATCATAATAATAATCGCGTGATCGAATCAAGGCGGAAAGATTTGAATTCTATTTCGCCGGTGTCAGTAGCATAGTGTGGTGAAGAACTATACTTGTTACACGACTATACTTGAGGACTCGAATTTAGTGTTCAATCTTTCTCAAGTGGAAGGTAAAATAGAATTCATTTCTTTCTTCTGATCATGCTTATATTAGCCTGCCTAGGCTAGATTTTCTGTTCCAAATTTATAAGGAAGAGTGTTCGGTTAACGGCACCCTTTTATTTTAAGCTCATAACTTCAGACTTAGTGCACATTATGCGGACATCTATACACCAATGGAAAGCTAAAGTCTCTAGCTAACAACTGATTAAGAAACTAAGTTGATTCATTTGATCGAAAAAAATTATTATCAATTTAGTAAAGCGATAAATTTTGGCCATTTCAAAAAAGGTGTTCGGTTACCGGCACCCCAAGAAATTTCTCTAAAAATGGAAAAAATATTAGTAAAGACAGTTATTCAAAGAAAAAACAGAATTTTATCTTTTTAGAAGCGTTTTGGATAAAAGTCTTCATTGTCCGATGGTGACTTCGCCTTGGCTCTCTTGGTCGATGATTTGAAAGGTGGAGCCTGTTTGGCCAAAACTTTGACTTGCTTTGTCTCGACAGCAGCCTGCATATCACTGACAATTTTTCACGATTTGTCGAAAAACTGGAGGGCCGGTAACCGAACACCTTGGGATGCCGGTAACCGAAATTGGTAGACATTTTGAAAATGACAAAACAAATCTTTGGTTGCGAAAATTTTGATAGCATCCGGTATTAAATCATGAAATAGATCGATTTTACCTCATGAATATTCAATCCACTCATCTTTCCGATTGATACTCTTCAATTTATGATATTATAAAAAAAAATCAGAAAAAAAATTTTGTGTTGATTTACACGCAATTAAAATTTGTTTTGAACGCAGCAAAAAGTACAAGCGTCTGTTTGCTTCGGTATTCGGCACAAACAGAACGTTCTGCTATTACACACACACATGATATTTGTCGAAATGACGCTATTTGCTTTCTGTCAAAAGTTACGGTGGGGTGCCGGTAACCGAACATCTTCCCCTAACTGATTCAATCTAGAATACCGATCTATCTTTTCATTTCATATCTTTCGTCTCTATCAGTTAAAGCTTACCGAAAAAAACCAATCAAAATCGATATAGTAGCAGTTCAAACCAAATAACAAATCTTTTGTGGTTTGTCGAATGAATTCTTGGTTTATATTTCATAATAGACTTTTCTGACAGCTCACGTATAACCACAAATGCACATTTGTAATTTTGAAATTAGATTGTTTTTATCACGAAACATCTTCCATCAAATAGTTTTAATACGATATAGACGATCAGTCAATTTCCGTCAACGTTAACGGGACCTCACCTGTAGTTCAAGGAGTGTATCGAAAATAAACTAGCCACGTACATTTGTGTTGTACGCATGTATGTTATTTGTGATGGTTTTTTTATGCTCAGATCCCAGCATGCTGTGCGTTTGGCTGTCAGCTTTCGATTGTTTACTTGTTTGTGCTGTTAAAATTCTGCGTTTTCAAAATGTCGCGTATTGAAAAGGAAGTGAAAATTAAGGTTCTGGACCCATGGCTAAGTGAGAAGGGTATTACTATGCGAAAATTGGCGAAGAGGTTTGAAATTCATCATGCCAGTGTTAAAACCATCAATAATAAGTTTGGGGATCGATTTGAGAAATTTATGATTCCATAACAAGTGTTTATCTAACAGCAGTGTTGTGATAAAGTTAACCTTGTTTAAAATGAAAAAGATTTGGTGATGAATTAGAAAATGGTAATGAATGATCATCTCGTAATCTTTCAGGTATGCGCAAAAATTTTATGCTTCAAATTCGATCATTGATTTACTTCCAGTTGTTCGATACCGATGATGATGTTCATACATTAGCAATAAAACGCTTTTTGACATGAATTTAATTTATAAAAGTAACAGGAGCGAAGGGTCTCAAACACACAGAACGCGCTGCGATTGAATGGCGCGTTTGAATTGCCGTCGCAAAATTCGAATTCCCAGCGGTTGATGCACCCAAGCAAATATAAATTGACTAAAATTATCAGTGCATAACTTTAGTTCAACCGTTTGAAGGCATCATCTTTCAATACTCATTTTAGGTAAATTTTATAATTTCGATAATTTACTCGCCCCTCCGAGCACTTTTGCTGATTAAAAACATTTTCTACATCAATCATTTCCGATCGAATCAGAAGTATTTTTTAGAATTTAGATCTTTACTGATCTCGATTTGACATGATCAGGATCATACAAAAATCAAAATCACTTAGAGATCAGATCAGTTCTGATTTCGTAATGATAATTTATTCCTTGGTTAAGATCACTTGAAATCAGCAGTGATCGGTGGTTTTCCCAGCCCTAATGATATTACATGTCAATATAAAATACTGTTTATATTTTAACAACGATATTTATTTCATGAATCTCAACATACCGAACTTATTTCAAATAGATCATGACGTGTATCAGTAAGTATGTTTTGATTATTTTCGTAAATCAATAACATTGTTCGAGTTGATTCAGCCATTTGCAATGTCTAAAACAAATAAAACCGATTTATTTTTCAACTAACAGAATTTTGTTTCAATAACAACACCAGTTATTTCAACTAAAATATTTGTTGAAATTGAAAGGTATGTGTCCTCACTAATTGACAGCATTTTTTATTTTCAAACAGTTAAATTAGTTTCAACCATCGTTTCTGCTAATCGAAAAACAAAAATGACAGTTTAGTTAAAACAACAATCGATTAGCTGTACCAAATTTTAACCAATCGAATTCAGAAAATCAACTAATATTCTGGTTGAATTGGGATCGCGGGTGGTTCCGTGTGGAGCGTCGCGGTTTACGCAAATTTACGTACAAGAGCGTGTAATATGATTTGAAAATTCCATGACATGAAATTCATTGAAATTGACCACCGCGACTTGAACCGAGTGGATCACTGGATCACAAATTACGTCCGTTAATCGACAGAACCACAGAAGCATACATCTGCTTGGCTGGTCAGTAATGCATATAAATTCATACCGTATTACTGATGTGAATTTGAGCATCTTAATGTGGTCTTAAATTGACGTTAATTCATCCTGTCTTTTTTAACATGATTTAACGAAAACCGTCTATAAAATTCTTCATTGAGGCGGGGCTGAGTCCTGGACTAAAGTTATTTGCATCTATAACCAAAGCACATGGAAACATCTTTTTTACATAAACCACCGCTGCCAGACTTGGAATAGATCAAACACACACACACACACACATACACACACACACACACACACACACACACACACACACACACATATCTGTTCGTTGAATTGATTGTGTGCGAAATTTCATTCACAGTCAAACATGAAATCACTTCTTATCGACAGAAGCAGAAGCACTTTTGAATGAATTTCAAAGTGCATAGCGGCAGTTAAAACCGTCGGCCATGATGGAGAACAAATTGTTTTTTTTTTCATTTCGCGATGCTGAAATTGGTTCGGTGAGAGCAATCAGGCATTTTTAATTGATTTTCCAATAGTGTACTTTTAAAACCTTTGAACTATTATCAAAACACTTAAACTCATGTTTTAATAACCGAACCAATCGACGAGTCACTTCATTGGCACCTCACTCTCCCTTTTTCCACTGGATAAGGATGAGAGTGTCCCTCTCCCAAAGAAAAGGGTAATAACGAAATCCAGTAATTAGAAATCTAGTCTCTTCTATACTTGCTCTGTACACATTCGACCACTTTAAGTTCACGCAAATAAGCCATTGCTGCAGAGTTCTATTGAAAGAACTAATTCTCCAGAGCCATTCGTTCGTTCTTTTGCTACACTCTTAGAAAAAAAATGAAATGGTCCCCGTTTTGGAGTTACATTACAAGGTTTGTTGTTTTTATTAGTCCGTAATATTTTTGCGATTTTAAATTGTTTCCGCGTCAGTTAGGCGATTAAGATTTTATTCAGCGAAAGATTTCTGCATACAGCAACAGTGTGAGGTGTTTTTTTTTTTTTTTATTCAATAATATAATATAATATTAAGGCACACTGCTTAAGCTTTAAGATGCCAAGGGTATTTACTAATCTTAATTATCGTCTAACTTAAAACTAGAGTAGTATCATTATGTAATATAGTATCTGGCGATCGGTAGTGGCCGGTGAATTGAATTTAGGATGAGATGATTCCAGATGGCGATGGTAATTTTCTATGTTGGCCGCATTCTTCGGTCCGTGAGGGTCCGCGGGAAACACCCCCAGGCTACGAAGGCCCGGCGGGTGGCCCGCATGCTGGTCATTGACTGGAGCGGTCTTCCGGTGATGGTGATGTTACGGAAGAGAATGAAAAAAAGAAGTAAATATTGTGGGAAACGGGGTAAAAAAGGGGTGTGGGAACAAAATGTTTGAAAACGACAGAGATCTAATTAGTTACCATCGAGATGGTGAAAAAACAGGGAAAGGGGAACGAAAAAGTTAGTGACAAAAAAAAAAGATCTTGTTAATTCCAATGAAGATGGTGGACAGGGACGGGGATCGAGAGAATCGGGCGGATGTTAGTGTCGAACCTGTAGGTGGAGATTATATTTTCTGAGCGAGGAATAACACATTACACTTGTATATCAATGTGTTTAAGGTACTGGTATATGAGAAGCATATATGAACTATCCCGACTCGCCAACACATCCCGAACCGGAACCTCAGGCGGTCTACCTCGGGCCCTGAGGGATTCCAGTAGCTTCGACCTGGCGTCACGATACTCTACGCACGACCACACGACATGCTCGATGTCCTGATAACCGTCGCCACAGGTGCAGAGCCCGTTCTCCACGATCCCGATACGCCGGAGATGTGCGTTGAATGTATAGTGATTTGACATGAGCCGTGACATAACGCGAATGAAATCACGACTCATGTTCATCCCCTTGAACCAAGGTTTCGTCGATACCTTAGGGATAATGGAGTGTAGCCATCGTCCCAGTTCGTCATTCGTCCATGTAGTTTGCCAACTTTCGAGAGTTTTCTGACGAGAAATACTGAAAAATTCATTGAAGCAGATTGGTCTTTCATAAATATCACCTTCCAATGCGCCCACTTTAGCCAATGAGTCTGCCTTTTCATTGCCCGGAATGGAACAATGCGAAGGGACCCAGACTAACGATATTAAATAAGACCGTTCAGATAAAGTTCTCAAATGTTCCCGTATTTTCCCCAGGAAATATGGGGGATACTTTCCTGGCTTCATTGCCCGGAGAGCTTCTATTGAGCTTAGACTGTCCGTGACAATGAAGTAATGGTCTTTGGGCAAGGTTTCAATGATCTCGAGGGTGTACTGAATAGCAGCTAATTCTGCGACGTAAACTGAAGCCGGATCACTGAGTTTGTAAGAAGCGGTGATGTTTTGATTGAAGATGCCGAAGCCTGTGGACTCGTTGATGTTTGATCCGTCAGTGTAAAACACCTTTTCACAGTTGACTGTTCTAAATTTATTATAAAAAATATTTGGGGCCACTTGAGGGCGCACGTGATCCGGAATTCCACGAATTTCTTCTCTCATGGATGTGTCGAAAAACACAGTAGAATCAGAAGTATCCAAGAA
Organism: Malaya genurostris; assembly: GCF_030247185.1. Lineage (NCBI taxonomy): Eukaryota > Metazoa > Arthropoda > Insecta > Diptera > Culicidae > Malaya > Malaya genurostris. Next base: position 69,297,543 of record NC_080571.1, read on the forward strand.
ATGAGCACGGTTGGAAACAAACGAAGAAGGATTAATATTCTGAGCCATGTAATCAAAATACAAGGACATAAAACGGGTTTGAGAGTTAAGCTCAACTAACCTTTCGAAGTTTTCAATCACCAGAGGATTCAAAATGTCGCATCGAATGAGCAAACGATATGAGAGATCCCAGAACCGGTTTTTCAGTGGAAGAACGCCCGCCAGCACTTCGAGGCTCATCGTATGAGTCGATTGCATGCAACCCAAGGCAATACGCAAACAACGATACTGAATTCTTTCCAGCTTGATGAAATGAGTGTTCGCCACTGATCGGAAGCAGAAGCATCCATATTCCATAACGGACAATATCGTTGTTTGGTACAACCTGATCAGGTCTCCTGGGTGAGCACCCCACCAAGTTCCGGTTATTGTACGAAGAAAGTTGATTCTCTGCTGGCATTTTTGTTTCAGATACCTAATGTGACATCCCCAGGTGCCTTTGGAGTCGAACCAGACCCCGAGATATTTAAATGTGAAGGCCTGAGCTATGGTTTCACCCCCTAGTTGAAGCTGTAATTGTGCTGGTTCTCGCTTCCTCGAAAATACAACCAGCTCAGTTTTCTCCGTAGAGAGCTCGATACCCATTTGAAGAGCCCATGATGATAAGTTGTCGAGAGTATCTTGTAATGGTCCTTGGAGATCGGCAGCTTTGGGTCCTATAATAGACACAACGCTGTCGTCGGCAAGTTGTCTTAGCGTGCAAGATGTGTTGATACATTCATCGATATTACTTACGTAAAAATTGTATAAAAGGGGGCTTAAGCATGAGCCCTGAGGAAGACCCATGTAGCTGAATCGTATTGTCGACAAATCACCATGCGCAAAGTACATGTGTTTCTCAGACAATAGATTATGTAAAAAGTTGTTCAAAACTGGCGAAAGACCATGCTGATGCAACTTCTCAGATAGGATATTTATAGAAACTGAGTCAAAAGCCCCCTTAATGTCTAGGAAAACTGATGCCATTTGTTCTTTACGAGCAAATGCCATTTGAATTTCTGTTGAGAGCAACGCAAGACAATCGTTCGTTCCTTTGCCCCTGCGGAAACCAAATTGTGTATCTGAAAGTAAACCATTAGTTTCGACCCAATTGTCTAGACGAAACAGAATCATTTTTTCGAACAATTTCCGGATACAGGAAAGCATAGCAATCGGCCGATACGAATTGTGATCGGAGGCTGGTTTCCCTGGTTTTTGAATGGCGATAACTCTGACTTGTCTCCAGTCGTGTGGGACAATATTACCCGTGAGGAACTTGTTGAATAAATTCAGCAAGCGCCTTTTGGCGGGGTCAGGCAGATTTTTCAACAAGTTGAATTTTATTCTGTCTAATCCCGGGGCTTTATTGTTACATGACAAAAGTGCAAGTGAGAGCTCTACCATCGAAAACGGTGATTCGTTTGTATTTGGTGTCGCGGCGCGGGTGATCTTCTGTTCCGGAACAGAGTCTGGGCATACTTTTTTAGCGAAATCGAATATCCAGCGGTTGGAGTATTCCTCGCTTTCATTCGTGGTGTTATGATTGCGCATTCGTCGGGCTGTGTTCCAAAGAGTGCTCATAGATGTTTCTTTCGTTAAGCCGTCTATAAACCGACGCCAGTAACCGCGTTTCTTGGCTCTAATCAAGTTCTTAGTTTTAACGTCTAACGCCGCGTAATTCCGGTAATTATCAGGTGTTCCATTTTTTCTGAATTTTTTATACGCGGAGGCTCTCTCCGCGTTTAAATTTGTGCACTCTTTGTCCCACCACGGGTTGGGAGGACGGATGTTAGTTTTTGCGCCGGGTACACGTTTCGTCTGAGCTTGAATCGCAGTATCGAGAATCAAGCCAGCCAAAAACGTATACTCTTCCTCCGGAGGAAGTTGTTGAGTTCTTTCAAGTTTCTCAGATATCGAGGTCGCATAGCTATTCCAATCAATATTTCGTGTGAGGTCATACGAAACATTGATTGTCTTCGATGGTTTTGAGCCGCTGGTGATTGATATTACGATCGGTAGATGATCACTACCGTGGGGATCAGGAATTACCTCCCACGTGCAATCCAACCGTAGCGATGTCGAGCAAAGGGATAAATCCAGCGCACTTGGTCTTGCTGGTGGTGCAGGAATCCGTGTCATTTCTCCCGTATTCAAGATTGTCATATTGAAGTTGTCGCAAATATCATGGATCATAGCTGATCTGTTATCGTCGTGAAGACAGCCCCATCCCGTACCGTGTGAGTTAAAGTCTCCTAAAACCAACGTCGGTGCGGGAAGGAGCTCTATGATATTACTGAGCCACCGATGCCCAACCAAGGCTCTAGGGGGAATGTAGATGGAAGCAATACAAAGGTCCTTACCTTTGATTGTAACATGACATGCGACAACTTCAATACCTGGTATCGAGGGGAGGTTAATTCGATAAAAAGAATAGCACTTTTTGATCCCTAAAAGTACTCCTCCATAGGGATCATCTCGATCCAGGCGAATAATGTTAAAATCGTGGAAGTTTAAGGATATTTCAGAAGTTAGCCAAGTTTCGCACAATGCAAATGCGTCACATTTCAGATTATTTACTAGAAATTTAAAAGAATCTATTTTTGGGATGATACTTCTGCAATTCCACTGTAAAACAGTGATTAGATCCGTGACCTCGGTGGATGATTTAGCCATCGAAGGATACAATCGCTGAGAGAAGGGGCCAATTTGCAGTCAACTGCTTCAAATATGTTTTTACTGTTGGCATGAAAGCAATTAAAATGCTTCTAAGAGGGTCTGAAATATTGAAAGTTGTAAAAATCCAGTCCACAACATCAGAGAACTTGATAAGTCCAGCACCTAGTTGGTTCTCTGGTAGATTTTCTGGGACGCTTGGGGATTTTGTAGTCCCGGGAAGTCGTGGGAATTCCATCTCGGAATTGAGTTTTCCGAGACCAGGAGCTTTTTGCTTCGGTGTTGTGTCCCGATTCCCGTTAGCTGTAACTTTTCGAAGCCCTTCGGAAGACACCTTCGAACCCTTACTAGGTAGCTTATGAGAGGATTTATTTATTCTTTTCCTACAGCTATGAGGGACCGCCGAAGATGGACCTTCCAAAGGGTCGTCAGAATCGCTCTCGTCAGTTGACAAGCAGGCATATGGGTTCGTTGTCTGTTTAGGAGGGGTGGCACTTTTAAGCATCTCTGCGAAGGAACGCTTGGAGTGCTCCTTTAGGGAACGCTTCATTCGATCACCTCGCAGTTTGTAAGCGGGACAATCAGAGAGGTCATGCGGACCCTCCTTACAGTAGAGACACTTTTCAGCATCCTTACCGCAAGAGCCGTCCGCATGAGCTTCCCCACAGTTAGCACAACGTGGCTTATTGCTGCAATGGGTAGCTGTATGCCCCAGTTTTTTGCAATTAGTACAGTTCATTACTCGGGGTACGAATAGGCGAACAGGCAAACGAACCCGGTCCAAGAGGATGTAGTTGGGCAAAGCAGAACCGGCGAAGGTCACACGATAAGAGTCTGATTGGGGATAGGACTTTGTTCCATCCCCGGCGATCGATACTGAATGCAATCGCTTGCAATCCAGTATCTTGACATTCTTAAGTGAGGGGTCTTTAAAACAACCCGCCCCGTACTTAAGAACGTCCTCGCAAGTCAAACTCGAATCGGTGACCACACCGTCGATTTCTACTTCGCGAGCTGGCACGTAGACGCGGTACTCCCGCGTAAAAGGATCATTTTGAACGAGCTCATTAGCCTGTTTTGAACTGGTAAACAGGACCCTGAGCTTGTCTGGACGTATCTTATCAAAACTTTTTATAGTATTGTATCGCGAGGACAGGTCCCGCGATATTTTTAAAATATTCAATTTTTTTTCTTTCGATTTGGTCCGGAAATAAACCGCATAAGGACCGGCCGGTAGTGCGAGCCCATCCGGATAGCTCTTTATGCGAGACTTTTTATAGTCAAGGGAAGTCTCCATTTGATCATCGGGAACGGGGGGGTCAGAATTTAGACTAGACATGTTGCGGAGCTACCTCCGCACAGAATTAAGTGAATCGGGGAGAAATAGAACAGTCGAATGCAGGAAGGAAAAAAAAAACTAAATAATGATACTTAACTTAAATCCAACGTGGGCCACCAAGGCCTAGCCCTCGTCGATCGGCGTATCGCCGCTGCGATGGTGTGCAAAAAACCTCCGAGAGGAAAAAGCACACTCTTTTTTAATCCGCACAGTGATATCACGTACACCGCTGGGCCTGTTTTGATCGATCGAACAATCACCGGCTAACGGTACTGTTTCGATCGTCCGCTCACAACAATACACTGCTTCAGTATATAATGTGCATAAAACCTCTCACAGGAAAAAGCACTATTGTCTATTACACAATAGCGATCTAGTTTTGATCGTCCGGTCACTTTATCACACACGGCACTGGTTTTCAACGCTTTCGCAGTAAACACAAAGCACGTCCGTTCACTCGGAAGGTTGAAACGGCAATGAGTGTGAGGTGTTATTGTCAACTGTCGCTTGCGATTTGTGAAGTGTTTTTGGATTCAATTGTGTTCTTCCTATCGCTATTCCTTCTGTTTACATCGTGTTATGGCTTAGACAATAAGCAACCGTCCCGTTGTATACTGACCATTCAGTGCTTTGCGTGTAGCCTAATTGGAGGCATTTTCGTTAAGTATGGAGAGGAAATGTGGAAAATGTAGCCTAATGATTACCGGCATTGATTCAGTTGCATGTCGTGGCTACTGCGGATGCTTATTTCATTTGGCATGTTCGGGAGTTTCTCGCGCTCTTTTGGGATATTTTACATCGCATCAAAAAAATTTGTATTGGATGTGTGACAATTGTGCCGATTTGTTTGAGAACTCGCATCTCCGCTCCATAACAAAAGCGGCCGATGAAAAGTCACCGTTAGTATCACTCACGGAAGCTATAAGCAGTTTACAAAGCGAAATTAAATCGTTATCTAAACCTGCTCCTCTGCCTCCCAAACTTTTCAATGCGAACTGGCCAAATATGGAGCGTCGTCGTCCTGCTAAAAGACCTCGTGGGCCTGATTATGAACAAGATGCTTTCGAGTGCCAATCAGGATCGAAACGAATAGGAGAAAACACCGTCAGCGTTCCTGTTTTCGAAAAACCGGCGGACAAATTTTGGCTATATTTGTCTCGTATCCGACCGGACGTCACTAATAACGAAATTTCTGCAATGGTACGATCTAATCTCGGCATGTCAAACGACCCAGTGGTGTTCAAACTGGTTGCGAAAGGTGCTGATGTTAGCAACTTGACATTCGTATCCTTCAAAGTCGGCCTGGACCCAGCTTTGCGCACCGTTGCTTTGGATCCTTCAACTTGGACACAAGGAATTTACTTTCGCCAATTTGAAGATAAATCCTCTCAAAAATTTTGGAATCCATCTGCTGTCGATCCGTCACCAACGCCAGCATCATCGCAAGAAGGAGCCGCTCAGTAATTTCTGAAGGTGGCTCACTGGGACGCAACGTTGTTAGCATTGTGGAAGTCTCTGACCCGCCCGCCCCAGTCCTGCCACCGCAGCCTGCGTTCATCAGTCGTCCCGGTCCTGCGGGCGGTTGCGGTGTAGGGGGCTTCCAAACTTTGCTCCTTGGCAAGTATTTATTCACTTCCAGTCGTTCAAGCGCTGATTCGTATTCTGGTTCCAGTTTGATGCCGTCAATGCACCGGTCACTGGGACGCACCACAGAAGGTATCATGGAAGCCTCTGAGCACCCCGCCACAGTCGTGCCAATGCAGCCAGCGCTCACCAGTCGTCCCGGTCCTGTGTGCGTGAGTGGCGAAGAGGTCTTCCAACCCACCGCTGTCGGCAAGTATACAAACAACGTGGACAATTCATGCACTGACTGCTTTCCCGTTTCTAGCTCGAATTCTTTCACTCTGGCAAGGTCATCGCATATTCAATTGTATTACCAAAACGTCGGTGGTATGAATACATGTCTGGATGACTACCTGTTGTCAAGTTCGGATGAATGTTTCGATATCATCGCCTTGACAGAGACTTGGTTGAGTGAAAGTACTTTGTCTTTGCAAGCATTTGGTGCGAACTATGATGTGTTCCGTTGCGATCGTGATTCCCGCAACAGTTCGAAGAAAAGCGGTGGAGGCGTGCTTGCGGCTATTCACCGACGTTTAAAAGCGCAACTTATAACAAACGTTTCTGGTAGCAGTGTCGAGCAGGTATGGGTTCAAATTTGCCTGAACACATGTTCCTTATTTCTTTGTGTGGTTTATTTTCCACCGGATCGTACACGTGATTTGTCACTGATTGACTCGCACATTCAGACGCTAGAAAAAGTAGTTTCAGTCCACATGACACCGGCTGATGATATTCTAATTGTTGGTGATTTCAACTTCCCTGGCCTGAAATGGTACCCTGCTTCCAACGGCTTTATGTTCGCTGACCCATTGAATTCTTCTTTTCACACCGGTATCGTCCATCTGCTTGACGGTTACAGTCTTAACCTATTGCGTCAAGTGAATCACGTCGAAAATGAGCACAACAGAATTCTCGATCTTTGCTTTTCAAGTAAATCCGATTTTGCACCCAGAATTTCCGAAGCAGCAATTCCTATAGTGAAATCCGTTAGGTATCATCCTCCCCTGCACATTGTACTTGAATCAAATCAAACGCTGGATAACTGTAAAGTTTCTCAAACCGTCAGATACAATTTTAAAAGAGCCGACTACAACAGTATTGTTGCATTTCTTTCAAACGTGGACTGGACTGAAATTCTTGACAATGATGATATAAATTTTGCAGCGCAAACCTTTTCCAACGTTCTGATTTTATGCAATTGACCAATATGTGCCAAAGCAAATCAGCCAGCTTTCCAGACAAGCACCGTGGCAATCCGCTGAGTTACGAAAATTAAAAAGTCTGAAAAGAACAGCTCTAAGGAAATATTCCAAGAAAGGTGGTTTTTTGCTCAGGCAAAACTATTTGGAAATAAATAAAGTTTATAAAAAAACAGCCAAACGATGTTATGCCAACTATTTGCGAAGTGTGCAGAGGAAATTAAAATCTAACCCTAAGTCGTTCTGGAAGCACGTTAATGAGCAAAGGAAAGAGCCAGATCTTCCTTCGTCTATGTACTACAACGATCAACCGACTTCTAGCTTGCAAGAAATCTGCGACATGTTTATGAAGAAATTCTCTGGGGTTTTTTCTAGAGATTTTTTATCAACGGATCAAATCTCCCAGGCAGCACGGAACGTTCCTGTTTTGAGTCAATCGTTGAATTTCATCAATGTTGATATTAGCTCTGTCCAAAAGGCTATCGTTAAAATGAAGTCTTCATATTCTCCTGGACCCGATGGCATCCCCGCTGTCGTCTTGAAGAAATGTTCCAGCGGTATTGCAACACCCTTATGTCAACTGTTTCAACAGTCACTCACGACTGGAGTATTTCCTGTTGTTTGGAAATCTTCTTATATGTTCCCAGTGCACAAAAAAGGAGACAGGAAGAATATCGACTATCGCGGCATTACCTTACTTAGTGCAATTTCTAAGCTGTTCGAACTGGTTGTTCTGGAACCCATTTTCAATCACTGCAAGCAGTATATCGTAGAAACTCAGCACGGATTCATGCCGAAACGCTCAACTGCTACTAATCTATTAAGCTTTACGACGTTTATAACAGATGCTATGTCAAACGGTTTTCAAACAGATGTTTTATACACGGACCTCTCCGCTGCTTTTGACAAAATAAATCACGCTATTACTATCGCCAAACTGGACCGACTGGGTTTCGGTTCCTGTATTCTTCAGTGGACTGAATCGTACCTCTGCAATCGACGGTTGGCGGTTAAGATCGGTGATAATCTATCTAATGATTTTTTTGCTTTTTCTGGCATTCCACAAGGCAGTCATCTCGGACCACTGATTTTCCTCCTGTACTTCAATGACGTGAACTTTTTACTGAGTGTCCCACGATTATCATTTGCCGACGACCTTAAGTTATTCAAAATTATTAAGACAACTGAGGATGCCATTTCCCTCCAGAGTCAACTAGAAATTTTTTCGGAGTGGTGCGAGATTAATCGAATGACATTAAATATCATTAAATGCTCGATCATCACGTTCACACGGAAAAGAACACCTATACGTTTCGACTATTGTCTCCGAGGATCTACGATAGATAGAGTCACATGTGCCAAGGATCTTGGGATTTTTCTTGACGAACAACTGAACTACAAGCAACATATCTCGTACATTGTTGCAAAAGCTTCACGTTGCCTGGGATTTGTAATGAGAACTGCTAAGCACTTCACAGATATCTACTGTTTGAAGTCTCTCTACTGCTCGCTTGTACGTTCAACGCTCGAATATTGTTCGGCGGTATGGAACCCGCTTTACCATAATGGGAATATCAGAATCGAATCAATACAGCGCAGATTTGTTCGTTTCGCTCTTCGCCAGTTACCATGGAATAATCCTCATCAGTTGCCGAGTTATGAAAGCCGCGGACTGCTTATCGGACTCGATACACTGAAGGTGCGACGTGATCTGTCCCGTGCATTGCTAATCGCCGACGTTTTGTTGAACAATGTCGATTGTTCAACACTTCTTTGTCAAATAAACATAAATGTTCGCGCACGAGCTCTTCGCAACAACAACCTCCTCAGAATGCCTTTACGCCGCACTAATTATGGAATCAATGGCGCCATCATTGGATTGCAACGTTCTTTCAATGCTGTTTCGACGGGTTTCGATTTCCATGTCCCGCGCAGTCGAATTAAAACTAGTTTTTTAAATATACTTAGAAATAATCATTAGGACCATATTTTGTCTGTTGATTATGTATATTAGTAAATAAATAAATAAATTTACGCTTGACATAAATTCAAGCAATTTCTTCGTTGATGATACAATATTACATCTACTAACAAGTAAAAATAAATTTTGCGTATATATCGATGTAAGTTTCAGCTAAATTAACTGTGATGTTAATGATATGACTTATCTTTACATGCTTGCAATTATGAATGTAAGTGAATCAAGACGTGCATCTATAAAGTTGTAAATTTTTCTAAGTGGGCATCTCTAGATCATACACACAAAAAAAAATTGAGTTTTACTGATGACCTAATCCCTCGAACGATGCATTTCATAAAGACCTAATTTGTCAAATGAAGAAAAATTCCATTTATAATGATTTAATGTTGGATGAGACTATAATTTTCCACTGACTGATACCAGCAGATGTGTGCTTCTGCGGCTCAGTCAATTAACGCACGTATTATGGGATTCAATGGCTCTCGGTTCAAGTCGCAGCGGTCGCTGTCAGTTTTTTTTATTTCAATGAGTTTCATGTCAGGGAATTTCCAATATATATTAAATGCTCTTACAAAAAAAAAATTCGCGAGCTACGACGCTCCATTTATGTGCATCGTTTAAGATGTAGAAAGATCTCATCAGTAGTGATTATAACAGTAAAAAATTACAAGTAACACTAGTGACTGAATTTTGGTGATTTATTATAATGATTTTCTCAGCTTTGTCTGCAATCAACGTCAGCTTTGCTAAACGATAAATTAAATTGTTGTGACGGTTACTTATTTATCTTCTTCAAAGCGTTTTTTTTTTTCTTAAGCCCATAAATAACATTCTTGATAATTAAACACATCCAAGGCTTTCACAAAAAGTAAGAAATTTTCATAATTGATATTCTCCAACATATCAAATGAGTGTTTCATCAAAAATACTCACTCGTAAATTTGACGAATCTGCGGCCATAATTTTCGTTCATTTCAACTAATGAACACCGAAAAATCGGATATCAAATTAATCAGCCACATAATGGGACAATTTGTTACCGTGGGATGATAATTCAACAGATTGAAGCCTGGTAATATTTGTCAACCGCAAGAAACGAATAAAATTTCACCACCGCCTCGGGGAAGTTTACGGGTTTACTTCTTCAACAACAATTAACAATGAAGCTGCCAAAGAAGTGAAATGATTTGCTACTTCAATCGCAAATCTCGCGAGGCATATTCCCACAACCAACAAACGACGGCGCAACGCACACACAAGACAAAGTTGATATAATTATTTATCTTCCGTTTCGCTGTACATTCCACGGAGACTCTCCAAAGGCATCTTCGGTAACGACAGATAGCTACGGAAGGTACGGAAACTTTCTACCGCTGCTTCCTGTCATGTGTGTGTGTGTGTGTGTGTTCACTTGCGTCGCGTCCTCTCATCCATCAGTATTTTAATTGAAGTTAAAGGAAAATTTCCCATACCGGGCGCCGTGAAGATGGCTCCCGTATTTCCAATTCGCCACCCCCACATTCCAAGTGCGATCGCACACATAATACCTGGAAGCAGCCGAAGCTGTACTGTAAATCAATGGCCCGGATAGCGAGGCTCATAAACGGTTCCTTCAATTTGCACGGTGGAAACATTCACGAAACAGTAAATTTCACACGAAATAGCTCGAGTGGGCTGAGTTTGCTAAAACTTCACCGAACCCCATTCCATCCGGCGGATCCACGTTTTTTTTTTGTGCGCTGCTGTCAGTCACGTGTCACGGAATAAAATCATCGACGAAGCAACAAGAATATTGCGTAGAAGGCTAACTTTGCCGCTTCCTGTTTGTTTTGTGATGTGTGATGTTCGTGCGTGTGTGTTTTAGATTGACAAATGTGCCAGCGGGCGGAGACAACAAATCGAGACAGTTGGTAATCTTTTTTCCATTTTCAATATAATTTTAAAACGTTTTCCTTCACAGCGTGCTAGCAAATGTTAAAGAATTTTGAAATGCTTATTACAGTATAATTTTATTCCGTTCCCAAGAAAAGGGAGAAGCCAAAGCCTTCCGAATTGAGCGGAAACATCAGATAACGGAGTTACGACAGTCAGAAAACCAAACTAATTGGATCGATTTGATTCCACAGTCCCGGGTGTATTCCGGTTACAATTGGAATTCCGATTGGTATGTGGAAACTCATGCGACTCGAAATTAATTTAGAAGATTTTGGCTCTATCCTACTTCGAGCAATATATGTGTAACAATATTACAATTGGGTTGCACATGTGCAATATGTAAGTAAGTCTCCCCATGACAGAGTATTCATCGGTTTTGTAAGAAAATATGAAGGTGATTCCATTTCGAATGTTACGTTCAACACTTTGTTTAGTGTTTGTATGGTCAACTTATAGTTCCAGCAATCGAGCGAAGCTTTCGCATAATTTCTATGAGAGCGAAAGGGAACACTAGAAGTTTGTGGTGAGAAAATTAAATCCTACCATATTTTCCCATACAAACTTGACATGAGTACAAAAAATGCAGAGTATTAAAACATTAGATCGATTACCATATTTTTCTATTCTTGAATAGAACTATTTCATTTTTTTGAAAAAAATGTTATAAAAATATGGGATTCATTATTCGAAGACCATATCCTTAGTCATCTCAGCTGCGCCATCTATGTACAAAGACTTAGGCGTGGCATTTGTATCGTTTTTTTTTTATTTTCAGGTATATTCTGTAAATTTAAGGTCGTTAATTTGACTTGTCTAAGCGAAGGAGCGTTTAAAATATTTTTCCAGACAGGATCTTTCAAATAATTTAATTTATGATTTCCATCACAATTAGAACATGAAAATTTATCAGTGGTTTCATTTATTGGACAAACGTCTTTCGAATGCGATTTACCACAATTCAAACACCGTATATCCATATGACAGTTTTTAGTACCATGGCCGAAACCTTGGCAACGACGACATTGCGTTAAGTTTGAAAACATGAAGGCTCCTGGTAATAATGAAATTTTTAATATTCTTATTAAAAATCTTCCCGATGTTGCCTTGAGACTCCTGGTTAAAATTTTCAACAAGTGTTTTTCATTACCTTACTTCCCAAAAAAAATGGAAAAACGCTGAAGTAATTCCTATCCTCAAACCTGATAAAAACCCAGCAGAAACATACAGTTATCGACCAATTAGCTTACTTTCTTCTATCAGTAAACTTTTTGAAAAAATTATCTTGTTTAGAATGTTGTCTCATATAAATGAGAATTCAATTTTTTTACCAGAGCAGTTTGGATTTCGTCATGAACATTCAACTACTCATCAACTTGTCAGAGTAACGAACATGATGAAATCAAATAAATCTTCTGGGTTATCCACTGGAGTTGCTCTTCTAGAAATAGAAAAAGCATTCGACAGTGTTTGGCACAAAGGTTTAATAGCAAAAATGTCTGATTTCCAGTTTCCTATTTATTTGATCAAAATGATTCAAAATTATTCAACTGATCGTACTCTTCAGAATTGTAAATCTGAATTGCTACCCGTACGAGCAGGTGTTCCGCAGGGTTCGAGCGTAGCTCCAATCTTGTATAATATTTTCACTTCTCATCTTCCAAATCTACCCGTTGGTTGTCAGAAATCGCTATTCTGTGACGACACAAGTCTGTTAGCCACAGGTAGAAATCTACGGGTGATCTTCAGTCGCCTACAAAGAAGCTTAAATATTTTCAGTGATTAAATGTCAAAATGGAAAACTGCACCATATGCATGCTTTATGCAGTCCCAATTTGGTCAAGTTGTTGTTCCACCAGGAAGGAAACGCTTCAAAGGATTCAGAATAAAATTCTGAAAATGATTTTGAAGCGTCCTCCCTGGTTTAGTACAAATGAGTTACACAGACTCACAAATACAGAACCATTAGATGTAATGTCACATAATATTATAAGCAAATTCCGACATAAATCAATGCAATCTTCAATTGAATCGATTCGCTCTCTGTATTAGTTAGTAAGTTAGTATATAACTTCCTGCCTGAGCACCCAATTTAAATCTTAATAATTTAATTTGAACTCATATGACAATAAATAGTTATTAAAAAAAGGTCATGAAACGGACGTTGTCTACACGGATCTCTCTGCTGCTTTTGATCAAATTAATCACGCTATCGCAATTACCAAATTGGATTGATTGGGCTTCGGTTCCAACATTCTTCGGTTGATTCAATCGTATATTTGCAATCGACTGCTGGCAGTCAAGATCAATGAAAATGTTTCCAAGGAGTTTTTTTTTTGGCTTTTTCTGATATTCCACAAGGCAGTCATCGCGGACCATTGATATTTCTACTGTATTTCAACAACGTGAACTTTTCGTGGAAAAGTCCACGATTATGTCTTACTGACGACCTAAAGTTATTCCAAATTATCAAAGACTCTAGAAGAAGCCTTTTTCCTTCAGAGTGAACTTGAAATTTTCTCTGAGTGGTGTGAAATTATTAGAATGACGCTAAACATCAGCAAATGCTCGATTATCACCTTCACACGGAAAGAAAAGCATCCATATGTTTCAATTATTGTCTTCGAGGATCAGTGATTGATAGAGTCAATTGTGTCAAAGATCTTGGCGTTCTTCTCGACGAACAATTGAACTATAAGCAACATATTTCGTACATTGTGGCAAAGGCTTCTCGTTGTCTAGGATTTGTTATGAGAAATGCTAAGCACTTCACAGATATATAGGGTAACAGAGGTATTTTGGCCCACTTTAGGATTGATTTTATTTTTGCCCACTTTATAAAAATATCCATCAAATATTGTAATATCTTTAAAAAACCCTTCCGCAATAGGTAATTCAATGTGATTAGCTTCAAATTGATGCAAAATGAGCTACTTAACATCGATAAAGTCCGATGAAATCGATAAAGTTTGTTAGGTGGGCCAAAATATATGAAGTGGCCAAAATACCTCTGTTACCCTACTGTTTGACATCACTCTACTGCTCGCTCGTACAGTCAACACTCGAATATTGTTCGGCAGTATGGAACCCTCACTCACGCACTAACTACGGAATCAACGGTGCCGTCACTGGATTGCAACGAACCTTCAACGGTGTTTCTGCGGGATTCGATTTCCATTTTTCCCGTAGCCGAAAAAGAGAAATTTTTTTAAATATTCTTAGAAAGAATCAGTAGGACTTAAGTTTGCCGGTTGATTAAATATATATGAAGAAATAAATAAATAAATAAAACCATAACATCCGCGCGATCCTACTATCGGTCACAATCTGCATCGGTTTTAATTCGATCTTTATGACGTCACTAATTTTCTTGCTACCCCCATTCTCTATCGCTTCACCATCTCTGCAATCAACTAATGAGATTTTTTGTTGGTTTTACCCCTTCACTGCTTGCTCCTTAACTCCTTCACACTCAACCCCATATGCAACAACATTTACATTTATTGCTCTCTTCCACTGTTTATTCTGCTATATTATCAACCATCGATCATCGAGGGCCGCTCTAGCCGATGATAAACATGCGGGCCACCCGCTGGGTCTTTGTAACTTGGGGGTGTTTTCCGCGGACCCACACGGACAGAAGAAAAACGTCATCTGGATAACTCAAGATCCAACCCACCAATATCTTAAGACCACTAGCTGAAGACTGGTTCCCCCAGAGTAGACCACTTCGACCCGAAACCTACAACATAACATTATCCTTGTTTTAAGCTATTGAGAAAATACCCTCGGCATCTTAGAATTAACACAATGTGCTTTAATAAACATATTTGAAAAAAAACAAGACTAATAATCTCAAAGAATAATTTTTTGGATTGCTTGCCTTGGAAAAGCCTAGTTAATTTATTAGTCTTGAAAAATGATTATTAGCTCGGAATATCACAATATTATGTCGTTTTTGCGTGAGAAAACTGAAACTGACACAGAGTAGTTCCATTAAACGAACGTTTTTAACGAAACTGTGTTGGTTTCGCACTTAGCAGCGGGGATCTGAGCTAAACAAATATAAAAACCAGGCTCGAAACTGACTCGATTTTCAGTGCAACAAGTAGTGATCCAGGTAGCCTTGAGAAAGACAGAAGTCTTGAATCGATGCTACTTTAGGTAGCCAGAAAATTTCTCCATAAAACACTACCGTAACAATTCTTGGTTGGTAAACGACTGGACAATGCGCAATTCAGGCCCCAATGTGGTTCATAGCCTCTTGTCCAGTAACTCCTATCCCTACCTTCCCGCGGTGCCGGCTGGGGTGCGAGTAACCAACCCCGGTGGGACCTTGGTCGTATGCTGACAAGGAAGGGTGGGGCTGCCTTCTCTTTACGACAACGGCCAACGATGCGTGAACTTTGCAGCCTCCCGAGGAATGGTAGTTCGAAGCACCTTCTTCCCCCGCAAAGATATCCACAAAGCCACCTGGAGATCACCTGATCAACATACGGAAAATCAAATCGACCACGTTCTCATCGACGGGCGATTCCTCTCCGACGTCATCAATGTCCGCATCTACCGCAGTGCCAACATTGATTCTGACTACTACCTTGTTGCAGTTTGTATGCGCTCAAAACTATCGACGGTGCACAGTACTCGTCGCACAGGAACGTCGGGACTCAATCTCAAGCAGCTACGTAGCATTCGTACTGCAGAGGAATATGCGCAACAACTGGAGCTAGTGCTACCAACAGAAGAGCAGCTTGGCGCGGCGACTCTTGAAGACGGCTGGAGGAACATAAGGTCCGCCGTGAGTAGCACCGCTGCAACCGTTCTAGGTACGAGGTTATTGAATCGAGGAAATGACTGGTTTGATGGTGAATGTCAGCAGTTGGTCGAAGAGAAGAATGCAGAAAGGGCGAGGATGCTGCAACATCGCACGAGAGCGAACGAGGAACGATACAGACAGGCGCGGAACAGACAGAACACGGTTTTCCGGAGAAAAAAACGCCACCAGGAAGACCAAGATCGCGAAGCGATGGAACTGCTGTACCGCGCAAATGATACACGGAAATTCTACGAGAAGTTGAACCGCTCACGTAGAGGCTTCACGCCACAGGCCGAAATGTGCAGAGATACCAGTGGTAACCTTCTCACGAACGAACGTGAGGTGATCGACAGGTGGAAGCAGTACTATGACGAGCATCTGAATGGCGAAGCACAAGATACAGAGAACGGTGCAGGAATCAATCTGGGTGCACGCTCAGCCGATGACAGATTCCCAGCACCTGATCTGAAGGAGATAAGTGAGGAGATCGGCAAGCTTAGGAACAACAAAGCCGCGGGCAATGACCAGTTACCAGGCGAGCTGCTCAAACATGGAGGAGAGGCACTGGCTAGAGCGCTACACTGGATAATTTATAAGATTTGGGAGGAGGAGATTCTACCGCAGGAATGGATTGATGGAATGGTATGTCCCGTCTACGAAAAAAGCGATAAGCTAGATTGTTGCAATTACCGCGCAATCACATTGCTGAACGCCGCCTACAAGGTACTCTCCCAAATCCTTTGCCGTCGTCTATCACCAATAGCTAAGGAATTCGTAGGGCCGTACCAAGCGGGATTTACCCGGGAGCCCACGCCACTACGGATCACATATTCGCGATAAGACATGTACTCCAGATGTGTCGTGAATACAACTTACCCACGCATCACCTATTCGTTGACTTCAAAGCGGCATACGACACAATCGATTGAGAACAACTGTGGCAGATCATGCACGAATACGGTTTCCCGGATAAAATACGCGATTGGTCAAAGCAACGATGGATAGAGTGATGTGCTACGTCCGAGTATCTGGGACGCTCTCGAGTCTCTTCGAATCTCGGAGAGGGCTACGGCAAGGTGATGGACTCTCTTGTATCTTGTTCAATATTGCCTTGAAAGGTGTGATTTGAAGAGCGAGGATCGACACGAGTGGCACGATCTTCCGAAAGTCCGTACAACTTTTTGGCTTCGCTGACGTAACCTTGAGAAGATGACGGAAACCTACATCGGACTGAAAGCTGAAGCTAGGCGTATCGGATTGTCCATAAATGCGTTGAAAACAAAATACATGACAGGAAGAGGCTCTAGAGAAGAAACACTACGCCTCCCACCACGAATATTGATAGTCGGTGACGATATCGAGGTGGTTGACGATTTTGTGTATTTGGGCTCACTGGTGACCGCCGACAATGACACCAGCAGAGAAATACAGAGACGTATTTTGGTAGGGAATCGTGCGTACTTTTGACTCAGAAAAACCCTTCAATCGAGAAAAGTACGCCACCGCATGAAATCTACGAAAACGCTAATTAGACCGGTTGTTCTCTATGGCCACGAGACCTGGACTATGTTAGCAGAAAACCAACGCGTCCTTGGGGTTTTCGGTGCTGAGGACCATCTATGGCGGAGTGCATATGGAAGACGGAACGTGGAGACGGCGTATGAATCACGAATTGCAACAGCTGCTAGGAGAACAACCCATCGTACGGACAGCTAAAATCGGACGTCTACGAAGGGCTGGGCATGTCATAAGGATGTCGGACGACAGCCCAGTGAAAATGGTTCTTGAATCTAATCCGACGGTCTAATCGGTCGTCCATGACAGTTCATGCAAGAAGTAAAAACCTGGTGGTGGATCGACTAGAATTGCGGTAGAGACAAAATATGCGAGCGAAACTGACTGTGAGTACAAAAAAAATACTCTGCCTTCCAACTCTAACATCAAAGGAATTTGACAACAAACGAGAGTGGACGACGAACTTGAAACTCATTGACCAAACTCAGCGAAAAGGGCTCTCGAAACTAACTCGACAGAAACAAGAGAACGAATAATTCAAAGGAATCTGATAAAATCGCGATTAATTAATTCTTGATAGGATTTTCAACGGAGTGGTATTCGCATTCTACTAAACAAACACAACATTCCTGATTGAAAATCATCCATTAAATTTCGGATAATCATTTTTCGACTAAAAACTAACGAAAGTCGACCAATTATTCCATCATTCGAGTATGTTGCTCCGGGTTTTGTAAATATTTAGCAGAAAAACAAGCGTCGGCAAATAAATCAATATTGCAACGGCAACGGAACGAAAACGAAAAAAAAACGGTCCTAGCGCGTCCGCAGAAAATATGACACCGATATGACAACTCCGCATGGAAAAACCACGGGCACGCAATCAAGTGCAACCAGAGTCATAATCATTCATGTACGAATCAAACTCTAATTGCAACAGCCTGTGGCTGTTGAAATGAAACCGAATCCCCGATAACCGAACTTACCACAATGGATCGGGTCCCATGCTGTTTCGATCGAAAAAGCAGAAATCGAGTCGGAGTCGATTGGTAGGAAGCAAATCCACATCCGATGAGCCAGCGAATGTCGTCGGGGCGGGGGAAATCACGAGAGAGAGAGAGAGAGAGAGAAAGAGACAGCCAAACAAGCACATATTTCCGCATATGTTTTGCGAGGTGTTGTGTTTCGAATGCAGGGAGTTGCCCGATAGAAAATTTCCCCATTGTCATCATTTTTCCAGCCCAGCAAGAGTTTTAACATCGGGCAAAATCAGGAGAGACCGCGTGCGAGCAAAAATCGTCAACAGTAAATGATGATTACGCGCGGTTGATTTTTTTTTTCGTTTTCGTTTTGCATTTCCATTTCCATCCATCGTGAGCATGAAAAGTCGTTCGAAGCGATAAGAAGTTTTTATTGCATCCAGAGTGGGTGCGGGAAGTGCGGACAGGATCAGTAGTGTCATAGGTTCCCGGGGGGGTGTGGGAGTTATGTAAGGAGAAAAAGGAAAGTGACGCGTTAGCAAAATTGGTTCCATAACGTAACAGAAATGGCGCGTTGAGTTGGCGATTGCAGGAATTAATAGGAACCGGATGCGTTGCCATGTCGGCAGATACGACAGGATGTCACAAAGATAGCGTATTTGAATGATAAATTTATTTATGATGTTTAAGGCGGGAACGAGGGAACGATGCAAAAGCGCAATTTGTTTCATTCGTTCGGTTCGGTTCGGTTTTATCGTCGATTTTTGTTCCGTTCCGTGTTATCGAGTTCACAAGAGCGTGAGCGATCCGATATTAATTACAATGGCGGTGGCACAGCCGGAGTTATCGATGGACGGCGATTTTTCAGGCGGAGTTCACACCGGGTGGGGGGTTGGGAAGGAGGGGAAGAGATTTTTCAATTTAACAGAAACACCACATGTGGACTCTCGGAAGTTCATTCACAGCCGTGTCCATACAATGGAGCCATCCCCCCGGGGAGGACATTCATACACCCACCCGCAGGCATGAATGTACAAACACATCCCCACATCCATCCAGTAGTGTGGATTCAATCAGACGCACGGTCAGGGAACATTTTTTTTTTTTTATTTGTATTCGCAGCGTGCAAAGCACAAACAATTCCCATCACACAATAACACCCAAACAATATGAAAAAATAGTCAGCAGTGCAATTGGAAAGTGTGAAAGTAAGAGACACCGATGCAGAACACACAACAAAGTGCAGAGTTGTGATCGAGTGATCGAGCGTAGGAAAAAGGGCAATTGGCATTGTTGTTGGCGTTGTTGTTCACGTTGTTGTTAATCACAATTCATATTGGAACGATTGTGTCATGATAGCACACGATTAGCAACAACCCGCAGAGAAAACATGCAATGATAAATCACCCATTCAGGAGCCGGTTTTGGTTCGGATTTCCAATGCCGAATAGTGTGATATGTTTTTTTTTCACATATGTCATCGTTTCATCGTTAATGCACACACGCACACGCACATGCACGCACACAAAAACCCAGGATCGCATGGGGCAAACAAGGACAAATGATTCGAACGTGGCAAAACGGATGATGATGATGAAGCATTTTTAGATTTAGTGGTTAGGTTAGATACATTGGGGATAAAAATGAAGGGAAATAAATTCACACGCACACACACATACATACACACATGAACAAGTGGTTAAGTAATGATTGAGCACGATTTGATAAAATCCAATAGAAAACAGAGAATGCATACGTGAGTACAAAAGTTTCGGCGGCATTACACAGTCATGTTTTTTTTTTTTTTGATTATTTGCGATGTGGCGATTTGTCACAGACACATGGTAGTTTTGATTGCGATCATTCAATGCACAAATGTAAGAAGACGTAAACATCCACAGTAAGTCACGTTTTGAAGGAGAGCAGGAAGGAAGAAATAAGAACGAGAAAATACTGAATGAACACATAGGTTTTTTTTTTCAAATAAAACACGCACAAATATCCATATTTCAATATCCCGCTGTGAACGGAAACGGAAAAAAGAGATAGTATTTCGACGAGCAATAGAACCGATCGTTGTTGGAGATTGAATTAAATGCCAGTGATTGAAATGATGAAAATATGTCATCAACTTTTGCCCTTGTGATATTAGAGTTGTGGTTCATTTTACCAGTAAACTCACCTCAAATTTCCCTGAAATCCTTTAAAAAAAATAGTATTTGAATAACTGACCGATTTCCAAAAAAATAACAATAGAAAAGATGATCGAGTTCCGAACTTTGCACACGTCGTGAATGTGGCAAATCATTATTTCTTTTGCACGAATTAAGAGACCGATTCGGCCAAAAACTGACGTTCAGAATAAGTCGAAAGTATTTTTAGCATGAACTTTATACCTTTTTTAAATATAGAAAATTAGGTTTAGAATTCGCTCAGATTTTCAAAAAAATTCCGAAGTCCGGAGGAGTGTCATATAGAGAAAATGGCCGGTTAAAGATTAAAGACTGTCTCAGAAAGTATGAACGCACTTTGATTTCGCTGTAAATAATTCACAAGTGATAGATATTCAAATTTTATTCGATATACTGATAATATTAGATTACAACAACAGAATATTATTCTCAGCGTTTGCTACGTAGCCATTGTAGACTAGCTGGCGCACCTTCTTGCGAACGTTCCTCATTAAATGCCGTACAGACTTCTTGGCGACAAGTTTTGACACTTTTTTCCAATCTTTTTCGAACTGTTTAATGGTTTCGGCTGCCGAGACATATTTCCTAAGATGTGCCTTCGTTAGTACCCAAAATTCCTCAATTGGTCGAAGTTGTGGGCAATTTGGTAGATTCAAGTCTTTTGGGACGAAAGTGACATTTTTGGTAGTATACCATTCTACCGTTGATTTTGAGTAGTGGCAAGGAGCAAGATCTCGCCAGAAGACAACAGGATCCTTGTGGCTTCGAATCATGGGTAGAAGTCGTTTTTGGAAACATTCCCTGATGTATATTTCGCTGTTCATTGAAGCAGTGGTGATGAAGGGTTTCGAAATCTTGCTGCAGCTACAAATTGTTTGCCAGAGCATAGCTTTCTTACCAAATTTTTCGACTTCAATCGATGTCTCGGACTGGTTTAACATTGGCCCTTCTCACACCGTATAATATTGTGGTCCCGGCAAGGATTTGTAATCGAGTTTCACGTAGGTTTCGTCATCCATGATTATGCAGCTCAAATTTCCAGCAAGTATCGTATTGGCCTGATCGATGCTTCTTGTTTCGGACTACGTTTTGGTTGCTTCCTATAGGTTCGAAGATTCAAACGTTCTTTAGCACGAAGAACATTTGACTTCGAAGTGCCCACTTTTTTGGCCACATTCCGAACTAAAACCTCCTTCTTTTGCTCGAACGCCTTCAGTATACGTTTATTCAACTAAGGGTTGGCAGGACCTTTTTTTCGACCCGTTTTCGGTTTATCCTCAAAGGTGTTATCCTCACCGAACTTCCTGGTTGCATTTCGCACGGCTTTTTTACTTACTCCTTTCATTTTTGCTATCTTTCTCAGTGACAGTCCGCGTTCTGTGCACCATTTGTACACAATTTTTCGACGTTGTTCTGCTGAAGGTCCACGCATTTCGAAACAAACTAATGAAAACGAATAAACAACTGCACAAGTGGTTAGAGAAGAGTGTAAACAACAAGACGCAGCCATAAAAATTGACAAATTCTGAACTATTGCGAAATGGCAGCGGTTTTTGGTTGCGTCCATACTTTCTGGGACAATCTTTACATGCAAATGTCAAAATTTGACAGAAGTTACCCGTGATTGTTATGAGTAATTCTCACCCTAAATTTGAGTTTTACACAACGAGTAACTTTAGGATTACTAATTCAGCGAACCGTCCAAGAATGGAATGAAAAATTTTGAAATATCATCCCCCATTTTCTATTGTTAAAATTGAGTACGTGTGGTTAACTTAGTTGGTAATTCTGTGGAAATTTTAGGGTACGTTTTTAAAGTGTTCGTGCCATTGTAAAGGTTGTGGCATGATAATTGAAGGAACACTTCCGGTCTGTCCATAATTTGAATACCAGCAGGAAATCGGACCAACCTTTCGTGTGCTCCGAGTGTGGTTTCCTATACCAAAGATTCAAAAGTCTGAAACTTCACATGGAAAATACCCATCCGTCATTCGTGAAAGATACAAACCACGAATCAATAATAATTTATAATAATGAAGAACCTATTCCGGAAAATATTCATGAAGATCATTATTTATCATTGGTAGCAATAACGCAATAACAATTGCTACACAATTGTCAATTAAATTGAACTAAAATTTTACTCAAAATTTGATTGCTCATAACTAAATTTTTGGCTTATGTACAAATAAAGTATTATTCAGTAAATGAGTATATTTCACCCTAACATCGTTTCCAGTGGAAGAACTCAAATTTGAGGTGTTACTCTAAATTAGAGTTGTTCCCCTTTTTCTGCAGATGAGTGGAATCGGACTCATTTTTGAGTTACTTTTTTTAAGCGTGTACTCTTCATGTTTGCCTACGAGCCCTCTAATACGATTCTGAAAGTTGATTTAAATATATGGAACCATATTCCCAGTTTAACTTGCGAGTAGGACGGATTTTTGCGATGAACGATGAACAGTGGTTCAAAAGTCCAATTAAAAACGTTAAAAATGTGATTTTCGAGATACAGTATCTTCAGCAAGGTTGCTCAGAATGATAGGCGCCATCTTTTGATAAATTTTATTTGTTCGATAAATCCCCTGAAAGTGAGATTCTTCTTGGACTGTTTTGGCCATCCACGAATATTTGTAACCAAAGAACCCGATGAAACTTGGGAAAATTCTTATTTTACTTTCAAAAAACGTCTGACAGCTACTTTCGAAAACCATCTGTAACGGTTACATAACTCATCTATTTGATGCGCGTTCATTGTGACAATTACCATGGTAACGAATAAATATTAAAAAATGTGTTCTGATATACAATGAACCAGAATAGAATTGCAGAAGCTGTACGTAAAGATACAGACGAGGCTTGAGTCCGTGGTCCAGGATGACGAAACCTGTGCCAAAAGAGACAACCAAGGCATTCAAGCTGCAAATTTTTATGCAGAATGTTTTGGTAGGTTTTAGCATCTTGCCAATACGGAAAAAGGCTATGCAGTGGTATGCCGCGATCAATGTGCAGATAATGTCAAAGGATATGTATTCTCTCGCCATATCAGAGTTCCACCAAACGAAAATTTGTTGGGCCACCGTTAAGCGGGACTTTAAGAACTAGTGACAAGCAATTGATGGCAAACTATGCTAAACTCGATCAAAAGAGTCGAACAAAAGTTACCGCAAAACTCATTTGCTATATAGAAATCTTGAGTGAATATTGTCTCTTTATTCAATAGTTAGTTCGAAGAAATAAAACAATTTCCAACAAACGTTTCAATGCTATAATTTCGAATCGATTTCCTCTGCGAGGGCAGTCCTTAAATAGTCTCTACGTTTCATCTCTTGAACATGTTTAATCGTATGGCAATGTCAAACTTTAAGGCGGAATAAAATGGCAATTGGTCGGGTGTCGTTCACATCCGGGGGAAAACCTCGTACGTTATAGAAGCCAGTGGTACAATATATCAGAACGACAAAGCCACAAAGCCCCAAACGCTCTGATAATGCAGCCGCAACTTGCGGATGCAAAAAAAAACCTCTAAAGCCGAATAACGATAATAAATTTGAAATTGATGGGTTTATAGCTCAATTCAGGCGATCCGACACAAACCTGCAATTATTTGAGCTTATTAGTTTTGCACTGTCGGGTTTGATTCGGTTCAATGATGAGACTAATAAAAGTTGAGAAACTCTAGTTCGATTTTTCTTTTGCCGAAGGGTATGATGTCAAATAAGATTGTAGAGAACAAAAAACTCCGAGCTTAGCATAGTAATGCAATTAGGATTTGGTGCGTTTTAAAAAAAAGAACTTGTGTCATTCCTTCTAGTGATGGCGCAAAAAAAAACCCTTCTTAATCCACCTAGTGGTGTGATAATGCCTTTCTCTTCTTTCATAACAGTCTCATGAAAATATGTTTTTTTGAAAAAATCGACTTTTTGGGACTTTTCGATTTTGGAAATTTCATGTACTCCCCGCTATGGTGCTTTTTCAAGATCGAAAATTGCCAAACCTTTACCACCGGGCAGCACCCCTTAAGCATGTCCGATTTAGGTCAAATTTTGCATGAAGGCTTCTTTCGAGGTGCTTAAACTTTTGAGCACTAGAACTTTACGAAAATAGAGTTGATCCCAAAATTTTGGCACCCTTATATATATATATATATATATATATATATATATATATATATATATATATATATATATATATATATATATATATATATATATATATATATATATATATATATATATATATATATATATATATATATATATATATATATATATATATATATATATATATATATATATATATATATATATATATATATATATATATATATATATATATATATATATATATATATATATATATATATATATATATATATATATATATATATATATATATATAAGAGCGGTAAAAATCAACGTGTTTTGTCGGTTACGTCACTTATACCATCATATATCTGGAACCAAAAGTCACAACCATTTGATCTTCGAACTTGATCAACGGCCCGACAGTAGCTTTCAAACGAGCCCAAGTTTGTTCAAATCGGTTCAGCCAGCTCTGAGAAAATTGAGCGCGTTCAAATAGCACGATTTTTGTCGGTTACGTCACTTATACAATCATATCTCCGGAACCAAAAGTCACAGCCATTTGATCTTCGAACTTGATCAATGGCCCGACAGTAGCTTTCAAACGAGCCCAAGTTTGTTAAAATCGGTTGAGCCATCTCTGAGAAAATTGAGCGCGTTCAAATATCTTCGAAAAGTGCACATACACACACACACACACACACACACACACACACACACACACACACACACACACACACACACACACACACACACACACACACACACACACACACACACACACACACACACATACACACACACACACACACACACACACACACACACACACACACACAGACATTTTCCGATCTCGACGAACTGAGTCGAATGGTATATAACACTATGGGTCTCCGAGGCTCCGTTCGAAAGTCGGTTTTTCCAGCAATTCTAATACCTTTCTATAGAGAAAGGCAAAAACATTCCATGAAAGGGTAAATTTTCGTTAGTTATCAGGAATCAGAACAAATTGGCTCAAATGGCACGTTCCCCTTGATATTTGGAGATTTGTGCCTTGCCATCAATTTGTTTTTAGCATCATTTTCCCGATATATAAGAGGGAAGGATTGAAAGGAAATGGTAAGGGTTGGACTAGGAGGATGGGAAAAATTGACGACACAAAAACACATAAAAGCAGAAGTAAATTCTGCACCCCTAAGGGATGCTGAACAATCTGCTGAGGATCACATTTAGTGGAAGCAGAAGGAAATTCTGAACCTCTACGAGGTCCCGAACAGTCTGCTGTTAATAAAACCTCCAACCCACGAGAGGATTTAGAGATCTTAAAAAAGCGACATCATTCTGCACTCCCGGAAGAATGCAGAACGATCCGCAGTATGTACGAGCAGAAGTAAATTCGGTACCCCTTAAAGGATGCCAAACAATCTGCTAAACCCTATTTAAGGTGAATACAGAAAGGATTCATTCACTCCAGGAAGAACGATGAACCCTTCTGACTATAGCTCCTTACCACATTGGGTGAGAAACGAGAGAATATCCTTCAATTTTAGCTCCGCATACACAGACTCAACCATGTATGGAGAACCAAAAACCCGGATACGTAGCTGCGTCAATGCGGGACAGTTACATATCAGATGATATGAAGTACCATAATCGCATTCACACAAATCACACGAATAATACTCAGCACGTTGAATAGTAGCCATGTGATAATTGAGTTTGCAATGTCCAGTCAGAGCTCTGACCAGAATACTTCAATGATACTTGGAGAAATGCAGTAGACACTTTGACATTTTCAGATTTAAATCTGGTAGAAATGCTTTTGTCTGAGCGCAAGTTTGCAAGCTGCGCCAGTAGCTGGCATGTTTGGATGCAGCCCAAGAACGTATCTTGTGCTTTATCCAACTAGTTGAAAGTGGTAAAGCTGGTTCAGGACCAACGAAATCATTCGTTGCACCAGCTCTAGCCAACTCATCAGCCCATTCATTTCCAGTAATACCAGAATGGCCGGGTACCCATATGAAGTAAACAGCATTTGAAATGCTGAGGTCTTCAATTTGAGTTCGACATGCGATCACTAGATTCGACCGTGAATCATTCGAACTGAGTGCTTTTAAGGCTGCCTGACTGTCGGAACAAAAATAAATACGTTTACCACAGATCCTCTGCTGAAGTGCCGATTGTACTCCACACAGAATTGCGTAGATTTCTGCTTGGAACACAGTACTGTATCTACCAAGTGAATGAGACTGCTCCAGCCTATTTCACGACAGTAGATACCAGCACCAGCACGACCATTCAACAGAGAACCGTCCGTAAAACAAACTATGTGTTCATCAAGTTGTCGTTCCAGACAACCAGACAATCATTCCTAACGAAGAGGATAGCTCACATTGAATGTTTTAAAAGGA
Organism: Malaya genurostris; assembly: GCF_030247185.1. Taxonomy (NCBI): domain Eukaryota; kingdom Metazoa; phylum Arthropoda; class Insecta; order Diptera; family Culicidae; genus Malaya; species Malaya genurostris. Next base: position 69,324,307 of record NC_080571.1, read on the forward strand.
AAACTGCATGTGAGAGTTAGGTCACTAGGAGCGAGTAAATACTCATCTCACGGAACCATTTGAGACCACAAGCGAGTGTGACTGGTAGCATATTCTAATGGGTTACTGTTCCAAAGCCCTGTAACCCTAAGACGGTATGCACAAGATAATGCTTCTTGTTTTAGGAACACATGTAGTGGTTTAATGCACAGTAGCGCCTCTAGAGCAGCAGTAGGAGTTGTCGTGAATGCTCCTGTCATCGCCATTAGGACCATCCTTTGGAGATGATTTAGCTTTGACTGAACTGTCGCGACTTCTCCTTTCTGCCACCATACAAGACATCCATATGCTAAAATTGGTCTAACGATAGTTGTGTAGATCCAATGAATATATCTGGGTTTGAGTCCCCATGATTTTCCAAAAGCTCGTCTGCATTGACCGAAAGCCATGCAAGCTCTTTTAATCCTGAAATCAATGTGAGCAGACCAATTCAGTTTTGAGTCAAGAATAACCCCGACGTATTTAACTTGATCGACCACAGTGACCCCTGAACCAAAGAACTGCAACGGACGAGCTCCTGTAATTATCCTACGATGAGTGAAAAGCACCATTGATGTTTTGCCCGGATTTACAGATAATCCAAACCTGACAACACCATTGTTCAACAGATCGCAGGGCTTGCTGCATTAAATCAAAGAGAGTGTTAATGCTTATACCGGTCATCAATATATGATAATCGTCGGCAAAACCATAAGTCGGAAATCCGAGGTTATTAATGTTGTTTTCGCTTGATGCCAAACCTAACCCAGTTTCCACCCTAACTGCTGTCAAACCGTTTGTTTGAAGTCAGTTTCGAACCTAGTTTCAACGATGTTGAACTGAAAATCGAGTCAGTTTCCAACCTGGTTTTTAAATCAGTTTTACTCAAACCCCCGTTGCTAAGTGCGGAATCAACACAGTTTCGTGAAAAGTGTTTGTTTGATGAAACTACCCTGGGTCAGTTTCAGTTTTCTCAAGCGAAAACGACATAAGTTTCCTTAACAAACTATCAGCGACTAGGTTCCATAAAAGTGGGGATAGTACACCACCTTGAGGACACCCACAGACACTCAGCTTTCTAATCTCTGGCCTGCCGAAGCGATGATCAAAGAAGTTGATTGCTAAGCATTGCGTGTATCCAGTAAGGGAAAAACCCAAGATATTCCGTTCACGACTGCAATGTTTAACCTCCTGCAGCCATTCAGCCATCGGCACGGAAATACACCTTGACTTAGGAGTTCCTATTTTTGTGGCCTTTTACGACATGGAATAGGAAACCAGTGGATCAATTCTTGGTAAAAAATAATTCCGCCGGATGCCACACGGCTTACCTGTTTGGTGGACTTATACCACCGGTACAGGTGGACCGTAGCGTTATTCTTAGCAGTTGGGAAACCGCTACCGACACTACACGGCTATCTAGGCTGCTCAGAGAGGGAAGTTAACATTGATGGTCAACTTCCATGGATGACCGACCAACCACAGTAGCTTTCAAACGAGCCCAAGTTTGTTAAAATCGGTTGAGCCATCTCTGAGAAAATTGAGCGCGTTCAAATATCTTCGAAAAGTGCACATACACACACACACACACACACACACACACACACACACACACACACACACACACACACACACACACACACACACACACACACACACACACACACACACACACACACACACAGACATTTTCCGATCTCGACGAACTGAGTCGAATGGTATATAACACTATGGGTCTCCGAGGCTCCGTTCGAAAGTCGGTTTTTCCAGCAATTCTAATACCTTTCTATAGAGAAAGGCAAAAACATTCCATGAAAGGGTAAATTTTCGTTAGTTAAGGCATAAAGAAGAAGATAGCGACGCAACCAAAAACTCTTCGCCAAGTTGATTTTGAAGGATACGACAAAGACATTGTGTGTCGAATCACGGGTCTCGTGGAAGAATCAATTCTGTTTATAATTGTCTTGATTGTAATTAATTAAATGAAATTTCCTTTTCAGACATAATCATGTTGGGCAAAATGGATCTCAATCAATTTTGTTTTGCTTCGGGAATGCTGAATTCTCGGGATTCGAGTATAGCTTCGATGCAACAGCAATCCATTTATCCCGACAGCAATTATCCAATTAGCCACTCAATAAGTTTCATTGTTTTACTCGTCATCCTCATTAATCAGGACGGAAAGGAACGGTTGCCCAGTGAAGTGTTCTTTTCGGACCACCACAATTTTTACAAGCGACATTGCCTTGCATTCGTCTTATTCAGAGTCACTTCAAATCGGCCGATGTCGTTGCTCAAACATTCGAAGGCATCGATGTCTGTGCGTCGACGAGGACAAAAGGTCTAAACAAATTTTCGAACAGCCAGGCTTGGGACCGGCTGCATCGCCCGGTCGCCCAAGTGTTCATGAGCTACCCAGTGTTGTCTCACCGCACTCATCCGATTACGGGTTTAGTCCTGTTTCACCGACGAGATTTATTACGGGTAGGACGATGGGAACGTATTTCGAAACATAAATCTTGCTTCAACTGGTTGCGAGCGAAAAGGCGAAGAATGCACCATACTTACAACCGAACCCGAGGATTGTGTGCCCCCGAAGGAGCATTTATTGGATATACACTGCAATCCATACACAAACGATGGGTACGGGAAGAGAGATTGATGGAGATTTAGAGCTAATGTATTTCACCGGGTGATGTATGGACTGACTTCGGGTCCACCATCTAGATGTCAACTGATGGCGAGATGTTTTCTTTTGACCTCCGTTTCTTTCTACGCTCAGCGCAATTCCGGTGTTTTAAACTTACGTAAACCGTAAACCGAGAATCGAGCCCCATCTTCGGAAGAGATTGACCTAATCCACCATTGGGTTTCAGAGCAAAAACGAATCGGAACCGTTTACGTTGAATTTTCATGCTCTGCCGCGTAGCAAACATGGCGTGAAGGACTGACATTGGACTGCATTCAACTTCTGGTCCATTTGCTTCTGCGGGTAATGCAAAGCTGCACGAGAAACTCTTAGTTCTGAGTCCACTTATTTATTTATTTTTTGTTGTAACTATAACTATCCTTAGAAAATGAAAAACGAATCGAAAACTCAACACTTTGAAACTGTTTCCGGCGGTAACAGAGTGGATTGGTAGGGTTACCATCTCGAAAAAATAAAATCCTGCAATTGAAAAAAGTTGCTTCAGTGAACACGAACACAGATTTAACTGAAATGTCATATCATCCTATACAATGCTACTGAATTTTATCCGGATTCAACTTTCGGTTCCGGAATCACTGCGTGATTCAGGCAATCGAAAAATGAAATTGTATGTGTTTAACTTTTCTCAGAGATGGTTTAAACGATTTCTACCAAACTAAATTTTATTCAGATCCAATCTACGGTTCCGGAGTTACAGGAATCAAAAAACCAAGAGTGATTATCATAAAAGTACATGGAATCTGTTAATCTTACAAATTGCTTATCCTGCTCTTGATGGCCAAACAAACTAATTTTGGCATAACAGCACGGAACGACCGAAATTAGCTCGGCGCCTAATTCGTATTACCGTTTTTGAATTAGTTAATTTTAACAACAAAATTTCAAAAACAACTATGAATTTAGTTAAAATTGAGAATTTACTTTTCTGGAAAAAGCTCCTAATTTTAGAGAATGTATTTAGTTGGCGAATATCCTGGACACAAATCAGCAATATTTCAATCCAACACGAAGTTCTCATTGGCAACTAATTCCGTGAACAAAATCAGAAAATATGACTCTATCTATCACCATCACTACTGAAAGACAGCACGAAGGAAACAAAAATGATTTTTTTTATTAACAAGTTTATTAGCCAAAAACTCATGAGAAGTGTCAAAGCAAAATAATCCATTGAAAAGAATACACCGAAACCTCCATTTACGAACTAAACGGGGGTTCGTAAAAAGAGGTAGGGGAAAGTCTTATAAAGCGTCCCTGCTAGCCAAAATGCCCCCTTTCCTTTCTTAAGCATTGAAGACTTTTCTGAACCAAAGTTTTATCACTAACACTATCTTTTCGTAGGATCTTTCTGCTATGCAATTTTGGTGGTTGTCGTTTGCAGGAAAGTATGAAAAAACTAAAAATTTCATTTGGCAGCTTTTCGATGTAAGGTTTTGCTTCGACTAAATAGATGTTTTATCCGCCATTTCATTGACATACTGATTATCTCAAAACAGTAACTTTATGGACATTTCAAGAAGCATAATGCATCATTTTTGTGGGATAAAATGTCTTTTGTTGTATGTCATGCCACTGGTTTGTTGTGAGACACATTTTACGGCTGCTGGGGCATTATGTCTGAGGCGAGCGAAAAAAACTAAGAATGTGGCCGTTTTAGAAAATGAGTTTATATAAATCAATTCTCATCTTTTCTATTGGAGTCATTGAAAGTTATGTTCCTCATCCGTATTGCAATGAAATACTTACATTCTCGAGGAAAATATATCAATACACTTGGAAATATCTCAATGTTTTCTTAAGGGGGGCATATTATAACACTTTACCCTAGTTCGTAAAAAAAGTTTACGTTATTTGGGATTTGGTTCGTAAAAAAAGTTTACGTTATTTGGAATTTACTTCGTAAAAAAAGTTTTGTGTAATTATTGTGGAAACCGCGCATCATATGTTTATTTTCGGAACGGATGTGAAGAGTAAGTGCAAGAAAATGATGTTTGGGTTCGTTTCAAAATCCAAGATGGCGGCTTCCGGTTTATTGAGATTGCCTAAAACCCCTAACAATATGGGTATCTTCGGAACGGAATTGATGAGTAGATGTCGGAAAACGATGTTTGAAGTGGTTCTGAAATTCAAGATGGCGACTTCCGGTTTGTTGATATTCCTTAAAAAAATCCTTACAATATGGGTATTTTCGGAACGGGGTTAAGGTGTACATATCACAAAAGGATGTTTGAAGTGGTTCTGATATCCAAGATGGCGACTTCCGGTTTCTTGATATTCCTTGAAAACCCTTTACAATATGAATATTTTCGGAACGGAATTGATGAGTAGATGTCAGAAAACGATGTTTGAGGTAGTTTTGAAATTCAAGATGGCGACTTCCGGTTTGTTCATATACCTTGAAAATCCTTGCAATATGAGTATTTTCGGAACGGAATTGATGAGTAGATGTAAGAAAACGATGTTTGAGGTAGTTTTGAAATTCAAGATGGCGACTTCCGGTTTGTTCATATACCTTGAAAATCCTTGCAATATGGGTATTTTCGGAACGGAATTGATGAGTAGATGTCAGAAAACGATGTTTGAGGTAGTTTTGAAATTCAAGATGGCGACTTCCGGTTTCTTGATATTCCTTGAAAATCCTTGCAATATGGGTATTTTCGGAACGGAATTGATGAGTAGATGTCAGAAAACGATGTTTGAAGTAGTTTTGAAATTCAAGATGGCGATTTCCGGTGTGTTGATATTCCTTGAAAACCCTTGCATAATGGGTATTTTCGGAACGGGGTTAATGAGTAGATATCAGGAAACGATGTTTGAGGTAGTTTTGAAATTCAAGATGGCGACTTCCGGTTTATTGATATTCCTTGAAAGCCCTTGCAATATTGGTATTTTCGGAACGGGGTTAATGAGTAGATATCAGAAAACGATCTTTGAGGTAGTTTTGAAATTCAAGATGGCTACTTCCGGTTTGTTGATATTCCTTGAAAACCCTTACAATATGGATATTTTCGGAACGGGATTGATGAGTAGATATCAGAAAACGATGTTTGAGGTGGTTCTGACATCCAATATGGTGTCATCCGGTTTCTTGATATTCCTTGAAAACCCTTACATAATGGATATTTTCAGAACGGGATTGATGAGTAGATGTCAGAAAACAATGTTTGAGGTGATTCTTAGTTAAAAGATGGCAACTTCCGGTTTCTTGATATTCCTTGAAAACCCTTACAATATGGGTATTTTCGGAACGGGATTGATGATTAGTTGTCAGAACACGATGTTTGAGGTGGTTCTTGAATCCAAGATGGTAACTTCCGATTTGTTGATATTCCTTGAAACCCCTTACAATACGGGAAGAGAAATAAAAGTAGACGTCGGCCTTACAATACGGAAAGAGATTTAAAAGTAGACGTCGGAAAATTATATTTGAGGTGATCTTGAAATGCAAAACAGTGACTTCCGGTTGATTATTATCTTTTGAAAGTTTTTGCCATTTTACTTTAACTCTTTATTCCTTTAAAACACTATACCGTTCCGAAAATACCCATATTGTATGGGTTTTCAAGGAATATCAACAAACCGGAAGTCGCCATCTTGAATTTCAAAACTACATCAAACATTATTTTCTGACATCTACTCACCCAAGTAACAATTCGAATGCCTTATGGTTTTGATTATAATTTATAGGAGTTTTGTAATTGATTGTTCAATCACTACTTGTTTTATAACAACTATAATAAGTGTCGCTTTTGACAAGTAATATCATAGTTTTTAAAGCTTCTATAAAACCTTTTACCTAGACTAACAACTGGACTAAAAATAAATCAATTTGTACTAGAATAAAACCATGCAAACGCTCTTAATATTGCTTTAAAATTTTTTTTTAAGCATTATTGTCAGTAAAATTCTTTTATAAATCTAGATTTGTGTGTGCGCGTGTTCATTGAATGACAATTTCACTCAGAGCAAATTTGAGGGCTCTAAAGTACATTTATGACACTCCTGTTGTGGGCTATTTGATTTATTGCTTCTTAGATTAAGTGTAATTTGCATTAAAGAAAATTTCATGGCCGCCATTATGATGTTCTTTGCCGTAGCCTTTATTGACATTAAATAAACTTAGAAATGCAAAAACGAGGAAGTATGATGGACTTTTATGATTCATTTTCAAAACGTATGCACAAGTTTTATCGCCACGAAATAGTTTCATACAAAAAGACGATAAATCACAGAAAATAGTTTTCATAAATCATGGAAACTTTCGCAAAAACCGTATTTATTTCAAGACGATTAGTTATAATTCTTATTTTTATCCATACATTCACGATAAAAATAAAAGCGCATGAAATTTTCACGTTCGGTAAAAGCCTCAACCTTGTAAATAAAATCCAATAAATTCTTACTGATTGCATTCAAAGCAGATATGACACACATATAATCAAGAAAAATATTACCAAAACGACAGTTTATTCATAGTGGAATTTATTCCATCCAAATAAATTTAATGTTGATCGTAAAGCTGGTTTCAAAATTTTCTTGAATTTGTAGTTTTAACGCAGCTTTATGATGATTCTTCACTTTGCTTTATAAACCTTATGAAGAATGGTCCACTTGGTAGGAACATGCTCTTATAGAGGTTTTCAGTAGGCTTTCGTGGAGTTTAAAGTTTTAATGCAAGATTTATTATGTAGCATTGAAGATAGCTACAAGTATTTATTAATATTAAAAATGTTACTTGGGCATTAACCCCGTTCCGAAAATATCAATATTGTAAGGGTTTTCGAGGAATATTAACAAACCGGAATTCGCCATCTTGAATTTCAAAACTACCTCAAACGTCGTTTTCTGACATCTACTCATCAATTCCGTTCCGAAAATATCCATATTGTAAGGGTTTTCAAAGAATATCAACAAACCGGAAGTCGCCATCTTGAATTTCAAAACTACCTCAAACATCGTTTTCTGACATCTACTCATCAATTCCGTTCCGAAAATATCCATATTGTAAGGGTTTTCAAGGAATATCAATCAACCAGAAGTCGCCATCTTGGATTTCCAAAACACCTCAAACATCATTTTCCGGAATCTACTCTTTAAACCCGTTCCAAAAATACCTCTATTGTAGTAGTTTCCACGGAGTCGGAATTCGCTTTCGATGAATGACAAAACCTCTTTTTACGAAGTAGGTTCGTAAAAAAAGTTTACGTTATTTGGGATTTGGTTCGTAAAAAGAGGTACGTAAAAAGAGGTTACGTATAAAAAGTGTTCGTAAACGGAGGTTTGGGTGTAGTCTTGTTGAAACTGCTTGCAAATTGTTTTGATGTTTTTTGCATGTTTTACGATATATCCATATTTAGATTTCTAAACCGATATGTAAGAATGCCGTAAACTCTTAGTGGGAAGTGTATTTATTCAGAATTGGTGCGCATTTGAAGCGATTGTGCGTAATAATGTTTTTACGCGGAACAGTGAAGGGAGTTTCGAATGTTGCACTGTAATTGTATATGTCAAATGATGGTTTTTGTATCATCCAACCTTCCGGGCTACGCCGTCCGGTGTACTACTTGTATTCGGTTTTTGTTTTCCGAGTGCTCAAAGTTTTCAGTAAGAGAGTCGATTTCGCGAAGTCGAATGAAGAAAACAGCGATTTAGAAGAAAAATTTTCAAAAAAGAAGTTCACGTTTCGTTCATGTCTTTTTCTCCAATACAACATCGTATTTATACCTGCCAATATAGAAAAGACAACCGCGACTGAAAAATTCTTTTCGGTAGTAGTGTGCCATCTAATGGCTAGTAGTCATTACGGTGTTAACGTTTTTTCGGTGACAGTGCGCCACATAGCTGCAAATTGCAGAAGCCAATTCAACCATTTATGTAAATTGTAAACGTTTTATTTCTCTAATTCAACTAAAAGATTATGGAAGATGGAAATTAAGTGTGCCTAAGCTAAGAAATGACAGCACGTGTAATTGGTGAATTCAACTAAAAAAATAGCCATTTCAACGAATATTTTATTATTATTAAAGAAATGAGAATTAAAAAATCTAAATTAGCAAAAGTAAAATTTTTTTAGTTGTCTCAAAAAATAACTAACTAAAATCAGAAAATCAACTAATTTTTTCGCCAAAATGCTGATTTCGGTCTTTCCATGTAAGATTATCTTATATATTTGACATGATGTTGAATACACTTTGTAACTATCAATGGAAATGCTAATAGTGAAAAATCATTAGAATATCATATAATGTTATACGATCATATATAGTTATACGAAGTTTTATGTCAAAATTTTCAGTTTTTTGCCAATATTTGTAACGTTTGACCTAGAAAACAGAATATGTTTTTAGACTTAGATTCCACTCGGTAATACCTATCCAACAAGCCATATATTGTTAAAATCCGTCCATTTTTAACGGAGATATCGATATTTTTGTATAAGCGACTTTTTCACCTATTCCTGCAGTAGGAGTTTTGAGCGCTGTATGACAGAGCAATGCGTGGGAGCAACGTGAAACAACGTGATTTTTATACTGTTACATACAATTGCTTCTAAGTACCAAAAAGACTGCATACAACATCCTTTTTCATGCAATTTTGCTCCGATCGATTTTAGCACGGTTCGTTTTTATCAACATAATCTTTCGAATATAACATATGTAAATCAGAGGATGGTCAAGATGGCAGCAATTTCGAGTCAAAAACAATTGCATAATTATGTTGATTTGAACTCCTGACAGTAATGAATGCTGGAAGAGCATAACACCCATATACCATTCGAATCAGTTCGTCGAGATCAGCAAATGCGTGCTTGGAAAATAATTTCACTCAATTTTCTCGGAGATTACTCAACCATTTTCTACAAACTCAGATTCATACGAGAAGTGCTTCCAAACAAAGATCCTGAATTACGACTGGATCCGACTTCTGGTTCCTGAGCTACAGGATGATATGTCAAACGAAATTAAAATAGTGTAACTCATTTTTCTTATAGATGGCTGAACCGATATAAGATTCAAATGAAATCTAAGATTCAAATGAAAGGTCCTAATATTATATAAAACATCTTGCTTTTTAGTCAGTCTGCACTGATTTTCGAACATTTTGAATCAAACGTAAACTATACAACTCCTCAGGTGAATTTAACTGACTTCGGCTACACTGATTTTGAATTCTGGTTCCAGTATCGAATCGTTTTCTCATAAAATCGAATTTCAAAAACAAAAATTCAAATTAAAGGATTTATGGTCTGATGCAAAAAAATGAATTTTATTCGATTTTTATTTCCGATTCTGGAATTACAGGGTGATGAGTTTTTAAAATTCAAGCCGATATAGAAGATGACAATCCCGAAAAGCTTCAAAGTTGGACTCAAAACTGTTGTAATTTATTCGTCATATGGCCATACGAATCGGTTTGGGTTATGCTGGTTCCTGAATACCGGCTCTATGAGAATCGTAAATAACCGTAAACTCTAAAATGAAACTTTCTTCGACATCTCATGGAATGTTCAATCGATTGTCACACGTTTAGATTCAAATTCGATCCAATTTGCAGCTTCGACATTACAGGGTATTGAGTGATTAAAATCACAAATTGCCGCTTAAAACGACGGTCATTAAAATAATGTCATGAGAACTAAAACACCGAAGAATATTCATGCAAAAAACTCATGCGGATTGATAAAAAAAAGGTATCATCTCACTGCTAGGTGGATAAAACACCTTTTTCTTTACAAATCAACTTCGCTTTTTATGAAGTTATGTTCTCTGACAATATTCGTACCCTATATTTTTGAAATTGAACTGACAAATAGTGACCGAAAAACAATCTCATTGATGTCATTCCGAAAACCAAGATGGCGACTTTCGGTTTATAGATATTCCATGAAAACTCATACAATAAGGCTTATTTGCGACAAAACCTGGACACCCCTAAATACGTAATACTCTGAAAATACTTCATCAAAGCGTGAAATATTTCACAGAGTGATGAGCGTAACGTTGAGCAGAATCCATTTTTGCGCGGAAAGACCGAAATCAGCATTTTGGCAAAAAGAAATAGTAGATTTTCTAATTTTTGTTAGTTATTTTTTGAGACAACTAAACAAATCTTAATTCTGTTGATTTGGATTTTTTTACTCTCATTCCTTTAATAATGATGAATATTAGTAGAAAACGTTATTTTTTTAGTTGAATTCATCAATTAAAACTGCTGCCATTTCTTAGCCAAGACACACTCCATTTCAATTCAACTTTTTTTTGGTTGAATTATAAAAATAAAATGTTGTTTTCAACCAACATAAATGGTTGAATTGGCTTCTGCAATCTGCAGCTATAAGGCGCAATGTGACCAAAAAAACGTTAACATTGTAATGACTACTAGCCACTAGATGGCACACTACTACCGAAAACAATTTGGCAGTCGCGGTTGTCTTTTTTACTCCGAAATCTCCATTTACGAACTAAACGTGGGTTCGTAAAAAGAGGTAGCTCGTAAAAAAAGTTTACGTTATTTGGGATTTACTTCGTAAAAAAAGTCTTGTGTAATGAATGTGGAAACCGCCCATCATATGACTATTTTCGAAACGGATGTGAAGAGTAAGTGCAAGAAAATGAATTTTGCGCTCTTTTCGAAATCTAAGATGATGGCTTCCGGTTTATTGATATTGCTTAAAATTCCTAACAATATAGGTATTTTCGGAACGCATTTGATGTGGTGCTAAGCATTTGATGTGGTGCTATAAAAACGATGTTTGTGATCGTTCTTAATCCAAAATGATCACTTCCGGACTATTGATGTTCTTTGAAAATACTCACAATATGGATATTTTAAGTACAGATTTGTTGTGTAGGTACCAAAAAAGAAAGATGTTTGTGATCGTTTTAAAATCTAATTCTTTCCGAAAATACACATATTGTAATGGTTTTCAAGGAATATCAAGGAACCCCAAGTAGCCATCTTGAATTTCAAAACCACCTCAAACATCGTTTTCCGACATCTACTCATCAATCCCGTTCCGAAAATACACACATTGTAAAGGTTTTAAAGGAATATCAAGAAACCGGAAGTCGCCACCTTGAAGTTCAGGCGCTTTTAGCTGACTCAATTCACTGTTCCACTTAAAAACATTATTACGCACAATCGGCTTAAATGCGCACACATTCTGAATAAATAAACTTTCCACTGAGAGTTTTACGGAATTTTTACTTATCGGTTTAAAAATTTAAATATGGATATATCGTAACACATGCGAAAAACATCAAAACAATTTGCAAGCAGTTTCAACAAGACTGTCCTTTTCAACTTTTTAATGGATTGTTTTGCTTTGAAACTTCTCATGAGTTTTTGGCTAATAAACTTGTTAACAAAACCTATTTCAATTTTGTTTACTTTGTGCTGTCTTTCAGTTGTGACGATGACAGATAGAGTCAAATTTTCTGATTTTGTTCACAAAAATAGTCAATGAAAATTTCGTGTTGGATTAAAATTTTACTGGTTTGTGTTCAGGATATTCGATTCAGAGTTCAGTGTTCAGAGTTTTATTCCAGCAAACTAAATTCTGTATTTCAACTAATTTAATATCAACTAGTTCGAAAAACGTAATACGAATTAGACGCAGAGCTGATTTCGGTCGTTCCGTGTAGCAAATACAAATTATAATACGGAATACTTCGACAAATTTTCAAGGACACATTTTGCATCGTGCGGTACACTGTCATGATACACTGTCAGAGTGACAATGTACTTTAACGAGTTTTCTATAAAACTAGCAACACTGAAGGGTAAGAACAAGTTCACCATAGTTACTGTTTATTATAGTGAAAAATAGATAAACAAACAGTTTTTATCTGATAATCAAGATCACAAGCGAAATGTAAGTTAAACAATAATCTATAATGGTTAAGCCACCGTGAATATACTACTAGCTGTATTGATATTTGTAGATTCGTGGGTGTTTGTGTTCATTTTTCATCTTTTGTGCTAGTGCCGGTGATATTTAGACTGATAAAGCAACGATAAACATAAACAAACAAGTTTGTTTTGCACCGTATCAACTAGCATAAAGCGTTGCCAGAAACGATCTCCTTCTACATTTTCAAACTATCGCAATGAAAGGGAGTAATTTGCTAGGCTTACTTGTTCAGGCTGTGAAACAAACATTGGCGGTTCGTTTGTATACGACTTAGGGGTATTATTATTTGTATTTGGTTATACTACATGCTTTTAGATCAAAGATGGCGTCGAAAGAAAATCAAATGCTAAAAGCAATTGTGAGTGCTCGCGATGCTAATCCTGGTCTGTCAGTAAGAAAACTTACAAAAAACCTTGGTTTTCCTGCAAGCCCAGTCCATAACGTTCTCAAATATTTTGATAAACATTCGACAACAGCCAGGAATAGGCCGAGACCGGAACAAAAATGAATCTCAGGAACCACCAGAATGACGCGAAGGTATAGCAAATATTACAGAAGAGACAAGAACTTTCGGAATGCACTGTGGCTAGAATAAAATATAATTATGCTAAATAAGCTTAAAAACAAATCGAAGTCCATTGGAGCTACCTTGCGAGAGACGAAAAATGTTGATTCACGTTGAAATTCGCGTCGAGAAAATTATAAAACTGCACAGTATGATATATTTGAGAAGCTTTTGCTTCGCTGTACAAACAAAATTCAGCGAAATACTTGAAAACCTATAAAACAAAATGAGCAACAAAATCAAATTTACCGTAACTAATTAACAACAAATAATCCACGGGTGTCAATTTACATTCAAGCTTGTTTAGAAGGGGTGCTTCGATAACTTCAAATGAAATGGAAAAAAATGCTAAACATTGACCAACCAATTCAAGATTACCGTAACTAATTAGCAACAAATTAACCACTGGGTTTTGATTTGTTTTCAAGCTTATTTACGGGGGAGAAGCTTCGTTAACTTTAAATAAGCTTAGCAAAGTACTCAAAAACATTGGGCAACATATTCAAAAATACCGCATCTAATTAACAACAAATTATCCACTGAATTTCGATTTGATTTTAAGCTTGTTTATTAAGGATGATTCGTAAACTTCATATGAACTAATTACTTTAAAAAGTTAAAAAAAAATCTTATCTTAAACTCAAAATTACCGTAATAAATTAGCAACTATTTAGCAACAATTTATCCACTGGGTTTCAATTCGTTCTTCAGCTAATTCAGTAGGAGTGCTTCACTAATTTCATATGAATTTAGAGAAGTACTTGAAAAAATTTAAAAAATTGAGCAACAAATTCAATGTTATCGTCACTAATTAGCAACTAATTAGGAACAAATAATTCACTGGATTCTGATTAGTTCTCAAGCTTATTTAGGGGGGAGGGAAGCTTCGTTAACTACATATGAGCTTAGCAAAGTCCTCAAAAATTTTGGGCAACAAACTCAAAATTACCGTAACTGATTAGCAACTATTTAGCAACAAATTGTCCACCAGGTTTCGATTTGTCTTCAAACTAATTTAGGAGGGGTGCTTCGTTGACTTCATATGAACTTAGTGAAGTACTCGCAAAAATTGAAAAGCATTGACCAACAAATTCAAGATAACCGTAGCTAATTAGCAACAAATTATCCGCTAGGTTTTGATTTGTTTTCAAGCTTATTTAATAGGGGTACTTCGTAAACTTCATACGAATTTAGCAAAGTAGTCAAAAAACATTGAACAACAAATTCAAAATTACCGTATCTAATTAAAAACAAATTATCCACTGAATTTCGATTTGATTTTAAGCTTGTTTAGTAAATATGCTTCGTAAACTAAATACTTCAAGGAATTAAAAAGAAACTGAGTAAAAAACTCAAAATTACCGTAATTAATTAAAAACTATTTAGCAACAATTTATCCACTGAGTTTCAATTCGTTCTTCAGCTAATTCAGTAGGGGTGCTTCGTTAATTTCATATGAGTTTTGCGAAGTACATGAAAAATTTTAAAAAATTGAGCATCAAATTTAATGTTATCGTCACTAATTAGCAACTAATTAGGAACAAATAATCCACTGGATTCTGATTTGTTTTCAAGCTTATTTTAGCGTTAACTACATATGAGTTTAGCACTCAAAAACATTGGACAACAAACTCAAAATTACCGTAACTAATTAGCAACTATTTTGCAACAAATTATTCATTGGGTTTCGATTTGTATTTAATCTAGTTTAGTGGAGGTGCTTTGTTATTTTTATATTAGCTTAGCAAAGTACTCAAAAACGTTGAGCTACAAATTGAAAATTACCGTAACTAACTAGCAACTATTTACAAACAAATTGTCCACCAGATTTCGATTTGTCCTCAAACTTATTTAGGAGGGGTGCTTCGTTAACTTCATATGAATTTAGCGAAGTACTTGAAAAAATTTAAAAAATTGAGCAACAAATTCAATGTTATCCTCACTAATTTAGGGGGCAGGGAAGCTTCCTTAACTGCATATGAGCTTAACAAAGTACTCAAAAATTTTGGGCAACAAACTCAAAATTACCGTAACTGATTAGCAACTATTTTGCAACAAATTATTCACTGGGTTTCGATTTGTATTTAATCTAGATGCTTTTTTTAATTTTATATTAGCTTAGCAAAGTACTCAAAAACATTGAGCTACAAAGTCAAAATTATAGTATCTTATTAGCAACAAATCATACAATGGATCTCGATTTGATTTTAAGCTTGTTTAGTAAGAATACTTTGTAAACTTCATATAAACTAAGTACTTGAAAAAATTTAAAAAAAACTTAGAAAAAAATTCAAAATTATCGTAAATAATTAGCAACTATTTAGCAACAATTTATCCACTGGGTTTAAATTCGTTCTTCAGCTAATTTAGTAGTTGTGCTTCGTTAATTTCATATGAATTTAGCGAAGTACTTAAAAAAAATTAAAAAAATGAGCAACAAATTCAATGTTATCGTCACTAATTAGCAACAAGTTATCCACTAGGTTTTGATTTGTTTTCAAGCTTATTTAGTAGGGGTGCTTCGTAAACTTCATATGAACTTAGCGAAGTACTCAAAAAACATTGAGCAACAAATTCAAAATTACCGTATCTAATTAACAACAAATTATCCACTGAATTTTAATTTCATTTTAAGCTTGTTTAGTAAATATGCTTCGTAAACTAAGTACTTCAAGGAATTAAAAAGAAACTGAGTAAAAAACTCATAATTACCGTAATTAATTAGCAACTATTTAGCAACAAATTATCCACTGAGTTTCAATTCGTTCTTCAGCTAATTCAGTAGGGGTGCTTCGTTAATTTCATATGAATTTAGCGAAGTACATGAAAAATTTAAAAAAAAAATGAGCAACAAATTTAATGTTATCGTCACTAGTTAGAAACAAATAATCCACTGGATTCTGATTTGTTTTCAAGCTTATTTTATGGGGAGGGAAGCTTCGTTAACTACATATGAGCTTAGCAAATTACTCAAAAACATTGGACAACAAACTCAAAATTACTGTAACTAATTAGCAACTATTTTGCAACAAATTATTCACTGGGTTTCGATTTGTATTTAATCTAGTTTAGTAGAGGTGCTTTGTTAATTTTATATTAGCTTAGCAAAGTACTCAAAAACGTTGAGCTACAAATTGAAAATTACCGTAACTATATAGCAACCATTTAGCAACAAATAATCCACTAGGTTTCGATTTGTATTCAAGCTTATTTAGGAAACTTCATATGAACTTAGTGAAGTACTTGAAAAATTGAAAAACATTGACCAACAAATTCAATATTACCATAGCTTATTAGCAACTATTTAGCAACAAATTATCCAATGGGTTTTGATTTGTGTTCGAGCTTAATTTGGGGGAGATACTTCGTTACCTTTATAAAAGCTTTGCAAAGTACTCAAAAACGTGGACCTACAAACTCAAAACTACTGTAACTAATAAGCAACTATTTAGCAACAAATTATCCACTGGGTTTAAATTTGTATTCAAGCTTATTTAGGAGGGGTGCTTCGTTAACTTTATATGAGCTTACTCAAAAACATGGAGCAACAAATTCAAAGTTACCGTAACTAATTAGCAACTATTTAGCAACAAATTGTTCACTTGGTTTCGATTTGTATTTAATCTAATTTAGTAAAGGTGCTTTGTTAATTTTATATTAGCTTAGCAAAGTACTCAAAAACACTGCAAATTAAAAATCACCGTAACTAATTAGCAACTATTTAGCAACCAATTGTCCACCAGGTTTCGATTTGTCCTCAAGCTTATTTAGGAGGGGTGCTTCGTTGATTTCATATGAGCTTGGCGAAGCACTCAAAAGGATTTAAAATTAATAGAGCATCAAATTCGAAAATACCGTAACTAATTAGCAACAAATTATTCACCTATTTGCGTTATCATCGGTGATATTCGCTCCGCTAAGTTCATGATCATACGAAATATAACGAAGAGTTTTAGCTGTCATATAAATGAAACATTTCGGCGACCCGTAAAATAATTCAAAATATACACTGAATACAGTGTCCGGAATTTAACATGGACAGGCTTTATCATCCCATCATCAAGTGATTCCCAATCTATCTTTCGTTGGGTATAGATTTTAAGCAAAAATATGTTAATGATTACTCATAACAAATGAAATCAATGAATGAAAATTCTGCGATTCGGTAGAATTTCGGAAAATCCGGCAGCCCGGTAGCATCTTCTAAGCGCTTGGAGGTGGCAACCCTACAGATTGCAATGCTCTTCACATTTGCAACGAATGTAAATTCTAGTTCACTCGAAAGTTACAATTATTTCAAAAGCCATTCAGATTCATGATTGCTTATCACATCACTTAACCGAGAAGCACCGAATCAGCATATTTATTTCACCGGAGTGGTTCTCCGTTGTCAGGAGAAAAACTAAATCCCGAGACATCCACGAACAAATACTGCTGCACTCCGAACCGGTTACTAGTTTGCATGATTAATAAATTTTCCTGTCGGTGCCAGTGCAAGCATAAACATTTTCTAGTAAACTGCACTCTTTTCTACTGCAATACCATCAGTTACCCCCCCCCCCCCCCCCCTCACTATGGGTCCGTCTTTGGTCCAACACAATTCATGACAAAGAACTTGCCCTCCCTGTTCGGCAATGCCACTCGCCCGTCTGAATGGTGGAAATATGTTCTGGTTTCGAGCTACATTATCCTCATCACCATCGCAATCAACAGCAGAACCGGCTGCCAGAGGACAATTGCTACCCTGGACCCAGGACATATTTTAAGATTTAACAATAATTTTCACTGGCACTTTCACCAGTCGTTCTTCCCAGTGCACCCGAGAAGAAGGAGGCACTACCGTGCTATCTCATTTCTGATGGTTTTGTTGCCGGTGTGTATGTGCGAATGTGAGTTTGTAGGCAATAAACATAAATATAACAACGAGGAGATATCCATTGTTACCTTGTGCAGGATATTCCCTGTCTATTGTTTTGCCGTCTCTATTGTACGGTGCCTATCGTTGATCGTTCCTATGGCCAATAACAATCTTCGTACTTCTACGAACATTCAAGGAAACTTGATTTGATTGAACTGCAATTAGGTGGGCGGAGTGGTGCGACAGTATGACAAATGAATTCATAAATCAATATCACCGGAAATGGACAGATATTGTGGTTTTGTGGAGGACTTTGAAATGTTCGCATAAATAAATAGAGAAGATGTTGCTATGAATCTGTCTCTTACTCAAACTGAAATGTTCAAAACAATCAAATTAAACGGGTATGTTGTGTACTCGAAATAAACATTTTTCATTGTCTTTATCTATTAATCCTATGATTGACCGAGTGACCTCCTTGGGAATAAAAGTAATATTTGTTTTAAAAGTTTATTTTTAAATTTTACTTAATTTCTTCTTCCCTCGACGATTTTTGAAAGCTACCTAATCTAGTCATAAAAATTAATTTTCCGGAAGATCTGCTTCTTATACTTCTCCCCAGCAACGATGATCTGCTAATTTTTGGATATGTTATCAATAAATGTTTATAGTTTTAAGGGAAAATTTGCGAATATTGTGAAGTTGAAGTTTTGTGTTTGAAGACGTCAATTGTATAGAAATATATTTTTTGAAGAAAATCTAAAATAATTGATTTTTGATCCACCCTAACAAAGAAATGGTTACCCTAAAAAACATAATAAAAAAATACAGGTCTAATATTTTTCGATGGCGAACGATTCTTTCAAATATTATGGAATTCTGATAGATCATATATTAGTTGCTCATGGAATTGCTGCATATATAAACCTGTGGTATTCCTCAAAAAAATTTTACCATTTTTTGAGTATATGACCACAATCGCCGGTCGTAAATCAAGGTCGTCAAATGGTGAGATAACTAAGTCCTCACAAGTTCCTATCCCCGAGCGTCTATGATGACATTTGGTCAATAGAACGGCGTCGACTGGATGCTATCGCCTTCTGCGTTAATAGCAGAATGAGAGGGTGCGAAATGGCTTGTAGTTTGAAACTCATCCTAAAGTGCAATATTTATGGTAGTATATTGTCACATGTGGTTCTGTTGTTTAATGCATTATTTGTTATATATTGAATTGAATTATATTACATTGTATTGTATCAGGTGTACAACTTTGCTTCCGCCGTTTTCCGATAGGTGGATGTACTGGCTGAGGCTGGTTAAAATACATAGATGATAATGCCTTTAAAGTGTGCACAGTGCCTAACGAATTGTCATCGCCGTTTCAGTGACAGTTGTTCTTGTTTTCGTTTTATTCACGCTCGAAAATGTCTGTTTATGTGCCCAATTCTCGCCATTTGCGGAAAGTTTTACTTTTCTGTTACTAATCGAAAAAAATGCAACTGAGGCGCATCGAATGCATTCAGAAACTTACGGTGATGCTGCTCGGAGTAAAAGAACGTGTCGGGAGTGGTTTCAACGTTTTAAAAATAGTGATTTCGATGTCGAAGACAAACATAATGGTGGAAAAGAAAAAACCTTCAAAGATAAATAACAATTTACTACAAGCTTTTAAAACCGGGTGAAACCATCACAGGAGATCGCTACCGAACGCAACTGATGCACCTTAGTCGCGCGCTAAAAGAAAAGCGGCCATAGTATCTAAAGCTACATGAAAAGTCAATCCCACAACACGACGGCCTCACGTCGCAAAAGTGGTCAAAAAGTACCTGGAAACGCTGAAATGGGAAGTTTTTCCCCACCCGCCGTATTCCCCAGATGTCGTCCCTTCTGACTTCCACCTATTCCGTTCGATGGCACACGGTCTAGCAGATCAACATTTTCAATCCTTCGAAGAGTTGGAAAAATGGATTGCTTCATGGATAGCGTCAAAAAGGACTCCTTTTTTCGAGCCGGGATCCGAAAATTGCCGGAAAGACGGGAGAAAGTTGACGCTAACAACGGACAATACTTTGAATAATACATCTGTAAGCCTTTTTTTTCGCAATAAAGCTTTTAATTTTGGAAAAAACGACGGATGCAAAGTTGCACACCTAATATATTGTTATTATTATTATTATTATTATTATTATTATAATTATTATTATTAATATTATTATTATTATTATTATTATTATTATTATTATTATTATTATTATTATTATTATTATTATTATTATTATTATTATTATTAATATTATTATTATTATTATTATTATTATTATTATTATTATTATTATTATTATTATTATTATTATTATTATTATTATTATTATTATTTTTATTATTATTATTATTATTATTATTATTATTATTATTATTATTATTATTATTATTATTATTATTTTTATTATTATTATTACTTTTATTATTATTATTATTATTATTATTATTATTATTATTAACAAAGAAATACTATATTTCCTGCAGTACTACGACAAAAGAAGAGCATAACTTACACTGCGGCATTAACTGTTATAAATTGTATCATAGCATATTATTTCATATAGTATCTTCTGCTATGTTATATTATGTTGTATGGTATTATACTGCATTGCATTATATCATATTATATTACAAGTATATGTATTGTGTTATACTATATTGTTAGAATATATTGTGTAATGTTATATTATAATGTGCTTTATTATATTATATTAAACTGTATTATATTATGTTATATTACAGAGGACAGATATCCAACAGACATTCATACCTGCAAAGTCGTGTGCAACGGTGATTTTTAACGGAATTTACCTTGTATGCTTTACATAGCTTCTTAAAAAAGTTTGTACTAGCTTAGTAGTATACTGTATTGCATTGAATTA
Organism: Malaya genurostris; assembly: GCF_030247185.1. Lineage (NCBI taxonomy): Eukaryota > Metazoa > Arthropoda > Insecta > Diptera > Culicidae > Malaya > Malaya genurostris. The sequence continues at coordinate 69,345,295 of NC_080571.1, forward strand.
TGTTATATTATATTATATTATGATATATTGTGTTATGTTTAATGAATTATATCATATTATATTGTTTTGTATTGCATTAGGATGTGATATTAAATATTGTACTGTATTATATTATATTTTTGCCTTTTTCATATAGAAAGGTTATGCAATCACTTGAAAAACCGACTAACGGAAATTGGCCCGGAGGGCCAAGTGTCTTATACCATTCGACTCAGTTCATCGAGCTGAGCAATGTCTGTGTGCGTGTATGTATGTGTGTGTATGTGTCAAATAATCTCACTAGGTTTTCTCGGAGATGGCTGAACCGATTTTGACAAACTTCAAATGAAAGGTCTCGTGGTCCCATACGGAATTCCTGAATTTCATCCGGATCCGACTTCCGGTTCCGTAGTTATAGGGTAAAGTGTGTTCAATATTGTACACCGTCACTAAAACCGGCGAAACAAAAAACGTAAAAAATTTCCTAAACTGGCCTCAAAACTATTCCAAACGATAGTCATTATCAGTAGGCAACTAAACAAACTGATTCCGGCTATACTGGTTCCCGGTATCCGGTTCCGGAAGTACCGGAAATAGTGGCCATATATACCAAATTGGATCTGACTCACTTTTCTCAGCAATGGTTTGTCCGATTTTCACAACCTTAGATTCAAATGAATGGTCTTCCGGTCCCATACGGGATTCCTGAATTTCATCCAGATCTGACTTCCGGTTCCGTAGTTATAGGGTAAAGTGTGTTCAATATTGTACACCGTCACTAAAACCGGCGAAACAAAAAACGTAAAAAATTTCCTAAACTGGCCTCAAAACTATTCCAAACGATAGTCATTATCAGTAGGCAACTAAACAAACTGATTCCGGCTATACTGGTTCCCGGTATCCGGTTCCGGAAGTACCGGAAATAGTGGCCATATATACCAAAATGGATCTGGATCATTTTTCTCAGCAATGGTTTGTCCGATTTCCACAAACTTAGATTCAAATGAATGGTCTTCCGGTCCCATACGGAATTCCTGAATTTCATCCAGATCTGACTTCCGGTTCCGGAGTTATAGGGTAAAATGTGTTCAATATTGTACACCGTCACTAAATCCGGCGAAACAAAACACGTAAAAAATTTCCTAAACTGGCCTTAAAACTATTTCAATCGATGGTCATTATCTGTAGGCAACTAAACAAACCGATTTCGGCTATCCTGGTTCCCGGTATCCGGTTCCGGAAGTACCGGAAATAGTGGCCATATATACCAAAATGGATCTGACTCATTTTTCTCAGCAATGGTTTGTCCGATTTCCACAAACTTAGATTCAAATGAATGGTCTTCCGGTCCCATACGGAATTCCTGAATTTCATCCAGATCTGACTTCCGGTTCCGTAGTTATAGGGTAAAGTGTGTTCAATATTGTACACCGTCACTAAAACCGGCGAAACAAAACACGTAAAAAAATTCCTAAACTGCCCTCAAAACTATTCCAATCGATAGTCATTATCAGTAGGCAACTAAACAAACCGATTCCGGCTATCCTGGTTCCCGGTATCCGGTTCCGGAAGTACCGGAAATAGTGGCCATATATACCAAAATGGATCTGACTCATTTTTCTCAGCAATGGTTTGTCCGATTTCCACAAACTTAGACTCAAATGAATGGTCTTCCTGTCCCATACGGAATTCCTGAATTTCATCCAGATCTGACTTCCGGTTCCGGAGTTATAGGGTAAAATGTGTTCAATATTGTACACCGTCACTAAATCCGGCGAAACAAAACACGTAAAAAATTTCCTAAACTGGCCTTAAAACTATTTCAATCGATGGTCATTATCTGTAGGCAACTAAACAAACCGATTTCGGCTATCCTGGTTCCCGGTATCCGGTTCCGGAAGTACCGGAAATAGTGGCCATATATACCAAAATGGATCTGACTCATTTTTCTCAGCAATGGTTTGTCCGATTTCCACAAACTTAGACTCAAATGAATGGTCTTCCGGTCCCATACGGAATTCCTGAATTTCATCCAGATCTGACTTCCGGTTCCGTAGTTATAGGGTAAAGTGTGTTCAATATTGTACACCGTCACTAAAACCGGCGAAACAAAACACGTAAAAAAATTTCTAAACTGCCCTCAAAACTATTCCAATCGATAGTCATTATCAGTAGGCAACTAAACAAACCGATTCCGGCTATCCTGGTTCCCGGTATCCGGTTCCGGAAGTACCGGAAATAGTGGCCATATATACCAAAATGGATCTGGCTCATTTTTCTCAGCAATGGTTTGTCCGATTTCCACAAACTTAGATTCAAATGAATGGTCTTCCGGTCCCATACGGAATTCCTGAATTTCATCCAGATCTGACTTCCGGTTCCGTAGTTATAGGGTAAAGTGTGTTCAATATTGTACACCGTCACTAAAACCGGCGAAACAAAAAACGTAAAAAATTTCCTAAACTGGCCTCAAAACTATTCCAAACGATAGTCATTATCAGTAGGCAACTAAACAAACTGATTCCGGCTATACTGGTTCCCGGTATCCGGTTCCGGAAGTACCGGAAATAGTGGCCATATATACCAAAATGGATCTGACTCATTTTTCTCAGCAATGGTTTGTCCGATTTCCACAAACTTAGATTCAAATGAATGGTCTTCCGGTCCCATACGGAATTCCTGAATTTCATCCAGATCTGACTTCCGGTTCCGTAGTTATAGGGTAAAGTGTGTTCAATATTGTACACCGTCACCTAAAATATTTTCGGATGCAACAAAGATTTTAATCGTAATTTAGAGTGCGATGGCAGAAATGTATAAAATCTTCAAAATTTGAATAAAAACTAGTAGAGTTTGTGTGTCATGTTAGTTGGTGGCCGTACGAACCGACTTTGGTTATACCGGTTCTCGGGTTCCGGTGCCGGAAGTGCATATAACCCACTTCGTTTTCTTAAGGATGACTTACGCAATCAAATCACTGTTTTATTTTGTATTTTATACACAAACAATCTCTTGGTTTCTTTCAAAAATCGAAGCGAAAAATTTTGAATAGAATACCACAATATTATATGTACATGAGAAAGGCATCATTACACCACTAAGTGGATTAAAACAGGTTTTATATAAATTTATATTATATTTTATTATATTATATTATATCATATTATATTATATTATATTATATTATATTATATTATATTATATTATATTATATTATATTATATTATATTATATTATATTATATTATATTATATTATATTATATTATATTATATTATATTATATTATATTATATTGTATTATGCTCAGGTATATCGACAACGAGGAGGGGCAGGGAGTACATCAGGGTATCTTACAAGTTAATGACTGGATGATGGAGTGGATTGCCAACCTGAGTCACGTGGGGGAAGCTTTGTGGTTTTCTCTGAAGGTCTGAAATGAGTAAGACGCACCCTTCTAACAAACAAACCATTAGGCGGGTTTAAGTACAGTGAAATTCTTTATTATATGACCGGATGTTCTTGCTGGAAGGCGCCGGGTCCTCAAAACCCATTTTGGCCTTCTTAACAGCAATTATATGAAAGCAATCTGATAATCAAATTCGGATCTACTGTAAGTCTACTCGCATATATTGGTAATGCCTTGAGCTGATGGTGGCTTCAAACATACATACATACATACATATATACAATCGGCGGTCGTAAATCAAAAACTGAGAACCAGGAAAGCCGAAATTAATTTTTTTTGGTTACCTACTGACAATGACTACCAATTGGAGCAGTTTTGTGACAAGTTTAGATAGTCTTACGGTTTTTGCTTTGTCACTTCAAGACACACACACACACACATATACACACACAGACATTACTCTACTGGACGGCCCACTAGTTCGTTTTCTGTGTGCTTCGTTAGTAGAACTGAATTATTGAATTTCAGCATTTCTTGCTCAAAACTTCATTATTGTCCAATTTTTTAATAAAGTCAACGTCAAACTATTAAAAGCTGTTAATGAAGATTACAAATAGTTATAAATGCTAATATATTTTATGTTTGAATATAACAAATGTTACAAAAATTGTTGTTAAGGCAGCACTGCTCAAAGCTGACTTGTTCATTGCTTCCTCCCGAGATTCTATTTATATAACTCAAAACAAAGAAATAATTTGCGCTCCATGTATGCTTTCGAAAGCTTTGTAGTATTAGGTAAAAAAATCGCTTTGCACCCTCAATCCTGAGGCAGTCCTTACTATGTAATTCTACTGAGGGCGCAAATCATTATGTATATTCAAGCTAAATAAATAGCATATTTATCTTGAATATAAATAATGATTTGCGGCCTCAGTAGAATTACATAAATAATTTAAAAAGATTTCCACCATGCGCCCTGGAATTAGTTTTCAATTCGCCTACCGTGATTCTGCGCCCTTGAATCATTCCTGAGGCACCCTTCCAAATTAAACGTACATTTTTTTTGGCTTGAAAAGAAGTTGAATCATTTTATGTATTTTAAAATACTTACACCCTGCGCCCTGGAATCATTCCTAAAGCGCCCTTCCAAATTATCCTTGCAAGATGTTATTTATTTGGCTTGAGCAAAAATAAAAACTAGAAAATAAACTAGATTTGCGCCCTGAGTAGGATTATTTAATGTATTTAAAATTACTTTACGCCCTGAGAGCAATTATACGGGCGACTTTTTCATTTCTTCTACCGTGATTCTGCGCGCTGAAATCATTCCTAAGGCGCCCTTTCGAATTTTGTTCACAAATTATTTTGCTTAAAAATAAATAATGATTCGTTCCCTCAATAGGTATTATTGCTTTTGCAGGCTTTAGGTTACTTGAATCAGTCATCATCAAAATTTCCAAAAACAAATTTTCTCGGTTGCAGTTTCATGAGCTGGTTAGTCACTGACTAACTGTGACTAAACGCAACTACAGCACTGGTATATTGATCACTTGGGTTACAAAAACATTTTTAACCGTTAATATGTTTTTTTTTCGTTTATTCTGTAAGGTCGCTTAAGTAAGCAATATTGTTTTTTCATTGTTTGCCAATAAACAGCAGTGAATGAACAATGATGATAAAAATCCGATGCATTAAGGAAATACATACCTTCCTGTGTAAGAAAACAAACCCATATTTAATATCGACGATTCAAAAATTATTTTATTGCGATGATTCAAAAAGTATTCAATAGTGCGTACTTTGTAGTATTTGTAAAAAAAATATTCAAATTTCAATTTCTAAGAAAAACTTTGCCAGTCACCAAAAAAAAACTTTTTTTAAGTTTTTTCCGTTCGCGAACTAGCTATAACAATGAAAAACCTCACCTTAATATTTGGAATTAATCGAGTCAATTTTTTTTTTGAGATATTCTTCTCACCGCTAATACTCAGAAGTTTTGGGGTAGGGGCCGAACAATCCACAATTCTTCACATATGACCATAATTTTTTTACATATACTACAAAGTATATACTATTTAAAGAAATCAACCTCTTAAATTATATAAAAATCATTCATTTTCGTCGATGGAATATATACACCAACAATTTTCTTATACTTCTCATTCTCCTGACAGCTTAGTGTTAAGCTCACGTGCAAGATAAATCATCTCGCCGGAAAAAAAAAATTTAACCTCATTAAACAACGTCAAAGGGTAAACACTGGCAATTTAATTCAATCTCTGTTTGACCGGTATTTCTTTTTTGTTTTCGTTTGTCGCGCAAAAACGATTGCTCCAGAAAATCGCAGGCGAGCAAAGGATGAAAGGAAGAGAGCGAGTCAACAGAAATGACGAGAAACCATGTACCAAACAAACAGTTGCAAAGAGCAATGAATCGAAACGAACAGGAACATTTCGGACGCAAGTTCTGACGAATAAAAAAAAACAACCGAAGAAAAACAAAGTAGTTTCAAAACAATTTTCCGCCGCGCTGGAGTTGGAGCGGTGGAGAAAAGTGAGAAAAAAAATACACAACCGGAACAAATCGGATGCGAGTAGCGTACCGAGCACGATGTTTAACATAGTAATAATGATAATAATTATTTGAGAAAAACTTCGAACGGAAAAACAAACCAGCACGAAAACAGAATCCTTTGAAAAACAGTCACAGACCGAGAAAATGGAATGAACTAGGAAGAGGAAAAAAAAACGCTTCTAACGAATGAATCAAGTTGGCTTATAACAAGAGTCGAAAGGAAGGAAATAAACAGAAAGAGGGGGAAAGAATAAAAAACTAGAACAAAATCCAAAAAAAAAAAACGGAAAGTGAAAGGAAGCGCAGAACAGATTACGGTTGGACCCTGCGTCGGTCACAGTCCGGTAGTTGCGGTAGAGACAGCAGTACATTACCTGCGTTGTGATTGTCGGTAGGATGTGATTACGACTCCCACCTTGCTGGAACAGTGCGGGACGTGGTCATGCTGCATCGACGCACGTGACGAGAGGGTGTTGAGCGAGACGCCACCCACCGAACCGCGGGGCGTTGTGAAGATCGAGGTGGTCATGTCATCATCACTCTCGGAGAATCGACGTGAACTGTTTCGGTTTGTTTGTCGGGTTTGTGTGCATTTTGTTTGAGCGACGGTTTTGTTTGTCCGGTTGTTTGATTGACCCCCAAAATGGATCCAGCGGGAGGAGAAAGAATTGCGATGAGTTCGTTAGTTAGTACATTGGTACCACATTGGTTTTTTTTTTTGCACAGGCTGTTTTACGCGATACGGCGGAACGAACACATTCAGCAAGCGTTGCAATACTTATGTAGAGGAAACCGTCCACAAATAGTACGCTGTCGGCACTCGTCAAACACTTTTGGTCGGGTTTCCTCTATACATTGAGGAACAAGTTGGAACAGCGTTGAAGAAAAGCTCAATAACATCATTTGACTTGACATGCGAATGTTACAAAAAATAAGCACATTTAGTTGTTAAACTGTTTGGAAAAATTGAATTTTACGAAAGAAATTGACAAAAAAAAACGAACAATAAGCCAAATAGCACAGGTTACTTCAATGGTTTCAACATCAACTTTGATTTGGATGCAAACTTTTTGTACTGAAATTTGCGGAATCATAGTAGTCGGAAACTTTCAGCTTCGCAGAACACGCCCATCGTTGCAGTCAATGAACTTTCACTTGTTACTAACCTGGATGCACGTTTCCAGCGGAGGTCGTCTTATTCTAAAATTTTGATTATGCCAACAAAAGTTAAATAATCAACAGCACTTCCCCCGATTCACCGATCACAACAGCAACTTGTCACACCTGAAAAGTCTTAAATTAAACGTCAGAGGGTTCTAGTTTCAGTGCCCTTTGCCGTTAACTCCTTCCCGAAGCAAGTGCAAGTGGTATCCTAATACCACAACACGTCAAACAGCACGTTATTGAAAGGGTAGTAAATGTCAGCGCCACCCACTACATTGAAACATCAGCTCGATGCTGAACCGATAGCGACACTGAAGCTAAATATTGACAGCCATTGAACCGAGAGGTCAAGCATAGTTGACGTGTTAGCAGCTTAACAATGTTTTATTTTTTTATGTCGTAACGAGAGCATAGTTTCAAATTAACATTGCATAATAAGGTGCTAGCGTTTGAGTTGAGAGCCGTTATTGCACAACAAACTGTCTTTCTGCAGTAGCCATGTAGTGAGATGAGTTACAACCTTTGTGCAAAGCTCCTTTTACACGAGTGCACCGATCACAACAACAGCAATAGAAAGTAGAAATTCCAAGTTACGAGCAGAACACCACCGCTCACTGTTTCATGTAAGCACTCGAAAGAAAACACGCTTCACGTCATCATCGCTTTGTAATTTCACCATGGATACCGTCAACAGCTGCTGAGTGTTGGTTGGCTTGTCAGCAGTGCAGATTTTTCTGGCTAGTGTCTAATTGATGACTTCTTCCCAAAAGTAGAACGACTTAATTTACACTTACGCCATTCTACTCCCATTTATTCCATTCAAACAGAAAAGGATTGTTCCTGTATCTCGATATCACTGTTAATCGGGCTCTCTTCTTTTACTCTTGATCCCTGAAATTGAGCCCATGTGTATATATGTATTGAATATTTTAATTGTATCTTTGTTTTCTATATAGGGATGTAAATCCTGAATAGGGTAAGGGCTTCCTATTTCATCTCATTTGTAAGTACGTTACCTTAAAAATCTGATTTAGCCACTATAATCACTACGATTTTTTCATATTTTTATTTAATAGGAATTGATTCACATTCCTCGGAAATTAAAATAATATTTAAAAAATCAGCTAAAAACATTTCTGATATGTTCACTACTCCTAGTTTCATCTCAAAGTTCTTTTATTCATCCTATCGTTGGTCCATTATTCATCCCATAAATTAGCAATGGCGACAGTAATCAAAACCAAAATATTGCACTATTACGCTCTCAGGTTCAAAATGTCAGAATTTTCCTTACAAAGGGCCTAATGCCAGCTATGAGAAAACAAGCGGTATTTTTAGAAACAGTTTGGAATCATTTCGACGTTTAAAATTTCTATGATTGTTTTCGTTACCTTTTGTTTTATATTTAAAACTTATTTAAACTGTGCAGTTAATTTGGAGAACTTAAAAAAAACAATGGTTACGATTTAGGCATTAGCCCTTCTAAAAACAAAATGCAGTAACAGAGATACCATTTATACAGATTTATCTGTATTATATAGATTTTTGTGTTCGCATACTGATTTAAATCACATTACAGATTTTATAAATTTAATACAGATTTGTAAAGGTTCATAGAAAGTGAGAAGTAGAAAGCTATATATTTCTCTCTGAGTATCTGTTAGTATTTGATTGCAGTACTTCTTTAAAAATTTATTAATCAACGGACAAATCACATGTTAAAATGGAAATCTTTTGTTCAAATATTTGATTATGAACATTGATAAACATTTATATTAAAATGTTAAATCAATTTGAACTGATTCATTTTATTAGTGGAAACAGATAGAGCAAAAGCATATTTTCTATGAAAATATCTGGCATCTCTGTGCACATCCGATGAAACACACATACTTAACAGTGTTATGTTGGCATATAGCGCCAAGAAACCAGTGCTAGTAGATTTGCCACAATGGTTATTTCATTAGTATTTAACACGCTCTTTCTTGTATTATTTAAAGCCGAAACAGTTTTATTGAAATATAAATATCAACAATATAACTAAACTAATGTCACGGATACCAAAAAATACTTGTTGATGATAATTTGAAGAAAGAGAACAATTTTTTTTCTAACATTATCAGAAAACTTGGCAACTTTGCGAAACCAAATGAGATGAAAACAAAGCGCAATCAAGTGAACTAAGTGAAAAACTTTCATCTCATATTCTTACAGACTTTTATTGCTTGTCGGGTAATTTTTGAAGTTTTTAATCGTTAATTAAACAAGTGGCAAGTGAACATTACTAATTATGAAGTCATCCAGCATCATGTTTCGAGACGTATCGATTAGTAAATTTTCAGAAACATGACGAACTATAAATCTTAAGACGAAAATGTGTCCTAAATCGAAAAGTGAGTTGATTTTAAATGAAAAAAAAAACGATCACCAAAGAATTTAAAACCATTTATTCTAATAAGAAAATGTGACAATAGCTTGAATAGTCATTTTAAAACATTCCACAGTTTGATTCAGGTACGTTGTAAGTTATTATTCATGCTCAAAATAATGAGATAAAGGAATGAGATGAAAATAGGAGCTCCCGATGAAATAGGGAGCCGTTACCCTATCTAGTATCTAATATCAAAATTCGATAGATACCAGATAGACAAAAATTAGTCCTCTACGATTTCTGAAGAATCATAAACTGTGGAAATTTTGAAGAGAAATCTGAGAATTTCGTTTAGTAGATGAGTAATGTAAATTTAATCTATATGGGGCATTCCTCGCAAAAAATTTTTTCATCTAACTATTTTTTTTTCGGTAAAGAACTCGAAAATATTCGACACGTATTTTTTTATTTCAATAAGGTACATGAAATTTTCGAGATATGATTTTTTTAAATTTCACGTTTTCAAAAAAGAGCCTTTTTCAACAGACCAGCCTATAGAATCTAATAAAGATACAAAAATTCGTCCAAGACATGGAATGTGCGTCTTTTCCTTAGCTTTCAAATATGTGATTCCATAAATCATCCTTTATAGTTTATTTAATGAAAAAAGTTAAAAATAACAAACAAATAAAAAAAATTCAAACTTGGACCTATTTTTTTTCTTTTTTTAGTTGAAAAAAGACAAGCCTTTGGGGCTTAACTCAATCTTGACAAAGTTTCAGAGTGGAAAGATTAATACTTTCGGAGCAGTAAATTTTTCAATCACAACCCGCACGCGCGGAGCGTACCGCAGCGCAACTCACTCGAATGCGGGCTTAACTTGTCGACACATGTCGCGCCACTGATCGAATCCTAACTTTGTCAGTTTATTGTTAGCAACGTTTCAGGCAGAAAACGAGTAAAATTTTACGATTTACGTGAGTAATAAAATAATGGTGACATAAAGTTTTTGCACAGTTGCAATTTGGTTTTTCTTGTTTTCTTAAAACTCAATACTTCAAACCTGTCCTGGGAAGAGAAAACTTAAATTTTTAATTCCTTGCCTCCGTGCGGCTCAACATTGTGAAACGATTGTGTTCCAGAAATGGTTTTACATTTTTCGAAACGATTTTTAAGAAATTTCTCTCCGAACATTTGTATATGTATTTGGGTAGAGAAGATGCTTTCCTAGTCCACTCGTACAATTCATTCGCGGTCGAAATTTGACAATCATTGATCATTTGTAAACTTGCGCGACGTGCCATTCTTTTGATAGTTCCTCCTGCACCGTCACACGGCCCTTTTCCATGAGCTGTCGCGTGAAAATTCCACTGTGCAAAACGATGAAAATCATGCTCGTGAAAAATATTTGCAAAGTGTTTTACATTTTTGAATTGCTGAGGTGCGCCGTCAGAAAAATAGATGCACTTGCGTATATGTGGATAGTATTGTGAAAAATGTTGATTAAGAGCTTCGCGAAAAACATATACAGCTATTGCGTCATGTTTCTTGCAATCAGAAATAATTACTAATGTTTTATGATTGATTTTGCTGTTCATTTTATAATAGAAAACCATGGGGAATATAGTCGCTTGGTCGTTGTTCCAATGAAAGCCAGTTATGGCGTTTTGAATAACGAAGGGGTAATTTTCCGCAAAATCGCAAATTATTAAACTTTCGTCACTCTTCAAATTTTTTTTCACATTTTTAAAATGTGAAGTTTGTTTTCGAGCAATGAAAGAATGCATGTGCAGCTCAGCCATAGCCGAAGCAGAAAAAAAGTCAACGCCGGAGAGATCGGATCGGTCGGATCGGCAAAATGCGGATAGCCCTTTAAGCCCGCATCCGAGCGAATTGCGCTGCGGTACACTCCGCGCGTGCGGGTCGTAATTGAAAAATTCACTGCTTCGAAGGTATTGATCTTTCCACTCTGAAACTTTGCCAAGATTGAGTTAAACCCCTAGGGCTTCTTTTTTCAACAAAAAAAAGAAAAAATTAGGGCGCAGTTTGAATTTTTAAAATTTGTTTATTAATTAATAACATATTTTATTATATTAACTTTAAAGGTTGTTTTATGGAATCGCTTATTTGAAAGCAAAGGAAAAGACGCACATTTCAAGTCTTGGGCGAAATTTTATATCTTTATTAGATTTTACAGTATAAACTAAGTAGAAAAGGCTCTTTTTTGAAAACGCGAAATTTCAAAAGTCCTATCTCGAAAACTCCACGTACCACATTGAAATAAAAAATACGTGTCGAATATTTTCGAGTTCTTTACCGAAAAAATAGCAAGATGAAAAAAAATTTTGGGTGGCTGATTTTGCGTGGAGTGCTCCATATATAAAAATAGATGTAAGCTTGTATGTTTGTAACGCCATAACTTTGGAACTACTGAACGGATTGCCAACAAACTTGGCACAGGTACTTCTTGCATTTCAGAGATAGTTTAAGGAGTATTTTTATTGGAAGGGAGCATAGAAAGTGTATTTAACAAGGCGGGGTCATGAAAAAAATTCATATAATTAGACAAGAATCAATACGTTTGGAAGATCATAGAAACATTTTGCATGCCTTAGATATGACTATACGGGGGTTGGATGTAGCCAGTGCCTTTAAAAAGGAGGGTGTAATGTTTAAAAAGGGCGTAACTCCGAAACTACTGAACGGAATGCCACCAAACTTAGGACAGATACTTCTTGCTCTCCTGAAATGGTTATAAGGGTATTTTAATGGGGAAGGGAGCGTATTAAGTATTCTTAAGTGACCCCCCCTGTGATCATGAAAAAAGGCGGGTGGGTAATGTCAGAGACATAACTGGATGTCGTGAATACGAAAACAACTGACATGTTCCTTAACACTTCCGAATATCAATTAGTTGATCAATTGTATGAATTATGCAAGCATTCCCTTTTCCACATTTTTCACAAAAACACAGAAGGCTTCACTTGATCGAGATTACTGTGAATTTCACACAGCGAAAAGTGCAAAAATCAAATCAAACAGTTCTAGATTTGCACTAAACTGAGGATATTTCCCTTCGATTTGCGAACAAGAAATTCTAATAGTTCTTCAGAAAATTTTCAGAGCCATTAGAACGACTGATTTTGTGTAATGATCTCCACCGTAATCGCTCTTGTAGGAAGCGAAACTAGCTTTGCAAACGACACAAAATACATCTGCTCGCAGTGGCGATAGAATCCAAACTGATCCAATTTTTGTTGAGAGGTTTCTTTTTACGTGATTTCGTTTGTAGCTTTTTCACTAATAGGCGGTCCTAACGGCTATAAAAATAGCCGCATACAGAATTTTAATGTCGATTATTTCATTTCGGATATCCATAATTAATTGAAAAAAACTATCAATATGCTTCTAGCATTCAGAAGGACCAAATTGAGGAACTCACTACGATATTCACCACTTTTCGGAACATTTTTCTTGAACGATTTGTTGTACAGCAGCAGATATTTTGTTCTCTTCCTCAGAACGCGTTCTGATTGGCTGCTGTTGACATGGGTTAAATAAGACAGGTTTTTCAATAGTGTACTATTGAAATACTTCAATGCTTTTGATATACACGTTTAAGTTGAAAAATTTCAATTCTATTGGTAGTTAGATTATATAAATCCCTTCACAGATTACTGAGCTGTGAGCTTTAAAAATACGAGAAAGGCAAACGCGCCTTATAAATTATTCTCTTTGATACTCGTTTATACCAAACATTCCAGAAAAGTTTAATTTTGAATTATTTGAAATTATGTCACAAAACTGAAAATTTTATCATAAAATTGTGATCATATTTCCGATGGCATGTAGCAAAAATTATGTTAATTCGTTAGATACAACAATAAATATTCACGATCAAAAACTTATCACTCTTTCAGAGGGTAAATTTTAAAAGGGCACCCCATAGTAAAGTAAGTCGTATTCACGACAAAAATGACGGACTCTTATAACACGGGCAAGAACATATACATTGATACTGGCTAAGATATCAGAACAGTCAATATTATTCGATAGCATGTCAGCGATATTTCTTTTTTAAAATCCCAACATTGCAAATGCTTTTGCCGTAGTTGATGCAATATGGGCCGTGAAGCAGCTTTGCAGCCGAATATTACGCCTAAATCACTAATAGAGTCTACTCTTTCGATGATATGCCCTCGAAGAGTATATTCGAAGCAGCAATGGTTCAATACTTGCTATGTCTTCTTGAAGTACTACAGAGTCGAGATTCGAAGCGATTGGCCGGAAGATCTTCAGATCATCAGCATAGAACAATTTTCCAGACTTTATGCGATTACAAAGATCGTTGATGAATAAAATAAATATTAGCGGTCCCAAGTGACTTACTTGAGGAACACCGGCAGGCAATTCGAGCTTATTTGAAAGAACGGCATCAATCCTTACGAAAGCGGATCGACCAGAAGTATATGATTCCAGCCATCTAGTCAACTATGGGCGGAATCCAAGCCAGCTTTAGGATGACAACATTATGTGGTACTTTATCGAATGCTTTAGAAAAGTCGAAAAATATCGCATCAATTTGTTGGCGCTTTTCGATGGTGGGAATCATCGTTTGTTGATCGTTTTTTCACAAACCCGTGTTGACAATCAGCAATGATTTGAGACGCTTAAGAGTACATCGCGTTATAAACTAACTTTTCCAGTAATTTAGCTAAACAGTTTAAAATAGAGATTCCTCTGTAATTTTCAATATTATCAGTGTTTCCATTCTTATGTATTGGAACTATATCCGCGACTTCCCAAGCACTAGGAAAAGTATGTTCGATTATTGATCGGCTGAAAATCATATTAACTGGTACAGCTAATGATCGGGCACAACGTTTTAAAAACACTGGCAGTAGACGATCCGGTCCTGGACCTTCCGTTGAATCTAAACTGGATAGTGCTTCCATCGCGTCAGTCTCGTTTATATTCATAAGAGGTAGGTTAAGACTATAGAATTGTAAACTATCAATGTATTTCTGCGACGGATTGACAGGGGAACTGTTGAAAACACCACGGAAATAATCGGCAAATAAATTAACGGCCTCAGATACAGAGTGAGCGCTTAGATCTTTGAGAAAAACATTTACGGGAATACCACCAGAACGTTTCCTGCTCTTCACATATGTCCAGGAAGTTTAAGAATTATTTCGAAGACTATTCTCGATACGGTTAAGATATTCACGAAAGGCATTATTTCTAGTGGTTTCATATTGCAGTTCAATTTGTCGAAGAACGTTTTGTTGTCTTCAGTCTTGGAACGGTAGTAGTGTTTACGTTGTTTTCGTAGCACGTTGCAAAGACGAGATCCTCGAAAGTTTCGGAGAAAATCATTTTCTAGTTCAGATTGATTAATAACTGAGGAGTGATAATGTGAGCCGTAAAAGTACAGGGCGATTTTTTTACTTAAGCGTGTATAGCATTACTACGTACAGGGCGACTGTATGTCTAACGGATGGTAATCGGCGGTAGCTAACATCTCTGGTTTCCAAAAAACCTTCCTGGTATTCGATTTGTCTTCAAATTCTCGGAAAACGATGCCAACGAGCCATGTCGAAGATGCCATTACTTTCTCTTTAAATTCAACGGGCATGCCTAGTTTAAATGAGACAAAATTTAGCGTACTAGGATCTTTTCCGCGTGGCACCAATTTGACAGTAGTAATATCTGCCATTCCCAGTCGTTCAAAAGCGAGCATAGCTACGCTACTATCAGGAACTTCCGGAGAGATTCCTGATAAATACAGCCAGAATTTATTTTCCTCTTTATTTTCAGAGATTACTGAAACTGAAGAAGCCGCGAAGCAATTTAGACGGTCTATTGTTATCATCATCTCTGTCTCTTTTCCTTTTGGCAGAGTTGAATGAAAATTTTTTGGTACGGAAAGTGGATTTTTTGGAACAGTATCAATAAGAGTTAAAAAAAATCGTTCGAATCTCCATTTTCAGTTCTCTAAGACGTGAATCTTTTAGATCGTCAATAATTTGTTGGTTTGCCGCTTCTACCAATATTAACGCATTGCGAAAACGCTCCCTTTTCCGAAATATTTTTTCACGTATTACACATCCAACACACATTCGATTTATTCACGACTAAAGGAAAATAAACTTTGTCTGCCCATGAACGCGAGTGTATTTAAGGTTATCGTCCAGGTACCATGCGCGCGAGTGGTTTTAGGAAATTTTCGATAGAAATTTTGAATAATTTACCAAAACCAAAAACATACAGACCTTTGAAAAGCTTTTATCTATGTGTAGGGCAAAAATGGCTGAAAAATTCGGAGGACTTTCCGAGTCTTACCAAAAATAGCTCTGAAAAATGAATGTTTTTGTGATCTTTCACAATTATCTGGTAAAATAAGTCGATAATATAATTTTTGGTTCAAATAAACCTTATGATGGCTACAAAGATTACATTCGGACATATTTTTGAAAAAACTTTTCACACTTTTCATAGAAAATCAACGAATTTCAAAAATTTCAACGAAATCGGTTACATGAAATTCGTTGATTTTCCATGAAAAGGGTGAAAAGGTTTTCCAAAAATGTGTCCGAATGGGATCCTTGTAGCCAGCATAAGGTTTATTTGAAAGAAAAAAATTTATACCATCGAATTATTTTTTCAAATAATGGTGAAAGATCACAAAAAAACTAGTTTTTTTCTGAGCTATTTTTGATAAGACTCGGAAACTTCCCCGAATTTTTCAGCCCTTTTTGCCCTACAGATAGATAAAAGCTTTTCAAAGGTCTGTATGTTTTTGGTTTTGGCAAATTATTCAAAATTTCCATCGAAAATTTCCTAAAACCACCCGCGCGCATGGTACCTAGACGATGGCCTTTTAAGTCTCATCATAACTACGAAACAACTAAATGAATCGCCTCCAAGTTTGGCACGTGTACTAAAGGTGGGAATCGATATTTTTTGAAAAGCACATATACTTTCTACACAACTCAGAGTACTCATGGAGGAGATCTGTAGTAAGCTCACCGACAAAAAGGAACTAATCAAAATAGATTATAAGGTTATTTTGAGGGTGAGGGAGTGTAGCAAGTACTTCAAATATGGAAAGTGTACGGTTAAATTGATCACGTTTTACGAAAAATTGATACTTCTTATCGAGTATAGCATATTTGTAGAAACTAAATGAAGTTCACAAAAATATTCACAAGAGGTAGGGGGAATAAGTATTCTCAACATTGATCTGAATTGACGAAATCATACAATCAATGTGATTTTTATTCATGTAATTTGAGAAAACGGTCGACTCGGTGATGAAAATAAGTTTACAACAACATTTGTATTAAGTGAATTGTGAAAGTGCGTTGGTACGAAAGTTATAATTGTTGGTAAGATTTTGAATCTAACAATAATATTTTAAATTCCTTGAATTTACAGCTCTGTGCTGGTACCGTGTTCAACAATTTATTAGCCCTTGTTCTGCAACAATTCAAAGTTTGATTCTTGCGGGTCACCATACAATGCATCGGATTCATTACGGATCCTGTTGGGAATCAATATCGAATTGTGGTTATTATTATAGCTTTACTTGCATAATGAGAGCACTTGAGGTTTACAATTCATTCGATAATTCATCCATAATACTTTCCAGCGGTAGTCAAAACCGACATTTAACTTGAGCACACGTTCGTGTATAAACGTATGAGTATGTGTTTGAACACAAATTGAGAGCTCGACATGATAACAGAACATGGACTGTGGTGTTCATCTGGGAAGACTGATCACCAGTTATGGGTTTTACCCGGTTGAAGCAGTTCATAATAAATAACAGCTGACGTACAGCACGGGTAGCATTCAGTTCTCCAGTTCTCCATTGTCAGTTGATCCCTTAAAATAAAATATCTTTTACAATTGAACAAAAGAGCGGCCTTCAAACCAGGTTCATGTAAACATTCGAATTGGTTCAAAAGAGTGTGGATAACAAGTAAACCAGTCATGATAACTGAAATATCAATTACGAAATAAACATAAATGGATTATTCCCTCTTTCAGTTTTCATTTTTAATACTTCGAAACACATCTCAATATATTTCAAACAGTCGAAACTTATCGATTCAAACTTGCTGGCGATAATCGAAAATGAGAACCGCCACCCTCTATTTTTAGTTCTGACCGGAGAGAATTTTGTTTAGCATCAACTCGACGCCTATTCATTCCAGCTTGCTCACTACCAACAGTGAAGACTATGAAGCGGGTAGACTACTTGGCACATGAAACTAAGCAAGCTAAACTTCAAGTAACTAGGTACGGTTATTCAATTGAAGATGAATTCTGGGAGCTTCATTTGAGTATGGCAACAAAAGTCAAATGGATATGCTGACAGTCATTTTATCTAATGATATTCCATTGAAATTAAGTTTTACCGCACTGCTTTCAAGTCCAAATTTCTATGTTTGTGCCGCACAAAACCCTTTCAGCAGAATTGCTCAGCGAGAGCATGTTCTCCCTCTTCATGTTAAAGTAATAAAGTTAGTTAGTTAGTTTTCTTTATTAAAGAGACTTTCAGCCGGTGAAAAGTAATAAAGTGACATAAACGATTTTTCTGCACTAACTTCGACATGTTTGATACCGCACAACAAATGTTACAAACGCAATAACTATTTTGTAAATGCGACAAATTTATATATATATATATATATATATATATATATATATATATATATATATATATATATATATATATATATATATATATATATATATATATATATATATATATATAGTTTTTGAGCTAAAAAAAATCTCAAAAAACTCTTAAATTTCATGTCTAAATATCTCAAAGATTGTTGTTAATACCACGTTAATTACGCAAACATTGTTTAAATAGTGAAAAAAAAATTTCAAACACGAAACTAGAACACGAAACTAGAACACGAAAATAGACTCTGTTGCACGGTTACTAGCTTCAGCCTATGATAATCCATGAACGGAGACACATCAAGTGCGTAGGCCTCCATCTACGTCAAGGTAACGTAACTATACCCAAAATTTCTCAACAGGTGCTTCAGTCAATGGCAAATATGGGGTTCCGTTTTTCAAGTCTAAACTCGGAAAAAGCAACAACCAGTTCTTCTGTGAGAATATTTTCTGTTGGATATTTGCAGTGAGAGTTTCGCTTCGAACAAAAGCGATTGCGTCATCCAACTGCTGGTCGTTTATGTTGAAAAAAAAACGAAAAGTGGACAACGATCAAAGTCAACCGTTCTAATAGCTTCAAATGTAATCTAAACAACCATTAAGATTAATTGTTTGCAATCAATGACGAAGCACAAGGTACAGAGAACGGTACAGGAATCAATTTGGGTGTACCCTCAGCCGACAACAGATTCCCAGCCCATGATCTGTCAGAGGTAAGTGAGGAGATCGGCAAGCTGAGGAAGAACAAAGCCGCGGGCAATGACCAGTTGCCAGGCGAGCTGCTCAAACATGGAGGAGAGACACTGGCTAGAGCGCTGCACAGGATGATTTCTAAGATTTGGGAGGAGGATATTCTACCGCAGGAATGGATTGATGGAGTGGTATGTCCCGTCTACAAAAAGGGCGATAAGCTGGATTGTTGCAATAACCGCGCAATCACATTGCTGAACGCCGCCTACAAGGTACTCTCCCAACTCCTTTGCCGTCGTCTATCACCAATAGCTAAGGAATTCGTAGGGCCATACCAAGCGGGATTTACTGGAGCCCGCGCCACTACGGATCACATATTCGCGATAAGACAAGTACTCCAGAAGTGTCGTGAATACAACGTACCCACGCATCACCTATTTATTGTCTTCAAAGCGGCATACGACACAATCGATCGAGAACAGCTATGGCAGATCATGCACGAATACGGTTTCCCGGATAAACTGACGCGATTGGTCAAAGCAACAATGGATAGAGTGATGTGCTACGTCCGAGTATCAGGGACGCTCTCAAGTCCCTTCGAATCTCGGAGAGGGCTACGGCAAGGTGATGGACTTTCTTGTATCTTGTTCAATATTGCCTTGGAAGGTGTGATTCGAGGATCGACACGAGTGGCACGATCTTCCGAAAGTCCGAAAAATTTTTTGCTTCGCTGACGATATTGATATTGTGACACGTAACCTTGAGAAGATGACGGAAACCTACATCGGACTGAAAGCTGAAGCTAGGCGTATCGGCCATAAATGCGTCAAAAACAAAATACATGAGAGGAAGGCTCTAGAGAAGAAACACTACGCCTCCCACCACGAATATTGATAGACGGTGACGATATCGAGGTGGTTGACGAGTTCGTGTATTTGGGCTCACTGGTGACCGCTGACCATCTACAAAACGCTCATTAGACCGGTTGTTCTCTATGGCCACGAGACCTGGACTATGCTGGCAGAGGACCAACGCGCTCTCAGTGTTTTCGAAAGAAAGGTACTGAGGACCATCTATGGCGGAGTGCAGATGGAAGACGGAATGTGGAGAAGGCGTTTGAATCACGAATTGCAACAGCTGCTAGGAGAACCACCTATCGTACGGACAGCTAAAATCGGACGTCTACGATGGGCTGGGCATGTCATAAGGATGTCGGACGACAACCCAGTGAAAATGGTTCTTGAATCTAATCCGACTGGTACAAGAAGAAGAGGAGCGCAGCGATTAAGGTGGATCGATCAAGTGGAGGGTGATCTCAGAAGCGTCCGTGCCTTGAGTGGCTGGCGACGAGCAGCCATGGACCGAGTTATGTGGAGACGTATGCTTGATACAGCAAAGGACATCCCAGGCTGTTAGGTAAGGTAAGGTAAGTAAATCAAAGGTAAAAATCATCAGTTTAGTGCAAATTTAGAATAAATCAATCAACTCTGAGCACTTTTCGCGGTACGAAATTTCCACCAAACGAGCGTAAATAAAACTAGCATTTAGCTGAATCGCAGTCGAGAAAAATGCTCCGAACAGTGTTTAATATCGTGGAGAATGTCACAATTTGGCCCTTCTGAATGCCAGAAATGAATCTGATAGTTTCTTTCACTCAAATATTAAGATCTAAGAAATAATCAAATATATAAGTGATTGTACGACTTGTGTTACGATTATATTTTCGTAATTATTTCTTCTAGGTCAACGCTCAAACTTACAAACGACTTGGAATGGTGCCCTACTTCGTGGAATGCAAACCAAATAGTATTTTTCAGGACTCCAAAGCCACTAATGGTCCTTTTCAGGACCCCAAAAGTAACGTAAAGAACTTATTTGGAAAACAAACGCAACCTTTTTCGAAACCAAATGGTCCTTTTCAGCACTACAACATCTTAAACGGTCAGACGGTATCAAATCAATTAATGCAGTCCTACGACAATCTCACGGTTATATCTCTGGAATCACCTACTCTAAGTTTTTTTTTTAATTCTTGATGAAGCATTCAACTTTTTTTAGAACTTATTTTTCAGAGTACGAAGAGTACTTCTCTACAACCATTTTTTATGTCATATTTTTATGCAATTAAAAATGTTCTACGATAGAATTTTATCAGTCTGTTTTCTCGTTCTGTATGTCTAATATGAGCGTAGAACTTCTTGTTCCCAACTTCAAACTCTATCTTATTAGGAAAACCTTCATTATTCAGTAGAGAAAACAATCTTGCTTTAGGTAGAATAAACAAAGCACTATTTCAAGCAGCCTCAATGTGTGCAGCAAAATTAACTTGACCGAAGGAAAATTGAAAATTTTCCTCACCACCGCAAGACTTTCCCCGCATCGACCATCGTGGAATGTGCTTAATAGTAGTAGGTATAGTAGAAAGCAGCAAGCATCATCACCACCGAGGGAAATCAATGCCTACGATCGAAAAGGATACGGATAGCACCCATAAATCACCGCTCCAACAAGCATCGCAATCATTCGGTATGGAACCCTCACGTTCGACGATGACAACTCCAGAGACCCAACGATGTCGTTAGCCATTAGGGGTTCTACATAGTCGGTACAGTTGTACGAGAAATCAGAATGGAACGATGCGTTTGATTTATGGGCTACGACAATAATTTTATGGCCCTTCAAGAATCAAAATCCAAAGACGCTATCCGGATCTGCACAGAAGCGTCACATTAGGAGGAGTCTTTCAGTTCACTTCTTTACACGCACACACACACTCAACCCTCACTCCCGCACGTTCTCGAGATCCTCAAGAGGTGAATCTCGCCTGTGAAAGCATGCAATATCGCTTAGTTTATACAAAGAGTACGAACGTCAAGAATCAATTGTGCAAATAAATGTGATAACGAATCGAATTTGCTAGGTTTTATCAGCCGTTCAAGCCAAATAATGACACGAAGCAACAGTTTACAACAAAAAAAAATGTAGAAATAAAAACAGCATGCAATACCGAACAAAAATTGGGCATTCCTTGCACAGGACCACCATTCCACCTACCTCGACGAGTCTCGTTCGCGCTGGGGCGTACCGAAGAAGCTTTTCCGCTGGCGATCTGGCGTTTTCGGAGCGGAGAACTTCCGCGTGGTCAGTCGTGGACTGCTGATCGGTGGCTGTTGCCGGTCGCTGCCCTACAGGAGTTGGCCACGTTGTTGATGTTGATGTTGATGTTGCGTCCCGTCGTCCAGTTTTATTGCGGAGACAAACAAACGAACGGTACAGGGAAAGAAAGATTAAATCACAAATCAAACTGAGTGATAAATTTAGATTTAGCACCGCACGACGGGTTGTCTGTGTGTGTATGGCGACGGGATGATGAAAAGGAGGAGGAGAAGGAGGACTGCTGTTATCCATCAGCAGCGGGCGAAATGTTACGGACTTGGAAAGATAGATACGATTGAATGCGACAGGCTCCATGCCCCATCAATCATTCCTTAGGGCTCGACTCGGATAGACGGATGCACATTCTGAGATCCAACGGAGCAGTTTATGGTTATTAGTTGGAACATTCGAACAATGTTTGCCGTTTCAATCATTGAACCCGGGAATTACCTTCCGATGCGATACGTCGATTTTGAATTTGGGAGCACGAATTGGACCATCAAATTTAGATCAAAATAACTTTGAAAAATGAATTTTCAATTTTTTCAGTCCACATTGTTAAATATTCCTCGAGGAATAATATATCAGCATATACTAACTGCAAACGCTTTTTGTCTTACTGCTTTGACAGCTCATTATCTCGGTTCCAGATGATTTTTCAAAAATTTCAACTCTTTACCAACTATATTAACGTAGCGATAGTAGTTCTCCAGACTTTAATTATTTATAAATTTTATATCCACCACGGGAAAAACATAAAATGACTAAGATGTTTCACACAGCATTGGACATACTTTCAAATTTTGGGATACATTTGTTCCAATAAAAAACTACGTGAAAATTCTGTTATTTTAATGAATAACGAATCGGCATAGAAACGCATTAAACTGCATTATTTTCGTGAATCTTACCGACAGCTATGCGTCTCCATTGAAATTATTTCAGTAGAAAACGCATGGTGCTTAGTTCTAGAAGCGTTCGATTGATGCAACTCAAATACAGGACTTGAAGATTCAAGCCGAAGTGATATGCTTCGAACGCAGCCGGTCCTACTCCGGGGCTCGATTTAGAGACTACCGAGTAGTACTCGGATTGGTCATCATTTTATGACCATGATGATGAAACAACGTTAGATGCGAGAATCGTATCCTTAATTCATATTCGAAGTTGAACAGTGAATATGTACCTATGTTGAAAATATGATTCATGCTTCAAGTAGGTTTCATCTCAAGTCCAATAAAAGAGGAAATATTGGGATCTTACGTAGCCCATAGAATTGAACGAGAATTATTTAGAACAGATTTTTCCAAGAATATTTGACGACTTCTAATATAGCGGCTGGGAGCAAAAAATAGTTGTGAATCTATTTGTATAAAGAAGGATGGAAGTTTGTATGTTTCTAAAGGAAAAACTCCGGAGCTACTTGACAGATTGTCAACAAACTTGGCACAGGCACTTCTTGCTCTTCAGAGACGGTCAAAGGGGTATTTTTATAGGGGAGGGAGCGTAGCAAGTGTCTCTATACCGATCGAAGCAGAATTGCTACCAAAATGAAATTCGAGGAGTAAGCAACGATCGAAACCGTCGGCCGTGCAAGAGATGTCATACGGATGACATCATGATGGCATTCTGTGATTGGCCCGTGAAAACATATTTCGATTCGAGCCAATTTTTCAATGGTATACAATTGAAATACTGAAACGACGTTGCATTACATGTTAAAGCATGTTGCATTACAAGTTTCCGAATCAACTGGTTATTAAATCATTTCAATCCATCAACAAATGGCAAAGTTATTATCGTTCAAAATTATGACAGAAAAAGGTTACGCGGTTATTTCTGAAACTTTTAATTGACACCCGGCCCCGTGTAGTGAAAAGTAAGGTATTTTTAATGTCAAAAAATTGTTCAAGACTTTCTGGATTAAACACAGGGTTATTTCAAGTATGAGGTATTTTGGAAGTACGATTGTAGGTTATAAAAACGGGTCTAATCACTATTATCTTTCATTTATCTTGATTTCATCTTGTATCAATTCCAATGACGATATTAAGGCAATTGAAGAATTCAGAGAAATTACCGTCCCGGGTTGGCGGTTCAATGCACTGGTCTTACAAACCAGTTGTCGTATGTTCGAGTCCCGACCTGGAAGGATTTGTAGTGTCAGTAACATCGTAGCACCAGCCATGCAATGGTTCTTTACACTCTGAATCGGCTGCGAAGTCTGTTGAAACAGAAGGTCAAATTCCACTACAGGAATGTAATACCAAGGCATTGCTTTTGAAATTATCTTTTCGGAGAAATAGTTTTCGGCGAAATGTCACAATAAAATACAATGACTTTCCATAAGTATGGCGTTGAAACGTTGTGCTTCG
This sequence comes from Malaya genurostris, assembly GCF_030247185.1. Classification (NCBI taxonomy): domain Eukaryota; kingdom Metazoa; phylum Arthropoda; class Insecta; order Diptera; family Culicidae; genus Malaya; species Malaya genurostris. The sequence continues at coordinate 69,369,711 of NC_080571.1, forward strand.
TGCTTGGATGATATAAACACATTTCTCCATGAGAAATGTTTTAACCACTCTAAATTATCCCCCGGTGAATGACCGATAGGTTAAAACCGGGCTGAAATAAACAACTAACCAACACTCTAAACTATAGAATGACGAATGGTTACAAAAATTTTACTTACAATTATTGAGAACTCGCCAAATATTTATTGTATTCCATTAGTTTGATATTTGAATTGATTATAAAACGTTTGGTAATAACATTTTCGTCGATCTGTCAAAATCTACCTAGCCGTTCAGTAAACGCTGTAAATTCTAAGGGATTCTTTGATAAATTTAATGTCCTTTCTGATTCTTTAATTGATCGAAAATTCAAAGAGTACTTTTTTTTACAAATGACGCCTCACTTTCTACAATTCAGGGCGAAAAATTATTACCAAATATACGTGAAATAAAGAGAATTGTAAATGAAACCCAGACACATACCCGGATAATGCCTCTGACATTAAAAACTTATCAACTGATCCTCACAAATTTCACGCTTTTTAACGTCCCGAGATTATTCACGATGCTTCTATTGATTTTCATTTTAGTTGCTTTTTGAAGCAATCGCTTCATGGAAAAACTTGAAAAATAATGTGCGATATTTCAGGGCTTTGTCAGGAAGGTTTGCATTTTTTTTAATTTGAATATGTATTTCTTGCATTTGACAGATCTAATTTGAAGAGAGCACAACTTAGATATGGTTACAAGGGTATTCGTGGGTGTAGTAGGATCCTTTAAAAGGAAGGGTGTAATGTTTCTAATGGCATAGTTCCGGAACTACTGCACGGATCGCTATCAAACTTGGCACAGGTACACAGGTACTTGATGTTCAGAGATAGTCATAAGAAGCACAAACTTAGGATAACCCCTAAATGACCATACCTGAATCGGCCAGTATTAGTCGAAAAAGGCGTTTTCATTCGGCACGTCAGAAAAGACATGGCACTTCGGTGCCAATTGAAAAAGTGTTTTGCAAATAGCATTAACTTTACGTCTGCCTAGCGGCTCAAAATGAACTGTTTAAGTTTGCTGTGCACTGACGAGTCTAAGACGAAACGTAAAGAAAAGTAAAAACCGTTATGTGTCCCAAGCACAAACTTAGGATAACCCCTAAATGAGTCATAAGGAGATTTTTAAGAAGGAAGGGTGCAGCAAGTGTCCTTTACAGAGAAAGGGGGTTCATGACTAAATTTATCTAATTTGACGTGAATTGATACTTTTTGAAGACCATACAAAGTTCTCGTAAACATCAAATAAGGGTGTTAAGGAAGTGGGTTTGATATAATGAGTGCCGCTTAACTCTAAAAAACGGTGGTTTAATGTGAAATTTATAGGATGATTATTTAAATGATCGAAAATAACTCCGGAGCAACTCAATTACCTAACTCGGCACAAGTAATTCTTGCTGTTCATAGGTTGCTATAAGGAATATTTTCAGGAGGGAGGATTGTAGTAAGTGTTTGCTAAAAGGGAGAATTCGAGGTAAAATGTTTCGAATTTTACGAAGTCGACATTTTTCAACAGGGACAGTTATTTATTATCAAGGATGGCTTTTTCGTATCAAAGAACGCTCACTGGCAACTCTTCACACGATTGAATCAGATCCATCAAAGAGAGACGGATATCATCGCAACAACAAAAACCCGGCATGGCTCATTTAACATAGAATCGACACCAGTGCGAGAGCGAATTTCTCTCGATGACATTTCTGAGAATCAAAGGTTAGCACGCTGCTGTGAGGATCCTCTCTGAAGTAACAAACGGTCGCTTATTCTCGTTTCGCGATCCGATTCTATACAGGCAGTAGACAATTGCGATAGAATCATTTTACTATTGCCGCTTATTCTAACTATGTGCATTAAACCTTTGTATAACTTGTGTCTACGAAAATGTATGTGAATGCTGCACACAAGGGTTTTGAAATATTGCAACCTAGTATGAGAATCATCAGGTCGAATCATCGATTCGATTTTCTGCGATAATTGTCAACTTGCGATTCTCTCTTGGTAGATTCCACGCATCACGAATCATTATCAGAATGTAATTTTTTTAAGGGCCGTGAAATACTCAGAGTATGAAGTGGAGCGAAGAAATGTAGAAAAATTCTTTCGCGGTTGAGAGACTCGAGTTCTTGTAACATCTTCTACCGGATTAAAAATGTTGTATACAACATAAATAGCAATATAACAGCATCTGTTAAATCTTCGGCAATCACCAGCACTGTTTATTACAACTATGAGATGATCGTAAGGATATTTGTAAGCGTGAAAAGATAACAAGTGTCTCTATTAAATAAACTCTCAGTCCAATTGATTGTATATATCGGAACAATTCTATAACAACTCAGTGTATTTTCACCGAACTTGGCACAGATACTTTTTGCTATTTAGAGGTTTTATTTTTATTTTATTTTTATGAGATCTGATATTCCTTGTACAGGTGAACAAAAGGGTGAAGTTTGTAGCAAGTGCCGGTCCCGGGTTGGCGGTTCAATGCATAGGGCGCTGGTCTTACAAACCAGTTGTCGTATGTTCGAGCCCCGACCTGGAAGGATTCGTAGTGTCAGTAGAATCGTAGCACCAGCCATGAAATGGTTCTGTACACTCTGAATTGGCTGCGAAGTCTGTTGAAACAGAAGGTCAAATTCCACTACTGGAATGTAATACCAAGGCTTTTTAAAGCAAGTGCCTCTAAAAAGGGGTGTTTTTCGATAAATTTAACTTATTTGTCGACAAACGAAGGAGCGACGGAGGTTAAAGGGGTCTTGAAAATAAATTTTCATCTCCCCCCATCGACATTTTTTGACGAGCACAGATACTTTCTACACCACTCAGAGGGTAGAGAGCTGTAGTAAGTTACCTAACAAAAGGGGAATTGAATGTAAAATTTATTCAGTGAGAAACGATTCTTGACTAATACAGATACTACTATCACATCAAAATAGATTATGGGGTTATTTTGAGGGAGGGGGAGTGTAACAATTGCCCCGAACTCAGAAGAATAAAGTAGAATTCATCGTATTTTGCGAAAAAATGGTACTTCTTGACCAGTACTGCACATTTCTAGCAACAAAGTGAGGGTCACAACAATATTCACAAGAGGGAGGGGGAAAAGTATTCTTAACAAAGGGAGGTAACATTGATCTGAATTGACGAAGAAATCATACAATCAATGTGCATTTTTTATGTAATTTGAGAAAACTGTCAATTCAATGCGATGAAAATCAGTTTACGACGGCAGAGAGTAACAAGTGTTTATAACCATGGAAGCCTAAGGTATTATAGGTTTTTGCATACAATGAAAACGATTTCCGGTTCTTTAATATTCCATGGAAACTACTACAATATGGATATTTTTGAAACGGGTATAAATAGTAGACTACGGAAAACAATGTTTGAGATATTTTAGAAATCAGAGATGGCGACTTCCGATTTATTGATATTCCTTGAAAACTCTTACAATATGGCTATTCTCGGTATCTCAACGAAGTTCAGGAATCCCACATGGGTCCAGAAGACCTTTCATTTGAATCTAAGTTTGGGTGAATCGGTCGAATCATCTCTGAGAAAAGTGAATGAGATCTCAGGAATTGGAGACCGGGAACCAGAATGGCCGAAATCAATTTGTTTGGCCGTCTGCCGATAATAACTATCGAATGGAAAAGTTTTGAGGTCAGTTTACCAGTTTTTTTTGGCTCCTTTAAATGATGGTATAAAATTTTTAACACATTATACCCTATATTTCCGGAACCGGAAGAAATTCACATCGGATCCAGATGAAATTCAAAGGTTTTATGACCATAAAATCATTCATTTCAATCTAGGTTTGTGAAAATCGTTCACGCCATCTCCGAGAAAAGTATTTTCATTTTTTGCATATTTTAACGCATAACTCCGTAACCGGAAGTCGGATCCAAACACAACTCAGGAATTCTATATGGGACCATAAAAACTTTAATTGGAATCTAAATTTATAAGTCGGTTCAGCCATCTCCGCGAAGAGCTGGTGCACTTATTTTCACATATTTTGAACATTTTACCCCATAACTCCGAAGCCGGAAGACGGATCCGAATAATATTCAGGAATTGTTTATGGGATCTTGAAACCTTTCCCTTGGATCTAAGTTTGTGTAAATTAGTTCGGCCATCTACGAGAAAAATTAGTGCAACCAAAAGTTACCAACACACATTTTGCGTACTTTACCAACTGAGTCGAATGGTATATTACACTCGGCCCTCGATTCAAAAATCGCTTTTCACAGTGATTAACCTCTCTACATGGGAAAGGCAAAAAATGACACGAATTCATCCATAGGGTTTTGTGCGGAAATATCGAGTTGAATACAACGAAATTGTTATTATAAGAAATCGATCATTTTTTGAGGTAATTACCGTTCATAAGTGCTAGGGTGCTTATGTGTTGCTTTGTTGTGTAATATCAAATAATAGATATTACTTCTGATTGTAGCAAAACTAAAAACCTTTTTTAATCCACCTAGTGGTGTAATGATGCCTTTCTCATATTACGTATATTTTCAAAAATATCACAAGAAGATTCTGTCATGATTTTTTTTTCAAACTTGAATAAAATCAAAAACTTTCTTTGGGTATAAACTACCATAACCTTTTCAATTTGTAAACGGTTATGTCAAGTTAATATAGATTCAAATGTGGCAACCCTGCAAGCTAATTCAACAAAGCGCACTGTGTGCTGTGGCGTTTTCTTCTTCCGTACCAGCACGTATCGGTGCGTATCGATATTTCCGAGAAAATTGAGTGTGCATTTGCTCATAGATTTCCACATTTTGATTTGTAAGTCCGGAATCGAAAGTCAGATCAGGATAAAATTCAATATTAAGCTATGAATTTTTCATTTGAATCTAAGTTTATGAAAAAAGGTCACACCATCTCTGAGAAAATCGGGTGACATTATGTATCACATACACACATACAGACATTTGCTCAGTTCGTCGAGCTGAGTCAAATGGTATATGACATATCAATAATCGTATGCATTAGTTGATTGATTGTGTGAATTTTACATTTTTTTGCGATTATGAAATTTATTCATTGTTAACCCAACATTTGTATTTCTTGCTACCGTTTATTTATCTATACTTTTGGGCATTCAGGAATTGGTGCTAAATTAAAGAACTAAATTTGAAACCTGGGACTGGTTTCGAATTCATTTTCGAAATGCAGGTTCAGATTCCAGATAAAAAATTCAGTTTATGAATTTATTTCTTGAATTCTGGAGCTAAACCCATTTGCAGAATCTAGATACCGAATTTAATTCTAGAACTGAATTCTGAACTTGAATTCTCAACCTTAATTAAGGAACTGAATTCAATTTCAAAATCTAGATCCATACTTCAATTCCAGCATGCAAGTTCTGAATTCTGAACCTTAATTCAGGAAGTTAATTATGAAACTGAATTCTGTCAGTCAATTCTGAAACTGAATTCAGGGATTAAATGTTGATTGTGTGGCGTGGTTAAAGTCGCTAATAATCGACATTAGCAACAACAGTAAATTCCGCTTCATTCCCAAAATTTTGGTTCGAATTTTGTTCAAAAATTCTTAAGTTGAATTTCTGAATCAGAATTTTGGATACAAATTCCGAACTCAAACTGAGGCTCTAAACTCAGTTTCAAAATATAGTTTAAAAAGCTGTTTCAAAAATTTAAGTCCATAATCTAGAAAAAGGATTCAATCCAGAGTCTTAGGTTTAACTTTTGAACCTGTATTATGAAACTGAATTCTGAAACTAAGTTCTGCAAATAAATTCAGAATTAAGTTCAGTTCAGAATTCATGTGGACCAGAATCCAGGTTCGGAAACAAGTTCGGGCGCAGAAGATGGTTTTGGGGGTTTTAACCCCTCCCATGGAAGAGTTTTTAACATTAAGTTCCATGAACAATAAAGTGCTTATTATACAAAAGTGCAAATGAATTGACAATTCATACTTCGTTCTCAGAATTTGTTTTATAGTGTGGATGACGCACTTTTCTTTCAAATTTTCGAGCCTTCTCCACCTGTTCAACTCCACCCCATTTGAACACCCCCTCCCCTTGAACCCCCTCCTTGTATGAATCCTTCGCACGGGCCTGTTCAAAAATATAGTTTTTGAATCCAAAAACCAATCAAAATGACGCTTAATACCGCACAGATGGTCTGTTTTTGCTGCTGTTGGTGGAAGGTCCTCAAAACGACATCCAGTTTCATCTAACGCACAAAATGAAATGTTCGATTTTCAATCGTTTTCCTTTTATAAAGGGTGATTTTTTGCTGCTATCTTTTTGGCAACACTGTTTTTGATAGATCACGTGTGAGTTGTGCCTTGTGCCATTGTCAAACTTGTTCAGTTTGCTCTATAAATTATTGATGAATCGTCGTTTAGTCTATAATTAAACCATGAATGGGCACTGGGAAAGTTGGAGGAAGATCCACTTTTTTATTGAAAAATTTGTGTTCACCAATGAAGCTCAAAGTGCCTTACTCGCCCATAGTGCACACCTGCTGGTGGAAAAGTCCAAAACTCATGGATAGCAATGGCTGAACTGATTTTCACTGACTTGGGTTCAACGGAAAGTAAGTAGAGTCTAATAGAGTGTTGCGCTATTATATTTAGATTTGACTCCCGGTTCCGGAATTGCAGTGTAATGAGCGACAAAAATTTCAAATTGTTCCCAAATCTGCTCCAACATACACCGACTTCGGTTCCGGTTACGAAAAGACCGACAACGGAGGACGAGTTCTAATGTACGAAACTTATTTCGACACTCAAGTACGGTTTAACTGACTTTCAACAACAAGATTCAAATAGAAGACTTTACGATCTCATGAACTGAATTTTATTCGGATCCGACTTCCGGTCCCGAAATTTAAGAAAATTTAACCTATTCTTGGAAGTGGCAATGCATATAGAGTAGAACATTTTCAAGTTCCACTGTTTTGTTTCGCAAATCTGGTTAGTTCATGGCCACACAAACAGACCTCGGTTGTACCAGGTCAGATATTTATTTCCGGAAATAACAATCAAAAGCGTCAAAAAGAAGCTTTCCATTTTTGCGTAAATGGTTAGGAAAAAGGCATCATTACATCCTACGTGGTATAGAACATGTGGAGAAATATAAAAATGGCTCAAACATATCTGAAGTATATTTTTCATAGGTGATGATTTGAGCTCTGTCAATATTTTATACTTCTACCAAGCCCTGGGCATAATTTTTTTTTGTTCCAAATACTTGTATATCCAGTTACTCAATCGGAAGAAAATTTTCACGTCACAATGCCACCATTCTGGATGAACACGTCAAGCAATTAGGTGATTCCATGTGCAACAATTTTCCCATCGATGGAATCGTTGGCGTAGAGGTTTGAACAACAAACCACTATCTTATTAGATCAACACCGAGATCAGAGCTGGGACAAGTTTCATGGATGGTGTGTATCTTCGCCAGCGGCAGAAGTTTCGACGTGCAACTTGTAACTCTCCCCAGAATAGTGCAATGATTCACAATTAAAAAGTTTTCACCGCATGAAAGTAACCATACCGGAAAGAATTATTCTACCCTTACGATGTTATTTCGTGTATGGGAAACCACCTAACCTGTTCTTCGAACACGACTAGCAGCCAGTAATGCAAATTAGTTTGTCCCCATTTCCGCGTCCATCAGTTCCAAAACCGAAGGCAGGAAGGCAGGAAGCGGAACGACGAGCGGAGAGTCAAGTGTAATAGTGCGGAAGCATAAAACTATCAGTACAAGCAGTCGACATCAGTTGATAGCAATATAATGGGCCTGGGGACACCGAGGGCCCGAGAGTACATCAAATGCGTGTGACAAAACGGACGGGATCCTGTGCATATGCACAATGGACAATGGCACATGTACTGCATACTGCATACTGCATAGTTATAGTATTCGCATTTACCTTGCCATAGAAGCTACCATCGCCGTTTAACTGTAAGCTGTGACGATGCTGGCAGAGTGCGGCATGGGGGATGGCAATCGTGTGTCCGACACTTGGTCTACGGTCCATCGGAAGAAGATGTGGTGGCGAGATACTTTTGGCAGACGTTGTGGTAGTTGTTGTCGTTATCGTGACCGTTGTCGTGGTTGTAGTGCTCAGATAAGACTGAGTTATTATTTTCGGACTTTCGTGTCCATTTTGGCACACCGTTTGCTGTTCCCGGGCGTTCTGAAGTTGCTGTTGGACACTGGCCGGACCGTGACAGGGCGTTGTAGTTAACCTTGGTGGAGATTGAGGTATTTTAATCTGCTGTTGCTGCTGATGCTGTTGATTCTCTATCAGTTGTCGATGCTGCGTCATGTTGGTGGTATCCGTTGTGCAGATTGTTGGCGTCGATGGTTCCCTCCGTTGTTTCGGATTTACACGTTCCGGTAGTGGCGCAATGGGCGCTTTGCCGTATTTGAACGTTCCGTCCGTTGGCGTCTGGTCTTCGGATTTATCTTCCCCACCGGACCCGGTCGAACCGACCAACGTCACACTGCTCAGATTCGATGGCGACGATGGGCCACTCTTTGCTGCCTCTGTAAATACACAAAACAAACTCGTTACATGTTCTGCTCGTAAGCACCCACATCAATTGAATTTAATTACCGGCTATGGTATCGGAACTACTGGAACCGGCCATCGGTTTCGGTATCACCAGGTACGAATCATCCTGGGGCTGTGGGTGGATTTCCTGCTGGGACTTGCTTTGCATGTGGGTACTGTCGACTTTTGGTGAAGTTGGTTTCTCCTCTTGGGTGCTTTCTTGATGTTGAGTACCGTGAATAATGACCGGCCCTACCTGCTCCGGAATCCAGGACAGAGTTTCCTGCTCCGAACTTTGATGGCTGGCGTATCCTCGCCGAGAACCACGGAAACGAAGACCGGCTGAATCACCACTCATCGAGCGATCTCGGTCGGCACCCTCGGAACAGTAGCCTGGAATGTAGAAGGAGATTTTTACTTGAATTCTTTCACGCGTACGCGATATAGATATGGCGATAAATCCGATAATCCCAGAAAGTATGGACGCACTTTGATTTCGCTGTAAATAATTCACAAGTGTTAAATACTCAAATTTTATTCGATATACTGATAATATTAAACTACAACAACAGAATATTATTCTCAACATTTGCTACCTAGCCATTGTAGACTAGCTGGCGCACCTTCTTTCGAACGTTCCTCATTAAATTCCGTACTGACTTCTTGGCGACAAGTTTTGACACTTTTTTCCAATCTTTGTCGAAGTGTTGAATGATTTCGGCTGCCGAGACATGTTTCCTAAGATGTGCCTTCGGTAATGCCCAAAATTCCTCAATTGGTCGAAGTTGTGGTCAATTTGGTGGATTCATGTCTTTTGGGACGAAAGTGACAATTATGGTAGTATGCCATTCTACCGTTGATTTCGAGTAGTGGCAAGAAGCAAGATCTCGCCAGAAAACAACAGGATCCTTGTGGCTTCGAATCATGGGTAGAAGTCGTTTTTGTAAACATTCCTTGATGTATATTTCGCTGTTCATTGAAGCAGTGGTGATGAAAGGTTACCGCAGCTACAAATTGCTTGCCAGACCATAGCATTCTTACCAAATTTTTCGACTTCAATCGATGTCTCGGACTGGTTTAACACTTTCCCTTCTCGCACCGTATAATATTGTGGTCCCGGCAAGGATCTGTAATCGAGTTTCACGTAGGTTTCGTCGTCCATGATTATGTAGTTCATATTTACAGCAAGAATCGTATTGTACAGCTTTCGAACCCTCGGCCTAATCGATGCTTCTTGTTTCGGACTACGTTTTGGTTGTTTCTGCTTCTTATAGGTTCGAAGATTAAAACGTTCTTTAACATTAAGAACATTTGACTTCGAAGTGCCCACTTTTTTGGCCACATCCCGAACTGAAACCTCCTTCTTTTGCTCGAACGCCTTGGAGGGTTAGCAGGACCTTTTTTTCGATCCGTTTTCGGTTTATCCTCAAAGGAGTTATCCTCACCGAACTTCCTGATTGGATTTCGCACGGCGTTTACACTTACTTTTTCTATTTTTGCTATCTTTCTCAGTGACAGTCCGCGTTCTGTGCACCATTTGTACACAATTTTTCGACGTTGTTCTGCTGAAAGTCCACGCATTTCGAAACAAACTAATGAAAACGAATAAACAACTGCACAAGTGATTAAAGAAGAGTGTAAACAACACAGAACGCAGCCATAAAAATTGACTGATTCTGAACTATAGCGAAATAGCAGCGATTTTTGATTGCATCCATACTTTCTGGGACAGTCTTCATTGAGGTAAGTTTATAATTCTTAAGTAATATTTGAGATTTTAGTTAAAGATGATCGTTTGTTCACTGCGTCATATTGTTTCAATCTATCTCAGAAGTAATAGAGTTGCTTGAGACCGATGAAAATGTATTGAACAAATTGTCTTTGGATATAAACATCGTCTGATCGTGATCCAAGTTAAAAGATTTTTGAACTTGAATAATCGTCTTGACATTTCTAGGATATTAAAAATTATGTCAGATGTCTTGATATGAGAACAATCAGTTTCATTTCAAGTTTTAGACACGATTTGAAAAAAAAAGAGATCAGAAGACAGTTTCTAATTCAAAAACTTTACTATAACTTTTCGAGGTTAGAATTTTTTGAGAAACTTTGAAATGTGAAACCATTTAGCCATGTATGATTTAACTAAAATCGAGCATAGCAACTATTTTGATGTGACAAATTTCGAATTCAATCGTATTCCGAGTTCGCAGCACACTCTCAGTTTGTTAATGAAACTTGCTGTACATGAAGACTTCGTCACAAAAAAATCACTTTGTTTTCATTTATCTAGACTGTCTTTTGAAAAAGGCCACACTAAACAATTGTCGAAAAATGACAAACCTAACAAAGAAAGTGTTGTATGAGTGGTTTTTACGAAATTATTCAAGTTCTTGAATAAAAATATTGAATAAAAATCATGATCATTATGAGTCCACTGGAAAAATTGGTTTTGAAAATTTAAAGTCAATCTGCAAAAAATACCATTTTTGATTTGGATGAAATTTTGTTACAAGATAAATTTCCTTGGCCAAACTATATTTTTTTCAGTCTTGCAATGACTGAGCGGAAACATATATTGGAGAAGCCAAATGAATGAAAGACTAACAGAAAAGATGATTTATTGTAAAAAGATACGCTCAGAGACAGGACTCGAACCCACGTTCTTATGCATTCCGTGCATACGCGCTGCACATGGTAGAACGTACACCGAACATGGTCTACATCCTGGCCGTCATAATATTTTTTTTTATCTAGACTGTCTTCCTAAAAAGGTCAGACTTTTTGTATCAATTTTTTTCAAATGGCTGTACACTCAATCCGTAAACGGCAAATTTTTTCACGTTACATCTTTTTACGAAACTCTTTTTACGAACAAAATCCCAAATAACGTAATAACTTCTTGTGAACCTACTTGGTAAAAAGAGGTTTTTGCATACAATGAAAATCATTTTCGGCTCATTTATATACATACATGGATAATGCTACAATACGAGGTCTGTTCAAAAAGTTCCCGGAATTTTTTAATTGCGCGCGTCTGGAGAGTCCGGTGGTCAAAATTTTTTTTAATTGTGTTGGTACATATGTCCCTAATGTATGGTAAAATTTTCAGCTGTATTCATTGTTTACATTCTGTCTTGTAGCGGCTGGTGTAGACGTGTTTTTTTGAGCTCGGCGATTTTTGTCTTGGTGACGTTGGGTGCTTCCACGTGGACGATTGTGCTTTTGTTTCGACATCATAACCGTACACCCATGTTTCATCACCAGTTATGACTCTTTCAAGTAAATTTGGATCGTCGTTGACGTCGTTTAACAGCTCCTAAGCGATGGTAACGCGTTTGTTTTTTTGATCAAAATACAGCAGTTTTGGAACGAATTTTGCTGCCACTCGTTTCATGCCCAAAACATTTGAAAAAATATGATGGCATGAGCCAACTGATATGCCAACTTCATCAGCAACTTCTCCAATAGTGATTCGGCGATCATCCATAATAATTTTTTCCACTTTTCCCACATTTTCATCGATTATTGACGTGCTGGGTCGACCGGAGCGTTCGTCGTCTTCAACGTCTTCGCGGCCATCTTGGAAACGCTTATACCACTCGTAAACACTTGTTTTTTCATAGCAGACTCGCCGTAGGCTCTCTGTAACATTTCGCACACTTGGTTACACTTTATTTCATTTTTCATGCAAAATTTAATACAAATTCTACAATTCTTCCATTGTTTAAACTAACAAAAATCGCCGAGCTCAAAAGAATACGTCTACACCAGCCTCTACAAGACAGAATGTAAACAATGAATACAGCTGAAAATTTCACCATACATTAGGGACATATGTACCAACACAATAAAAAAAAATTTTTGACCACCGGACTCTCCAGACGCGCGTAATTAAAATATTCCGGGAACTTTTTGAACAGACCTCGTATATTTTCGGGGAATTTTCGGAACGGTTTTGATAAATAGATGTCGGAAAACGATGTTTGAAGTGGTTTTGAATTAAAAGATGGCGACTTCCGGTATATTGATATTCATCAAAACCTTTAACAATATTTCTCAAAGCTGCTACAATAATGGGTTTTATGAGTAAATGTCGAAAGCGATGTTTGAGGTGGTTCTGAATTCCAATATGGCATAGCCATCTTTATAGCACTTGTTCAACGGTCTTGATAATCTGAAACTGATTTGACTCGTAGTTTAGCCTTTTTCTTACTAAATTCGAAGATGTAAGTGCCTACTAATGAAAACCGTTCGGAAAATATGCATATTGTGAAGGTATTCGAGCAACTCGAGCAATATCGACACAAATTGTAAGAGTTTTCAAAGAAATAGCCGAAATCCGCCATTTTGGATTTCGGAACGACCACAAACATCGTCTTCCTACATTTACTCATCAAACCCGTTCCAAAAATACTTTTTTTACGTTGAAAATTCCAAATAACGTAAACTTTTTTTACGTTCTAATTCGATTTACGAACCTCCGATTATTACGTGAATGGAGGTTTGGGTGTAGTCAGAAAATGACGAACTTTACAAAAAAGTGTTGTATGAGCGGTTTTTACAAAGTAATTCACGGTTTTAATTAAAAATATTGAAATAAAATCCTTATTGACTCATACACTGGAATAATCGATTTTGAAAATTTAAAGTCGATCTTCAAACCAGATTATTTTTGATTTGGATGAAATTTTGTTACAAGATAGGTGACAACGTTTCCTACGTACAGTCAAAAATTAAAGTTGGACACTTTTAAGGAAAAAAAAGTTATTTGAAAAAAAAATTCCTTGGCCAAACTATTTTTTGCCTTTCTCATATAGAAAGGTTATGGAATCACTGCGAGTGTCATATACCATTCGACTCAGTTCGTCGAGTACACAAAATGTCTGTGTGTGTGTGTGTGTGTGTGTGTATGTGTGTGTGTGTGTATGTGTGTGTGTGTGTTTGTGTGTGTGTTTGTGTGTGTGTGTGTGTGTGTGTGTGTGTGTGTGTGTGTGTGTGTGTGTGTGGGTGTGTGTGTGTGTGTGCGTATGTGTGTATGTAACGTTTTTTTGCACTAACTTTTCTCGGAGATGACTGAACCGATTTTTACAAACTTTGATTCAAATGAAAGGCCTTGTGGTCCCATACAAAATTCCTGAATATTATTCGGATCCGACTTCTGGTTCCGGAATTATGGAATAAAATGTGCAAAAAAATGTGAAAATAAGTGCACTAACTTTTCTCAGAGATGGCGCGACCGATTTTCACAAACTTAGATTCAAATGAAAGGTCTTGTGGTCCCATACGTAATTCCTGAATTTCATGCGGATCCGACTTCCGGATCCGGAAATATAGGGTAAAGTGTGTTAAAAATTGTATACTATCACTGAAAATGGGGAAAAACCTTAAAAAAAAAATTCTAAATCGACCTCAAATGTTTTCCAATTGATAGTTTTTATCAGTAGACGGTCAAACAAACCGATTTCGGTTATTCTTTTAAGAATCGAAGAAAATTATTTTGAAGAATACCACAGTATTATATATGATAGTATGATTGATATGAGAAAGGCATCATTACACCACTAGGTGGATTAAAACAGGTTTTTCAGTTTTGCAATTACTGTGCGGAAACTTATGTTGGGTCATTGATCAAATTCGAAGATCAAAAAGCTGTTACTTTTGCTTCTAATAAGTTTGTAAAATGAAATCATTTCAAATCACAAGTAACTAGCACTAGTGATACGTCTTCACTGCTACTAATAACGTAAAAATCTTGAGACCAATTTCTAACCCATGGAAATTAGTTACGACCAATAGTTTAGAAATTTTCCAAAAAAAATCGCTTCTTTACTAAACCGAGACAAAGGAAATAAGCCTTCCTGGCTTTTTAACTTACTACAGGGGACAAACAAACACACAGTACACTCTTCAGGAATCAGAACAAATTGGCTCAAATGGCACGTTCCCCTTGATATTTGGAGATTTGTGCCTTGCCATCAATTTGTTTTCAGCATCATTTTCCCGATATATAAGAGGGAAGGATTGAAGGGAAATGGTAAAAGTTGGACTAGGATGATGGGAAAAATTGACGACACAAAAACACATAAAAGCAGAAGTAAATTCTGCACCCCTAAGGGATGCTGAACAATCTGCTGAGGATCACATTTAGTGGAAGCAGAAGTAAATTCTGAACCTCTACGAGGTCCCGAACAGTCTGCTGTTAATAAAACCTCCAACCCACGAGAGGATTTAGAGATCTTAAAAAAGCGACATCATTCTGCACTCCCGGAAGAATGCAGAACGATCCGCAGTATGTACGAGCAGAAGTAAATTCGGTACCCCTTAAAGGATGCCAAACAATCTGCTAAACCCTATTTAAGGTGAATACAGAAAGGATTCATTCACTCCAGGAAGAACGATGAACCCTTCTGACTATAGCTCCTTACCACATTGGGTGAGAAACGAGAGAATATCCTTCAATTTTAGCTCCGCATACACAGACTCAACCATGTATGGAGAACCAAAAACCCGGATACGTAGCTGCGTCAATGCGGGACAGTTACATATCAGATGATATGAAGTACCATAATCGCATTCACACAAATCACACGAATAATACTCAGCACGTTGAATAGTTGCAATGTCCAGTCAGAGCTCTGACCAGAATACTGCAATGATGCTTGGAGAAATGCAGTAGACACTTTGACATTTTCAGATTTAAATCTGGTAGAAATGCTTTTGTCTGAGCGCAAGTTTGCAAGCTACGCCAGTTGCTGGCATGTTTGGATGCAGCCCAAGAACGAATATTGTGCTTTATCCAACTAGTTGAAAGTGGTAAAGCTGGTTCAGGACCAACGAAATCATTCGTTGCACCAGCTCTAGCCAACTCATCAGCCCATTCATTTTCAGTAATACCAGAATGGCCGGGTACCCATAAGAAGTAAACAGCATTTGAAATGCTGAGGTCCTCGATTTGAGTTCGACATGCGATCACTAGATTAGACCGTGAGTCATTCGAACTGAGTGCTTTTAAGGCTGCCTGACTGTCGGAACAAAAATAAATTCGCTTACCACAGATCCTCTGCTGAAGTGCCGATTGTACTCCACACAGAATCGCGTAGATTTCTGCTTGAAACACAGTACAGTATCTACCAAGTGAATGAGACTGCTCCAGCCTCATTTCACGACAGTAGACACCAGCACCAGCACGACCATTCAACAGAGAACCGTCCGTATAACAAACTCTGTGTTCTTCAAGTTGTCGTTCCAGAAAACCAGACAACCATTCTTCACGAAGAAGATAGCTCACAATGAATGTTTTGAAAGGAAAACTGCATGTGAGAGTTAGGTCACTAGAAGCGAGTAAATACTCATCCCACGGAACCATTTGAGACCACAAGCGAGTGTGACTGGTAGCATATTCTAATTGGTTACTGTTCCAAAGCCCTGTAACCCTAAGACGGTATGCACAAGATAATGCTTCTTGTTTTAGGAACACATGTAGTGGTTTAATGCACAGTAGCGCCTCTAGAGCAGCAGTAGGAGTTGTCGTGAATGCTCCTGTCATCGCCATTAGGACCATCCTTTGGAGATGATTTAGCTTTGACTGAACTGTCGCGACTTCTCCTTTCTGCCACCATACAAGACATCCATATGCTAAAATTGGTCTAACAATAGTTGTGTAGATCCAATGAATATATCTGGGTTTGAGTCCCCATGATTTTCCAAAAGCTCGTCTGCATTGGCCGAAAGCCATGCAAGCTCTTTTTCTAGCTGCTGGTAGTAATCTACCAACTCCCGTTTTGTATAAAATTAACTGCATTGCAGCATTCTTTCAATAAACTTAAAGCCTTTTTAGCTTGAATTGAAAGTTTTTATTTACCATGTGTCGTTTTTCTTTCACATGCATGCATAATCGAAATTGAATCATTGATTTGCACAGGAAACAATGCGATGATAATAGTCGACTAAATGGTGTTATACATTTTTATGAATTGTCGTCGTAGTAAACACCTGCGAAACATAATTAGTATGGCACATTTGTTGAATATTCGTAAAAGTGGCATCTTAGCCTTTACCTTACACCGAAAAAAATTGAATTTCACAAGTGACTCAATCCCTCATACGATGTAATTCATAAAGGCCTAATTCATCAAATGACCCAAAATTTCATTTTGGATTAGCATGAATTTTATTGGTTTCGACTGCAACTTGCATTCTGCTAGAATTTGAATGCATCTTTTACCAACCAAGCTGATGTGTGCTTCTGTGGGTCAGTCGATTAACAGATGTACTTTGTGACCCAATACTTACAATTTCTCATTTAGAAACACAAAATATATGTGTGTGTATGCATGTGTGTATGTGACAAATAATGTCACTCAATTCTCTCAGAGAATGCTGAAACGATTTTCACTCATATTCAAATGAAAGGTTTTATGGTACCATGGACTTCTATTAAATTTTTTCGGCTCCGGATATGCACCATAAAGAGGAAAAAAATAGTCACACACGTTTCTCAGAGATGGCGTAACCGATTTTCACAAACTAAGATTCAAAGGAAATGTCTTATGGCCTCATACAATTTTCCTGAATTTACAAGGAAATAGGTACAAATTTATGAAAAAATACGCACTCGATTCTCTCAGAAATTTATCCACCGATTTTCACAAACTAAGAAGCAAATAAACGATGCAAAACTGGTACGCATTGGTACGTGCGGTTTTGCTCCGTTCGTGCTTTGTTCAATTTCGTATAGCGTGCAGGGTTGCAACATTTAAATCTATATTTTTCAGGTGAAAAATATGTAACTTTGTAAATTTTTTATACAATTCAATTGCTACTCGTTAGTGTTATTAAAAAATTATTATAACGATGCATTTATATAAAAGTACACTTATTTTGCCTTTCTCATATAGAAAGTTTATACAATAAAATGAAAAATTGACTAGTGAAAATTGGTCCGATGGGCTAAGTATTATATATCATTCGCCACAGTTCACCGAGCTGGGGAATGTCACTACACACACCTAGAAAAAATCCTGAACAATTTAGGTCTTCGAGAACCGACATATACGAGCGTCCAAAGTGTCATTTTTACAGTAGATGTGACAAATATTTAATGCATCCTGACATATTTTTACGTACTGAAACATGACAATTTACATTACTGATTGAAATGCGTTATATATTTGAAACATATTTAAATCATTTTTGTAAAATTCATCCATTCTACAAATTACGTTCTTATGAATTGAGTCATGTGCGGATTTGCATCTTCTGTGAAATTAATTTTTTTTTTCTGTGTAGGGCAAAGTGTATTTAAAATTGCACACCGTCATTTAGAGCGACGATGCAAAAAAGGGTATTTTTTTTATAGATTTGGCTCAAAACTAATACAATTTGTAGGCTACGTTAGTAACTTACTACACGAACTGACTTCGGATATACTGGTTCCAAGTTCCCGGTTCCAGAAGTACCGGAAATAGTGGCCAAAAAGTCTAAAACGAGACTCACTCAATTTTCTCAGAGATGATTTGATCGATTCTCACAAGCTTAGGTTCAAATAAAAGTTCTTTTAGTCTCATTGGTTGCTGATTAATTTCATCCGTGTTCGACTTCCGGTTCTAGAACTATAGGGTTAAGTGTGTTTAAAGAGGAAGGGTATAGCGTGATGGGATAGTCGATGCCTCTCACGCAACCCACCTGGGTTCGATTCCCAACCCCGCACATAGGGTCAGAAAGATTTTCTTGTCCGAAGAGGTGAATGACCTTAAGGTGTTAAAACCTCTATAATTGAAACAAAAACAAAGTGTATTTAAACATTTAGTGCGACGATGAAAAATAAAGGAAAATTCTTATTAACTTAACATAACTGTTTACAAATTAAAAAGGTTATATTAGTTTATACCCAAAGAAAGTTTCTTATATTATTCAAATATGAAAAAAAAAATTCTTCGCAGAATCTTCTAGTGATATATTTGAAAATATAAATAATATGAGAAAGGTATCATCACACCACTATGTGGATTATAAAAGGTCTTAGACTTTTAATCTAGATTTGTCGAATTTTTCGAGTTATTCCATTATTCAATAATCGAATATAATTTTTAAAATAATCGATTATTACTATTCCATTACTCGGATAAACGATTGATTATTCGATATCCTAATTTCTGTTATAATCGCGTCATTATTCAGACGAATTGAGTTTACGCGTCCTATAACAGCAGTATTGGACAATTGTCAAATTACTTTTTCTGCTTTATTGCTTCTTAGAGACAACGCGCAGCCATTGTTACTAATTTTGTCGAAATTCGTTGATTAAACGTCAATTGATCTGCAAAATAATAATATTCAAATACTGTTGTTATTTTCAATTGTCCATCAATCCCATTTGAATGCATATAAAGACTGTCCCAGAAAGTAGGGACGCAACCAAATATCGCTGCCATTTCGCAATGGTTCAGATACTGTCAATTTTTATGGCTGGGTCCTCTTGCTTACACTCTTCTCTGATCACCTGTGCAGTTATTTATTCGTTTTCAATGGTTTGTTTCGAAATGCGTGGACTTTCAGAAGAACAACGTCGAAAACTTGTGTACAAATGGTGCACAAAACGCGGACTGTCACTCAGAAAGATAGAAAAAATGGAACCAGTTAGTGAAAAAGCCGTGCGAAATGCAATCAGGAAGTTCGGTGAGGATAACACCTTTGAGGATAAACTGAAAACGGGTCGAAAAAAAGGTGCTGCTAACCCTCATTTGGATAAACGGCGGATAACTGAAGGCGTTTGGCCAAAAAAGTGGGCACTTCGAAGTCAAATGTTCTTCGTGCTAAAGAACGTTGGAATTTCGAACCTATAAGAAGCCGAAACAACCAAAACGTAGTCCGAAACAAGAAGCATCGATCAGGCCGAGGGTTCGAAAGCTGTACAATACGATACTTGCTGGAAATATGAACTGCAAAATCATGGACGACGAAACCTACGTGAAACTCGATTACGGTGCGAGAAGGGCAAGTGTAAAACAGTCCGAGACATCGATTGAAGTCGAAAAAATTGGTAAGAAAGCTATGGTCTGGCAAGTAATTTGTAGCTGCGGTAAGATTTCGAAACCCTTCATCACCACTGCTTCAATGAACAGCGAAATATACATCAAGGAATGTTTACAAAAACGACTTCTACCCATGATTCGAAGCCACAAGGATCCTCTTATCTTCTGGCCAGATCTTGCTTCTTGCCACTACTCGAAATCAACGGTAGAATGGTATACTATCAAAAATATCACTTTCGTCCCAAAAAAAATGAATCCACCAAATTGACCATAACCAATTGAGGAATTTTGGGCATTAACGAAGGCATATCTTAGGAAACATGTCTCGGCAGCCGAAACCATTCAACAGTTCGAAAAGGATTGAAAAAAGGTGTCAAAACTTGTCGCCAAGAAATTCCGTACAGAATTTAATGAGAAACGTTCGCAAGAAGGTGCGCCAGCTAGTCTACAATGGCTAAGTAGCAAATGTTGAAAATAATATTCTGTTGATGTAGTCTAATATTATCAGTATATCGAATAAAATTTGAATATCTAGCACTTGTTAATTCTTTACAGCGAAATTAAAGTGCGTCCATACCTTCTGGGACAGTCTTTAGTCATTTTCCATCATACTCCGTTTTTCTCACAGCTCATTGGCTTAAAGTCGAGTATCATCAGGAATCAGAACAAATTGGCTCGAATGGCACGTTCCCCTTGATATTTGGAGATTTGTGCCTTGCCATCCATATTATTTGTTTTCATCATTTTCCCGATGTGTTAGAGGGAGGGATCGAAGGGAAATGGTAAGGTTTGGACTAGGAGAATGGGGGAAATTGACGACACAAAAAACATAGAAAGCAGAAGTAAATTCTGCACCCCTGAGGGATGCTGAACAATCTGCTGGGGATCACATTTAGTGAAAGCAGAAGTAAATTCTGAACCTTTGCGAGGTCCCGAACAGTCTGCTCTTAAAGCCTATTCAGGTTTGTTACTATGTACGTTTTTCTGATGAACGATACGTACATAGATTTTCTGAAAACCATAGTTCAGACGGAATTTTGTTTTCTCTAGAAGGCTCATTGAGTCATCGTCGATACTGCAGAAAAACATGCGTTTTCCCACAGTAACCGGACCCGCCTTGAGTAACATCCACCGATTCAACAAAATCCCCGGATTTTGCAGATCTAATCTCATCAGAACATCGGATACAGCCAACCCTTCCTCAGTATCCCAAGGAATAGGAAGGCAAACCCGATTTTGATGTAGACTGTAGGGTTCAATAATGAACTTACTATCGCCAGCCTGCTGGTTTATCAAACCAAGCTTCTGCTTGAGCCAGGCACTGCTCATCTCATTCTCCGGAGAGAATCAGACGATGCCGTACCTAAGTCCACAGCCTTTGAAGCTTGGTATAAACTCCGTAGACGGCGTTGTGAAGAGACATTTGTTCAAGTCTCTTAATAAATGGGCTTTCAGGTCCTCAGTGAACATACCGTTCAACATCCGGACCTGAAAGCGCTCAGTTTGTTCGGACAAGTGGCCTCTAGAAGCAGAAGCCGCCTTTCCGAGAGCTTGTCTTTTGCGAATCTTCTTTTTTAGATTTCGCTCAAAGTTTTTACCTTTGTCTTCGCCTTCTGTTTCAACGGTGGAAGGCGAAGGACCGGGTTGAACATCCATCGCAGTCTGACTACTCTCGAATCCATTCCCTCTGACTTCCATATTCTGGTCGTTCCGACACTTTGTGACGGAACTCCCAGGTTTCTGGCCATCAGACGGTTCGGAATGAGAGCAGTCAGATGATTGGATGTATTTTGTATCCATTTTCCGAAAAATAAAAGAGAAAAAAGCGATACGAATTTAAAGCGTGAAAGCGCGCGAGGAAATACTCAACCTTTCGCTAGTGCGATCCAAAGTAAAAGAAAGCCGAAAGTGCGTTCCAAAAGAACAGAGTTGGATACTCACTAATACTTTAATCCTAATTAGGTAATCCCAAATTCTATGGCAGAGAATTTGTACGCAATTATATTCACAAGTAAATATAAATGCTTCGTATGGACGAGTGTGACAAACTGTCCAAATCTACACACACCGACCGAAGATACACTTGAAGTGTTAAATCGGAGTAATAAATTGTACACACAGTGGTGCAAACGTTCGAGACATGCTCGGCAAACCCGCAGCCCAACTGAAAACCCCAGAGCAGCCCCCCCAAAAGCTGTTATAAACCAACAGAACAATAAATACCACAGAGGTCAAAGTGCAAAAATGACATCTGATTTGCATCCAGTGCACTGTCTCCACAGCCAAGGGAAAAAGGAAGCGACCAGGACATCAATTTGAGCAGCACTGTTCGCGAGCAGTTCCCAAACCGTCCACACCGCGGTGTACAATTTAACACTCCTGTATCTATATAGAACAGCTAGCGCTGGCTTACCGCGCAGATTCCCTGCATGGCGCCAAGTAGTAAAGGGATATAATTTAAATCCAACGATCACACAGCGACAGATCGTGTGGAGATGAGCCAGAATGCTATTTACACATATAGCGAGTGCCCAAACAAAAAAGTTTGAAACTTTACTATCTTACCGGTATTGACCAGTACAAATAGTTTTACACCACCAGTTGCGATTGAAAGGCAACCGATTGGTGTGTATTTTGCATCTGTCACATACCTGAGTGCCCAAAGGCACCGAATGTAATGTGAAGATAGAGTGCAAAAACATTTATTTTTCCTCAGTGACACACATAGGAAGAATAAACTTACCTGAATGGTATGAGTTCATATCAAACCTGTATACTAGCCAAAGGGCTAATGGAATCCTATATACCGATGTTTGACCGGCAATATAATAAAAACACAAACACTGGCTTGCGAAGACGCGATGATCGAAGCGACCATGGCGAAAAAAAGATCAGCAGCCATCAATTTGGCTGATCGGCACTTTAAAATATGCTGTTTCCAGCCACTAAAATGCACTCATTGCATCATTATAGGGTGCGACAACCCTTTAAAAACACTGAAACCACTTCTATAGCTTCCACTCGCGCAGTTTTCACTGTTTAAAACGACTTTTATTTCGGAGGGTGTTTGTGGTGTTGTGTCCACTACCCGATCACTTCACTAAAATGATTCTGCATATAGGCAACCTGTTCAAATCATCTTCACTGAGATGATTCTGCATATAGGCAACCTGTTCAAATCGTATAGAGAAGAATGAACTGCACTTTCTTCATCCGTGTTTTCTTCATCGTACAATCGGTGAATCCCACAGCATAAGTAATGTTTGTGGAGAATGCGTAGAACACACTCATAAATGAGGCTTCTTAATAAAACACTCTGGGTCTCCGAGGCTCCGTTCGAAAGTCGGTTTTTCAAGCGATTCTAATACTTTCTATAGAGAATTTATACAATTCTATAGAGAACGGCAAAAAAGTTGAAAAATATAATTGAAAACAGTAGCCGCTACACAAGCTAACATTTGAGCCAGCATACAGCTGCCCTGTATTTCCGGAACCGAATGTTGGATCCGGGTGAAATAGAATAGCAACCATTCATTTTAGCCTAAGTTTGTGAAAAACGGCTGAACCCTTTCAACTCGACGAACTGAAACGAATGGAATATGTCGCTTAGCCATCTGAGCTAATTTTTATAAGTCGATTTTTCAAGTGATTGCATAGACTTTCTATATGAGAAAGGCAGTACAATGATCTCAACTTGTTAAAACTGCACAATTCAACAAATAAAAGACACTATTTGCATATTGATATGTGGTTAATCTTCTAGGTCCAGATAATGCACACTTTTTTTACTGTGTACATGACTTTTAAGTATTCTATCGATGTCTAATCATTTTTTGTTAAGTAAACAGTTCTCGAGCTACAAGCATTTGACGAAAAACAAAATCATTCAACAAGAAACTAAATTTTAAGCTACTTCTAGGAAAAAAAATCTTTATGAGCAAATCCATATTTTGATCGGCAGAATCGTTTTCTTGTGTTAACAAATTTTTAAACGATGCTGAAATTTTGCAAATGTTTGCAAATTCCTTTAGCTATGATTTCCACATTAAAAAAAAACATATCCAAAAAAAATCTTCATTGTATTTTTTCATAGTGAATTTCCAAAACTTCTTCTGAGACTCCATTTTTGTACAAACGATAGTTTCCTAGTTATAACAATTTGTCTGCCATAAATACATTCGGCCTATTTTGCAATCAGTTTTGAGTTGAATCCACGCAAAACAAATGGTTTTCTATCTGAAAATTATATACAAACTTTCATCCTCATACATTCCTGCAATTGCTCTAAAGTTCTCTGAACAGTTGCTAAACATTTTCTAGAGTACCGATTGATATTATTGTGACTACACTAGTACCGCACTACATATAACTTCATTTTCAAAACAGAACTTAGTTATCAGTATATTCCTCACCTGACACGGAACTGGCTCCCGAGGTCCTCCGGGGAGATGCACGCCCATCCTGATACGGTAGCTCAAGGAAATCCGTCTGGTGATCACAATCGCACGGGGGCTCCACCGGCGGATCATAGAACACACTTTTGAGGGCATTCAGTACCGTTTCTCCATCGGTGAACACTCGGTACGTGAGCAGAAATGTGTTCAGAAAATCGATCGATAGGAACCGTAAATCAGTCAACCGTTGCAGTAATCGCTCCGGAGTTGCATAGCGAACTTGAGGTAATTTACAGGAATTCAACGTTCGCGAAAAACGAATGTCAACATCGTCCTTGAACAATCTTGGATCGGCACGTAGAGCTTGGTGCCCTGCAAATATGGATCCTTTTCACCCAGAAAATTAAGGCAGAACACAGAAAACACCGAAACAATCAAAGAAAGAAAGAAAGAGAGAGAGAGAGGACACGGTGAAAATACACGACGTTGACCACGTATGAACTATGAACTGATTACCTCCTGACGATCCTCCAATTCCGGGAGACAGTAGCGAGTGCATGTGGATGTTGTCCAAACATTGTGATATATCACTGATCCAAGCCTCTTTATCCTGAATGGTGGGTGCTATCAGATGAATACCGTGTCGAGCGCCCGACTTCGTTTCAACGATTATTTTGAAATCTCGATTCCCGGCATTCACCGATTCGGAAACACTTAACGTGCTGCCCCGAGTCGACGCCGAACAGACGGACGCTTCCTCGTCGTCGTGCTGTACCTCACTTGGATCCTCAACCAGGGTAGCATCCGCCAGCGGAATTTTACCCACATCCGGCAGCAGGTGCAAACGTCCGCCGGAGGTTCTGAAAAATGGATGAATATGAATGACCATTGTAAGTAGAAAAAAAGCTGTAGATTCCAAATTATAACGAAGAAAAGCTCCTACCTGGTTGCGATTATCATATGATTCGAGAAGAGAAAACACTGTCGCACCGCATCGCGTTCGCTTTTGAACGAAGCCAACCGACTTCGGATCCTTCCCCTACCTGGTGGCACTTGGACTAAACTTCCTGCGGTAAAAAAAACAGAAAGGAAAAGTAAAGTTAACAAGTGAAACCATAATCAGCTTTATTCGTTATCCACAGCCCTCCCGTCGTTCCGATGCTATAAAAGCTCCCGAACGAAACGAAAAGCTCACCCTGCCGGACAAAAACTTGGTTCACGTCGAGCAAAATGTCACACCCCTCGACGATCATGCGCTCTACGGCCAGATTTTTCCGTAGGTTTTCCGTCTCGGAAACTTCGTCGTGCATTTGGCGCGAAAGGTCCTCCAACTGTTGGCGCGCATTCTGCAAACTCTTGCGTTCCACGTGGTCGTGTGGGGTGTGGGCCAACAGCTCGTGCAGTGTGATGATGTACCGTGGAACCTGATGCATCGGATACGTCAGGAAGGTCTCCAAACTTCGACCCTGGCAGGTTGGTTTCGCCTCGAGCCGTTTCAGTACCGTCGCAAAATTCGAATTGCTTTTGCACTCGGTCAACACCTGTAGGCTGTAATGATGATTACGAACGTACTCCTGATAGATGCTCAACATGGGCAGTAGCATGTCGAACAAATCACCTAGAAATGTAGGTAGAAATTAAAGCTAATTTTATTTGACAATGATGTATGCGATGAGATGAGCCACACTAGTCTAGTCCGAACGTTAGGGAAGAGACCGCTAGGATACAGAGTGAAACCATGGGAAAGATATTCATTCAGATTGCTTATTGTCTTACCAAGCACCAACGTCGGCCACGATTCGAGCCTGGAGGTCAATCCTTTCAGGAAAATCTGATGCAGGAACAGTACCGTCTCCGAGTTGAGAAATATGGAGTTCACATCTTCGTGAGAGCACGGGGGCCGTTTCGAACTAGCCGCCATTTTGAACGGTCGCAAAAAACAAGCGACGAGGACCTGTGGGGTGAAAAATTAGCATTAGAAAAGGAAATTTAGTTAATAGAAACTTCGCATCAGTGCTGTAGTTGCGGTTAGTCACAGTTAGTCAGTGACTAACCAGTTCATAAAACTTCAACTTCTCAGGAATCGAGAAAATTTGTATTTGGAAATTTTGATAATGACTGATTTAAGTAACCACGAAGGGTGCAAAACCATAACATCTTGTAAGGATAATTAGAAAGGGCGCCTTAGGATTGATTCCAGGGCGAGAAATCACGGTAGGATAAATAAAAAAGGGCGCCCATATAATTGCTCCTAGGGCACATGGTGAACATATGATGAGGTTTATCAAATTAATTCACTGAGGATGCGAATCATTATTTATTTTCATGCTAAATAAATAACATCTTGTAAGGATAATTTGAAAGAGCGCGTTAGGTATGATTCCAGGGCGCAGAATCGCGGTAAGAGAATTAAAAAGGGCTCCCATATCAATAATTCTAGGGTGCAGGGTGGAAGTATTTTTAAATACATTAAATGATTCTGCTGAGGGCGCGAATCATTATCTATTTTCAAACAAAAAATCTTGAAAGCCTGATTTGGAAGAGCGCCCTAGGAATGATTCAAGCGCGCCGAATCACGGTAGGAGAGTTGATAAGGGCGCCCTTAAAATTAATTCCAGGGCCAATGGTGGATAAATTTTCAAACACTTTATATTGTTTGTTTTGTTTGGATTATAGAGGTTTTAACCTTAAGGTCATTTACCTCTTCGGGTAAGAAAAACTTTCTGACCCTATGTGCGGGTTTGGGAATGGAACCCAGGCGGGCTGCGTGAAAGGCATCGACTTACCCATCACACTATACCCGTTCCCACACTTTATATAATTCTACTGAGGGCGCGAATCATTATTTATTTTCAAGCTAAATAAAAAACATATGTAAGGAGTGCCTTAGGATTGATATCAGGGTGCAAAACGAATTTTGTTTACCTAATACTGCAAAGCTTTCGAAAGCATGCATGGAGCGCAAATTTTTTATTTTTGAGTTACACGGAACGACCGAAATTAGCTCTGCGCCTAATTCGTATTACTGTTTTTGAATTAGTTGATTTTAACAACAAAATTTCCAAAATAACTATAAAATTAGTTAAAATTGAGAATTTATTTGCTGAAAAAAACTCTTATTTTTAGAGAATGTGTTTAGTTGGCGAATATTATGGACACAAACCAGCAATATCTCAATCCAACACGAAATTCTAATTGACAACTAATTTTGTTTTTAAAATCAGAAAATTTGTTTCTATTTATCTATCACCAGTTTATTAGCCACAAAATTCATGAGAAGTGTCAAAACAAAACAATCCAATAAAAAGCTAAAAGGGACAGTCTTGTTGAAACTGCTTGCAAATTGTTTAGATGTTTTACGCATGTGTTACGATATATCCATATATAAATTTCTAAACCGGTATGTAAAAATGACGTGAACTGTTAGTGGAAAGTGTATTTATTCAGAATTTGTGCGCATTTGAAGCGATTGTGCGTAATAATGTTTTTACGCGGAACAGTGAATTGAGTTTCGAATGTTGCACTCTAATTGTACATGTCAAATGATGTTTTTTGTATCTTCCAAACTTCCGGGCCACGCCGTTCGATGTACTACTTGTATTCGATTTTTATTTTCCGAGTGCTCAAAATTTTCAGTGAGAGAGTCGATTTCGCGAAGTCGAATAAAGAAAACAGCGATTTAGAAGAAAAATGTTCAAAAAGAAGTTTATGTTTCGCTTATGTCTTTTTCTCCAATACAACATCGTATTTATACCTGCCAATATAGAAAAGACAACCGCGTCTGAAATTTTTTCGGCAGTAGTGTGCCATCTAGTGGCTAGTAGTCATTACGGTGTTACCGTTTCGGTGACAGGGCGCCATATAGCTGCAGATTGCAGAAGCCAATTCAACCATTCATATTGGTTGAAAACAACATTATATTTCTTTAATTCAACTAAAAAATTAGTTGAATGGAAATGAAATGTGCCTTAGCTAAGAAATGACAGCACGTTTAATTTGTGAATTCAACTAAAAAAAATAGTCATTTCAACAAATATTTTATTATTATTAAGGGAATGAGAATAAAAAATTTTAATCAGCAAAAGTAAGATTTTTTTAGTTGTCTCAAAAAATAACTAACTAAAATCAGCAAATCAACTAAATTTTTCGCGAAAATGCTGATTTCGGTCGTTCCGTGTATATAAATAGATTCTCGGAAGGAAGCAATGAATAAGTCAGCTTTGAGCAGTGCTGCCTTAACAACAATTTTTATAACATTTATTATATTCAAACATAAAATATACTAGCATTTATAACTGTCTGTAATCTTCATCAACAGCTTTTGTTATAGTTTCAAATTGATTCTATTGAAAAATTGGACAATAATGAAGTTTTGAGCTAGAAATGATGAAGTTCAATAATTTTGAACAAGGTGAATTTTTTTGAATACTGACATCTTTTCTTCAAACTCGGCCTTGTTTAGTGAAGATCGGTATAGTAGAATTAATTACCACATGAATTCAACTGTTGGCGATTCCATTAGTATTTTTCTATTTATTATATGCATCTGAGATAAGACTTTGTGAGATTTTTATTTTAATTGAATACCGACTCAATACATAGTGAGGTAGTTCACCTTTCGATAACACTCACAAAAGCATTAAATAAAAGGAATACGGGAAACCTATCCTTTTTAATATATAGAAAGCCAACCAATACAGAAAATATTATACGTTATACTTCTAATCATTCTCATTAGCTTAAAATGTCAGTTTTTTCTCATATGATTCATTGAATGCTTAAACTTGCCCATGGAGAAAATGCGGTAAGAAACGAGAAATAATTCATTCTCGATATTGGGAAGCTCAGTGGATATTCGGAGCAATCAATTCAAACAGTTTTTGATAAAAAGAAAAACTGTTGAAAAAAACAATCACTTACTTGGGGACGGGTATAGCGTGATGGGATAGTCGATGCCTCTCACGCAACCCGCCTGGGTTCGATTCCCAACCCCCCGCACATAGGGTCAGAAAGATTTTCTGGTCCAAAGATGCGAATGACCTAAGATGTTAAAGCCTCTATAATTGAAACAAAAATCACTTACTACTTTAACCCAACCATCAGAATTCAAAAAGAGTTCCAGTAGGTAAAATTAGATAAGGTTTTCATTCCAAGTCCAAAATTGGGAAATATGTAGCTGAAAGTGTAAGAATATATGTAAATATATAAATATTCCAAGTTATTATTTATTTATATGTAACATAGAAAAATGAGTTATCTTGTAAGATGTAAAATGATTCACCTGTATTAGTACAACAGATATAGCACCGCACTTTCCTCCCACTACTAGCATCTATGTCTGTTACTATTTCATGACATCAGTGGCAAATGTTAAGAAATTTTTAATGTTGTGGAAATAAATGGAATTTATTTTCTTCAAAAGCTATCCACTAAGCGCTAAAATAAGCATTTTCTTCTGAATATGTCATATTCGTGTTTATCGATTACCCAATTTGCTTACACAGCTCGAAAAAATCTTGTGATTTTACGTCTCATAAGATGCATAGAAATGGAGCGTCGTACACTTCATACGTATTTATATTCAAGAACATGGAAAATTGTGTGATTTGAAAATTACATGGATCGAAATCAAATCGGGATAAAAAACAAAAGATCGATAGAAACAGCGCGGACTTGAACCGTGAAACATTAGACTACAAGCACGCCATTTAATAGATTGAACCACAGATGCTCATATTTACATAGTAAATAATTGATACATATAAATCCATAACAGATCGGCTGAAAAGTTCGTATCGTTTCTATGAGAGGGCGCCACTAGAATTAAATCCATACCATTTTCAGTTAGTACCCACCTTCAAAAGATACGTGTATAAATTTGACAGCTGTCTGATTATTAGTTTGTGAGATATTGCATTTTTAGTGAAGCTACTTTTGTTATTGTGAAAAAAAATGAAAAAAACCTGTTTTAATCCACCTAGTGGTGTAATGATGCCTTTCTCATATCAATCATACTATCATATATAATACTGTGGTATTCTTCAAAATAATTTTCTTCGATTCCTAAAACCAATAACCGAAATCGGTTTGTTTGACCGTCTGCTGATAAAAAAACTATTAATTGGAGAAGATTTGAGGTCGATTTACTAAACTTTTTACGGTTTTTCGTCCTTTTCAGTGATGGTATACAATTTTTAACACACTTTACCCTATATTTCCGGATCCGGAAGTCGGATCCAGATGAAATTCACGAATTACGTATGGGACCACAGGACCTTTCATTTGAACCTAAGTTTATGAAAATCGGTAGCGCCATCTATGAGAAAAGCTAGAAAACATATTTTCATTTTTTTGCACATTGTACCCCATATCTCCGGAACCGGAAGTCGGATCCAAACAATATTCAGGAATTTTGTATGGGACTACAAGATCTTTCATTTGAACTCAAGTTTGTGAAAATCGGTTCATCCATCTCTGAGAAAAGTTAGTGCACTTATTTTCACAATTTATTGCAAATTTTACCCCATAATTCCCGAACCGGAAGACGGATTCAAATAATATTCAGGAATTTTGTATGGGACCACAAGACCTTTCATTTGAATCTAAGTTTGTGAAAATCGGTTCAGCCATCTCCGAGAAAAGTTAGTGCAAAAAAACGTTACATACACACACACACATACATACACACAGACATTTTGCGTACTCGACGAACTGAGTCGAATGGTATATGACACTCGGCCCTCCGGGCCTCGGTTCAAAAGTCGGTTTTCACAGTGATTACATAACCTTTCTATATGAGAAAGGCAAAAAGGAATTTCGTGTGTTGATGAAACACTACTTTTTGATGAAAAAAGTGCCGTCGATACCAAAAAATGGCTTGATGAGTGTTATCCAGACTCTGCACCGGGCGAAGCAACAATTCGTAAGTAGTTTGCAAAATTTCGTACTGGTCATATGAGCACCGAAGACGATGAACGCAGTGGCCGTCCAAAAGAGGCTGTTACCGATGAAAACGTAAAAAAATCCACAACATGATTTTCAATTACCGTAAAGTGAAGTTGATCGAGATAGCTGACATCCCAAAGATATCAAAGGAACGTGTTGGACATATTATTCACGAATATTTGGATATGAGAAAGCTTTGTGCAAAATGGGTGCCGCGTGAGCTCACAATCGATCAAAAACAACAACGAATTGATGATTCTGAGCAGTGTTTGGAGCTGTTAAATCGAGATAAAACTGATTTTTTTCGTCGATATATAACAATGGACGAAACATGGCTCCATCACTTCACTCCGGAGTCCAATCGACAGTCAGCTGAGTGGACTGCACGCGATGAACCGAACCCAAAACGTGGAAATACTCAACAATCGGCCGGTAAGGTTATGGCGTCTGTATTTTGGTAGTGTCACAAGTCGATGAAAACCATGCTGAAATGGAACGAATTGGGCTTCGAATTGCTCCCTCATCCACCGTATTCTCCAGATTTGGCCCCCAGTGACTTTTTCCTGTTCTCAGACCTCAAGAGAATGCTCGCTGGTAAAAAATTTAGAAGCAAAGAAGAGGTAATCGCTGAAACTGAGGCCTATTTTGAGGCAAAGGACAAATCGTACTACAAAAATGGTATCGAAAAGTTGGAAGATCGCTATAATCGCTGTATCGCCTCTGATGGCAATTATGTTGAATAATAAAAACGAATTTTGGCAAAAAAATGTGTGTTTCTATTAAACGATACGAACTTTTCAGCCGAACTGTTACATCGGCACTTAGTAGCCGAATTTTATATTGCGTCATTGGACAAGTTAAGTATACTTAACTTGTCCAATGACGCAATTTTAAATTTGTACCGAATTTTACAAGTTCCGAGTGTAATGTACACTCGGCTACCAAGTGCCCGTGTAATTTTCAAATCACACAATTTTCCATGTTCTTGAATATAAATTCGTGTGAAATACGACACTCCATTTATGTTCATCTTATGAGATGTAAAATCACAAGATTTAATAGAATATTTCGCAACTTTCACAGCAAGATGTTTTCAATACAATCAAAATCCTGGATATATAACAAAACTCAGTTTTGAAAAAGTAGATTTTGCACTCTATCTCACAATCACACAATTATTTGGAAGAATAATAAATCCAAAAATAAATATTGACACTTGGGTACATAGAAACATTCAGATTATGATAACACATTATGTCTGTTGCAAATGAGTCTTCATAGTTGATTTGTGTGGCAATTATAGAGCTTCAGGAAACTTAAAAAAGAGTTAAAATGGAGCTTTTGAGTAAAATACGGTGCTCCGCTCGCATCAAATAATTCTGATGCTAGAACTATTCAACTGTTGTATACAAAAATACGAAGATGAAGAAACAACAAACCCCGTTATAGAAATATATCTTCAGTCAATTGCAATGCGCCCCTGTACCATGGAAATCTAGGCGCCCCATCTATAAAGTCAGCGACTAACCAATGAAATTTGAACAACTACAGCACTGCTTCGCATTACACTTCAAAGAAACGCGTGAAATGTGTTAAGATCAAATAATTATGAAATACTTCGGTGTTTGATTTAGAAAATTGCTGAAATCCTAGCTTTTATTATTCTAAATTCTTCTTCTTCGTTGTCAGTATTTTAGTAGAATAGAAGTTGAAGTTATATTTAACCTTTGTGTGATAGAAAATTAATTTCTTCGGAAAGCTGTAGACCATATTATTACAAGAAAGCACGCCCTCTTCAAAATGGATTGGTATCGAGTATTTTTAATGTATGTATTTTTGAGTATTGTACTGTAATTCCGATCTGCGTGCTGTTTTATACACCGAAACCTCCATTTACGAACTAAACGGGGGTTCGTAAATGGAGGTAGTTCGTAAAAAAAGTTTACGTTATTTGGAATTTACTTCGTAAAAAAAGTTTTGTGTAATGAATGTGAAAACCCCCAATCACATGGCCATTTTCGGAATGGATGTGATAAGTGGGTGCAAGAAAATGATGTTTGGGGTCGGTTCAAAATTCAAAATGGCGACTTCCGGTTAATCGATATTCCTTAAACATCCTTACAGTGTGGGTATTTTCGAACCGGAATTGATGAGCAGACGAAGGAAAACGATGTTTGAAGTAGTTCGGAAATTCAAGATGAGGACTTCCGGTTTGTCGATATTACTTAAAAACTCTTACAATGTGGGTATTTTCGATCCGGAATTGATGAGTAGTTGACGGAAAACGATATTTGAAGTTGTTAGTTACGGTTTTAAATTTCGTCATTCTAATAATTAATATTGAGTCGAAATGGTTCCTTTACCAGGAAGAAGAGATTGCCATACTGAAGCGATGTACATTGTTTCATCCGATTCGGAGAAATCTCGATCGATCTTGCCAGTTTATCTGCTATTTATTTCTGGAATTGCTCATAAATGTTAGAAATTCAGTGTCATGTGGATGTTTAACTGACTCTTACCACTTGAGCCAAAAAATATCCCTTTTCCTCAATGGTTTACAAAATTTTAAATCATATTCCGACGGGCCAAATGACATTGACAAGTTTAAATAAAAACAAATGTGTCGTGAAGGGAGTAACAGTACTTTTTTCGACTTTATCGCGTACACTAATACAACTGAAATTATAAGTGTAACATTGAAAATAAAAAAAAATGGAGAACACGGTCATTGATTTGAAACCAAATTTCAATGTTTGTGATGGCTTCCAAATATTAGATTGAGACTTCCAGTTGTTCAATAAAATATTGAAAGCATACAATATAACTATAACAATATAAAATTATTATAGCTGTTCAGACGTCTACTTGTTATGGTCATTTCGAAAATGTAGTACAATATTCAAACAATAATGATTAGCAGGAAACACCTTTGTCAGAAGCATAACTTTATTTTAAACGATATATAATCATATCGTAATGATCGTCAAAGAATACCGATACAACGGAACTCACCATTTTGATTTTTGAAGCGCTTTTAAACATAATTTCCCGGTATATACTCATCCAACCCATTGAGAAAATACGCTTATTGAAAATGTTTTTAAGCAATACCAAAGAACCGAAAGTCGCCATTTTGAATTTCCGAACCATTTCAAACATCGTTTTCCGTCATTTACTCATCAATCCTGTTCAGAAAATACCCACATTGTAAGGGTTTTTAAGCAATATCGATAAACCGGAAGTCGCCATCTTGGATTTCCGAACCACCTCAAACATCGTTTTCCGTCATCTACTCATCAATCCCGTTCCGAAAATACCCACATTGTAAGGGTTTTTAACCAATATCGATAAACCGGAAGTCGCCATCTTGGATTTCCGAACCACCTCAAACATCGTTTTCCGTCATCTACTCATCAATCCCGTTCCGAAAATACCCACATTGTAAAGGTTTTTAAGCAATATCGATGAACCGGAAGTTGCCATCTTGGATTTCCGAACCATTTCTAACATCGTTTTCCGTAATCTACTCATCAATTCCGTTTCGAAAATAACCATATTGTAGTGATTTTCATGGAGCCGGAAATCGTTTTCATTGGATGCAAAAACCTCTTTTTACTAAGGTGGTTCGTAAAAAAAGTTTACGTTATTTGGGATTTTTTTTTTCATAAATACGTTTATTTCTTAAGGCAGTTTACATAAGTTTTTCTTCGCCGTAGCATCACTTTTACATAATATTCTTATCCTAATTTAATTCTAACATAGTCACAACGTTTTGAATTTATTAAAACATATTCTCTTATAGCTTAAATATCATCTTAGGTAACTCGTCATTAATTATGAAATCTACTCGGAAATATTATTTGAACCAAACGATTAACTTCTATAAATTATAGAATAAGCTGTTATTTTCAGACATTTTGTTGATAATTTCATAAACTGTTTCGAGTTTGTTTGTATCATTACATAATTTTTATTCTAATTTAGCTATTGGTTGAACTCATGGACGCAGCTGTGATCAGAACTAAGTCTTAAAAGGGGCCTTTATTAAATTGAAACTCCAATTTTCTTTATGAAATGATAAATAAGTTTCATGTATGAAAGGTCACGACAAGCAAGAATGTCTCGAACTGGGATATTGGATAGTCTACCTTGGGTACGCAAAGAATTTATTAGTTGAGATCTGACATCACGATACTCCACGCATGTCCAAACGACATGATCAATATCCCGTTAACCTTCTCCGCAAGCACAATGATTAGTCTCGGAGAGCCCAATTCGAAGGAGATGTGCATCTAACGTGTAGTGATTGGACATGAGTCTGGACATCACGCGAATGAAATCCCTACTCACATCCAGTCCCCTGAACCATGCCTTTGTCGATATTTTCGGAATAATTGAGTGCATCCACCGACCCAGATCATCTCTATCCCAAGAAGCTTGCCAGCTGGCAAGTGTTCTTTGGCGAGACGAGCTATAGAATTCGTTGAAAGCAATCGGTCGCTCATAAATTTCACCCTCAATAGCACCACGTTTGGCTAAAATATCGGCTCTTTCATTGCCAGGAATGGAGCAATGAGCCGGGACCCAGACTATAGTGATTAGATAATTATTGTTCAATATGTCGTTCAGGCACTGTTTTATTTTGCCCAGGAAAAACGGTTCAGTCTTGCCAGTCATGTTTGAGTGAATGGCTTCAATTGCACTCAGACTATCTGTAAAGTTATTTGGGATTTGGTTCGTAAAAAAAGATTACATTATTTGGGATTTCGTTCGTAAAAAGAGTTACGTAAAAAGGGGTAACATAAAAAAAGTGTTCGTAAACGGAGGTTTGGGTGTACCCTCAAATTTACTGCATTTCAATTTGTACTATATTTTCCCATTGAAATGTACTGTAATTGTCACTCACCGTACTTCGATTTGCAGCAATATGTCAGATCAGGTAAGAAAGAGATCCACAAATCGATTGATCTCCTTTTCATCATTGTTTTTTTTTCATTTTTCACTCTAGTTCAGAACGCGTCACGACAATTTTGCTAAATTTGCTTGATTTAAAAATAAACAAAAACGTCGCCACCAAAAACAACGAATACTACATGGAATGAAAAGTCTTGGGCCTCTCACAGAAAAGACGGAAATAGTTTCCAACCGTGTATATTTTTGTTGAGAGCAAGCCTCTAGATGCCCAATACCAAAAATTCTATCCACTAGTGTTTGAATAACAGCTGATCGTATCAGACGAATTCTCGTATTCATCATGCTATGTAACAAGACGCACCAGCGCATTCATGCATAAATGCAACGGTCGAGTTGAATGACTTGCGGTTCGGATTGGTCTACCATCCCTCGTATACTCCAGACCTGGTCCCCAGCGACTATTATTTATTTCTCTAAAGAGGTCATTGCAGAAACGGAAGCCTATTTTAACTGGCCTTGACCAATCTTTTTGTTTTTCAAAAGGCATCAAAATATTGGAGTACCGATGGGTCAAGTGTATCGCTCTAGATCAGGGGTTCCACAAAGTGATCGATATAGACCCCTTGGGGTCGATATCCTTTTTGCCGGGATCGACGTAAACGAAAACTGACTATGGGGATCGACGAGGTCTAGAAATCGACCCCCTATTGTTTGATATTAGTTGTTATTTGAAATACAGGGTGATTTTTTAAGAGCTTGAGAACTTTTTTAAACAATAAAACGCATAAAATTTGCAAAATCTCATCGGTTCTTTATTTTAAACGTTAGATTGGTACATGACATTTACTTTTTGAAGATAATTTCATTTAAATGTTGACCGCGGCTGCGTCTTAGGTGGTCCATTCGGAAAATCCGCTTTTTTATCGACAAATTTTGTTCAGCGATGAGGCTCATTTCTGGTTGAATGGCTACGTAAATAAGCAAAATTGCCGCATTTGGAGTGAAGAGCAACCAGAAGCCGTTCAAGAACTGCCCATGCATCCCGAAAAATGCACTGTTTGGTGTGGTTTGTACGCTGGTGGAATCATTGGACCGTATTTTTTCAAAGATGCTGTTGGACGCAACGTTACAGTGAATGGCGATCGCTATCGTTCGATGCTAACAAACTTTTTGTTGCCAAAAATGGAAGAACTGAACTTGGTTGACATGTGGTTTCAACAAGATGGCGCTACATGCCACACAGCTCGCGATTCTATGGCCATTTTGAGGGAAAACTTCGGAGAACAATTCATCTCAAGAAATGGACCGGTAAGTTGGCCACCAAGATCATGCGATTTGACGCCTTTAGACTATTTTTTGTGGGGCTACGTCAAGTCTAAAGTCTACAGAAATAAGCCAGTAACTATTCCTGCTTTGGAAGACAACATTTCCGAAGAAATTCGGGCTATTCCGGCCGAAATGCTCGAAAAAGTTGCCCAAAATTGGACTTTCCGAATGGACCACCTAAGACGCAGCCGCGGTCAACATTTAAATGAAATTATCTTCAAAAAGTAAATGTCATGTACCAATCTAACGTTTAAAATAAAGAACCGATGAGATTTTGCAAATTTTATGCGTTTTATTGTTTAAAAAAGTTCTCAAGCTCTTAAAAAATCACCCTATATTTACGTTAAAAAAGTTGTGTTTGATGATTAATTCATGCAATACTTTTAGTTTTTATTGCAACTGAGAATGCCGTAGAGAAGGGAAATAAAAAGTACTACTGAGATTATGAAAATAATTATTTGCTTTATTTTATTCTCAATTGTTAGATAAAATGAGTCCTGCTTAATGTACTGTTTTTTCAAAGTCGATGTGCTTTATTTTTTTGATTTTTACACAAAATGTATTATTTTTCGTCAAAAATAATATACGAGAACATTAAATATATGGGGCATTAAACACAAAATCAGCCACTAAAAATTCGAAATGACACCCATACTAGTATAAAGATGTGTTCTGAATCAACACTTTCATTTTCGCTTTGCGTGTGAGCGTTGTCCGTCGTAATTAAATGTACGAGTACAGCGCAAATTTTTTTCAATTTCCATTTTGAAGAATTTGATGTTTTTGGTAAGAAATGACGAAACTTCAAATAATTCCTTATGATGATCTGTGAGACTGAAAAGTGCCTTGAATCACCATGACCTATGGAATCTGCTTTTAATCAGAACTGAGATGGCTCTTGGCGTGTACACTAGGTAAATACGTCCGCAATTTGACTCAGAATTCATTGTGATTTTCAATGGAATTCCAAATAAGATGAAACAATCGATTCCAGGCGCAATCATTAGGTGCATTTGGAAGTTGGTTGGTAAACGACTGGACAACGTGCAATTCAGGCCCCAATGTGGTTCATAGCCTCTTGTCTAGTAACTCCTATCCCTGCCTCCCCGTGGTGCCGGCTGGGGTACGAGTAATCATAGGAAAGATCGGGTAACCAACCCCGGTGGGACCTTGGTCGTATGCCAATGTCGTAGCACTGCAGGAACTTTGTTGGACGGGACAGAAGGTGTGGAAAAGTGGGCATCGAGCGGCTACCTTCTAGCAGAGCTGTGGGACAACCAACGTTCTAGGAACGGGATATGTAGTGTTGGGCAAGATGCGCCAGCGCGTGATTGGGTGGCAGCCAATCAGTGATAGGATGTGCGTATTGAAGATCAAGGGTCGTTTCTTCAACTACAGCATCATCAATGTGCACTGCCCACATGAGACGAGACCCGATGACGAGAAGGAAGCATTTTACGCGTAGCTGGAACGAACCTAGGACAGCTGACCACGGCGGGATGTAAAACTCGTCATCGGCGACATGATTGCTCAGGTAGGCCGGGAGGCAATGTACCGTGCCCGTGATCGGGCTAGAGAGCCTGCACGCATTAACAAACGACAACGGTCAACGATGCGTAAACTTTGCAGCCTCCCGAGGAATGGTAGTTCGAAGCACCCTGGAGATCACCTGGAGATCACCTGATCAACATACGGAAAATCAAATCGACCACGTTCTCATCGACGGGCGATTCTTCTCCGACGTCATCAATGTCCACACTTACCGCAGTGCCAACATTGATTCTGACTACTACCTAGTCGCGGTTTGTATGCGCTCAAAACTATCGACGGTGCACAGTACTCGTCGCACAGGAACGTCGGGACTCAATCTCAAGCAGCTACGTAGCATTCGTACTGCAGAGGAATACGCGCAACAACTGGAGCTAGTGCTACCAACGGAAGAGCAGCTTGGCGCGGCGACTCTTGAAGACGGCTGGAGGAACATAAGGTCCGCCGTGAGTAGCACTGCTGCTACCATACTAGGTACGAGGTTATTGAATCGAGGAAATGACTGGTTTGACGGCGAATGTCAGCAGTTGGTCGAAGAGGACAATGCAGCAAGGGCGAGGATGCTGCAACACCGCACTAGAGCGAACGAGGAACGATACAGACAGGCACGGAACAGACAGAACACTGTTCTCCGGAGGAAAAAGCGCCACCAGGAAGACCAAGATCGCGAAGCGATGGAACAGCTGTACCGCGCAAATGATACACGGAAGTTCTATGAGAAGGTGAACCGCTCACGTAGAGGCTTTACGCCACAGGCCGAAATGTGCAGAGATACCAGTGGTACCCTTCTCACGAACGAACGTGAGGTGATCGACAGGTGGAAACAGTACTATGACGAGCATCTGAATGGCGAAGCACAAGGTACAGAGAACGGTACAGGAATCAATTTGGGTGTACCCTCAGCCGACAACAGATTCCCAGCCCATGATCTGTCAGAGGTAAGTGAGGAGATCGGCAAGCTGAGGAAGAACAAAGCCGCGGATAATGACCAGTGGCCAGGCGAGCTGCTCAAACATGGAGGAGAGACACTGGCTAGAGCGCTGCACAGGATGATTTCTAAGATTTGGGAGGAGGAGATTCTACCGCAGGAATGGATTGATGGAGTGGTATGTCCCGTCTACAAAAAGGGCGATAAGCTGGATTATTGCAATAACCGCGCAATCACATTGCTGAACGCCGCCTACAAGGTACTCTCCCAACTCCTTTGCCGTCGTCTATCACCAATAGCTAAGGAATTCGTAGGGCCATACCAAGCGGGATTTACTGGAGCCCGCGCCACTACGGATCACATATTCGCGATAAGACAAGTACTCCAGAAGTGTCGTGAATACAACGTACCCACGCATCACCTATTCATTGACTTCAAAGCGTACGACACAATCGATCGAGAACAACTATGGCACATAATGCACGAATACGGTTTCCCGGAAAAACTGACGTGATTGGTCGAAGCAACGATGGATAGAGTGATGTGCTACGTCCGAGTATCTGAGACGCTCTCGAGTCCCTTCGAATCTCGGAGAGGGCTACGGCAAGGTGATGGACTTTCTTGTATCTTGTTCAATATTGCCCTGGAAGGTGTGATTCGTAGAGCGAGGATTGACACGAGTGGCACGATCTTTCGAAGGTCCGTACAACTTTTTGGCTTCGCTGACGATATTGATATTGTGACACGTAACCTTGAGAAGATGACGGAAACCTACATCGGACTGAAAGCTGAAGCTAGGCGTATCGGACTGGCCATAAATGCGTCGAAAACAAAATACATGAGAGGAAGAGGCTCTAGAAAAGAAACACTACGCCTCCCACCACGAATATTGATAAACGGTGACGATATCGAGGTGGTTGACGAGTTCGTGTATTTGGGCTCACTGGTGACCGCCGAAAATGATACCAGCAGAGAAATTCATATACGTGTTTTGGTAGGGAATTGTGCGTACTTTGGACTCAGAAAAACCCTTCGATTGAGAAAAGTACGCCACCACACGAAATTGACCATCTACAAAACGCTCATTAGATTGGTTGTTTTCTATGGCCAGAGGACCAACGCGCCTGGCTGAGGACCATCTATGGCGGAGTGCAGCTAATATCGGACGTCTACGATGGGCTGGGCATGTCATAAGGATGTCGGACGACAGCCCAGTGAAAATGGTTCTTGAATCTAATCCGACTGGTACAAGAAGAAGAGGAGCGCAGCGAGCAAGGTGGATCGATCAAGTGGAGGGTGATCTCAGAAGCATCCGTGCCTTGAGTGGCTGGCGACGAGCAACCATGGACCGAGTTATGTGGAGACGTATGCTTGATACGAAAAAGGACACCTCAGGACTATAGCTGTTAGGTATGGTAAGTAATTTGGAAGTCAAAATGAACTCCGACTCAAATTTCGAACAGCTCAACTGAGCAGCGGTGTTTTCAAACACAGCTCTGATGACTTCCACTGCTGCACACTGGAAATGCAAATAGCTGTTAAAAAGTGTTCTTCTAATGAAATTCCTTTACACCATTCTGCTGCTCGCTTCGCTCTAATAGGATTAGCAAGTCTTTGGTGTGATTTCACTGAATGTCCTGCAGCGACAGTTCTTCGTCCAAATTCTGCTGCTTGCTTCATTCCAAAAGCGTCTTCGATGTTGCTCTCCCTTATGTTTTGCTTCAACAACCGTTGCACCGAAAATAATGGGAAAAGTTTAATGTTCATCTTTTATACCGATACAGTTGTACAGTATCAGATATTTTGCTCTCTTCCTCAGAACGCGTTCTGACTGACTGATAGTGACATAGGTCAAATCAGTGTAATATTGAAACATTTCAATGTTTTTGCAATACATGTTTGAGGTGAAATATTTCGAATTTTTCGATAGTTAGATTTTCTTAATCCTTCCTCAGATCACTAAGCTTTAAAAATTATGACTGAAAATCTAACGCAAACTTGTGTCATGAGTTTTCCTCTTTGATACCAAACATTTCAGAAAGTTTCAATTTTAAGTTGTTTGTAATTATGTCATACAAATGTATTCACGGCAAAACTTCAACCACATTACATAAAAGATACATGATTGTTTTAGCCATTTGAATCAATGCGTATAAATATTTCCAATCAGTTATAAAAAAAATAACATAACTAATCGAAACGAAATTAATTTGGCTTAGTGTTCCACTTCAAACGACTTCCTGGCACATTCCAATTAATAGTTGCATTTCATATGTGCTCAGTCACCTGAATTAATGTTTGACGTACAATTTCAAAATAAAAATGTGCTTGAATGCCGTGATATACGATAAAATAGTTGATGATTTCATCACAATGAAACATGGTTTTTTTCCAGCATATAAAAATAAACCCTGTTACTGAAATCATGAGCTATTTCGTTTGTTGGTAGAGTTGGTAGAATCCAAACTGTGCCCTCGTACCATAGGCAGTAAAAATTTTTCCGACTGTCATAAAAAAATACTTACGGTATATCAGTGTTTGAGCTTCAATTTGCATGAATTTGTAATAAAACATTCCACAAGTAGGCATGCCATTCATCACTTGAATAAAACAGCGCGTATTGCACGTTTTCATCCGAATATTATTGCGAAATTCCCCCACGGCAATCCCGCACACACATCACCCTCCCTTGCACCCCCTGCAATGCCGAAAGCCAGTGCCAGTGCCCGGTAGAGGTAGGGGAATAAACTTACCTCCAGCTGTTCCAGGTATTCTTCCTCGGCTTCCACCATGCTGAAAACCAGATGATTCCGTTTCCGCATACTTTCCGCGTGCGGTGACCGAATGTACTCCTCTACAATTTGCTTCCATCGCCGGCGGCACAACCAGCCACGGAAAAAACTCTGCACTTTCTTTATCTTCCGCAGCTCGATCGAATCATGCACTGACGCACACAGGCCCGGAAGCGACGAGTGTTCATCGACGGTGTCGCCCGGAACGCTGAAACTACCGCGACCCACCGGAGTGGCCGAATAGCTGGAGCGGGTTTCCTTGCGCAGCACACAGAGCTGAAGAAGAAAATAAAAGAGTGGGGGGAAAGGTGAAACAATATTTTACCGTGAGCATCATCAAGCGAAAAATATTTATCTGCAATCAAGTTATTCGTGAATTCAAAAAAGCTGATGAGCGAAACGGAAGATGAAAGATTTCCACGAACAGTGGATTCAAGTGGTGCAATATGGCCAGCCTGAATCACAACGTTGAACAACGTTTCCGTCGAACGGATTTCTACAAGTTATTTAATTTTCTTGTTTACATTCAGAAGTTTTGATACAGGTACTATGAATCTTTATAACATATTCAAGCTCAATCTACTAGGACTATTGTCCCTTGTTTTCTACACCCCTGGCGAACAAAACTTAGCACACAAACCAAAGTAGCACTAAATCATTAATTGAAATCCTTGAGTAGCTTTATCGAGAATAGGGTTGCCACCGCAGTTTTATTTGTTAGAATGATCCCACAAATATTAAAAGAGAGTTTGTTATGCACCTTTCCGGAACACTAAACCATACAATAATTACAATTCAGTACGGAATGGTAAATACGTGCTTGAGTACTGATGATGGCCATATTATTCGCCC
Organism: Malaya genurostris; assembly: GCF_030247185.1. Lineage (NCBI taxonomy): Eukaryota > Metazoa > Arthropoda > Insecta > Diptera > Culicidae > Malaya > Malaya genurostris. The sequence goes on from NC_080571.1 coordinate 69,413,027, forward strand.
TTTGTGTGGAGAGCATGTAGCTAACAAGATATCCGAAAGGTCAACGGTAGGTGGTAGATACGCTTGATTTTGTCTGAGTGAACTAATTTTGATTTTTAAGGGGCGGGTAGGAACCAAAACTTTAGGGAAAATCATTTATTTTTTCAATGTACTTTTTGTAGTAAACGTTTCAAAAATGTTTTGTAAAATATGTTTAAACAATGAAAGACTCTTTTTGAAGTCATCATAAGTTTTAGTTCATATAATTGCCTTATATACAGGGTCCGGCACTCGAAGTGTAACCAATTAAAAAGGTCATAAATTCAGTTTGGAAAATTACTTTTACTCAATTCAAAGTACAAAATGTGTAAAAATAATACAAAATTCAGAATCAATTCACTTTTGCTCGATATGACCACCTTTTGCCTTGACTTGATGACTTGAGAGAGCGAAGGAGTAGCTTCGTTTTGCCGAAAGCGGTCAATTTCCGAACATTGTATTTTCTGACGAGAAAATTTTTCCAATTGAGCAATTCGTAAACTCTCAAAACGATAGGGTTTACTTGACCGACCGTTCATACGAGAATTTGAGTCATCGATTGGCCACCAGGAGGCGGCACCCGCAACAGATAATGGTTTGGGCCGCTGTAACCGCAAATGGGCGCTCTCCAATCGTTTTCATCGAGCCTGGCGTCAAGGTAAATGCGACATATTATCGGGAAAATATTCTGGAGGTTGCTTTGAAGGCGTGGGCAGACAAACATCTCGGTGGCAGACCATGGACGTTTCAACAGGACTCGGCACCGTCTCACAAAGCTCGAGTGAACCAAGAATTACTGAAAAACAACGTTCCGAACTTCATCACGTCCACACAATGGCTCTCGAATTCACCAGATGCGAATCCAATGGATTATTCTCTTTGGGCCATTTTGGAGAGCAAAGTCCGAACTAAAAGATACACCAGTCTCGAGGCGCTGAAAAAAGTTATTGTCCGCGAGTGGGCCAAAATACCTGCAAGTCACATTCGGCCAAACGAAGCAACTCCTTCGCTCTCTCAAGTCATCAAGTCAAGGCAAAAGGTGGTAATATCGAGCAAAAATGAATTGATTCTGAATTTTGTATTATTTTTAGACATTTTGTACTTTGAATTAAGTAAAAGTAATTTTCCAAACTGAATTTATGGCCTTTTTAATTGGTTACACTTCGAGTGCCGGACCCTGTATCTAACTAGTTCTGAGTATCCCTGATTAGCTTAAACCTAAATTTCTCAGAGTAATTCTAAGGGTGTGTCCTAGTCAGTATGGTAAAATTTCACTTTCAACCGAATAATATCAGATGAAAATGAAATTTATGGGCCCTGACCGTCGGCATATCGATACAAATTCATATGACTTTTGCTACCATTTTCAAGTGAAGCTCCCAGAATTCATCGTCAGTTGAATAATCGTACCTAGTCATCTGAAGTTTTGCTTGCTCAGTTTCAAGTGCCAAATAGTCTAGCTGCTCCATTGTCTTCGCTCTTGGTAGTGAGCAAGTTCGAATGAATAGAATTTTAAATGGAGTAAAGTATTAAAAATGAAAACTGTAGGAGGAAACTATTAATTTATGTGTGTTCTGTAATTGATATTTCGGCTATCTAGCTTGTCTTTCACCTGTTATCTTGAAGCAATTCGAATGTTTACATAAACCTCATTTGAAGGGCGCTCTCACACTATTGAAAGCGATATTTTGTTACTTCAAGCGATCAACTAATTGTGGTTAAACTGAGCTCTGATTTGAAGAGAATCGATTGAAGAACTGAATGCTGCCGGTTCGATACGTCAGCGAACGTTGAACAACGTGTGAAGTTTACTGCAGTAGAGAGATCGTCAGTGTGTGTCACACTCGGTTTCAATTGAATTGAATGAAATTTTACTACACTGGTTCTAGTACGGAGCTTTCGAGGTCTATGTAATTAGTTTAAACCAATCGCGTTGCTTTATATGCGAAGCTTTCGTGATGGAAGAAGAGTATGTGATAGTAGTGGTGGATAGAGCGGGAGAGCCAGTGGCGTTGCATTTCTACGCGGTGCGTGAGTAGGAATGTAAGAGGATAGTGCGGATGTGAGTGACTCGATAAATATCGTAAGGGTTCTCAATTAGAGTGTGTTGAAGGGTTTAATTGCTTTAACTGGGTCAAGTGTGAAGTATTCGTAAAGTGCTTTATGGACTGAAGTGTTTGTTTGCTTAACACATGGATCAATAAGTCCCGAGACTAAAGCAGAGATGGCGCTCGTAGTAAACCAGAAATCACGTCTTTCTAGAGTACTAGCCTTTGCTTGAAACGGGTCAAAATTTTAAGTCTATCCGACCAGAAACAGCTGAGTTATCGAGGTTGGAGTAAAGTCGTTTTGTAGTTTGTTTAAAAAATGGAAAAAACCGAGTTTCGTCTTTTGATAAAACATTGTTTTTTAATAGGTAAAAACACCGTGCAAGCGAAACAATGGACTGAAATATGTTATCCGGACTCTTGTCCATCAAAAGCAACGATTTGTCGATGGTTCGCCGAGTTTAAACGTGGTCGTACCGACACAAATGACGCGGAACGCTCGGGTAGACCTGTGAAAGCCGTTACACCGGAAAATGTGAGTGAAGTGACAAAAATTATAATAAAAGATCGTAAAGTGAAGCTTCGTGAGATTGCTGAGATGACACAGATATTATATGGAAGTGTATTTACTATCCTTCATGAAAAATTGAGCATGAAAAAGGTTTTTTCCAAGTGGGTGCCGCGATTGCTTTCGATGGAACAAAATGCACCCTGCCACAAGACGATGAAAACAATGGCGAAATTGAACGAATTGGGCTTTGATCTGCTTCCCCACCACCCATACTCGCCAGATTTAGCCCCCAGTGACTACTGGCTCTTTGCTGATCTTGAAAAAATGCTCCATGGAAAAAGATTTGGCTCAAATGAGGAGGTCATCGCTGAAACTGAAACTTATTTTGAAGCGAAAGATAAATTTTTTATGAACATGGTATTGAAAAATTGGAAAAACGTTGGAACCATTGTATCACCCTAAAAGGTGATTATGTTGATAAATAAGAAATAATTTGCAAAAAAAATGTTGTTTCCATTGTTAGTCTCGGGACTTATTGATCCATGTGTTACAAGTATTATTATTATATATATTATTATATATACATCCTGGTTCGAGTCGTGGTTTTGCTGAATTGATATTGTATATGGTCGAAACGTTTTTCGTGATGTCTGGGATCTGGGTTACTGTGCACGAGAACGTGTATGATTTTCATTTATACATGTGGTTAGTTTTGATGGTAAGAAAGTTAATTTATGTGCTAGGATTTTATGGTTTTACCTTGGAACGGATTTCTTGAGAGTTTTGTCAGGTGACTGTAGGATTATGGTTTTCGTGGGAAAGTTAATAATTTTGATTGCTTGGGAAAGTTGGTGAGTGTAAAATAGATATTGATATCACAAATGCTTCTGCTTCGATTGACTCGAAAATTTGACAATGTTTTGTAATGTTTTATTATAACGAAATACAAACAAATATACATGCATCGCCAATTTTTGGATATGCTATATAAAAATGTTTCATCTTTCAGAAAAAAATGATATGGTGTTCATTGGTCGCAAACCATGAAGACCGTTAAAAAGTTATACAATTGATTTTTTTTAAACACAAAACTTCAACTATTTGCATTTTTGTCGTGAATACGACTTACTTTACTATAGGGCGCCTTTTCAAAATTTACCCTCTGAGAGAGTGATAAGTTTTTGATCGTGAATATCTCCTGTTGTATCTAATGAATCAACATAATTCTTGCGACATGCCATCGGAAATATGATCACAATTTTATGATAAAATTTTCAGTTGTGTGACATAATCTCAAATAGTTCAAAATTAAACTTTTCTTAAATGTTTGGTACAAACGAGTGTCAAAGAAGATAATTCCAAAAACGCGTTTGCTTTCTCATATTTTGAAAGCGCATAGCTCAGTGATCTGCGAAAGGATTTATATAATCTAACTACCAATAGAATCGAATTGAAAAACCTGTTTGATTTAACCCATGACAGCACCAGCCAATCAGAACGCGAGATATCTGCATACAAGAGCATCCATATAAAAGTTGAGTGGTTCATTTTTCCTACCATTTGCTGAGCATCTGTTCCCGAAACAAGACACACGAGAGCAACATCGAGGACCTGTCGTCTTACTGTTTCCCGTTCTGCGTACAGGAAAGGAATTCTAACAAAGGAGTTGTCCATACACCGCTGGCAGGAGCAGGTATAAATTGAAATGTGATGTGAGAATGGCACCGAAAACCGGTAGAAAGGCAGCCAAAAAGTCCAGCAAGGCCCATTCAAAAGCACTTTTTAGTGCTAAAGATATTCTTAAAGAACTAGTTGAATTTTGTTGCTTTCCTACCATTTTCCGAGCAACTGTTGCCGAAATAAGACACACACGAGAAGTTTAAATAATTTGCACCGTCACTTACACATTCAATTACGAACGGCAATGAGAAAGTGGAAGTGATGATGTTGAACACATCTTTATACTAGTATGGGGTCGTGTGAAAATATGCCATGCGAAACAGGGTTGCCATATATACAGGTTAATCAGTATTTTATTTATACATTCACATATGTACAGATTAATATGTATTATTATTATTATTATTATTATTTTTATTAATATTATTATTATTATTATTATTATCATCATTGTTACTATCATTATTATTATTATTAAAATGACTTTTGTATACCAGCCGCCTTTTTTACGTTACCTATTTTTACGAAACTCTTTTAACGTGAACGTTTTCTACGAATCTACTTCGTAAAACGAGATTTTTGCATAGAATGAAAACGATTCGCGACTCATTGCTATTCCATGGACGAAATCCAATATGGTGACTTCCGGTTTAACGATATTCTTCGAAAACCCTTACAATATGTTTATTCTGGGAACGGATTTGATGAGTAAAAACCGGAATATGATGTTTGGTGTCGTTCCGAAATCCAGGATGGCGACTTCCGGTTTATTAGTAATCTTTGAAAACCCTTACAATATGGGTTTATTTAGAACGGCAAATCAAAGTCTTGACATTACATTCCTTTTGTGGAATTTGGCCTTTCTGTTTCATCAGACTGCGCAGCTGATTCTTAGCATACAGAATCATTGCATGGCTAGCACTAGGATCCTACACTCTTACCAGCCGCAACCTAATTCCGAGTCAAAACCTACCCAAAATCCCCAATTTTGGGTAACGAGTGATGACCTCAAAATTTGGGTAAATGTAAGTTTAGTACAAGTGTTATGTCATAACAAAGCACGCTACCGATTTTTACCGATCAACTCAAAGTTTGAGTAGATAACGACCTAATCTTGGGTAGCTTATATAAGAGTTCGACAATGGGTGATTTCTCCTAAAAAATAAGTAGAAAAGATTTTCAGTGCACTGACACTATGAACTTTTAGAACGGATTTGATGATTAGATTAGGGTGGATCAGAAAATCGATTTTTTTCGATTTTCTTAAAAAAACATTTATTTTAAATCACATCTCTTGAACCACTCATCTGATTCTGCTAATTTTTGGATATGATATCAATAAATGTTTATAGTTTTTAGTTTAAAAAGGCGGGTGAGTAATGTCAGAGACATAACTGGATGTCGTGAATAAAAAAAACTGGCACGCTCCCATCACTTTTCCGAATATCAGTTAGTTGATTGATTGTATGAATTGTGCAAGCTTTCCCCTTTTTCACTAATAGAGTTTTAAGCGATGCACCTACATTAAAGTACAGATTAGTTACAATAAACACCTACTATTCTACAACAAAATATTTCAAACTTGATAATAATAATAATAATAATAATAATAATAATAATAATAATAATAATAATAATAATAATAATAATAATAATAATAATAATAATAATAATAATAATAATAATAATAATAATAATAATAATAATAATACATATTAATCTGTACATATATGTATGTATGTATAAATAAAATACAGATTAACCTGTATATATGGCAACCCTGTTTCGCATGGCATATTTTCACACGACCCCATACTAGTATAAAGATGTGTTCAACATCATCACTTCCACTTTCGCATTGCCGTTCGTAATTGAATGTGTTAGTGACGATGCAAATTATTTAAACTTCTCGTGTGTGTCTTGTATCGGCTACAGTTGCCTGGTAGGAAAGCGACAAAATTCAACTAGTTCTTTATGATTATCTTTAGCACTAAAAAGTGCTTTTTGAATGGTCCTTGCTTGCTGAACTTTTTGGCTACCTTTCTACCGGTTTTTGGTGCCATCGTGCTGACGGTGTCTCGTACGTTCAGAGTAGCTGCTTTAACTTAAATGACGATATTTCTCACATCACATTTCATTTTATACCTGCTACTGGCAGCGGTGTATGGACAACCCCTTTGTTAGAATTCCTTTCCTGTACGCAGAACGGGAAACAGTGAGACGACAGGTTCTCGATGTTGCTCTCGTGTGTCTTGTTTCGGGAACAGATGCTCAGCAAATGGTAGGAAAAATGAACCACTCAACTTTTATATGGATGCTCTTGTATAGATGCAGACATCTCGCGTTCTGATTGGCTGGTGCTGTCATGGGTTAAATCAAACAGGTTTTTCAATAGTGTACTATTGAAAAACTTCAATGTTGTTGCAATACACGTTCAAGTTGAAAATTTTCGAATCTATTGGTAGTTAGATTATATAAATCCTTCTACAGATCACTGAGCTATGAGCTTTCAAAATACGAGAAAGGCAAACGCGCCTTATGAGTTATCTTCTTTGACACTCGTTTGTACCAAACATTTAAGAAAAGTTTAATTTTGAACTATTTGAGATTATGTCACACAACTGAAAATTTTATCATAAAACTATGATCATATTTCCGATGGCATGTCGCAAGAATTATGTTGATTCATTAGATACAACAGGAAATATTCACGATCAAAAACTTATCACTCTCTCAGAGTGTAAATTTTGAAAAGGCGCCCCATAGTAAAGTAAGTCGTATTCACGACAAAAAAGAGAATGAGAAAAACGCTTTCAAAAGTATCCGAATACCGGCACGTATTCTTGCGAATGCAACTTCTCAACCGTTTCAAATAAAAAAAAATCCTTTCGCCTTTCCTTCTATACATATTTTAGACATTATTTATGAAAATGATTTTTTCGATACTGCTTCTTGTTTGGTCAGAAGGCTTTCTTTGAATGCAAACACACGCATTGAAAAGCGGTGTTCCTATAGAAACGTGTATACGAAACTATCGTCTCTGTTAGGGAAACCATGACAATGGAAATCTGAAAATATTAGATAATGTTCATTGTTAATCGAAGTTTCGACACATAAACTAAAAGATACCATTCTATCTTCTCGAATCGACGCATAGAAATATTTTTAATCGGTAGGTGTAGTACGATTAAAAATCTATTTAAAATTATCTGAGCTTTAGTTGTTCAAAACATGACCACAGTTTGTACGGTACGTATTTGGTTTTTCACACCATAGATAAAACGAAGACGCAAAAAAATTGTACAGTTGCCGAAAGCTCTGGCGATAACGAATTAAAAAAATTTCGTAACTCCGGCTGTCCGGCAGCATTTTTCTAAATCCAACATGGCCAGGCTAGGCCCGTCCAGGTGGCAACCCTAAATTCGCAAAACAGAAAATAAAAGAAGAATGCCTTGAACGACAGCAGGAACTGCCAACGGATGAGAATATCCGGTTTCGTAGCCTCCGGTCTCAGTTCTTTGTTCGTGTTTAGTTTATTTTTTCCTTCACCTACCAGTTTCGCACAAAGCCCTTCATGAGGACGGTGCCACAGCGAAGGTTGCAAACAACAAACACACTCACCTCGGCCCTTAGTTTCCGTATTTCGGATGCGAGTTCTTCACACTGCTGAGTGTATTGCCATTTAGCTGTCTTCTCACTTTCAACCACCTGCAGCAGGTGGACGTGTTTTTGCTCCAGTTCCTCCTTCTGTAGCAGTAGTTTGTTGAAGCTGGAAACGAGAATGGCAAAAAAGATACAGAATATACTTAACAACAGTTCAGTACAGGCAACCGGTGAATGACGGATGTCGTAAAAGTTTCATTCTTCATTTGAGCGAACATTTTCGAAAACCCTGCAGAGTTAGTCATGTGAATTAAACTCAAAGTAAAAGCAACTTGTAAAAGAATTAGCTTCACGTGAAAGGAATGTTTTATCTAGCATTCCTGTCTGCGTTATTGTGGAAAATTAAATCTTTTTTTTTCTTCTCATAGTTCTTTGACGTGTACGAGAAGCAAATCCCGAAATATCTCAATCATCAAACAAGGTCGAACTATGTCGTAAAAGAAAGCTCAAATTGAATCAACTAATCCAATCATTAGCAGCTGCCGTTAGCTGGAAAGGGGATTAACATCATTACCTTGCCTCTCTAATGGCGATAATCCATGCCGAACATTCGGACTCCGTGGACGCTCGAAGCTCGTACTGCCGCTGGTTCTCGCGTCGGTAACAAATAGTAAAGCAGTGCTGAAATGTAAGAGCAAAACATGTTTATTCAGAAGAGCAAATTATTTACGATTCCGAGTCTCAGGTTGAATTCATTTCATTTAACGTTTTGTTTTTGTACTGGAAGTACCATTCTGGAACCAGATGCTATTCAAGTAATCCTTAAGATAAGGTCTCTGATTTTAATTCCCCCATCATCGTGACGAGCTGTGTCTGAGCAGTGCTATTGAATCTAAGTCTTTAGTTCGAAAAGACTTAATTAAGGATAACGTGCCCTGCAGTATGTTCACTGTCTAGTCACTACGATGGAGAAGTACCAAGCAAGTCTTTTGAGATGATTTAATTAGAAAAACGTTCTAGTTGCGAAAATATTTTCTCAACTCTGTTTTGATAGTTTTTATGACAAGAAATCATGTCTCGTGGAAATTAGATAAGCTTTTTAATAGTGTCTTTGTGATTGATGCACATAAAAAAATATTTGTTTCGTCGATGTCAATACCAATCGGGACGAATGACTTGACACTTCTCGACCAACAAGCAAAACCACTCGCCTGCTTAGCGCTTTAAATAAAACTACTAGGTAGGGATAACAGTTTAATTTTGAACTGCTGCCGCACTAATAAGTCGGAGATGAATCAGGAATCATAACTTATTGGCTCAAGTGATACTTTCTCCTAGTTTATAATAGGAACCAATTTCGGAAACAAATTATTAATTTCAATAACAACATTTAGTATTAAATCAAAAAAATATTTCGCAGAATGGGCCTCTTCGCCGAATGCCATTTCGCCGAAGGGGTCATTTCGCCGAATCCTGAAATCGTCCTAAAATCGTAATTGGAATTGATTTAAAATAAAGACGAACGAAACTTCTTGAATAAAGATTGATTCTTGTACTCTTCAACAAAGGTTGATTCATGAACCTCAGAACGGTGTTCCCAAGAGAACTTGTAGACTATTAGCCACTAAGCATAAAAGCAATTGCATAACTGTATCTACCAGGCAAATGTATGTAGTATTTTCCGTTTATTAAGTGAAAATGAAAAAATATCTAATGCGGCTACACCACATTACTTTGGTTCATGTGCTGTCCGACCTCTCTACCACTCGTTCGGACCTTACTAAAGCAAAGAAACCTAGCTTTGAGTAGACTGGACAAACGAGGCGGTTACAGGTTTGTATGCAAGAGGCCACCGCTTCCGAAGGCGGCTCGGCGGCCGACTCAGTTGGCGTCGCCTCGGCGGCTTCGTGAGCCATCTTGGCTTCGGTTATGTGGCTGCGCCACATCAGTTATACAACAGACATAACATACAGCAGACATGACCCTTTCGGCGAAATGACTCTTTCTGTGAAATGGCCCATTCGACGAAATGACCCTTTCGGCGAAACGATTTTCGGCGAAACGTCTTTCGGCGAAACGACTTTCGGCGAAAGGGCATTCGGCGAAATGAGAGACATGACCCGCTCCCGAAAAAAGTGAGTTAGATCCATTGTGGAATATATGACCATTATTTCCGGTGGTTCCGGAATCGTAGACCGGGAACCAGGATAGCCGGAATTAGTTTGTTTAGTTACCTACTGATAATGGCAATCGATTTGTGGTATTTTGAGTTCAGTTCAGTAAAATTTTTCTTGTATTTATTTTGCCCATTTAAATGATGGTATAAAATTTTTAACATACTTTACCCTATAGTCCTGAAACCGGAAGTCTGATCCAGATGAAATTCAGAAGTTTTGTATATAATCATAAGACCTTTAATTTAAATCTAAGTTAGTAAAAGTTAGTCTTTGAGAAAAAATAGTACACATATTTTCATTTTTTTGCTCATTTTACCCCATAACTCCGGAACCGGAAGTCCTATCCTAACAAAATTCAAAAATTTTGTATGGGATCATAAGACCATTTATTTCGATCTAAGCTTGTGAACATATGACACTCGGCCTTACGGGCCGCATTTCCAAAGTCGGTTTTTTCCATGATTGCATAAGTTTTTTATATGAGAAAGACAAAAATGAAGTTTATTCGCTATTTGCAACTAGAGATATTCACGATCGAATATTTAACACTCTCTCAGAGGGTAATTATTTGAAAAGGCCCCCATGGTAATTCACGACAAAATCGGTTGACCGGTGCCCTAGAAATTCGAGTGCACTTTGTTCATATTTTTGCACATTTTATCCTGTTACTCCCGAGTCAAAAGTTCGATCTGGGTATTCAATAATATGCTATGGGACCAAGAGACTTCTCATTCTAATCTAAGATTATTAGATTAGGTTCAGCCGTTTCTAAGAAATTGGAGTGATTTCCGGTTTGAAGTACACGATCACTTTTTTTATACTTCCGGAATCTGGAACGAAGATCCGGTATATCCAAAATCAATGTATTTGGTCATCAACTAACTAAATCTGTCCAATTCATAAATTATACAGCTATTTGAATGTATTTGATTGAATTTTCCGTGTCATTTAAAAAAACACATCCCCGAAAACCGAAAGTCGTATTCAAATGAAATTTGGTAGAATTATATGGGGTTCTAAGACCTTTCATTTGAGCTTACGCTGGTGAAAATTGGATGACAATCTCTGAGAAAAATGGTTGCACGTTTTTAGTTCATTTTGCACATTTTATACCGTAACTCCCGAACCGGAAATCTTATCTAAATGAAATTCAATAGCAATCGATAGGACTATAAGGCCTTCAATTTATAATTTCATAATTGAAGAAAATCGGTTGAGCGGTCTCTGAGAAAATTGTTTTTGTTTTCTGCACATTTTACCGCGTTACTCCCGAACCCGAAGTCCGACCCGGGTAAAATTCAATAGCACTCTATGGGACAAAGATACCTTTCATTTGAAGTTTGCGTTTATGAAAATCGGTTCAGTCATCTCCGAGAAAATCGAGTGCACATTTTTGTTATATACACACATACAGACACACAAACACACACAGTAATTTGTTCAGTTCGTCAAGCTGAGTCGAATGGTCTATGACATTCGGTCCTCCGGACTTCGGTAGAAAAGTTGGTTTTCACAGTGTTTGCATAACCTTCTATATGAGAAAGGCAAAAAGGGCGTGTTCTCATTAAATATCCATTTTCTCGACTTAGTTGCCTATATATCTCGAAAATGACTGCATTTAGGAAGTAGCTTCCTATAAGCTTTTTCATTGATTATATATTGGAGAATAATATTTCCTATAAAAACATCGTTTTTCGAAATTTGTTAAAAAGTTTTTCCTCGGAATTTTTTTTTATTTATCCGCTCTCCAACTTTTTAAAAATTGATTTGTTTGCTTGTAACTTAACGTTTTTTGTGATATAAAATTTAAATAAATCGTACGGTAAAATAACGGAGAATTTTAAAAAATAAATTTTTTCTTCGTTTTCACGAGAAATCGAAAGATTATCTTTTCAGTGTATTTCATTTTTTGAAAGTTCAACTTATTACCCACAACTTCTTCTTGGACATATTTGTTGTAGATGCTATAGATATCTAGTTATAATTGTTTGAAAATAATGTGGCTAAAAACACATACGCCCTTTTCATAGATTAGTCTTGAGTACAAAATATCTCTAGTGGCCAGTGAAAAATACTTCATTTGCTAAAACGAACACACATGCAAAGTTTTATGCAAATCGAAGGAGGTCGTGCCACCAGTCAGCCGATTTCGTATGGAATTGCTCTGTACTGAAGAATAAAAGTTTTCACGATAAAAATAGAATCTTTCTTTGTTTGGCCCGGGCCTTTTCATGCCAAGTAGTATAAGTGAAACGTTTTATCTTCAATTTTGTTTTGGTCATAATTCAAAAGCAAGTGCATTTTAAATCACAAATTTTTTACTCATCATTTTCCATATTTTTCAACAAAATCAGTTATTTCAATTTGAAATGATATTTTTCATATACAAAACAGTCATAAGATATCAAAAAAGTCAAACAAATTTCATTTACACACAGTATTTGGTCGTTTTCTGCGTCTAAATGTGACTGGCTATTTTCACCCCACCCATTTTGAAATTTTCGATTTCGAGGTTGGTGCCCTCCGAGCCAAATCGCTCCCGTATAAGTGGGGATATGTACCTCACACCAAATGCGTTTTGTAGCTTGCGAACAGTATATAAAATTCCTAGTGAAAATATTATTTTCCACAATATTTTTTGCGCAATACCAAAGTGGTGGTTTTCGCCTCGGTGTCCCCTGCTTCCCTTTAAGAAGTAAAGAAACTCAAAGTAGGGATTATGTGTACTCGAATATGACTGAAAAAGGCTTATTTTGAGTGCAAAGAGCTCAAAGTCTAGAATCAATTAACTCCATTTTTTATAGAACAATGTTGTCCCATTTTGAGTACAAAACACTCACTCGTAATCAGAGATGTCCATCTCCTCTGTGTGACGAAGAGCAAGTATAATTTCTCCTCTCTCACTGACAACATCAACGAGAGCTCTTCTCTTTCACACATATACACCACTGTTATATAAAGTGTGCACGCATCATGAGAGCGAGTGTTTATTTTATTTCAACACTAGCACTGGATCACACCAAATTGCTAGAGCAGAGCTCTGAAATTCTCTGAGGTGGACGAAGATATTTTCTCCGAAATGTGCACGCCGGTGAGGACTCTGGTGTGCGAACCGCATAAGAGAAGCGTGGGGCACGCATGTTCAGCAAAAGCGCAATTTATCGTTAGAATTTAGTTTTTGCTTGCTGCGAAAAAGATTGTCATAGCAAAGCCATCGTTACTTCTATAAAGGGTGTAACCGGGTTTTCATATAAAAACTGCCCCAAACAGAAAAAATTGATGAACTCTATTTAAAAAAGTTTATATTAGAGATGATTTTCCCAAAATTTTAACCCTTTAACTGCCATATTGGTTAAGTTAGGGTGGTTCTTCTGATTTTCATTTTATATAAATTTTTCAAAAACCTCTTTAGCAACAAAATTGAAAAAAAATCAGGAATATTTTAGGAATTATGGGAAGCCTTTTTGATTTTTTTCAGAATCTTTCAAAATGTATTTCATGTATTTTCGAATTTTTGTCAATCCCACTTACATTTTTGGTACCACTCTAGATTTTACATCAAAAATAAATCATTTATGAGTACATTACGTTGTATTTTTTTCAGATTTATAAACAGTGTGGACGGGTATAATATCAGACTTTAAAAAAATAAATCATTCGGAAAAGCATGCGTCTCTATCAAATTGTCATCATCCGATGGAGACGCATGGTATTTAGTTCTAAAATCATATATCAAATGCCCTTAGAACTAAATACCATGTGTTTCCATCTACAACTTGAGTTCAGGGCTTAAGAAAGAATTTTCATGAGATGTAAGTGCGATTAACAAAAATTCAAAAATTTTGAACATTTATTTTCACATGAAATACATATTGAAAAATTCTGAAAAGTTTTTATATGAAAACCCGGCTACACCCTTTAAAAATTAAATCACAGAAGTGTTCGCTCACTAGCACGCACCAGTGGTCACTTGGGTGTATTTAGGCGAGAGCGCGTGAGAGCGATTCATGCGAAGACAATATGTTTCACTCGCGCCAGCTGCTTTAACCACAAGGACACATTCAATTTTGTCTATTCGTAACAGAGAAGAAGTGCGCTTTCCTTTTTGTGTGATGTTCGCTTCTTACATCCCCTGTGTAGACAAGAATCTTACACCAACGTATATCACTCTGGTGAAATGCCATCACTGCTCGTATTTAGACAGCTTTACTCTTCAACCCAAAAATGAGTAAGTGAAGGAAAACTCAATTTTTGACTTCGTGCACTTTTTTTTAGAAATCGAGTGGCGTTTCACTCATTTTTTGAGTTATGGTCAAGGGGTGTGTAGAGTGTCATAAAACCTCTCCCCCCTTCAAAGAAGTTTACGTGGTTAATGAACACACTTTTTTGTTGCTGAATCTTGGCGGAAATTGCGGAATCTCGGCAATCTCAAAATTGCCGAACGTCAGTTATTGCCGAAATTGTTAGCAAAAAGTTTACTGTTTGTTCGGCATAATCTTAGCTGAATGTTCTGGCAAAAGCAATAAAGTGAAATTTATGAATAACTGTGCCTTGAGCAATTCAAAGTAAACAAAGAACATTTTTTTAATTGTTAACATTCAATTGGGGATCCAGAGCTCAAATTGTTTCCCTATGAGCATTATAAACACATACAGTACATTACATATGCCTCGGGTGACGTATAATTGTTGAATATATATAACAGACTAAACGCCGATTGTCGAATATAATGACTTCCCAACAGTGAAAGCAGGATATGGATGAAGCTTTCTATAAATAATCAACAATAATTTGTAGCTATTATACTTAAAGGACAAATCGTAGATTCTTCTTCTTCTTCCTTTTGTGTTAATTCCATTTTTCTAATGACCACAGGAAATTTTTTCCGAAATATTTCGTCAGAAAGTCGCTAAGCGAAACAGGAAAACATAAATGACAGCTGTCTTTCCGAAATTCGGCAAAAGCTAACTAAGCATATTTCGAAATTTCGGCAAACACATTTGCTGATTTCGGGATAATTGTTAAACACCGATGAGTTCAGCATAAGATTTTGCCGAATATCGGCAAAAAGATACACTTTGCCGAAAAACCAGTAAATTTACTAAGCGAATCTCGGAAAACATTACATTGATTACAGAGCAATCAGCGAAATTGTGCGTTGCGATCTGTTTCGGCTTCATTCAGTAATAGCCGTTCAACCGAGAAGGTTGTGTATAGAAGCGTACAGTTTAATAACGCTGGTTGGTTTACACGCGTTAAATACGACAACGGTTGAACTACAGGTAGAGACCTGTTGGCAGCAGCCGTTAAAACGTATAGTCGTGCTGCATAAGAGAGCCCTAGTGCTGGGCCAAGCTGGTGAAGGAAACAACAAAGGGCGTTTCCCAAACTCTACCCAGGCCGCAATATACAGCCACAAGTGCTGAGCAGGAGAGTGCAAAGGCACATCGAAGAGGAAGAGTGCAAAGGCACATAGAAGCAGGAGAGTGCAAAGGCACACCGGTGCGAAGGCACACCGGTGCGAAGGCACTTCGGTGCAGATGCATATCGGTGCGGAGCACTAGGAAGAAGGAGACAAGACAACTCGGTCTTTCCACTGCCATACAACACGCAGGTATACACCGGTGACCTGCGCTGGTTACAGCTGGCGAAGACGAAAGCAAATCGGAATTCGAGTGGTGCTGGATGCCAGGTAGCAGTAGCATCACATCATATTCTATCGCTACAGTGAGCTTCAGCATTGTATCAACGTCCAGATACATCCAACAAGAACATCTAGAGCAACGAGGATCTACACGGCAGTGCAACGGAGATAGACAACAATTTCAAGGTAGAAGTTTTTTCTTTTCCTTTTGATTGAGTACTGTGTAGTGTTGGTTTCAAATTTTATTTTAAAGTTTAGTTAAAAATTTTAATGTAATGGATGAATCCATGGACGTAAATCCTAGCATGAATCCGATACCCCCACGAACGAAAAAATATCAGGAGAGCTCTTCTGGGCCTTGGATAGTCTTTTTTAGACGTATATCAAAGCCATTAAACATTTTTCAAATTAATAAAGGTTTGACATCACGATACTCTTCAATCAAAGAGATCATAAAAGAAAATAACGATAAAATTCGTGTTGTGGTAAATAATTTGAAACACGCGAATGATATTGTCTCTTCGGAACATTTCAATAAAGAGTATAAAGTTTACATACCCTCCAAAGATGTCGAAATTGACGGTGTTGTTACCGAAGCGAGTCTTTCGGTAGATGATTTACTCAAGCATGGTGTTGGTCGTTTCAAGAACTCTATGCTTGAGGGTGTGAAAATACTGGAGTGCAAACAACTGTACTCAGTAGTTCATGAAGAGGAAAAAAAAGTTTATCGCCCATCAGACTCGTTTCGAGTGACATTTGCCGGGTCTGCGTTGCCGTCCCATGTCTATGTCGATAAAATTCGCCTCCCTGTTCGGCTTTTTGTTCCAAATGTAATGAATTGTACGAACTGCAAAAAATTCGGACACACAGCTACTTACTGTAGCAATAAACCAAAATGTATTAAGTGTGAAGGGCCTCATAAAGATAATGATTGCAACAAGGAAATTGAAAAATGTATTTATTGTGGGAATAGTCCTCATGATGATATTTCAGTATGCACTGCATTTAAAGTGCACAAAGACAAAATTAAGCTTTCTTTAAAAGCACGGTTTAAGCGCACATATGCAGAAATGCTTAAAACGGTCATTGATGTCCCCCCTTTGGAAACCGAAAACGGGTTTTCAAATCTAGAGGAACCAGAGGACTCTGACTCTGACGAAAATAGTGAAGGTAATTCGTTTATCACTACCCAAGGGTCAGTTAAGAGAAAGAAGTCTTCCTCCAAATTACCAAAAAAGACACCTAAAATTTCATCTTCAAAAAAAGATCCCCGTGTTAAACAAAAAAAGTCAAAACCAAAGACTGTGCCTCCTGGTTTGTCAAATTCACAAACCAATCCAGGATCTAGTACAGAAAAAGATAATAATCCAGTGGGCTCCATTTCACAGCCACCAACAGGATTACTGAAGTTTTCGGAAATTGTTGAATGGATTTTCTCAGCATTCAATATATCTGAACCCTTAAAGACCCTCATAATGGCATTCCTTCCAATAGCTAGAACCTTTTTGAAGCAGTTATCAGCTCAATGGCCAATTGTCTCAGGTTTTGTATCTTTTGATGGATAATTTATCACCCGTCGCAAATGATACAATCACTGTCCTGCAGTGGAATTGTCGAAGCATCATGCCAAAACTTGATTCATTTAAAATATTATTGCATAGTCAAAAATGTGATGTATTTGCTTTATGCGAAACATGGCTTACTTCAAACATAGCTTTAAATTTTAATGATTTTAACATTATACGTCTCGATAGAGACTCTCCGTATGGTGGAGTGCTTTTGGGAATTAAGAAATGCTATTCCTTTTATAGATTAAACATCCCTTCAACTTCTAGTATAGAAGTTGTTGCTTGCCAAATAAACATTAAAGGCAAAGATATTTGCATAGCTTCGGTTTATATTTCTCCAAAAGCACAAGTTGGACAGCAACAGCTTAATGAAATGGTTGAAGCCCTTCCTGCACCACGATTGATTCTGGGGGATTTAAATTCGCACGGTATTATGTGGGGTTCCGTTTACAATGATAGCAGATCATCTTTAATACAAAACATTTGTGACAATTTTAGCATGACGGTATTAAATATGGGTAGCATGACACGGATCCCAAGACCTCCGGCACGCCCAAGTGCATTAGATCTATCTCTTTGCTCAACATCAATTCGACTAGATTGCACCTGGAAAATACTGCCTGATTTACACGGTAGCGATCATTTACCAATCATCATCTCAATTAGCAGTAGCAATTGCATTGCTACTTCCGCTAGTATTCCATATGATTTGACAAAAAATATCGACTGGATTAAATACCAAAGTAGTATCTCTAGTATTTTGAATTCAATGGAAGAGCTCCCTCCACTTGAAGAATATGACTTCCTCATTTGTTCGATTCTGGAGGCAGCAGAACAATCCCAAACTAAACGCTTTCCTGGGCCAACGACTAACAGAAGGCCTCCCAACCCCTGGTGGGACAAAGAGTGCTCAGAGGCTAAACTCGCAAAACAAAATGCTTGCAAGACGTTTCTAAAACGGGGAGGAGGAACTCCTAAGAATTTTGAAAAACTTATGGTTTTAGAAACCAAGTACAAGAGCATACTTCGAGCCAAAAAATGTAGCTATTGGAGACATTTTGTCGAAGGTTTGTCAAGAGATACCTCAATGAGCACTCTTTGGAACACGGCCAGACGAATGAGGAATCGTAACGTGGGCAATGAGAGTGATGAATACTCGAACCGATGGATATTTGACTTTGCTAGGAAAGTTTGCCCAGATTCTGTTCCTACGCAGAGCATTATACGGGAATCTCCTCCAAATAATGGTTTTATTAATAACCCATTTTCAATGATGGAATTTTCTATAGCACTCTTGTCTTGTAACAATAACGCTCCAGGGTTGGACAGAATTAAATTCAACTTGGTGAAGAATCTGCCCAACCTCGCAAAAAGACGTTTGTTGGAATTGTTCAACAAGTTTCTTGAGCAAAATATTGTTCCACCTGACTTGAGACAAGTGAAAGTTATCGCCATTCAAAAACCGGGGAAACCAGCTTCCAATCACTACTCATATAGACCCATTGCGATGTTGTCCTGCATCAGAAAATTGTTCGAAAAAATTATTCTACGACGTCTCGACACTTGGGTCGAGACGAACGGTTTGTTGTCAGATACTCAGTTTGGCTTCCGTAGAAATAAAGGGACGAATGATTGCCTTGCATTACTTTCGTCTGACATCCAAATTGCCTTCGCTCAAAAGCAACAAATGGCATCTGTATTTTTAGACATTAAAGGAGCATTTGATTCAGTTTCCATTGATGTTCTTTCAGACAAGCTTCACCAAAATGGACTCCCAGCGGTTATAAATAATTATTTGCACAACCTTTTGTCAGAGAAACACATGCATTTTTCACATGGCGATTTGGCAACACTCAGAAATAGTTACATGGGTCTTCCGCAAGGCTCATGCCTCAGTCCGCTCCTCTATAATTTTTACGTAAATGACATTGACAGCTGTCTAGTAACCCCATGTACACTAAGACAATTGGCAGATGATGGCGTGGTTTCAGTTACTGGACCCAAAGCTATTGATCTGCATAAACCATTGCAAGATACCCTAGATAACTTGTCCGATTGGGCTGTTCATCTTGGTATCGAATTCTCTGCGGAGAAAACAGAGTTAGCCGTCTTTTCAAGAAAGCATGATCCCGCGCAGCTTCAGCTCCATATGATGGGAAGAATGATCCAATAGGTTTTAACTTTTAAATACCTCGGGGTGTGGTTCGATTCCAAATGCACGTGGGGAGGACACATTAGGTTTCTGATAACAAAATGCCAACAAAGAGTAAATTTTCTTCGAACAATAACAGGATCTTGGTGGGGTGCTCATCCGGAAGATCTAATAAAATTGTATCAGACAACGATACTTTCAGTGATGGAATATGGATGCGTTTGCTTTCGTTCCGCTGCAAACTCTCATATTATCAAACTGGAGCGAATTCAGTATCGTTGTTTGCGAATTGCTTTAAGGTGCATGCATTCGACACATACAATGAGTCTTGAAGTTCTGGCGGGAGTTCTTCCATTAAAAGATCGATTTTGGGAGCTTTCATCACGCCTGCTAATAAGATGTGAGGTGCTGAATCCCATGGTAATTAATAATTTCGAACGACTAGTCGAGCTTCGATCTCAAACAAAATTCATGACAGTATATTTTAACCATATGTCACAGGAAATCAACCCTTCAAGATATATTCCTATCCGTGTCAGCCTCCTAAATGTCCCTGACTCAACTTTATTTTTCGATACATCCATGCAGCGCGAAGTGCGTGGAACCCCGGATCATCTACGTTCGACGGAAATCCCAAAAATATTTTCAAGTAAGTTCAGGCATATTGACTCTGAGAAAATGTTTTACACGGACGGATCGCGAATTGAAGAAGCGACAGGGTTTGGTATGTTCAACAATAATGTTTCGGCCTCATTTAGGCTTCAAGAACCTGCATCTGTTTATATAGCAGAGCTAGCAGCAGTTCATTATAGTTTGAGTGTAATCGTCACATTAATTCCAAACCATTATTTCCTCTTCACAGATAGTCTTAGTGCAATTGAAGCCATTCGCTCAAACATGACTGGCAAGACTGAACCGTTTTTCCTGGGCAAAATAAAACAGTGCCTGAACGACATATTGAACAATAATTATCTAATCACTATAGTCTGGGTCCCGGCTCATTGCTCCATTCCTGGCAATGAAAGAGCCGATATTTTAGCCAAACGTGGTGCTATTGAGGGTGAAATTTATGAGAGACCAATTGCTTTCAACGAATTCTATAGCTCGTCTCGCCAAAGAACACTTGCCAGCTGGCAAGCTTCTTGGGATAAAGATGATCTGGGTCGGTGGATGCACTCAATTATTCCGAAAATATCGACAAAGGCATGGTTCAGGGGACTGGATGTGAGTAGAGATTTCATTCGTGTGATGTCCAGACTCATGTCCAATCACTACACGTTAGATGCACATCTCCTTCGAATTGGGCTCTCCGAGACTAATCATTGTGCTTGTGGCGAAGGTTATCGAGATATTGATCATGTCGTTTGGACATGCGTGGAGTATCGTGATGTCAGATCTCAACTAATAAATTCTTTGCGTACCCAAGGTAGACTATCCAATATCCCAGTTCGAGACATTCTTGCTTGTCGTGACCTTTCATACATGAAACTTATTTATCATTTCATAAAGAAAACTGGAGTTTCAATTTAATAAAGGCCCCTTTCAAGACTTAGTTCTGATCCCAGCTGCGTCCATGAGTTCAACCAATAGCTAAATTAGAATAAAAATAATGTAATGATACAAACAAACTCGAAACAGTTTATGAAATTATTAACAAAATGTCTGAAAATAACAGCTTATTTTATAATTTATAGAAGTTAATCGTTTGGTTCAAATAATATTTCCGAGTAGATTTCATAATTAATGACGAGTTACCTAAGATGATATTTAAGTAATAAGAGAATATGTTTTAATAAATGCAAAACGTTGTGACTATGTTAGAATTAAATTAGGATAAGAATATTATGTAAAAGTGATGCTACGGCGAAGAAAAACTTATGTAAACTGCCTTAAGAAATAAACGTATTTATGAAAAAAAAAAAAATCTGTTTCGGCATTTTACTTTACCGAGCTTGAGTAAAGTGGTTTTTAGTGTGAATGATTTCTTACTTCTTTAAGGACGATGAGGGCCACAACATTGTGGTCAACGAAGAAAGGACATATCTGACAATTCCACACTGCATGGATTGATTTCTCATATTTAAACTATCGATGGCCACCAATTTTATTCGACCCTGTTATATAATAATGTTACACGTCTTGAAAGCCAACATTAACCGTGTCTTTTATGAGACACTTGTCTGAACCAGCGACCTCAAATAAATGCCACAGGTTGAAGAATGTATAAAACAAGGGAGTTTTTTTTAATATTCGTAATATTTACCGGAAACTTATTGATCTGTGCTGGCCGTGACATAAATGAACTTAGTGAACATTCTATGGAAAAAATATTTCATGTATCAAAACCGTAGAGTTTTTTTTCGGATCTCAATAACGTCAGTGAATAAAAAACTATAACAACTAAAAAGCATACGACGAAGTCACAGTCAAGTCCCATATTCGAAGTTCCTCCAACTAATGGATTTTTTTTTTTTTTGATGGAGTGTTATAAACCACAGCATCTACTAGATATTGCGCAGTAAAGCAGCGGAACTGAAGCAAACAAAAAATTCAAGAGGATTACATCCTACCGACTTCTCACAAAATCAACGTGATGAAAATATTGACCTTTTCGTTGCACAGAGATTCGTTTCCTGCCACAAACAGACGGCCTTACCTGTAGTTTTTCCTCTTTGGTAGCTTTGGAACCCTGTCCGCCACCACTGCCAATTGGCGGACCGGACAACGAGGGGGCTGAAACAAGCCGTTCGCAGTAGCAGCCTTCCAGAAAGATCAAACCAGAAGGCCGGCTTGATTGTTCCGATTCGTAATAAAATAGCAGATTCTGGGGAAGAGAAGAAATGAAAATGAATTTTCATTCAATTTTTTTTTTCATCGGTGAGCACGTGTACAGCAATCACTAGTCACATGGTACGGGAATTTTATGCTAAACCTACCTGGTAAAGGACGAACCACCGCAGCTGCCATTTGTTGTTATCTGCTGTTCGTTTGTGCAAATGTCCGTGCTAGCAAGGAGGAAAAGAGAAAAACACTTTAAAACACATGAATTTTTCACCGAAATTACCTCATTAGACATTAAACATGATGATCGCACTTTTCGTCATTGACCCCAATAAAATTTAAACCAACATGTCCGGGTCTAACTAAAGTGCGATGTTTGTTCATTTGTATGTAAAAAAATTTGTAATCTGTTTTTGAAACATCATTTGACATAAAAACTAAGACCAAATTAGGATCTTGTTATCACGAAACCATCTCAACTCTCACCGATAGTCGAGATCAGAATAATCACACCCGAGTATTACCTATTTGCTTAAAAAAATCGGAGCGCAGATCCCAGGAGGTTCCACATTACACATTTGCGACATGTACGGGCAGGCAAATTATGCAAAACTTTGCTCGCATAAAACATGGACATCGAAAAGACACGGTGCGACACGGCAAAAGCGGTTCAACACCGCAGTACTTTGGAATGCTCACACACTAAATGGACTGACTGGTAGTAAGTATGTAGTATTCACAGTAGTGCTTATCTGGTTTTCAGACAGTACCCACGTGATACGGCAAACTGACGGACAGAGGGGGGTTGGCAAGCAAAGTAAAGGATGACAGCACGGACCTCTTCCTGCGAAGCGCAACAATCCGCTCGAAGGTAGTAAAGCTTTATGCGTGTGCCCGTTCGTTTCTGGACGATTGAGTGTTAGTTTGTTGCTTTGCTGTTTCCCGAGCCACCTTTCCCGAGAGCATGGTTGGGATTTCCATTTCGTGCTGTTTATTTATTCAATGAAGGTACGAGCGCCAGTTGCGTTATTTTCCATCAGCATATGGGCGAGACTTTTTCGTGCCGTGTCTGCAATCAACAACTTTTTAATCCGGTTATGTCGGATGCTTCGAACAGCCATCAGAAAATGATGTTAAAATATCAAATATAAAATGAGCGGCATTAGCGGATTTTTTCTTCGTAGCGAATCACTTAATGGTTGGGGCTGGAGGCCAATCATTTGGCCGGATGCCACAAATTAGGTCAATTTTATTTCTTTGCACGAGTTCAGTTGACGTTGAGAGCCGTGGGGGGTCCTCTCGTCTCGAATCGGCTCAAATTTTTCATATGAACTTGTTTTGAGGAGCTAAAACTTTCGAGCACTCCCGGTTTGTGTAATTCGGTAGTTACTTTTCGGCTTTCTCATATAAAACTGACTTGTGAACCGAGTCATATATCATTCGATTCAGCTCGACGAATTGAGTTAATGACTTCCCCAGTTAGGAGTTAGCTAGGGGTCCTACTCTGCGGTAACATTCTCGCGGTTTATATCACATAGTTGCATTCGCATGTCATTTTTTAAATCTGTTTTCCTCATTAGACACTGATCAAATTTAAAACTTGTTTAAGACGGCTCCACGTTTTAACAAGACTAAAACAAATCAATGAATAAATAAATTTTATTATCAATTTGTCCTCAAATATCTTACGCGCCCAATACAACTAATGAGATTTACAAATGTTTCATAGAAATAACCATTTCGAGGAAAATGGAAGATCATATGGGAAAGCTTGGTATTTCGGTAGAGTTTGAGATCCCCATACAAAACAACACTTGTTTGAAATTTAGAATAGAAACTTGCACATCCGATCGAAATATTATATGTGAAACGGGAGCGGGTCATATCGCCGAAAGCGGGTCATATCGTTTCGCCGAATGCCCTTTCGCCGAATGTCGTTTCGCCGAACAGGACATTTCGCCGAAAGTCGTTTCGCCGAAAGGGTCATTTCGCCGAAAGGGTCATTTTGCCGAAAGGGTAATTTCGCCGTAAGGGTTATATCTCCTGCATGTTATGTCTCCTGTATAACTGATGTGGCGCAGCCACATAACCAAAGCCAAGATGCCAAGACGCCAGCTGAGTCGGCCGTCGACCCACCGTCGGAAGCGGCGACCTCTTGCATACAAACCTGTAACCGCCTCGTTTGCCCGGTCTACTCAAAGCTAGGTTTCTTTGTTTTAGTTAGGTCCGAACGAGCGGTAGCGAGGTCGGACAGCACATGAACCAAAACGATGTGGTGTAGCCGCATTAGATATTTTTTCATTTTCACTTAATAAACGGATAATACCACCTACATTTGCCTGGTAGATACACCTATGCAATTGCTTTGATGCTTACTAGCTAATAGTCAACAAGTTTTCTTGTGAACTACTTTCTGAGGTTCATGAATCAATCTTTATTCAACAATCAACTTTATACAACAATCAATCATTATTCAAGAAGTACAGTTTACAGTTTACGCTATCATCTTTCGTTTGTCTTTAATTTAAATCAATTCTAATTACGGATTCGGCGAAATGACCTTTTCTGCGAAATGGCTTCCGGCGAAATGGCATTCGGCGAAATGTCAGTCGGCGAAATGGCATTCGGCGGAATGACCCTGATCCATGTGAAACATAGCAGTCATTATAAAGTCTAATATTTATTCAGTTTCTTATAAGCAGTTTTCAAGGAAATATGCACCGCACTGAACTTGCATACAATTTTAAGTGCGTACCTAAGTTTGCTACCAACCTGAACATCGTGCACAGAAGTCATAATATCGAATTTGCGCACGAGGCACTACTGTAGAGCGTTCAGCGATTCGAATGAGAATCTGTTTTAATTTCCATGGGAGAAGATTTATTACTAATAATTTGAATCCATTTGATCATAAAATTGGTTCATATAAGAATCTCGATTTAGGTCTAAAGCAACCAGTAGAAGTCTCTTCTTATTGATTCTGTTCAATTTCCTCAAACGAAACAATCCTTCCCAGGCTGACATTGATCTTAATGACAGTGTGAAGTAGTCACTACTGTGTTTCCGTTTTTTCGGTAACAGGGCGCCATATAGCTGCAGATTGCAGAAGCCAATGAAACATTTCATGTTGGTTGAAAACAACGTTTTATTACTCTAAATCAAATAAAAAATTAGTTGAATGGAAATGAAGTGTGCATTAGCTAAGAAATGACAGAACGTTTAATTGGTGAATTCAACTAAAATAATAGCCATTTCAACAAATATTTTATTACAGGGTCCGGCACTCGAAGTGTAACCAATTAAAAAGGCCATACATTCAGTTTGGAAAATTACTTTTACTTAATTCAAAGTACAAAATGTGTAAAAATAATACAACATTCAGAATCAATTCACTTTTGCTCGATATGAATACCTTTTGCCTTGACTTGATGACTTGAGAGAGCGAAGGAGTTGCTTCGTTTGGCCGAATGTGACTTGCAGGTATTTTGGCCCACTCGCGGACAATAACTTTTTCCAGCGCCTCGAGGCTGGTGTATCTTTTAGTTCGGACTTTGCTCTCCAAAATGGCCCAAAGAGAATAATCCATTGGATTCGCATCTGGTGAATTCGAGAGCCATTGTGTGGACGTGATGAAGTTCGGAACGTTGTTTTTCAGCCATTCTTGGTTCACTCGAGCTTTGTGAGACGGTGCCGAGTCCTGCTGAAACGTCCATGGTCTGCCACCGAAATGTTTGTCTGCCCACGGCTTCAAAGCAACCTCCAGAATACTTTCCCGATAATATGTCGCATTTACCTTGACGCCAGGCTCGATGAAAACGATTGGAGAGCGCCAATCTGCGGTTACAGCGGCCCAAACCATTATCTGTTGCGGGTGCTGCCTCCTGGTGGCCAATCGATGACTCAAAGTCTCGTATGAACGGTCGGTCAAGTAAACCCTATCGTTTTGAGAGTTTACGAATTGCTCAATTGGAAAAATTTTCTCGTCAGAAAATACAATGTTCGGAAATTGACCGCTTTCGGCCAAACGAAGCAACTCCTTCGCTCTCTCAAGTCATCAAGTCAAGGCAAAAGGTGGTCATATCGAGCAAAAGTGAATTGATTCTGAATTTTGTATTATTTTTACACATTTTGTACTTCGAATTAAGTAAAAGTAATTTTCCAAACTGAATTTATGGCCTTTTTAACTGGTTACACTTCGAGTGCCGGACCCTGTATTATTAAGGGAATGAGGATTAAAAAATCTAAACTAGCAAAAGTAAGAATTTTTTAGTTGTCTCAAAAAATAACTAATTAAAATCAGAAAATCAACTAATTTTTTCGCCAAAATGCTGAATTCGGTCTTTCCGTGCGGAAGAAACGGAAATGGTGGATTTCCATAAAAAAAGAATTGCACTTCCAAGGCCAGATAAAGGCATAGCAGCGCCTCCTTCACGTTTTGATGGGCCCGGAGTCAAGAATTATTTGTATGTCTCTCTCTCTCTCTTTCTCTCTCTCTCTCTCTCTCTCTCTCTCTCTCTCTCTCTCTCTCTCTCTCTCTCTCTCTCTCTGTGTGTGTGTGTGTGTGTGTGTGTGTGTGCGTGTGTGTGTGTGTGTGTGTGTGTGTGTGTGTGTGTGTGTGTGTGTGTGTGTGTGTTTGTGTCAAATAATCTCACTAGGTTTTCTCGGAGATGGCTTAACCGACTTTGACAAACTTAGATTCAAATGAAAGGTCTCGTGGTTCCACACGGAATTTCTGATCCGACTTCCGGTTCCGGAGTTATAGGGTAAAAAGTGTGTTTAATATTGTACACCGTCACTTAAACCGGCGAAACAAAAAACGTAAAAAAAAATTTTAAACTGGTCTCAAAACTACACAAATCGATAGTCATTATCAGTAGGCAATTAAACAAACCAATTCCGGCTATCCTGGTTCCCGGTATCCGGTTCCGGAGGTACCGGAAATAGTGGTTTTATATACCAAAATAGATCTCACTCACTTTTCTCAGCGATGGTTTGACCGATTTCCACAAACTTAGATTTTAATGAAAGGTCTTCAGGTCCCCTACGGAATTCCTGAATTTCATCCGGATCCGACTTCCAGTTCCAAAGTTATAGGGTAAAATGTGTTCAATATTATACACCGTCACTTAAACTGGCGGAACAAAAACCGCGAAAAATGTTACAAACTGGACTCTAAACCGTTATTCTCAATTTAAAGGTCTTATGGTCCTATAAAAAATTGCTGCATATTTTTGGATGCAACAGACATTTAAATCGTAATTTAGAGTGCGTTCTAGTAGAGTTTGTACGTCATGTTAGTTGGTGACCGTACGAACCGACTTTGATTATACCGGTTCTCGGGTTCCGTTGCCGGAAGTGCATATAATAGTGAACCCATTTCGTTTTCTTAAGGATGACCTACGCAATCAAATCAGTGTTTTATTCTGTATGTTATACTAGTTAATGCACAAACAATCTCTTGGTTTCATTCAAAAATGGAAGAGAAAATTTTTGAATAGAATACCTTAGGCGGTTGCCTAAGGCGCCCAACTCGAAAATGCGCCGAAATTCAGGAATTTGGAAAACTTTTTTTTTCCTTTTCTTGGAACGTGTGGAAGGTAGATTTAAACCATAAAGGATCATCAATTAGGTATAGACAACTTAACACAAACTTAGATTCAAATAAATTGTCTTCTGGCCGCGTACAAAAAAGCTGGACAAAAAAGCTTATTCGGATCCGACCATCGGTTCTGGAATTACTGGGTGATGAGTATTGCAAGTTTCACACTGTCATCAACAGCGACGATGCAAGTAATGTAAAAAAAATTAATTGGACTCAAAACTGATCTAATTTGTAAGTCATGTTAGTGGCTCACCACACGAACCAACTTCGGTTATATCGGTGACTAGATTCTGGTTTCAAGAATGTTGGAAATAAAGGTAAAAATTAACTTTAAACTGAAATCAATTTCGGAATGTAAATGAAAACTCGAATCCCATTCTAAGAACTGTACAAAACTGATTCCTAGATTATTTCAAATGTTAGGTCTTGCATGTTGTTGGAAAGGTATTTTGAAGAATCTCATAGTAATGTATGTGAGAATATGAGAAAGACATGATTACACCGCTACATGAATTGAAACAGGGTTTATTTTATTGAACTACGTTACTTCTTTATGTTTCTAATTTCACTCGAAAAATATGTTCTGAAATAACGGGTGTTTTCTAAGAGGTTTGTTTTTTTTCAAGAGGGATTACTCTATTGTTTGAAAGTTGTTTCGACAGTGTAAAGTGATGTCTTAACTCAGTATTGTTCGACAAATCATCATGAGTAGGTTAACTCCAGTACAACGCTTCCATACCGTGGAAATTTCTTTCCAAAATAAGTGTTCCATTGAAGCTGCTTATAGAGCACTTTGTAAATTTTATGGTGCACATAATCGTCCGTCTGAGACTACCATAATGAACGTAATTACCCAATTTTGGTCTACATTCACTCTCACCAAGCCATCGACAAGAATGAGAAGAGTGCGGTCTATGGGCTGGTGTAATCATCGGTTCTTATTTCATAAAAAAATGTGGAAGAACGACGCGTTACCGTGAGTGGAAATCGATTCATCAATGAATTTTAGTTGGCAAATCTTCAAGCTATGGATATGGACGAAATGTGACTTATTGAAACAACATTTCAACGACAACATTATTTCGAGAAATGGACCGGTGCAGTTGCTTCCGTGGTCGTTTCACGCCACTCGATTATTTTTGTGGGGATACGTGAAGTCATTGGTTTATGTGAATAAATCAGCAACCAATATTCAACGTGTCATGTTAGAAAAACAACCTAAAATGCTTAACAAAGTGGTCGAAAATTGGACATTCAGATGACCAATGTGAAAAATAGCCATGGCGACCGAATGACCGAAATTATATTTAAATGTTAAATGCCAAATAAAAAAAATGGTCATAATAATTTGGCATGTGTTTTATTTAAATTTCAAACCAGCAAGCTAATTTCGATAGAATTCTTTACTTTCGATAGATTCTTTCAGAATTTTAAGTTTCCTGAAAAGTCAGTGGCTTCTCGTCCCTATGTGCACCTCGTACACTGCACAGCCAGTCAAATTGAAGAAATTAATTGCATCCCCATCCACATTCTACTATTTTTTAGATTCTCTATTCATTCGTTTAAATCAGGTCGAAAGGTGCCGAATGGAAAATAACGAGCGATTTTGTCCACAGCACAATATGCACAAATTCACGCTTACTCTTGTTGGTCAGTGACAGCCTTCCCAAGTAACAATTTTAATATTAATAAATACTTGTAGCTGTCTTCAATGCTACATAATAAATCTTGCATTAAAGCTTTAAACTCCACGAAAGCCTACTGAAAATTTCTATAAGAGCATGTTCCTGCCAAGTGGACCATTCTTCATAAGGTTTATAAAGCAAAGTGAAGAATCATCATAAAGCTGCGTTAAATCTTCAAATTCAAGAAAATTTTGAAACCAGCTTTACGATCAACATTAATTTTTTTTGGATGGAATAAATTCCACTATGAATAAATTGTCGTTTTGGTAATATTTTTCTCGATTATATGTGTGTCATGCTTTGAATGCAATCAGTAACAATTTATTTGATTTTATTTACAGGTTTGAGGCTTTTACCGAACGTAAAAACTTCATGCGCTTTTATTTTTATCGTGAATGTATGGATAAAAATAAGAATTATAACTAATCGCCTTGAAATAAATACGGTTTTTGCGAAAGTCTCCATGATTTAGGAAAATTATTTTCTGTGATTTATCGTCTTTTTTGTATAAAACTATTTCGTGGCGATAAAACTTGTGCATACGTTTTGAAAATGAATCATAAAAGTCCATCATACTTCCTCGTTTTTGCATTTCGAAGTTTATTTGATGTCAATAAAGGCTACGGCAAAGAACTTTATAATGGCGGCCATGAAATTTTCTTTAATGCAAATTACACTTAATCTAAGAAGCAATAAATCAAATAGCCCACAACAGGAGTGTCATAAATGTACTTCAGAACCCTCAAATTTGCTCTGAGTGAAACTGTCATTCAATGAACGCGCACACACACAAATCTAGATTTATGAAAGAATTTTACGGACAATAATGTTTTAAAGAATATTTTCTAAAGCAATATTACGAGCGTTTGCATGGTTTTATTCTAGTACAAATTGATTTATTTCTGGTACAGTTGTTAGTCTAGGTAAAAGGTTTTATAGAAGCTTTAAAAACTATGATATTACTTGTCAAAAGCGACACTTATTAAAGTTGTTATAAAACAAGTAGTGATTGAAAAATCAACTACAAAACTCCTATAAATTATAATCAAAACCAAAAGGCTTTCGAATTGTTACTTGGGTTTGCCTTGTGCACCGAAATTGCGTGTCTTTACACATCTCAGATACATCGAACTTAAAATTTCAAGTATCTCTTGTCGCAGTATTAGTGTCATTTCCGTGCACATGAGGAACTGCACAGATTTAAGACGAGAGGAAATTTCTCAGCTCAGCTCTGAGATTTGTTGTTCTCTCTGTCACGTTTGGCTCTGTGAGAACTTGTATGCACACCTCCAGGAGAAGCTTTAGTGGCTTATGCTTATGGCAGCAGAAAACAAATTGCTGTTTCCTGAGGTACCAAACTCACAGGAATATGCTGTGCAAATTTAAAAAAAAGGCAGATTTTCACAAATTTCTGAAATCAATCACAGACTGACAGCCCCTAAATGTCTTCAAATGGCTAGGAAAAACAAAGTGTCTTCAAGAGCGTTTTAAAATGGGCGAGACTTCAGACTGACTTTTGGTTCGAAAAACCTGGCATCCTCGACTTGCAGCGCGTGGATTTCATTATATTGAAAAATACAATCGAATATCAATTCCTCAATCTTTCGTTTTCACTTACAACGAACTGTTACGTCTGATATAATCAGTGCACACACAACCCGTAAATTTTTCAACGAGACGCCACTGTGAACAGTATTTATATTAATTTATCTCGAAGTGAAAGACTTTTTGGATGAGCGCTAGTACTGACAAATGTATTCGAATCAGGTGCATAATTGCACCCTTGATCAAAGTCATCTAGCACTCGATGACCGAGGTCTTTCAGCACCTCGAATGCCTAAAATCAGCAGGACAGTGCATAAAAATCCAAAAAAATCCATTTGCTGGTGAGCACAGATTTATTTTCCACGATGCCAAAGAACCACACAAAGTGGAAGTCGGTTCAATACTAATTTTGATAGTGTGAAAAGGCTCAATTTAAGTAGTACACTGGAACCTCAATTTACGCGCAGATCCGAGGTGCGCGTGTAATGTGTAATTTCGCGTAAATTAAATGAACCATCGCGTTATTTCAAATTTTTCCCGTGAAAAAGTTTTTTCATATTTTATTTCTATTTAGAGTAAATAACATTAACAATCCTACTCACCCTTATTCTGATTAACGAAGTATTGATTTTTCGATCGAAAGTGGTTCGATCGAATACTAGCTACCTTTGATTTTGCTAGCGTTATTAGGAATACAAATGAATTACGATCGAAAAATCAATACGTCGTTATTCAGAATAAGGGTGACTACGTCCGATGCTTTAGCGCCTGAGGACCCTCTGAGTATGTTCTGAGACTATGGAAATGCTTAAGAAATGTTCCAACATCCAAGAACTACTTGGGGTATTGTCCTTAGGGACTACACTGTGTCACAGCAATAACTACAACGGCCAAAGGCTGTTTTGTTTGTGGTTTATACTTTTAGAGCTACACAATGCTCACTTGCCTATTTATAGCTGAACTTCAGTGAGAACAGGTTCTAAAATCTACACGAATATTCAGCAGTTTATGAATAATTTTTCAATGCTGTTCATAATCGTACAGATACAACTCCAGGTAGTTTATGGATGGCCTAGATCAGTCACAATTGTTATATTGATCACATGTTGCATCACGAATATGAACCGAGAACGATAAGTTCGTTAATGCATTTTGTTACACTGGTAGATCTTCAGGTCTGAACTTCAGGTAATTTTTGGAGGGATCATTGGTTGCGTTGATAGACCTTAGGGCCTTTTCCGAGGAGGTTTTGGATGTGCAAGCTCTTCTACAGATCTTATCACAGTATGTCAATTTTCTGTGTATAGTACTACGAGTACATACTGCACTCAATAGTCATATGAAAGTGATTATAAACAATATTTGCTCTCCAGATAATTCTTGGATGCCCACGATCTTATTTAGATTCTTTGAAACTAAACAATACATTAATGTACATTTCACAATATTCAATTCCCTGAAGCATGTTAGATTGTTCAGTATATGTATATAAATTGAGATTCCCTTCATTATGTAAAAACCTGTTTTTTAAGCAATCATCGCGTAAATTAAATAAAAAATCGCGTTATTTCAAATACAACGCGTAAAAAAAGCCGCGAAAATTGAATTCGCGTAAACTGAAGTTTTAGTGCAGTCATAGTTAATGAACACGGAAAATTATACTTTGTTCGTTATTAATTCAAGTGTCGATCACTAATTATTTCAATTCATTAAATTATATGCGACCTAATCATCATGTATTTTTATTCCTATTTTTAAAATGCGAGTGGTGGAGGACGCACAAATCAGTGGAATTTATTGCAAATGGAAAATCAAATCTTTGCTTTTTGAGACGTACGCAAATGCAAATCCACCATCGAGAATTGGGCCTCTTTTGCTCACGAAAAAATAATTGCTACGGTCGTTGCTGAAGGCCGGTTCGGTATTCTAAATGGAAGTAGAGTTGCACTTCCATGTAAATAAATGATAATAATTACGGCGGCATCTCACCGGGTTTTTCTAAAAGTGTAATAGAAATCTGAAACTTAATCTAATTTATTGATAAATTAATTGTACAATAAAAAAAAGGGTTGATGCATAGTTTTTATTAAACTAAAACATGCCTTCAAAAAAAGAAATAATAAAAATTAAAATATTGAGATTATGAAAATAAATCATCTGATGAGGAGTGTACCGAAAATAAGCCATCCACATATATTTGTGTTGTACGCATGTATTTTTGATGGTTTTTTTATGCTCAGATCACAGCATTCTGTGCATTTGGCTGTCAGCTTTCGTTTGTTTACTTGTTTGTGCGGTAGAAATTCTGCGTTCTCAAAATGTCGCGTATTGAAAAGGAAGTGAAAATTAAGGTTCTGGACACATGGTTAAATGAGAAGGGTATTACTATGCGAAAATTGGCGAAGCGGTTTGGAATTCATCATGCCAGTGTTCAAAATATAATCAATTTGGGGAACACTATTCTTTGGATGAGCTCCCAGGTAAGGAAGAAAACCCGGTTATTCCAACCCAAAACTGGACCAGAAAGTGGAATCTCTAATCATGAAGAACAAATCAATGTCAATAAGTAATTTGGCCAAAAAAGCAGGAACGAGTGTCGGAATGATCCAGCGTATCAAGAGACAAAATCACCTGAAGACCTACAAGAAGCAAAAAATCTCGAAATAAAGTGTAGAACAGATGAAGCGAGCAGCAACAAGGGCCCGGAAATAGTATTCGCGTCTTTTGTAGTGTCCGCATGCATGCGTTTTAATGGACGATGAGACTTATGTAAAAAAGGACTCAAACCCCCTTCCAGGTCTACAATACTTTACTGTCGAGAGGATGTGAGCGATGCGGACAGGTCGATTCAAGTGGAGAAATTCAATCGAAAGGTGCTGGTATTTCAAGCAATATGTTCCTGTGGTTTGAAATCAACCAATTTTTACACTACCTGAACTATAAATGCAGAAATCTATCGATCTGAGTGTCTCCAGAGGAGATTGCTGCCTTTATATACGAAGCATAGTACACATCCAATGTTTTTTCCGGATTTAGCGTCGGCTCACCATGCCAAAACCACTCTCAATTGGCTTGCGGAAAAAGGTAAAAATTTCGTTGAGAAAAATATAAATCCACCAAATTGCCCTCGGCTTCGACCCATCGAAAGTTACTGGGCAATCGCGAAGAGGGTCTTCAAGAAGACTGGTAAGGCAGCTGGGAACATGCAGGAGTTCAAAAAAATTTGGGCTCAAGCGTCCAAAAACTACGATGCAACACTTGTCCGGAACTTGATGAAAAGTGTTCGATAAAAAGTTTGCAAAATTCTTCAAGGAATAACTTAAATTTCATCCGGTTTTCATTATGCTCGAGTTTAACCTCGCACAACAAAGGATCGAATAATATTGCACATATTACAAATCCATATTTCATCTTAAAATTGTTGATCGTTCGTAGTTCTCTATTAATGAATAGACGAGCGATCAATGCAATATATGGAATGCAATTGTTTGTAATGATCTTGTAAACATCAATTCAACTCTTGTTTACATGTCGTAGTAGTTTCCTTTGATTTCACAATCGTTTATTTGTTTTTTTTTATTGCTACATTTGTAATGTAACGGATGCATGAGTTTTTGTAGGAGTCATTTCAAATAAAACATAAATCAACATGAGTTATTTCAAATGAATTTCACTATCGACTCTTTACAAGTTTATTTTCGTTTATTTTCGTTTCGTGCGGTTTCGACGTCATAGTCATAGATCCACACCTCATCATCAGTTATGATGCATTCGATGAATGTGGGGTCACTATCTGCGTTGGAAATCATCGCTTTGGCCACATCAACACTACGCTGTTTTTGAATGAAATTCAGCTTTTTTGGCACCAGCCGAGAAGCGACGCGTTTCAAACCCAAAACATCAGTTAAAATGTGTTCGGCTGATCCATAAGAGTTGCCCAATAAAACAGCAATCCCTCTAATCGGTACAGAACGATTTTACAACACGATTTGCTTCACCGATTCAATGTTTTCTTAAGTAACAGATGTTGTGGGCGGCCAGGGATCTTATCATGATCCTAGCTTGTACGACCACCTTTGAAGCGTTTATACCACTCGTATGCCTGTGTTTTTCCTAGACACGATTCACCAAAGGCCTTTTCTAACATTTTCAACGTTTCGGAACACCTAAATCCATTTGCAACACAAAATTTGATGCACGCACGTTGTTCTAAATTTTCATCCATTATGAAAATCGCCACACGAAAATTTTTCAACTTCTTTGTATAGACGCCAAACAAAAACTAATCGTACGATATGCGTCAAAATTTGACAGAATGTGTATAAAAGTGTTGCCAACGTTGAGAGAATAAAAGTTTACCGATTGGACAAGCGCGGGAATTTTAAAATGAAAATTCCGGTTCTTTTTTTATCGTAAGGTACAAGACTTTTCATAATGTAAGACAATTTACACAGTTGATATTCGTAGCAAGACATGAGCTTGAAGATATGTTGCACAACACAATTGCGGTTTTTCAGTAACACAACAGTTACCAGAATTGTAATACAAACTTGATAAGTTGCACAATCAGTATAAAAATACATCTATAATAAAGCAGAAAATTGAAAATGAACGTCTAAAATAGTTAAACGATGGTATCTCACATGAATTTTAAGATAATTTTTAAAAATCTTAATGCACATTACATATTAAATACATTTAATTGCACTTACCATCGAATGATCATACTGCGCCCGGTCGGACAGCATAATCAGCTGATGCTCGTTGACACGAACGGATCGCTGCATTTTTGGGCTGAGCATTTAGAAATCGGACGGTAAACGGAGTTGCAATGTAAAATAAACACACCGCGAAAATACGCTTCGGAGCACAGGAAGTCTAACCCAGCAACCCAGTAAATCTTCCCGGTCGGTCACTGTTGTCACCCTCCTCATCCAATCACTAATGAGTTAATCATGGAAGTGTTAACTACCGGCACGTGCATCACTGCAGCAGCAAAAACAATCAAATCCATTTACGTTTGATTAAAAGCAAACTTTGAACTGCGTTTCGCACTCTGAACACGCACAAAGCATATTATCGTACTCGACGGGCACCCAAAAATCGGCACGAAAACAGTATTTTATTCCACATAACGTGTCACAATGCTTCCGTCGCCCATCCAGCGGCAGGATGTTGTTAGCACTGGTTCACAGCACGCATTGCCACGGTATCCATTTGGGAGTGACGAATGTCGTGTACGAAATTGCCGGCCTTGCTCTGAAGCCGGGTATTGTTCTGTTCGTTCCGTCCGTGGAAGCTCACCTTCTGGTAGAAACTTTTATCACCGCACTGCAGCCAGTAAGTCAAACACAGGTGTTTCCCACGGTCACGTTGATTTCGGCTAGCACGTTTTTTTAGTGTGTGTGTCTCTTCACTGTAGGCATATAAATTATTTTTTACACAAAGTATACTATTGTATGAAAATGAATCCAAGGAAAATATTTTGCATTTTGTTTTTGCTTAAAATTGTCGCCTACTTGATCACACGGCGTGTTCTATGTTTATGTCCGTAAATTAGTAGTTGGTTTAACATTCACCACTTCTGAGTTCGTATAAATTTTCTTTTTCTGCATTGTTTCAGCCCCCTCGATTAATTTATTAGAGCT
Organism: Malaya genurostris; assembly: GCF_030247185.1. Taxonomy (NCBI): domain Eukaryota; kingdom Metazoa; phylum Arthropoda; class Insecta; order Diptera; family Culicidae; genus Malaya; species Malaya genurostris. The sequence goes on from NC_080571.1 coordinate 69,449,689, forward strand.
TAGATACTAACTAGTTATTGGCAGGATTAAACGATTAGTGGATCTTCCTAGCAGATGATCCACGAAACGAAGATTGCACTATTTCATGCTGTCTCGCTGGACCTGTAATGGGAAAAAACAATATAAGCTTTAAAAATCGGTATTTTCTCGTATGATTATCATAGTATAACTATATATTGTTATATATAGTTATAATCTGAATGTTAAACTAATCTGCATAATTTGTGAAAGCTTATTTAACTTCATTTAGTGTTGTATTAATGCCGTTTTACTTTTTTTATAAATCTAAAAATAGGTATAGAATTTGCTCAAATTGTAGAAAAAATTCCGATGCCCGGAGGGTCGTATGTGTGTGTGTCACATTTGACTAGTTTGATCAAGACTCCGATCTCAGAGATGACTGGACCGATCTTGATCAAACTACACTGAAAGAAAACGCCAGCCGCATTTCGAATGCAACTTCATTCAATGCGATGAATAACTGAGAATTTCGACTATTGAATGATAGAACAATCTGCATGATCATATGATTAATATTCAGTGAGTTTCACTTCTTATATGTGTGATTACCATTCATATATTATATGACTGTCAGTTACGTTTGAAATGTTAGTGAACTGTGTGTTAATCATCATGAATCAGACTGAATGTACGTTATCCATTGTCATTTTAATCCCTGAGAAGAGTTTATTCCTAATAATGAATTATAGAACAGTTCGAATAATTTTATGATGAGAGAAAAATGAGTTTCACACTCATTTCTTCTGATTTTTTCCATCATTTATATGATTGGCATAAATATATGGAATTGTATTACAATTGTACGTAAATTGATAGAATCGAAATGAATTTGTTTTATGATATTCCCGCAACAAAAATCTTTTCATTTTACAGTGTTTCATACAATCGTACACAGAAGAATTTCTTCTTTCGAAATTTAAATGAAACTTTGATGATTCGCAATGTTGAAGGAAAAATAACATAGCATCATTTTATTATAAATGATCAGTGCGTTTCCTCCAATTGATAAAATATTTTTGGATAACTTGTCAGAAAAGTCAATGACAGAATGTAAACAAAACGCATTTTTAACCGAAGTTATATGTTTGAGGTTTCTATTTAATACGTATTGTGGTGGTGATACGAAATCAGTGATTAAGAATGGTGCTCGATGGAAATATTGGAAAACCTGGTGTCAGAGTACTTTGGTGAGTATTCAGTGAAGTAAGAGTCTGTAGTAGACTTAGAATTCACGTAATGTAAGGGCAATTTCTGCTTTAGACAGACAATTATTGTGGCCAATTCTATTTTTCTAGGATTGTATATTGCCCCCCCCCCCCTGATTTAATAAATTCAAACCCTTTTTGAATCCGTATATCGGATTAATTATATTTTGTTTGTATCTACTATCTTAAACAATCAGTTTGATAAAAGGAGACTTCCTCCGACCCTTATGTTCAATAGAAAATCGAGCCAAACACTGAATTGAAATGAATGACGACGCTTTTTAAAGAAAAAAACTCAGAATTAATTAGTAGAATGTAAAAAAAAAAAAACAAAATTTGACATGAAAGTTTTCATTCTACCATGGATCTACTGCATACTCTTGGAATGGATCAAATCTGGTTTTGTCTTTTTCCAGGATTGCTATGGAGATGGAAACCAACAAATCTCTGTAACTATATAAGCATACTTTGCTGCAGATTTTTGGTGTACAAGACAATCATGTTCCTACTATCAATCAATTTTATTGTAAATAAAAATATCATTTTAAACAATCGTGTAAATTTATTTTAAAATCATTACTTTTACAGACAATAAATAACAAAAATAAATCGAAGCGCTGGACGTTTTTACTTTATTAAAATTTAACTTTTCTGGCTGCTTAAATGAATTTATTGTGAAATCGTTTGGAAAGGTTATAACGGTTTTCAACAGTAATGTAATTTGCATTTGAATGGAAACGGAAAAGTCGTGTATCTAACAGCAAACGATATTTTATATGAAACTAGCTGACCCGTCGAACTTCGTCTCGCCAGAAGAATTGTCAAAAGACTAAGTGGTCAACGTTTCTCTCCATTATTTTTCTGATTACTTAACTTACAATAAACGGAATTCGACACACACTCTCTTTAGCTCACAAAGGAGAAATATCACCAAAGATTAATGTGAAAATATGTAATACCTCTGTTAAGTAAGCGAAAATTGAACAAATGCACAGATATCTATTCTGAACAGTCCGTTTTAAGGAATTACTCATACGTGAATGTTCACCCGACAGAACAAACTTCAAAGCAGTTTCTTATACACTAAAAATTTCTATTTTTGTGTTCGGTAATAATTTTTCCGGCAACGATCTGTAAAATATTATTTTTACTGAAAGATACGTGAAATTTATCTTACGGGCATCTGTCAAAGAACTACTGAATATAGGAAAATCCTAAGTAAAAATTACGATTATTTATTATTTACTGACACGGTCTGTGAACTCTGAAATGTCATTTCTCTTGACGAACTCAGTAAAAGTTTTACCAATATCCGGAAAATTAATAAAAAAATAATGAAGAATTTTAGTAATCATCACTAAACATTCAGCAGAAATGAAGATCTGTCAAATAACATAATTTTCGGACGTAAAAGTGTGAAAATTTCTAGATTTGTAAAGAAAAAAATAGTCGTGCGAATTGATTGCTTGCGAAAAATAGATAATACTGATTCCTAGCGGGAATTTTTCATTTAGTGAATATATTCAAAAAGCCTTCTACAACTTATTATTTCTGCACTCTAAAAATATGAAGGGTGATCTCATATTCTACTGAATTGCATCCGAAAGATATTTGATCATTTTATTTGAAAAAAATTATTTCTGAAGAGCAAATGTAATTCAATTCATTCATCACACGCAAATAAATAAATTAATCGGATGAAAATATGTTTTGAAAACAAAAATGCTCCTTCCTTCTACCAAAAAATTGTAATACTTTACGGATCAAGACGTTTACATATTTTAGGATTGTTTTGTGAATTTCGCCGAACGTCGGTATTGAATAATGGAGAAGTCATTAGAATTATGACAGATCGAAGTTCAGTGGAACCGACGACACGACCTGCCACTCGTCTATATAAACTGTATCGGAAATCTAACTACCCCTCAGTAACTGGTAATGTCAAAACGAGGTTGCTTGAAAATCTATTGAAACTGGCAACAAAAGTCGAAAACTGTTGATTTTAGATAACAGTTACCAGAACCATGGCTACGTATGTTTTTTTAATGGAACGTTCTATATAAATAACCACAAAACAAAAACAAGTTATATCTGTAAACCAAAAGAAATATGGATTTCTGTGAACCGAAAAAAAAATAGGATCAGCTTAGCATTTACCTTCGCCCAGAACACCCCGAAAAGGCAGACATATAGCAGTTAGTTGACTAGATGTTCATAGCACAAGTTGAACGGGCGGCAGAAAATATTACATGCGATCGGATTGCCATTGGGCGCAGATTGATTAGAAAACAGTAGCAGGGCATATTCGCTTGTACTAGCTATGAATCATCGTTTTACCATGGACCTTAACTCTATTTTACCCACTATTGCAGATCAAATACTTCGGTATGAAAAATTCGTATGCGGAAAAAATAGCGATCGTACACGTTCTACCGTGAATAACCATCGTACAGGGACCTTCCCGAAATTGGATTACTGAAATTGGAGCCTACAACCGAGCGTAATAATCCTGTTTGTATCTATCAAGAACCATTATCTCACATCTTTATGCGAAGGGGATCATCTACGAAGAGTGCGCCATTTTATCGAACGAGAATGGGGGCGTCTATGTATAAATTAGGGCGCGGACTGGCCTATTTACATTCTAGAATTCTATCCAGACCGTCGAGAACAAATTTTACGACGAAGATCATTTGATTCTAGAGCGACGAAATGTGATGTTGGTCGCGATCTTGAATAAGACTGTGAGCTACTACCAACTTTTACAATCTTTTGTTTGATTTTTGTATCCGTATTATACATCATTACAGCTATAGAACATTAAAAAACGCTCGATCGATAAATTGTTTTTATTTCTCGATCATGAATTCGATTTTTTTTCGAAAGTTTTGCAACTCCTGTTATTGAGAGTCCACCACCGCATGCAGCTAGAACATGTTGACTGGTTAGTAATTCAATTGCGTAAAATGGAAAGATTTGATACCTTCTTCGGATTTCATAGTAGAAGTAACTGGTTCCATGCTTGATCCATATTTTCTACTATATTGAACAAAATCTGTACACAATATGTACCTTTCGCATATCTTGCGTTTTTAAATTGTTTGTTTATTTACTCTGGGCCTCCTTGGTAACTAGTTCGTAGCAACATAAACAGTGTTGCTCAAGAAGATTATTTTTATCATTATCAAGGGGTCGCTATATTTGCGGTAACTGGCGGTGAATCGTTAGCGGACAATTTCATTGCCAATTTTTCTTCGAAGTGCCTGGTCGTGTCGTCGGTGGAACTATACCGATCATTCAGCAAATAAAACTTTTACTGAATGGATCACCGAATGTCCAGCTGTTTGAAAGTCAGTAAAACTGTACCGACATCTATAAAAATAATTTGGTGTGTACAGCTTTTAAGCAGCGAGAAATTTTTCTCAAAATCTGTTCTGTACGTTCAAGTTATCAAAAAGTACCATACGTACTTTAGAGCTCTAATAAAGTGGATATTTTCAGGTACTGTGGAACTTTTGATTGCTTGGAGACGACGCATAAATTGTAATTTGATATTGATCTTACCAGTTTGAACATTCTTCACAGAATATGCAACATGAAATGACAGTCTCAATTCATTATGGTAATCATCTTGAACATTGATATCTGATAGCCACTTACTGTGTGCGCTTAGTCTAATCTAAATCATTAGAAAGAAAAATGCAAGGAAAATCTCTTAGATTGACCACACAAAGCATCTCGTTGTGCTCCAAACATTTTTTTCAACGATCTAGTATTCTTTCCTCCGACTCTTTTTCCTTATCTTTCTGATTACTTAACCTACAATCAATAGAATTCGATACACATTCGCTTTAGCCCAAAAAAGAAATATCACCAAAAATTAATGTGAAAATGTGAAACACTTCTGTTAAGCAAAAATTTAGCAAATGCATAGATTGTCATCTCATCCTTTGAGTCAATTCACTGAACAGAGACCAGTTCCTTGCACAGCTTTAAGGCAGCGAGAAAGTTTTCTCAGAACTTGTTCTGTATGTTTAAGTTGCCGAAAAGTGCCACGCAAACTTGAGAGCTCTAATAAAGTGGATATTTTTCAGGTACTGTGGACCTTTGGTTGCTTAGAGAGGCTTAGTGTACTCTGAGTCATTAAAAAACAAACTGCACGGAAAATCTCTTAGCTTGACCTAAACGCTTCTACAGCACAAACTTTGCATTGATTTATTCAAAAATTTACTGATTTGTTAGGCCGGGATGGCCAATATTTATCATTAATCACAATTCATCAACAGGTAAATGATATCAGAACTTTTTCTGCTGCCTTCAGCGGTTTTCTAGAAAACAGTCATATGCATTCCGTCATTGCGTCATTTGTCAAGTTTTAATACCCAATTAAGCACGTGGACCGCAAAGTTGAATGCTATTCAGAATCACGCTAACTAGTATCGAATACAGAATCTTTAATTTGAATATATCTTTTGCTACAAACATTCATTCACCGTTTACATCTAAAATCTGATTCAATTGACTTATACACTCTTGTATAAGAAACGATCGCGCCTTTGATATCCTGAAGGAAGAGATAAAGAGGATGGAAATAATGCTCCACGCACATCAGTACGCTCCTACACTATGAATGTTACAGCCGACAAACCGAACGTAAACTGCCTGAAACGAGCACGCCGAACTGTCTCAGATCTTTAATTATGAATATAATTACTTGAAAACAAACTTTTCTTTCTATAGAATTTCATTGATCGATCGATTCATAGAAGATCGACCAAAATATAAAAATTAACTATTCATTAAAACCAAAGTCCGTCCTTCAATCCGTTTCGTATATTATCAATTCTCAATTATATTGTTATCAATGCCCTACCAACGGTGATTGCTATGCGCAATGATCAACCGCTGCGCAAAGCAATCACCAAAGGCAAAACTAAAACCCACATGCTTGCCTCGAATCTTCATAGCAAACCAAGAGCAACAAATTTGAACCGCGCCGGCTACTGTCGCAGACCTGGTCAAGGGAGAGTAATATTTTGCTATCGACAGAAACAACGCAGTGACTGATACCCGAAGTTTACTGTCGCAACAGCGAGAACTTCATGCTTCTTCGGCTGTCGTGGACCATGACAAAATGTCTTAAGATGGAATGAACTGTCGAACGAAGTGAATGACGGCAACGTTGGCTGTACAGAACTATTTGTCTAAGGGCTGTCGTGATGAAACCTATCACAAGGCTGTCATGGAAAGAGTAGCAAGACAGCCTCAATAATAATGTCGCGCGGCGGTACATTTGGGAAGCCTGCTCGCACCACCTTGAAAAAATAGTCAGTTGACGCTGAAGGTATGAAGCATCCTCAGCACTCTTGATTATTTGGTATAACTTTAAGTCATCAGCAAAAGATAGTCGTGGGCCTTCTAGTGAGTAACTTACATCGTTGAAATAAAGGAGGAAAATCAGTGGACCGAGATGACTTCCTTGAGGTATTCCGGAAAAAGCAAAGAACTCCTGCGATAGACTGTCATTGATTTTAACCAACAGCCGTCGATTGCACAGATACGATTGCATCCATCGACGAATACTGGAACCGAAACCCAGCCTATCCAGTTTGGCGATCGTGATTGATTTTATCAAAAGCTGCGGAGCGATCCGTGTAAATAGCATCCGTTTGAAAGCCATTTGACATAGCATCCATTATGTACGTCGTAAAAGATAAGAGATTAGTAGCTGTTAATTGCGCTACGCCGAACAACGATCCCCACTCTACCCTATCAAAAGGAAAATAACGATTAGACCACACAGTATATCACCGGAGGATCGTTATCATCTTTGAAGGTGACTTTGTATGCCTAACCGCGCCATGCGTGTGAAGACGATCGAAGACTATAGTCTGAGTCAGTACAATACGTCACTGCGATACATCCACTTCGGAAATTAATTTAGTGTTGAAATTGAACTTATTTGCTAACTTTACCGCTGATTATTAATCATACCTACTTATACTTAACTATTAGCTGCCCAGACATAAAGTAGATTAGTAGGTGAGATACTATGGATTACTATAAAGTTGTGAATTGTATCATACTTAACCTAATGTGAATTTACAGTAATCGATAACAGTGATTGATAAGTACATGAAACTTATATGCTATTTGCCGCCATTGGAACACTGGCTAGGGTGAGCAATTATTGAACTTTTCATACGGTATGTTCAAACTTAGGCTGTTTACTCAGGCGCACAAGCCCAAGATTTCTACTTCGATTGACTTAAAAACTTGACAAAACATTCTTGAAATGTTTTATTGTAACAAAATACAAAAGAAAAAATTTTGAGTTTTTGAAAGTATTAGGCATTTTGAAAGTGTTAGACCTCACGGCCCCCTAGAACAATAAGTTGTTTCCTTTGATTTTATAGGCAATGAATTTGAAATTCGTTTTTTCTCGAAAGCAGATTTTAAAAGTCCGTGTCCATTGTCATTCAAAAATTTTGCACACATTTTCTACAAGTAAAATACTAGACCCCAACGTTTTCCTTTTCGTTTTTCTGTTACTTAGAGAAGGTTTCTAGCTACAAAATAGCGTATTTTTATGTGAAAAATCGTAATTTTGACTTTAAACAATTACCTAAAATAATTAAAATTTAAAGAAATCATAGAAAAAAACGTTGATGTTACAAGCCATATCCCGTTATCTAACCGGCTGGTTCGCAAATTACCGATATTGTAACGGGTGATTTTTTAAGAGCTTGAGAACTTTTTTAAACAATAAAACGCATAAAATTTGCAAAATCTCATCGGTTCTTTATTTTAAACGTTAGATTGGTACATGACATTTACTTTTTGAAGATAATTTCATTTAAATGTTGACCGCGGCTGCGTCTTAGGTGGTCCATTCGGAAAATCCGCTTTTTTATCGACAAATTTTGTTCAGCGATGAGGCTCATTTCTGGTTGAATGGCTACGTAAATAAGCAAAATTGCCGCATTTGGAGTGAAGAGCAACCAGAAGCCGTTCAAGAACTGCCCATGCATCCCGAAAAATGCACTGTTTGGTGTGGTTTGTACGCTGGTGGAATCATTGGACCGTATTTTTTCAAAGATGCTGTTGGACGCAACGTTACAGTGAATGGCGATCGCTATCGTTCGATGCTAACAAACTTTTGGTTGCCAAAAATGGAAGTACTGAACTTGGTTGACATGTGGTTTCAACAAGATGGCGCTACATGCCACACAGCTCGCGATTCTTTGGCCATTTTGAGGGAAAACTTCGGAGAACAATTCATCTCAAGAAATGGACCGGTAAGTTGGCCACCAAGATCATGCGATTTGACGCCTTTAGACTATTTTTTTGTGGGGCTACGTCAAGTCTAAAGTCTACAGAAATAAGCCAGTAACTATTCCAGCTTTGGAAGACAACATTTCCGAAGAAATTCGGGCTATTCCGGCCGAAATGCTCGAAAAAGTTGCCCAAAATTGGACTTTCCGAATGGACCACCTAAGACGCAGCCGCGGTCAACATTTAAATGAAATTATCTTCAAAAAGTAAATGTCATGTACCAATCTAACGTTTAAAATAAAGAACCGATGAGATTTTGCAAATTTTATGCGTTTTATTGTTTAAAAAAGTTCTCAAGCTCTTAAAAAATCACCCTGTACAATTCGTAGTTGAAACCAGACGAGTAGATTTATTACATTCTTTGCCGAAATCAACTGGCAATATCAATTTTATAAATACATGATTAATGTCGCCGAACCAAGTGTAATTTTTCCGTTTCAAAAAATTGAAAATATGTTGTTGAACAGAACTTAGGAAGTTCACTCAAGGCTACAATGTAACAAACTTAAAAGCAGGTTTCAATGCTTAAAAAAACATTTCCAATTAATGTTGAGAACGACTGACTGTAGGTAAATTGAAAAGTGCCGTTTCATACATGCCGACGACCCTATCAATCAAAAACACCCAATTGTTTCCCAGAAAGCACGGACAAAACCTGACCGCGCGTCGGAAAATCCAATTACATGCTTTGTTAGGGAGATTTTTTGCACCGGTCAATTCGCGTTGTTTTCCCGCTTTATTGCATGCCCTAACAACAATCTGACCGATGTAATCCTGAAGCATAATAAAAACATCAACTATCCCGACGGGCTGTGGCTTTTTCTCCACCTTCCGTGACCACGCAATTCGGTCTAGTAACAGACGCACCGAGGGGGGGTGAGGGAGGTTTGGTCTCACCTCATCTCAACTCAACGCAGACGATATCAGGAGGCAATTTGTGTTCGTCGCGCTACGTTTCTCGAGTCAGAGTCGGATCCCGTGTAGAAGATTTCCCGACCGAGGACTGCCTCACCGCCGGACATAAATGATTGTGCTAATGACGTGCCTAAATAGCGCCCACTCGATTACAGTTCAACCGAGCACGTAAACATTAATTTCTCGCTCGACACCTGAGCCAAACGGCGATGATACTAACGGATTATGGCACTACGAAAGGGGCGGGTACTTGACGTCACATAAAAGTGGTACGGTGTGGTAGCGTAACTCACCAAGCCGCACTTGGAATCCAGTTCAGTGTGCAATCATAGAAGATGTGTTTGAAGGCTGGAAAATTGTTACTGCTTCATGAAGTGAACTACTCTCCTAGAATCACAGGATTTATACTGCTATATCGTATAACATAACTGTATCATAACTGTAACGTATCGTTTGCAAACAAGAGGACTGAAAATTCTTAGAACATCACTACGTTATGATCAAACTTTAAATTTTCACCATATCTCATTGTGGTTCTCGTCTAGATCAGAGTCAATTTGTTCTGCAAATCAGAAGGATTGATTGATCATTATTTAAAAAAACGTGCCTTATCCACCTAGCAGTGAAATGATACCTTTTCTATCAGTTCGCATGTTATTTTATGAGCCGTCACTAAGAATGACATTATAAACCCTGTACTTTCGGAACTGCAAGTTGGGTCGAAAAGAGAAATACAATTGTGCTTTCGAATCTAAACGTGTAATAATAGATTGAGCATTCCTTAAGATGTCGAAGTGAGTTCCACATTATAGTTTTCGGTTTTTTTACAGTATTTCCAGAATTCAGGGACCAACATAACAACAAAACGGCTAGTATAGCGGTGAATTATTATGACGAATGAATTTGAATAATTTTGAGCCCAACTTTTAAATTTTTCTGTGTATTGTCATCTTCCATAACAGTTAAAATTTTAAAAACTCATCACTCTTAACCGGAAGTTGAAATTGGACAAAACACACCAATTTTGTAAGTCTTTTAATTTAGATTTTTGTTTATGAAATTGAATGTGGCCTTCTTTGAGAATACGATTGAGCAGAATTCGAAAATCGGTGTAACCAAAGTCAGTTGAACTCTCCTAAGAGATTGTGAACCATTTCATTTGATTCAAAATTTTTGAAAATCGGTGAAGCCATCTTTGAGAAATCGTAGTGCGTTCCAAATTAATTAGTTGGATTTCTTCCAGGATCGAAAACCGATTTCCGATAAACCGAAATTAGTTTATTTGGTCATCCAAATCAACAAATCCGATAAACCCGATTAATTTATGTGAAATTCACATTTTTATACTAATTACCATCACTGTCTTCCACCATCCATTTTTTTATCACTAACTAGCTGACCCATCGCACTTCGTCTCGCCCAAAAATTATTTGTTCGAATTTATGTTTTCGAACAGCAGAATTGTCAAACGACTAAGTGATTCCTCTCCAATATTTTTCTGATTACTTAACCAACAATCAACGGAATGTGACGCAAAATGAAGCGAATGCACAGATTGTCATCTCATCCTTTGAGTCAACAATGCACTGAATAGAGAACCCTCTCTAATGGTTTCGATATAATGCATATGAGGTGCCACGTTTGCTCTTTCAGATATAATTTTTACAATCCGTTATTTAAATAGATAAAAAGAGCAGCATTTTGTATTGAACCAGAATTTTGTATTGAAAAAAATAACATAATGTTGGAGAGTTTCTTATGTAGAGTTGCTTATTCGGTAGAGTACGACCAATTTACAATCTGTATTAACCTAAGTAACCAAAAGTTCGTAAAAAAGAAAAATGATTTGCTTGAGTAGCATACAAAACTAATGAATAGCATTCTAAACAGTCCGTTTTAAAAAAAATATTCATACTTGAATGTGAACTTTTTATGTACGTTCAAGTTGCCAAAAAGTCCATGAGTACTGTGAAGCAGTAAGAAAATTAATATTTTTTTGATACTGTGGATTTTTTTGGTGGGTTGGAGAGACTTCGCTTCAATTTCAATTCAATATTGATTTTACCAATTTGAACATATTTCACAGAATTTAAAATATAAAATTCGAGTCTTAATTCATTATGGTAATCATTCAAGTTTCCACGATAACTGCTGTCAAACCTTTTGTTTGAAGCCAGTTTCGAACCTAGTTTCAACGTTGTTGAACTTAAAATCGAGTCAGTTTCGAACCTGGTTTTTATATCAGGTTTGCTCAAATCCCTGTTGCTAAGTGCGAAAGAAACACAGTTTCGTGAAAAGTGTTTGTTCGATGAAACTACCCTGGGTCAGTTTCAGTTTTCTCAAGCGAAAATGACCTAAGAAAATTTTATTACTGTTCATCCTTATCGCTTCTACAGCACCATCTTTTTAATTTCGCAATAATTTCGATACCCAATTAAGCACGTGGCTCGAAATGACAAATCGCATGTATCAAGTATGCATGTGAAATCTCAACACAAAACATCTCGTTGTGCACCAAACAAATTTGTCAACGATCTAGTATTCTTTCCTTCGATACCCAAGCACTTATGCAACTCGTTGCGCGCCGAACATCAATCGTAGATCTAGCAATCATTGACGAGTTTTTCAGTGGAAAATTCCACTCACCATACAAAACAACTTTATGGATTTTTCCCACTTTTCCGGCAAGTTTTCCTATTTTTTTGATGTACGAACCCGGTATGGTTAAAAACTGATCAAACAAAAAAAGAATCATGTAAATCCGTCCATCCGTTCTTACGTGATGCGATTACAAAAAATGATCTCTTCATTTTTATATATATACTAGCTGACCCGTCGAACTTCGTCTCGCCTGAAATTATTTTTTTAAATTTGTGTTTTCGAACAGCAGAGTTGCCAAACGTTAATGTTTCTTTCCATTATTTTACTGATTACTTGGCTTACAATAAACGAATTACGACAAATTCATATCCAACACAATAACTTCGTCCCGAAGAAGAAATATCATCAAGAATTATTGTGGATATGTTCAATGCTTTTGTTACGCAAAAACTAAACAAATGCACCGTTTGCCATCTCATCCTTCGAGTCAGTGTATTGAACAGAGATTGTAGATCTCTTTCAAACTAAAGATTTGACATGTGGGATGATGGATTGGGTTGAATCATATCTGACTGGTCGTAGTATGACCGTGAGAATTGGCGACTGCGTTACTCCATCATTCATCGTGAGCTCTGGTGTTCCTCAGGGAAGCCATCTAGGACCATTCATATTTCTGCTATATCTAAATGATCTGAATTTCGCATTGCAATGCATGAAGCCATCATTCGCCGACGAATTCAAACTGTTTCATCTCATCAAATATCTGAAAGACTCAAACTTCTTGCAGTCACAGTTGGATGTATTTTCTAAGTGGTGCAACGTCAACAGAATGGTTATTAACGCCTTCAAATGCTTCGTTATCATGTCATCATCGATCATGTATGATTACACTATTTCGCAAGCTGTACTAAAACGGGAGACATCAATTAGGGATCTAGGAGTGTTATTGGATTCAAAACTTAGTTTCAAATATCACATAGAATATACCCTCTCTAAAGCATTAAAGATGCTAGGATTCATCTTTCGCATCTCAAAAAATTTCAATAACATATACTGCCTGAAATCGTTATATTGCGCTCTAGTTCGCGAGTATGCTGTTGTTGTTTGGGCACCATATTATCAAACAGATAAGCTACGCATTGAAACTGTTCAGTACAAGTTCATTCGTTTTGATTTGCGTCGCCCTGGAGAGATCCATTTAATCTTCCAAGCTACGAAAATCGTTGTAGACATACACTTCGATACACAAAAAGCTGTTTTCGTCGCGGACCTCATCCAATCTCGAATTGATAGTGAAGATCGCCTACAACAGCTAAGTTTTGACATTCTTCGGCGTAATTTGCGGTTTAATCCCTTTCTCAGAATTCCTCGTGCTAGAACTAACTATGGGTTCATTGAACCGTTTTCGAGTATATGTCGAGTATACTTGCTCTAATGGATTTAATTTAAATTTATCTCGTAACGCCATTAAAACCCGTTTTCTCCAAATATTTTCCCGCTAGTTTTATTAGGATAATTAGACAATATGAATAGTTGTTAGTTAGCTTTGTAGTTTAAATAAGGGTAATTTAAGATTTCGTTATGTATCATTTGGTCAAATGTTATTTGTTGATACAAAAGATGAGAAGGTTTTATGCCTGCTGGAGAAGGAGAACCAAAATCTCAGCTCCAGCAGGCTTTTCCCTTGCTCCTAAAGAAACAAATAAATAAATTAACAGATGGATGAAAAAGAGATGACCAAGATAATTACTTTAAATTGACCCCACAAATTTCCAAAAGCAGCCCTCGGGGATTGTTGTTTATCATTGAATATTAAGACTTATTTGTACTGAAGACGTTTAAAATTTAATAGCAAATCCTTAGGGATTATCGAAAGTAATAAACTAATTTTGAACGGTTGTCCATAACCTACTTCACCGCTAGTGATATTACTTAGTCGTGTTCGATGAATGTTCGTAGCAGGTTGATGACAGGATCAATTTTAGATTAACGAATTAGCGATAAAATGAAAAATACTTGGACATTCGAAAGTTCAAATTACCCTTTTATTAAATATTGTGTCCATTAACTTTGACATGAACGCTATATTCGTTCAAGAATTGTATCAAAAGGCCTCTCATTCGTCGAGCCACCACATCGGTTTGCTTAGTATTCAGTCCTGAGAATCAATATTCTGTTCTAGCGGAGTGAACATGAGGAGTGAGTATACCAGTATTCTTCTTATCGTTAAAGCCAATGTATAAAACAGCAGATCTCACAACTAATGCTTCTTACATGCCACGATTTCTCCTTCAGATATGATATTCACGATTCGCATATGGTAATTCGTCAAGTAATCCAAAGTTCGGAAAATGAAATGATTTGGCTTAAGCAGCTTACAAATGTCATGAATACCATCTGTTTTGAAGTAAACAAACTCTTGAAAACTCACTCGAATCGGCTGAACAAACGTCAGCATGCTAAATGCAAGGAAAATATTTTCATCTGAACTCATTATTTCAACAGCAGAATCCTATCATTGATACGTAATCGTTACATAATTTGATTTGTTCAACTCACGCCCACGATGGCCAACATAATTCATCTAACTACATCTACTGGTAAATGACATTAGAACTTATGTTTCTGTTTACGGTATAGCTAAAACAGTCATTTGGCAAGTAATGATTTTGATACCCTATTAGGTACGTGTTTCCAAATGACGAATCAATCATGCATGTAAAATCTCCACCCAAATCTACTCGTTGCGCGCCAAACGATTTTCCAAAGATCTAGTATTCTTTTCTTCAACGGCGAAATACTGAGCATCTCCTTGCGCGCCAAACATCAATTGTAGATCTAGCAATCATTGGCGACTTTTTCAGTGGAAAATTCCATTGTCCATACAAAATAACTTTATTGGTTTTTCCCACTTTTCCGGTAAGTTTTCCTAATTTTTTTGATGTACGAACCCGGTGGGGGTAAAAACTGATCAAACAAAAAAAAAAAGCATCTCAATCCGTCCATCCGTTCTTACGTGATGCGATTACAAAGAATGATCTCTGCATTTTTATATATATATAGATAGATAGATAGATAGATGAGATCTACATTCCGATTCTAACCTCGTCGTTTTTTCTGTCTTCCACCATCTTTTGATAACTAATTAGATCTACATGCTGATTTTAACCCCGTCGTTCGTTTACGCTCGTTTAGCACCCCCTCCACCAACCCTTGTATTCCATTTACCTAACCACTTTTCTCCTCTCTCTCACCTTTTAAGTAAGAGCACTATTACAGACCTGTTATGCTTGGTGTCATCAACTGGCTATAGTGTTATACATTTAGTTTTAACTGTTAGTTTTAATTGTAGTATTAAGCCTAAATGTATATGTTGAATCATTGTAATCTTATGATACAAATGATGAGGAGGTTTTATGCCTGCTGGATAAAGAGATTTCTAAGTTTCATCTCCCCCGGGCTTTTCCTGCTCCCAAATAAATGAATAAATAAATAAATAGTCTCACTTCTAGGTGGAATAATGACAACTTTAATTCTATCAAGAGAAGGGGAACTGGGTTTTAGAATAATTGGGACCACTGTGCACTGGAATAGAGGGAAAAGTCACTTACACAATAATATCGATATCTCCGTTAAAAATGGACGGATTTGAACAATCTATGCCCGATCATATTCACACAACAAAATCATAACACAAGTATATCAACAGTTGATATGTATAACAATTCGTGTTATTTTGAGATATTTCACAAATGAAAACAGTTGAAAGCTAAAACTCATGATAACAATATAATAACAAAATCAGTTATGATGTCTAATTTTCATTTGCAAGACTCATGATAAAGTTCATTAATTGGAAAAATGAGTTCTTCCGTTGCTTCATATCGAAATACACTTATCAAAATTTCAAAGAACTAAAAGAAGAAACCAGATCACTAAATAAATTATTCATTTAATAATCAAAATCATTCAACAATTTTAGATTGGAACGATGTGAAAAGTTGGCTGTGATATAGTTTTTCTGTGGTAAATTTGCTGTCTAATTTATTACAACTATTGTTACAAATTCCTGTCGGACTTCTCTACTTATATAAAATTAAATAATAATTGTGATACAAAAGTTTCAAAATCTGTTACGATTTTGTTCCCGCTAGAGTTTTTTTTGTTATGTTTTTTGTTATTTTAACAGCTTACCAGCCAAAAATATTTCAAAATTTAATACAAAATATTTCTGGAACAAACTACTCCAGTTGTTATAATTCTGTTATTACCATCTGATCGGGTGGTTTGTTGAAAAGTTTTTACCGTGCGGAATCTAAGTCTAAAACATATTCTGTTTTCAAGGTCAATTGTAACAGATATTGTCAAAAAAATTTTAACATAAAACTTCGTATAACTCAAAGAGTAAACATACGATCTCAAGCCCATTCAATAGCGTTCAGGGTGACGGGAAGACCATTCATTTGCGACTAGTTTGATCTAAATCGGTCCAGTCATCTCTGAGATCTCGACCTCTTTGTTGACAACACACATACAGACACGAACATTTGCTCAGTTCGTCGAGCTGAATCGATTGGTATATGACACTCGGCTCTCCGGACCTCGGAAAATTTTTCTAAAGTTTGAGCGAATTCTATACCTGTTTCTTATTTTTATTAAAAAGGTAAAACAAGCTTACCTTCTATGGAATTGGAGAAATAAATCGGATATATGTATAACGATTGTTTTTACATTTCAAACGAAATATTTATTCCGTATACGAATTGTCGCTGTCTTTGTTAACTTATAACCCGACTAAAACCAATTTAATTTATGAATCGTCGTTACGTTAAGTAATTGTTCAGAACGACTTGAAAATATGGTTTTTTTTGCTCTGTTCAACAGGTTTACATTAAAATATATTTATGAATGTTTAGGAAGCCAATATTACGTCAACAATTGATGGTTATAAAGTTAGTGATTTCATTCTTACAAGCCGATTCAAACTGTGCGATTAGTCGATTACGTCACTTATACTATTATATCTCCAGAGCCGGAAGTGACAAACTATTTGGTTTTTGACCCATTTGATCCACAATTCAATAATAGCTTTCAAACGAGCCTGGACTTGTTAACATTGGTTCAACCATCAACGGTTTACAGAATAAATACGAATTTAATTTAGTTTACATGTTTAGATTATTTGCGAATGGTAAAATTAACATTTGAATTCTTTCATAATCATTTATGTTTTTAGCTCTTCTCAAATTTTTTTTACATTGCAAAATTTCTTGAAATTCATCCATTAACTGAAAGTTGATTTCAACGTTACTTATAAGATCAATTTTACGAACAACCTCAATATGCACTCCTGGAAAATATAATATTATAATAAAAATGCTCAAGATAGAGAACATACAAAATCTTATTAATTTTATTAACAGTGAATCGATTCGCGAGAATTGTTTTGATCGAGAAGTTTGAATCAGTAACCGATAAACTCAGAAATAGCGTAATTTGAACCTTCGGTAAAGAGCGTCGATAATCTTCGGTAAATACTATAGTAACAATACTAGGCTGTCGGTATGCCAACTCAAACGCGCCATTCAAACGCTGCGCCTGCTGTATGTTTGAGACATGCTGATAATGCTGCGCTCCTTTTACTTCACTTACTGAATCTAATTCATGCTAAATAGCGTTTTATTGGGTTTAATCTAAATAGTGCAGTGTAATCTGGAATCACCATTTGGAATGTGAAAAAATATATTGTTTTTCATATTGTTTATCTCAGTCAATATTTTCCAGTTGAGATTCAGTTGCGAATTTATTCAGTGGAGATGTTTGGATTGATAAAAACATTATAATTAAATGTTTCACGAATCTCTTATGTGTCGAACTGAAACAGTAGTGGAAATTCAGCATCAAAATATCATTGCAGACTCTTCTCCCTTTCGATTATCCCCTTAGCGATATTTCTGTAGATAAAAGTTTGCCATCAAGATTCGCTGACACAAAAAGTCACTTCGAGTACTTCGAGACTCAGTGTTTTGTGGATGCTTGTTTCAGGATTGAAAATCTCAGAAATGATTTTTTCAGTCAATGAGTTTTTTTTTAGAAAATCTCATGAGCTGATTTTGCCACGAGTGATAATGAAATGAACTTTTTCTGATTATGATTTTTTCAACACAGGACACCACTCGACAACAATGTGGAGCATGGATTGTAAACTTCAATGCTCCGCACGGACAAATACAGTGTCAGATCATCGGCATAAACTAACTTCACACCATCATCCAATGTCACATCGCTCAAAATATAATGAAAAGCAAAGACCCTAAATAACTGCCTTGTGGAACACGAGATATTGGTTAATGAATAGGGAACGAATAATCCCAATTTAACGCGAAGTATATAGGACTGCAACCAAGAGATAAATCTGTCAGAGGCGTCGAGTTTACTTAATTTCCGAAGAAGCACTTGAGATTCTATCCGGTAAAACGAACCTTCAGATCGGTTCATATTGCGTCCAACTGTCTTCTAGCTTCAATTTGTTTGATAGCATGTGAGGTTAGTTGTTACCGATCTGCCTGGTCAGTAGCCATGTTGATTTTTGGAGATGATACCTAGTACTGCATGAAGAAGAACATAACTAGTAATGATTTCAAACAATTTAGAAGCGTCAAACACGCTGGTAAATAAAATGAAAAAATGAAGATTCCAGTGTCCACACCGTCGACAAATGAATCCATTTTTACGCGTATAATATCGAAGTAATATTTTAGAATCATCAAGTTAAATGTGGTAAATCCATAATCAAATAACCGAGATACAAGCGCTCCGAATTGGGCCCGAAAAATCTTTCGCCTTCAAATCTATTGAAGAATCTAACCAGCTCGTTTGCGATCGCACGTTCCGTGTTTTAATACTGGGCACTGGGCAATGCTTTCAAATCTGATGAATTTTGGAGTTAGAAATTGATTGATAAATTATAATCGAAATTAATTTTATTTGTCTAATTGCTCATGTTTTATCACCGGAATCAAATCTGAATCTGAAGTGATAATTTCAAATTAGTTCCGGGACGTAGGACAGTTTTAAATCATACGTTCAATGACCGCCCATGAATAATTATTTTTTACCCATATTTGTAAGGTTTCACTACCTGCATTAGTTCAAACTTAAGTAAATTAAAAAAAATTGTCTCAAATTTGCTAAGTTCATGGGATATCACCATCACGCTAAAAACGTGGTAAAAACGCTGATTCGATTATGCAATAGCTAATTAATATTTAATATACGAAGCAAACAAGGTGTGCAACAGACGGAAAATTGCACCGGCACATCGCACACAGTGCAAAAGCGGTTATTCGGTGAGCGAACGCATTTACTTTTCATTCCCACGAAACCATCGAAGCCTACTCTACGGATTTATCCGCAGATCTAAAAAATTCGGATCTACGGATGAACCTAATGACACGTATATTATTCCTTTATAAATATCAAGATTTCTCGTTATTTCTCTATATCTTCATAATTTTTTTGGTTAGCTAATTAGAAAAGCAATTATGCATCTATTTGCTTTGGAAGCCTGCATTCATGGCTTAGAGCTCCAAGCTGTTAGTTTTATGTAAATATACAAGTATAAGTACACATACCAAATCTACGGAATCGACCTCAGAGAAACCTGGCATCACTTATCAACAGCATGACATCATTATAGCATGCTGTGATTGGCTCGTGAAAACATAGGTCAATTCAAACCGATTTTCCAATGGTGTAATATTGAAATGCAAAAACGATCTTGCGATACATGTTTAAGTTTAAAGTTTCTGCATCGATTGGCTGTTACATTATTAGTTTTTCGTTGGAGCTGTTAGTAGAATATTGTCACTAATAGCACTGTTGTTGTACCGTTTGATTCTACTACGTCACGTCATTCCACTCTCACAAAGTCACTATTTTCACAGCTACTATTTTCTCAAAAGTGTATCAAACGTTATAATAACAGGTGGCAACTAAAATTTTGGAATTTTTTCTAGGCCTGTATGCTCAACAACAAACGAGCTCAGAAAGAACTAAGAGTGTGTATGTGTTAGCTCTCTTTCTCCTCTTTCTGCTAGTATTTTCTGTTTTGTTCATGCTTGCTCAGTTTTGCCGTCAAAACAAGAAGTATTTCACGAGCGCATTGTACAGTTCTACGAACTGCACAGAAATCTCGGCAAATAGTATACGATGCCCAACAACTGCTCGTAAGGAAGGTAGTGGAAGACCAGCCAAAATTATGGACGCAAAAGGACTTCGTTCTCCTTCTCGTGCCTTCAACAACAAGGATTCACTGAGTCAAAGGGATGCGCAAAAAAGTTCAACTGTTCTCACCAGTACATCTGCAAAACGTTGAAAAGAGTTGGAATAAAGTGCCGAAAGAAGACACGATCCCCGGAATATACTGACGCACAAATTTCAACGCTAAATTCCAAATGCCGCTGGTTGATTAAAAATTTTTCCGGAAAAAGTTTTGTTTTGGACGACAAAAGTTACTTCCCTCTTTCGAAGACGCAGATTCCCGCAAACGATCGATACTATTCAACGGATAGTTCTACTGTACATCCGAACATAAAATATTAGTTTAAACATAAGTTTGAACAGAAAGTGATGCTGTACATTGTCATTTCCGAGAAAGGCATTTCTAAGCCATGGTTCAAGCCATCTGGGTTGGCAATCAATCAAGATGTATACCAGAACGAAAGTTTGTAGAAAGTTTTGATTCCGTTTTTTTTTTTTCAAAAACATCATGCTGATGGACAATACGTGTTTTGGCCGGATAAAGCGTCATCGCATTGCGCCAAAAACACAATCGTTCCTGAATACCCATTCGATCCAATTTGTACCCAACAACCACAACCCGATAAATCTACCTCAGTGTCGCCTGATCGAAGAATTCTTCGGAGTTTTGTGCTCCTTGGTGTACAAAAATAACTGAAGAGCCACGAGTTGCCAGCAGTTGATTGGTAGAATCAAGAGATGCATTCGCAAAGTTGACATGAAGGCCGTACAACGCTCCTGTTCCGACATCAAACGGAAGCTTCGCCGAACATCTGAATACGGACCGTTTATAAATGTTCACTAATTTTTTTCAACGATGAACAATGTATCTTTAATTTCAATAAATCAGATCTTCTCCAAGTAAGTTTGTCTTTTATTGACAGCTTGAGAAAGAAATTCCAAAATTTTAGTTGCCACCCGTTACAGATACGTATTTCGAATATTATTTATATTCGTCATCAGTGTATCAGGTTTTTAAGATTTATTCATATAATTTCATATAAACATAAATATCATAAATTCATATTATTCATCTAAATCTTAAAAACCTGATACACTGATGAAGAGTATAAATAATATTCGGAATATGTATCTGTATTATAACTTTTGATATACTTTTGTGAAAATAGTGATTTTGTGAGAGTGTAATGGCGTGACATAGTAGAATTAAACGGACAATATTAAATTGACAATATGACAATAACAGTACTATTAGTTAAATTATTTAAATCCATAAACAAATTACTCAGGTGATACGGCTATTTTTGCATTTCCTAATTGACATCAGGTCCCGTACAGTAAAGAGCAAGGCAGTTTGAATGCCAAAAGCACCGCGTTTCATTAGTTACATCACTTATACCATTATATCTCCGGACCCGGAGACAGTCATTTCATCATTAAAATTGATTAAGGACTCAATAGTAATAATTAAAGGATTTTGGTGTCTCATGAGTACTGATGAGTCAAAGACGAAACGTAATAATAATAAGAACGGTTATGTGCCCTAGCACAAAATTTGTCTAACCCCTAAATAGTTTTAATAATTATACATTTCGCAATCAGCTCATCAGCGCATTGGCAGATTATGTTGAAATGCTAATGCCACCTCGCGAATCAACATATTCCGCTAAGCAGACGTAATGTATTTGCGGACAGCAGAACAGCGATATCTTTTGTTCTTTCGGCACGTCAGGATAAACATTACACTCCAGTGCAAACAAGTGATTTGTGAGTAGCAAATATTTTACGTCTGCTTAGCGGATTATGGTGATCCGCGAGATGGCATAAGCAGTTCAACATAATCTGCTAATGCCCTAATGAGCTGAATGCGAAACGGCAAATAATGAATTTAATTGTAGCCTTGAAACAAACATAGACTTGACAAAATCAGCTAAGCCATCTCTGAGAAAATGAGAGGTAAAAACAATGCATTTTGTCGGTTACGTCATTTATACCATATCATACGCAGAAGTAACTCGAGCGTAGGCTATCGCTATGCCAACTCAAACGCGCCATTGAAACGCTGCGCCTGCTGTGTGTTTGAAACATGCTGATAATGCTGCGTTCCTGTTACTTCTATAAATCAATCAATTTTATTGGGTTTAATCTAAATGGTGCAGTGTAATCTGGAATTAAATCAGCCTTTCGTCGCTACAATCACTATTTAGAATGTGACAAAAATATATTTTTGTTCATATTGTTCATCGCAGTCAATATTTCTCAGTTGAGATCCAGTTGCGAATTTATTCAGTAGAGATGTTTGGATTGATTAAAATATATGTCGAACTGAAGCGTAGTGGAAATTCAGCATCAAAATATCATCGGAGACTCTTCTCCTTCTTCTCCCTAGTTAAAATCGGTTCAGTCATGAATGGTAAAAAAACAAACGCTTGCAACATGCGACATTTTTACAATCTTCAAACTAAAATCGGTCAAACATTTGATATCTCTCGAGTAACAAACGCGCTCGATTGCAAAATTCCAGGATATTCGCTCACGCGAACAGAGCTTGTTGGAGAACTTGGTGTGATCCTGGATCGCGAAATGACTTTCAAACTTTACTATGGGTATACTATTTGTGCAGTGTGAATTTCACTTTACATCCGCAATCAGGTACTGGTCATTTAGGAATTTGGCTGAAAACCGTTTTTGTACTTTGGAAACATAATCAATTTCATTATTCTTTACGTTTCGTCTTCGACTCGGCAGTGCAGAGCAGTTCAATTTGAACTGCTTAGTGCAACAACTTAAGTAGTTCAATTTAAACCACTAAATAGACGTGGTTCACGTTAGCATTGGAGCAAAAGACTTCGGAAAGTGAACAACGACAAAGAAAATTCTACAAATCAGCCCTTCTAACGGCTATAAATGTTAACCAAAGAACGAGAAGATTTATTCAACTGTTGACATATGCAAATTGGAAGTGAAAATAATCAGTTTGGTGATCCATTCGTAGTGAGAACTTCGCACCAAACGAGTGCAAATAAAGCTAACATCGAGCTACTTTGCGACGAGAAAAATGCATTAAGGGCTGAGGCCAGTAGGTCGCGTATAACCACGTGTCTCGGTCTGCGTATTACATTGCTCTCTCGCATGGGCCGGGAGACCAGCAAAGTTTCGATATTTTCGGTTACAAGTTTGCGTAAAATGTGTCTGTTTTCAATAAAGCTACCACTTGTCTGGCAGCCTTGCTGAGCCGATTTTATTTTTCTCTCATGTTTCGTTACGTTATGAGGGAACTGGAGCAGAAAAAAATGGCGCCGCCATAGAAATCGACTTACCTTCACAAAAATAACATTTACTTCATTTTTATAGCGACAACATATATGTTTCACCTTTTTTATATATATAAAAATAGGTATAGAATTCGCTCAAACTTTAGAAAAATTTTCCGAGGCCCGGAGGGCCGAATGTCATATACCAATCGATTCAGCTCGACGAACTGAACAAATGTCTGTGTGTGTGTGTGTGTGTGGGTGTGTATGTGTGTGTGTCTGTATGTGTGTTGTCAACTAAGAGGTCGAGATCTCAGAGATGGCTGAACCGATTTTGATCAAACTAGTCGCAAATGAAAGGCCTCCCCGTCACCCAGAACGCTATTGAATGGTTTTGAGATCGGATGTTTACTTTTTGAGTTATACGAAGTTTTATGTCAAAATTTTCAGTTTTTTGACAGTATCTGTCACACTTGACCTTGAAAACAGAATATGTTTGTAGACTTAGATTCCACACGGTAATAGCTATCCATAGATTGTTAAAATCCGTCCATTTTCAACGGAGATATCGACATTTTTGTATAAGCGACTTTTCCCCCTATTCCAGCAGTAGGAGTTTTGAGCGCTGTATGACAAAGCAATGCTTGGGAGCAACGTAAAACACGATTTTTATACTGTTACATACAATTGTTTCTAAGTACTAAAAATACTGTGTACAGCATCCTTTTTCATGACAATTTACCTCGGACCGATTTTAGCACGGTTAGTTTTTGGCAACATAATCTTTCGAATATGGCATATGTAAACCAGATGATATCAGCATTTTCGAGTTGACAGTAATTTCATAATTATATTGATTTAAACTACTTACAGCAATAAATGCTGGAAAAACATAACTTCCATATACCATACGACTCAGTTAGTCGAGATCAGCAAATGCGTGGATGACAAATAATTTCACTTAATTTCCTCGGAGATGGCTAAACCGTTTTCTACAAACTCAGATTCATATGAAAAGTAATATACCCCCAAACAAGGTTCCTGAATTACGTTTGGATCCGACTTCTGATTGCGGAATCACAGGATGATATGTGAAACGAAACTAAAATAATGCAACTCATTTTTCTCGTAGATGGCTGAACCGATCTAAGATTCAAATGAAATCTAAGAATCATCTGTGATTCAAATGAGACCTCCTGTAAACCATCTTACTTTTTAGTCAGATTCGACTTCTGGTTTAGGATTTCTCAAAGATGTCTTCACACTTCTCAGGTGAATTTAACTGATTTCGACTACACCGATGTTAGAATTCCGGTTCCAGTATCGAATCGTTTCTCAAAGCTCAATCATTTTCTCAAAAAGGCCAAATCGAACATCAAAAACAAAAATTCAAATTAAAGGACTTAAGGTTCCATACAAAATTGGTGAATTTTATCTGATTCTGAAATTACAGATGATGAGTTTTTAATATTCATACCGATATAGAAGAAATTGTTTGGCGTATTAATTGGGAATCATGTTGGGTTATGCTAGTTCCTGAATACCGGCTCTGAAAGTACCGCAAATAATGACGAGAAACTGTTAAGTGGAACTTACTTCGATATCTAATGGAATGTTCAATCGATTGTCACACGTTAAGATTGAAATTCGATACGATTTGCAGTTTCGACATTACAGGGTAATGAGTGATTAAAATCTCAATTTGCCGTTTAAAACGACGATAATTAAAATAATGTCATGAGAACTAAAACACCTAAGAATATCCATGCAAAAAACACATGCGGATTGATAAAAAAAGGTATCATCTCACTGATAGGTGGATTAATCACGTTTTTTTTATGAACCAATCGCTTCGAAATTAAATTATCTAGATATTGTCAGGGTAGATCTAGATCTAGACATTGTCAGGGTGATCCATGCTTTCGAAGGCGAGATATTCAATGAATAAGTTAAAAGACGGCGTTTTCAGCTATGCTGTTCCTTCAGAAAAAAGACTTTATCGACCGCTAAAGTCAATGGATCATTCTAAAACTTTCACAGAATAATCTAAAATAATTTTCTGAGAGATTGTCATTTGAGTTTTTTGATATTCGTCACCGTTTCTGAGAAAATCAGATTTGAAGCGTGAAAATAGCCTTCTAAATTACCCTAAAACACACTGGCCTCAGACCTCAGACTGTATCGATTTAAAAGCGTTTTCAGGATATGCAAGTGGTGCCCGATATTTCATTGTTCAATACATCTGCTTTAACCTGAGGGGAAATTATTCTTATTTACGTCAATCCGGTAAAGTCTCTGACATTACCCAGGGCGCTTTTCTTCTAAATTCGGATCAAAGCTGATTACATTTGTAGATTATATTAGAAGTTCCGTCAAAATCTTTCAAAATTTTACTCAAAAGCATTTTACTTCATAAGTTATGTAAATTGCTGACCAAACCAAGTTTTTTGTTTGCATTCAAAAGTCGACGAAAAGGCATCCCACAGTAATATAAGTAAGGCATCATTACACCACTAGGTGTAATAATACAGATTTTTCCTGTATTTAATAAACGCATGGTTTATGTTGGTGAAAAGATTTAGGTTTCAACCATAAATTTAAATGAATTTAGAATGTGCAAAATAAAATTGCATCCTGATGAAGTACTTGCGTTGGACATCATGAAAAAAGGGGTAAGGATCAAGCATTAATTAAAGATTTAGAGCACGATTGTAGTGTACATGAAAATTTATGCACATGTGATATTTATAAGACCGGAACACGAACATCCCCTTCTTCTGGTCAGGAGGAAACTATCCTGTGTATCAACAGAACCACAAGTATTCGAGTCATTTTCATTATAACACACAAAAGTCGAGTCGAAAGGTCCCTTTTACGTTACATGCGCACATGCTAAATCAAACATATCGAATGTATTAATCTAACATTGAATCGACCATTCCGATCTGATATGATTCCATACATAAATTAAACTGTTTATCTTTTATCCATGGTATGTGGACACTGGACACATGCCATGCCTGACACAAGCCGGTGTAATGTCCGGCGAGGTCAGTGCCTAGGACGTGTCACGTGTCCAATCGATAGTTATTTTCACACATTCCACACTCACACGGGATCAATCAGTCGCCTCCTGCATTCGAATCCAATCATTCGTGTGCCAGAAAACACCCACTGAGACCCGATGCTATCGCACACCAGACTAGTTGCGGTCGATCTGTGGTCAAAATTGTGCATGATTGATATTCCGTCACAAGGCAGTCAACAAAGCTGCTTGTCAGTACAAGGACAAACAAATATTTTTTAATGGAGAATTTTGTCTCATGGTTTTGACAACGAATCGTTCGTTCACTCAACTGTAGAACGCCACCCAAGGGAAAAAAAACGTAGGAACACCTTACAAAATTACCATATTCGCTTGTACCGTACGGTTAGGCTCAGCCTAATTTATTGTTTACTAGTTGTGTAGTGATCCACTCAATTGCCGTCCCATGCATGCGAGCTGCTACATAGCACTGATGAAAATCTATATCCGTCGTTAATGATATTTAATTCTGTTCGGAACATTAGTTCGGTAAATGAAACAGAGTGTAACAGAGGAAAGAATATGTTATTATATCGTTATTATGAGGACAAAATAATTCTATGCGAGCAGTTTACAATTCTATTCAATAAAACAAAGGTGTGGGGCAAATAATCTACATAATTCTATTGAAACCATCCTTTTTAATCAAATCTAAAGAAATACTTTTGGTTTCTTCTACCCATTCCAAGATTGTTATCCCCGTCAACAAAACAAAAGGCTTTTCGAAAATGTTTTGAAACCTGTTCGGATCTCCTTACGCACGGCTGAGAATCGTTTTATCGCTATGAGCATGTAGAGCTCGAAATACAGTTCAGAGTATTCCACAGCTGGATGATCGGCAAATTGCTATTTAAATATTCATTTACTCTCAAACATTTGGCAAAAACAACCGTGCCTAGAAATGGTGAACCGTTTCGACTCTGGTTAATGTATTGCCGTTACTCTTGCAGGTCATCAAATTTATTATTAATCATAGAGCGTTAAGATTCCAAAAATAAAATTTTATACACAGTGAAGTTCGATTCAATTAATGTCATGAAAATTAGAATATCGCTCTGCCATTTATTTTTTTCACATCGCTATCAATGTTCGGTTCTGGTGGCGTTTCGATAGAAGGCTGCTTAGAAAGCATCCAGTTGAAAGATTAAAAAAAAGTTACGACAAAAAAGGCCAATGATAAACTTTATCGGTAGCTAACGACAAAAACAGATCAGAAAAGCACTGACGAATGAAACAACAGAAATAAAAATTTGCGAAAAAGGTACCGCTACGGGACTCAAAACCGTTACTTTTTCTATTCGAGGGAAATCGTTCTGCCAATCATTCAAGCCGACATATGAAGTACACACAAAAACATTCCAATTGAACAGAATTCAATGAGGCTGCTAGCTGTGTGTGTTTTTGATTGACAGAACGAATTTCCCGAATAGGCAAAGTTGCGGGTTCGAGTCCCGTCTCTGCGGTGACTTTTAGATGATAATAAAAACATTAAACCAGTTCAAAAATAGACGAGTAAAGACTGACCCAGAAAGTATGGACACAACTAAAAACCGCTGCCATTTCGCAATGGTTCAGAATCTGTCAATTTTTATTTCCTGTTGTTTACACTCTTCTCTAACCACTTGTGCAGTTGTTTATTCGTTTTCATTAGTTTGTTTCGAAATGCGTGGACTTTCAGCAGAACAACGTCGAAATATTGTGTACAAATGCTGCACAGAACGCGGACTGTCACTGAGAAAGATAGCAAAAATGAGAAAGATAGCAACTGAAGGTTGGATAAACGTACACGTCAGTTCGGGATGTGGCCAAAAATGTGGGCACTTCGAAGTCAAATGTTCTTCGTGCTAGAGAACGTTTGAATCTTCGAACCTATAAAGAAGCAGAAACAACCAAAACGTCGTCTGAAACAAGAAGCATCGATCAGGCCGAGGGTTCGAAAGCTGTACAATACGATTCTTGCTGGAAATTTGAACTGCATAATCATGGACGACGAAACCTACGTGAAACTCGATTACAATATTATACGGTGCAAGAAGGGCAAGTGTTAAACCAGTCCGAGACATCGATTGAAGTCGAAAAATTTGGTAAGAAAGCTATGGTCTGGCAAGCAATTTGTAGCTGCGGTAAGATTTCGAAATCCTTCATCACCAGTGCTTCAATGAACAGCGAAATATACATCAAGGAACGTTTACAAAACGACTTCTTCCCATGATTCGAAACCACAAGGATCCTGTTGTCTTCTGGCCAGATCTTGCTTCTTGCACTACTCGAAATCAACGGTAGAATGGTATGCTACCAAAAATGTCACTTTCGTCCCAAAAGACATGAATCCACCAAGTTGCCCACAACTTCGACCAATTGAGAAATTTTGGGCATTAACGAAGGCACATCTTAGGAAACATGTCTCGGTAGCAAAAACCATTCAACAGTTCAAAAAAGATTGGAAAAAAGTGTCAAAACTTGTCGCCAAGAAGTCTGTACGGAATTTAATGAGGAACGTTCGCAAGAAGGTGCGCCAGCTAGTCTACAATGGCTACGTAGCAAATGTTGAGAATAATATTCTGCTGTTGTAGTCTAATATTATCAGTATATCGAAAAAATTTGAATATCTAACACTTACAGCGAAATCAAATTGCGTCCATACTTTCTGGGACAGTCTTTATTTTTCGAAAAGTCCATAGTAATCAGACGACAAATAGAGCAATCTCAGGACAATCGAATGGCTTCAATACTCATTTGGGAGTTTTGATACGTCATGGATATCGGTTTGTCCAAAGAATCCGCGTAGGCAAAAGCTATAGAAAAGAGGGAAAACCAAATTTTAGCCAAAATCCAAATGGCTTAAAAGCAAACTTGGAATGATTATCCAGATGATTTCAAATGCAAAAATTTTATAAATTTATGTTTACAACAGGTACAAATTCTATTTAGCTGCAAAGTTAAAAAAAAGGTTTGATTTAGCAAGCAATTTGAGGTTGCCTACAAAAAAAAATTTTCTATACAAATTATTCTGAAATAAATTTTACGAAAATTGTATAATTGTAAAACCTATAGCTCGTGATATTTCGGAGACAAAACGAGCACATTTAAAAGAATTATTTGGAAATTTTATCTGAGTGAATATTAATCATTTTTTCAGTACTGTTATTCTACGGTCGATTTGTTTTTGTTTGAATTCTACGGTCGATTTGTTTTTGTTTTTTTTTATTTGACTCATATTTTGTATTCAAATTCTTTATAACCAAGTACAATTTTCTTCATCAGTTCACAATTTTGACTTCATTCGATTTTTTGAGAAGCGCACATAAAAGTAATCCTTGGAAATTTTCAAAGACATGTGTTTTTTTTAGTTATATGAAGAAACCAGTTGACCCGAGACCCGGATTCTATTCAGATCATCGAGTACGCAAAATGTCTATGTGTATGTATGTGTGTGTGAAAAATATACACTTACTTTTTTCCGAGATGGCCAAATTTTAACAAACTTAGTCTTAAATGAAAGGTACTATTGTCTCACCGATTTTTTTTAAATTTTATGTGGATCGGACTTCTGTTTCCAGAGTTAAAATGGTTATGAGTAAAAAAAATGCAAGTTCAAAATTTTGCCTTCAAAGAAAAAAAGTAAAAATGTACTAATTTCTCATAAGCAATAAATTAATTTCCCTAGTTTACAAGTCTTGTGAGTTGAAGGCCAAACAAACTCACACAGGATATACTGGTTCTCGGAATCCGGTTTCGGAAGTACCGGGAATAGTGGTCGCAATCTTCAAAATGGAACTAACTTACTTTTCTCTGGAACGTCTCAACCATCCGTATTCCTTAAGCCTAAACACAGGGAAACAACAACTCGTTCTTCTGTGAGCATATCTGCTGTGGGACATTTGCAGTGTGAGTTTCGCTTCAAACAAGAGCCACTGCGTCATCCAGCTGCTGGTCGTTTGCATTGGAGAAAAAGAAAACGAAAAAGTGGACAACGATGGGGAGCATTATACAAAATCAGCCGTTCTAATAGCAAATCAGATGCAAAAATCATCAGTTTAGTGCAAACCTAGAATAATTTAATTGGCTTTGTGCACTTTTCGCTGTGCGAATTTCGCACCAAACGAGCGTAAATGAAGCTAGCATTTGGCTGTTTGGCGTTCGAGAAAAATGCTTCGAACAGTGTTTAATATTGTAGAGAATTTCACAAATTGACCTTTCTGAAAGCTACAAATGAATCCCGTACAGCATTTTGAACTTCCTGTCGCTGAAGTGTTGAGATAAATGAAATATTGAAATATATGAGTGATTGCGTCATCATCCAGCTGCTGGTCGTTCGCATTCGAGAAATTACACCGAAAGTGAGCAACGCATAAAAATCAAATTTTCGGCCTTTCTAAGGGTTTCGCCAAAAACAATTCGAATTATTCTTTTTTGAAATATGCAAATCGGAAGTAAAAATAATTCGTTTAGAAAGAGTCTAATAAAATAACCAGTTTAGTGAACCATTCGCAGTGCGAATTGCGCAGTAAACGAATGCGAATAGAACCTAAAATCAGTCGCTTCGAGTTTAAGAAACATCAACTATACTTGACATCTAGAATACAGGACAGACAAGAAATGATGGGTTTTACGCAGATCTTTCGGTTCTTTACAATACTCAACGAACATTTTTGGTACTAAATTCAGATTTAGAACTCGACCATAGAATATGCTGCTGAAATGCAACGTATAGATTCTTTGTAAGACTTGTTTATTTGTTTATTTGGAGCAGGGAAAAGCCCGGTGGAGTCAGATTCTGTCAAATTTGCTCTCCAACAAGCATAAAACCACCTCATCTTTTGCATCAACAGATTACAATCGCCCAAATGATACATTTCACTTGAACATAGTATTTCTAAACTAACTAAAACTAAAACTAATTAGAAAGTAACCTTAGGAACAATTTCTTGACAACGTTTCATGATAGATTAAAGTCGAATAAATTGGAACAGTGGTTGAAGGTTCGGCACATGCTGGAAAAAGGCTCGTTATACCCATAATTAGCTCTAGCATAGGGGATCCTAAGAAAAGAATAGTTTCTAAGATTACGGCGATGGATATCAATCTGTGAATGCTGTAAAAGCTCGGAGCAGTCCATTCTTGATTGAAGGAGATCAGCCACAAAAATAGTCTTGCTCACATCGCAACGAACAGATAACAAATCGAGATCAATCAGTTTGCATGTGGCATGGTAACTTGGAAGGTTCCAAGGGTTTCTCCAAGGAAGCCGACGCAGAGCAAATCGAACAAATTTTCGTTGGATTGCTTCAATGCGTTGGATATTGTTTTGGTAGTGCGGTGACCAGACAACCGAGGCGTATTCAAGCGTAGAGCGAACTAAGGCACAATATAATGCTTTCAAGCAATGTACATCATCAAATTCTTTAGTAACGCAGAAAATGAATCCTAGCAGTTGGAGGCTTTGGAGATAGTAAACTCAATGTGCTCCTTGGAATTTAACTTAGAGTCCAGGAGGACACCAAGGTCCTTCACAGACAATGTAGGTTCCAGAACAATTTGTGAAATATTATAGTTGAAACCGACTACAAACTGTTTGCGACTAAAAAAGATGACGGAGCCCTTTCTGTTGATGTTACACCAGTTATTCAAATTATTCAACTGCTAAGTCATCGGCGAACTATAGTTTCATGCACTTGATCGAAAAATTTGGATCGTTGAGATAAAGTAAAAATATAAACGGTCCAAGGTGACTTCCTTCAGGAACTCCATAGCTAACAGCGAATGGTAAAGTTGTAAAGTCTCCTATTTTCACTATCATTGCGCGACCAGTAAGATATGAGTGAAGCCAATTCAGAAATGACCCGTTAAATCCTAGTCTATTAAAATTGTTATGTGATGATTAATCTTGTGCTTGTCGAACGCTGTGGAGAAATCGGTGTAGATAGAATCTACTATCATGTGCTACGATTATATTTATGTAATGACTTCTTCTAGGTCAAGGCTCAAACTTACAAAGGACTTGGAATGGCGCCCTACTTCCTGGAATACAAACGTAATCATCCGTCATCCAAAGACTTCCCAAGACTCCAAAGCCACTAACGGTCCTTTCATAGGACCGTCCATAAACCACGTAGACTCATTGTGGGGAAGGGGGTTAAGTCTAAAGTCTACGTAGTCTTATAATTATCAAAATATTTCATGAATTTCAGCTTAGATTAGTTGACCGGCCGCGCGTTTTCTTCGATTGATCAAATAACTAGTTGAAATTGCATATGTAAAATACTTATTTCGAAAACTGTCCTAGACTGCCGCCCTACTTCCAAGAATACAAACGCCAAATGGTCCTTTTTAGCACTACGAAATCTTAAACAATCAGACGGTATCTAATCAATAAATGTCTATTCTGAGGTCTCTTTTTATGTGGGGGATAAGTACCCCGTAAAAAATATTAAAGAGTTGTATGCAAGACACGACCGAGCACGATTACATTAAAAATGAAATAATGAATTTCAAAGGTATTCATAATAAATACAAAAATAAAGTTGATGGTGGATGTACTAAACAGCGACAAATTACAAACTTACTCTAATGTTTCATTTCAACATTTTTGAAAATATCCTTTAAATGTAAGTCAATTATGATGATTTCAAAGTTACTTAAAATACCAATTTTGGATACGAACAACCTCAAGATATAAATCTGGACAAA
This sequence comes from Malaya genurostris, assembly GCF_030247185.1. Lineage (NCBI taxonomy): Eukaryota > Metazoa > Arthropoda > Insecta > Diptera > Culicidae > Malaya > Malaya genurostris. The sequence goes on from NC_080571.1 coordinate 69,483,057, forward strand.
AGAAACGATTTTATATCGTAATATTTTTCAAGGCTGAGATCGTACAAACATATTCTTTTTATAAACAGCGATTAGAGAAGATTTTATATATTTTATGATATGACACTTGTTGTTTTGATGTAAATGATAATTTAACTGAAACTGGCGAAGATCCGAGTTTAGTGAGGATTCTAATGATACATGTAAAATCGCAGATCAGTTTCTCTTGAGTTTATATCTAATACTACATTTATTGCATCTGATAATTTTATATATGTGAATCTGTGCAACTTATTTGTACTAAGCTCCGAATCTTTTGAAGCGTTTCCTGGTGGGACAACAGCTTGTTCAAATCGATACTGCATAACGATTTGCATTGCATTGTTTTTGTTACACTTAGTCTGGATCCCTTCTATAAGATCCTTAGTCTGTTCTCTTCTATAAGATTCGAAAACAATTTCTAACTATGCAGTTAGGTAGGTTACACGATTATTGTTTAGTTCAATAATAGGGCTCAAGGAATTGTGCTGAGAGATAGTTCATTGTGTTTAGGAACATTTAATGAAAAACAAGTACCTATAATTATCATCATAACACAACTTTATACTGAATCTATTTGAGCGCCACCGCGTTGTTTGTATGTAAATATAGATTTCAATATGCACACTACCCGTTGAAAAATTAAAACAACTTTTTCAAACCATGTTAAATGAGAAAAATCCATCAACAAATCACCGAGATACGAGGGCTTCAAATTAGGTTCGAAAAACCTGTCGCCGATAGTTCTAAGTTGACCTGCTAGTTACCGGAGAATCAAGATAAGCTATGGGTAAACTAAAGCAGAAATGTATTCGGGCCTATATTTATAGATTCCCTTTTATGCTATAGTTCATACCGCGCAAATCGGACGAGAGTTTGACATCATTCACTGCGACTGTCATTGGCTCTTGAAAACATAGGTCAACTCAATCCAATTTTTCAATGGTATGCAATTGAAATACTTAAATGACGTTACCGCAAAGGTTTAAGTTAAATATTTTCGAATCGATTGGTAGTTAAATTATATAAGTTCATCAACAAATGACTGAGTTATAAGCGTTCAAAATTATGACAGAAAAAGGTTACGCGGTTAGTTTTGCATTTGTTTTTAAACTGACACCCAGCCTCGTACAGTGAAGAGTTAGCAAAAGCGCCAATCCAACGAGCGAACGCATATTTATTCTAGTCATCACCTCACTGGACGAGCTACTTGTTTCATTCACAGTCAAGCATCAACTGAAATCCTATAAATTCCTCTTCACACTACGCAGAATGATGCGGTGTTTTTATGCGTGACGCAAAGCCTCTTATGCAGAACAAGAAAATGACGTCAATTTGGTCAGCTGGGATTGGTGGATGAAAACATAGGTCAATTCTAACCCTTTTTTTCAATAGTATGCTATTGAAATACTGAAACGACGTTGTCATACATGTTTAAGATGAAAGTTTCCGAATCGATTGGTTGTTAAATTATGTCGATCCATCAACAAATGACCGAGTTATTAACGTTCAAAATTATGACGCCAAATGTTTACGCGGCGATTTTTGAAACTTTTAATTGATCCCCGGCCCCGTATAGTGAAGAGTAAGGCATTTTTAATGCCAAAAGCGCAAAAAAGCCATGTAGCTACGGAAATCCACGTAAAAACCACGAAACTGAAGAATTCGTTTTCTTATGCCGGATATCTTAGAAATGCATGAAACTAACAGATCTGGTGTAATCTAAAAACAATTTTTTTTGATATTGTGTTATCTGAAGGAGCGATTGCCCCAAAATGATATCAGGTGTACAACTTTGCTTCCGCCGTTTTTTTCCAAAGTTAAAAGCTTCATTGCGAAAAAGTGCCTACAGATGTATTATTCAAAGTGTTGTCCGTCGTTAGCGACAACTTTCTCCCATCTTTCCGGAAATTTTCGGATCCCGGCTCGAAAAGAGGAGTCGACTTTTGACGCTATCCATGGAGCAACCCATTTTTCCAACTCTTCGGAGGATAGAAAATGTTGATCTGCCAGGCCGTGTGCCATCGAACGGAATAGGTGGAAGTCAGAAGGGGCGACATCTGGTGAATACGGCGAGTGGGGCAAGACATGTCGCTCTTGATATTGTGGCCGCTTTTCTTTTAGCGCGCGACTAAGGCGCATCAGTTGCGTTCGGTAGCGATCTCCTGGGATGGTTTCACCCGGTTTTAAGAGTTCGTAGTAAATTACACTTGGATGATCCCACCAAATAGAAATCATAACCTTGGCGCCGTGAATATTCGGTTTTGCCTTCGACGAAGTAGCATGCCGGGGCTTTCCCCATGATTTTCTGCGTTAAGGATTATCGTATCGAACCACCGGTTACGATTCGATGTAAAACGAATTTGTCTTTGAAGCAGTTGCTTACGATTTTGTCTTTGAAGCAGTTGCTCACATACAAATAGACGGCGCTCGATGTCCCTCGGTTTCAACTCGCACGGCACCCAGTTTCCTTCTTTCTGAATCATACCCAGGGCCTTGAGACGTTTTGAAATGGCTTGCTGACTTACTCCCAACGATTCGGCAAGCTCTTCTTGGGTTTGGCTCGAATCTTCATCAAGCAATGCTTTTAGTTGTTCATCTTTGAAGATTTTTTCTCTTTCACCATCATGTTTGTCTTCGACATCGAAATCACCATTTTTAAAACGTTAAAACCACTCCCGACACGTTCTTTTACTCAGAGCAGCACCACCGAAAGTTTCTGAGAGCATTCGATGCGCTTCAGCTGCATTTTTTTCGAATTGTAACAGAAAAGTAAAACTTCCCGCAAATGGCGAGAATTGGGCACATAAACAGACATTTTCGAGCGTGAATAATACGAAAACAAGAACAACTGTCACTGAAACAGCGATGACAATTCGTTAGGCACTGTACACACTCACTTTAAAGGCATTATCATCTATGTATTTTGACCAGCCTCAGCCTGTACAGCCACCTATCGGAAAACGGCGGAAGCAAAGTTGTACACCTGATAATCAAACTTTTCTTCACTATCCTTCGCTATTTGAACAAAAAATTTTCTATCCAAACCCAAACAAACTGCATTGCGCATAATTTAAACAGCCTAAATATGAAAAAAATATAATATCATTTTCATAATCTGTTCTGTGATTACAGTGCATTATGTCGAACTAAAAAGACACTTTTCATCCCACCTAGTATATCATCGGTGGAGCGAAATGAAAGACTTTCCCGGAAACTTGCTTTGATCACTTCCAAACAGTTCGTGTGATTGAAATTTTAGTAGCCTGAGCGTATCGGAATAGGTTTCAGTTAATAGGAATTTCACATGAAAGGAGTCTTTGGAAATGGTATGAATAATTGTTTGTAAATAGTTTCTTTGTAGTTTAATATATAAAATTTAATTATGAAGGATATATTCTGAGGCTTAGGAAAACAAGGCAATGCGATATCCCGCCTAATTTTATAATGGTAGGTATGCTTATCAAACTCATCAAACTGTAGAAACTATAATTGCTCAACAAACACACCAACATTATAACTGCTTCACGTGCATGTGCAAAATATGTTACCCCATGATAATGTCGGCATTCAATTGCTCATATTTATTCTGCATAGCTCATCAATATCAAATTTAATGTTCTCAACAATCCTTTTGTAGTCTGTCGGCGCAGTTTCATGTTTTCCTGCTTTTCTGTTATCATTGCATTGCAAGCACATAAAGTCCCGGAACTTGTTGATGCTTGACTGATGTTGCTAGCGGAAGCAGTTAACTTCCAGAGGCATAAAATAATGATATTTCCTGTCCAACAAAGACAACAACAAGCGCAGCGAAGCCATCCATCCGACCATCCCCGACCAGCAAAGGGAAGCCACCGCACCGAGAAGACAATATTCCTCTTGATTGACATACACAATGGCGGAATGGATTTTTTTTTGCTTCTTCTACCTTCTGTGTCAGTTGCATAAGCTTTCGTATCTCGTGTGGAACCATGACATTCACAAAACGATACCGTACTCTGCTGTACTGCTCTGCTGTCGACGGTCCTAATTCGCTCGGTTGACGTAACGAATCAGGTTCGCACAGGACTTCCAGCGTCGTTGACTATGCCATTTGAGCCGGTTAAGTACACCGACGTCGCTCGCACGATGATTCCAAAGGAAAACTATCGGATGAGTGAAAGTGGAACCGCAATCTGTTGTTGCTTCCCCCGTTTCCCGACGTGCAGATCCACTGTAGACAACTTGCAGGATTTTCCGATTAAATGAAAAGAATAAGAGCACCTGTACATCAATCTTCCGAGTGTGGTTCTCGAAGCGGTAGATGTGGGAAATTGAATGGCAGAAAAAAATAAGCTTACGGCTTGAGTAAAGAGCACTAAATCTTCGGTTCGAGTTATCATCCAATTATAGATTAAAATATCACTATTTGTACATCTTATAAGAATTTCAATTAAATGAATTACACCTGGTTCCTTAAGTTCCTAGGTAGTTAAGTAATTACGATTTTCCAAACAATGTTTCCAGTTAAAATTTACTGCTCTTACACGATTCGTATTTTCGATTCCAAACAGAATAAAAATCGATTTCAAATCTTTTCGGTACCTGGTGTTTCACTAATTGGTGCACAGCAATGTGCCACCAGCTCCCAGTCTCAGGGGGGACCCAACAAAAACGTAATCACACAAATAGAGGGATAACTTTACAGAGCGGGATCGAATTCTCATTGCACAGTCGAATGCCCAATCTGAAACACACCTCCCAGCAGTGCCTTCGAGAAAACCGATCGATTGAATTTGGGTTAACTAAACAGCAAGCATCAATTTTCAGTCCCCCATACTTTTTGGGAAAGGGAAAACCGATTCGTGACAGGCATTGTAGCAGCAGCAATTTATATCTAATCGCTATAATACAGTGGCCGGAGCGAACTTTCACAAGTTCTACGATTGAGTGCTCTCGAGTTTCATCACGTCCCGTGGAAATCATCTACCGAAGTCGAATTGACTGGTGATGGCAGCTTTCGATTGAGAGGTTATCCCATCCATAGGCAAGTGGTTGAAGAGAAAGTTAGCGAAACTCGTCCTCATAATGTCTAGAGGTTTATTATCTTAGCTTACGGTAATTTGTTTCTTTTTGCATTGTTACGGTTGATTGGTTTGATTGTGACAATGACGTTTTTATGCAAGAGGACTCCGATTGGGGCGATCCCAAAGATTTCGAGATTTATGGGATTCGAGCTAAGCCAAGCGATCAATTAGTCAAAAAGTAGGAATTTAAAATAAAAATCTTCAACAGTTTGGAACAATATAATGGGATAAGTATTAACAATCTTTCCTTTAAGTTAACTTTAACTCTGTTAACCTTATTGTCAAACTACCTGGGCATTAGCACAACTTCGTGACAGCTTTTATTTTGTTTAGAGTCACCATTTCATTGTTAGAGTACATAAAAAATCGATTATTTTCGATAGAATACATTTTTTTAAATCATCCTTTTGAACCCCTTGGCCGATTCTGCTAATTTTTGGACGTGCTTAATCCACTTAGCAGTGAGATGATACCTTTTTTTATCATCCGAATGTGTTTGTTGCATGAATATTCATCGGTGTTTTATTTCTTATAACATTATTTTAATGACCGTCGTTTTAAGCGGCAATTTGATATTTCAATCACTCATTACTCTGTAATGTCGAAACTGCAAATCGGATCGAATTTGAATCTAAACGTGTGACAATCGATTGAATATTCCATGACGACAAACTTGCAATAGTTTTGAGTCCAGCTTTGAAGCTTTTTTGGATTGTCATCTTCTATATCAGTATGAATTTCAAAAATTCAACATCCTGTAATTCCAGAATCGGATAAAATTGATTAATTTTTTATAGCACCATTGATCCTTTAATTTGAATTTTTGTTTTTGAAATTCGATTTGGCCTTTTTTGAGAAAACGATTGAGCTTTGAGAAACGATTCGATACTGGAACCGGAATTCTAAAATCGGTTTAACTGAAGTCAGTTAAATCCACCTCAAGAGCTGTATAGTTTACATTTGATTCAAACTGTATGAAAATCAGTGTAGACGTCTTTGAGAAATCGTAGTGCGACTTAAAGTTCATGTGGTTATCGACTATCCAAATCTACAAACCTGATAATTTTATGTGAAATGGACATTTCTATACTAATCTTGTAAGGTTTCTAGATTTCATTTGAATCTTAGATCGGTTTAGCCATCTACGAGAAAAATGAGTAACACTATTTCAATTTCGTTTCACATGTCATCCTTTAGTTTCGGAACCAGAAGTCGGATCCAAATGTAATTCAGGAACCTTGTTTGGGAGCATACGACTTTTTATATGAATCTAAGTTTGTAGAACATTGTTTAGCCATCATTTATCACACATGCATTTGCTGATCTCGACGAACTGATTCGAATGGTATATGCGTGTTATGTTCTTTCAGCATTTATTTCTGTAACTAGTTAAAATCAGTACAATTATGGAATTGCTTTCAACTTGAAAAAGCTGGTTTACATATGTCATATTCGAACAATTATGTTGCTAAAAACGAGCCGTGCTAAAATCGGTCCGAGGCAAAATTTTGTGAAAATGTATGCTGTACACAGTCTTTTTGGTACTTAGAAACAATTGGGTAAAAAATCGTGTTCCACGTTGCTCCCAGACATTACTTTGTCATTCAGCGTTCAAAACTCTTACTACCGGAATATGGCGAAAAGTCGCTTACACAAAAATATCGATATCTCCGTTAAAAATGGACGGATTTTTAAAACCTATGGTTTGTTGGATAGCTATTACCGTGCGAAATCTAAGTCTAAAATAATAATCTATTTTCAAGGCCAATTGTTACAGATATTGTCAATAAAAACTTCGTATAAATTCGATCTTGAAACAATTCAATAGCGTTCAGGATGACTGGGAAACCTTTTATTTGCAACTAGTTTGATCAAAATCGGTCCAGCCATCTCTGAGATCTCGACCTCTTAGTTGACAACACACACACACACACGGACATTTGCTCAGTTCGTCGAGCTGAATCGATTGATATATAACACTCGGCCTTCCGGTCCTCGGAAAACCTATTTTGCCTCTCTCATATAGAAAGGCTATGCAATCACTGCACAGTGGTCCGGATCCACAATTTAGGAGGACAAAAACATTTGTGGCTTAGCCTTATACTTTAGAGCTATGATGTCTTCGGAACAAATGATCAGTGAAAGATAAGCCATATTTTGAAGCATATGATAGTAGGGTGGGTCTAATTATTAGAGAGATCCAAAAATTATTTTCCGTATGTGTTGAGATAAAGGACTGCATCCTTCGGCAAAATTGTGGGAAAACTTATATCAAGCAACTTTGCCGAAAACACTATTGTAGTATCTCTAACGGTTTTAGTGTTACAGCTATTTTAATAGATCGACTTAGGGTGTTCCTAAAAAAATCAGATTTTTTGCTCTAGCTTTCTTAATATTCACTTCTCGATTTTGGTGTCTTTAAATATCTTTTAGAGTTTGTTGAAACCAATTTTTTCATGACTAGCGCATTCAGGTAGCGTTTTCTGAACCGAAGTTATGAGCAAAACTAGTTCAAAAACAGATCATTTTTCAACTGCTATATCTAACATTGGAGCAAACGAAAAAAAATCGGTTTCTTTCATTTGATAGAAAATACTTTCGAGCATGTTTATAGAAAAAATGGCGGAGGAGATATTTTTTAAAATTTTTTAAATTGTGTTCAAACATTGGGTTTTTTCATTGAAAAATGCTCTTTCATGTAAGACATTTATTAGCTATACATATTAAAATAAGGTATTGCTGTCTTCTAGCGTGTTAAAATTAAAAATGTTAATTCAGCTGCATAATCGGGAAGATGGAGTACACTCACGTTGGTTGTTACTCTATTCGATAATGCTATTACAGGATCAGACGTTAATAGAAATCGTTTGAATACAATCTCTAGATTCACTAACTCTCTTGCGCTTCCTTACTGTACATACCAATAGGAAGCAAAGCATGTTTTATAATTGCAGTTCCATGCACCAGAAGTTTATGCACGGTTGGCGACAGAGCATACCATCCATACAGCTCCACAAAACGAATTCTTGTTTGTTCAGTAAACTCCTGGAAAGCAGGTACCGAAATCTTCACATAGCTGTTTATCAACGTTAAGATTATAAAAAACCGTTCAAGTATATTTCCATTCAACTTAATGATTTGCGCTACTGTGTTATATTCTTTGAAAAATCTACGGGCCCAGACACCATCATTCGAGTTGCCGCCTCCAGGTAATGGTTCACCAATGCTAGACCCTGTCAGCTTGGAGCGAAATCATGTCAATTGTGTGGGTGCGCAGTGCTGCTATTTTTGCGCGCAAGAATTTGACATTTCTCTTCCCTACTTCTATGTACGAGATTCGATGCGGACTCACCTGAGGGCACCATGCTCGCAAAAAAGGATGTTTCCAATGATTTATTCTGGAAATGTACGAGCTGGATATCTTGTTAATATGATGTCTTTGCTAGTACGTAACCCTAGCTGCTCCTTTAATGCCGTTCGTATGTTTGTTTCTTGCTCCTTGACATGCTGATTTTGTCGGGACACGCGTCATGTCGGTTTCTCAATGTGCAAACAATAACTCACTTTTAGCAAAAGTTTCATAGATCGAACCATTGCGTGTAGAGGCGAAATTCCAAATTGACATTTGTTTGGATTATTCTCATTTGTTTCAGTTCTTGAAAAATTCAGAGCTTTTCCTGAGCGCTTGCATATGTACCAAGCTTGGGAGTGTGTGCCTGTTATGTCGTTTAACACTTTCGTATCGTTCAGGCAGAACACTAGCTTCGTTGATACAAATACTTTCCCCAGTACTGTGGGAGAAAGCTCTGCAATTTCTGCATTTACTTTGTCCACTTCCTGATGTTATTTCCGTGTTTTCCTTTTGAAAGATTATTATTCTGGGCAGCAAAGGGAAACAGATGAAGGACAATTTTTGTTCCCGATTATCCAGCCTTCTTGCTCAACAATCAATCGCAAGGGAACCAAACAGATAGCAAATAATGTACAGTAAGGAAGCGCAAGAGAGTCGAAATAAATCAATTCGCAAGTATAGGCAGTTCCATCCGCAGAACTTCAATCGTTTAGTGAGTCTGGATGATTTATTTAAACGATTTCTTTTAACGTCTGATCCTGTAATAGCATTATCGAATAGAGTAACAACCAACGTGAGTGTACTCCATCTTCCCGATTATGCAGCTGAATTAACATTTTTAATTTTAACACGCTAGAAGACAGCAATACCTTATTTTAATATGTATAGCTAATAAATGTCTTACATGAAAGAGCATTTTTCAATGAAAAAACCCAATGTTTGAACACAATTTAAAAAATTTTAAAAAATATCTCCTCCGCCATTTTTTCTATAAACATGCTCGAAAGTATTTTCTATCAAATGAAAGAAACCGATTTTTTTTCGTTTGCTCCAATGTTAGATATAGCAGTTGAAAAATGATCTGTTTTTGAACTAGTTTTGCTCATAACTTCGGTTCAGAAAACGCTACCTGAATGCGCTAGTCATGAAAAAATTGGTTTCAACAAACTCTAAAAGATATTCAAAGACACCAAAATCGAGAAGTGAATATTAAGAAAGCTAGAGCAAAAAATCTGATTTTTTTAGGAACACCCTAAGTCGATCTATTAAAATAGCTGTAACACTAAAACCATTAGAGATACTACAATAGTGTTTTCGGCAAAGTTGCTTGAAATAAGTTTTCCCACAATTTTGCCGAAGGATGCAGTCCTCTATCTCAACACATACGGAAAATAATTTTTGGATCTCTCTAATAATTAGACCCACCCTACTACCATATGCTTCAAAATATGGCTTATCTTTCACTGATCATTTGTTCCGAAGACATCATAGCTCTAAAGTATAAGGCTAAGCCACAAATGTTTTTGTCCTCCTAAATTGTGGATCCGGACCACTGTGCACTGTGAAAATCGACTTTTTAATCGAGGCCCGGAGGCCTGAGCAAATGTCTGTGTGTGTGTGTGTGTGTGTGTGTGTGTGTGTGTGTGTGTGTGTGTGTGTGTGTGTGTGTGTGTGTGTGTGTGTGTGTGTGTGTGTGTGTGTGTGAGTGTGTGTGTGTATGTGTATGTGTATGTAACAAAAATATGCATTAACTTTTCTCAGAGATGGCTAAACCGATTTTCACAAAGATTCAAATGAAAGGTCTCATAGTCCCATAGCCTGCTATTGAATTTCATTCTGATCCGACTTCCGGTTCCGGAGATATAGGATGATATATACCTAAAAAGTGAAAAAATATGCACTCACTTTTTTCAGAGATGGCTGAACCGATTTTCACAAACTAAGATTCAACTAAAATGTATTATGGTCCCATAGCTTGCTATTGAATTTCATTTGAATGTGGCTTCCGGTTCCGGAGTTATATGGTAATATGTGTAAATTTGAGAAAAAGTTTACACTCAATTATCTCTGGAACAACTCAACCGATTTTTGAAAACTAAGATTCAAATAAAAGGTATTATAATATCCTAAAAATTTGTGGAACATTTTATCAGGATCCGACTTCCGGTTTCGGAACTAAAGCGTGATAAGTTTTACCAATTTTATTTGTATTTTTCCACGAACGATGGTTAAAAACAGGTACAAATCCCATAAAACTGTCCGATAAATTCTTCTAGTTTGCAGAGCTTGTTAGTTTGTAGGCATGAAAACTTAATTCGGCACTACTGGTCCCCTCTTTTCCTGTTCCGAGAGCACCGAAACTCCTAAAACTAAATTCACTTTGATTTCTCTGCGATGCTTGAACCGATTTTCACAAATCTTGATTTGAATTAAAGTTCATACTGTCTATAAACCTACTGTGAAATTTCATCCGGATCCGACTTCCGGTTCCGCAGTTGCAGGGCGATGAGTGTCAAAGTTTTCAAATCGCCATATAGAGTGACAATATGTACAACATCGTGAGAATAAGAAAACACAAAACGAACAAGGCGTGCTTTGTTCTATTTCGTACACGCTATGAAGGAATCGAAACGGTTACGGATGTCTGCTTATGGTGTGTGATATTGGTAAAAGACGGTGCTGCGATTGATAAAATTTTTAGCTATTCTATGATAAGTGCGACCGAAAGAATAAACGAATGTCATTGAATTCAAATTTATTTTAAAAAAATATACAATTTTCACAAGCCAATAGTGCAGTAATACCGTTCCAGTTGTGTAGTGATGTCAATAATAATAATAATATTAATAATAATAATAATAATAATAATAATAATAATAATAATAATAATAATAATAATAATAATAATAATAATAATAATAATAATAATAATAATAATAATAATAATAATAATAATAATAATAATAATAATTAAAATAATAATAATAATAATACTATTACATGTTTTATGCTGTTTAACTTGACTTACATATGCAGAAGTATCAGAAACGCAGGTTCGTTTCGTTTTTTAGATTTCGTTCAATTGGTTTAATCGAAATAGAGCATGAGATAGTAAGTATAGCTTTAACTACGTTCAAAACTGTTCCAATTTGTAGGTCATATTTGTTGGTAGTATACGAACCTACTTCGGCTATTACGTTTATCTGAATCCGGTTTCGGAAGAATTGGAAATAGTAATCAAAAACTGCAAAAGGATCTCACTTTTCTTGGAGATGACCAAATCGATTTTCACGAACTTATAGGTTCAAAAGAAAAGTCTTCCAGTTTCATACGGAATTCCTTAATTTGTTGTGGATACTACTTTCGGTTCCGGACTACAGGGTAAACAGGTTTTATAGAGTTTGTGAGATTAGATCCGAACAAATTATCCTATTTCTATTCAATAAAAATATGTAAAAATATAGGAATGTTGTGAAATTGATGTTTTGTGTTTGAAATAGTCAATTGTATAACTTTTTAACGGTTTCCATGGGTTACGACCATGGCATTCCATATATTTTCTGAAATCTGAAATAACATGTCCAAAAATTGGCTATGTTTGTTTTTTTTTTTTTTGAGTTATAATTTTTTGAAAATTTCAAGTTTTCGTAGTTGTAGAATTTTTCTCGATTTTTATTTAAAAAAAAAGTTGATTAATTTATAAATTTTGAACCACTGTACCGATTCCTCTAATTTGTGCATATTTTTTCGGCAGTTTTTGGAAAAAATATATGAACATTATATGGACGATTATTCCAAATATTACCAAATTCTGAGCGATCGTATATTCAATAAATAACTCTTCTCACTAATCAACTAACACTTGCTACAGCTGCACTATCACTCAAGATAACTGTTTCGATCAATTACTTCACTATACACACTTAAATTGGATTACCGATCTCAACTGTTCTAACTTCGGTAGCTGATTTTTCAGTTAAAATAACATTTCATTACAGAATGAAAATGTTCGGTAGTTCGGCTGTTCTAAACTCGTCAAAAGATGAAAACTTACCGGGGGCAACACTTAGGCACCGCATCGCTCTGCCAGTGATGCCAACACTCCTACGATTTTTTGAGACTTGTTTGGTAGATTTACTGATTTTTAGGCAGTTTTGTATTTGCCGAGATTTGGTAAAACCATGCGCTGAGCTCAGCCGAAACGCCGAAGGCGAAATGCGAAGAAATAGAATCAAAATACACTGAGGTCTTTTTTAAGCAGTTTATTTTGATGCTGTTATTTTACGCGATTTTTTTACGAGGATTTCCGGAGTTACGCGGTATTGTTATAAAGACTGTCCCAGAAAGTATGGACGCAACCAAAAACAGCTGCCATTTCGCAATGGTTCAGAATCTGTCAATTTTTATGGCTGCGTCCTGTTGTTCACACTCTTCTCTAACCACTTGTGCAGTTGTTTATTCGTTTTCATTAGTTTGTTTCGAAATGCATTCAGCAGAACAACGTCGAAAATTTGTGTACAAATAGTGCACAGAACGCGGACTGTCACTGAGAAAGATAGTAAAAATGGAAGGAGTAAATGAAAAAGCCGTGCGAAATGCAATCAGGAAGTTCGGTGAGGATAACACCTTTTAGGATAAACCGAAAACGGGTCGAAAAAAAGGTCCTGCTAACCCTCAGTTGGATAAACGTATACTGAAGGCGTTCGAGCAAAAGAAGGAGGTTTCAGTTCGGGATGTGGCCAAAAAAGTGGGCACTTCGAAGTCAAATGTTCTTCGTGCTAAAGAACGTTTGAATCTTCGAACCTATAAGAAGCAGAAACAACCAAAACGTAGTTCGAAACAAGAAGCATAAATCAGGCCGTGGGTTCGAAAGCTGTTCAATACGATTCTTGCTGTAAATTTGAACTACATAATCATGGACGACGAAACCTACGTGAAACTAGATTACAAATCCTTGCCGGGACCACAATATTATACGGTGCGAGAAGGGCAAGTGTTAAATTAGTCCGAGACATCGATTGATGTCGAAAAATTTGGTAAGAAAGATATGATCTGGCAAGCAATTTGTAGCTGCGGTAAGATTTCGAAACCCTTCATCACCACTGCTTCAATGAACAGCGAAATATACACCAAGGAATGTTTACAAAAACGACTTCTACTCATGAATCGAAGCCAAGGATCCTGTTGTCTTCTGGCTAGATCTTGCTTCTTGCCACTACTCGAAATCAACGATAGAATGGCAGCCGAAACAATTCAGCAGTTCGAAAAAGATTGGAAAAAAGTGTCAAAACTTGTCGCCAAGAAGTCTGTACGGAATTTAATGAGAAACGTTCGCAAGAAGATGCGCCAGCTAGTCTACAATGGCTAAGTAGCAAATGTTGAGAATAATATTCTGTTGTTGTAGTTTAATATTATCAGTATATCGAATAAAATTTGAATATCTAACACTTGTGAATTATTTTACGCGGTTTTTCTACGAGGATTTCCGAAGTTACGCGGTATTGTTATATCTATGAAACAAATTAATCAAAGTGTTTGAACAACATTTTTTTCTGATATTCGTTAGATGGTGTTCCAAATTATTTACGCTAGCTCTCGGAATATTAATTTAGCAACAACGGTCACATCAAATGTGTAAAACCTGTTTTAATCCCCCTAGCGGTGTAATGATGCCTTTCTCATATCAATCGTACTATCATATATAATACTGTTGTATTCTTCAAAATAATTTTCTTCGATTCTTGAAAGAATAACTAAAATCGGTTTGTTTGTCCATCTACTAATAAAAACTATCAATAGAAGAAGATTTGCGGTCGATTAGGAACTTTTTTTTACGGTTTTTCGCCCTTTTCAGTGATGGTATAAAATTTTTAACACATTTTACCCTATATTTCCGGATCTGGTCGAATCCGGATGAAATTCAGAGATTCCGTATGGGACTGCAGGACCTTTCATTTGAACCTAAGTTTGTGAAAATCGGTTCAGCCATCTCCGAGAAAAGTTAGTTCAAAAAAACGTTACATACACACACACCTTCTCATTCCAGAGTAGCCCGAGTCAGGCGACGATTGACTACGCACTAAAGCCTAACAATGGAAAGGAACAAAGTGCGTAGGAAAGGAACCAGAGACTCACCAGGGCACAAACGCGTGACCAAGAGGCGTAAGGGCCTGGTCGCTGACGGCAGAGAGAAGGATTGTGACAGAGGTCTCAACCCCAAACGGGATACTCGGTCCTCGGACGTCGTTATCCTCTCGGATCCCTATCGCATCCCCGCCGACAATGGGAAATGGTTTGCAGACGGATCCGGGTCAGCGGCCATCTGGACCACGGGTCATTATTCAATTCAGGAAGTGGTGACAACGGAAGCCGAGGGAGTAGCCATTGCGAAGATAAATGGCGTATACTATTGCAGCTGCTACGCCCCACCAGTTCACCCAACTGGTCGACAGGCTGACCGTAGACCTGATGGGTAAAAAAACCAGTCGTGATAGCAGGAGATTTCAACGCATGGACAACGGCGTGGGGTAGCCGCCACACTAACCAGAGAAGGCAGACGCTGCTAGAGGCCCTCGCCAAACTAGATCCCAAAAGTACCTTCCAGCGGAACGGAGTTGAGTCGTTTATGGACGTGACTTTCTGCAGTCCCGGCCTGGCCGGAGACTTAAACTGGAGAGTGGAAGTTGGCTATACACATAGCGACCACCTAGCCATACGCTACACGATAAGTGGCCTAGCGAGGTACAGCAGTAGGAGAAATACCCCCGGAACACGAGTGTGGAAGGTGGCCGACTTCGACCGTGAAACGTTTAGTGCAACCCTTGCACTGGAAAACCACACAGCGAACTTAGATGAGGTAGCCGTCCTGACACGGGCGTGCGACGCGAATATGCTGAGGAAGGCACGACCGTGGAACAACAGACGACCTGGTCTACTGGTGGAACGAGCAAATTGCAGACCTTCGAGAGACCTGCTTAAGAGCCAGGAGAAGTATGCAAAGAGCTAGATCACCGGAGACAAGAGCAGTAAGAAACGAAGCGTTCAAAGCAGCCAAGCTTGCTCTGAACAAGGCTATTCACGTAAGTAAAAAAGCCTGCTTTGAAAACCTGTGTCAGTATGCCAGCTCCAACCCATGGGGTGATGCCTACAGGATAGTTATGGTCAAAACGATAGGGGTACTAGCACCCCCTGAACGTGGTCCAGCAAAGCTGAAGGAGATCATAAGAGTCCTCTTCCCTCACCACGACACGTCTTCGTGGCCGTCAGCACCGCTACCAACAAACGATGTTAGCAGAGTGACAAATGAAGAGTTGTTGTCAGCGGCAAGATCGCTCGACGCTAAGCAAGCCCCCGGGCCCCCCGAACGCGGCTCTAAAGGTTGCTATCACCTCCAAACCGGACGTGTTCAGGGAGAACATGCAGAGATGTCTGGACGAGCGCACGTTCCCGGACATTTGGAAAAGGCAGAGATTGGTACTGTTACCGAAACGTACGGCGGATGCCATAAAATCGGTGGTAGCCACCGCGGAGGTCACTATTCAACCTAAGCGGCGTGGAATTCGCTACTGCGCGGTAGTAACGCTTGACGTCAAAAACGCGTTCAATAGTGCTTGTTGGGGGATATCGCTGACTCCCTCCTTCGACTGGGAGTACCAGAAGGTCTGTACAAGATTCTGGAAAGCTACTTTCAGAACCGGGTATTGCTCTACTTCTATCACGGCCGGAGTACCACAGTGATCTATTCTGGGCCCGCTTCTGTGGAATATAATGTACGATGGCGTACTGAGGTTGAGGCTCCCCACGGACGTCAAGATAGTCGGGTTCGCGGACGACATCACATTGGCAGTCTACGGAGAATCCATCGACAAGGTTGAACTGAGCGCAACACACTCGATCAGCATGGTAGAAACTGCAACTAGCGCAGTTTAAAACAGAGATGATGGTGGTAAACAGCAAAAAATCAGAGCGAGAGGCGTCGGCACATACTGGTGATTGCATGATCCTCTCCAAGAGATCACTGAAGCAATTGGGTGTGATGCTTGACGACAAGCTCAGTTTCGGCAAGCACGTGGAATATGCCTGTAAACGTGATTCAATGGCGATTGCGGCGCTCTCGCGAATGATGGCCAATAGCTCGCCGGTGCGTTCTAGCAAACGCAGGTTATTGGCAGGAGTGACAGTTTCGATCCTCAGGTACGGCAGCCCGGTATGGGCGTCGGCACTCCGGGTGGAACGCAACGCAAAATTGCTGGAGAGCACGCACAGACTGATGTGTCTTCGTGGGATCAGTGCGTACCGTACGGTATCTGGAGATGCAGCCTGCGTGGTGGCGTGCATGATGCCTATTGGACTGCTCATCAAGGAGGACGCTGAGTGGTATGTTACGCGGAGGGACAGGAACGCCCGTAGGACTGCCAACGCAGCCTCCCTACGTGAGTGGCAAAGGAAATGCGACAGCTCAACCAAGGGCAGGTGGACACATCGGCTCATTCCAAGAGTCGCCGGATGGATCGACAGACCCCACGGGAGAAATTCCATCGCCGGGGAGATCTTCGCCGGTGTAGGCTAGATCCTTCGTCGGGGACTAGCCGAGTAGAAGCCAAAGCACCGAAGTCGAGTCGTCGGGGCGCCAGTGAACCGGAAGCCACGCTCCAACCGGAATCACAGGATCATTCGAGTGTCCCGTGTGGCAAAACACGAGATTCGGGGTCGGGGAAACTCTTTCGTCTAGTCTAGATCCTTCGACGGGGATTAGATGAGTAAATTGCGATGTAACTCCGATCGTTGGGGCGCCAGTGAACCGGAAGTCATTCTCCAACCGGAATCACTGGACCGACTCAGGCATCCGGCTGTTCGAACCGCTCACGGATTTCGGGAGCGTCGGTCCCTGGAAAACTTCCATCGTCGGGGAACTTTTCCGTCGGTGCAGACAAGATCAATCGTCGGGGATTGGCCGAGTAGTTCGTGACGTAGACTAGCCCTGGGTCGTCGAAGCGCCGGCGAACCGGAAGCTAAGCTCCAACCGGAATCGCCGGACCGACCTCGACATCCTCCTGGTCGATCCCCTGTGGCGAAACGAGTGGCTCAAAATCGAGAGATAAATGGCCCAAAAGTAGGAGAGAACGTCGCAGACGTCCATGACGATGCATAAGTCCGGGAAGGGTGCTTTGAGCACCGATAGTTTTCCACCCTGAAGTAATACCTAACGGTAGTTCCGGGGAGGTAGGGTTGGAAATCCAAGGTGTTTTAGTGGGTAGTTCCAATTATACAGTGGTAGTCCTGTGGAGAGTCCCACACTCTGTGCGTAAATGCATTTCACCTTGTAAAAAATACACACCTTTTATTTTAAACTGGTATAATCAAGTAAAGATGTGCTTTTTTGGGTCAATCGATAAACTCACGTTAATAGTGTTTTAATAATTCTCGATTCAAGTCCCAATGGCATACGTTTTTTTTTTTATTTTATTGAATTTCGTGCCGTACAATTTTAAAATCACTAGTGAAAGTTTATTATACATGATGGATGTCATTTGTTATAACTGTTTCAATAGAATTATACACATTTCTTTCAAATGTGGTATTTAACGATCTTGTAGAAAGAGCCTCTAAAAATTTTATTTTTAATTTAATTTTTTTAGTGGAAACATGTCGACAACCCTTTTCTCATACAGATTAATTTGTTCTAGAACATTTCAATAACCACGAATAAATAATCTACAATCTTCTATTCAAGTAGAACAAAACAGTCGCTTACCACATTTTGAAATGGTAGTCATAAAACTAATGTGCTCAATACTTAATTAGTTGTATTAATCATTAGAAATAATAGAATCACACTAACCGAAATGGAAAATGAACAGTTCATTGCCTCTTCGGTGGCACTCAGCAAATGATGCCACCCAAGATTGCCAATAAGTTCGCCAACGAACGGTTCCATTTACTGCATTATAATCTTAAGGACGTTAGCATCCCCATAAAGAACGGTTGGTTATGATAAAAGCTACCCTTAGGGGCAAACAACTTTTTGCCAAAATTAATGGCGGACCCATTGTTTCCGCCCATTTGTCCATTCAGTGGCATTACCTTTTCACCCCAAGGCGAAGAAAGAGTAAAATTTATTATTCTCTTATAAATAGGGTTGTTGTACCGGTAGTCAACTTATTAGTCGAGTCACCACGAGAATTGTGATGAAAACGAGGATTAATTTATTCGCTTCGGCTCTAGGTAACAATATTACAGAGAAGTTAGTATGGAAAATTGGCAATATCCCTCTCATAGCGACGCGATAATTCGAATTTTTGTCCTACCCTTTGAGTCAATGTATCTAGCAGAGATAGTAGATACCAATATAACCAATATTTTTAAGCTATGAGAAAAGTTGTGGAGCAAAACTAAATGAGAGTACCGTTACCCTAAAACTTACTGTAGCAAGCCATAATGTAGGCTCCTGTCAGCACCGGCTAATTAGCTACATTAATTCAGTTGGACTTCCAATCAATGGAAATGAATCAACATGCGGAATATTTCAATTAAAGAAAAATTTTGTAATTGTAGGTAGACCAAAAGTAATTAAAAAATTCAAGATTAACATAGTACAATTTGAGCTTATAGTTCAGTTGCTAGCTACATTTCTATCTCAGATGTTACGATACGGAAATTGTGCTTCGTGTTAATATAATCCAATAATACATGTACCTATTTTACATCGTACAAACTTAGGCCCTTACCTTTGGGTTTCCGAGAGGAATAGAAATACTAGAGAAGGCTTTTTCGTGGAAACAAGGAATTTTACATAAGAAAACGATTATACGGGTGCATGTTTTCACAGTCACATCATCTTAAGCAGAGTAGATTTTTGAGGAGAGCGACGACATCTCATTTCTAATGTTGGCAAAAAATCGAAAAATTACATGCGAAATGTTGGAAAAAAATTCGAAACGAATAACGCTGATTCATATAACCACTTTGCTTTTGAGATTCTAAAAATTTGAGATTTTAAATGAGATTTTAAATGTGGTGGAGTCAATATGTGTTGGAATCATTTACCAATCAAATAGGTCCTGCAAAGGATCATAAATTGAAAAAAAAATATCGTGATTAAGATGACTCTTATTAACGCCTATCTTCCTCGCGTTAGAAATTCCATTTGCCAAAGTCGTACATTTCGCTTCCCACATTCAAAATATTTACGAAGATAAAACGATTTTTATATTTTCTATATATCTGAATTTCGACATCCTTGGCGGCTGCCTATTTCGCCTACGCTTTCATCCATCCCTGTTCGTCACAAATTGGACCTTGTGTTGTTAATGCCATTCCAGTGTAGTGGCTGGGTACAAAATTAGACCAAAAAAAGTCAGACTGCATAGGGTAGTTCATAAACCACTTGAACTTATTAACCCTTTATGAGAATATAATTAGAAAAAACATAGCAAGGTGCATAAGTTTCCTATAATTTAATGGGTAATATTTTTCTCTATGATTCTTAGAAATAAATGAAAGAAGATTAAGGTTTACTATATCGTAATTTAATTTATTGCTTTAATTGCTTTAATTATCAGAATAGTAAAATAAATAGTTAGTTATGGCATTCTTCGAAACGATTTTATGTGCTTGTGGACGTTGCACATAACACATTTATTATGTGTTTTATTTTCGATATATCATTTTGCACAACTTTTTTAGTGCAATAAAGATAGATAGTTCTTTTTATTTATTCGTTCAGAAACACATTTGTCGCCTTGGAAATAAGTTTTCTTTAACATTCAGTAAAAAAACATCGATTTAATAGTAATTGAAAAATCTGTAACGATTTTTATAGAGAGGAAACATATTTCCCTTGAGCGTTAAGGGAGAGAAAGATGATGAGCAAAAGTCTATAATTGTCTACGAGTGAGAAGGATGTTTTGCTTAGAAAACATACACAGTTCGAAAAAATCTTGTGATTTTACATCTCATAAGATGCACATAAATAGAGCGTCGTATTTCACACAAATTTATATTCAAGAACATGTAAAATCGCGTGATTTGAAAATCACTGGACTTGAAATCGATTGAAATAAAAAAAAGATCGATAGCAACAACGCGATTTGAACCGAGAAACATTAGATCACAAAGCACGTGCTATAATCGACTGAGCCTCAGAAGCACATATTTGGTTAATGAATAATTGATATATATAAATCCATACAGCGGCACTTGGTAGCCAAGTGCAAATCACACTCGGAGCCAGTAAAACTCTTTACGAATGAAACATTGCGTCATATTTGACAAGCTGAGTAGTTTGTAGAATTATGTCACCTGTAAAACTCAATTTTTTTCTGTGTAGACTTGCATTTATTTCAAAATTTCGAAAAAAAACCGTCGTTTTTTATTGATTCCCCTCCCTCGATGCCTATTTTCAGCGCTGAAATTCGATCAATGGAACGGTTTTGTAAAGTTTGTACTGTTATTCGTTCATTTCAGTTGGTATCGGTTTCACGTTAAATTACCCCGAAACTGCATTTTTTTTGTGCGGTATGAATCAATGAAACACAATGCACCCAGTGTTTTGAATTTTCGTGCTTAAATCGTGCAATTGGATTCAATGAAACACGACACAAGTATAGGAATTTGAAAGGTTTTGAAAACGACTAGGGTAAATCCAGAATGTCGAACATGAGATTTTCAGGTTGGTTAGCAACCACGCAGGGCACCGAAAGAAAATCTTGTTACCAAAATAGTGATCAAAACACGTACCCGGAAATACTATGAAGCTTCTACGAAATACGCAAGATGGATCCTCATGGGCGACAAAACGTGCGTAAAGATGGATTATGAGCAGCTTTCCGGACAAAAATCAAAAAAGTACCTTTTTGTCAATAAATTCGCAAAAAAAGCTTTGGATCCGGCAAGGTATTCGCAAATGAATACAAAACAAAAACTTAGGATTACTTGACAAATGAGACTATGGATTCCTAAAAGCACAAGCAGAGGTGCTTGATGAAGCGTTTTCTACAATATATAAGAGTTCACAATTGATGTACAAAGTTCTGGACTGATTTGGAAAAGGATCGCTACAGCGCAGAAGTGCCAAACCTGGACAATCGAGACTTTTCTTGCAAAAGGAATTCAATTCACCTAACCGCTCTCAATCCCACCCAATTGAGAATTATTGGACAGTTGTCAAACAAGTTGGAGAAAAGTGACAAGAACACTTAAAATTTATTTGCTTGTTTTTACGAAGAGTCCCGGTCAAAATATTACATTTTTGATTATTTTTACAAAACTCTGTGAGTGAAATATTTGCGAAAGATGTAGAACTCGGAAAAGTAAGCTTTTATCAATTTTTGCAACTGAATAAAGAACATAAGAAATTTGGTCTCATTTCTCAACAGATTTTGTTTGTTTTTATATTTATGGTTCTTAGTATCAAATCCGCTTTTATTTAACTTAACCATAAGACTTGATCACAGATTCCTAATTCAAGTCCATCATGGCGGAAATTTTGTAGATCCGCTAAAAAAATTTTAAAATAATAAGAATGAATATTAAAACAAAAGTTGTTGATTCAACAAAGTGATAGTTAAGTAGAAAAAGTCTCCAGATTGGAAACATTGAAAGAATCTGGAAATCGTATGTTGAAAAAGAGTAACTCTTACAGTTGTCGCCTTTTACAACATGGATGTTTTTTCCGCCGGATTCCACGCGACCTCAAAGCGAACTCCAGCCCCTTCAACTTCGCAACTCTGAATGCAAAAACCGCATAAAAACATTGAGTACAAAACTAGACTCAGATTGCAATGCAAGAATTGTTTAAAAGCATATTTTTTGTTTGAACCGGAAAAAAATTTTGAATGCAAAAACCAGACAAAAACTTAACCGGTTCCTCCAAAATAAATGTTTTCAGTCGGTTTTTGCATTCAGAGGTACTTAAACGGGTTTTCAAAACTAAGTCAAGCTTACTCGATTTTTGTTTCCAATTTCTAGTTCTAATTTTTCTAATACTTCAATTCTATTTTCTTTTCGATTTAACAAGTGTGATTAATGTTTTGTATGCCAAATTTCGCAACTTTCACAATACGGTGTAGAACTGATGTGTATCGGATATGAACTCAAAAGAAGACACCTTTCTACTCGTCAACCAGATCACTTTTAGAAGCAAATCACTTTTCCCGTTTCGTCAAGTGAGCCGAAAAGTCATTACTTGAAACAATCTTAGAAAGGGAGTAGCCGGAATTTTACCAAAATTTTAACCCTTTAACTGCCATATTGGTGGAGTTAGGGTGGTTCTTCTGATATTTATTTTATTCTATTTTATTTCATTTCATTTTAATTTAATTTAAATTTTTCGAAAACCTCTTTAGCAAAAAAATTGAAAAAATTCAGGAATTAGGGATTATGGAAAACCTTCCTGAATTTTTCAAAATGTATTTCATGTCGAAAAAGGGGGGTGGGTAATGTCAGAGACATAACTGGATGTCGTGAATACGAAAACAACTGACATGTTCCTTTACACTTCCGAATATCAATTAGTTGATCAATTGTATGAAATTGTATGTAGAATTTGAAACGATGCACCTAAACTAAAGTACTGATTAGTTACATTTAACATTCTGAAACACAAATATTATGAAATAACCAGTATAGTTCTTTATAATAAAATAATGGTGGCTCTGAAAAGAACCTTTTATGAAAGCGTTTGTAATGGAGAGTGATGAGTTGAATTCGAATTCCGATGGATGCCGCTGACTTCCGTCATCTAATTCCAGGCTGAACTGTTGTTGGGTGCGATACTGATATGGTTGGTCTAGGTGTAGCATTCACAATCGATTATAATCTTCCAATAAAGAAAACATTAATTCGCTATTGAACGAAACTATCAATATGCTATAGGGATTCGTTTCTAGCATTCAGAAGGGTCAAATTGCGAAATTCTCTACGACATTAAACTCTGGAACATTTTTCGCAAAAACAAAGAAGGCATCACTTGATTTCAATTACTGTGAATTTTACACAGCGAAAAGTGCACAAACCTAACCAAACTGTTTTAGATTTGCACCAAACTGAGGATATTTACCTTCGATTTGCGAACAACAAATCCTAATAGTTCTTTAGAAAACTTTTAAGCCATTAGAACGGCTGATTTTGTGTAATGCTCTCCATCGTTGTTTTTTCATCAATGTAAATGATTTCATTAAAGATGTAGGGCTAAAGGGCCAAATCACTTAAAATGTAAAACAAACATTGTATAACAAACACAACAAATAATGAATAAATAATACTTTACACACACACAATGTAAATGACTGGCAGCTGTGACGTAATCGCTCTTGTCGGAGACGAAACTAACTTTGCAAATGACACAAAATACATCTGCTCGCAATGGCGATAGAATCCAAACTGATCCCATTTTTGTTAAGAGCTTTTTTTACGTAATTTCGTTTGTAACTTTTTCCTAACGGCTATGAAAATAGCCGCATACAGAATTTTAATGTCGAATATTTCATTTCGGATTTGCATAATTTATTGAAAAAAACTATCAGAATGCTGTAGGGATTCGTTTCTAGCTTTCAGAAGGACCAAATTGAGGAACTCACTACGATATTCAACACTTTTCGGAACATTTTTCTCGAACGATTTGTTGTACAGCAGCAGATATTTTGTTCTCTTCCTCAGAACGCGTTCGGATTGGCTGGTGTTGATATGGGTCAATGAGACAGGTTTTTCAATAGTGTATTATTGAAATACTTCAATGCTTTTGCTATACACGTTTAAGTTGAAAAATTTCGATTCTATTGGTAGTTAGATTATATAAATCCTTTCACAGATCACTGAGCTATGAGCTTTAAAAATTCAGAAAAGTTTAATTTTGAATTATTTGAGATTATGTCACATAACTGATAATTTTGTTATAAAATTGTGATCATATTTCCGATGGCGTATAGCAAAAATTATGTTGATTCGTTTGTTACAACAAGAGATATTCACGATCAAAAACTTATCACTCTCTCAGATGGTAAATTTTAAAAAGGCACCCCATAGTAAAGTAAGTCGTATTCACGACAAAATCAATTGCGTATATCAGTACATTGGAGAAGGTCTGTACAGCTGCGAAATTTTTGATTTTTTTTAATCGCACTTACAATTTTGGTACCTCTCTAGATTTTACATAAAAAATAAATCACTTTTGAGTACATTACGCTGTATTTTTTTCAGATTTTAAAAAAATGTGGACGGGTATAATATCAGGCTTCAGAAAAATAAATCATTCGGAAAACTATGCGTTTCCATCAAATTGTCATCATCCGATGGAGACGCATGGTATTTAGTTCTAAAATCATATATCACAAAACTAAATACCATGCGTTTCCATCTACAACTTGAGTTCAGGGCTTAAGAAAGAATTTTCATAAGGAAGGACCAGTGAGAGAAACATGAATGAGTTTTTCATTCATTCTTAGTTAATACATATTTCGATTAAAGCAATAAAACAGTACAATTTCCGAGACTGTTTAACAAAGAGGTCCTCTTCAGGAAATAGCAAACAAATGAAAATATTAAGTTTAGAAGAATATGTTGTTTGTATAGCAAATCGAAGATGCGAATTAATACGTCCTTTTTGGGTTTTCGGGACTTGCTGCAGGCGCTTCGACTTCTTTTCTATCTGATTTATAGTATTTCTTATGACTGCTAATAGCTAACTTCGAAACTTCCAGACTATCCCGCAAAGTGTTGAAGTTAGAAATGAATTACAAACGTCCGCTGGGACACATGTTCACTAATGCATTCCCTACCTAATTGCTTGGTAAATCAACCCAGGCGTGCGGGCGTGTGCAAATAACATAGGGAATAAAATTCTTTTATCATTATTAATTACGTCAATACTCATGCCCTGAGCTCAAGTTATAGATGAAAACGCATGGTATTTAGTTCTAAGGGCATGTCATATATGATTTTAGAACTAAATACCATGCGTCTCCATCGGATGATGACAATTTGATGGAAACGCATAGTTTTCCGAATGATTTATTTTCCTATAGTCTGATATTATACCCGTCCACATTTTTTAAAAATCTGAAAAAAAAATACAGCGTAATGTACTCATAAATGATTTATTTCTTATGTAAAATCTAGAAAGGTACCAAAATTGTAAATGCGATTAAAAATAATTCGAAATTTTTAAACCCTTTTTGCCTTTCTCATATAGAAAGGTTATGCAATCACTGTGAAAACCGACTTTTGAACCGAGGCCCGGAGGGCCGAGTGTCATATACCATTCGACTCAGTTCGTCAAGTACGCAAAATGTCTGTGTATGTGTGTATGTGTGTGTATGTGTATATGTAACGTTTTTTTGCACTAACTTTTCTCGGAGATGGCTGAACCTATTTTCACAAACTTAGATTCAAATGAATAGTCTTGAGGTCCCATAAAAAATTCCTGAATATTATTTGGATCCGACTTCCGGTTCGGGAGTTATGGGGTAAAATGTGCAAAAAAATGAAAATATGTGTTCTAACTTTTCTCATAGATGGTGCGACCGATTTTCACAAACTTAGGTTCAAATGAAAGGTACTGTGGTCCCATACGTAATTCCTGAATTTCATCAGGATCCGACTTCCGGATCCGGAAATATAGGGTAAAGTGTGTTAAATATTTTATACCTTCACTGAAAAGAGCGAAAAACCGTAAAAAAGTTTTCTAAATCGACCTCAAATCTTTTCCAATTGAAATGTTTTTTTTTCAATCCTCAAAATAGTTCCAAACGTTTTTTTTTCCAATCCTCACAATAGTTAGTTGTTAAAGTCAATTTCCGGAATAGCCTTCAAAGCGCTTAACGTTTGATGTCTTCAATTGACTCAAAACGGTTTCTAAGGAGCGGTCGTTTAAGTTTGTTGAATAGGCAGAAGTCACACATCAGTCGAATTCGGTGGTTGTGGAACGATATTGGTTCTCGAGCACATTCCTTGATTTTATTGACGTGTTCAACATCAGTTGATGTTGATGGTCGTCCTGGGCGTGGTTGGCGGTTAACGCGTTCTAGACCCTCTTTGAACAACTTGTACCAATCAAAAACACTTGTTCGCGACATACCAAATTATCACTGAAGGCTTTTTGTTACATTTTGAACGTTTCGGCACCAGAAATTTAATGGAACTTTTTTGTTGAATAATTTCACTCATTGTGAAAATCGCCGATTGCACTTTAAATACCTCAGAAAGATAGACGTATACTAAACACTAATGAATATTTACGTTGCACTGATGTCACTGACAGTTACGATACGTTGCACTGATGTCACTGACAGTTATACCAACCTATAAAAAAATATTTCGACTAATAAGGTTTTCGCGCAAAATAATTCAAAAGTCTTACTACTTTTTGCCCACAGTACCCGATCAGATGCACATAACACAATCATAACACAAGTATATCAACAGTTGATATGTATAACAATTTGTGTTACTTTGAAATATTTAACAAATGAAAACAGTTGAAAGTTAAAAATTATGATAACAATATAATAACAAAATCAGTTATGATGTTTTATTTTCACTTGCAAGACTCTTGATAACGTTCATTATTAGAAAAAATTAGTTCTTCCGTTGTTTTATATCGAACAATAATGATCAGAATTTCAAATACTAAACGAGAAATCAGATCACTAAACAAATTATTCATATAATAAAAAAAATCATTCACCAATTTTGGATTGAAACGATGCTAAAAGTTGGCTGTGAAATAGTTTTTCTGTGTTAAATTTGCTATCTAATTTATTACAACTAATGTTATAAATTCCTGCTTTCGGACTTCTTTAGTTATATCACATTCAATAATAATTGTGATACAAACGTTTCAAAATCTGTTACGATTTTGTTCCCGCTAGAGTCCTTTTTGTTATGGTTTTTGTTTTTTTAACAGCTTACCAGCCACAAATATTTCAATATTTGTTACAAAATATTTCTGAAATAAATTACTCCAGTTGTTATAATCCTGTTATTACCATCTGATCGGGTAGTAATTCCACAGAATTGTAACACAGGATGAAAGACGTGCTGAAGCAAAACTCTGACGTGCATTTCCTTGACCAAATATTTTGCTCCGAACAAAGACAAGTTTGTACGCAGCTTTCTTAAGTATGTTAAATATATCAAACTTCTATAACTAGCAACTCTGCTAACAAATTGGACGGATCAGGGTCATTTCGCCGAATGCCATTTCGCCGAAAGTCGTTTCGCCGGATGGGTCATTTCGCCGAAAAGGTAATTTCTCTGAAAAAGCCACTTCACCGAAAGGGTCATTCTTTGTAGGGTCAAAAATATCTGTTTGCTTTTATATCTCCACATGTGGCGCAACCTCATAACCGAAGCCAAAATAGCTACACTGATAAAGTCAACAAGCTATTTTGGGAATTTTGTTCTGAGGATCATGAATAAACCCACAAAAATTATTCAAGTCGCTGGATCACATCAGAAGTACGATTGTAGGTCAACAAAACGGGAGTAAACATAATCATTTTTTATTTGTCTTTTTTATCAATTCCAATTACGATATTAAGACTAATGAATTCGCAAAATTTCCCTTTCGGCGAAATGGCTTTCGGCTAAATGACTCTTTCGGCGAAATGGCATTCGACGAAACGGCTTTCGGCAAAATGGCTTTCGGCGAAATGACCCTGATCCGTCCAATTTGTTAGCAGAGTTGCCAGTAATGAAAGCTTGATATATTTAACATACTTAAGAAAGCTTTATAGAAATTTGTCTTTGTTCGGAGCAAAAAATTTGGTTAGGGAAATGCATTAGAACTTCCGCTTTTGAAGCAATCGGCAACAAATTTGTAAACGTGATTAATGTTCTACAAATGGATGATTCTCACTGCTTGTTTCAACAAATAGTTGTAAAGTACAATTACGATAAGAGAAAGTGATTCCCAACGATATTTCAAAATTTAGGAAAAAAAGCCTGTTTTTTTATTAAATTAGAGGCTTTTAGATCCGTATACTTTGTTTAGACTTAACACTTAGGCCAGGCCCGTACCCAGGATTTCTTTTGGAGAGAGGCCCAGATCAAAAACAAAACAACTAACTTCCTCATATCTAATTCTTGGTGCGCCTTTACTACCTTTACCTACCGGAAGCGTGATTGCCAACTCAAAAATAATTAAACAACTAAAAACAATTTTTGAATGCGCATAGAAAATAATTACCCACTTTAGTGAATATTCATATACTCTATGTGCAAAAAAAGAAAACATGATTTTATCCTTTTCATATCATACAGTCCCAAAGTACGAACTCGACTTCCGGTTCCTGAATTACAAAGTATTGAGAGTGTAAACCTTCCATTTCAGAGGTGTGTTTTTGTAAATCACAATGTAAAACGGAGCTTCTTCTAGTCTGGAAATTTTGCTGGCTCCCCTCTCTTGGTACGTGCCTGTCTGAAGCCGTGTTTAACCCTGGAGAATACTTTGGTTTAACAGTAACAAATATTTAGTAAATATATACAATGCACCACACCCTGAGTTCGTCCTTCAATTGTATTCGACTTTATGATGCATTCAACCTTACGGTCATGTTCAAATGAAATTTTTTGATAAAAAATAAATTTTTGGCATATGTAGTTTTGCTTACCCCGTTTCCCATCTGCTTTTTTTTACAACCATTATTTGTTGACGGCATATTGGCTTCTTGAATATTCATTTCTATTCGTTTATGTCGACAGTGTTATTTTATTAGATTTCTTAAACTACCCCACTTTACTACTTTTACTAAAGACCTCGAAACAACAAACTGTTTCGACTGTTTTCAGTGACCATTATGTCCGTAAAGCAACTGATCGTATTTGAAAAGGGATGTTAATTTCATTTGGATTAGAAGTTAGAATAAATTGTATAGCTATAAATAATTTGATACTTATCAGAATGAATTGAGTTCATGTAACGATTCACGTTTCAAGCATTACACCATTTTCTAGGGGCCCAAACAAAATTGCAGAAATTATGCTCGGAGCCTACCGTGGAATCCAAGGGAGATAAAAACATCACGAGAGCAAAAAATTGACATCTCAGCCGATGGCGAAACAACCTAAATCTAGCAGACAATTTCCCGTGAAGCTGTAGCTAATGCTCAAGTTGATCTGAGCGTGGGAGAAAACCGAATAAATTTCCTAAAAATAAACTGACAAAATGGAACACAAAACCCATCCTTATCTCGAATCGCCAGCCACCTCCCTTGCCGTTAAGGCGGGAACATGTGGCTCGTTTCCACCCGGGCCAATTAAATTATCGTTTCGTGACAGAAGAAAAATTCACCACCCCCTCCCAGTCGCTGGGTGGGTGACACTGTGAGCGGGGGGTGGTGTGAGGGAAGCTTCCCAAATTTACTATTCATAAAGTCGACACCGGTTGCTTGGCTAATGGTTTGCTTATTTTGCGTTTGTACACGCAGTTGACTGATTGTTCGGGGCCCTCCAGAATGATTTTATCAAGAATGATTAATGATCGATTGATCCGAAGGGTACCGAAAGGTTTCGAGATTTGTGTATCGATGCGGAATATTTCAACGAGATGACTTTCTGTTAGTAGTACCGGATGGCGGAATTGATGGATTATTAACAAGGTGAAAGATGGGAAAAAAAATCTGTGAGCTGTGAAAACCAAATCGATGCTGGTTGAACCGGCGGTTCTTGAGATGAAAGGAAAGACTTCGCCTGAAGAGCCTCCGGTTTGATGAGATTCAAGAGCAGGTTTACTTTTCACAGTTCACAGAATTTTTGCTTGGCTGGGATGTCGTCACTCCGAAAGCAACAGTTTGATACATCACAGATCATTCCGCAAAATATACTTCAGGTGAAAAAAACCTCTAAAATTGGGACGATGGGTATTACTAAAGTGTAAAACTTTATTCTCTTTCTAACTATAAACACTTAGAAATGCTATCTCACATTAGAAGAAAAAAGTAACACAATGTTAAAAATAAAACAAAAAGACTCAAACCAATAAGTGAGATGAAAATAAAACTGACAGGACAGTTGGACAGTAGGTAAATTTTCAATACCAATAAAAAATCTATACTTCATCCGTTGACTAAAATGTCGGAAAATTCGCGTAAATAAAACAGATCAATGTTTTATTTGCGCGTTCGTTTCCGTGCCTTCTTCAAAGCAGGCGTACCGGTACAGTCTTGGTTAAAGAATCAAAATACAATACAGCGTAGGAAACAATACAGTGCAGTGAGCGAAGAGACGATTTCGAGTTAAGCAAACCAAAAGAACAAAAAGCTACGGCATTGAATAAGCAGTATGTTAGTAAGAAAAATTCAAACGTTATTTGAGGAAAAAAATGCGCCTTGCCATAAAAAAAGTACAAGAGCTGCAATTGAACAAATTGGATAATGCAATTTTTGTGCAGTTTACGAAGGAATACGAATTGAAGGTAGTCAAGTTCGGACTGGAAATAAAGTTCGCTTCGCTGATCATAACAACGTCAAGAATCACATTCCTGTCTATGAAGTAATGTTTTTAGTGAAGTTTTAACCGAAGAAAATCTAACTAGTCAACAAATATCTTTGGCTACCGATAATGTTCCTATTCGTTCCTTAATTGAATATCATCCCATAATAACGACTGCCTGACAAAATGAGATCTCAGCATGTGCCCAGTGATGGTATAAAATTTATAATACACTTTACCCTATAATTCCGTAACCGGAAGTGGGATCCTGATGAAATTCTTATGGGACCACAGGACCTTTCATTTGAATTTAAGTTTGTGAAAATCGTGCAAATCATCGCTGAGAATAGTTAGTGAGATCCCTTTAGGAAAATATGACCACTTTTTCCGCTGAATCCGTAATAGGAAACCAGGAACCAGGATAGCAGCAATCGGTTTCCATGGCCGTCTACTGATAACAACTCTCGAATTTGATTCCATTTTGAGGCCAGTTTATAAAATATTTTACGTGTTTTGATTCGCCCTTTAACTCACAGTGTAGAATTTTTAACACACTTTCCTTAGAATTCAGGAACCAGAAATCGAATACACATGACATTCATAAGTTTTGTTTAGATATTCATTTGAATATAAATTTGTGAAAATCGATCACGCCAACTCTGAGAAAAGCGCCGAAGTAATTTGAAGTTGGAATGTCAACACTAATCGCCCTATAATTCCGGAACCGGAAGTCGAATCCAGGTGAAATTTAAATTTGAATCTCTGAGAAAAAGTAGCACACATGTTTTTACTTTTTTGCACATTTTACCCCATAATTCCGGAACCAGAAATTAGATCCAAACCAAATTCAGGAATTTTGTATGGGACTGCAAGACCTTTCATTTGACTCATAGTTTGTGAAATTGGTTTAATCATCTCCGAGTAAAGTTAATAACTCCGGAACCAGAAGTCGGATCCGAATGATATATGGGACTAAAAGAACTATCATTTGAGTCAAAGTTTGTGGAAAAAGGTTTGGACTTCTCTGAGAAATAGTGAATAAATTGCGTTTTGGATCTTTTGACTATTATTTCCGGAATCGGGTACTAGGAACCGGTATAGTCGAAGTCGGTTCGTTTAGTAAGTAACTAGTATAGCCTACAAAATTAAAGTTTTGAGCCAAATCTAGAAGAATTTCGCCCATTTTTGCATCGTTGCTCTAAATGACGCTGTGCAATGTTAAACACACTTTAACCTATAGTACTATAATGAAAACCGGTCAAGCCATCTGTTGTTCTTACTGACAACACAACTGCTTCCGAAACATGAATAAAAACACCTCTTGTTTTAGGCATTTAAAATTTTAATTTCCTGCAGAATTTCAATAGTTAGGAAAGGATATTTATAAGAAATTTTAGCTTACGTTCAGTTTTCTTCTTCTCGCTTACTGTGGTTCGTTCAACTGTTGTTCACACGCAGGTGTTCAGGCTATATAGGTTAGAATAGTTTAGGTTTAGTATTAGGTAATTCAATATTTAGTTTGTTATTGTAATAACATTTCAGTAGAATAAGAGAGTTTAGATTTCATACCTAGGTTTTAAAGTTCACTTTTAGTATATAATTACTAGTAATAAAGTAAACAATACTTCACTGCACTGTACTGTACTGCTATTGCACCGTGACTTTCAACATTTTCAGTTTGACAGCGGTTCCTGCTTCCTCTTCGTTCCATTGGCGCAGTGACCTTTTGACTGCTCGATGGGGGCACCACCAACTGACGGGAGAAGCACGTTCGCAAATGGCGTAACACCATCTCTGAGAAAAATTAGTGACATTTTCTGACACACACATAGCTCAGCTTGACGAACTATTTCGAATAGTACAGAACAATTTTTACTAATCTTTCTATAAAAGAAAAGCCAAAACGGGCTTTTTGCAGGTTAACTCAAACTTGATCTACAATTCATTAGTACCTTTCAAACGATTCTAGACGTCTTAAAATCGGCTTAGTCTTTTTTTAAAAATTGAGCGGTTAAAAGAAACAACACTTTTTGTCGGTTACGTCACTTATGCCATTACATCTCCTGAACCGGAAGTGAAAACCATTTGATTTTTTAACTTCAATAATGACTCAAGAGTAACTTTTAAACTATCTTAAGTTTGTTGGAATCGGTTCAGTCATCTCTATAGAGCGATGAAAAATAGAGTGCGTTTTGTCGGTTACGTCACTTTTTTTTTCTTTTATTTAAAACATAGTTTATTCAGGCCTATTTGCGCACAAGCTTTACGTGGCCGATTGAGCTGAGTTTTTAGATAAAAATATTTTTGTATTGGATCTCCTTGTCACCCTTTTTCTAGAGGGAGAGGAGCTTCCAATTTCCTCCTGCGAGGATTGAGGGGCAGTTTGTTCGCGGTTCGTCTCGTCATTCATTGCCGCATCGGTGGTATTGTTGTTGATTTCGTTACTAGTTGCTGCAGATGCGCCTTGTTGTACATTGTTTGCAGTTGCTGGTTGGTTGGATGGTAAGTTGTTAACTGCAGCTGGTGTAGTTTGTTCTATAGGGGATACATTGGATGGTTTCACTGTTGTTTGTGGGATGCTTCACTGTTGTTTGTGACTGTCACAGGTGTACTGGGGTTGCTTGGGGTTGGTGTGACCGTTGTCCTTTGGTGTAGTTGTCTCCTTGTCCAGTTTATCACATGGCTTACCGTAGTGAACAGCTTTTTGGCAATATTGACATGTGGCCATCTGATTGTCATAGGTAACAAGTGATTTGCACGGGATTCTTGTATCCTGACCGAATGTCACATAAGAAGGTATAGGCCTCCTCATGCGCATGCGTAACAAACGACGCCAACTAGAATACCGGGGAAAAAAATCTTCCACTTTTCTTTTTCGATAGAGAGAATCTCTCCGTATTGGGGCATAGTTTTGCGAATATAAGAATCGGTGACGCTTGAGTGACGATCATGCACACGCACTTCTATAGCACTGTAATCCATATATACTGGAATGTTGTACTTAATGTTCTCGTGCTCCACATAGTGCACATTGTTATTGTCTTTTGCGAATTGAATTGCATCCAAATCTTTATAAAACTGAATGTAAACAACATTATTCGTCTTATTGCATTCAAGTAAATTCACACGTTTAATGTCAAGATGCATTTGCTCCTTAAGCAAACCTTCAAGTTCTCGTATCGAAGGTCGAATTTTGCACTGTCTGAAGTCAACAACAATTGTATTCTTTCGTGTCGGCGGTAGCTTTTGTTCGTTTGGTTCACTCATTTCGAGGTCGTTCTATTGTTCACTACACAATACTGTACTTGGTTTCTTCCGTCCCGAACGTAACCGGTTTTGTTTTATCGACTGAGTTGGATGAGATGAGAAAGCGAACTGAAACCAGCAGGTTTGATCCTCCCAACGCTACATTT
Organism: Malaya genurostris; assembly: GCF_030247185.1. NCBI lineage: Eukaryota > Metazoa > Arthropoda > Insecta > Diptera > Culicidae > Malaya > Malaya genurostris. The sequence continues at coordinate 69,517,334 of NC_080571.1, forward strand.
TGTTTTAATAACCATAATAAATTTTTAAAACAATATTTTAACTCAAAGCAAACCGTTGAATCGAATGTGAGGCATAATGTCCGTAGAGTGAATGTTATAAGAAAATTCGTATATTAAAGAAATGGCTTTGTTTCTCTGGATTTTTATATTATAAAAACAGACATTAGCACTACTAAAAGTTAATTACTAAGTAGTAACCGACCATTTGATGTTTCATAGGGTTAAAATGCTTGTTTAGTCGAAGCAAAACTTTACATAGAAAAGCTGCCTAGTGATATTTTCAGATTTATTTTTCATATTTTCCTGCAAACGACAATTGACAATTGGCGTAGCAGAAAGATCGTATAAAACTTTTGCTCAGAAAAGTCTTGAATACTTAAAAAAGAAGGGTAATACTATCCCCTACTCTCATTTTAAAAAAGTCGCAACACAACATCTTATTCGAAACTGCTGTGCGGGGCTTATTGCCGTACCATTTTAAAGCGAATAACGACTGCTCCATAATTTATACAATTTTTCACTGCTTTGATTTTCACGAATTCGTATTATGTAAGAAATTCTCTATGTGTTCAACATAAACATAAAAATCATCACATTTAAAATGACGAGACATCGTATCATGCGATGGCGGATGTACTCCATCAATTTCTTGAAATATATAAATTATTTTTGACGCAGGAAAAAAACAGACTTTGCTTGAAAACTCGCTAGCGAATACTCTATATTCGGTGTTAAGTACTAAATATCGATCCTTGCATAATTGAACTATACACAAACGTTAATTCATGTAATTAAAATTATGGTTTTGGGCATCGCTAGTTATCGTATTTGTGGTGTCGCTATTTTTTCTTTATTAAGTAATGCTTGTTGAAGTGTGATACTAGCGGTTAAAATAACCTGATTATATATAACCCTACCAGTAGACATTACGTCAGTCGATTCACCACATTGTTTGGCTAATTACTGGTCTCAAAATCAGTGGATTGTAATCTACATGTAACGCCCCCACACCAAGATTCGCTAGTTGCTCCAGTAGAAAAAGTAGCATCTCTTTCATTACATTATTGGTAACTTCCCTACGTTAAAGTACAGGACTGATGCGAGAATTTTATAACTTTTTATCGATAAGAGCCTTCAGTTTATCAGTGCACGTATTAAGTTTTCGCAAAGAATATAGTGCGATGATCGCAATTGAGATTTGGTGTCATCCTGAAATTGGCTTGAGTCAACTCTCTGAAAATATTCGTTTTTTGTAAAAAAAAATTTTTTTTAGATCACACCAGAACTCGAGGTTTTATGCATTTCTAAGACATGATACTTGTCATTTATATCTGTGTTAGGGAAAATCTAGCCGTTTCTGAGAAATTGGAGTGATTTCCGGTTTGAAGCACTAGAACACTTTTCTGGTACAACCGGAACCAGAAACGATGATTCGTTGTACTCAAAATCACCGTATTTGATCATAAACTAATAATACCTGCAAAATTCAAGCATTATTCGGCTATTTGAATGGCTTTGGCTCGATTCTTCCGTGTCAGTCTGTAATTCCGGAAACGATAGTCCTATCCGGATGAAAGTCGATAGGGTCATATGGGATCCTAAGACCTCTCATTTAAACCTGTAAACTTGTAAAAATTGAATAAGCGGTCTCTGAGATAATCGAGCGCACTATTTTAGTTAATTTTGCGCATTTAACCCCATAACTCCGGAACCGGAAGTCGGATCCCGGTGAAATTCTATAAATGGCTATGAAGTCTTTAATTTAAATCTAAGTTGAAAAACATCCGAGAAAATCGAGTGCACATTTTTCATATATACACACATAAAAACACACAAACACATAGACAATTTGCGTACTCGACGAACTGAGTCGAATAGTATATTTCAAAAGTCAGTTTCCACAGTGATAAATATATATAAAAAATGGGTATAGAATTCGCTCAACTTTAGGAAAATTTTCCGAGGCCGAAAGTCATATAGGAATCGATTCAGCTCGACGAACTGAGCAAATGTCCGTGTGTGTGTGTGTGTGTGTGTGTGTGTATGTGTGTGTGTATCTGTATGTGTGTTGGCAACTAAGAGGTCGAGATCTCAGAGATGGCTGGACCGATTTTGATCAAACTAGTCGTAAATGAAAGGTCTCCCCGTCACCCAGAACGCTATTGAATGGTTTTGAGATCGGATGTTTACTTTTTGAGTTATACGAAGTTTTATGTCAAAATTTTCAGTTTTTTGACAGTATCTGTCACAATTGACCATGAAAATAGATTATATTGTCAGACTTAGATTTCGCACGGTAATACCTATCCAACAAACCATAGATTGTTAAAATCCGTTCATTTTCAACAGAGATATCAATATTTTTGTGTAAACGACCTTTTCCCCTATTCCAGCAGTAGAAGTTTCGAGCGCTGTATGACAAAGAAATGCTTGGGAGCAACATAAAACACGATTTTTATACTTTTACATACATTTGTTTCTAAGTACCCAAAAGACTGTGTACAGCTATTTTGCTCGGACCATTTTAGCACGGTTCGTTTTTGGTAACATAATCGTTCGAATATGCCATATCTGAACCAGATGATGGCAGCATTTTCGAGTTACTAGCAATTTCACAATTATATTGATTTAAACTACTTACAGCAATAAATGCTGGAAGAACATAACAGCCATATACCATTCGAATTAGTTCGTCGAGATCAGCAAATGCGTGTATGACAAATAATTTCACTCAATTTTTTTCGGAGATGACTCAACCGTTTTCTACAAACTCAGATTCATATGAAAAGTCGTATACTCCCAAACAAGATTCCTGAATTATGTTTGATTCCGTCTTTTGTTTCCGGAACTACAGGATGATATGTGAAACGAAAATAAAACTGTGTAACTCATTTTTCTCGTAGATGGTTTAACCGATCTAAGATTCAAATGAAAAATTTTAAGATTCTATAAAACATCTTGTTTTTCAGTCAGATCCGACTTCCGGTCTAGGGTATACAGGGTGATTAGTATAAAAATGTCTATTTCACATAAATTAAACCGGTTTATCGGGTTTGAAGATTTGGACAGTCGATAACCAAATAAACTTATTTCATTTTTGGTTGTATTCAGTTTTCGTTTCGGAAGGCACCCAAAAATTTAATTCGCACTACGATTTCTCAAAAATATCTACATTGATTTTCAAACATTTTGAAACAAATGTAAACTATACAGCTACTCAGGTGAATTTGTCTGACTTCGGCTACACCGAATTTCGAATTTCGGTTCCACTATCGAATCGTTTTTCAAAGCTCAATCGTTTTCTCAAATAAAGACAACTCGAATTTCAGAAACAAAAGGTCAAATTAAATTAAATTAAATAAATCCAATTTTATCCAATTCTGTTTTCCGAAGAATATTCATGCAAAAAACACATGCGGATTGATAAAAAAAGGTATCATCTCACTGCTAGGTGGATTAAGCACGTTTTTCTATATGAAAAAGACACTACATGTCTCAGAAAAAAAGTATAACTTCGATGCCCTTTTTAATTTGGTGCCGGATCATCTGAAATCAGGAAACCAAAGTTAGTGCTGTTAAGGTTTTTCGTAATTAATTTTTTTTCTGCGACCAAAATCGGCCAACTGAATGTAAAATTAAAATTAATAACAAATTGGACGGTACTCTTTAGGTCGTACATTATGTGACGAAATTGTGATCAAAGTTACGGTGTTAAGAGAGGCACCGAATTTAAAAGTGTGAATCATGGGGAAAGCGGTTCAAAATTTGATGCAATATTTACTGCTACACTAAATTTTATACTAGATACTGACAAAACATACTGTTTAGGAATGCTTTCTTTAAAAGCATTCTGTGCGCTTAAATATGCAGAAATGCTTAAAACGGTCATTGATGTCCCCTCTTTGAAAACCGAAAACGTTTTTTCAAATCTTGCGGAACCAGAGGAATTTGACTCTGTCGGAAATAGGTTCTTCGTTTATCACTATCCAAGGGTAAGTTAAGAGAACGAAGTCCTCCTCCAAATTACCAAAAAAGACACCTAAAATTGCACCTTTGAAAAAAGAATCCTTTGTTAAACAGAAGATTCACCTGATTCCCAAACCAATTCAGGATCAAACACAGAAGAAGAAAAATTAATCCAGTGGGCTCTATTTTATAGCCACCAACAGGATTACTGAATCTTTCAGAAATTATAGAATGGATTTTCACAGCATTCAATATTTCTGAACCCTTAAATAAACTCATAACGGCATTCCTTCCAATAGCTAGAACGTTTTTGAAGCAGCCCTGGTGGGACAAAGAGTGCCAAACCCCTGGTGGGACAAAGAGTGCTCAGATGCTATACACGTGAAACAAAATGCTTTCAAGACGTTCTTAAAACGAGGAGCAGGAACTTCTCAGAATTTTGAGAAATTCTTAACTTTAGAAACCACGTACAAGAGCATACGTCTGGCTAAGAAATGTAGCTATTGGAGACATTTTGTCGAAGGTTTGTCAAGAGAAACGTCACTCTTTGGAATACGGCCAGACGAATAAGAAATCGTAACGTGGGAAATGAGAGTGAAGAGCACTCGAACCGGTGGATATTTGACTTTGCTAGGAAAGTTTGTCCAGATTCTGTTTCTACGAAGAGCATTTTTCTGGAATTTCCTCTAAATAATTGTTTCATTGATAGCCCCTTTTCATTGATGGAATTTTCTATAGCACTCTTGTCTTGTAACAATAACGCTCCTGGGTTGGACAGAATTAAATTCAACTTGGTGAAGAATCTGCCCGATCTCGCAAAAAGACCCGGGTTGGTGGTTCAATGCATACAGCGCTGGTCTTACAAGCCAGTTGACGTATGTTCGAGTCCCGACCTGGAAGGATTCATAGTGTGAGTAGGATCGTAGTACTAGCCATGCAATGATTCTGTACGCTAAACATCGGCTGCGAAGTCTGTTGAAACAGAAAGGCCAAACTTCACAAAAGGAATGTAATGCCAAGACTTTGACTTGGAATTGTTCAACAAGTTTCTTGAGCAAAATATTGTTCCACCTGACTGGAGGTAAGTGAAAGTTACCGCCATTCAAAATCCTGAGTCTTGAAGTTCTGGCGGAAGTTCTTCCATTGAAAAATCGTTTTTGGGAGGTTTTATCACAACTGCTAATAAAAAGTGAGGTACTGAATCTCTTGGTTATTAATAACTTCGAAAGGCTAGTCGAGCTTCAATCTCAAACAAGATTCATGACAGTATATTTTAACCATATGTTCCAGGAAATAAACCCTTCAAGATATATTCCTATCCGTGACAGCCTCCTAAATGTCCCTGACTTTATTTTTCGACACATCCATGCAGCGCGAAGTTTGTGGAATCCCGGAACACCTACGCTCGATGGAAATCTCAAAAATATTTTCAAGTAATTTCAGACATATTGACTCTGAGAAAATGTTTTTCGCGGGCGGATCGCGAAGATACTACTGGGTTTGGTATGTTCTGTTTCATTGAATTCAAATCGTTATGACTATATTTGAATTATATTAGGATAAGGATTCTATGTAAAAGCGATTCTACGGCGAAGAAAAACTTATGTAAACTGCCTTAAGAAATAAACGTATTTATGGAAAACAATACTGTTTAGAAATAACGATACTTGCACTGAGGGAAATATTCTAGGGTTTTTCCTTCTCTGAGTTGAAAAGCGAGGTGGCATTTGCAGTTAAATATAAACAGATAGTGTATGGAATCAAATTGCATCACACAACGATTTGAAAACTACTATTATTACTTACTTGTTAACATTCCACATTGAACTAGTTCCACCAAAAATTCTAATTGAAAATATCCAATACGTAAAAAGTTACAGCCCTTTGAAAGTGATGCAATTTGATTTCGTACACTAAAATGATTCCGTACACGGGCAAAATTCCGATTCTAGAAAGAGTAAAATGAGTCATGATTTGGGGAAAATAATATATTTTCATGTTATGATCATACACCATGATTAAAATTTCTCGTATCAAGATCCATTCGGACTGATTTCGATGAAATTTAAACATAACGCACTTGAAGTTGTTGGGTATAACTTCAGGCGTGTTTCTGCTACGATGGTAATTTTTGCAACATAAATGGTTTTTTTTTTGCAACGATGGTCATTTTTGCAATATAAATTCAGTGGAAAGCACGACGAACTTCTTTTGAAATGAAAATATTCTGTTTTTGAAAAATGACGAAGCAAGAGATAACGTGTTTACTTGCGTTCATTACTTCAGTTTTGATTTTGTGATTCAGAATTTAAACACTTAAACGAACTGCATGAGAAAACACGAGTGAATCAAGCCTTTTCAAAAGAAACTCTATGTCGAATTCTTGCCAAAAAATCTTCTTATTCATAATATTTAGGTGCATCAGCTTGTGTTGTTTTATCTATGAAACAATTTAATCAAAGTGGTTGAACAAAATATTTTTCTGATTTTCGTTAGATGGTGTTCCAAATTCATAATCGAATTAAACGCTAGCTCTCGGAATATTATTCTAGCAACAACGATCACATCAAATATGTAAGAATACATTCGAGCAAAATGTAAAATTGATGTTTGTCAAATGAAAATTGTAGCCGTGCTTATTCTCTTATGATGTCAATTTTCGGTTCATTATCTTTATTTTTATGTTATGTTGATAAAACAACACGATTATTAAATAACATGCTTGAGAATCATTTTCAGTAGGTCTTGCTTTCCAGTGTCTGCTTTTTGCTTTACCATTAATCTATTAATCTATCACATCACTTGAGGCAGAGGGTTCAATGTGATATCCGGGTAGAAAATTAGAGTTACGAGCTTTGAAATAAATGCATTCTGCAGCAAGTAACGCATTTTCGAACCATGATTATTTTTTTTTGTTTCAATTATAGAGGCTTTAACACTTAATGTCATTCGCCTCTTCGGGCCAGAAAAACTTTCTGACCCTATGTGCGGGGTTGGGAATCGAACCCAGGCGGGCGGCGTGGAAGGCATCGACTTACCCATCACGCTATACCCGTCCCCATGATTAATTTTCATGGGAGAAGAGTTATTGCTCATAATTTCATGATAAGTTAAAATGATTGGTTTCATGATTTTCTAATGATAACGGCAGTAACGGATTTCTTTCCATGCACAGTAAAAAAAATTAACAATAATTCGGATCTCTCGCGCCGTGTCCTCGGTAGGAAGCTGATATTGAGTAGTTCAAAGTTATTTTACGTTTCGTCTTTGAATAATTATTTTTCTGGTTTGAAGTATTGGGCAAAATTTCTCATAACTTTATAATCGAATACGATTCTTCCAGCAATCGAAGTATGAAATAAACGAAGCATTATTTTATTCGTTCAATCTAATCGCCGCAAACATTACGGTCTGCCTCATGACAGGTTCCTACCAAGACGATATAAATTGTCATAAGGCAATTCACATCATTAAGGTTTTGAATGTCAGTCGGTGTTGAACAGTCGTTGGCTCCTGGAATTTTTTTCTGGCTACCTAGAGTTTCATTGATTCAAGGCTTCAGTCTTCTTCAAGGCAACCTGAATCACTAACAGTCTTTTGAAAGACTAACATTATTCAGCCTTTCTAAAGGCTATACAAAGAGTGATATTAGAGTGACTAAGAAATTAATCAGCCTTTTTTAAGGCTAGCTATTCAAAGAACTATTATTCGAACTGATAAGTCTTTATTAAGACTACCACAAAATCAGTCTTTATCAAGACTTTTCCAAACTAGGATTCTAATCGAAGACTAATTTAGCCTAGTTAATTTAATTTAAAATTTCATTCATTTCAAAAATGCCTGCGTCCAACCGGAAAGCCAACAAGCCTAAGGCTAAAAATAATTCAATACGGAATAAATCACAATCCGTTATTCAACATTCTTCTAATAACATTCACGATCTTATAGAATCTGAATGTAAAAATAAAAGACAACGGACGGATTTCCCTTCCGCTGATCCTATGCCGTCTAACAATATTTACGAGATTCTTCCTGAATCCGATTGTAGCGACATAGAAGAAAATTCTTCAAAAATTCCCAAAATGGACGCTTGTCGTTATGGGAAGAAACAACAATCTATGCCAACAGTGACGGTGATGATGTCCGACTTCAAAGCATTCCGTACTGAGCTTTCTACTTTTCTCCCGGAAGTAAAAGTCTCATTTCAAATCGGATGAAGAAGAGAATGTCGAGTCTTGGTTGATGGATTGGAAGATTACGAACGTCTTATTCGATATTTGTCCGAGAAACTTCATAAATTTTATTCATATGATATAAAATCAGACAGACCCTTCAAGGCTGTCTTGAAAGGCTTATTTAATGATCAAAGTACTGATGAAATTAAAAATAAACTAAAACAATTGCTTGGTTTTGCCCCTTCCCAAGTAATACTTATGAAAAAAGAGCGAATGGTACTTCTAAACCACGCTCTGGAATTTCCCATGAACTTTACCTAATACACTTCAATCGAAGTGATGTAAACAATTTGAAAACTTTAGAAAAAGTACGTTACATTTCCCACATTAAAATTCATTGGGAACATTATAAACGGCATAATCGTATTGCAAACTTAACGCAATGTCGTTGCCAAGGCTTCGGCCATTGAACCAAAAATTATCATATGGATATACGGTGTTTGAATTGTGGTAAATCGCATTCGAAAGACGTTTGTCCAATGAATGAAACCACTGATAAATTTTCATGTTCAAATTGCGATGGAAATCATGAATCCAATTATTTGAAATGTCCTGTCAGGGAAAAAATTTTAAACGCTCGTTCGCTTAGACAACAAGTCAAATCAACGACCTTAAATTTACAGAATATACCTGAAAATTCTTCTAAGGCACCTGCCAATTCGTATTCTAACGAAAACAATTTATTGACAGGTAGATCGACCTCGTCATCATCTTCTTCTAATGTCAGTATATAATGTATGACAGGTAGAAATCTACCACTTAATTCTTCTAATGTAAATAATCAAAACACAGGACCGCCTTGTAGTTCATCTTCTAACGAAAACAATTTATTAATAGGTAGATCGGCCATATCATCTTCTTCTAATGGCAGTCTACCTACAAATATTCCTTCAATGCCATTCGCTTCTTTAAATGAAGTTGATTTAGGCGATATAACTGAAAATAAATTGATGTACCTACAAGATCAACTTTTTCAAATGATCATCCGAATGAATTCGACTTCATCACTTTTTGAAACATTTCAAATCGGATGGCAATTTGCAGATAATATTATATTGAATTTAAAATTTAACAGTGACGTTAAGTAATTACTTGAATTTTAAATTGGAATGCTCGATCTTTGAAATCGAGTGAAGATGAATTTTATAATTTTCTCAAAGTTCACAAAATTCATATTGTCAACTTTTCTTAAACCAAATGTAAAATTGAAAAGTAATCCACATTATTTGGTTAATCGATTTGACAGGTTTACTGGAATGGGTGGTGGAGTAGCCATTTATGTCCAACGGCGAATTAAACATTGAGTTTTACCTTCTTTCAATACTAAAGTTATTGAAAGCTTGGGAATCGAAGTTGAAACCATTCATGGAATTTATTTCATCGCTGGAGTATATTTGCCATTCCAATGCACCGGCGAACAATTAAATTTCTTTAAAGGCGATTTGCAAAAGCTCACAAGATATCGACCGAAATTTTTCGTAATAGGGGACTTAAATGCTAAGCATGTCCAGTGGAATTGTAGACAAAATAACAGTAATGGTAAAATACTTCATAATCAACTCTCAGCTGGTTACTTCACAGTTCTTCATCCCAGTAATCCGACTTGTTTCTCTTCCGTGAAAACCCCGTCTACAATTGATCTGGTTCTAACGGATCAAAGTCACATTTGTAGTGAACCGATTACTCATGCTGACTTTGACTCAGATCATCTTCCTGTAACATTCAGACTTTCCAACGAAGCTTTAATTAATCCAATTAGTTCTATATTCAACTATCATAGAGATAATTGGTTGGATTACAGATCTTACATTGAAAATCATGGGGATCATGAAACTATTTTAGAAAACTCTGCGGACATCGACACAGCAATTGATAATTTGAATCATTATATTATCGAAGCTAGAAATCTTTCAGTTCCCAAAGCTCAAACTAAATTAAATTCTCCTATCATCGATGACAATCTTCAACTGCTCATTCGATTGAAGAATGTTCGTCGACGACAATATCAACGTTCTCGTGATCCTGCTATGAAAAACGTAGTTAAGGATTTACAAAAAGAAATTAAACATAGATTTACTATTTGCGAAATGAAAATTTCGCTAAAGAAGTTGAACAAATTAAACCATATTCTAAACCTTTCTAGAAACTTTCTAAGGTTCTTAAGAAACCTCAGAAACCAATTCCTGCTCTCAAGGAAGGAAATCAAATACTTCTTACAAATGGCGAAAAAGCTCAAAAACTTGCTCAGCAGTTCGAGAGTGTACACAACTTTAATTTGAACGTTGTGAGTCCTATTGAAAATGAAGTCTCACTGAAATATGACCATATATCAACCCAAGTGTTATCACAAGATGACATTATTGAGACGAATTTTGATGAAATTAAATCAATTATTAGGAAACTCAAAAACATGAAGGCTCCTGGTAATGATGGAATTTTTAATATTCTTATTAAAAATCTTCCTGATGTTGCCTTGAGATTTCAGGTTAAAATTTTCAACAAGTGTTTTTCATTAGCTTACTTCCCAAAAAGATGGAAAAACGCTAAAGTAATTCCTATCCTGAAACCTGATAAAAACCCAGCAGAAACATCAAGTTATCGACCAATTAGCTTACTTTCTTCTATCAGTAAACTTTTTGAAAAAATTATCTTGTTGAGAATGATGTCTCATATAAATGAGAGTTCATTTTTTTTACCAGAGCAGTTTGGATTTCGTCATGAACATTCAACTACTCATCAACTTGTCAGAGTAACGAACATGATAAAAGCAAATAAATCTTCTGGGTTATCCACTGGAGTTGCTCTTCTGGACATAGAAAAAGCATTCGACTGTGTTTGGCACAAAGGTTTAATAGCAAAAATGTCTGATTTCCAGTTTCCTATTTATTTCATCAAAATGATTCAAAATTATTTAATTGATCGTACTCTTCAGGTTAGCTATCAGAATTGTAAATCGGAATTGCTACCCGTACGAGCTGGTGTTCCGCAGGGTTCGAGCGTAGCTCCAATCTTGTATAATATTTTCACTTCTGATCTTCCAAATCTACCGTTCGGTTGTCAGAAATCGCTATTTTGTGACGACACAAGTCTGTTAGCCACAGGTAGAAATCTAAGAGTGATCTGCAGTCGCCTACAAAGAAGTTTAAATATTTTCAGTGATTATCTGTCAAAATGGAAAATTAAACCAAGTGCAGCAAAAACGCAATTAATTATCTTTCCTAATAAGCCAAGAGCTTCTTTTCTTAAACCAAACAATAACCACATTCTCAAATTGAATGGTTTGGAATTGACATGGTCTGATCAAGCTAAATACTTAAGTTTAACGTATGACAAAGAACTCACTTTCAAGTATTACATTGAAGGAATCCAGGCAAAGTGTAATAAATATATTAAATGTTTACATCCTCTTATAAACAGAAATTCTAAGCTCTGTTTAAAAACAAATTGTTAATTTATAAACAAACTTTCAGACCAGCCATGCTTTATGCAGTACCAATTTGGTCAAGTTGATGTTCCACCAGGAAGAAAACGCTTCAAAGGATGCAGAATAAAATTCTGAAAATGATTTTGAAGCGTCCTTCCTGGTTTAGTACAGATGAGTTACACAGACTCACAAATATAGAACCATTAGATGTAATGTCACATAATATTATAAGCAAATTCCGACAAAAATCGATGCAATCTTCAATTGAATCGATTCGCTCTCTGTATTAGTTAGTAAGCTAGTATATAAGTTCCTTTTCCCCATTACATAATACAAGTAGGTTTAGAATTTTCCCTACACAAAGATCTCAGAATTGCGGAAGCAAATGATGTCCTCATGGTAATAACCAAATCATGTATATAATAGGGCTGAAAAGTCACCACTTGTGGCTGAACACCCAATTTAAATCTTAATAATTTAATTTTAACTCATATTCCAATAAATAGTTATTTTAAAAAAAAGGTTTTGAATTTTGCATTTAACAAATTCAAAAACAGCATGGACTCTCACTGGAACCATCAAAGAAAACGTTTCATGAAGCGGACCGCGTGGTCGAGAGAAGCGTTTTCGCTTTCAGTAGAAGGAAATCGTTCAAATGGAATCGAGAATTCGAAAAAAAAAATTGAGGACTGTTCGTGTGAAAACAATCCACAAGGGCGAAAATTCGCGGAAAAGATCATCCACGGCCAGCCGGAAAAGAAATGGTGCGAGGATGTTCCCTTGAGGGACACTTGGTATAACAATAATTTTAATAGTTAGATCAGGCACAACAATTTGCGGAATAAAAATTTTTAGCTTTTATGGTGAAACGATCGCTTCTGACTGAAAGCAAATTTCAGTTTAATAACTGACGAAGAATGATCGAGAACAAGTGACAAAACGGGAATACTTCGCTAGCAAAATCCTAACTGGCGGTGGGTAAGATTGCGCTTGTGCCTACACCCGTAAGCGGTCAAGGGCATAATGTGCAACACCATGGAAAACCCCGATTCTGGTGGCACCAGCAGCAGGAAGTAGTAGTAGTCCGTTTAGCCTTCAAAACTACTGTCACCGAGCTAACCGCGAGCTCGGTCGGGCGTATCGCAAACCTCAATCAATTTTTTCCGAACAACAACCCCTCAGATCGTCGGGGATAGGCAAACATCGTTAGAGCATTTACCCATTTTCCCAGAAATGAAGTTGGAAAAACATGGAGTAAATGCTTTACGTGATTGAGATGAAAGCTATTTTTAACCGCCACCCAGCTCCCAACCCAGCTGGGTAAATTTCCATTATTCTTTACTTCCCTTCTGAAATTTCAAAAATGTTGCCGAGAAGGAAAGCTACCTACATTGCGAACGTGGCGAACTCAAAAGAAATGCCAGGTTCCGTTGTTTCCTGGAATCTAAATTTTGCCAATTGTCTACACTCGGAGGAATGGCTGGGTGAGAATCAACAGTGAAATACTGGAAGGGAATAAGCACACTCACGTTTTCCTTCCTTCAGCACTCGGTTTGGAAAGCGGGATATCCGGGGGAGGAAATATGAGGCGTTGGTAGAATCACTTTTAATTGCAATCGACAGGTGGTTTATAACCACGTAATGGCACACCGGAGAGCACCCACTAGTTGAGCCACAATACGAGTTGCTTTAATTTCTCGCAGAATCCGGTGATTAGTTGAAACACTTGTAGCCTGTCGCTGCTATTTCCTTCCAGTTAGATAACTGTATCCATGAAAATCCGCGTACGTACGTAGGACGAAATGCACCCGAAAGACAGCGGGCGGTGGGTTGTTCCAGGCTTCAATTGGGCGTTAAGCTAAATCTTCCTCGGTGGCTGTTGGTGGATTTGCACTGTCGAGATTTTCTACACCCTGTTATATTTTTTTTTACGTTTGTTGCCTCGGATGTTCACTAATGTATTTTTCATTCGCTCTGTTTGTATCCTTCGGTATCACAGTGGTCCTACCACCAGTAACTTCCCATCACTATTTTTAGAACATCTCATACTGCCCCTACCTAGGAAAAAATAACCTCTTTCATCCACAGCGAGGCAAATGAGAATTCAACTCTCCGCCTGTTCCCATGCTATCCTTCTAAATACTGGTGGAGGCTGTAGCAGCTCACCACCAGGGAAAAAAGGAACACTGTATCCGACCAATAAATCCACGACCACGGTTTTCCGGATTGATATTGCGTGTCGAGCGCGCCAAGGGTAGCAAACGACTGAAAAGGAAAATTTTCACTTTCTCTCGTGTTCGAAAATTTCCACCCTGCTTCCAGGTATGTAGATAGGTAGGTTAGGTACATACCGTTCAGAATGGGTGAGCGGAGTATAAAACCGGAGAGCTTCAAAAACCGGATGTTGGAGAGTTGGAGAGGCTGCGAGTTGCTGGGCAAAGGATTCGGAGAGGATGATGGCGCGTGCTGATAGTCTACGGCTGGCAGGGATCTGCTTGTTCCGTTCCTGCTTGTCTCGTGTAGCCAACAATTTGCTTGTCATTAAATGGTTCACGCGTTTCAGTTACTGCTGATGTGCACCACAGTTACGAAATACTGTACTCAGCTGACCGAACAGCAACAGGATCAGGAGCGTTGTCATCCGCTGTTACGGTGGCGCTATAGAAGGCACAAGAAACGGCATCTACATAGTTTGTTTTACGTAATTTGGTAACATAATCTGGTTGAGCGATATCGAATTGTTTTGTAGCGAAATATCTGACGAACAGGAATTCATTATGTTGTTGATTATGAAATACTTTCAGTTGAATTAACTAAAGTCACTTCCGTATCTTTTTAGTATGCCATTTCAACTCAACGCAAAAAATAGTCCGAGTCAGTAGTTCCTAGTAAAAACTACAGGTCTAGAATAATACGCGATGAGTAACAACGCAGAACTTGAAATAATAATCACAATTGCATAATTAGTTTGTTTTATTATGCGTTCATCATAACAAAGTGAATCCATTGCAGCATTCCCTATAAAATATCGTTCTAGGTTCTACTACAAGGCATTGAAAAATAAAACAGTTTTTTGATTGAAAAACAAGAAGAGCTCATCATCTCCTATTGGTAGATGCATCTGCAACATTCCACACAAAATTAGCCACCAAATAAACATCTTTTGTCGTGAATACGACTTATTTACCTATGGGGTGCCTTTTTAAAAATTTACCCTCTGAGAGAGTGATAAGTTTTTGATCGTGAATTTCTCTGGTTGTATCTAACGAATCAACATAATTTTTGCTACATGCCATCGGAAAATATGATCACAATTTTATGATAAAATTTTCAGTTTTGTGACATAATTTCAAAAAATTCAAAATTAAACTTTTCTGAAATGTTTGGTATAAACAAGTATTAAAGAGGATCATTCATAAGGCGCGTTCGCCTTTCTCGTATTTTTAAAGCTCATAGCTCAGTGATCTGTGAAAGGATTTATATAATCTAACTACCAATAGAATCGATTGAAGTATTTCAATAGTACACTATTGAAAAACCTGTCTCATTTGACCCATGTCAACACCAGCCAATCAGAACGCGTTCTGAGAAAGAAAACAAAATATCTGCTGCTGTACCACAAATCGTTCGAGGAAAATGTTCCGAACAGTGTTTAATATCGTAGTGAGTTCCACAATTTGGTCCTTCTGAAAGGCAGGAATGAATCCCGTACAGCACCCTGATAGTTGCTTTCAATGAAATGCAAATCCGAAATGAAATATTCGACATTAAAATTCTGTATGCGGCTATTTTTATAGCCGTTAGGACCGCCCATTAGTGAAAAAGCTACAAACGAAATCACATAAAAAGAAACCTCTTAACAAAAATTGGATCAATTTGGATTATATCGCCACTGCGAGCAGACGTGTTTTGTGTCGTCTGCACAGCTAGTTCCGTTTTCGACAAGAGCGATTACGTCACAGCTGCCAGTCATTAGCATTGATGAAAAAACAACAATGGAGAGCATTACACAAAATCAGCCGTTCTAATGGCTCAAAACTTTTCTAAAGAACTATTAGGATTTGTTTTTCGCAAATCGAAGGTAAATATCCTCCTTCAGCATTACATTCAAAATAACTTGTTGATCGAGAAAACCAAACGTAGGCACTTTTCACGTTAAATGGAAGTATTAATATGTGCCTGAGAAACAGCCTTTGTACGACCAAAAAGTTGCAGATTGGTGTGGTGTTTGTGCGGATATTGCTCCAGATATTGGGTGATTGGTCCCTATTTTTTTCCAAGACAATGATGGAGCAACGAAAACTGTTAAAAGCGATCGTTATCGAGCCATGATAAATGATTTTGTGATGCTCATTGTTCGAGAAAATGGTTTAAATGGCTACTGATTTCAACAGGACGGTGCAACATGCCATACAGCTCGACTAACAATCAATTTGTTACGACCATTGTTCCCCGCACCAGTGATTTTAACTGGCCCCCGAGATCACTCGATTTAACATTACCAGAGTTTTTTTTTTGTGTGCCCGGGTTGGCGGTTCAATGCATAGAGCACAGGTTTAACAAACCAGCTGTCGTATGTTCGATTCCCGACCTGGAAGGATTCGTAGTGTCAGTAGAATCGTAGCACCAGCCATGCAATGGTTCTGTACACTCTGAATCGGCTGCGAAGTCTGTTGAAACAGAAGGTCAAATTTCACTACAGGGATGTAATACCAAGGCCAAGAATTTCATTTAGATCCGATTTCCGGTTCCGGAATTACAAGGCCATATGCAACAAAAATGTGAAAATATTGCAGCGAAACTGTGAAAATAATATCACTCACTTTTGTCGGGGAACTCTGAACCGGTTTTGATAAACTTGGATTCAAATCAATGGTTTTAAGATGCCATAAGAATATCTCAATGTTCATTCGGATCCAACCCCACGTTTCAGATTTTGGGTTCTTAGTGTAATAATGTCAATTTGAAAAAATTCCGTTAGTTACCAGGTAAATATGTAACCAAATAAAGGTTTGAATAAACCGAATATCACTATGCCTTTATTATGTTTCCGGTTTTAGAAGTACCGGCAATAGTAATCAAATGTGATGAAATGCTCACTTCACTTTCTCACTTATGATTAAATAGATTTTCACTTACTGAAATTCAAATGTAATATAACAGATCGGCTGAAAAGTTCGTATCGTTTCTATGAGAGGGCGCCACTAGAATTAAATCCATACCATTTTCAGTTAGTACCAACCTTCAAAAGATACGTGTATAAATTTGACAGCTGTCTGATTATTAGTTTGTGAGATATTGCATTTTGAGTGAAGCTACTTTTGTTATTGTGAATAAAATGGAAAAAAAGGAATTTCGTGTGTTGATGAAACACTACTTTTTGATGAAAAAAAGTGCCGCCGATACCAAAAAAATGGCTTGATGAGTGTTATCCAGACTCTGCATCGGGCGAAGCAACAATTCGTAAGTGGTTTGCACAATTTCGTACTGGTCATATGAGCACTGAAGACGATGAACGCAGTGGACGTCCAGAAGAGGCTGTTACCGATGAAAACGTGAAAAAAATCCACAAAATGATTTTCAATGACCGTAAAGTGAAGTTGATCGCGATAGCTGACACCCTAAAGATATCAAAGGAACGTGTTGGACATATTATTCACGAATATTTGGATATGAGAAAGCTTTGTGCAAAATGGGTGCCGCGTGAGCTCACAATCGATCAAAAACAACAACGAAAAACCATGCTGAAATTGAACGAATTGGGCTTCGAATTGCTCCCTCATCCACCGTATTCTCCAGATTTGGCCCCAGTGACTTTTTCCTGTTCTTAGACCTCAAGAGAATGCTCGCTGGTAAAAAATTTAGAAGCAATGAAGAGGTAATCGCTGAAACTGAGGCCTATTTTGAGGCAAAGGACAAATCGTACTACAAAAATGGTATCGAAAAGTTGGAAGATCGCTATAATCGCTGTATCGCCTCTGATGGCAATTATGTTGAATAATAAAAATGAATTTTGGCAAAAAAATGTGTGTTTCTATGAAACGATACGAACTTTTCAGACGAACTGTTATCAATATAGTAGTATTACGAAATAAAAATTTTCGAAACGTTTTTAAATTGTAGTATTTCGGGGAATTTCTGCTGTAATACACCGAAACCTCCATTTACGAACTAAACGGGGGATCGTAAATGGAAGTAGTTTGTAAAAAAAGTTCACGTTATTAGGGATTTTATTCGTAAAAAAAGTTTTGTGTAATGAATGTGGAAACCCCCAATCACATGGCCATTTTCGGAACGGATGTGATAAGTGGGTGCAAGAAAATTATGTTTGGGGTCGGTTCAAAATCTAAGATGGCGACTTCCGGTTTAGCGATATTCCTTAAAAACCCTCACAATATGGGTATTTTCGGAACGGGATTGATGAGTAGATGACGGTCATTGATTTCAAACCAAATTTTAATGTTTGTGCTTTCAAATATTATATTGAGACTTCCAGTTGTTCAATAAAATATTGAAAGCATACAATATAACTATCACAATATAAAATTATTATAGCTATTCAGACGTCTACTTGTTAAGTCATTTCGAAAATATAGTACAATATTCAAACAATAATGATTAGCAGGAAACACCGTTTTCAGAAGCATAACATCTTTTTGAACGATATATAATCATAGAGTAATGATCGTCAAAGACTACCGATGCAACTGAACTCACCATTTTGGTTTTTGAAGCGCTTTTAAACATAATTTCCCAGTATATACTCATCCAACCAGTCCCGTGAATACCCATATTGTAAATATTTTCAAGCAATATCGATAAACCGAAAGTCGCCATCTTGGATTTCCAAACCACTTCAAACATCGTTTTCCTTCATCTACTCATCAATTCCGGTTCGAAAATACCCACATTGTAAGGGTTTTTAGGAATATTGATAAACCGGAAGCCGCCATCTTGGATTGCCAAACCACCTTAAACATCGTTTTCCGTCATCTACTCATTAATCCCGTTCCGAAAATACCCATATACTTCTTCAATTGAACACCGGTTTGGTTAGTTGAGGTTAAAATACGTTGATTTAAGGTACACTGGAAATCGCTCCGATTTTTTAGAAACGATCGGACCTATTTTATCAAACTGGAATTCAAATGGAACGTATTATGTTTCCATAACTAAGTGTAGAATGAAAATACAAAGTGAAATGAGATTGCAACCCGTATCATTCCGCTCATCAGGAACCCGTTTTCAACCTCCTGAATATTTCGCTAGACGTGTAGAGATTTGTTTGGCGACTTCCACTTAATCTTTCCACAAATTGTTATTGAGTTTGGGTATTGTTTTCGTACAAAAATTCCTTGCGATTCAGTAGCTTCATTTTTTTTTGTTTTTCACTCTGGTATCCTAAATTTTAAATCGCTCAAACCCATGTTTACAGGTCACGACCGATAGAGCTTGTTTTTCATTAGCTTCAACAAAAATTCGATGAAATTCAGCGATACTCTTATTAAAAAAAAATGGAACTTTTATTTTTAAAATACTATTCGGTAGGAATTTTCGACATGCTAACTTCGCCAAATGTACATGACACTAATTTGCAATTGACAAAAGAGCAATGATTTGTTACAGAAATGATTAACGCAACATTTTTGATGGTGACTTAATCTTTGTTTGTAGAGACATCTATTGACAAAAATACACGTGAGCAAAAACGGATGTAACGCAAATAAGCGTTCCATTTCATCGAAGATGACTGTACCGATTTCCACAAACGGTTATTGTATATTTTCCGTATCCGAACTCTGGTTTCAGAGTAGTGGATATAAATGTGCATCAAATATCAAGAAGTGCACTTCATTATCTCAGGGATTGTTATCTTGATTTTCATAAGCTTAGATTCTTATAAAAGGTTTTTTTTTGTTTTCGTCGAATGCCATTTCGCCGAAAGGGTCATCTCACCGAAATGGTAATCTCGAATACAGCTGAGTTGGCCGCTGACCTGCGTCGGACTCGTCGACCTCTTGCATACAACCGCCTGTAACCGCCTCGTTTGCCCGATCTACTCAACGCTAGGTTTATTTACTTTAGTTAGGTCAGCATTAGATATTTTTCACTTAGTAAACGAAAAACATCACATACATTTGCATGGTAGATACACCTATGCAATTACTTTGATGCTTAGTGGCTAATAGTCAACAAGTTTCCTTGGGTTCTGAGGTTCATGAATCAATCCTTATTCAAGAGTAAAAGAATCAATCTTGTTTCAAGAAGTACAATTGTAGGTCAACAAAATGGGCGTTAACGTATTATCATTCATTTGTATTTATTTTAAATCATTTCCAATTATAATATAAAGACAATTGCAGGTATCGGCGAAATGACCCTGATCTGTATTTTAGTGCTACAGTCTGCTATTCAATGTGATTCGGATTCGACATCCAATTTCAAAATAATGGAGAAAAGTGCATTAAAGAGAATACGTGTCTACACGGTTTTCTCAGAGACCGCTGGATCGATTTCTTCATGCTAAATCAATAAAATATAAAATATGTTAATCTTACAACCTGCTATTTCATTTCATCTGCATAAGTTTTACGGTTCATGCTCTATTTGTCGCGACTTGTTTACGTTGGTTCGAACGATTCATAAGTGAGAATTTCAGTGTGAAAGACAAAGAACGCACAGGTCACCTCAAAAAAGTTTGAACTTGACGAATGGCAAAGATTGTTGAACAAAGATAATACCCAAACACAAACACACATGGACAATACTCAAACACAGAACGAATGATAATTTCAAAGTTCAAAAATAATGGTTGAAAATTACCCGTGACAGAAGCTGAGAAATGAATTTGTTTTAGAGTCCCTGGTCGACCCTGGCCAACCATCGACATCAGCTGCAAACCAGGTCTCTTGTACCATGAGCTTCTCAAACCGGGCAAAACAAAAACGTCAGCAACCGATGAAATGGAATCAAGAATTGCTTGAAAAATGGCCAGAATGCTCCACAAGACATGAGAAAGTCATTTTACTTCCAGACAACTCATTTGTTTTCATCGATCTCTCACACATTTGCTGAGCAGCACTTCACTAGTTATGAAGCGGTGGGTTTCACGACTGGATTGCTTCAAAAGATAAGCAGTTCTTTCGACGTCGTATTCATGAGTTGGTGGAAAGATGGAAAAAAATGCATAGCTTTTGATGGGAACCCGGGTCCACGGTTTCATGCATAGGACGGTGGTCTTACAAACCAGTTGCGGTATGTTCGAGCACCGACCTGAAAGAATTCTGAGTGTCAATAGGATCATAGTACTAGCCATGCAACGTACGCTATGAGTCGGCTGTGAAGTCTTTTGAAACAGAAAAGCATAATTCCAAAAAAGAAATACACTGAAGTCTTTTTTTATGCGAATTTACGTATCGCATAAAAAAAACCGCATAAAAAAAACCGCATAACTCTGAAAATTCGCATAAAAAAACCGCATAACTCTGAAAATTCGCATAAAAAAAACCGCATAACTCTGAAACTTCGCATAAAAAAAGACCGCAGAAGGACAAACCGCATAACTCTGAAAATTCGCATAAAAAAAACCGCATAACTCTGAAACTTCGCATAAAAAAAACCGCATAACTCTGAAAATTCGCATAAAAAAAGTCGCGTAAAAAAAACCGCATAAAAAAAGGCCGCATAAAAAAAGACCTCAGTGTATAATGCCAACACTTTGTTTTGCTTTCCGATGGCAACTAGTTTCCATTCCATCGTTTATTTCGGTTGCAAAATCTTACCGCAGCCACAAATAGCTTGCCAGACCACAGCTTTTTTACTGAATTTTTAAACTAAAATCGATATCTCGGACTGGTGCAAACATTGTCTTACCGCACCGTATAATATGGTGGCGCCAGGAAAGATTTTCAATCGAATTTCTCGTAGATTCCGTCGTCCATGATTATACAGTTCGAAATTCCATCAAGCATTGCATCGTACAAATTTCGAACTCTGAGCTAGATCGATGCTTCCTGTTTGCGACAAACGTTCTTCAGCACTAAGAGCATTTGACTCCGAAATGTCAACTATGTTGACCACATCCAGCACTGAAACTTCCTTCTTCTGCCTAACAGGGTAAATTGAAATAGCAAACGAGGATAAAAATAAAAAGAAATTGTTCCTTCATATCTTGTCTTGATGTTTTTGTGGTGTCATAACTATGCTTGACATTTTCTTCATATTTCATCGAAAGAATCAATAAATAGTACAATATTTGTTTAGTATCAAGCTGAGTTATTAAATCTTATTTCGTTATTGATGAGGTATTAACAATTTTATTAAGTACAGCTAATCCAGTAGTTTTATTCACAGAAAAAATATAATTTAAAAAATTTCTATAAATATTTTCTCATGCTAACTTTGTTATGATTTTTGACATTTTAACTCTCATTCAAACTAAATAATGAGAATTTCTATCATTGAAATATTTGGTTTTAATGATGAATTATTATTATTATTATTATTATTATTATCATTATTATTATTATTATTATTATTATTATTATTATTATTATTATTATTATTATTATTATTATTATTATTATTATTATTATTATTATTATTATTATTATTATTATTATTATTATTATTATTATTATTATTATTATTATTATTATTATTATTATTATTATTATTATTATTATTATTATTATTATTATTATTGGTAACTTTTACCCGTCCATTATCCCTAAGGTATCGACGAAAACTTGGTTCGAAGGGATGAACGTGAGTCGTGATTTCATTCGTGTTATGTCACGTCTCTTGTCAAATTATTATACATTCAACGCACATCTCCGGCGTATCGGGATCGTGGAGAGCGGGCTCTGCACCTGTGGCGATGGTTATCAGGACATTGAGCATGTCGTATGGTCGTGCGTAGAGTATCGCGACGCCAGGTTGAAGCTACCGGAATCCCTCAGGGCCCGAGGTAGACCGCCTGAGGTTCCGGTTCGGGATGTGTTGGCGAGTCGGGATAGTTCATATATGCATATATCATTACCTTAAACACATTAATATACAAGTGTAATCTGTTACATCTTGCTTAGAAAGTTCTTCCTATTTATCTACGTTGTTTCAACTGTGACTAAGAATAATTTTCACCTGCAGGTTTGACACTAAATTCCGCCGATTATGCCGATTCCTCATCTGTCCACCATCTTCATCGAAACTAACAAGATCTTTTTGCTGTCACTAACCTTTTCGCTTTTCCCCTCCCCGCCTCTTCACCATCTCGATGTCAACTAATTAGATCTCTGTAGTTCTTAGTCATTTCGTTCCCATATTTCCTTTTTACTTCGTTTTCCGCAATATTTACTTCTCTATATTTTTTTCGTTCTCTTCTGTAACATCACTATCATCGCCCACGGAAGGCCGCTCTAGTCTATATACAGCATGCGGGCCACCCGCCGAGTATCCGTAGCCTGGGAGTGTTTCCCGCGGACCCACACGGACCGAAGGATGCGGCCAACGTCATCTGGAAGACTCATGACATATTCAATCCATCGGCCGGTGCCGATCGCCAGCTGACCAATACAACATTATCCAATTATTCTATCGTAGTTTTAAGTTAGTCGTTTATAAAATTAGAAAAAGCCCTTGGCATCTTAGAGCTTAAGCAGTGTTCCTTAAAAAAATTATAAAAAAAACTGCCTTAAAAAAATTATTAAAAAAAATTATAAAAAAACCTAGAATAGATCCACTTGGTTCCTGCTTCCATGTCGTAAAAGACGTTTCTTTTTCCTTTCAGTTATCAGATACTTGCAATGTTTCTTTCCTGATTACTCTATTTTACTAAATTATCTCTTCATTCAACTCCATTCAACTTATCAATTTCCGTCTAGCTTCGAAGAAAAGTTTTATTTGGTATGTTTTCTTCTTCCATGTTATTGATTGTCTTTCAGGATTATAAATTGAATGATATAAAACTCAACTATTGCGCAAATCCGTTGATATTACAAAGTTAATAACAGAGATAACATATATCGGTATATTGAATACTGTACAAAACACAACAAGGTGCCGAGCAGAATCCACGCAATTACATCACAACAATTTTATTGACGACCCCTCGAGGAAACATCGAATTTGACTACAAATAAAGGTTAGACAAGTTGTACTTGAGGTTGTGTGGCTTCTGCGAGTATAAAAGCAGATTGATACTAGATATAGCTCTTCTTTTTTCCTGACTATCTACGCTGAGTAAGATCGACTAGTATTACGGTTGTAAAAAACTTCTAATGTTCCGAGACTTGTGCCGATTAAAGACAAAGAGTGTACAAATTCATACGCTGTATCGATTTAGTGATAAAAGTCCGAAATCCCTTCATCCATCCGTGAATCAGTTTAAACTTTGATAATACAGTCCACTATTATGTTTCTATTGTGTCGAACATTTTGGTCCTTCGAACCGGATAGAAGAAGGGATGGTTCAATAAATTTATAAAATGTGAAAATGTGTGTGAAGAACAATTGTGTACCGAATTGCGCGCGCTACTCTTTTTAACAAAAAAGTGATGCATGAGAAAGACAAATAGCACGCCACGTAACGAGAGAAACCAATCAGCCGAAAACAAGTGTGTTTGCTCGTCATTGTCTATCGAACTACCGTGTGAGATGCGTGTTATTTCTCCCTGTGCTGTGGCTTTCAAAGACTGAAAGCATTTGATATCGCTGTGAACTATACCGAAGCAAAAAACTAGCACCAAAGGTGCATTGACCAAGTGCTGATATAGTGAAAGGAAATAGCGTTCCGAGTGATAAACTTTAATTAAAGTGCGAAAGCCGAAGGGTAATTGAAGTGAATTTACAGTGGGTGCCCGAAGCGGCCCGTTCAGAATAAAAAAAAAATCTCCACAAACGCCTATTTTACGAAGAAATCCTGGATTAAGCAGAACGGAAGGCAGCCATTGCTAATCACTCAGAGAGATACAACTTGTGACGCAGAGCCCCCATCTTGGAACGGAGGTAAGTGACCCAGCCATTTTCATTTGTTGAGCAAGCGTAAATCCACACGTCAAGGCGTTCTTTCGAGTTATCTTGCGAACATGACCGAGAAAAAGGCATTGATTACATCCCTCATTAGAACCGTCGAAGCGGTTCAAGAGCGTGCGTCCAAATTGTTAACCCTTGTAAAAGATTTTCCTGATGATGGCGACGTTGACGAGCTAGAAGACAAATTAGATGTCGTTGATGATTTGCGTACTCAATTCCGTGAGACAAGACTTAAACTTTTCGGATTGGTGAAGCAAGATGACTTACCTGAGATTAATGATCAAGGTTTTAATGTAGAAGATACGCTAGATGAAATTCGATTTATTGTCCGTCGACGCTTGAAGATCTCCCGACCTTCGCTCCCAGAAACGTCAACGTCTTCAGTGACTATACCACCCATTGACCCTTGTGCTTCAAAGGCAAGGTTACCCGATATTCCGCTTCCAAAATTCGACGGACATTACGAAAATTGGTTGTATTTTCGAAACCAGTTCAATGCGATCATTCGTCGACGCGACAATTTGGATGACTTTGAACGATTGCATTATTTACGTATGTGTTTGTGTGGAGAAGCAAGAGATCTTCAATGCGATGAGGAAACTTTCACGTCATTATGGAATGCGCTAATACGTCGGTATGAAAACAAACGTTGGCTCATCGAAAAACATTTGGGAGACCTTTTCCGGATTTCGGCTTTAACATCTGAAAATGCAACTGCTTTGAGAACTATGATTGATGGGTTTTTGAAGCACATTAGAGCATTATCCGCGCTTGGGTTTGAACTTGATAAAATGTCAGAAATAATTTTTGTACAAATGGTTATGATGCGACTAGATCAGAAAACTCTTCGAGCTTACGAAGCTGATCTTGGCGAAACAGAAGTCCCCTCTTGGAGCGAGTTAGTCAATTTCTTGGGAAACCACTGCAGAATGCTAGAAAATCTTGAGTGTCTTTCGAAAAGCTGTGTTATGCCCCAAGGAAATCGTCGTATTAATACACCAATGGGCAATCAAAGATATCCATCGAATAATCGTTCTTTGGCTGCAACTGTCACTCGAGATCGTTCAAAAATTAGCTGCTTTTTATGTCAACAAAATCATTACATAAACCAATGCGAAAGATTTCTCAATTTGACACCAGGGCAACGGTCAGACAAAATCAAGTCTTCAAGTTTGTGCTTCAATTGTCTCTCCTACAATCACACTGCCAGTCAATGTACCAGGAGTTCGTGTCGAGTATGTCAGAAAAGGCATCACACACTGCTGCATCTAGAAACTAGTTCCAGTTCTATCGATCCACGTCCTTCTAACCGTTCAAAACTTGCTACGTCCTCTGTGTCAAACTCGAGTGTTTCTCAACCACCGCTATATGCCTCACAACTAAACCGAACCGTTTCAATAAAACGTCAAGTTTTGCTTAATACTGCCATCGTATATGTCGAAGACTCGTTCAAGGAATTGCATAAGGTACGCGTGCTTTTGGACTCAGGATCAATGTGTAACTTTATTACTGAAAACTGTGTGCAGCGACTGAGTTTGAAGAAGATGAAAGGGGGAGCACATGTTACTGGTGTCTGTGGATCATCCTCTACTATTCAACATAAGGTATGCGCAATTATACGATCTACTACCTCCGATTTTGAAACTGAAATCGAATGTCTAGTAACACCCAAGATCACAGCTAAATTACCTCTTGAGATATTTGAGTCTGAAGCGCTATCAATTCCCGACAATCTTGTGCTAGCTGATCCCACATTCAACATTCCTGATAGAATCGATGTTTTATTGGGTATGGACATTTATGCTAATGTTTTGGAATCCAATCGCGTCCCATTATTGAATGGAAGTCCAGTCATGCAAGAAACAGCTTTAGGTTGGGTAATAGGTGGAAATGTCGAAGTTAAAAAACCTCTGGTAGCGGCTTTTGTTACGAATGAAAATTTAGACAATTCCTTACGACGGTTTTGGGAAATCGAAAATTGTAGCGCACAGTCGAAGTTCACGATGGAGGAGAATGCAGCAGAACAACATTTTATGCAGACCTTCTATCGAAAGGAGGATGGTCGTTATGTTGTTGAATTGCCTTTCAAGACTGGCTGTCCAAATCTTGGCGATTCCAAACAAATGGCTTTGAAACGATTACTTTCGTTAGAAAAACGTTTAAGTAAAAACTGGTTACTAGCGAATGACTACTCCGAGTTCATAAATGAATATGTGGCACTGGGACATATGCATCGAATTTGCTCTCTTCAAAATTATACTGCGTTGCTTGGAAATGATTACTTTCTTCCACATCACGCCGTTGAACGACCAGAAAGCAGTACAACAAAATGTCGTGTAGTGTTCGATGGTTCAGCAGTGACAACGAATGGAAGATTTTTGAACGACAACCTTCTGGTAGGACCAGTGATTCAACCTAAATTAAGCGATGTATTGATACGATTTCGAGTTTACAAGATCGCTTTTACGGCAGATCTTTCCAAAATGTATCGACAAGTGGCATTGGCTGATAAGCATCAATCGTTCCAACAAATTTTATGGAGAGACAATGAAGCAATGGAACCTGACGTTTATCGATTATCAACTGTGACCTACGGGCTTGCAAGCGCTCCATTCCAAGCAGTTCGTGCAGTGAAACAGTTGTGTCTGGATGAAGAAAAAAAATATCCACTTGCAGCAAAGATCGTGATGAAGGATTCATATATCGACGATATTTTATCTGGTGCCGACTCAGTTGAAGATGCGATTCACTTAAAAAACGAGCTCCTTGAACTATTTGAAAGCGGAAAGTTTGATCTTCATAAGTGGTGCTCAAACAGCAGTGAGTTTCTTAACCAATTACCCCAAGATGAAATCGAACAAAAACTTTTTGCTGATGAAGAAAGTGCGGTTAAGGCTCTAGGCATCATTTGGAAACCAGAAGCTGATGTTTTCATGTTCAATGTAAATCCCATAATATCAATTAGGCATGAAGCTACGAAAAGATCGGTGTTATCAGACATATCCAAGTTCTTCGATCCAATTGGTCTTGCTGGACCAGTAATATTGGTAGCTAAATTGATGATGCAAAACCTTTGGAGAAAGGATACCAATTGGGACGATGAAATTGACAGAGAAGATATGAATAAATGGGTTCAGTTCAAATCACAACTCGATCAGCTACGCGATATTAAATTAAAACGATGTGTTTTTCCATTAAGTAACGCTAAAATTCAGATCCATGGATTTTGTGACGCTTCTAAGTACGCTTACGGATCTTGTATCTATGTGAGGACCGTTGATGAAGGAGGTCATGTTCATGTCTCACTTGTTTGTTCCAAATCTCGTGTCGCTCCTCTTGAACGGTCCAAAAAACGCAAAACCTCGAACGCTAATATGACTATACCGAAACTCGAATTATGTGGTGCTTTGCTATTGGCTGAGCTGGTCACTGAGGTCGTACGTTCCCTACAAATCCATATCGATAAAACTTATCTCTGGTGCGATTCTACGATTGCCCTATCGTGGATAGCCAGAAATCCCGATCAGTTGAAACAGTTTGTATCGAACAGAGTTACAAAAATTCAAGCTCTAACGAATACGATGAGATGGTGTCATGTGGGCACCAACGACAATCCAGCAGACATCGTATCGAGAGGTTTAATGCCTAAGGAGTTCCGAGAATCCAAAATGTGGTGGGACGGTCCCGAATTCCTACAACTTAGCGAACCCATGTGGCCGCATGAGTGCCGAGAACCAGAAAACGTTCCTGAATTGAAATCTGTCGTCCTTTTGAGTACAGAGCCACCAAAAGAATCGTTCTCTATTTTTCAAAATTGTAGTTCTTATCGTAGAATGATTCGAGTCATGGTGTACGTACAAAGATTTATCAGCATTATGAAGAATCGATCTGACGTCCCGAGATCTGAATCGATGAGCAGGGAGGAAGTAAAATCTGCATTGCAACAGTTGGTGAAGCTTGTACAAGGGGAGGCCTACCCTGAACTTGTCCGCCAGTGGAAGCATGGAAAGGTATTTACACCTCCACAATATTTGATTACCGTGTCACCGTTTTTCGACGAACAAGGAATTCTTCGTGTCGGTGGTCGAATACGGAAGAAGAATTGCCAATTTGATATGAAACATCAGTACGTTTTGCCACCCTACCACAAGTTTACTGAAGCTGTCATTCGCGCATATCATTTGGAAAATATGCACTCTGGCAATCAGCTTACTTTAGCTGCTTCGCGAGAGACATTCTGGATCCATCGTGGAAAAAGCGCCGTGAAAAAATTTTCTTGTCTACGATGTTTTCGTCATAAACCCACGCTTCTGCAGCAGTATATGGGCGATCTACCAGTTGAAAGAGTAGAGCTAGTGTATCCATTCTACCACACAGGAGTGGATTTTTGTGGGCCCGTATATTTGAAACCAGCCATTCGATCAACGTCCCGAGTGAAGGCGTACATATGTGTGTTTGTGTGCCTAGCAACCAAGGCAATTCACTTGGAGTTAGTAGGATCCCTAACTTCAGCAGCCTTCGTCGCAGCGTTACAAAGATTCGTGTCTCGACGTGGAAAATGTGCCAAGCTATTTTCTGATAATGCAACTAATTTCATCGGTGCTCATCACGATCTAAGAGAACTTTATGACCAATTCCGCTCTCAACCGTTTTTGCGGAATCTAACAAACTTTACTGAAGACAAGGCCATTCAGTGGAACTTCATCCCCCCTCGAGCACCAGCATTCGGCGGACTGTGGGAGGCTGGAGTAAGATCGCTTAAACACCATCTATGTCGCACAATTGGAGAAGCCATATTAACCTTTGAGGAAATGACCACAATTTTGACTAGAATTGAGGCTACATTAAACTCTCGACCGTTATGTGCCCTCTCTGACGATCCTGCCGATTTTAATGCTTTAACGCCTGGTCATTTTCTCATCTTTCGGCCACTAAATTCTGTTGCCGAGCCCAACTTGGCTGATCGTAATTTACACTCGTTGTCCCGATGGAATCGAATCACACACTATGTGCAACATTTTTGGAATCGGTGGAACGTTGACTATATTCATCAACTACAGCAGCGTTCTAAATGGCATACTAAGATTGAAGTAGCAGTTGGGCAACTAGTGATTATTCGTGAAGATAACGTACCACCGCAGAGGTGGCCTTTGGGCAGAATCGTAACACTGTTTCCTGGGGACGATAATCTTGTGCGAGTTGTTGCAGTAAAAACTTCAAAGGGTGTATACACGCGGTCATTGGCCAGGTTAAGCTTTCTACCCATAAGCGATAATAGCCTTCCAGTGCCCGCGATCAACGAGACGAAACAATTAAGTGAAGTCACCGAGCCAGTTGTCCCGAAGAAAAATTGAGTGTTGAAAGCTACCTTTCAACAAGGGGGAGTATGTACAAAACACAACAAGGTGCCGAGCAGAATCCACGCAATTACATCACAACAATTTTATTGACGACCCCTCGAGGAAACATCGAATTTGACTACAAATAAAGGTTAGACAAGTTGTACTTGAGGTTGTGTGGCTTCTGCGAGTATAAAAGCAGATTGATACTAGATATAGCTCTTCTTTTTTCCTGACTATCTACGCTGAGTAAGATCGACTAGTATTACGGTTGTAAAAAACTTCTAATGTTCCGAGACTTGTGCCGATTAAAGACAAAGAGTGTACAAATTCATACGCTGTATCGATTTAGTGATAAAAGTCCGAAATCCCTTCATCCATCCGTGAATCAGTTTAAACTTTGATAATACAGTCCACTATTATGTTTCTATTGTGTCGAACAAATACATAGTAAAAAATACTTGATATTAAAATTTCAAACAATAAATTAATATTTTTCTCGGTAGCCGGCTGCCCAGATGAACCGGCTGCCCAATATAATCAATTATTAATTTTAATAAATAATTAAAATAATAAAGCGGAAATAATACAGAATCAAGACGCGCGTGAAATCTGTTGACCTTTATTCGGTGATTTAAAATAATTTTATAACAACTGTTTAGAATATGTCGATGCAATGAATCAACTATTTTGTCTAAATCCTATTCACGTTTATTTTGTATCACGTAATTTCATAGGGAAGTTTTTATTCTTTACGCGATAGCATTGCAAATTTTTCTTCAGTTTCCTCGAATAAGAGCTGTGACCAGGACTTCAATTTAGGATATTGTGGAAACGTTCACTCGGGAAGTCAGTAAGTTTGGTGGTGCATCCGAGCATCTTGAAACCGGAACATACTGAGACGCGCGCGAATTATACCAATACTGAAATTATTACTAACAAATATCCTTCTCCCGTGACACTTGGGGAGTGCGCAGTAGTATATACGGCCTACAACAAGTGTTGGACTAACATCCCTTCCCATTCCTTAGACGATCTACGTTCAGGCCTGGCCGGCGTCGATACTGATCAATGAATTCTGGGATTACCAGAAGATGTACATTGAAGGATGATTTACCAGTCCCAGGTCGAATCATCTAGGAACTCCCTGTACAATTTCAGCTAATCCCGATCAGTAACGGAGTAGCAACCAGGGGTGGTCGCTCAAGCTCACAGAGCTTCTTGATCGCTTCTTACATGGCTATCTCACTTACTCCTTCTGTTTTTGCTGTAACAGTCCGGGCTCCGTTCATTATTTCTGCATATTATTTTGTTTCGCTGAAAATCTACGCATTTTAAAACAACTTGATGGAAACAAAAAAAATGGCTACAAAAGTGATGACAGAAAAGTGTAAACAACTAGACGCAGACTTTTTCCAAATTATGGCGAAAAGACAACAGTTCCGTCCATACGTTATGGTACAGTCTCCATTTAATTGTATTGCCTTCTGGAATTTATCCACACGTATACCAGAGTAGCTTAGTTGGTAAAGCATTCCGTCGGTAAAGATCCTTCTTGTGGGCGGTACACCGAAACCTCCATTTACGAACTAAACGGGGGTTCGTAAAAAGAGGTAGTTCGTAAAAAAAGTTTACGTTATTTGGGATTTGGTTCGTAAAAAAAGTTTACGTTATTTGGAATTTACTTCGTAAAAAAAGTTTTGTGTGATTATTGTGAAAACCGCGCATCATATGTTTATTTTCGGAACGGATGTGAAGAGTAAGTGCAAGAAAATGATGTTTGGGCTCGTTTCAAAATCCAAGATGGCGGCTTCCGGTTTTTTAAGATTGCCTAAAACCCCTAACAATATGGGTATTTTCGGAACGGAATTGATGAGTAGATGTCGGAAAACGATGTTTGAAGTGGTTCTGAAATCCAAGATGGCGACTTCCGGTTTGTTGATATTCCTTGAAAACCCTTACAATATGGATATTTTCGGAACGGAATTGATGAGTAGATGTCGGAAAACGATGTTTGAAGTGGTTCTGAAATCCAAGATGGCGACTTCCGGTTTGTTGATATTCCTTGAAAACCCTTACAATATGGATATTTTCGGATCGGAATTAATGAGTAGATGTCAGAAAACGATGTTTGAGGTAGTTTTGAAATTCAAGATGGCGACTTCCGGTTTGTTGATATTTGAGGTGGTTCTCAAATCCAAGATGGCGACTTCCAGTTGATTGATATTCCTTGAGAACCCTTGCAATATGGGTATTTTCGGAACGGAATTGATGAGTAGATGTCGGAAAACGATGTTTGAAGTGGTTCTGAAATCCAAGATGGCGACTTCCGGTTTGTTGATATTCCTTGAAAACCCTTACAATATGGGTATTTTCGGAACGGAATTGATGAGTAGATGTTAGAAAACGATATTTGAGGTAGTTTTGAAATTCAAGATGGCGACTTCCGATTTGTTGATATTCCTTGAAAACCCGGATCTAAGAACCACCTCAAATGTAATTTTCCGACGTCTACTTTTAAATCTCTTTCCGAAAGTACCCATATTGTAAGAGGTTTCAGGGGATATCAACAAATCGGAAGTTACCATCTTGGATTAAGGAACCACCTCAAACATCGTTTTCTGACAACTACTCATAAATCCCGTTCCGAAAATACCCATATTGTATAGGTTTTCAAGGAATATCAAGAAACCGGAAGTTGCCATCTTGAATCTAAGAACCACCTCAAACATTGTTTTCTGATATCTACTCATCAATCCCGTTCTGAAAACACCCATTATGTAAGGGTTTTCAAGGAATATCAACAAACCGGAAGTCGCCATCTTGGAATTCAGAACCACCTCAAACATCGTTTTCCGACATCTACTCATCAAACCCGTTCCGAAAATACCCATATTGTAAGGGTTTTCAAGGAATATCAATAAACCGGAAGTCGCCATCTTGGAATTCAGAGCCACCTCAAACATCGTTTTCCGACATCTACTCATCAAACCCGTTCTGAAAATACCCATATTGTAAGGGGTTTCAAGAAATGTCAATAAACCGGAAGTCGCCATTTTGGAATTTGGAACCACCTCAAACATCGTTTTCCGACATCTACTCATCAAACCCGTTCCGAAAATACCCATATTGTAAGGGTTTTCAAGGAATATTAATAAACCGGAAGTCGCCATCTTGGAATTCAGAACAACCTCAAACATCATTTTCCGCCATCTACTCATCAATTCCGTTCCGAAAATACCCATATTGCAAGGGTTTTCAAGGAATATCAACAAACCGGAGGTCGCCATCTTGGATTTCCAAAATACCTCAAACATCATTTTCCGGAATCTACTCTTTAAACCCGTTCCAAAAATACCCATATTGTATTAGTTTCCATGGAGTCGGAAATCGCTTTCGATGAATGACAAAACCTCTTTTTACGAAGTTGGTTCGTAAAAAAAGTTTACGTTATTTGGGATTTGGTTCGTAAAAAAAGATTACGTTATTTGGGATTTGGTTCGTAAAAAGAGGTACGTAAAAAGAGGTAACGTATAAAAAGTGTTCGTAAACGGAGGTTTGGGTGTACCCATTTTTTCATATCTTTGCTGTTTCATTCATCGATCTTTTCCTCCAGTCTGCTTCTAGTTGGCAATGATGTAGAGTTGAAAACTGAATTCAGGAAAGCTCAACACATTATGCTAATGTCTGTAAAATGATTTCGTTGTAGCGTCCTGGCATACCAAATATAGCGATGAGTGTGTGACAAAAAATGCTCTTAATTTATTCGGAGATGGCTCCATCGATTTTTTAAACTTTGCTTCAAAAGTAATCGATCGTTTCCGAGCTATAACGATTTGAAGAAAGTGTACGCAAAATACATTATAAAAATCAGTCCTGTCTCAAATTTGTCTTTCCAACCATGCAAAACAATTGGTATGCCGCACTGAAAACTGAAAGCTGAGAACAAATTGATTGGCACACTGAAACTTTCATCTGAATCAGAGTATATGTTGACTGTTATTCATTCCTGGAATTGCTTATTTGTTAAAGTTAATCATTATTTTGCAAGTATAGGTATGAGTTCTATTAGCACAAAACTCTGATGGCTTGGACTTTCTTGCATGCTCCCATCTTTCGATTATAAAATTAAAACCCTTCTTAATCCACCTAGTGGTGTGATAATGCCTTTCTCTTCTTTCATAACAGTCTCATGAAAATATGTTTCATACTTTTATTAAATAATTTTGGATACTAATTTTGACACCAATTGATTCAGATTGATTCGAGTAGTTCACAAAAGCATGCTTCAGTGTTTATGTCACTCAGTCAGCATCATTTTTCCAAACTAGTGCTTGACATTTGTGTTGCCTATTTGTATGAGAACAGTGATGCTAATCTAAAAAAAAAGCCTTCTTAGTCCACTTAGTGAAATTTTCATATATCTTGAAAAATCACCATAGGGGGGAGTACATGAAATTTTCGAAATCGAAAAAAAATTTTTGATGCCAAAAGGCTTAGAATTGCATGAAACGTCGAGATTTAGTGTCATCTCGAAAAAAAAAATTTTTTTAAAAATCGACTTTTTGGGACTTAGAAAAAATATGAAAATTTTAAGAGTTTTGGCATCAAAAAAAATTTTCGATTTTGGAAATTTCATGTACTCCCCCCTATGGTGCTTTTTCAAGATCGATAATTGTCAAACCTTTACCACCGGGCAGCACCCCTTAAGCATGTCCGATTTAGGTCAAATTTTGCATGAAGGCTTTTTGCGAGGTGCTTAAACTTTTAAGCACTAGAACTTAACGAAAATAGAGTTGATCCCAAAATTTTGGCACCCTTATATATATAAGAGCGGTAAAAATCAACGTGTTTTGTCGGTTACGTCACTTATACCATCATATATCTGGAACCAAAAGTCACAACCATTTGATCTTCGAACTTGATCAACGGCCCGACAGTAGCTTTCAAACGAGCCCAAGTTTGTTCAAATCGGTTCAGCCATCTCTGAGATAATTGAGCGCGTTCAAATATCTTCGAAAAGTGCACACACA
The DNA here is from genome assembly GCF_030247185.1 of Malaya genurostris. Lineage (NCBI taxonomy): Eukaryota > Metazoa > Arthropoda > Insecta > Diptera > Culicidae > Malaya > Malaya genurostris. The sequence goes on from NC_080571.1 coordinate 69,552,363, forward strand.
TACACACAAACACACACACACATACACACACACACATACACACACACACACACACACACACACACACACACACACACACACACACACACACACACACACACACACACACACACACACAGACATTTTCCGATCTCGTCGAGCTGAGTCGAATGGTATGTAACACTATGGGTCTCCGAGGCTCCGTTCGAAAGTCGGTTTTTCCAGCAATTCTAATACCTTTCTATAGAGAAAGGCAAAAATCATTCGTTGAAGGATCAGTACTGCTAGAAAGATATCTGTTTACTTCCACGCCACTCAATTCAAACTTTTTCTAAAACAGCTGAAATAGGTTACACGGGTAAATATTGGAAACGGATTCTCAACAACGGTTGCGGTTGAAATGGCCGTAGGCCACGAATATCATTAGTGTCCTGCTAATGAAAATACCGGCCTCTATGAGAGACCATTCTTCGGTTGTTAGTAGCAACTTGTTTCAGTTCGATGAAGGATTATTCATCTTTACCAGTGCCAGTGTGCTCAGTGCTCGGATACGTTCCATATTCGGTCGGTGACTTTACCAGGATATTACACTCGTACGTTCGTTTATGTACAAATGCTTGACATATTTGGGCCTTATTTTGTGTAATTTTATATGCTCAATTCACTGGAATTGATACATCCCAGCGAGCACTACTTTGATAGATGGAAGAATGACAGTTAACGGAACACTCTGTGGTTTCGTTTTATGCGAAATTGTTCACTTTTTGAAGTGGCTTTCTGTAAAATGAACCACTTTCGTAAGTATCATCCCCGTTCAATGTATATAGCAAGATGGTTTTTCGCTTCAAGTAGGATCATGGATATTTTATTCAAATGCCAGTGCATAATTCCTCTTTTACTTAGATTTGAAGCGTGGGGCTAACAGCATTAGTAGCATTTTAGAAATATTCGTTGTTTTTTACCGCTCAATTTTCTCAGAGATGGCTGAGTCGATTTGAACAAACCTAGACTCGTTTGAAAGCTACTATTGAACCGTGAATGAAGTTCGAAGATTAAATGGCTGTCACTTTTGGTTCCGGACATATAATGGTATAAGTGACATAAACGACTAACCGTATATTTTTAATTGGCTGTGTTTTCTCGTAGATGACTAATCAAATTTAATTAAACCTAGACTTATTTGAAAAATAACAATGTCAGTCAAATTTGGAAGGGTAATGGCGTATATTTCCGTTTGGAGATATGTTCTATGTGACATAACCGTCAAATCACAATTTCATTTCGCACCCACGATTTGGTAGGGGCCCTCAAATGAAAAATAATGTTACTGAAGATTACTAATGTACCTAATACTCGGTGTGCCTGTGTCCGAGAGAAGGTTTATTGTCATGTTATTTCTGTAACACATGCGTTAGGCCATCTAAATATTCATAAAGTACAACAATCCACAAGACTTGTGATGATGCCATATATTTTGAGATCATTTACATTCCTACTTTGAATGATGACAATTCATTGCGTAGAGTAGCACAGCCGATTCGTGGGGAATGGAATACATCTACTAAATTAATAGGCTATATTATTAGATGACCATAGAAATTTACTTTAACTATACTGGTTTCGGATTCAGGTTGCAAAAGTAATGGTCTGAAATTCCAAAACGAGACTCACATAAATTTCTCAGCACGCTAACACTGTTTTTTTTCTAATTCGAGGTAGTCCTCCAAAAGTATACTATGTCGATCCCAGAAAACCGACATTGTGATCTCTCCGTCCCATTGAGACGCCCTTCGAGACACTCGTGCCACATCGAAACACTCGTGCTGACTTTAGTCTATTGTCGGGTAATCATTATGTTCTCTGGTATATAATAATGAATTCAGCCAAACATGTACTCATAGTGCGCTTGCGTTCGTCTTTCGAGCCCTAAATAAGTATGTACGGAATCCAGCGGCAGGATATCTTTCTCAACTGCAAAATCTTGCACATTTAAAATATTGAAACAGTTGATTGAACAGTCTTGTGAAATAACTGTTCGGATGAAAACGAACTCAATTTGAAGCAACCTTTTCGTGCAGCTCAAACTGCAAATGTCATTTATAATTAATTGATAATAAATTCAATACATATTTGTTTGCTTAACTTACAAGAAATAGTTCTTCTTATCTTCTTACACACTTTGCTAACTTCCACGTTGGATACGAATTCTCTCCGACTAGATTCTATAACGTAACATATTATCAATTCCAAACTTTGTTTTTATTACTTACGACCTACAATTTTCCAATATTTTATTTCACCGACACCTTTAGCAAATTAATCATTTAAAAATTCAGTGGTATGACCTTTTCACTCGCTTGCACAACTTTTTAATCCACGCTAACTTGTTTTGTTTTTATTCCTTCGTCTCCTAAATTTCATCAACGTTCCTTTCATTTCCTTTGTCAGTATTGGGGGGAATGAAACCGACATGCTTGGATTGCCCAGCGGTGATAACAATAAAATTTCAATTTACTGAATACTCTCATACCAAGAATAGAACTAATGATTCCTTCATGGATACAATAGAACAATTAATTCACTTGAATAATATTTATGCTCAATCTCCAACAAAATTAGATACAAGTTTCCGTTTCGATAAGATATGTCATCGTGCTAATTTTGATCAGTGTATTCCATGTCGTTGTAGGATCACTTCTAATCATTTCATAATTTTGACATTTTCAGTAGATTTTGCAAGTAAGTTAAAATTGAATAATGCAATATGTTAAAATTAGGATGCCAAAACTTTTGCAACGCTTTTCAACACCTATAACTTAAGAATATAACGCTTCGTAACACACAAAACTTACAAAAGAGTAACGAATGTAACACCTTGTAATGCTTGCACCTGAAACTTACAAAAAAGTTACGCATGCTACGATTTGTAACGCCTATAACTTAGAAAAGAGCAACGCAAGTAATGCTTCGTAATGCCTAAAACTTATTTAAAGTAACGAACAAAACGCTTCTTGACGCCTCAAACTTACAAAAAAATAACGCGTGTAACGCTTCGTAACGCTTATAACCAATGTTGCACATATTCTTCGTGTAACTAATTCGTTCACCCTTCCTCGTTGCGAATATAATGTCTGTATTCATGCTTGCTTGATCAGGGTCATTTCGCCGAAAGCCATTTCGCCGAATGCCGTTTCGCCGAAAGCCATTTCGCCGAAAGGGTTATTTCGCCGAATGACATTTCGCCGAAAGCCATTTCGCCGAAAGGGTCATTTCGCCGAATCCTGAAAACGTCTTGAAATCGTAATTAGAATTGATTTAAATTAAAGACAAACGAAAGATGATAGCGTTAAGGCCCGTTTTGTTGACCTACCATTGTAGTTGCCAAGAAAACTGGTTGACCATTGGCTACTAAGCATCAAAGCAATTACATAGGTGTATCTATCAGGCAAATGTAGGTGGTATTTTCCGTTTATAAAGTGAAAATGAAAAAATATCTAATGCGGCTACGGCCCATCGTTTTGGTTCATGTGCTGTCCGACCTCGCTACCGCTCGTTCGGACCTAACTAAAGCAAAGAAACCTTGCTTTTAGTAGACCGGGCAAACGAGGCGATTACAGGTTTGTATGCAAGAAGCCGCCGCTTGGCTTCGGTTATGTGGCTGCGCCACATCAGTTATACAGAAGACATAACATGTATGAGATATGACCCTTTGGGCGAAATGACATGTTCGGCGAAACAACTTTCGGCGAAATGGCTTTCGGCGATATGACCCGCTTCCGTTTCGAACAACGTTGAACTATTCACTGCACGAAAGAGAGAAGGGTGAAAATGAATAAGCAATATGCGTAGAGAACCCGAATCTACTAATGCATTTTTCGCTGCTGGTATACATCGTGTATGTTCGTTTTATACATTCGTTTGTCATTCGTTCATTTACTTTATTGCTCAAATTGGTTCGAATAGCGTCACTGCGATGATCGATGGTTTCAATTCTTCGCGAAACATTCTTCATCTAATAAATTCATCATATCTCGTGAGGTAGCAGCAATGGGAGAGTGCTGGGATATGGTTCACCACATACACATAAGACTATGGTACTAACAACAAACATCTTAATTTGCTAGTTTCAAAGACAACACGAACGATCATCGCGATTTAAAGACAGCCCCAGAAAGTATGAACGCAACCAAAAACCGCTGGCATTTCGCAACGGTTCAGAATCTGTTAATTTTTATGTCTGCGTCCTGTTGTTTACATTCTCCTCTAACCACTTGTGCAGTTGTTTATTGAGGATTAACCGAAAACGGGTCGAAAAAAGATCCTGCTTACCATCAATTGGATAAACGTATACTGAAGGCGTTCGAGCAAAAGAAAGAAATTTCAGTTCGGGATGTGATAAAAAAGTGAGCACTTCGAAGTCAAATGTTCTTCGTGCTAAAGAACGTTTGAATCTTCGAACCTATAAGAAGCAGCAACAGCCAAAACGTAGTCCGAATCAAGAAGCATCGATCAGGCCGAGAGTTCGAAAGCTGTACAATACGATTCTTGCTGGAAATTTGAACTGCATAATCATGGACGACGAAACCTACGTGAAACTCGATTACAAATCCTTGCCGGAACCACAATATTACACGGTGCGAGAAGGGCAACTGTTAAAGCAGTCCAAGACATCGATTGAAGTCGAAAAATTTGGTAAGAAAGCTATGGTCTGGCAAGCAATTTGTAGCTGCGGTAAGATTTCGAAACCTTTCATCACCACTGCTTCAATGAACAGCGAAATATACATCAAGGAATGTTTACAAAATCGACTTCTACCCATGATTAGAAGCCACAAAGATCCTGTTGTCTTCTGGCCAGATCTTGCTTCTTGCCACTACTTGAAATCGACGGTAGAATGGTATACTACCAAAAATGTCACTTTCGTCCCAAAAGACATGAATCCTCCAAATTGCCCACAACTTTGACCAATTGAGGAATTTTGGGCATTAACGAAGGCACATCTTAGGAAACATGTCTCGGCAGCCGAAACAATTCAACAGTTCGAAAAAGATTGGAAAAAAGTGTCAAAACTTGTCGCCAAGAAGTCTGTGCGGAATTCAATGAGGAACGTTCGCAAGAAGATGCGCCAGCTAGTCTACAATGGCTAAGTAGGAAATGTTGAGAATAATATTCTGTAGTTGTAGTCTAATATTATCAGTATAACGAATAAAATTTGAATATCTAACACTTGTGAATTATTTACAGCGAAATTAAAGTGCGTCCATACTTTCTGGGAGGTTTTGATGATGATCGCTGCATGAATATTCGTTCCATATTCGCGGTCAGTTATTCGGGGGTATGTTCAATGCGAATAACAACTGCAAGGAATAGATCTTCGTGAGAGCAACGAAGCAGCGTCGGCTTCGTTTGCACCTGAATATACGGACAAGTCCGAATATCAGAACGATTATCGAACAAAGGCGAATGGAAGCGAACGATGATCATTGGCGTTCGTTGCATTTTCGATATTCGAGCAACATTGCTTATAACTTACAAAAAAGTAAAGCTTCGTAACGCCTATAACTTACCAAAGTGTAACGCATGTGACGATTCGTAACGCTTTTAACTTACAAAAAAATAAAGGTTCGTAACGCTCCGTAACTTTGTAACGCTCTGTATCACCTGTAATTTACTAAAAAGTAACTCATACAACGCTACGTAACGCCTATAGCTTACAAAAATGTATCGTGTGTAACGCTTCATAACGCCTATAACTTACAAAAATGTAACACATGTAACGCTCCATAATGCCTTTAACTTATTAAAAAGTAACTCATGTAACACTTCGTAACGCCCATAACTTACAAAAAAAGTAACGCTTCGTAACGGTCCATAATGCCTATAGCTTACTTGAATGTAACGCATGTAACGCTTCGTAACGTCATTACTCACAAAAAAGTAACGCATGTTACGCTTCGTAACGTCTATAACCTACAAAAAAGTACCGCTTCATAACGCTCCGTAACACTTTTAACTTACAAAAAGTAACAAATGTAACGCTTCGTAACACCTATAACTCACAAAAAAGCAACTCATGTAACACTTCGTAACGTCTGTAATTCACAAAAAACAACGTATATAACACTTCTTATCGCCTATAACTTCCGTAAAAGTAACGCATCGTAACTCGTTCATTGCAAGAATCTAACTCTTATAACAGTTTTTAACATTCATAATTTCCACAAAATAACTAATATGGTTTGTAATCCTCAATTACAGAAAATTATCGTATGTAACGATTTCTAGCTTCTTTAACTTAAAGTAACGCTTCCCATCTCACGATAAAAGCGAGTGAAAAGCTTCGTCAAATGGAACATTTTTTCATATTGGGGACGGGAATTTTTTTTTGTTTCGATTATAGAAGTTTTAACATTAAGGTCATTCGCCTCTACCGACCAGAAAAACTTTCTGACCCTATGTACGGGGTTGGGAATTGAACCCAGGCGGGCTGCGTAAACGGTATCGACTTACCCATCACGCTATACCCGTCCCCGGGGACGAGAATTGCGTGATGGGTAAGTCGATGCCTTTCACGCAACCCGCCTGGGTTCGATTCCCAACCTCGCATATAGGGTCAGAAAGTTTTTCTAGCCCGAAGAGCCAAAAAGACCTTAAAGTTAAAACCTCTATCGGAACAAAAAAAATCATAGTACCTTTACTCAGACATTGACTCAGATAGGTCTTAAAAAACTTCTTAACGTATATAACTTCAAAAACTAAATTAGTATTTTATGTGCTTGATTTATTATTATTATAATTGTCATTTCTTTTATCCCGGATTCATCCTCCATTTTATGTGGTTTTGACTCTGTTCTGCTTCGTAGCACCTGCCGCTGCATGCTTTATCGGCAGTGGAGTTTTGACCATCACGTAACTCTTAAAACCTCAATCTCACGGCGTAATGTACAGGATCAACAGTCCCATAATATTTCTGAAACTATTTTTACATTTCTATTTCTGATTTCGGGAGTGGCCAGAGACCGAATTTTGCGTTCCTCATTTAGTACAAAATAATTGGTGATTTAAATTTCCACTTTTACTATGTAGTCAAAAAATCGAAAATTGATTTAGCAAACAAAATCACAAGCACAAATTTCGGGCTGAAACTCGTATAAGAAAAATACAAGATTCAACCTACAATGCATCAAATTTAACAACGGTACAATATAAATTCCACTGCCTAGAGGACTATTCACACATATCCGGTCCGGTTCAGTGTCGGCACGACACCGTGCACGGATACTGATATTATTTCATTCGTTTTCTATGCGCGCATTCACACCTATCCGGCACCGTGCCGTTTCAGTGCAGCTCGCCGTCAGCGTAGCGTCCGTCCGGCAAACTCAAATTCGTTGTCACCGATATTTTTTTATTTTCACTGAAGTGGGTATGTCACTGCATATGGTGTACCGGAACGGAAACAGCACGGAAACGGAACGGAAGGGTTCCGATAAAAAAAAAGAACACTGACGGTGCACTGAAGGCACTTTCACTGAACCGTCACGGAACTGAAATGTGTGAATAGTCCTTAGTGAATCACAAAAATCTACCCCACCGAACGTTCGTCTAATACCCATAAAGCCAGCCATTGATTTATTTTCCACACGCACTGATCGTCAGTAACGAGTTCGAAACATCTCTATTTGTTCAAAATACAGACCGTGCCAAAGGTTTAGCCCCAGAACAGACGCCCTCGTGCCCTTGCTGCTGATGCTGCTGTTGCTACTTTCCCAGTACGGAGAATACGAAAAGATTGAATTTACTGCAAACTAGAACCTGCCGTTCCACTCCCGGGTCCATTTTTCTCTCCGCACGCAGCAGCCAAGCCACATTCGGTTCGGGTCGGGATCAAACCACAAACGAGCGAAAGCCGAAGCGAGACCCATTTCACGGACAACACAGTATTTAGTATGCAAACTGTTGCTTCGCCTGTTGCTACCGTTTGTCGAAGTTCACGGGCCACCTACCTACCGGTGCCAGCATGGGGATGCGCCACAGCCAACGCAGGAAGAAAGGAAAAGTCCGCCAAACTTTCCCACAGATCCAATTCACAGTCAGGACTTGCGTAGCGACGATAAAGCTGTTCACAATGAATCGAGTTTCTTCTAATCGACGAAAATTTTGAACAATTTCAGTTGGTAAGGATTTTCCATTAGTTATTTCTATGATTATAAATGTAGAATAAAGTCATTAAACATGTTCCAACATTTACCAACCTCCAACCCCAACACACGATACCTGACTTTATGCGATGTAATGACGAAAATAGAATTTCTTCGAGCTCGCTGATGATTCCCACGAGATTGCCTTATGTAAAGAGAGAAAGCTGGGAGAAAGGACCTTTTTCGAGTGAGCACAGCTAAAGAGCCGTAAGATGAAATGTTGAGCAGATATGCTCATCGCAAGAATCGAGTGAGAGAGAGGTTCTAGGGCTGCAAGGAAGCAACCGAAATTTCGTACATTTATCCTATTTTGTTTCCGTGCAACGTCTATTGAAAACGTTTTCACTATCAAAGTGTGTTGATAATCATATCAGAATATAGTACGATAAGTTCTTGAACTAATCTGTCTGTACATTGAAAATGGTACAATCGTAAAAGTTTAACATACTCACGGTTGAATATGGGGGAAACTGAAATCGATTTTCCGATTTCAGAGAAAGTTAGAAACATTGAACAGGTCGTTCTGTTTATAGGCATTGTTTGAACGAGTCGGTAAATATATCACCACAGATAATAAATAATTAATACACGGAAAGAGAGGGATAGCGTCCTATGTAAAGCAGAACACTTCGAATAAATGTGTTTTTTTTTGTGTGTCAATAAATTTGTGAATATTTTATCACAAATTTTAGCTTGAAGAATAGTCTTGAGTAAAGCAACATAAATTTAGTTTTGTCGTAAAATTTTCAAACGTACAAAAGGGTATGAACCTATTCAGATACGTTTGGAACCAAAACGTTTGCCGGCTATGCTTGAACTCAAATGTGAGCTGTAATTTAGGATGAATAAAAAATGACAAATCTGCGCTGAAACCCTAAGAAAATCAGAATAAATATGAATCATAGGCCATCCAACTCCTTTCCTTTGCCTGGATGCCACGCATACTGACTCTGGACAAAAAAAAAGACGACAACGCGAACGAACTTTGGAAACGTGTTTAGTCATGCTAAATGACTTTTTCGTCGATTGATAACCACCCTAGATCCATCAATATGGCAGTTGAAGGGATGACAGTTGGGAAAATTGTCTCCAGTCTAAGCTTCTTCAAATTGATTTAATAATGTGAATTCCCTTTAGGGGCAGATTTCACATGCCTTTGGACCTGAATCCCGGAACTAAATTCTGAACGTGACTCTAAACTTTGATTCTGACCCAGTATTTCAGACCTGAACCGAAATTCTGGAGATAAACCTTAATTTTTGACCTGAATTTTGGGACTTGAATTCTGAACCTGAAAATTTAGACCTGAGTTCTCGACATGGATTTTGGGCCTAAATATTGGAAATTAACTTTAAACTTTGATTCCCGCACAGAACTTCGAACCTAGACATGGATTGTGGTCACGGATTCTTGAAATGAATTCTGGACCGAAACCTGATTTCTGATACTAAATACTGAATATGGATTCTGAACCTGGTTTTGGATACTGGGAATTAATTCTGAATATTAGACCTTGATTCTGGACTTCGTTTTTTAACCTGAAATACTCTCATGCAATTTCTGTCATACATGTTTAAGACCTTCTAAATGAACATTTATAGAGCACATCAATCCACAAGACTTGTGATGGTAGATTTTGAGAGGTGATGACCACCAATGCACGAACATCAATGCACGCTAGTACTAGCATTTTTCAATCAGTTGCCTTGTTGAGACGAAGAGCAGTCTTGAGCTAGTTTTAAATTTGATCAATATCTAACGGGGAAAACAGTGCCACTTGGAAGAACTCGTGCTGGCTTCTGTCCATTGGCAATCATTCTGCTTTGGCATGTAATAATGGATCTGGCCAAACATGTATTGGAAGTGGGCTTGCGTTCGTATTTTTAATCCTATATACGTATTTGCTGGATCCAGCGTCAGGATACCTTTCTCATCTGCAGAATCTTGCCCAACTATAAGAAGTGTATCGAAAAGTAGTTAGCAACATCAATTATTGAATAAAAAAGTGAAAGAAAAACATATTTTGACATCAGTTTTCGATATATTGTAGAAAAATTACATTTTTATGCATTACACTGATTGTATTGAAGAAAATTCTAGTTTCTGTGAAACGCTCGCACTTTGGACTTGACATTCTTCATTAAATTCTGCACAGTTACCTTTGTGACTTTCCTGGTGGCAGCTGTCCAGTTTTTTTAACTCCTGCATGTTTTGGGACAGTGTATCTTACTTCCGAAAGTGCCGCTTGACAATTGCCCAATACCTTTTAATTGGCCGAAGATACGGGCAGTTCGGTGGGTTGATGTCCTTTTCCACGAATTGTACATTTCTTTTTGACAACCACTGTAGAACGGAGTTGGCGTAGTGAGCTGAAGCCAAATCCGGCTAGAAGTGAGGAGGAGCCTTATGCTTTCTGTACAATGGCAGCATTCTCTTCTTCAAACATTCTTCCTCGTATACCTTGACGTTAATTGTGCCCTTCGTGAAGAAAATCGACGACCGCAAACCACAGGTACAAATTGCTTGCCAGACCAACACCTTCTGCCCAAACTTTTCCATCGCCACCGTGGTGTCAGCGTCGTTCAGGTCCTGGTACACCGATTTCGTATAATATTGCGGTCCGGGCAGCGCTCGAGAGTCTTCCTTGGCGTAGGTTTCGTCTTCGATCAGGATGCATCCGTCTTTATTCTGTAGAATCCGGTTATACAGTTTTCGCGCTCTTGTTTTGGCCTGAACTTGCTGTACCAGGGACTTTTTCGGCACCTTCTGTTTCTTGTACGTTTTCAGGGAGTTCCGAACTTTGATCCGTTGAATCATCCCGATGCTGGTGTTGAACTGCTTGGCCAAATCCCGCGTCGACGCCGATGGGTTTTTCCTGATGTACTCAACCACTTTTAAGTTCCGGCCGGGCTGGCTGGAACTCGTTTTCCTACCGGATCGGGGCAAATCCTTCATGGAAAGGGTCTTACCGAACTTCTCGATAATATTTTTGACACTGATGTGGTGCACTTTCACCCGTTTTGCAATTTCGTTGTACGTGACACCACTTTCTGAGCACCAAGTGTGCAGAATTTTCTTTCGCGTTTCCGGATCAATTCGACTTATCATTGAAACGATAAACCGTACCGAAACCAATTGATTGTGCAGCTGTTATTGACATGTAAACAAACATGTCACCGCAAAACACGCTGCAAAAAATTAAGCCATTTCATAGTAATAACTGTTTGAATGTTGCTAACTACTTATCGATACACTCCTTAGCATGCTAGCGAACCATCTCTTCCCGGTCATCCAGTACAATTTGAAATATTTTTATTATTATTATTGTTGTCTTTTATTTTATCCCGGTTTTAATCTCCATTTTATGTAGTTTGGACACTGTCAGTGGTAATGGAGTTTCGACCATCACGAAACTCTTAAAACCACTATCCAAACTTTTTTATTATTTCTGTTTCTGATTTCGGGAGTGCCAGGACACCCGCTGTGAACACTTTGCACGACATTACTGAATGAGAGACCTAAATTAGAGAGAAACTGGATGCGTGAAAGTATATCCTACTGAGTAGACCAGTTCTCTTACTTGGTAAATTGCCTGTGCTCTCAGTCTCAGTAAACACATGAACTAAGCAATCCATGGTAATGGAATGAAATGAAGGGTTCGCTCTCGTTAGTACTGTACGAGAATGAAGAAATTTACTTCCGGCGTACTACAAGACGCGTAGCAAGGCATTGTTCACGGTGTTTTGTCGTGAATATGACTTACTTTACTATGGGGCGCCTTTTCAAAATTTACCCTCTGAGAGAGCGATAAGTTTTTGATCGTGAATATCTCATGTTATATCTAATGAATCAACATAATTCTTGCTACACGCCATCGGAAATATGATCACAATTTTATAATAAAATTTTCAGTTCTGTGACATATTCTCAAATAGTTCAAAATTAAACTTTTCTGAAATGTTTGGTATAAACGAGTATCAAAGAAGAGGCGCGTTTACCTTTCTCGTATTTTGAAAGCTCATAGCTCGGTGATCTGTAGAAGGATATATATATAAACTAACTACCAATAGAATCGAAAATTTTTTACTTGAACGTGTATTGCAACAACATTGAAGTTTTTCAATAGTATACTATTGAAAAACCTGTTTGATTTAACCCATGAAAGCACCAGCCAATCAGAACGCGAGATGTCTGAATCTATACAAGAGCATTCATATAAAAGTTGAGTGGTTCATTTTTCCTACCATTTGCAGAGCAACTGTTCCCGAAACAAGACACACGAGAGCAACATCGAGGACCTGTCGTCTCACAGTTTCCCGATCTGAATGCACGAGACACCCTCAGCACAATGACACCGAAAATCGGTAGAAAGGCAGCCAAAAAGTCCAGCAAGGCCCATTGCTGAAACAAGACACACACGAGAACCATATCAGATCTCAATATTTCCTACCAAAAGATTCATCAAGATGGAAGCTAAATTAATTTGCACCGTCACTAACACATTTAAATACGAACGGCAATGCGAAAGCGAATGTGATGATGTTGAACACATCTTTATACTAGTATGGGGTCGTGTGAAAATATGCCATGCGATACAGGGTTGCCATATATACAGGTTAATCTGTATTTTATTTATACATACATATATGTACAGAATAATCTGTATTATTATTATTATTATTATTATCATTATTATTACTATCATTATTATTATTAAAATGACTTGCATACCGAAGATCGTCGATACATTTCAGACCAGGCCATTGCAATTGTTTCGTACTGAAATTTCGAGAAAAATCAGATATCTTTGAACTTCATAGCTTCAATAAAAATAAACTACAAATTTGTCGTACCTAGCCTCCTATATTGGCAAATAAAAAGGACTATTTTTACCTGGAGCTGTTAGTGGAATGTATTCAACAGTTTCACTTTTTCTGTACCATTTAATTCCACTATTTCACTGTCACGTTATTACACTTTCACAAAGTCACTATACTTTAATGAAGCATAACAAACGTTACAATACAGATACGCGTATTTCGGAATGTTACTTACATCCTTCTTCAGTGTATCGGTTTTATAAGTTTGTTTGAAAACAAACTTATAAAACCGATACACTGAAGAAGGATGTAAGTAACATTCCGAAATACGCGTATCTGTATTGTAACGTTTGTTATGCTTCATTAAAGTATAGTGACTTTGTGAAAGTGTAATAACGTGACAGTGAAATAGTGGAATTAAATGGTACAGAAAAAGTGAAACTGGTGAAATAAAAAGGAATTGTTTCAAGTTTGGAATATATAGCTGTAGAATAGTAGCTGTTTAATGTAACTAATCTGTACTTTAATGTAGGTGCATCGCTTCAAACTCTATTAGTGAAAAAGGGGAAAGCTTGCACAATGCATACAATCAATCAACTAACTGATATTCGGAAAAGTGATGGGAGCGTGCCAGTTTTTTCGTATTCACGACATCCAGTTATGTCTGACATTACCCACCCGCCTTTTTTCAGTGTAGGTGTACATAAATAATCTTTGAACATAATGTTTGTACTCCATGACCAAATTTGATCACTTTTCAAAAATATTTCCAACATTGTAAAGCATTAATTTTGCATTCGAGCCCATTTTCAAAACGATCAATTTGCTTATTGAAAGTTTACACTGTATATATCCTAGAAAAAACTAAAAGCAATGTTGCTTAAATTAATATTCATCGGAACTTAAAGTTATGAATCTAGTTTTCTCAATGAGAACCTTTCATCAAATGCTTACCTCACGAAACATAGTCATGAGCCGGCGCACATCTTCATGAACTAATGAACGAACGAAGCAGCTCTCCTTGCTTGGATTGCGCTGTGAATTCTACCCGACATACGAATGTGTGTGAATAGCACTGAGGTTGAAACTCTTGTGTTAATATTCATTGCTTCAATTTGCAAGCCCTGCATTTGTTGCCTGGTTATTTATATGACTATTTTAAAATTCAATAGCTACCAGTAAAACCAGAGATTTTTCATTAGAATTTCGAGCTGTGGAAATCGGTTCAGTAATCTATTAATAATTGCTGTGAGTTACATTCCGCGACTTTGAGCCACTACTTCCGAAATATGAAAATAAAAACGGTAAAATGTGTGACCATAAATTAACAAGATCTGAAATGTCGATTGGAAACTCATAAAACTCATGGACATGTGATTCCTGAACCGGTGGTCGATCCCGATAAAATTCATTACCGTATCATACACGCTATTTCGGTCAACTCTGGCCCATTCAGGTTCAGAATCCAGCTTCAAAGTCTAGGTTCAAAATCCTGTTCCAGAAGCCTGTTCCAGAAGCCTGTTCCAGCATCCAGGTCTCGAGTTCACATCTAGGAATAAAATTTAATTCCTGATTCCAAGTTCAGAATTAAGGGGTTAATATTGGAAGATTCAAAAATTGTTTTACTGCGATGAATCATATAGTTCAATTATTATTCGAAAGTCGATTTTTGAAAAAAAACATTGCTAGTCACGCCACCTTTACTCACCTTAAACTTTGAAATCAACCGATTCATTGATTCGGAGAGATATCGTGCCCACCGCAAAAGACCACAGGAGAAATAGCGTTTTGGGGCAGGGGCCTTACAATCTTCAATTTTACACGTATGACGATATTTTGATTGCTTTAATGCTGAAATTTATTAACACAGGTTAACCTCAAAGTCATTCACCTTTTCGGTCCAGAAAACTTTTTAATTAGGTTTAGAAATCTTTTTCTGAGATTTAGAAATCTTTTTTCTGAATCCTCGTCCAAAATTCAGGAATCCAGATTCAGAATAAAGTTGCTGTTTTCGAATCAAGCTCCTGTTTCCGAATTCAGTCCCAGAATCCGGATCCAGAATTCAAGTCTAAAGATCTAGAGAGAATTAATAAACTTATTCGAAGACACTATAATTTTGTAGGCCTTAGACCCAAGTGACATGTAAACGGTCTCGACATAATCCTTGAACTTTTCTCCCGTTTCGCAAGTGGATTCCATCGAACAAATTACCATTAATAAATAAATCAAACGAAAGTTTCCACCTAAAATCTCATTTGAAGATATTTCCAAACACCCCAAACTGCCCGAAGCAATCAATAATCCCATTGTGGAAATTAGCACTAGCAACTGTAGGTCAAACGGGAAATATGACACCGCTCTTTCACCTGCCTGATTAAATAACTTACGATCGGTTATTTACGCTCGTCCAGTGTCACTTCGCTACCGGATTGGCATCAGCTCACAAACCGTTTACTCGGATAAAGCGAAAAATACACGATAAGGATGTGAAAAAATGGGACGTCGATGAGGCACACAACGCCTCCTCCACGTGAACCCAAAACGTTAGTCACAAGAAAAGATTGCCATAAATAATTTATAAGTCCATATCCGTACATTTTCTCACAGCATAAATCGCTCCGGCATGGGCACTATTGTGTGTCTGAACGAATGTTCCGGCAGTCAAAGCTTGCAAGCTTGATTGGTACAGTTGTATGATATACCAACAGAGCAGCATGAATCCCACCATTGTATCGCTTGTCACAAAGAGTTTAACTTTAGGGGGTTGGGAGCTTCCCTTTATTTTTTTCGGGTAGAAAGCTTTTCACAAAATTGAGCTAACCGGAAATTGAAAATTGCTTTAATGCTGAAATTTATTAACACAGGTTTCTACTTAGACGGATATTTAGTAACAATACCAACATTACGATTGTGATGTTTGTTATATAATATATTGACTAAAAACTGGAAGCGACTATTGTTCAAAGTGGTATTTCAGGTTACAACAAAAATAACCTCTACAACGAAGTCAAAAGCGAAACGTAAAAACACTTTCCGAACCTTAACTAGTGAACTTCCCTAGGGGGGAATGATTCCGATATGTTTCCAATTAACCCGATTCAATAGTGTCTATTTTTGCAACTAATCGAACCGGCATTCAGCTTTAATGAACCCGAAAATCGTCATCGTCAGGCAAGACATAATCCAACAACCAACAGGTCTGCTATTTATAATCAGCCAAAGGGACCACACCGCACAGCATCCCCCAGTCCACCCGGTGATGACGCAAGCAAATCTGCCAATAAGCATGATTTTGCGTACTCCTTCAATCTGAAACCTCCGAGCTCCGCGCTGTTTGGTTTCGCTCAGCAGTACTATGTAAATAGTATCAAGGACCTGACCCCGCAACACGTGATGATAGTAATCCTCCAAGTAACTGTGCTTATTACGTGTATTAGCAAGCACTGGTTGCATCAAACGGAAATAGTTGCTCCCCCCGTGGCCTCGAACCGAACGCTTGCTCTAGTTTGCAGTGGAAATGCACGAAGCCACACCCATTGTAAAATTATTGACAGCATAATTATAAGTTGATGATATTTACTTGAGATTTACGTTTTGGAGAGAATTTCTTCGAAATAAAATGTGTTGTTTCACTGCCTATGAATTTTGAATTCAAGCATGGGTTTTCTTTTTATTTTGTGTCCCCCCAACAAGCTTTCAAACCACTCATACCAGCAACAATCCCCGGTAATGGACTGGGATAGACTGAGTTTAATGGCCAAGTTTTGTCGCGGTAAAATTATGTGGCTGTTGTCACTTTCACTTATGAGTTTTGGATAGGACACGTGAACAAGTAAATTTCTTTTAACCTTAGAGAAATTCAAAGAGCAAAATTTATCTTTGAGTAGCGGTTGTAGTACATTGAATGAAAAAGTAATCATAAAGTTATTTGGTAGCGCAGTTAATATTTCCAGAATAGATTTTTTTTATGATATTGTTGCCGCCAAACCTCCGGGGGCACGTAAATCGAATCAGTTCGTAGGAAAACGAATTGAAAAAAGGACATGTGAATGCAACTGTGTAATGAAAACGGCAAACTTGTTACCACAGAGACGGGACTCGAACCCGTAGCTAGCTCCTAATCGGAGAAATTGTTTTGCTAATTAAACTACCTTACATATGAAAACACATGAAGCGAAAACCTAATTGACTGGAAGAACCAAACATGCTTCGCTTAATTTGACCACCACAGCATTCAATTATAGTCCTATTGCTACGGAAACACAGTCAACAGAAAACAAACACACACTGCGTCACAAGTATATCCTCGCATATTCCGCTTTGCCGTCAGCCACTGATAAAGGGTTTTGTTTTTATCTCTTTTGCTGCCTATGGATTATTTCTCCGGTTAGGAGCTAACTACGGGTTCGAGTCCCGAGGGTTCGGTAACATTTTTGCGGTGTTCATTACATAGTTGCAATCACATGTCATTTTTCCAATCTGTTTTTCTCGTTAGATACTGATCAAAATTAAAACTAGATCAAGACGGCTCTACGTCTTAACAAGACTAAAAAAATCGTTAAGGTTTACGTTATTTGGAGTTTACTTTGCAAACAAGTTTTGTTTGATCAGTTCGTGCTCGCATCTCATCCGACACAGTTGAAAATTGATTACGGTCGAGACGATAGAAACAAAGAATAGAAACAGTGTAGTGAACAATAGAGTGTACGAACTGGGCAAATACGATTTAACAAAGCCTGAAACTTGGCCTACAAGACCAAATTCAATTTGTATTGATTTCAAGCGCTGCAAAGTTAGACCAGCAGAAACCGAAATTGAAATCTTGCTTCAGGAACGAATGCATCTAAACGTTAATGATATAAGTGAGATTCAATTCAACAAGGCGTCTAACTGTGTGTACATTATGTTCAAACGTGAAAAAGATGCAATTGCATTTGCTTCGGTTAATAACGGGGTGAACAGTGTTGATCATGACAATGTTAAATATAAAATCCCTGTGTACATGGTGGACAATGCCATAGAAGTACGCGTGCATGGCCTTCCCCCGCAGACCAGCGATCAGTTTGTTCGGGAAAGTATGTCGCAGTACGGTGAAGTTCTTTCCATCAAAAGGGAAGTATGGCGGAATTTTTTCCCCGGCATCCAGAATGGCGTGGGAGTGGTACGTATGCAACTACGTAAAGCAATTCCAACTTACATCATTTGTGATCAAGACGGGATACATCCGTGTAACACGCTGATTACGTATGAAAATCAACTGGTTACATGTCTGTTTTGTGAACAACCTGCACACTACGGCAAACCTTGCACTGAAACTGCGAAAAGGACATCTTCCAACAAAAACAAGGACAACCGCTCAACAACGGGAAGTAGTGAGCGCAGTACTCCTGTTGCACCATCAAACCAACCAGCAACTGCAATTATTTCTTTTTGGAAACCTTCGAATACCGGTTGAAGCTAAGTAGTAGTAGGACTGATAGACAACTTGTTTTAAACGGGAGCGGGTCATATTGCCGAAAGCCATTTCGCCGAAAGTCGTTTCGCCGAATGCCGACCCGCCGTCGGAAGCGGCGGCTTATTGCATACAAACCTGTAACCGCCTCGTTTGCCCGGTCTACTCAAAGCTAGGTTTCTTTGCTTTAGTTATGTCCGAACGAGCGGTAGCGAAGGTCGGACAGCACATGAACCAAAGCGATGTGGCGTAGCCGCATTAGATATTTTTTCATTTTCACTTAACAAACGGAAAATACCACCTACATTTGCCTGGTAGATACACCTATGCAATTGCTTTGATGCTAGTCAACAAGTTTTCTTGGGAACTACAATGGTAGGTCAACAAAACGGGCGTTAACGCTATCATCTTTCGCTTGTCTTTAATTTAAATCAATTCTAATTATGATTTCAAGACGTTTTCAGGATTCGGCTAAATGACCCTTTCGGCGAAATGGTTTTCGGCGAAATGGCATTCGGCGAAATAGCCGAAATACAACATGCACAAGTTTCTACCTCATATTAGCCATTTAAAAATACTCATGGTTTATAATCATACATAGCTAGTGCATGTTTTACTCGCGAACAAAATGTGTCGAAAGCCCGCTGCACTCATTGACTGAAAATATTTCGTGTCGGTTACGCAAGCTTTACGCTTTGTGCGATAATTCGCTCGATTCATGCGGTTAAAATTTCGCGCGCCTTATTTTTGCACTGAATTTCACCTCAAGCCACGCATCCATTCCAAACATTTTAGAAATTTTTATTTGTGGTTATCCCATACTACTAATTATTTTATTGTGAGTTGCTAAACTTATTTCTGATGATATGGAGAAAAAAATGTTGCTGCACTGAAAATAACAAGAGATATACGCGTTTGAGTTCTGCCCATTCTTATACAGAGTAAAATTTGTAAATCCTCCCATAGTAAGTAAGACGAATTTACGACGAAATGTCACCATTCTTGACTGGTCGTGAGACATGAGTCCTATATCCTAGAGCATATGAAAGAATATGGATGAAATACCATTTTGGCGCTAAAAGTGCCTTACTCTTCACTATACGGGGACGGGTGTCAATTAAAAGGTT
Source organism: Malaya genurostris (assembly GCF_030247185.1). Taxonomy (NCBI): domain Eukaryota; kingdom Metazoa; phylum Arthropoda; class Insecta; order Diptera; family Culicidae; genus Malaya; species Malaya genurostris. Next base: position 69,571,942 of record NC_080571.1, read on the forward strand.
AAAAAATAGCCGCGTACCTTTTTTCTGTCATAATTTTGAACGATAATAATTCAGTCACTTGATGGATTTATATAATTCAACAACCATTCGATTCGAAAACTTTTAATTTAAGCATGTATGGCAACGTCGTTTAGGTATTTCAATTGCATACTATTGAAAAATTGGTTTAAATCGACCTATGTTTTCACGAGCCAATCACAGTATGCAATCATGATGTCATCCGTTTGATTTCTCTCGCACTGCCAACGGTTTCGATCTTTGCTTGTACACCTCGCATTTCATTTAGTAGCAGTTCTTCTTCGATCGATATCGGGGAATTTGCTTCGTGAAAAGAATCACTCCCTTCTGCATCGTATGAAGCTTCGCCATTTTACAATTTTATCATTAGTCGATGGTTGCCTGCCAATGAAAGAGGTAGCTTGTCTAGTGAGTGGATGCCAAGACTGAGTTGCATCCATTCGCTCGCTGGATACTTGCTGTGTGTGGATGCCATTTTCCGTCTGCTGCCCACCGTGTTCGCCTGAGTGTATTGAATTCCGATCAGCTGTTGATTCTACGCTAACTAGAAGGCCAATTTAGAACTATCGATGATAGATTTTTCAGATCCAGTTTGAAGCGAGTGTATCTCGGTGATTTGTTGATACTTACCTTACCTTACCTAACAGCTATAGACCTGGGGAGTCCTATGCTGTATCAAGCATACGTCTCCACATAACTCGCTCCATGGCTGCTCGTCGCCAGCCACTCAAGGCACGGATGCTTCTGAGATCACCATCCACTTGATCGATCCACCTTGCTCGCTGCGCTTCTCTTCTTCTTGTACCAGTCGGAATAGATTCAAGAACCATTTTCACTGCACTTCCATTCTGCACTCCGCCATAGATGGTCCTCAGTACCGAAAACCCTAAGGGCGCTTTGGTTTTCGGCCAACATAGTCCAGGTCTCGTGGCCATAGAGAACAACCGGTTTAATGAGCGTACCGGTCTGAGTCCAAAGTAAGCACGACTCCCTGCCAAAATACGTCTATGAATTTCTCTACTGGTGTCATTATCGGCGGTCACCAGTGAGCAGAAATACACGAACTCGTCAACCACCTCGATATCGTCACCGTCTATCCACATTCGTGGTGGGAGGAGTAGTGTTTCTTTTCTAGAGCCTCTTCCTCTCATGTATTTTGTTTTTGACGCATTTATGGTGAGTCCGATACGCCTAGCTTCAGCTTTCAGTCCTTTGTAGGTTTTCGTCATCTTCTCAAAGTTACTTGTCACAATATCAATATCAGCGTCATTGAAGCCAACAAATTTTACGAACTTTCAGAGGATCGTGCCACTCGTGTCAATCCTCGCTTTTCGAATTACACCTTACAAGGTAATATTGAACAAGATACAAGATTTGTTGATGGTTTTGTTATTGATTCGAAAGCATTACATCAATATTGCACGCCTAAAAATGGATTGGTTTGTCGACGGGTCGTATGCGTATTAGAATTTCTCAATTTTCTAGAATTTCGTAATAATTGAGACAAAGAGAAACTGTTATTTGCACTTAGGACCTAATCTAATGTTCATCGAGAGATAGGCACGCAATTGCAATTTCTAATATAAATCCATTTTAAAATTACCTAGTAAGAACCGTTTAAAATTACGGTAATTCTGAGCCTGATCATCAAGATTCAACAACCAGTAGGTTTGAAAACATTTAACTCAACCAAACATAGAAAAAATTCAAACCGATCAGAGTACCTTATACATCACTTTGTTCTTCGAATATCCTACAGCAGCACTGATCCCAGTTTTTCCTGATGTCAATCTGTATTGAATCGAAATATACCCGGACTGTATTTTCCGAATGGTACGTCATGTACTACTTATTCCTAAAAGAAAAATGCAGCTTATCAAAAAGTAGATAAAGCAAAGCCTTGGTATAACATTCCTGTCGTGGAATTTGACCTTCTGTTTCAACAGACTTCGCAGCCGATTCAGAGTGTACAGAACCATTGCGTGGCTGGTGCTACGATCCTACTGACACTACGAATCCTTCCAGGCCGGGGCTCGAACATACGACAACTGGTGGTCAAAAAGTAGATACTGGTGTCAATTAGACTGTAGATTTATGATAAGGAAAACCGAGGAGAAACATTTCCTTTCTAAGAAATAGAATCAGAAACACCAATTTGTTGTGGACTTCTCGTACGACCATTATTTAATATTATCCAATAACATGCATCAAACATAGAAAACAAACTGCCGGTGGCGCTTGTGGTGCACAGAAATCTCAAAAGTGTTTCGCGATTATTTGCCTATTTTGAAAATTTTAATCTGTTTATGAGAGTTTGAAAATTGCATATTTCATGTATCATGATTGCTCATTTCTCGTACATAACCCTGAATTTTTTTTAATCTCAGATGTCTAGCACCAAGTTATAAAGGGCACCGAAATTCCATTTATTTTTTCGAGAAAATTTTTCATTATAATCTTCGAATGTTATAGTTTGATGTGTTTTTGATGTTAATAAAAAATGCATCCCAGTAAATTCGCAAAAACAAACCGATTTTCGCACAAATTAATCAATTACTACCAAAATCATTCAAATTTAACAATTTTGTATGATGATGGCCTTACTTTTTTCGGTTGAAGTACAAGTGATCGCTTCAATAAGCTATCTCGCCAATCGCTGAATTAGAAAAGGTTCGGAAAATGCGATACCCATTGTGATGAGTTTATGCTCGCAAGGGAATATTTGAATCACATTCATATATACCACAGAAAACAGATATACAGGTTCACATATGAACTGTGTGTAAAATTTTCTCATTCTGCGTGGCGAATACTTGTAGATGTCACCACGATCGTCACGAGGAGCCACCACGATTTGGGCGGCGCTTTCACAAGAGGCACAATTTTGGGTGCAACATTCACTTCACACTAGATTATTGTTGTGCTGCTGGTTAAAAATGACAAGTTTGTTTTTGTTTATTCCGATCGAATTCTCTTGTGATTTATGTGACATGGAAAAAAGTTGCCTCCAACACTGGGAAATCGTGTGATAAGTGTTCAAATTGTTGTAGTTGGAATATTTCATTAACAGGCAGGAGGATTTTGTTATTTTTCCGAAACGTAGTGGAACGTTTTGAAAGATCGCGGCGAACAGTCGAGTAGGTGTCAGTAGTGTTTTCAACGTATAGCAAATTTGAAATTTACACAGGATTTTAAAAATAATTGTTTAAGCCACCCCCTGCTATGGAAGCTGGTTCCTGAAACCGACGCATTTTGTTTTGGTGGCGTTGTTGTCAACAATATGTTAAGCTACGTTCATACCATACAATCAAACCACACTGGTGTCAAAAGTTAATTTCTTCAAACCCAATATAAATATAACTCTTGTCTAATATTCTCTGCAAAACAAGTAATATGACCTCTTTTTGAATAAGAAAAAAAGTGGTTTGTTACAGTTTGATTATATTCCATCGAAATCATTTCCTTATGTTGGTGCAACCGCATGAAGAAAGATGTGAACACTGCCTAAACACAGAATTTGACAGCGAACTAGAACCAAAAGAATCAAAAATTTCGGCTTCAAGCCAATTGTATGCAGATGACAATCGCATCACCGGGGTGGTTTGAGCCTGTGTATCTGTTATATGTGTATATACTTTAGCGTGTATTTGCCTCTGCAATGCTACATCTCAGTAGTGTTGCATAGATACTTTTCATAGTGTTGCATACGTACGCAGCCACAACAAGGCTCGATTCAACGTTGCCAGGTAAACCGATTTCTCGGTATTTATACAGATATTTCATCTCTATACCGCAAAACAGATATGTACTCTCAAAATACCAATAATTCACGGATCGTACAGATAAAAACCGATTTTCGGTTTTAGCTTGAATAGACATGAGAAAAGGTTGCTGTGGGACTTTTTTTTTGCTCGCCAAAATGAGCTTTAGTGACATTTTCCTGGGTACTTATGTTACGGGATTCTGATACCGATAGAAAAATGATCAGGCAACGCTGGCTCGATTTTGACAGTCGTACTTATTTATTTGTTGATAGTGCAGTCAGTAATATTGTTTATTTTTCGATTTTATCACAAAAACTGTTGAAAAATGATGAACTCAATGGGTATGCATATGCAACAGTCTGGTGTGGGGCCCGGTGGCCCAGGCGGTTCTGTGGGCATAGCCGGTCCTGTCGGAGTGTCGCCGGTTATGATGCAGTCTCCTCAAATGCAGCAGCAACAAGCGGCTCAACAGCAGCAGCAGCAACAACAACAACAGCAAGCACAATCACAGCAACAACAAGCTCAACAGACCGAGAAAGTGGATAACATTTCAAAGGTAAAAGGATTGGTCGGGCCCTTGCGAGATGCGCTGTCCACAACGATCAAAACAGCCGCCCAGTTGCTACAACAGAACAATCTCAACGACGCCGGAACGTAAGACACCGTTTAGTTTTCAGTTATGTTAGTCATTTAATCAGCTATTTATTTATCAGAAAAGGAAGTGATATGAGTGCAAGCACACCTAGGTTTGATAAGCATCTGGAGGAATTCTATTCTATTTGTGATCAAATTGAGCTGAATCTTGTAAGCAAAAATTTTATATCCTGTTCAATATATATTTATAACTTGAGACGAATTAAATCTTTCAGAAAACCGCCAAATTATGCATGCAGCAAGGAGCATCCTCACAGCAATATCTTCCCATTCCAGTAGCCCCTACACCAAACCCTGCGGAGACGAACGCACTGTCATATAGTCAATATTTGGACGTGGTCAAAATTCAAATCGGCTACGCAAAAGATATTCACGATACCCTGATTTGTGCGGCTGCAAATATGCAACCTTCTGAATGATAGTACTGAAAGATACAATTTATCACTGGTATGATACTTTATCAAATACGAAAAAGAAAATCGTTTGAAATCTTGTATCTTTATTTAAGATGGCCACTAGAACTAAGCACTACAAAATAAGTTAATAAAAATTAAAATATTCACTTTTCATTTTCAGTGTAGGCATTATTTGTTATTCCTTGCTTCTCCCTGGAGTTCGAAATGGCCTCCTTCTCGGATTGCTTACTATTCTGTTTGATGTGAAGATCCGTCAGTTTCCGTTTGTTATCCGAAAAGTATATTTCGATGTCCTCAAGGGTTCGTTTTTCTGTCTCTGGCAGAAAGAAATAAACAAAGAAAACGCCTATGCTACCACAAATACCGTAAAATAATATCACCCCTGGTAAAGAAAACGAGTTCTCAAGATTGAAATACGTTTTAGTCGTTATAAATGTCATGATGTAGTTCAAAGCTGCAGTGATTCCACAAGCCAGGCTGCGACTCCTGTGAATAATGAAGATATGAAGTTTACTGAAAATCGTAATTCTCGATGATATTACTTGAACGGAAAGACTTCACTGAGTAGGATCCAAGGCACCGGTTGTACTCCGACACTTGTGGCAAACGCCAGAAGGAAGAAGAGTACCATCGGCACATAATTCAAACCGTTTGCTGTGTTAACCTCCTTGTGCACATCAAATGAAGTCCAGCCGGGAGGAAATACGTTGAATGCATATATCGCCAGCGAAAGACACGACAACGCTGAAGCAAACATTGAGCACAATGCCAGTCGTCGCTTCCCGACAAATTTGATGCATATCATGCAAACAATATTCGCTAATAATCCTAATAACCCAACTGAAACTGTGGCCCAATTGGCGTCCAGCGGTACTCCATAAGCTTGGAAAATCTGAACCAGATAGGGCCGCATACCGGTCAGTCCACTCAACTGTCCAAAAAGGAACAGCAGCATTACCAGCACAAATGGCCGGAGGTTCCGTTTTCGCATCAACTCCTGCAATTTAATCCACTCGGTTGGTGGCGGATGTTCGCAGTGAGCGCTTTGGGACTTCTGACATGCAGTGCACTTAGCCGCACTAATACTGTAACGTTGCATTTCCTGAAACTCCTTTTCCACTGCAGCTGGTGAAACCCAACCCCTCAGCCACTGTAGAGATTTGCGGGCATCTTCCTTACGGTCCTTCGACAGCAACCACATGGGCGTTTCCGGTACGAAACAAATTGCAATCATTGTGGCCAACGGAATCGAAACGCAAATAAGGGCTGTTATGCGCCACGTGGTAACCGTTCCCAACAGGTAAACCATAAAGAAACCCAACATCACAGCTACGCCAGCACAAGATGTAAGTATACCGCGAATCGATGGTTGGCTGGAAAATTGATATAAAAATATTAGTTTACGATTTTTGTTAGTGACTAGAATTTAGAAAATATGCACGAACCGTTCAGGCTCTAAATTTATATCTATATGAATCTAAAATCTATTTTAATGAATATTGTGAATGTAGTCAAAGACCGACATTACCATTTTTGAGTATGGATTTATTACGCTTCGAAAAACCAAAGCGTATTTACTCCGCATACACCATCTGACTTAGAGTCGCGCAAATGAAAACGACCTGAAACTGGAACCTTGGTCATCGAACGATTTGCAGGCTGTTTTGAATAGTTCTCATTTGGAAACCTGGGATTGTATATGCACTCGGTTCGTTTTACGTCAATAGTAAAGAAATAAATGTTTTTTAAAAGTGTGCTGCTAGGTTTCGCAAAAGGTTGTGGCAGATGTCAGTAACCAACGTCATTAACAGTTCATCCAAACTGAAGTATATCATCATAAGAGTGTTCTAAGCCATGTTTTTACCTTTCGCATATATAAAGTTAATGACATGGCTGTGAAAACCGACTTTTGTACCAGTTCCCTAATTATGGACCAATTTAATTAAATATTCAAATCGTTATCGACGATGCAAAACACTTGAAGATCCTTCTAAATTGAACTCGAAACAGTTTCAATTAAAGAATACAAAACGACTGAGTCCTACAACTAATCCAATCTGTAGGTCGAGTTGGTTGATGATAAATTAAGATCAAGGGGTGAGGGGGGAATTGCCAAAACGTTACGTCACGGAAGTTTTATTTTGACTACTAAAGTGTGTACGACAACTGACTTGTAAGACCAGCGGCCTATGCCACGTCAACTCGGGTGGTGTGGGACAAAACAATAACTGATATTGTATATTATTAAAATCCGACTGCAGATTCCAGAGATTTTGATCGACTAAAAGTACCAATTTGATGCTCAACACAAGTGGTACGGAGTTTTGACGTTTACGTCACTTATGCAATTTTATCACCAAAAGTGACTACCATTTGATCTTCGAACTTGATGAATGGCCCAAAAGCAGCTTTCAAACGAGTTTATTGAAATCGGTTCAATCATCTTCGAGAGAATTTTGCGTGATAGATAACCCGCTTTGTCTGTTACGTCACTTATACCATTATATCTCCGGAATCAGAAGTCACAGCCATTGGATCTTTGCACTTGATCAATGGCCCAGTAGTACCTTTCGAACGAGCTTAAGTATGTTGAAATCGGTTTAGCCATCCTCGAGAAAAAGCATTGAAAGGTGCTCCCACATACATACACACACAGAGACATTTTCCGATCTCGTCGAATGGTATATAACATTATGGATCTCCAAGGCTCTGTGTGTTAGTTTTTCCAGCAATTCTATTATCTTCATATAGAGAAAGGTAAAAGTATTAGTTAGAGTGAGATCTGTTGTCTCTGTTCAATAGATCGACATCAAGAGTAAGAAGAAAGCTTTCACTTCGAGTTCTCGCGTCGCTATGACAGCAGTATTGAACAATTTTTCGATCTACTCTCTATGCGATATTGCTTCCAGTCATCTGACTCCGGTATGTGAGCACCAGCCATTTGAAAGTACACTGATTACGTTGGGCCCCTCGCGTTTTGAGCCCCAAACATTGCGATGTTTTGATACTCATCGCGACTCTCAAATTGTGAAAATTACCTACACTTGATGTCCCAAAACACTGTCTGCTGTATTTTAGCTAAACCGACAAGTTATTGTAAGAGAGTCGACCCAAAAATCACTAATTTTCGTGCACTGCATTACTAATTGTTTGTTTACGTTGCAATAAGCTGATTTTGAAGTTCCGATTTTGATCTCATCAAGATGGCATCGTGACAGGGGGCCGATTGCTTCTTAGAGTCGCAGCAGGAGGAAGTTGGCATCACTGGGACGACGATGCGGTGTCTAATGTAGCGTTTACACATCTGCTGGCTGCCAGCATGCTGGTGTCAGTGTACTGCCCTCTTAGGAAAAAAAGTTCAACGGTGGTCCTTCGTTGGTCCAATACGTTCAATCATTGGACCACCGTTAAACGTTTTTTCCTAAGAGGGCAGTACACTGACACCAGCATGCTGGCAGCCAGCAGAAGTGTAAACGAGGCATAAGTGCTGCTCTCAAAAAAGTCTAATTTCAATGTGTTGTTTGATACGTATAATTAAAAATTTGGTTGACAGTTATTTCGAATGATGGTGCAGGTGTGGCAAGTGTGTGTTTAGTAGTGAGAGTGCTATTTATTGAATAATGTTGAGTATCGAAAATCAGCTTTTGTTGAAATCATATTGTTTACCAAAACATATTCGGATCTCTTTCCCTCTCTACTAACAAATCTCCTATCCCGTGATGCTCGTGGAGATACAGTGGTACTCGCGGTCTCTAGAAACAACGAGTATCGGACTAACATTCCTTGCTTTTCCTCAGTATCACAGCCTCTGGTCGTAGCCGGCGCCGTTATTGATCATTTAATGAAAAGTTAGAAATGAGTGGTTCATTGGTTTATTGTACATTTCCACTCATTCATATTGTACATTTCCAGCTCAACTCAGGTATTGCTTCTTAGAGTCGAAGCAAAGATATTGTTTTCGATTTTATCACAATTCATTGATCAAAAGTTGACTAGTCCGTAAAATAACATGGTGACTCAACTAATGAGATGACTTATGATACAGTAGCAATATATGTAAATGAGCTTTGGTAGCGTATCGTTGAACATTTCGACAATAGACTTTAGCAAGTTTGTATAACTTATTCAACGCTTCATGTTTTTGTTAATGTAGCCCAACAAAATTTCCAGTTTCCTTGAAAACAATTCCTTCGCCGAAAGCCGAAACGTTGAAAAGTAAACAACTTTGATTTGTATTATTAGACTGAGACAGCCGCTTTTTCTGAGAAAATGCCGAAATTATTGTATCAGAATAATTGTTGAATTATAAAAAAATATGTATAAAATTTTTTTTTTATAATTCAACAATTATTCTGATACAATAATTTCGGCATTTTCTCAGAAAAAAGCGGCTGTTATAAACCAATTATAAAAACTTGACAGGATCAATTTGAGAAAATGTTTCGTGCTTTATAGCCCTGTAGACATTTATAAGAAAATAATCGATACTTTTCAATACCAATTCAAAAAAAAATTCCAATTTTGTTCAAGGAGGAGGGGAGGGGTATGAATAATGTTACGTAATTCTTTAGAGGGGGTTTCAAAACTAATTGTGCCAAGGGAAAGAGGGGGATGGTTAAATTTATTGCAATTTTACGTGACGTAATTTGAGCATGACGCCTTTACAGGTGGATGATAATCCAATTATTAGCAAGTGGAACAAGAAACTAATGAAATTTATGGTCAAAATTCTTCTAAAAAGTTGTACAAATGAGAAATATGACATGATAGAAGATATATGCTAAGCTCAATAACAGCCATAGCTCAAGTAGGATTTGCAAGATGACGTCACGAATGAACTCGTGATAAACAAAGTACATGTTTGACATGTACCGGTACAAAGTGGGAAAAAAACCAGAAAACCCGCAAAGGGAACCATGAAAAAGGCAACAAACAAGAGTGTTTCTTATGTAAAAAAAATCCAAGAAATTTAATGGAATAGTTTTTAAAAGCCGCACGAATCGCCATCCTGCTCGTTTCACCCAAAATGCCCAGCAGTTTTAGGATTTTCTGTAGTATTTGGTCTGTAACTTGAAAAGAAATCGAATGCGGTCTACTAAAATAGCTTGGTTTTATGTAAAAATGTCTGGAGAACCGAATGGAAAAGTGTACACTGGCCGCACGAAATATTTTGATAGCTATTTTACCCCATTTTCTCCATTTCATGATATCTCATTGTAAATATTCCCTAAATCTCGGTAAAACTTATTGGAAGTTTACTAAATCTAGCTTATCTTATGTAAAAAAAAGTCTGTAGAATCGAATGCCAGAACTTATACTGGTCGCACGAAACGTTTTGGTGGCTATTTTACCCCAATTCCTCCAACATGTGAAATTTCCATCTAATTCACCCTTAAGTCTTAAGCGAACCAAGTTTAAAGCTTTCGAAAACTATCTTATATTATATAAAAAAGTCTGGAGAATCGAATAGAAGAACCTACACTGGCCGCACTAAACGTTCTGGTGACTATTTTACCCCATTTCTCCATTTTATGATATCTTATTGTAAATCGTCCTTAAATCTCGGTAAAACAGTCATCAAAACGTTTCTTGCGGCCAGTGTTGATTCTTCCATTCGGTTCTACAGACTATTTTCTATAAGATAAGCTAGATTTAGTAAACTTCCAATAAGTTTTACCATGATTTAAGACCGATTTACAATAAAATACCATAAAATGGAGGAAATGAGGTAAAATAGTCATCAGAATGTTTCGTGCGGCCAGTGTAGGTTCATCCATTCGATTCTCTAGATATTTTTACATAATATAAGATAGTTTTCGTATGCTTTCAATGTGGTTCACTTAAGACTTAAGGGTGATTTAGATGAAAATTTCATATATTAGAGGAATTGGGGTAAAATAGTCACCAAAACGTTTCGTGCGGCCAGTATAAGTTCTGGCATTCGATTCTACAGACTTTTTTACATAAGATAAGCTAGATTTAGCAAACTTCCAATAAGTTTTACCATGATTTAAGACGATTTACAATAAAATACCATAAATGGAGGAAATGGGGTAAAATAGTCATCAGCATGTTTCGTGCGGCCAGTGTAGGTTCATCCATTCGATTCTCTAGATATTTTTACATAAGATAAGCTAGATTTAGCAAACTTGCAAGAAGTTTTACAAAGATTTAAGGACGATTTACAGTAAGGATCTCATGAAATGGAGGAATTGGGGTAAAATATCTACCAAAAGGTTTCGTGCGGCCAGTGTGGGTTCGTCTAATCGATTCTCCAGACTTTTTTACATGAAAGTAGGCTATTCCAGAATACCGCACTCGACTTCTTTTCAAGTTACAGAGCGAATGTTATAGGAAACCTCAAAACTGCTGTACATTTGGGGTGAAACGAGCAGGATTGAGATTCGTGCGGCCATTTCAAACCATTCCATTGAATTCCTTGGACATTTTAACATAAGAAACGCTTTAGTTTGTTGACATATCTCAATTAGTTCATGAGTTACAGAATTCTTTGCGGGTTTTTATATATTTTTTTTCCCACTGTGCGGTGGTTTGTTTACATTTCCATTAACACGTATCCAACCCGTGGACAACTTGACAGCTCCCATACATCGAGAATATAAGTAAAAGTTTTGGTTCTCTGGTTCCACAATGGCGTCGTAAATGGAATAACATTTGGAAATAACGCATCTGTTTTTCGACAATCTACGGTTTAAATTTTTATATTCAAATAAGTAAAATAAATTATAATAAGTATAATTTTTCTCTTTTCATCAATAGAAGGTTTAAAAGTTGTTCATCACATTTCAATGAACAATGAACGTGAAGTAAAATATTCTACTGAATCTTGAAGAACAATATTAGTAATTTGCAAATCAAGATTAAATCTATGGTTTTCTTATCTTTATCCGAGTCGTTAAAAGATCATCTAATGATAACAAATACTCCTACAGATGGCTACTAATTTTTTGCGTGTTCATTGATACGACTAAATACGTTAGATACTCTTTAGTCACACACACAACATTTCAAAAAACACTTCATTTCTAACTCTAGCAATTACTATCAATAGCTATCTTTTTAGGCCAAAGAGAAGACGTTGAGCAGAGTAAATTAAAAGATAGAAAGATTACAAAATACGCATGTTTGGAGATTTATGACGTGTGTTATAGATAAGTTTGTTGCTATGCAGCGCTGTTAGAAAAATTCGCAATATTTTGATTTCATTCAGGAGTTCTTGCGTGAGTCACAATATGAAATTTACGCTCCTTTTAATTATATTGCTGGACGCATACACAGTGACCGTAAATAACGTAATGAAGTACTGGTTTCTCTTGTAATATTTTTGTTTCGTTATTCATTGCACCCGTATTGCATAGGTACACTAGCGCCGTCCTGAATTCAGTGGAACATATATGAAACAGGCTCATTTCTGTCAGGTTGTGTATGGGTTGCACGTATCCGAATTAGAACGAACACGTAAACGAACCACCGTTAACTGTCAAATTATGTTCATTCCATGAATTTTGTGAGGTTATGTCATGTTCGTGCAAAACCATATTACGTTTTTTTCGTTCCGTCAAAAATGAATAAGCGTTGACCCTTGACAACTCAGCAGTAATGCCTCCATGGATTTTGCCTTATGTCTGCCTTATGTTAAACCACCCTGTCCGCTTGGAACGAAATCTATCTTCAATTCAGCAACGCCATCGAACATATCGTGTCAATTAATTCAATTGTATGGGTGCGCAATACTGCTATTTTGGCGCGCACGAATTTGACATTTCTCTCCCCTACTTTTATGACTTTTATGTACAAGATTCGATGCGGACTCGCCTGAGGGCGCCATGCTCGCAAAAAAAAAATGATGTTGCCAATGATTTGTTCGGGAAATGTGAGAGCAGGATATCTTGTTAATATGATGCTAACAGCACGTCTGAATCGTCAAATAAATTGAGGTTAGTAGTAACGGTAACAAGCAATCAAAAGTTCTACTACTGGAAACATCCCCTTTCTTGCTGCGGAACGTTTGGGAACCTAAAAGTACAGAACAAGTTCCGTGTGATATTTGTCACTGCGTAGAAGATGAACAATGTATTCTAGAACTGAGGTAGCTTAAGACAAATCAAAACCATTAGGATCGAAGTGTCTTGAATAATTAATCATCAAACTTAGTAGTTAATTTATATCAATTAACCAAACTACTTCAAGTTCATCTATACTAATCATTGAAAAAGAAGTAATCAATCATCAATTATTTTAGATCGATTCTGCTGTAATATGCAAGGAAACATGTTTTGTAAGGAAATGCATTCCGTTTATTGAAATCTTCATATTTGATACCTCATCAAAACATTTTAATTCAGTAACAATTAATTTTCCGCGCATTTGAGTGAACACAAAACCAACTTAGCTTTTAACGACCATAAATGCTATGGAAGCAATTTAGCTATTAATTCAACAGCCATTAACGTCACAACGCAATGCCTGGTCATCTATTCCGCAACAAATATAACTGAGCTTGACATCAGACCAATCAAAATATTCAATTTTGCATGTTTGGACTTACCATATTTCTCCGACATAAGTAACGATGGGTGCTTCCATAAATCCAACACCTAAACCTAGCAGCACAGCTGCAATATACATCTCTTCTAGTGATCCAGCAAAATGCAGCATTAACCAGCCGATAATATGCGGTATGTTAACCAAAATCATCGAACGTTTTCGGCCCAACGGCTCGAGAACTATGCCGGAGAGGACACTGCCAATTGGTTGACATATGTAAGCCACACTACCTGGAAAAGTATAGACTTAGTTATAAACTAACTCAAAGATGATGTTCATTTTTGCATTACCAAACCACGATGCTTGAGCTGGTGTGAAATAGAGGAACTCGTCCGGTGCCCGATTCTTCAAACCACGCAACGCTGGAATAACAATAGTTGGGAATGCCACTGCCATTCCAAGATCGAGCAGGAGAAAATTTTTCGCAGTGCTGGCCAAAATTTGCGGAAGAACGGTACGGAATTTTCCCACTTCGGGTGTTGAATCGTCATTTCCGCTCGCGAGAGATGCTTTACTAGACTGCACGACGCCATTCGTACTAGGGTTGTCCGAATTGACGGTGTATACTGATTTCCTGTGAACGCAAAAAAAACTGCATTAAAATAGATAATCTAAATTACAAAGTTGAATCCACAAACCCCATGTCGGAAATGGTTGTAGCCGTCTGCTTGACGATGAAATAATGTGCCTTCGGATGGTGACACGGAAATGATCATAACTTAAACGAACCGCATTTTGTTTGGGTGATTTGGTTATCTGGATGAGCTAGAAATAGTGAAAGAAAATATACATAGTAGGCTGATAATGATGTACGAAAAGTATGCATAGTGTGTACAGTGGAACTTTTCAAATCTGAATCATTAATAAAGTGGTAGCTGCAAATGAACAATCCGGTTTACAGACACTAACAACATTCCAAACGGCTCAAATATGTAAAGTTCGATTGATAAGAGATATGACTAAAATGAATTGGTACGTTTGTTTATTAACAATTATGTCAACCGTGTTCGTTGTTGAGTAATTTGTTTGACCTCATTCTCAACATGTACATCTTCTGTATCGCTTAATCTGCCAATTGATAACTGAAGGTTGTTGCTTCTGACAAGCATTGCTTAGTCAGAAATTCTTCATAGCATACTATATAGAACGTGTAGAATAAACATAAAAATGCAACAGTGTAACTGAATATAAAGACTGTACAAGAAAGTATGGACGCACTTTGATTTCGCAGTAAATAATTCACAAGTGTTAGATATTCAAATTTTTTTCGATATACTGATAATATTATTCTCGACATTTGCTACTTAACCATCATAGACTAGCTGGCGCACCTTCTTGCGAACATTCCTCATTAAATTCCGTACAGACTTCTTGGCGACTAATTTTGACGCTTTTTTTAAATCTTTTTCGAACTGTTGAATGGTTTCGGCTTTCGAGACATGTTTCCTAAGATGTGCATTCGTTAATGCCCAAAATTCCTCAATTGGTCGAAGTTGTGGGCAATTTGATGGATTCATGTCTTTTGGGACGAAAGTGACATTTTTGGTAGTATGCCATTCTACCGTTGATTTCGAGTAGTGGCAAGAAGCAAGATCTGGCCAGAAAACAACAGGATCCTTGTGGCTTCGAATCATGGGTAGAAGTCGTTTTTGTAAACATTCCTTGATGTATATTTCGCTGTTCATTAAAGCAGTGGTGATGAAGGGTTTCGAAATCTTACCGCAGCTACAAATTGCTTGCCAGACCATAGCTTTCTTACCCAATTTTTTTACTTCAATCGATGTCTTGGACTGGTTTAACACTTGCCCTTCTCGCACCGTATAATATTGTGGTCCCAGCAAGGGTTTGTAATCGAGTTTCATTTTATAATCACGGAATCGGAAATTGAATCCGGATAAAAGTTAGTACCTTTCATTAACATTTAGGGCGGTGAACCATCCCTCAAAATATTTTAACTTTACATTTTTCCCTAAATTTCTGTTTGAGCTGTTAGTAGAATGTTCTCACTAATAGTACTGTTGTTGTACCGTTGAATTCCACTATATCACGTCATTACACTCTCACAAAGTCACTATTTTCACAGTCACTATTTTTCCGAAAGTGTATCAAACGTTATAATACAGATACGTATTTCGGAATGCTATTTGCATCCTTCTTCAGTGTATCGGTTTTATAAGGTTTTATAAGTAGTTTTAATTTTCGAGTAGTTATTTTGTTGTTGACAAGTAAAACCATGCTGAAAAGCAAAGTTCCACAATTAGTTAAACCATCCACTTTCTTGCTGCTTAAAAGTAGACGCGAAACTTTTCAAAGCTGAAAGTAAGAAACAAGTTCCGCTTTCCCGCTGCCTAAGAAAATACGGAGTAATTTATGTCAGTTCGAAGTACAGAACAAGTTCCGCATGAACTTTCTTGCTGCTTAAAAGTACGCGTGGCACTTTTGGCAACTTGAAGGTACAGAACAAGTTCCGTGTGAAGTTTCTCACTACATAGAAGCTGAACAATGTATTCAAGAAGCAGCTTAGAAGTTCGTTCACTTGCATCGCACGAACTTTCATGTGTGGATAATTACTTAAAAGACGAGAATTCTAATCATGAACTTCGTAAGCTGCTTTAGCCAAATCAGTCCTTTTATCCAAACTTTTGATTGGTTGGAAAGTTACCATTTTTCTCCAACATAAGTAACGATAAGGTTCAGGCACGTATACAGAGTTTTGTTGGTAGACCGGACACGGGGTTAAACTGGACAGCTTAAATATCTTATAAGCCTGAAATTATTCCGATTCATGTATTGACTTTGTAAACGCGCTTAGAGATGACGAGGAAGAGATGACTTGGGTAAATACCCAATAATGGATGTTTTTATCAATTTCTAAAAAGTGCGCGATTTAGCCCCCGTCTCACCTATATTATGAAAACCCTCTCCGAACTTTTTTTTTCTTGGTACGCACCTGATAAGGTTCTATTGGCCATCAATTAACAAGACCCAATTGAAACAATATTCAGCACAGATCCGAGAAGATTGCACGTTTTTTGCATCGTCACTTAATGCGACATTTTAACATGAAATGTTTAGATGACATTGCAGTCATTAAAAATATTCCTCACTACGAAAAATTAGTCACAGCTTCGAATCTGCTGCCTAAACTAAATTTCAACAAATTTTAAAAAGTAAAACAACATCTTTAATGAATAATATGAATACCAAAGGTTACAAGTTACTACCTTACGGAACGTTTATTTTATTCGAAAATGATGGTAGATGATTCGCTCTGATCTATTTTAACAAGAAGCTTTCTTGCAAAAAGACACGAATTGCAATCATGAAATAAGACGAGATAATTTGAAAACAAGTTCCTTGGTTCGGTCAAATGCTTCTTTTAGTTCAGTATACATAATATCGAGTATCGCTCACATACTAGTTATGCACTGAAGAGGCGAAAAATTTGTTGCAACTGCTTACGTAAATAGCACCGCAAGTTATTCATCTACGAATTAGGATTATAATGCCTCTGTCATAAAAAATATAAACATATATTTATTTTTATTCACATTTGACATGAATTTCTACGGGCTGCATTGGAAGATCTTTAGGTATAATGAGCATAATGATGCGCTCAGCAGAAATAGTACTTGCGCTAGATGTGTGTCATATTATTTTGGTTTACCTTAAAACTAATTACAATTACTTAATTAGGCTGAATAAAAAATACGAACTTTTGAGTTTACTCCAGCCATTATAGTCTAAGCAAACTTCTTCGCAACCGATTTATCTGTTTTTTTTCAAGATTTTCTAAAACTTTCTAAATTCTCTCTTCCCGAGAGCGCTCGATGGGTCGCAACTCCAGCCAGTTGAGTGTATTCGGCTATTTCGGTACAACATGGACTACATTTGCTTTTTTACCATTCCAAAACATCTTTGGCGAAGTGACAAGAGGAGCTAATGAGCATCATTGTTGCGTAGGAATGGTAACAATCGCTACCGCTACGATAGTGGTGAAGCTTTTGCTTGCTCCACCAAAGCCGCATATTGCCTACCAAACTAAATATTTTTTGGGAAAGTTGGCTTTTCTTCTTCTCCTGAAATGTTCCTCTACGCCGTTCCGTTACATGGCATTCAAACACATAAGCTTCATCGTCCATTATCACGGTTTGCTTCGTCAAATATTCGCGACACAATTTACAAGCCCGGGTTTTCACAGTTCGCTTTCACATCTCATCCAAGTCAGTCGATATAACAAAACCGCTTACGTTCGGGACGGAAGAAACCAAGTACAGTATTGTGTAGTGAACAATAAAACGACCTCTAAATGAGTGAACCAAACGAACAAAAGTTACCGCCGATACGAAAGAATACAATTATTGTTGACTTCAGGCAGAGCAAAATTCGACCTTCGATACGAGAACTTGAAGGTTTGCTTAAGGAGCAAATGCATCTTGACATTAAACGTGTGCATTTACTTCAATGCAATAAGACAAATGATGTTGTTTACATCCAGATATATAAAGAGCAATGCAATTCAATTCGCAAAAGACAATAACAATGTGCATTATGAGCACGAGAACATTAAGTACAACATTCCTGTATATATGGAAGATAGGGCTATAGAAGTGCGTGTGAACGATCTTCCCTCAAGCGTCATCGATCCTTATATTCGCCAAACTATGTCCCAATATGGAGAATATCTCTCTATCGAAAAAGAAAAGTGGAAGAACTTTTTCCCCGGTATTCTAAATGGTGTACGTTTGTTACGCATGCGCTTGAAGAGGGCTATACCTTCTTATGTGACTTTCAAGAATTTCGTGCAAATCACTTGTTACCTATGACAATCAGATGGCCACATGTCAATATTTCCAAAAAGCTGTTCACTATGGTAAGCCATGTGATAAACTGGACAAGGAGACAACTACACCAAAGGACAATGGTGCTTCCTTCACACCAACTCCAAGAAACCCCAGTACACAGCCACCAACAATAATGAAGCAACCTAACGCATGTGAAATAAGTAAAGATTGTTCCGCCAATAACAGTGATGCCGAACCAATGGACGAGTGCGTGAATAGCGAACCACTGTTCCTCCTTCATTCGCTAGATAACAACGAAAGCGCCTCTCCTCCAAGGAAAAAAATTACAACAAGATCCAGCAAAAAAATAAATAATTTTTGCCTTTCTCATATAGAAAGGTTATGTAATCACTGTGAAAACCGAGTTTTGAACCGAGGCCCGGAGGACCGAATGTCATATACCATTCGACTCAGTTCGTCGAGATCACAAAATGCCTGTGTGTGTATGTATGTATGTGTGTAACAAATAATGTCACTCAATTTTCTCAGAGATGGCTTAACCGATTTTCACAAACTTAGATTCAAATGAAAGGTCTTGAGGTCCCATACAAAGTTCCTGAGTTTCATATGGATCAGACTTCCAGTTCCGATATTACAGGGTGATATGCACCAAAAAAAGGAAAAAAAATAGTCACACACGTTTCTCAGAGATGGCTGAACCGATTTTCACAAATTTCGTTTCAAATAAAAGGTTTTATGACCTTATACAATTTTCCTGAGTTTCATTTGGATCCGACTTCCGGTTCCGGAATTACAAGGAAATATGCGAAAATTTATGAAAAATTATGCAATCAATTTCATCGGAAATTTCTAGATCAATTTTCACAAACTAAGAAGCAAATAAAAGATCTTAAAATTCTTTAAAAAGTTCCCGAAAAGTTGATCCAGATCCGACTTCCGGTTCCGGTATTACAGTGCGATTAGTGAAAATTTACAATTTCATGACTAATTTTTCACTAGCGATGGCGAAACGAGGTGCACATTTTTATAAAACTTACCTTTAAATTGATCTAGTTGACGGATCTTATTAATTAGTGAATTTATAGAGCTACTTTGAAACTACTAGTCCCTGGTTTCCGCTTCCGGAAGCACCGATAATAGTGAAGAAAATCTCTAAAAACGGAACTCCTGTTGATTTCTCAGCAACGGTCTTTAAACATACTATTTTTGTTCCGCTTTTAGTTATTCTGGCTAATGTCAAACGTGTATCGAAAGATCTAAGAATGTTATGAACTGTGATTTCCACAATTGCTTTTCGTACTTGCTCCTCTTTCGATGCCATCAACATTTATTTTTACACAATCAACAGACATACGTTCATGAGTCTGCGAAATATTTCACGCGTTAATGAAGTTTTTCCAGAGATATACGTATTCAAGGGGGTGTTCAGATTTTTTCGTACACTTCGAAAAAACCCTGTGATTTTAGATCTTATTAGATGCACATAAATGGAGCGTCGCAGTTCACGCAAATTTACGTGGACGAATATTGTGTCTAAAATTCCATGACATGAATTCAATGAAATAAAAAAAATGAATACAGATAGCGACCGCCGCGACTAGGACCGATAATCATTGGGTCACAAAGTACGTCTGTTAATTGACTGATCCACAGAAGCACACAGTCGGAAGTTACAGTCGAAACCAGTAAAATTCATGCTAATCTAACAGTGAGTCATTGAAAATTAAATTTTCCGTCCGCTGATGAATTGGGTCTTTATGAATTACATCGATGATGGATTAAGTCACCTGTAATATTCAATTTTTTTAGAAGTAAATAATAAAATCTGACACGCATAAAAAAGGATCTCAATACCGAGACAAATATAATTATGTGTGTTATCAAATCCCAAATCTTATATATATTAGCCATAACAAGAGAAATTTTATACTCAATATTTCTTTATTACATAAATTAGCGCCCTAATCCGCTATTGCTGTGTCTACCTTAACTGCGTGTGCAACATCAACTCAAACAGGTTTCAAATATGCATTGGATTCTTCCGTGTCAGTCGAGGTTCCGAACGACTCATGGCGAATAGAGAGTAATAAACATCTCTTACTAAAAACTTGAATGACAACATTCTGTGATGAACTAGCAAAAATTTCATATCAACAACTCATATTGATTGATAAGTAGCCAAACCGTGATGTGTACAGCTTCCTTAGTTATCGTTTCTAGTTTTGTTCTTACTTCTCTGATTGTGTCCAATTACCCAGTAGTTCTTTGAGAGACTTCTGTATTGGTTATGAGTCAACTGAGAGATGTCCTTAGTAATAATGTAAACATTTCCGAAGAACCAAGTGAAGCGAATACTTTAACATTTCTTTGGAATTTCACTCATTCAATTCAAAATTCTCTTCAATTTTTCGAAAAAGGCAAAATAAACGAATACGGAATGAATAATGAAACGTCCATCGTAATTTGTGTTTGTTACTTATCACGATTATTAATATTTTCTACCTTGAATGGACACAGTCATTGACATTGAAACGGTACAACGAAGCATAAAACAAGGATCGAGTTCCTCACAAGATTAACAGCGTGAGCAATGCAGCATCCAAACTTGATCGTACTTTCATTAGATGCTGTGGCGCAGGTTTACTGTGGTGTATCAATATATGCGCTCCCGAGGCATTTCTATCAATGTATTGGAAAAATGTTCTGTTTATTGTTAATGTATGTTGGTCAATCATTATTTTCGAGAAATTTTTAGTATATTTTCTGCGTATATATCTTGTTTATGAACATTCGACAATAGTTTTATTATTCGGAGTTTCTATCGTGGACTACATTTCTATCCCCGGTACCTGAATGCTTTGTAAAGTTATTGTTGTGAAATGCTGGCAACACTTTGTAATGTTAACTAATGGCGTTTTCGTTTTTAATTTGCACTACACCGGTGCAGTGCTACACTGAGGCATGAATAAACGAACGAAAGTGACGAAAACATAAACAGTAACCATTGACTACAATAAACGATTCCATTGCACAGAGCTACACCAGACCTTTGATGAGTGCTACACCAGTGATATCGGTGCAGAAAAAGTGTAGCACTGGTGTAGTGCAATTGGTAAAAACGAACGGTTTCAGTGCAGCTTTCGCTACACCAGTGTAGTGCAATTTAAAAACGAAAACGACATAACGTAATTTAGGTTAAAAGCTAAAGAAATTGCTTAACACGCTTCGTATCAGCAAGCTTTGCTGCCGATCAAAAGCGGCACAGAAAAAAAATCGTGCCGAGTGCTGTGATCCACCAGAAACAAGATTTTTTTGCGGGTCACGAATGAATAATAAACGGCTTGGGAAACCACCCAAGCAATGAAAAAGTCCACGGTATTTGTAAAAATTCACCTTCAAGTTCACAAAACGTTCATTTTAGGTTTCGTGTGAAGTTTCAAACGGGTTGTTTACGTCAAATAAATCCTCTGCTAATTAATTTAGTAGCTTCTTATCCCCTAACAGCGTAATCTGATTTCGATACACAACGATACTTCCTGGGAATGAGCTTTTTGTGTCATTTCTGGCTCTATTTTCGAAATCTGTTCCTAAGCTGTCATACATCTCAAAAATATCTGTTCATCTAGTAATTGATTAAGCTTCATTTATAAAAAAATTCAAATTTCCTCCCATCAAAAGATAGATAAGATAATAATAGTATTCGAATAGCAACTTCTATTTCGTAGGCAACTATTGGTGCAACCACCCTACAAGATTTTTTGCTTGTGTCGTTTTTTAAATGAAGTATTATATAATTTGCCGATTTGAATCGAAACCTTGTAAACAAATCTTCGGAGAAGGAAGCATTTATTTTTTTACAAAAAATACACTGGTGTTCGTCTTCTGCTACCTCGACGAACCGATTTAGCGATCATAATCATTCACTCACGGTTGACGAATCACTGACAAAAACATCATTAGGTACGACGTAATAATAACAACAAACCTGTTCCGCTATGCTTGATGGAAACAAAATCAAGTTTGCATGAATTGACCACCATCGACCATGATCGAGAAGGGAAGTGGGACAATAGATAATAGATTATGTGGTCAATGATTTGAGCACAGTTGTGAATAAAGTTTAAAGCAAAAGTAAAAATAAATAACGTTAGCGAAAACTGGGACGACGAACGACAGTGCGAAACTTGACAAAACACCAGAACTTTAGAGAGAATAAATGATATACGCTCCTTGACGAAAAATCGTCATTAGTCACTGAATACTATATTCGTGAAAGCTTTCGCGGTGCTACTTTTTACAAACCAAGTGGGCGAAATAAAAACTTAAAAAGATCTCAGTTTTCGAATGCACTTTAATGCAGAATCAGAAATCACTACAACTTTTTACTTTTCAGATATTGAAATTATTCACGATTTGATTATTTATATGGTAACTTTGAAATTAAATATCGAGTCATTCCAGCACACTAAATTTGAATTATTCCGCCTCAACCAACTAGTTTTGATTTCAAAAATTTATACTAAGGAGTGTATCGAAAAGTAGTTAGCAACATTGATTATTGAATAAAAAAGCGAAAAAAAAACATATTTTGCATCAGTTTTCGATATATTGTAGAAAAATTACATTTTTATGCATTTTACTGATTATATTGAATAAAACCCTAGTTTCTGTGAAAAGCTCGCACTTTGGACTTGACATTCATCATTAAATTCTGCACAGTTACTTTTGTGATTTTCCTGGTGGCAGCTGTCCAGTTTTTTTTTTAACTCCTGCCTGTTTTGGGACACTGTACCTTCCTTCCGAAAGTACCGCTTGACAATTGCCCAATACCTTTCCATTGGCCGAAGATTCGGGCAGTTCGGTGGGTTGATGTCCTTTTCCACGAATTGTACATTATTTTTTGACAACCACTGTAGAACGGAGTTGGCGTAGTGAGCTGAAGCCAAATCCGGCCAGAAGAGAGGAGGAGCCTTATGCATTCTGTACAGTGGCAGCATTCTTTTCTTCCTCGTACACCTTGGCATTACTTGTGCCCTTCGTGAAGAAAATCGACGACCGCAAACCACAGGTACAAATTGCTTGCCAGACCAACACCTTCTGCCCAAACTTTTCCATCGCCACCATGGTCGTCGTCCAGCTCCTGGTACACCGATTTCGTATAATACTGCGGTCCGGGCAGCGCTCGAAAGTCTTCCTTGGCGTAGGTTTCGTCGTCGATCAGGATGTATCCGTCTTTATTCTGTAGAATCCGGTTATACAGTTTTCGCGCTCTTGTTTTGGCCTGAACTTGCTGTACCAGGGACTTTTTCGGCACCTTCTGTTTCTTGTACGTTTTCAGGGAGTTCCGAACTTTGATCCGTTGAATCATCCCGATGCTGGTGTTGAACTGCTTGGCCAAACCCCGCGTCGACGCCGATGGGATTTTCCTGATGTACTCAACCACTTTTAAGTCCCGGCCGGGCTGGCTGGGACCCGTTTTCCTACCGGATCGTGGCAAATCCTTCATGGAAAGGATTTTACCGAACTTCTCGATAATATTTTTGACACTGGTGTGGTGCACTTTCACCCGTTTTGCAATTTCGTTGTACGTGACACCACTTTCTGAGCACCAAGTGTGCAGAATTTTCTTTCGCGTTTCCGGATCAATTCGACTCATCATTGAAACGATAAACCGTACCGAAACCAATCAAATGCGCAGCTGTAGCATGTAAACAAACATGTCAACGCAAAACACGCTGCGAAAAATTAAGCCATTTCAGAGTAATAACTGTTTGAATGTTGCTAACTACTTATCGATACACTCCTTATACGAATAATAGAAGTCTAGGAATTCTTTTGACGTGAATACGTCTAACTTTACTATGGGACGCCTTTGCAAAATTTATCCTCTGGGAAAGTGATAAGTATTTGACCGTGAATATCTCTTGTTGTATCTAACGTATCAACATAGTTTTTGCTACATGCAACTGGAAATATGATCATCAATTTATTACAAAATTTGCTATTGTATGGCACAACTACAAATAATTCAAAATCAAAGTTATATGAAATGTTTGGTATCAACATTTCGATGTAAGGTTTTGTTTCGACTAAATAAGCATTTTTTTTTTCGCATAAAACGTCTAATGGTCTAACTTTTAGCAGTACTAATGTCTCTATTTACGGTACAAACATGCAGAGAAACAAAGCCATTTCTTTGATATACTAATAATCTCGAAAAAAAGTCCAATTTTACGGACATTATGTCCCATCCTCGATTCAACAGTATGCTGGTGATAATATACCGGTGTCATATGGCTGTGGAAAGCGAGAAAACTGAGAATGTGGTCGTTTTCATAAATGTGTTTATCATTCTCATGACTTTTATCGGAATCATTGGAAATTATGTTCCTCAGGAGTATTTCAATGAAATAATACGCACATTATCAAAAGCAAATATATTAATACATTCAGCAATATCTTATTGTTTTCTTAAAGGGGGGTGGGGGCACATTATAACACTTCACCCTAAGTATCCCGCTGCTGGTCGATTGCATTGTAGCAAAATTAATTCTAAAATGAACAACGATTGAAAAAATTCAACAAATCCGCCCTTTTAAGCACTGTCTACAAAAGAGTAATAATAGTTACCCCAGCTGTTGAAATATGCACATTGGAATTAAAAATAATCATTTAAGTCAAAATCGAAGCCAGATAATGCACGCGTATTCCATCTAGTATCGCGGTAGTGGAAGCGAAAAAAATCAGTATAATTCCGTATAACTTATTAATCATTGATTACATGTTGTATCAGTATTGTATTACAAGTTGTATCATTTATTGCGTAATTTATGTAAGAAATTTTTTTTCTTGTTTGAACGAATTAATAATGATTTAAACGAATAAATAATAACAAATATATAACGAATAATTTATTTAATACGAAAAATGCAGTTTAATGCAAAGTAGCTAAATTATCTCTATTTTTATTATCCTCATTGAAGTGACCAAATACATCCAGGAGAAAATATCCCTAATAAAAAAGGAAGTTTCATCATTTTTGATGACAGAAAAAAGTATAAAAAATTATCATAAATGAAACTTTGGTAAAATTTTTCTCTCATTGTTCGTAAAAAAACGTCAATTTACTTTAATTCAGATTTCAGGTTTCAATGTTAGTTACATAATTTATATATAGGATCCACAAAAATCTGTCGAGAGGGGGGAGCAACTGCAACTGTTAAATAAGGCCCATTAGTGTATTGCATGTGCAGAATTCACAAAGTTTGTACATGTACTACAAACTTTGGGGGCGTTCTGAAAGTACAACAGTTATTTAGTTTGATATTCATAAGCAACCAAGAATCCTGAAAATTTCGTGATATATCAACGATTAAATTTTTTTTAATGTCTCTATATTAGGCCAGAACAGGGAAAACAAGTATTAAAATTAAAATCTGTATATTTGGAAAATTAAGGGGAAAGACACCTTGCAAGCGTATAGGTAATGTCAATAATGTGTGCGTAAAACCTAGTTCCATCATCTGTTTTTCGGATTTGATCAGATAAAACTGTCACATAGTTGAAAATGAAACAAATAAGCCATTTCTGCTAAGAATGAAGTAAAAATTTCTGAAGTCATCCCCCCGCCCCCCCACCTTTTCACGGGGTAACCGATTTTACAATAAGTGTTATTGTTTTGTAGTATTAGTATCTACGAACATGTTTGTGAAATATTTCGTCGATATTCGAATATTTTATACTATTTTTAGTTACATTAACATTTACATACCTTTTCATTGTAATGCTTCCTGGAACTCAAGTTCTCTTTCGAATTATATGAAACTTTGCAAATGCATAAACAACTATTTTTGTCATAGAATGAAGAAAAAATTGTTTAAAAATGTTAAATTTTACTAGAATTTCTACTTAAATTTTCCAAAGAAATCGATATTAAAGTACCTTCTTCACGCGATTTTTGTGTCTGTTTAATGCTAAAATGTTGCATATGTTATTGGTTTTCATAATCAACAAACAAAATTTTGTGCTCAAATAGCTGTAACTGTAACAGCTGTATTTTCCAGAAGAAAGTTTTTTCACGGACATTTTATAATATTAAAAGTATTCAGCACTTATCGAGAAATTATGCTTTTCAACTAAGTATTTTTCAAAGACAAGTGATTGAATTTTGTGCCAGTTACAATTCAAAGGAAATAATTTTACATCTACTATGATAATTCGAATATATTTCGATATTCTTGCAGAAATTTTGAAATTTTAGTAGCATTTAACTCATAGAGTGCAATATGTTCACTATAATTTTAATTATTTGCTTTTTTGAAATTTGACACAAGCTAAAATTTGTTGCTGTTGATAGTTATTTTCTAAAGCATCTAAAAAATTTTTCTTAGAGTACAACAGCCTGGAACAGCCCCGACATTCAAAACTAGACAGTTGAATACCGCGATCGAATAAGACATTCCGGGTTACAAACAACGTTCTAAAATACTAAAATTTCAGAGAAAAGAGGTTATTGAATATTTATCTATATCACTTTATAGTTATACTTCAATCAAAGAAAATTATATCTAGATAACTATAATCCAAATCCAAAGAAGTAGAATTTCGTCTATGGAAAAAGAGCGTTTCATCAGATAGGACATAGTGCGGTAGTAAGCCTAAATCCGCCACTGGTTATTAAACTCATTTTACGAGCTAAGTGCAATTTGCAAGAATTTCGTGTGTTTTACATTTAGTAATAGTTTATATGCTTAGAACATGATGTCACCGTGCATTTTTTTTATCAGTTCCATCACATCACATTAAGTTTCATCACGATAGTTTTTAAATTAGTTACTAAAGTGGCATTAACATTTATTACACTGCTGCATTGGTAATTAACAAAATTTAACAAAGTAACATTAGTTATAATCAGTTCAATAATAAAATAAATAGTTCGATAGAAAATGTTCTGCAAAACCGTTTCGCGAAGTAGGTAAATGCAATTCAAAAAACCCCCGGAGAACTGCGGGCATTTCCATATAGCGAAATGCAGACACCTAACCGGTTTGACTAGTCGCTTCCGTGCTCTATAAAACAAACAAGAAAGTACCCGCTGAATTGCCAGCTGTGTTTAGAAATATTTCCCGTGTTGTATTCTTTCAATCGTTTGCGTAATCCACATACCAGACACCGGCCGGTGGAATGCCGATTTCTGAAGAAAACGACAGTTTTCAGTTCAATTCTTGTTAAGTTGTCTTTAAGCACTGAAGAGAATGAGGTGTTACTTCGTCTCAATGGTGGAAATTAGTGAAGCGCAGCAGTTCTATATTATTTCTCAAATGTATTTTCATCGACTAAAGAATAGTGTCGAACAATTGTCAAGTTTTATTTCGACATAAAAAGTTTCGCGATGAAAACAAACAAAACTAATAGGTAGATAACAGTGATGGTTGTAAATTAATCGTCAGGATCGCATGATGCCGTGATATATTGCAATGCAATCTAATTATTCGACTAATTAAACGAGCCATTCCTAGATGAGATGGAACTCGAAAGCCCGTCTACTTTTCATAACTCGTCGTACAACGACAACGACGACAACTAGAAAATAATGTACAGAACTTCTAAGAGACCGATTCCGGAATAAACTGTGAGTCGACTAAGTTTTCTCGCATTTGAGATTCTAGCTGATGAGATGATATAAAATGCTATCGGTTGACGGTTGACAGTCGTCTAATGACTCTAACTTGTGGCTGACCTCCATCGACTCTCCATGCTCTCGGCATCGGTCTTCGCCGGGAGGGTAATAATGAGTACTCTACCGTATGTGCATAAAAATGCAAAAAAAAGATAAAATGATATTGATTAATATTAAAGCCGTGAAGTTAACTGTAAAATGGTTCTAATAGAATTAATTGAAATGATTAGTAAAACATTGAACGAAGACGCAGCTCCAGTGGAATATAATTACAGATAAATCATTATGTTACAACATTGTTTTCGTGTTTCGATTATGAATAACTTGCATTCGAGAAATGCTGTGTTCTTAAAAGTGTTCTAAACTCATGTTGTTCATTGTTTGTTGAATTTTAGAGTATTCCTATGAACTTTCTGGGTATGAGTTTCTAGAAAGAAAAAGACGGAAGGCCAATGTAAGAGACATTACCGGATGACGTGAATATGAATAAAACTGACATGCTCCATCCATAAACCTAAAGAATATCTATAAACCTAAAGTCGTTATCCAAATATCGACTATATCCATAAACCTATAGTCGTTATTCTCGATTTCAAAAATTCTAAGGTTATAAATTATCAATATTCACTCGCCAAGCGTGATCAAAATGATGTATAGTTGGAATCGAAGTATTACCATCACGCCAAGCGTTCGATCTGTAACAAAGAATAAACAATTTTGCAATAGGTGAGAAAATCTATTATAAGACCTTTTTGATTGTAAATCGAATAACTCAATTAACCGCCTTAAACAACATGCATAAATGTGCCTTCCTTATATTATTCAATTAAAAATACTCATGGTTTATAACCATATATAATTAGTCTCTGTTTTAATAGCGAACAAAACAATCACTTAAAATATTCTATATTTCTATGTATTAATGCTCATTCGTACCAAACATTTTAGAAAATTTCAATTCTGAGTTATTTGTAGTTGTCTTATACTACTAAATTACTGAACATGTTTTCGATGATATGGAGAATAAATTATGTTGCTAAAGTGGCGTATCTAGGGGGAGGGTGGGGCAGTCGAAGGGGGCACTCACCCCGTGCATTACGTTTTTAAGGGGGCGGAAAACTAATCCTTGGGACCTTTTTTTTGCTCGCCCAAATCATTTTTTCGGAAATGGAATTCAGCTTTGTTTTTTTTTTTTTTTTACTCACTGAACCAACGATGGAGACGCAAATCTCCCCTGGCGGCAAATCTGCCCCGGGCGTGCAATTTCCTCGGTACGCCACTGTGTTGCTGCGTTAAATACAACAAAAGACATTCGCACAGAATGAATTTTTAAAAGGCATCCCATAGTAAAGTAAGACGTATTCACGTAAAATAAGGAAAATGTACCACAAACAAACAAATGTAACAATACGAGTTTATTGGCTTCATCGGGAAATTTCTGTAGTCAAATCAAATCTGATCAAATAAATTTTGATCCATAACCAGTTCTATGCATACGAAAAAAATTAATAATTGCAAATTCAATAAAACTTTTCGTTAGAAAGTGCGAAAAAGCATAGAAATTTAAAAAGAAAAAAAAACTTTAGGTTTATCAGTCCTTTTTCCCCTAACTTCGACAGATTTGCGAACCAATCGATTGATTCGGTTTTTGAACAACGATAAGATTTAGTTGTACTGGTCAAAATTAATCGAACAACTGTACGTTTAGTTTGATGACACGGTTTGTTACTGATTTTTCAATGCAAAGTAAAAGTAAAATAGTGTTTTCTAAAAATGAGTAGTAAATCTGATGTTATTCTGCCCGAAGTACAAGTATTTTATAGGAATGAAATCTTTATTTTAGAATAGAACAATTCAAAAACTCTGAAAACCTCCCATACAACTAGTACCTCGACGTTCCAACGCACAGTGGGTAAAAATGATCAAAAACGATTCCTCTTTTTGCTGACTTTACTTCGAAGAATGACTGTAAAACTCTGAAAAATTAACTCGACTTGTCAAAAGGTACTCCTGATATTTTCATAAGTTCTGTAAATGAATTGCTGTTGATAAGAACGACCGCAAACAACTGTATTCTGTTTTACCCCAAATCTTCTTTCATATATTCACAAAAAAAAGTTCTGCCGATCGGTGTTTGGGTCAG
Source organism: Malaya genurostris (assembly GCF_030247185.1). Classification (NCBI taxonomy): domain Eukaryota; kingdom Metazoa; phylum Arthropoda; class Insecta; order Diptera; family Culicidae; genus Malaya; species Malaya genurostris. The sequence goes on from NC_080571.1 coordinate 69,601,989, forward strand.
TTATGGTAAACCAAAACAGTTCTATGTTTCGCATATAACTCCACAAATTAATTAACAGTTAGTTTCCACGATCGCATGAATCTTGCTGAATCGTTTTACCAAGATTTTCCTTCAAATTTAGTAAAAAAAAGAGTAAGAAATTGTTTGCCAGCAGAATCGCTAATAATTTTAACTTTTAGTTGAAATTTGATCATTTGGCATAATACCGTTTGGCATAACGCCGTTTGGCATAATGGCTATTTGGCATAACAGTCATTTGCCATAACGACATTTGTCATAATAATAATTGGATTCGTAATATATTGATCTAATGTAAATTTTCGTTTATTTTTCGATCGAGTGATGTTTTGCAAGGAAAACTCGAATGAAATGGGTGAATCCGAATATTTCGATAATATTACGTGAAATAGCATTATTATGTTTTATTTTTAAAATTCTGTAGTAAATAGCACACTGTCATTTTATATAAGCAACTCACTTAGTGCTAGCACAATCTTCTGTTCGTCATAGATGATTCAGGTCGAGACGGCCGAAGGCCGCGAGTGCGTCGGAAGCGCCGGCCACTTCGGGGTGGCAGCGCCCCCGCAGAAATCATCTCTGTCTAGTTGCGGGCGTTTGCCCGGATAACCCAAAGCTATGACCTATCCCTCAGTTATGCAGCGGCAGCGAGGTTGGACAGCAGGTCATTTAAAAAGGAAGAGGTGTAGCCGCATTACAAAATTTCAGTAAATAATAACAATTTCCATTAAGCAGCATGTTAATCTGTTATGCCAAGTGACCATTATGTCAAATAACCATTATGTCAAATAACTATTATGCCAAATGGCGTTATGCCAAACGGTATTATGCCAAACGACTTTATGCCAAACGTGCTAGCCCCGTTTGTTTTGCTGTTGGTTAAAATAACAAGTTTATTTTTGTTTTATTCCGATCGAATTCTCGTGTGATTTATGCGACATGGAAATAAAGTTGTCTTCAACACTTAGGGAAATCGTGTGATAAGTGTTAAAATTGTTGTTGTTGTTGGAATATTTCTATATAAGGCAGGTCGGTGGCAGTAGTGTTTTCAATGTATAGCAAATTTGAAATTTACACAGAATTTTGAAACACTAGTGTCTTCCAGATGACGATTATACGTTTCAATGGGTCCGCAGGAAACACCCACAGGTCACAGAGACCCAGCGGGTGGCCTTAATTGATATTGTTAGCCTATTTGAAAGCCTAAGTTCAAATAATTCTAAATTTGCACTAAACTGATGAGTTTTACTTTCGATTAGCAAAGAAGTAATATTAATAGTTCCTTAGATAACATTTAGAGCCATTAGAACGGTTGATTTTGTATAGTGATCCCCACCGTTATTCACTTTTCGTTTTCCTTTTCTCCAATGCAAACGACCAGCAGCTGGATGATGCAGTCGCTCTTGTTCGCAACGAAACTCACACTGCGAACGTCCAACAGTAGATATGCTGAAAGAAGAACTAGTTGTTGTTTTTCTGTGTTTCGGATTGAAAAACGGAACCTCATATTCGCCATTAACTGAAGCACCAGTGGCAAAATGCCAGGTGTAGTTCCGTTGTCCTGACGTACATGGAGTCCTACGCACTCGATAAGTCTCCGTTTATAGATTATCATAGACTGAAGCTAGCAAATGTGTATCAGGGTTTATTTATAGATTCGGTTGATTTTCTTGTTTCGTGTTTGGACCTATTCTTTCACTATTTAAACAATGTTTGCGTAATAAAAATGGTATTAACAACAATCTTACACCTTCTTCCATTCGTTTCAAGAAAGAATTATGGAAAATACTCAAACAGGGAAAAAGTTATTAAAAAAGCAAATCTGAAGTAATTTCGTTACACTTTCATTTTGAGAAATTTGCTAAATGCACCCAGATGGGCGTCAAACGTCTACGTCGAAAAACTTTGAAAAATGCACGCTGAGTCTCCGACACTCCGTTTGAAAGTTGGTTTTTCCAGTAATCCTATTGCCTTTCTATAGAGAAAGGCAAAAAGAGATTTGAATAACGAAACGATCGTTCAGTGAACGGAAAACCAAGTGACAATTGAACGTCATTTATGTCAGTTACATACTTGCAGTTCCATGTAAATAACAGTATACAAAACAGCACGTTTTCATTGTGCTGAATAGATATTTCTACAATATAAACTGTTGAATTTTTTTCTACGTGTGGTGTAATTCTGGACTGTTAATGTCATGAAACTATAAAATCTTTATTCACGACAATTAAACTATAAATCGGAGGGACTAACAGTAAAAATGTATTTATTTCAATAGACATTTTAGTTAAAATAACTGAATATTTGGTTGAAACAACAAGTTAACTGCTATGAGAGTGCAGCTGATCAGTTCTAGCAAAGACACCTCATTGAAGCATTTTATTTTCCATTTGCTAAACTGTAGCAATTCACAACCCGTTTGTTATAAATGGCATTGCTCGATTGGTGTGAATGTCACTGCTATCCTGCCAGCTTGATGATTCCAAATTGCCACTTTAGTCAAAAACAACAATCGATTGACCAACAATACCAAATCTAAATCAATCAAATACCAAATTTGAATAAATCTAATTAATTACCAAATTCAAATTAATCAAATTAAAACATACCGATAATATTTTAGTGCTTTGGCGATCCCGTGATTTTCCGTGTAAAGGAAATTTTCAGGAATATTGTTTTGAAAAACATGTGTAAATATCAAATTCACTATACGTTGAAAGTAAGGTGCCTACTAATGTCATCTACTAGACCGTTCGCCGTAATTTCGGAAAACGTTTCACGTCGTTCCGTGATGATAATAACTGCAACGATTGAAACACTTCTCACATGATTTCCACAAGTGTGAAAAACGCGTATATACCCAATGTCGTCTAAGTCACATGTGAACTTAGCGTGACGTAAATGCAGCACCCAAAATAGTGATAATTGCTGCTCAGGAAACTTTGAAAATGATTTGCTGGGAGTTTGGATAATTTCGGTGAGAAGAAAGAGAAAGAAGATTGTTTGATTTCTAATCAACAAATGCGTGAAATTTCTGATTTTATTTTGTAAGAACAGAAATTCAGAAGATTTTTTTCGGTGTCTTACGAAAAACATATCTAAAAGGTTGTACCTTGTCAACAAGACTTATGTTCGATTCTGTTATTAAGATATTTCATTGAAGGACAATCGAATGACCAAACAAAAACACTTTCCAGTCCGACCTTATTGAATGACGATGCCATTCGTATTTCGCGAATGAATGAATCACAAATTACTAAAATATTAAACACGAGTAGTACAGATCTAAACAGTAGAACGTGATATCCCACTAATTTGAATACAACTCGAGCGGCAATGATAAACGTAGCAACTCTCCGACACGGATAAAGCAATGCAAATGCAAGATGACATTCATTTGACAATAAAAACAAACTAACTGTTTCCATATGGTTTTTTTTACGCCTTATTGGAAACAGGTTTTCACATCATGATATTCGCGAAACGACCGGAGAAGGTTAATTGATCTTGCGTAGAGCGGATTTTTCGATTGTGTAACTCATTGCTTTTTTTGCATTTCTTACCGGTTGGTGTTAGAAAGCTGGTTTGAAACGTAGACCAACAATTTCACGCCGACTGGCGAAGATGATGGAGAGGAAAAAATCTAATTGTTGACACCTTGGAAGGTAAAATATCTGCGAAATTTGAAATTATAATACAATGTTTTTAAATTAAAAAATCATAGAATATTCGATATTTCATTTATGCTGACGTATATTTAGCCCTGTATATTAGAAGATTTATGACGAGATCTTCATATAAATATGAACACTATACACGCAGAAAAAGCCCGGTTTTTTAAAACAGCAAAACGATTAGTTGCTCATCAAATCAAAAGAATAGTTACTACAATATGGTTTTTCCAAACAAATGTTAGTTGATTCAGAACAAGATTGCTCGAATCAAATCAAATTTGTAATTGTCACTATATAAATAAATAATCCGGATTTTATTCATTTTTACAACTTTTTTTCTGCGTAAAGAACTACATGCCTGAATGAAAAAGTAAGTAACCAATTTATCAAAAAAAGTATTTTGTGTCAAAAGTTTTATGGACACAAGAGATCTGCACCAATATTTTGTAATATTGTTCAGGGTCCAGATCTAGAACGGATACAATATTGCGCATTTTATACTTGATTACACTCCTGCGAAAAAAATATTTGTACAGTCCGTTTCCCGCAGTACACACATACAAATCCCGTCCAGTATATGAAAACTAGTGATGCCACTTATGCCACCTGAATTTACAGATTTCTGATTAACGTCGCAGATATTTAAGAATTGTACTTATTATCAAATGTTAAATGGACATTTTTGAAATTTACATTTAGAGCATTTAGCTTTCTCTTTTGCATTGAAATTTACATTTAGAGCATTTAGCTTTCTCATTTAGAGCATTTAGCTTTCTCTTTTGCACGATAAAATGCGATAAATTTTTCCGCGGTCACTGCAGAAACTTTCAAAATGCTGCTTAAAAATTTAACCTGGCATCTCTGATGTGCATGGCATATGGCATTTGTATTAATATTAGTGTTTGAGTAAAAAGTTCCTGTCAAAATTTTTAGCGCTAGAGTCTAAAAATTCATAACATTGGTAATACTTTAACATTAATTACTACGTTGCACAAGAGACTGTATTGGGCGACATCTCATTCAGCGCTGCCAACTATACCGATTTATTGGCATTTATACCGATTTTTGTACTCAATACAGGAATACATATATGCTCTCTAAAAATACCGATAATTTAATTTTCATACAGATAAATATCGATTGTCAGTTTTGGTATTTGGTTCCATAGGGTTAAACCAGATGGAGTAACCTTTTTTTTTTGTTTTGCTAAAACCAGTTCTCCCTACATAGATTTTTCGAGATAGATATTGTACATCGCTTTTTTTCTTTGTATCTTGGCTGTCAGTGAATGTCACACATGGATCAATAAGTCCCGAGACTAAAGCAGAGATGGCGCTCGTAGTAAACCAGTAATAACGTCTTTCTAGAGTACTAACCTTTGCTTGAAACGGGTCAAAATTTTAAGTCGATCCGACCAGAAACAGCTGAGTTATCGAGGTTGGAGTAAAGTCGTTTTGTAGTTTGTTTAAAAAATGGAAAAAACCGAGTTTCGTGTTTTGATAAAACATTGTTTTTTAATGGGTAAAAACACCGTGCAAGCGAAACAATGGATTGAAAAATGTTATCCGGACTCTTGTCCATCAAAAGCAACGATTTGTCGGTGGTTCGCCAAGTTTAAACGTGGTCGTACCGACACAAATGACGCGGAACGCTCGGGTAGACCTGTGGAAGCCGTTACACCGGAAAATGTGAGTGAAGTGACAAAAATTATAATGAAAGATCGTAAAGTGAAGCTCCGTGAGATTGCTGAGATGACACAGATATCATATGGAAGTGTATTTACTATCCTTCATGAAAAATTGAGCATGAAAAAGGTTTTTTCCAAGTGGGTACCGCGATTGCTTTCGATGGAACAAAAACAGCAACGAGTCGATGATTCAGAAAGCAGTTTATCGAAAAAAAACGTTGGAACCATTGTATCACCCTAAAAGGTGATTATGTTGATGAATAAAAATAAATTGCAAAAAAATGTTGTTTCCATTGTTAGTCTCGGGACTTATTGATCCATGTGTTATGTGTTAATATAGTACTATTGTTCAATTCTGCAAATGGAACATTAACAGTTGCAAAATTCACACCACAAATACTTCCAATTATAGTTTTTCGAAAGTGTATAAGAAACATGTCAGTTTTATTCGTATTCACGTTATCCAGTTATGGCTCTGTCATTACTCACCCGCAATTTTTTTAACTCCATCATTCGTCGGGAAGAGATGAATGAGTTAAAGGTCATATAATACATTTCAGTGGGGGTACGTTATTTCTTATCTTTTGGTTCGTCTATTTTTTATATTTTTTTGGACAAATTGATTAAAAATATTAGTTAAGTTAATGACTGTTTTACGTGCCCTTCGGTGTAACTCGAAAAAGTGTCACTAAAGTAGACTTGAATTTTACGTCTCCCTAGCGGATTATGTTCAACTGCTAAATCGCCCTAGAGGATCAACTTGAACTGCTGATACACTGATGAGTCGAATATGAAACGTAAACAAAAGTGAAATTATGTCGATGGCTATCGAACTCATATGAACCGTTTACTGCTTTATCGCTTCTCAACGCGGGCAACGTCATTTGTATTAACTCGTTCTTCGCCAGTCAAAACGAACCTAGATTTGCAATAAATTACAAAAAAATCGATAAAATCCGTATAATTGAGGAACATGTTCGTGTAAATAATAATATTTTCAACACATTAGAAGGGTTTATTGTATTGCACCTCTGTTATAAGAATAACCCTAAAGTAGAGAGCCCATCTCATTTCTTCATTCCATTCAAAACTTAATCGGATGAATCTTTTTTTTTATCTTCGATTTTGTTCTACTACTACGTCATCTATGCGTCATCCAGAATCACTGTATTTGAACTACCTACAGTTTCGTTGAATTGTCCCGAGTACAGAAAATCTTTATTAAATCATGTTCGCCGTGATACATTCCTTCAGCTTCGTGTACATTCACATCAATAATATTTCATTTGTAACGAAATTTCACATTTTTAAATCACAGCAAACGATTTTCATTTTCACCATCTCTAACTCAAAATTACTATCTTCATTATTGTTCCATATGTTCTATATTCACTTGTAATTCTGGGAAGAGATCGATCGAATCTAAAAATTTCACCTTTTCATCGATTTAAAATTGAACAAATTCCTGAAGCTATGCTTTTCTGATTCACAGATTTATAATTGGGTAATCACTTTTTTTTGCAAACTTGCAAGCGCTGTTTTATTTTGAATTGCCAGAAATAAAAATAAACAGTGAATGAATAAAATTCTTGAACAATCATTCGAACTCACCGCCTCAATCAAGTCACAAAAACATCCAGCCAACGTCCCCGAGCAGCTGCACTATTCCTAGTACTTCACAATACCAGCCCAAATCACTCAATCAAACCACATGCCAGCCGTCCCACCAACGTCGAGTACGTGTATGAAACAATTCAATTTCAATATTATGCGGCACTGAACACGTAAACGACCAGCAACATTATGCTACTATACAGCTACGATCCAGGTTGTCTACAGCAGTAGCGAAATCACGAGGTGTCGCAAATCAGAAATACCATCTGTAAGCTCCGTAGATGTTGAGCTCTTCGCTGAACATTTCAAATGTAACCAATCACTACCATCACAATCCTAACAGTGACAGGACACGGGGATGCTTCCGTCGTCAGATTCAAACGATTACTGTTTCCCAACTGCGAAGATGACAGCCGTTTTAAGGTCCCACTAGTTAGAGCAGAGGGCTCCAAGCGTTTCTCGTGCGCATAAGCACAGCTTGCCAAAGCTTAACGTTTTCACACGATCGCGTACGAACTATGACTGGTTGCACCGTCGCTGAGCGTAACGTATTTCAGTGCACTCGCGGATTTCCCGCGTTCCCGATAGTCGGCTATCCAAAGTTCGGTGGGAGTACCCTCGCCGAACGGGTTGAAGTTCTCTCGACGATCGCAGCATGAGAGGACACGCTATGCTACTTGTAAAGCTCTCGATGATCAAAACTTTTGTGTCGCAGAGCATCAATAGGTTGATTGAAAAATTGTCATAGGTCTAGTCTCTCCAGTCTTTGTGTACTCGTTAAGATGCTAGACTATTGATGGAACAAAATTATCACGATAATGACTTCGTATAATTATGTTAGCAACGCAGTTTTTCTACTGTTTACATCAGGTGAATTTTGTTTACATCTATCAATATCTGAAATAACCATAACAAACAGATCTCTTCAATCAGTAATTCATACTTTTTCTACTTAAACTAGCTATTTGCTCTAAACTTCCCACGAACAGATTGAATCAAATCTAATTCCAAGCCTATGTATTATCACAGATAACTGACGTGTGAGATAAGTATAAAAATTAGATGACTCAATGATCGTTATCAAATTTATTTATTTTGGGGTGATTATTATTGTAACTCTAACATGTTCCATGTCCTCCTGTCTACTAATTTTCCAATTGATTCCAATTGAGAGAAAACATCAATTATGTTATGAATAATTATTTTGACTTTTTACCACAGACTAACAGACATGACACTATGAGTAAATGTAAATCAGTAAATTTTCGAGGGACACTACTTCCACCTATATGGAACTGCGCTAACTGTTTAGTATCGGTATACCCCTTGTGTTAAGTAAACGTTTTTTTACTAATTGGCTTCCCCCCGTTTGTCAACAAAGATCAGCTGTTCGCAGGGATGCCACATTTCATCAAGCTTTGTATAATATTTGAAAAAAAATCGTCGCAATGAATTATGGAATTACGTTTTTATATTTAACTTTTTTAGCGATGTTTGAAAGGAACAATTCATTTTTCTCGACGTTGTTCATAAAAATGACTTCTCAGGTAGGTAAAACTAATTATTGGTTTGTGGTATATGCATAGCTGTAATGTTTATTCATTTTAGTTAATTTTTGGCACGGAATGTTAAAAACGTTCATTATCGGGCCCGATGAAAAATGAGCTTGTAGTCATCTAAGCTATTTTTTAATGTATTGATGATTTTCACCCGGCACACTGGCGGCTGGCCAGAAGCAAGTAAATATCGTAACAGAACATGGGTTAGATTTTGTATTGCGTTGTAGGATGAGAAGCAGGCAGAAATCTGTATTTAGTTTTGGCAATATGTATTAAATCTGTATCCTGCATGAAATCTGCATGGACGTATAAAAATCAGTATATTACAGATAGTTCTGTATGAATGGCAACTCTGTAGGTAAATTAAAAAAAAATAAACACAGTCCAGATGACAGACTGATTGTTTTTGGTAGGGTAACGTGGCGCCATCATGACATATGCGAGTACTGTCCCAACTAAAGGAATATTCGAAATGATCGTTCAAATGATTAAAGAATTTAATTTGAGTGCCCTGTCTGTTAGTCTGTGTTTTTACATCTGCTTCAATAGATAAATACTATACAGTGTATTAGGAGTTAAAAATTCAAACATGGACATGCTTACTTCATTAATCGAGCATGGATGTTATCTAGATCGAAAAAGCTTTTACTGATTTTTAGTGTTTTGCACGTCTTCTCAATCCCGTTTGTTAATGCCAATGAGCCTTGAAAGATGCACTAACTTTCTATAATTATGTAGCTAGCAGAGTAGCCCTACTTAGGAGTAAAATTATGCATGCAAATAAAACGTAATGCTGTTTAAAATCAGCAACAAATGCAACGACGTTATTTTTTTCCTCACGATGTGTTCGCGTGCCAGCTCGGAAATAGAAGATGAATTAAAATGGTATATTCGATAAAAATGACTGCTTGTTTTCTTAAATTTAATCTCCCGTCCAGGATAGGGCAAGATTGGCACCTGTATTATTCTGCAGAAAAATTGTATCGGATGGTGAAATATTTGGATTGAAAATCTGCATCTAAAAGTGATAATGAATAGAAACATAACGAAATAGCAGACCCTGTCTGCTTGGATCGAAATCAATCTTCAGTTCAGCAACGCCATCGCATGGAATCGTATTCAACATATCATGTCAATTGTATGGATGCGCAGTGCTGCTATTTTGGCGCGCACGAATTTTACATTTCTCTCCCCTACTTCTATGTACGAGATCCGCCATCTGACACCGGTATGTGAGCACTCTCTTACAATAACCGGCAAGCTATTGTAAGAGAGTCGACCCAAAAATCACTAATTTTCGTGCACTAAACGAGGTAAACCGTAAAACAATTGCATTACTGATTGTTTGTTAACGTTGCAAGATGGCGTCGCGACAGGGGGTCGCGAGATTCGCAAGAACAGGATGTTGCCAATGATTTGTTCGGGAAATGTGAGAGCTAGATATCTTGTTAATATGATGTCTTTGGAAGTAGGGAAGTTAGGAGCGTTATAATTCTAATTTAAAGAATCGGAAAGACCATTTTTCTTCATCTGACTTTTGTAATGCCCAGCGATGCCAGCTTGTGCGCGCTGATTTTCCATATTTCATATAGTATCGGGTGGTGATAGAGGGAAAAAAATCAGTGTAAATCCGAATAACTTATTTTAGATTGATTATTGTCGCTGCAGCACTAACCTGCAATTCGTTGGACAGTCCAGTGGAGCTAAGATTCCTAGCGACGTCAGTTAAGCTGTCATTTCCTATTCATCAATTGATAGATCCATGTTACATCAAACATATTTGGCTGTCTTGATCATGAAACACGTGCATTTGCAGTTATGAATAAATTTTTTTGCTTTCACGTATTATTATTGCGTATTTTAAGTTAGGGAAATTTTATGCTGGTAAGACAATTTATTTTTACTATATCTTAGGAAAAAACATAGTTTAATCCAGAGTAAATTATCTCTAGCTTTATTGCACTCATTGAAGTGCCTAAATACACCCAGAAGGAAACATTCAGGTCAATAAAGGAATTTGCGTCATTTTAATGATGAAAGAAAGTATAAAAAAATTATCATGATTGAAATTTTGCTCTAATTGTTCGTAGAAAAAGTCTCAGCTTCAGTGTTAATAACATAATTAGTAATCTGCAAGAATCCGTTGAGATGAGACATGAACTGATGGCAAATATAACGCCTGAGTGTTTTGAATGTGCAGAAGGAACAAAGTTTGTATATGTACTAAAAACTTTGGATGCGTTCTGAAAGTTCAATAGTTAATTAGTTTAACTGAGTTCAATTTGCGCAGGTTTTCAAAGATTTTGTCCCAGTAACATGTTAGTACCGAATTTTTCTAGTGTCGAGTGTTCTTAGAAAACAATTTTTTTGGTTTAACCTTTGCATTTAAAAAAAAATGGACCAAATTGTCGATTTTTCATGAGTTTACCTTCATCCACACTGACGAAACGACCCATGCAGCATTAATCATAGTAACCCATGAGTCATCAGACAAAATTTGACAACTCGATCAGTCGAACTCTAGCCGTAATTGCAAAAACAGTGAAGCAACTCTGTTTAGAAGTGTGCGCGTTCAAAGAACGGCATCCCGCTGCGTCGAAAACAGACATCGACACTATAAGACAACAAGTATCGAGGTACAGCACGATTTCGGACGGCTGACGACCCTGAGCGAGAATAATGCCGAAAAGGAAGACCGAGGGAGAAATGGCTACTTCGCTAAGTGTGTTTGACCAGGAGGTCGGTGCAACCAGCCAAACAGTGAAAATGTACCTGACGAGCATGATCATATTTGTCAGGAAGCGGAAGTCAATGGTTTCGGAGCCGCAGGCAATGACGCAGTGGCAGCGGCTGAATAAGATGGTCAACTCGATTTTCCCGGCGTTGCGGTGGTGATGGACGACGAAACCTATCTCACTCTGGATGCCCACAACTGGCGGAGCACTTCGTATTTTACTTCCCCCACGAAGGATGTGAGTTCCGAGAGGAATTTCATTTCACACACCAAGTTCCCCCAAAAGGTCCTGCAGTGACTGATAATCAGCTAGAAGAGGATGTCAAAACCGCTCTTCTTTCGCTCCATACTCTCCGTGAACATGAAAAGTTATAGAACGAAATGCTTGCCGGAAGTTTCGTCGTTCATCAAATAATACCATAAGAGCGAAGACGCGGTGTTCTGGCCCGATCTGGCGTCGGCCAATTACTCGAAGCGAACGTTAGAGGACATGGAGCTGCTGAACATCGATGTCGTACCCACCCAACGACCCCTGTCTGCGTCGAGAATTTCTGCTCCAACCTGAAGCGTGAGATCTACTTCAACGAAGAAAGAAAACGAAAACATGCCTACACGCATATTTACGTCCACCATGACGAATGGTCCGGTTAACTGCCGAAAGGCCGCTCGCAAGAGCAAAGGATTTATTTTACAAATAAGCTTTAATAATTATCTTCTATGGGAAATTTATTTGTCGTCTTTTTATCACCATTCTAAAAAAGTCAATTATTTTAAATGCAACGTTACTAAATATATTGCACTTGAACTTGACATTATAGGAACTAATAACTTAAGCATTGAGCACAAACTGAACGCCATACCGAGCAACTCATCGGATTAAGGTCGGGCTGGATAGCAACTACAGATCCTTCGCCCTGAACGCCAGATGTTCCTGCAACCACTTCTGGATGCAGTTCGAGGTGTGACACGTACCTCCAACTAGTTGAAATGAGTTAGTAGCTTTTTCGTTTCTGGAAACAATAATGTTCAATGTCTATTTATTGTTTTATTGTTCATTTAACAGTGAAATTCATGGTTGAAATATTAAGAAGTTGAGAACTCTATTATATAATTTCACTTCACAACATGCAAGATAAATCATCATAAAATTCTATGTGTGATTTGCCGGTTTTAGTCCTTATGATACCTGATTTTTTCAGTGTCTGCAACAAAAAAGGAAACGTCGCACGCACGCAGCCAATAAGCTCCCACTTTTGTTATGCATGGTTTCGCTGCTCCTCTGCTTAATCATATGGTTAACGTCATTTTGTACGTTTCAAGTTTGCGTTGGCTTTTGTTTTGTTCCATACTGGTTGGAATTTTTGGCCTGCTGTGCAGTCTATCAAATACTTTTGTAGTGTTCGCTTGTTCGGATGTGGCTTTTATGCTACTAGAACAATTCCTGCAAAGTTTCGAAAGTGTTTTACCGAAAAAAAGATGGCAGTTTACTTGATACCAAAAAACCGATTGTGAGTATAGTCATTGATTTTTCATTTGAACCAGAAAATAACGCGACTGCTATTGAAAAGCGTTTTTTTTAATACCGATTGGGTTATAAGGTTATTACTTAACACGAGCTTTGTGGAACAATACGGTAGTTTCCTTTCTTTGCACAGACAACATCAATTGTTTTGTTTTCTTGGACTTCCTCAATTGAAGTTTATTTGGAGTAACATGTGTCGATTATTCAATCAAAAATGATGCTTTGTTCAAATTGGATTTTCATAAAAAATATAAATTGCTTAGTTCGGCTTATCAAGAATAGTTTTTTTCCGCTCTGATTATTCATATTTTATGGGAGAAATATTTTCCGCTATCTGGACATAAAAAACATTCATACGAAACATGGCAAACACGTAGCGAATTGAGCGTAACACTCAGTTTTACGACTTGTTTCTATTGCTAGTGGATAGCTTCGTTGGTAGTATCATAACTTTTCCCTATTTCTTTTCACGATTCATTTAACAATAAACACTAATCCATGTTCCGCGTACCTTTTGATTTAATCAGAAAGTAAATTACATAAAAAACATCGAATGGTAATAATCCTACAAGCATAACCGATCGTTAATTATAATTCGAGGAGGAGCACAACGAATTCAGTTATTAAGCATTAAAAAACTGTTCGGTTATCTTTGGTAGCGTTATAAATCGCGTTTCCATCGAAACATATTAATTATCTCGTAAGTTTCTGGCTCTGTGTACATAATTTTTAGCAACGAACATTTACTCTAAGTTTATTCACCAGTCCTAAGTTGCATCAAAAGTGGTTTTGTCAATGCTTGGGGCTGGTGAAGCAAAGAACAGTCTCTTACAAACCAGCTGTCGTTTGTTCGAGCCTCGATTTGGGAGTATCCTTAATGCCGATACGATCGTACGAGTGATCATGCAATTGTCGTGTGAACTAGGAATTCGTTGCAAAGTGACTGTTAAAATAACGACTTATCCATTAAGTGTGTGTTTTGTGCAAACAGATCAGTAGCCTTGCTCTAATTAATTTTCATTATCAAGTACAAACTGGAGTCATCCACCTTACGGCTCATCAACTAACAAAGTCCCAGCAACTCAAACACAGACAGTCTGGCTTTCGTTTTGATCTTGCTGTCATGCCAAAATAGGTAATATAGACAAACAGACGTGACACATGTTGATCATCTACTGAATGGAATAACTACTTTTGTCAATCTGAGTCGGAAAACTCAACACATTTTTCGAATTTACGTGCCTTTCAATTTAGGTCATTTTTTAATAAATCACGGATCTACGTGAAATCAATCCGTTTAGTAGGATGATAAAATAGTCACCGTCGCAGTTCAGTTCTGCGAAAAAATCATGCGATTATTAAGGCGGAGCTTCTCAGTTCCACATGTAGCATCATCGTTGCTGAATTGTATGTAGTTTCTCTCACTATAATTTGCTGTCAAGGTTGTATTCATTGAGTCGAATCTGCACCGCAGAGGTGCAGGTAGTGAGGAACTACGGGGCAAGTGGAGATAGTTTCACTGATAAAGTTAGGTTCAAATGATGCAAAACAAAATTTTTATCAACTTATTTATTATTTGTTGACTTCGATTGACTTGGGGCTGTTGAACAGGACCATTGCATGGTTGGTGCTACCATCCTACTCTCACTAAGAATTCTGCCAGGTCGGGGCTCGAGCATACGACGACTGGCTTGTGAGATCAACGCGTTGAAGGTGAACATAAACAGACCCTAAAAGATCAAACCGGAATTGAACAATCCAATCAGCGTGGTCACCACGAGATAGCGTTATGGTGATTGTTTTGACATATCCCATGTATTTAGAAAATTTTTTGACGAATTTTTCAATTTACTTGAGTTTGAAAGAATGCATATGGCAAATCTTACAAATATTGGTAAGAAAAACGATTATTCACTTGTTGTCATCAAACATATGATTTCAAATTGTCCTATACTCTTGACAATCTCGGATGAAATTTGAAATTTTCAGCTCACATACAGATTTGATTCAGATGATAAAACATAAGGAAATAGACTAGTCATAAAACTTTTGATCATAATTTATCAATTAATCTCAAAATCCAACCCAAAAAAACAAAGAATATCCCAGATATGAAAACAGTACCCAACCTCACTTCTTCGAATTTGGTATTTCATGTAACGATTTCCCCATAAATATCAATCGAACATACCACGGAAAGTTACTGAATCATTAATGATCGATTTTTTTACCAAATTTTCACACGTTTTTGTATGTTAGTATTCGATTCATAAGAAAAAAATAAAAACCCTGCATTTTGTGCGAATCTTCAAGCAAAATTTGAAAATTATTACCATTGCTTAGTTCAAAGCTCGCCATTCGGGCAGCGCAGCGATCGCAAAAGAGTTGGTTTGATTCTTCAATTGGCCACTAACAGTCGAAAATAATTACAGGGTTGTGTGCGAGACACGATCGATCACGGTGACATTAAAATGAACAAGCAACCTTTTCTACGGCATTACCAAATCGCACCGAGTGCATGTCGATTCAGGGTTGGCACATTTAATTCTGTAATTCTCAGGAGAAAAATCTGTAAATCTGTATCGAGGGAATAAAAATCTGTACATCAAAATGATACGAAATTGAAGCTCTACGAAAAAGAAAGGTATTTAGAACACGAATTTATAGAAATTAAAACTTTTCTTCGTCTGATTTTTATAATGGTGTAGTAGAAAATACTTTGGAAGTGATTTTTGAATTGAAACGTTTCGGAATAATTTGAAGAAAAATATTAAAAAACCAATCAGAAAATGACGTTTTCTTTTTGTATATATTCACATTAGTATGTAAGTAAGTGATTACGAATCTTTCCTTTTTAATAACCCTTTCATTATGACTGAAGCCGGTATCCATCCCTTGCCAGAAGCATATTATAATTGCAAAAAAATACAGTAGTGTTCAAGATATTCACTCTTATTAGATTTTTATTCCTTTTTAAAACTTCCACAAATTTTGACATTGATTGTAGTTCTGTGATAGCGATTTTCCTACACACACATAGAAAATTGAAGACAAACACGAGAAAAGGTCCTAAGTGCAAATGACAGTTTCTCTTTGTTTACTTTCTCTTTCGAGTATTATGGTCCAATCAGTAGTCCTTCCATCTAACACTTCATATAGGATAATATAAAAAAAACCACCAACTTTCGATATGAACTGTAGAATTAGTTGGAAATTACTGAAATTTGCGGTAACAATTGAAAGAGAAAGTAAACCAAGAGAAACTGTCATTTGCACTTGGGACCTTTTCTAATGTTCTTCGAGAATTGTTGCCGCTCGTGCGAAGCGAACGGTACATAAAATAAATACGTAGAAGGTCCATTTGCTGATGCACACCAGCAAGCTTCTCTAGCGAAACCAACCCTACAGATTCATTCGTAGATGTACGGACTTCTGTCTTTTCTACGGATTTACGAATCAGCCTCCTAAAATCTTCGGATTTTTCATTGTTTCTCCAGGAATCTCCAGATTTTGAATATTTTTATCAGACTTGAATATTTTTGTGTCGTATAAGGACCGCTATAGATTGTGATATAATGGATTGCTTTGTTTTTACACTTCTGATCGAACTCCTGCTCGATTATAGGAAACCAGAGCATTATGAAAAACGACGTGCTAAAAATGTTAAAATAAAGCGCTTTTCACACTAGGCCGTGACGTATCCGAAACTGGACCGCAACGTGCCGGGTTTTATTAGTAAAATATTCTCATCATACCGTGCACTTTCCGTGTCGCTGCCGTTGCTATTCGTAACATACACAATCGTTGCATTTGATATTTTTCTGTTTCTCACGAAAATGGCACATTTTTTCCAACGAACAATTGGCCGTAATTGCAATTGCTCTGAATGACGAAGATAATCAGCAGTTTAAAAACAAAAAAAAAAAAGATTTGGATGCATGAACTTTGGCGAAAAGAGCAGTTGAGGGTAAATGACGAGATCAAGAAATATTTCCGAATGTCAGAAGCCTGTTTCAACTCGCTGTTGAGTAATATTCATCCGTGTCTTAAGCATAACACTACATTCCGATTAGCAGTGATTCCTCGAGAAAGGCTGGCAGTTTGTTTAAGATATTTTCATTTATTTGTTAACAATATTTACCGAAAAATCAATCGACGATGCAATGCCGAAACCAACAGAAGATATGTGGAAGAAGATTGCTAACGATTTTTGTGGAATTATCCGCTGTGTTTTGGAGCCTTGGATGGAAAGCATGTGACAATTCAAGTACCTGCCAATAGTAACTTTGAGTCAACGCATGCTTTGACCGTGCTTCGGATGTGTGTCGATACAGACACGGATACGACACGGTCTAGTGAGAATATTCACATGGAGCTGGATTAAAGAAATTTGAAGCGTAACCCGGACGGGATCCGGTCCAGTCCCGTCCCGGATACGCCATGGTCTGGTGTGAATAGCGCTTAAAACTTATTATACCCAGAGTCGCCCAAATAACTTTTGAGATATTTGTTTTAGCAACCTGGGGTCGCTCTAGATCGGACTAAAATCCCATAGTCTCGCTCCGAAAATTTTCTCG
Organism: Malaya genurostris; assembly: GCF_030247185.1. Classification (NCBI taxonomy): domain Eukaryota; kingdom Metazoa; phylum Arthropoda; class Insecta; order Diptera; family Culicidae; genus Malaya; species Malaya genurostris. Next base: position 69,619,374 of record NC_080571.1, read on the forward strand.
GGTCGCATGCGAGTTTGGTTATATTTTATTTTTTATGAGTTGTTTAGGGCGCGTACCACGTGTTCGTTTCACTTGGAGTCAAAGTCACTCGGGAGGAGGAGATTCTACCGCAGGAATGGATGTATGGAGTGGTATGTCCCGTCTACCGCCACTACGGATCACATATTCGCGATAAGACAAGTACTCCAGAAGTGTCGTGAATACAACATACCCACGCATCACCTATTCATTGACTTCAAAGCGGCATACGACACAATCGATCGAGAACAGCTATGGCAGATAATGCACGAATACGGTTTCCCGGATAAACTGACGCGATTGGTCAAAGCAACGATGGATAGAGTCATGTGCTACGTTCGAGTATCTGGGACGCTCTCGAGTCCCTTCGAATCTCGGAGAGGGCTAATTCAAGGTGATGGACTCTCTTGTATCTTGTTCAATATTGCCTTGGAAGGTGTGATTCGAAGAGCGAGGATCGACACGAGTGGCACGATCTTCCGAAAGTCCGTACAACTTTTTGGCTTCGCTGACGATATTGATATTGTAACACGTAACCTTGAGAATATGACGAAAACCTACATCGGACTGAAAGCTGAAGCTAGGCGTATCGGACTGGCCATAAATGCGTCGAAAACAAAATACATGAGAGGAAGAGGCTCTAGAGAAGAAACACTACGCCGAATATTGATAGACGGTGACGATATCGAGGTGGTTAACGAGTTTGTGTATTTGGGCTCACTGGTGACCGCCGATAATGACACCAGCAGAGAAATTCATAGACGTATTTTGGCAGAGAATCGAACGTACTTTGGACTCAGAAAACCCCTCCGATCGAGAAAAGTACGCCACCGCACGAAATTGACCATCTACAAAACGCTCATTAGACCGGTTGTTCTCTATGGCCACGAGACCTGGACTATGTTGGCAGAGGACCATCGCGCCCTCAGTGTTTTTGAAAGAAAGGTGCTGAGAACCATCTATGGCGGAGTGCAGATGGAAGACGGAACGTGGAGACGGCGTATGAATCACGAATTGCAACAGCTGCTAGGAGAACCACCTATCGTACGGACAGCTGAAATCGGACGTCTACGATGGGCTGGGCATGTCATAAGGATGTCGGACGACAGCCCAGTGAAAATGGTTCTTGAATCTAATCCGACTGGTACAAGAAGAAGAGAAGCGCAGCGAGCAAGGTGGATCGATCAAGTGGAGGGTGATCTCAGAAGCATCCGTGCCTTGAGTGGCTGGCGACGAGTAGCCATGGACCGAGTTATGTGGAGGCGTATTCTTGATACAACAAAGGACACTCCAGGCCTATAGCTGTTAGGTAAGGTAAGTAAGTAGTCGCTCGCGTGTAGGTTAAACTTCGTATTGATAATAGACCGCATGTTTCCAAGTGTTCCCGATTAATTTAAGGTACTCAATACATTTAGTAGAAATTGTGTCCAACAAATTCAGTTTATAACCCATTGCTAACAATATGTATACAGGAGGCCGGGTATAGCGTGATGGGTAAATCGATGTCTTTCACGTAACCCACTTGGGTTCGATTCTCAGCCCCCGCACGTAGGATCAAAAGTTTTTTTTGCCTTTCTCATATAAAAAGGCTGTGCAATCACTGTGAAAATCGACTATTGAACCGAGGCCCGAGTGTCATATACCATTCGATTCAGTTCGACAAACTGAGAAATTGTATGTGTATGTGACGGATATTGTCACTCACTTTGTTCGGAAATTGCTGAAACTTATGGTCCCATACAAAGTTTCTGGATTTCATTTGGGTCAGACTTTCGGTTCCTGAATTACATGGTTTTTATCAAGTGAAGGTATTCGCCGTCCTCAACAAACCGAGCATAACTTCAAAATGCCGAATTTTCAGAGATAATGACGCTCTCTATATGCTTACAAAATATCTTCTAGACACAAAACATACTTTTGGGGAATCTCCAAAACCCAAAATTTCTAATTCTAATTCCACAATCAGGCGCGTAGCCAGAGAAAATTTTCGGGGGGGGGTTTTAGAACATGGTGATAAATCAACACATGTACAATTTATATCACAATGTTTCCCATGGGTTATAATTTTTTGTTTCGGGGGGGGTTTGAACCCCTAAAACCCCCCCCCCTGTATACGCGCCTGTCCACAATGATCAACGTTTGAACTCTTCCGATCGTGAAAGTCTTGAGTATGTTTGATGAGTCCCAAAACTGAATAGACTTTCGCTATTCGTCCACTTTCTTCTTCTTCTTCCGTAATTGAATATTTAAATAAAATAAGTGCCTAAGTCTGTGAGGAGGTATTACATTTCTTAACATTCATTATCATGCGGTTTCTGACAAACATTTGTAGGACTCTCTTAATTTTTATTTTTAGAGCACAATACTCGACACTTGTGATATATTTTAAGACTATCGGCATACATTACCCTAAATGACGACAATTCACTGGATAGATCATTCACGAACAGCATGAATAGGAGTGGTCCGTGATGGCTTCCTTGTTTTGTCTCTTGAGGAACGGAAATAATACGGATACCGAGCCTCAAAACTATTTCAATCTGTTGATTTTATTAGTTCATTGACATGCAAACATACTTTTCATACATAGGTTTCCAGTTTTAGGTTCCAGAAGTAGCAGTCACAGAGACAGGTTGAGCTTTGGAAACATATAATAGTTCCAGGAAGCCAAATCACTTTCGAGCACTAGTGCTGACTTCAGTTCATTGTCGGATAATCAATTTGTTCTCTGACTTGTAATAATGGATCCTGATTGTGTCCAAAATTACCAACTAATACCAAAAGTTCAACCGAATCTGCGCCAGCAAGAATGCTTCCGAAATACGCTTGTGTTTGTGTTTGTGTTTTTAGTTTTTAGTTGAGTGAGACCCCATTGGTAGCCCAAGTAGCACTCGTTATTACACTTCAATGACAGTAACTTATATGACACAAATTCATGGAACAAGTTGAATACTTTACAACCTGCATTATAACTGCTATGTAACCTGAAAAGCGTAAGAGGCGGAGCTTGTGCGACTTACCAAGGGTTGCCAAACAACTTCTCAGTAAAGAATATTTGGTTTGGTTCAGCCCGCACATCAGTCACAATGAAACAGAAAATATAAGTTCGTGTCAAGTTACAATTTGTTGATGTTTTTCCCATTCAACATTTACGACCAAAAATTGGCATCCGATAATGAGAGCTAAAATATAGAATTCAATATTCTTTAAACTCACTATATCTACTCCAAATCTAAGTGCTATTAGATATTTATGGTGAAGTTGATCATTATACTTATTGAAAACGTGCGCGCCTTCGATATAGTGGGTTTCAGAACATCGACATACAAAATAATATTCATATTTTTATTCTCGTAATGAAATTTACAGCTAAAAAGTCGAAATGTGTTCAGTTAGAACTTTTTTGTGATTAATATTAGTTTTTTCATATACCAAAGTTAAAACAGTTGACCAATCGCAATAATTAAAAATTGCAATTTGTTCAAATTTAATTAATATTTCATTCCCTGGTCATAATGGTAGCCATTGGCATAAGTTTTTCCATGCATACACTGCCGTGACAAAGTGTAGAAATATTCTCTCTGGTAGTGCGAATGTATCTCCCAAAACGAAACAAGTTTGCTTCGCACATGTACCGGCAAAATTTAACAGCAGATTTAACTTTAGCCAATTTTTAAACTGAAGGAATTTTCTACTTATACTACTTTGTTATTTAATATTATTGTCCGGGATAATGTACGGAAGCTTTCAACCGACACTGTAATTGTATTTCTTTGTTGCATCACAACGAATACTGTAACCGATATGAAACCATCACCTAACTTTGTCTTATAGTGTGTCAATTTTTCATTGTCACATTTTATTACGGTGACCAGTTGGCGACTAAAAACAGTCAATGCGAGCACGCCGTAAGAGTTAGATTACCGAAAAGTTACGTTGGAACTTATTGTAACTTAGTATGATGAGATGTAAATTCGTAACATTGTTTTGACTCCATTGTCACCATCACTTGTTTCGTCGTGTTTGTCATGCGACCATTATGCTGCATCTGTTTTATTTTTATTTTTTATGAACAAGTTACATGTGCTACTTGGGAAGATATCTTTTTCATCTGCTGAATCTTGTCGAAGCTATGGCATACACGCCCAGTACTAAACCTTTATGACATCTGTTAGCTCAAGCATCTTCACTTTCCAATCATCCGACTTCATTTCATGACTTCTCGACTTGAGTCGAAATATGTAACAAAACAATCGATGAAAGGTCGAATTTTTCCTAGATGACTTATTTGTACGAACGTTGAACATTAGTTCCAAATTCCTGTCGTTCCGTCAAATCACTGAATCCAACCGCTGTAAGTTGAACCTGATGAACACCTAAAGAATTTGCCCCACAGAACTCCCACACGTGCATGAACAGATATCGTTTAGCTACAGATACTGGTAGCACAGTTTATTGTCCAGCTTATCAGATGCGAGTCAGTCATTTGCCGGCAGTCATACGATGCTAGTCAACAAGTGATCTACCTACCGGTGTACGAATGCCTCCATTTATTTTGGAAGAGGTTATTGACCCGGCGCGTGTTGTAGTTCCTTTCGGCTAAGGCTAATCGTTATCATGCCTCAACTGACCGTAGCCTGGAATTGGTTTGCTTTCTCTTACCACAGATTACTGAAGGCGGCAAATTTAAAACCACTCCCCAACAAATGGTCTACCAAATGGACGGTGGTACGACGCTCGATTTCAAGCAGCAGACACCAGGAGCAAGGCTCCAATCAGCAGCACTCCAGTCATCATCATCATCATCAACAGCAGCAGCAGCAACAACAGAATCAACAGTCGAAAGGTAAATTTGTTAGAATACAGAAAAAATGGAGTTGGAAAGCGGGTGCCGGTTGGACTATATTATCCGTTTTGGATTGGTGGTTACTAGCTGCCGGCAGTTGGCTGACATGGCGAGGTGTTTTCCTTCGTTGGACCCCGCTAGGTATTTGTATGATAGCAGCCGCCCAGTGGCACCTTCACAATCGTGAACTGGACAAGAAGGGTCTGCCGAGAACGGCCGCCCCGTGGCAGGTAATTTACTATCCTTTCTTTCTGATGCATACATTCGGCATTAATTTCAATTGATTCTCTGACACAGATGAACGTGTATTGTTCGCTTCCATTGCGGCTTATGAGTAGGTGTTGGGGCTGGCTAGCCGACTGCCGAGTGCCAACGCCTGCCAGACCACTTATTTACGGCCTGTATTCGACTGCGTTCGGGGTAAACATCGAGGAAGCTGCGTCATCCGACTTCAAGTAAGTACCGAAGTACGGCGTCCGATTTCATTCGTATTCACTTCTGGTTAAACTATCTCCTCATCTCGAAGACCGCAATTCAAAATTGCAATATATTAACCGTACATTGCACGTATTATTTTGACATGTATGTTGTAGTCGTGACGATGCAGGAAATAGAAACCCCCAATTAACCGTCTCTTAGTTTATAAGTTCTACGAAAATTGTTTTCAGTACAAATTGACAAGGTAAAGTAACATTGGAAATTCATTGAATTGTTCAATAATCACAATTTTAACGCTATACCATCGCAATCCTATACTAATTGTCCAACACCTTTTTCATTTGTTTGCTGTCCGGTCATTATCTGTTCTTGTTCATTGAGGGCTGCGATTTGTTATGGCGATCACGGGATGGCCTGTTCTACTATTACTACACAATTCACTAAATTGTTTAAAGAAAAACTATTAATGTATTCATCTCGCACTGATAATGGAATCTACATCATTGCTAACTGAACTACTACCGCTATTTCACGTGCAATCTGTTCTGCTTATTAAACTTCAGTCGACATTTGATCTGTTCGATTTGTTTTCTTACGACAAAAAACTTACAGCTACTTACTATACGAATCACTTTCCGTTTTTCAGAAACTATCGTAGTTTGGCCGAATTTTTCACACGATCGTTAAGGAGTGATGTTCGCTATATTGATCCTCAGAGCTGCATCGTTTCACCCTGCGACGGACGGGTGCTGCATTTTGGTTCCGCAACCGATTGTCAAATCGAACAGGTATTACTGGCTTAGTGGCATTTGAAAAGTCCTATAACTATCAAAACAATCTCACCCTTAGGTGAAAGGTATCTCCTACAGTCTGGAAGAATTCCTCGGACCACCGACGTGGTGCGGAAAGGAGAGCCCCAGCTTGATCGATAAGCTCAAGAAAAAATCACCCGACCATGTGCTGTATCAGTGCATCATCTACTTAGCTCCCGGTGACTACCATCGGTTCCATTCTCCCACCTCCTGGAAACCAGAACTGAGACGACACTTTTCCGGAGAGCTGCTCTCGGTCAGTCCTAAGGTTGCTCAGTGGATGCCGGGGCTTTTCTGCATTAACGAACGGGCCCTGTATATTGGCAAATGGAAACACGGATTCTTTAGTTTCACCGCTGTCGGTAAGTACGTCACCGCGTCACCCATTCATAAACACATTCCGGATCTAGCGTCTTCGAGAACATCATGCGAGTTCATTATCACTGGTGCTGTAATAGGGTTACAAATCATTTGCTCCCATGCATGTGCTAATCACCTCAGACTCCAATCTTTATGCGGGGTCTTGTGGCAGCGTACGCTACATAGATAAGAAATGAACCGGATTCTTACTGGTATACGATGTGACATTGATGACGACTGAATCATTGCACGATCATATGTTCGATTGATGCACCAGTTAGTAACAGTTGCTCGTTGCATCACGTGATTTTAATTCCTAGCAAAAGTAGAAACTGTTTCTAACGAGTTTTATTCTATCGTTTAGGCGCAACCAACGTCGGCTCGGTGCAGATCTACATGGATCAGAAACTTAAAACTAACAAATGGGTCGGCTTGGAAATCGGATCTCATCGCTGTACAGAATATGATGAATTGTCGTTGCCGAATGATACGTTCCTGAACAAAGGTGAACTGCTTGGTCAATTTAATATGGGTAGTACCGTCGTGTTAATCTTCGAAGCTCCACGAGATTTCAAGTGAGACATTCGTTTTATTTTGCAAAAGATTTATGTTCATGAAAAACAAATTTCAACAGATTCAACCTCCAACCTGGCCAAGTCGTCAAACTAGGGCAGCGTTTGGGATGCACCGGTGAAAACGACGATGAAAGTGAAGATCAACAGAGAGTTCGAAAACTGATCGAATCATTATGAGCAATGGTTTTGGTACGAGTGTGGGCACACCGTCGAGAGCTGATCGAATATTTTTGAGCAGTCGTGTTGCGCAAAACGACTACTGACAGAAAACAAGCAGTTTTATTAGTCCACAGCTAGAATATTTGTGATATTTTACAGACACAGGATACTGATTCCCAAGTAAAAATCTAGATAGGTAGAATGAACAAATTGAGCTATTCAAGTACTGTTTGACAACATTCAACAGGTTCGTAAAGTTCGTAGTACATATTGTACGTGTATTCACCAGAGTATAAACAGTAATAGATTTCCCACATAGCTTTATCTAGTGCTAAAAAGTGCCATCTAGTTCGTCGAAATGCGTCGTTGCTTCTGGCAGGTTTCGAATTGTGCATAGTAAACATTATTTCGACATCGTGCAGATTAGACTATTTCATATAGTGACTATTATCATTAGAGTTTGAACACATAGTAAACATATATAGAGAGATTATATGAATAAATAATTTTCATACTACTTTGTTCTTGTAGTTCATTTCAAATATTATTTGAGAACAAATTTCCTTGGTTTCGGTCCTGAGAGCAAATTCAGCAGCTAGAAGTTATATATGGAAGATCTAAAATAGAATTGAAACTGGAACAAACACATCTCCAGCAAACCGTTTTTATTTATTCGAACAGTTCTACTGTCAAATTAAAAACTGGTATACGCTGCCGTTCTATTTTTTGTATTTTTGAAACACGAGTAAAACGCTGCCCTAAGCTTGATGATACCCACGTAACGAATGTAACTTATTGAAATTTCGAAGTGTTCTACATTTGCTTTAGAATTGTTATTTAAGTTAAACTTGTACAGGAAGATTTTCAAACATATTCAAATCGGATGTGCAACTTAAGTGTAACAATACTAAAGAAAAAAACACTGTGCAGCAAATCACCAACTTGTGCATGTTGCGCTAGCAGTTATACAAGTTTTGAAAAAAATTCCACATGGTCATGTAAAAAGGAAGTACAGCAATTCCAGGAATGAGTAGACGAAAAAGTGACAAAATCAGATTTGACCTTCTCCGATTTGAATGAAACTTTGCACATGGTTTTAGTATGGCAAACCATAAGTTTTGAACCGATGCACAGTGGTTCGAATCAATAAAAACGTGGACATAAATCAGTAGCTGCCAAACCGTTCTTTTAATGCATATAGTTGCTTTGAAGAAATTATATACAAATATATACCGCGTAATTTGATCCTATCATTAATTGTTCATGGCCTACTTTGACAAAAAATGTAACCATAACTTTTTTTATGAAGAGATAGAAATTTTTTTTCTTCTGCAAAGTTTTAGAACTATTAAAAATAATTTACTTTGTCAAATATACCAAAAGTCTAGGTCGCACCGTTTCGGATATACAAAGCGTTTTTATGGCAACCCTCTTAAAATCAGTTTTTTATTCATAAATTGTTTCGAGTTATTTTGTTATGCATACTTTGTTTGGAATAATTGTAGAATTTATAAAATCGCATATTTTTGTTGAAGATAGTGCATAGGTTTGTTCTTTCCTGGCAAAGTTATGCAATATTTTACCTTTTTTTACCTAGGATAAAACCTTGCACCGAAGCGAAATATGCAACTTTATGCAGCTGATTTTTACAAAATTTGTAGGAAAAGATGTGCCCAATATCATAAAAAAAATCTAAGTGGAACTCGGTGGAACTTTTTTTTAGGTCTTTTCAAAGTTAGTTTTAATTACTGAATTATGGCAACCCCCTTAAAACTAGTTTTCTAGTCATAAATTGTTTCGAGTTATTTTTTTATGCATACTTCGTTTGGAATAATTATAGAAAATATAGAATTTCATAATTTTGTAGAAGCTAATGCATAAGTTTATTCTTTTCTGGAAAATTTATGCATAATTTTACTTTTTACCTAGGAAACCTTGTGCCGAAGCGAAGTATGCAACTTAATGCAGCAAACTTTTATAATACTTATAGGAGAACATGTACCTTATCCAATTTATTTTCCAATGAGAATATCTTGAGTACTCTTCGTGTGACTCATTTTCACTATGGCCATGCTGAAACCATGAATGGTTAAGAAACAGAGGGCGCCACGCGTCTGCTATTTATGTAACTCACTTTTGCAGTGAGCGTCGCCCGATCAACATCTCGTCTTAAAAATCGTGTTGCTTCGCGATAACTCAATTTATTTACACGTTTAAACATGAAATCTCTTCGTAAAGGTTTTTATTTTAACAATACTTTATCATATTTTGTCTAGAAAACATTTTTCCATTTTTTAAATATGTGTTGAAGTTTTAATAATTTTTCGGATTTTCAATAATTAAAACTAAATTTGAAAAGGCCTAAAATTGCATCTATTTCCACTTAGATTCATTCTAATATTGACAATTGTAAAAAAAAACAAAATAAAAATCGCAACAATTTTGAACTTGTTTATGCGTGTTTACGCGCGTCCAGACTGATAGTCGGAAATAGGATAGAAATATCTTTCATATATTTGCATACGTGCATAGCATGTATAGTAATAATCCATGGGTTATTTCACACAAAGCCTTTTTTCAACAGCCTGTAAAATATAACAAAGATACAAAAATTCGTCCAAGGCATGAATGTACGGTTTTTTCTTAGATTTCAAATAAGCGATTCCATAAAACAACCTTTATAGTTTATTGAATGAAAAAAGTTAAAATTTAATAATAAATAAAAAAAAAATCCAAACTTGGGCACGAGGAAAAACAGCCGTGAAAAAACGATGACAGATGTTTTTTGTAGACTTCTAGTAGCGTCTGACCCACTGATTTCGAATATTTATTACAAACCTATCAAAACTGGAAAGAAATTGTCACTGGAAGCAATTGATATGTTAGAACTTACAAGAGAACAAGAAATTAGCGATACGGATACGATACGATACGATACGATCGGTACAAGGTTTTCTAGGTAAGAAGTAAAATCATGCATAAATTTTCTAGAAAAGAATAAACTTATGCATTAGCTTCTACAAAATTATGAAATTTTATATTTTCTACAATTATTCCAAACGAAGTATGCATAAAAAAATAACTTGAAACAAGTTATGACTAAAAAACTAGTTTTAAGGGGGTTGCCATAATTCAGTAATTAAAACTAACTTTGAAAAGATCTAAAAAAAAGTTCCACCGAGTTCCACTTAGATTTTTTTTATGATATTGGGCACATCTTTTCCTACAAATTTTGTAAAAATCAGCTGCATAAAGTTGCATATTTCGCTTCGGTGCAAGGTTTCATCCTAGGTAAAAAAAAGGTAAAATGTTGCATAACTTTGCCAGGAAAGAACAAACCTATGCACTATCTTCAACAAAAATATGCGATTTTATAAATTCTACAATTATTCCAAACAAAGTATGCATAACAAAATAACTCGAAACAATTTATGAATAAAATACTGATTTTAAGGGGGTTGCCATAAAAACGCTTTTTGGTATATTTGACAAAGTAAATTATTTTTAATAGCTCTAAAACTTTGTAGAAGAAAAAAAATTTCTATCTCTTCAGAAAAAAAAAGTTATGGTTACATTTTTTGTCAAAGTAGGCCATGAACAATTAATGATAGGATCAAATTACGCGGTATATATTTGTAAATAATTTCTTCAAAGCAACTATATGCATTAAAAGAACGGTTTGGCAGCTACTGATTTATGTCCACGTTTTTATTGATTCGAACCACTGTGCGATGGTGAGGTCAATCTGACTCACGACTGATTTTTAAAAAGGGCGTATGTATTTTAACTCTGAAACCGTTAATTGTACAAAAATGGCGTTTAGGAAGAAGTTGTAGGGAATCGATTGGGCACTCTAAAAAAATTTACACTGAAAAAAAATTTTGATTTTTTTCTCAATAATTACAAAATAATCCGAAAAAGTTAAATAAAAAAACTCAGGGTTTTATTTTTTTTGTTGTAGTTTATTTTTAAAGCTGTTATTAAAACCTACAGATTGATGGCTATCCCATTCGTGGCTTTTGAAAAATGAAGAAGTTACAGCTAAAACAGTTTACGGGTGCATGCAAATGATAAAGTTCTGCTCGTTGTAATTCGGGAACCGGTAATCGTACAAAAATGGCGTCCAGGAAGAAGTTGTAGGAAATCAATAGGTCATATATCAATAGGTCAATATACACTGGAAAAAATTGATTTTTTTGTCAATAATTTAAAAATTAACAAACAAATAGAAACAAATCAGGGTTTCGATTTCTTTTTTTTTTTGATAAGCTTTATTTTAAAATTCTTATTAAAACCTACCGATTGATGGCTATCCCATCCGTGCCTTTTGAAAAATGAAGAAGTTACAGCTAAAACAATTTACAGATATATTCGAAATTTCAAGTTCTCGTTGAAAGATAATCATTTAAACAGTAGAACTAACGTAACTACGTCAAAATGAATAAACTCAAGTAGAATCAAAAAGGTGTGCCAGTTGACTACCTACTGTTTACAACCAACGTAACACATGGATCAATAAGTCCCGAGACTAACAATGGAAACAACATTTTTTTTGAAAAATTTTTCTTTATTCATCAACATAATCACCTTTTAGGGTGATACAATGGTTCCAAAGAGTTTTTTTTTGATAAACTGCTTTCTGAATCATCGACTCATTGCTGTTTTTGTTCCATCGAGAGCAATTGCGGCACCCACTTGGAAAAAACATTTTTCATGCTCAATTTTTCATGAAGGATAGTAAATACACTACCATATGATATCTGTGTCATCTCAGCAATCTCACGGAGCTTCACTTTACGATCTTTCATTATAATTTTTGTCACTTCACTCACATTTTCCGGTGTAACGGCTTCCACAGGTCTACTCGAGCGTTCCGCGTCATTTGTGTCGGTACGACCACATTTAAACTCGGCGAACCACCGACAAATCGTTGCTTTTGATGGACAAGAGTCCGGATAACATTTTTCAATCCATTGTTTCGCTTGCACGGTGTTTTTACCCATTAAAAAAAATTGTTTATCAAAACACGAAACTCGGTTTTTTCCATTTTTTAAACAAACTACAAAACGACTTTACTCCAACCTCGATAACTCAGCTGTTTCTGGTCGGATCGACTTAAAATTTTGACCCGTTTCAAGCAAAGGTTAGTACTCTAGAAAGACGTGGTTACTGGTTTACTACGAGCGCCATCTCTACTTTAGTCTCGGGACTTATTGATCCATGTGTTACGTACCAGCGAATTGCTTACCTAAATACTATTTGTTTCACATATAAATTGCTATGCATCGTAGAACAGATATCAGTTTAAAACAAATCTATTTCGAAACAGTTACAATAAAGGGCTGGGGTCCACTAGGAGATTGATAGTACCTATTAGCTTTCTCCGGACTGTACCAGCCTAGATGCCGTGTGGAATCCGGCGGAAAAAAATGAACCAAGAATAGATCCACTGGGTTCCTGCTTCCATGTCGTAAAAGGCGACAATTGCAGGAGTTTCTTTTTCCTTTCAGTTATCAGATATTTTCAATGTTTTACTTCTGATTGCTCTATTTTACTAAATCATCTCTTTATTCAACCTATCAATTTCCGTCTAGCTTCGGAGAAAAGTTTGATTAGGAATGATTTCTTCTTCCGTGTTATTGATTGTCTTTCAGGATTATAAAATGAATGATAAAAATCAACCATTGCGCAAATCCGTTTATATTACGAAGTTAATAACAGAGATGGCATATATCGGTGTATTGAAAACATAGTAAAAACACTTGATATTAATATTTGAAACAGTAAATTAATATTTTTCTCGGTAGCCGGCTGCCCAGATCAACTAATATCACCAATTATTAATTTTAATTAATAATTAAAATAATAAAGCGGAAATAATAAAGAATCAAGACGCGTGTGAAATCTGTTGACCTTTGTTTGGTGATTTAAAATGATTTTATAATAACTGTTTAGAATATTTCAATGCAATGAATCAACTTTTTTGTCTAAATCCTATTCGTTTATTTTGTATCACGTAGTTTCATTTATAAAAACGTGCTTAATCCACCTAGCAGTGAGATGATATCTTTTTTTTATCAATCCGCATGTGTTTTTTTTGCATGACTAAAAAAACGCGAAAGGTAGATGCATAAACGAGTGACTGCATACTCGACAGCCGGCTGTCCGGAGTTTTGTCAATTTCGGAGATTGACTGTTTCGTGCATTATATTGCCAGCACAAAGTAACACATAAAACGATAATTCTTTAAAACATTCTTGGTAGCCGGCTACCCAGAGCAATAAACACATGATAACATTATTAAAACATTTACTAACAAAGTATCCTCTCCTGTGATGCATGTGGGAATGCAGAGGATTCCTCGGTTCTTAGTAGCAACATGCATCGAACTAACAATCCTTTCCCTCCCAAGTAGATCTGCATTCGGACGTGGCCGGCGTCGGTATTGATCAGCATGCATGGTTCAATACAGTTTGCACAGTGTGAAACAATGTGTTATCCCCAAACATGTTACTTCCAAAAATCATTTTGCAATCTCAATTGGTCCAGATCAATAACGGAGTAGCAACACACGGGCGGTCTCTAATGCTAATGCTAATGCTAATGCTAATCTATTTCGAAACAGTTACAATACTACAATATGGTTTTCCCGAAGTGTTGTAAACCTTTTCCTGGTTTTGTGTGTTCCGGAAAATTTTTCCAATTAACAGAAACCATAATTGGAAAACTAGAAACTCAAAAGTGCATGGTTAAATTGAATACCACGTTAAGCATTTGTGATCGCTGTAGTAGGCGGGCTTATAAGGAAAGTCATACGTCGGAAACAGAAGGGCAGTCAACAACGGAACCACAACCACCTACGTCGCAATACGATTTAGAGGAAGTACCTTCAGCAGCTTTAACTCATTTCAGCATCTTCTGAAGCATCAATCACGGCGGAGTATTCAAGAGCACACAACATTGAACTCTTCAACAAGGGCATCGCAGGAATCAACGTGTCTCCGATATCAACGAAGAAAACCCGGAATGATAATTATCCTCGAGAAAAACATTTGGACATTTCAAGAGGTATAAACAAGCAAATATTCGGGTTCCCGGCGGATGAAGAAGATCCAGAATTACTCAAAACGTAAACAGCAGAGTTGGATGAAGTGATTACTAAAATGATAGATCAGTTTGCTAAGCCTGATTGCACTAGGAATGAAAAAGTGGTACTTCCTCTAAATCGGCAAGGCTCTAAATACTGAAGGTACTTCCTCTAAATCGTATTGCGATGAGTATGATTGTGGTGTTTTTGACCACACTATTCTGTTTTATGGTACGATTTGGCTGTTTACAGACCCTGTCAGCTTGGAGCGAAGTCAATCTTCAGTTCAGCAACGCCATCGCACGGCATCACATTCAACATATCATGTCAATTGTATGGGTGCTATTTTGGCGCGCACGAATTTGACATTTTTATTCCCTACTTCTATGTATAAGATTCGATGCGGGCTCGTCTTGGGGCGACATGCTCGCAAAAAAGGATGTTGCCAATGATTTGTTCGGGAAATGTGAGAGCTGGATATCTTGTTAATATGATGTCTTTGCTGTTTTCTGGCCAAATCACGGTCCGACAAATTAGGATTCCTCTTAATCGTCTTCAAAATCTTACCACACAGTTTCCGGTCGATAGTTCCACTCCGACGATTGGCTTGAGGCTTCCGAATCGTCGTCAATGTTTCGCGCCATACGGTATTTCTGAGAAATTTCAGCTGGTTAGCCAGCCTAGATGCAGACCACAATGGATTTTCCAAATAACTGCACAATTTTTTTTCCTTCTTTCGGCTTCCATGTTTATTGTTTACAAAGTACAGGCGATTTGCGGAATGTCAAAAATCATACGTGAAGCTGACAAAACGCCAAGAACTTGTAAATCCATTCACCAGGAGCGCCACAATTTGAGCAAAAGCAAAAGAACATATTTATGAGTTCTTCTGGGATGCACGTTTTTAAAGAATTAAAATTACCCTATCCAGGAACGGATTTGAAAACTTTAAGCTATGACGCCATTACAAAAAAAAACAGAGAAAGGTTTGACAAAGTTCACTCTGATAATGTTCTACGGTTTCGTTGCCGAAAAGAAGGGTCGACAGAATCTGGAGAATATTGTATTCTGGATGTAAAACTTCTGGCCGAGCAATGCGATTTCGGGGAGTTTCGAGACATGGCCATAAAAGACCAGCCAATATTTGGAGTTTACAATAAAAAATTACAACAAAGGTTATTAGATGAAGAGGAATAGTCCGTTAGAACGGCAGAAAAAATCATTAAAAAAGCGAGCTGGCTACGTCTAGAGCTCAGATCCTAAATTCGGAAAAGAGAGAACAATTACGAAACAAGGGGCGTAATAGACCTCGAAGCAGAAACGGCAGGGTCCGTGATAGTCGTTTCAGTCATTATTCGTATAGAGATAAGTCGCGTTCAGGAGACAGATCGTCCAACCGAGGAAGATACTTTAATTTAGTTTGTAACTTTTGTAAGCAGAAAGGGCACATACAAAAAAGCTGTTATCGTTACAAAAATCAGCAACGAAACTCGATTAAATCATTCGAAGATACTGCGGAGAAAACTGACACTGTTCATGACTATTTTAAACGACTTCGGGTTGATTATAACAGCGATAGTGACTCTTCAGATCGCGATCGGTTCAGTATTGAACTCGGCCCACGGGGGGCAGATTAGAATTGCTAATGGACGAGGAACGCAGGCGCAATGTTTTATGTTTCGTTTTTGACTTATCAGTGCGTATCAGTTTGTGTTGAACTGCTATCGCGATTTGGCGGTTGAACATAAATCGCAAAGCAGAAAGTTAAGTTAATGCTATTTGCAGAACACTTTCTGCTTTTACACAGATGTGTAATGTCAAAACTGACGTCTCGGACGAAACAGGTTTCGGCTAGCTAGCCGTACAGATTGTGATAATTTGAAGTCATGAACTTGTTTTCATCCACCTAGTGGTATGCCTTTCTCATAACAGCCATATTCTCATATATAATATTGTGATATTCTATTCAAAATGTTTCTCTTCGATTTTTGAAAGAAACCAAGAGATTGTTCGTACATTTACTAATATACCCTACAGAATGAAACAGTGCTATGATCGCGTAGGTCATCCTTAAGAAAACGAAGTGGGTTCACTATTACATGTACTTCCAGCACCGGGACCCGAGAATCGGTATAATCGAAGTCGGTTTTTACGGCCACCAACATGACGTACAAACTCTACTAGTTTTTATACTCAAATTTTGAAGACTTTAGACGATTTTGCCATCGTACTCTAAACGACGATTTAAATGTTTGTTGAATCCAAAAATATGCAGTAATTTTTGGTAGGACCATAAGATCTTCATTTGACCCTAAGATTGGGAATATCGGTTCAGCCATCTCAGAGCAAAGTGAATAAGACCCATTTGTGAGCATATGACTATAATCTCCTGTCGTTAATCGAAAACCGAAAACCAAAATAGCCAAAACCTATTTGTTTAACTGTCTACTGCTAAAGGCTATCGATTTGTGTAGTTTTGATTCCAGTTTAGAAAAATAATTATCAGGTGTACAACTTTGCTCCGGTTTTTTTTCCAAAATTAAAAGCTTTATTGCGAAAAAGTGCTTACAGATGTATTATTCAAAGTATGGTCCTCTGCTAGTGACAACTTTCTCCCATCTTTCCGGCAATTTTCGGATCCCGACTCGAAAAAAGGAGTCCTCTTTTGACGCTATCCATGAAGCAATCCATTTTTCCAACTCTTCGTGCCGTGTGCCATCGAACGGAATAGGTGGAAGTCAGAAGGGGCAACATCTGGGGAATAAGGCGTGTGGGTCAAGACTTCCCATTTCAGCGTACTTTTTGACCACTTTTGCGACGTGAGGCCGAGCATTGTCGTGTAGGAGGATGACTTTGTCATGTCGCTCTTGATATTGTGGCCGCTTTTCTTTTAGCGCGCGACTAAGGCTCATCAGTTGCGTTCGGTAGCGATCTCCTGGGATGGTTTTACCCGGTTTTAAGAACTCGTAGTAAATCACACTTGGATGATCCCACCAAATACAAATCATAACCTTGGCGCCGTGAATATTCGGTTTTGCCTTCGACGAAGTAGCATGCCCGGGCTTTCCCCATGATTTTCTGCGTTTAGGATTATCGTATCGAACCACCGGTTACGATTCGATGTAAAACGAATTTGTCTTTGAAGCAGTTGCTTACGATTTTGTCTTTGAAGCAGTTGCTCACATACAAATAGACGGCGCTCGATGTCCCTCGGTTTCAACTCGTACGGCACCCAGTTTCCTTCTTTCTGAATCATACCCAGGGCCTTGAGACGTTTTGAAATCGCTTGCTGACTTACTCCCAACGATTCGGCAAGCTCTTCTTGGGTTTGGCACGAATCTTCATCAAGCAATGCTTCTAGTTGTTCATCTTTGAAGATTTTTTCTCTTTCACCACCATGTTTGTCTTCGACATCGAAATCACCATTTTTAAAACGTTGAAACCACTCCCGAAACGTTATTTTACTTAGAGCAGCATCACCGTAAGTTTCTGAGAGCATTCGATGCGCTTCAGCTGCATTTTTTTTCGAATTGTAACAGAAAAGTAAAACTTCCCGCTAATGGCGAAAATTGGGCATATAAACAGACATTTGCGAGCGTGAATAATACGAAAACAAGAACAACTGTCACTGAAACGGCGATGACAATTCGTTAGGCGCTGTACACACTCACTTTAAAGGCATTTTTATCTATGTATTTTAACCAGCCTCAGCCGGTACAGCCACCTATCGGAAAACGGCGGAAGCAAAGTTGTACATCTGATACGTGTTCTGTTTCGACGGTTTAAGTGACGGTGTACAATATTTAACACGTTTGACCCTATAACTCCGGAACCGGGAGCCGGATCCAGATGAAATTTGAGAATTCTGTATAGGGCCGTGACTTTTGAATCTAAGTTTGTGGAAATCGGTCAAACCATCGCTGAGAAAAGTGAGTGAGATCCATTTTGGAATATATGACCACTACTTCCGGTGCTTTTGAAAACGGAGACCTTGAATCGGGATAACCAAAACCAGTTTGTTCAATTTCCTACTGATAATGGCTATCAATTTGTGTAGTTTTGAGTTCATTTTAGAATTTTTTACATATTCTGGTTTGCTGGTTTAAGATAAAATTAGAGAGATTTCTTTGAGACTGTAAGACCGATCATTGGAAAATAAGATTGTTGGAATCGGTTTCGTCATCTTCGAGAATAGTGAGAGAATAATTTGAATTCCGGTACCGGAAGTTGGCTTCGAATAAAATTCAGGAACTTTGTAAGGAAATACAAGACCTTTCATTTGAATCTAAGTTCATGAAAATCGATTTAACCATCTCCGAGACAAATGAGTGCAAAAAAATGTTACATACACACACACATATATATATTTATATATATCGCCACACGAAAATTTTTCAACATCTTTGAATCGACGCCAAACAAAAACTAATCGTACGATATGCGTAAAAATTTGACAGAATGTGTATATAAGTGTTGCCAACGTTGAGAGAATAAAAGTTGACCGATTGGACAAGCGCGGGAATTTTGAAATGAAAAATCCGGTTCTTTTTTGATCATAAGGTATATACTCATATACACACACATACACACATACGGACATTTTGCGTACTCGACGAACTGAGTCGAATAATATATGACACTCGAACCTCTGGCCCTCAGTTCAAAAGTCGGTTTTCACAGTAATTGCATAAACTGTCTATATGAGAAAGGCAAAAAGGCATCATTGATAAGTCAAAGTCGAAACGTAAAACACGGATGAAAATGGTTATGTGCACTGAGCATAAATTTGGGGGTAAAAATCTTAGCTTTTTTCCCCTTTCAAATTCGTAAAATCCAAGATGGCGGCTAACGAATTGTGGATTTTTATAAAAATCGCTATATATTTTGTATTTTCGAGATAGATAGTCAGTTGTTGTAATTGATGTCATATTATTAATATTATTGTAAGTTTATTTCACCTTTATTTCACCATATGGTCTGTAGCCGAGGGAAATGTCATATTAATTCCGAACTTAAATTTAGAAATTTTCAATGGTCACAAACAATTTATTTGATTGCATTTTTAGGTTATCGTAATCGGTCTTCTCTTGTCTTGTGGTTTCGTAGCAAAATTCACACAAGCATGTCAATTTTATTCGTATTCAAGTCCTGAATCTCGATCTCGGAAAGTCCCAAAGTCGATTATTTTTTCAAAAAAAAGAAACAGTGTATGGATACCTTGGTAATGTGATGCCATTGATATTAAGCTACTATTGATATTTTTAAGAAGAAAATATATGAGTGAAATGAGTCATTTCATTGCTCCATATTTCGTCTTTCCAAGGATCACTTTATCCGTGGTAGTCCAAGTGGTAGCGCAGGAACTTCACATCACAGTGGCTGGTCCGATACTCCAATAATAGCTGCATCGGAGATCCGGTTCTTGCGCAAAGGATTCTTGCATTGTAAAATTCGTGTCCGTTTTTTGCGCTCAATGGTTTTTGGATTCAAAAAAATTTAATCGTTACATTATATTTATCTGATTTTTGCCTTCAATTGAAAACACATAACTAAGAACTAAATAAAGGAATTAAATTCACAGAGGCAGAACTCGAACACATTCTTCAATCCACAGACCTGCTCTGCCATCGGGTTTACCTGAAATGTGAGGTAGTCATATCCGAGAAAACTACTCGATGAAACAGAGCGAACTGTACATGTACACAATGTACGGCTGGCGTAGCTGAGCGTATGTAGTGTTCCCCACAATTTAGGATGCACACAATGTTTTTACACTAAAGTTATAAAGAATAGTAATTAGATAGTTAGGAAATAGAGTTAGCGTAGTTCACTTTGGTTAGTGAGAACCTAGCTTCTATATCTGATGAAGTGAATAGTAAATAATCAAGCTCATTGGAATTTCTTTTGCTCCATATCATCCCACATCACTTGAACTTTTAAAGTGATTTCATTTATTTACTAATAAAACATTTCGATATGGTACAAATTGTTTGTTAATTCTAGCAATGATTTTATAATTAGATAGGATATTTTTACTGCCGTAAAACTCGAGGGAACTGGTACGTCTTAAAATAAATATTAACCATCTATTCAATAGAGAGGATAGAAATGCTCGAATGCCATTAGAGTTTATGATATTTACAATATTTTTTGTTTTATCTAGATTAAGAATACTGCAGTTAAAAGATGTACATAGACAAATGCAACTATCGAACTTACTCTGCTAATAGTACGAAATTGAAATGGAAGTCATTTCAATTACAAACAGTTAATATAAAAGGCGCTTAACGTTCAAATTTCCACTTTCATTCTTCCACTAGATCGTTATACAGATTGTCATTATTCGTTTTTAATTTTTGATTTTCTCAGATAAATTTTATCTGCCTCAAGTCTTTAAACTGTCTGGTTAGATATGTACAGACTATCGATAAAAAAAAAATTCAAGCAATTATAAATCGAGGAACTTAAAAGGAATAAGTACACTTAAACGGAATCAATTTTCGATCAATTTTTTTTCCGGAAGCATCTCTAAGCAATACTCTAGGATGAAGCCATCAGTTTGGCTGCTTGTATGACGTTGTGCTGGTGATGGTAGCCAGCGAGATCAGCAGCCGTGCTGTGATGATGGTGATGATGATGATGGTGTCCGTGGGACAGGGCCCCGTTCACGGCACCACCAACGGCCGCCGAGTGGGGACTGTGCAGGGAACCGAATGTTCCACCGAAGTATCCACTTTGCAGACAGTTGTTCATGTAGTCTCCGTAGCCATTGGAACCGACCGAGGTTGGCGTCGTAGCAGCCAGCGGGTTGGACTCGGATTTGATCTGCCCGAAGGGAGATGCACCTAAACTGCTACCAGTGTTGTGAATGTAGTTGTTTGCCGACGAATGGTGAGTTGGATTCGATGTGGGAGTTGTGTAAATATGCGATGAGTTGTGGGACTGCTGTTGCGACGAAGATGCCGACCCGGTGAGATTTCCTGCACCCAACGGTCCACTGCAGGAGAGCGCAGAGAGATCATATTTTCCACCCAGGTTCAGCGAGGCCGAGTGATGAGACGATGCTAACGATGAGGACAGGTTGTAGGACTGATGATGGTGATGATGAGGCGAAATGTGCAGAGATCGTAACGGTGGCGATGAAAGATTGGGTGTTTTAGGGCTGACCGATAAATTCTTGGAATTTCCATTCCGATCGGTGTGTAGATGAGATCCTGAAATGAAAAACAAGCAGTTATGTAACAATATTCAATAGAAAATTATCGATTTATATATAATAGAGGTAAAATGTAATTTCGCAAGTGTATGTTATTTTATAACTCCGATAAATTATGAGAATAATGCCTTAGTTAGTAGCGCATATTTCTTACAATAGATAAATTACTCTAAAAGTGAAAGATTATTTTTTAGTTCTGCCAGTCTTGCATGGCAACAATACGGTAGAAACAAAAACACTAATCTGGAAACATTATCTGCTGTTGTTGCATTATAGCCAATTGTAGGGAAAATCTCCCCGCGCGTAGTACTTACACCCTCATTCAACATAACTCAAAATTGAGTGACACACCACTCCACTTCATAAAAAGTGCACGTACTGTAAACTTGAGCTACCATCTATCTACTCATTTTTGAGTTAAGAGACGAAGCTTTCAAAATTTGAGTATTTCTTACTCAAAATACAAAAAACCTGTTTTAATCCACCTAGTGGTGTAATGATGCCTTCCTCATATCAATCATACTATCATATATAATACTGTGGTATTCTTCAAAATCATTTTCTTCGATTCTTAAAAGAATAACCGAAATCGGTTTGTTTGGCCGTCTACTGATAAAAACTATCAATTGGAAAACATTTGAGGTCGATTAAGAAATTTTTTTAAGGTTTTTCCCAATTTTCAGTGATGGTATACAATTTTTAACCAACTTTACCCTATATTTCCGGATCCGGAAGTCGGATCCGCATGAAATTCAGGAATTACGTATGGAACCACAGGACCTTTCATTTGAACCTAAGTTTGTGAAAATCGGTCGAGCCATCTCCGAGAAAAGTTAGTGCAACAAAAAAAGGCGGGTGGGTAATGTCAGAGACATAACTGGATGTCGTGAATACGAAAACAACTGACATGTTCCTTAACACTTCCGAATATCAATTAGTTGATCAATTGTATGAATTATGCAAGCATTCTCCTTTTGCACATTTTTCGCAAAAACAAAGAAGGCTTCTCTCTTTGTTGAGAGGCTTGTTTCTACCTGATTTCGTTTGTAGCTTTTTCACTAATGGGCGGTCCTAACGGCTATAAAAATAGCCGCATACAGAATTTTAATGTCGATTATTTCATTTCGGATTTGCATAATTTATTGATAGAAACTATCAATATGCTGTAGGGATTCGTTTCTAGCATTCATAAGGGTCAAATTGCGTAATTCTCTTCAACATTAAACTCTGGAACATTTTTCGCAAAAAACAAAGAAGGCTTCACTTGATCACGATTACTGTGAATTTCACACAGCGAAAAGTGCACAAATCTAACCAAACTGTTCTAGATTTGCACTAAACTGAGGATATTTCCTTTCGATTTGCGAACAACAAATCCTAATAGTTCATTAGAAAACTTTTAGAGCCATTAGAACGGCTGATTTTGTGTAATGCTCTCCACCGTTGTTTTGTTCACCAATACTAATGACTGGCAGCTGTGACGTAATCGCTCTTGTCGAAAGCGAAACTAGTTGTGCAGACGACACAAAACACATCTGCTCGCAGTGGCGATAGAATCCAAACTGATTCAATTTTTGTTGAGAGGCTTGTTTCTACCTGATTTCGTTTGTAGCTTTTTCACTAATGGGCGGTCCTAACGGCTATAAAAATAGCCGCATTCAGAATTTTAATGTTGATTATTTCATTTCGGATTTGCATAATTTATTGAAAGAAACTATCAATATGCTGTAGGGATTCGTTTCTAGCATTCAGAAGTACCAAATTGAGGAACTCACTACGATAGCAGCTGATATTTTGTTCTCTTCCTCAGAACGCGTTCTGATTGGCTGGTGTTGACATGGGTCAAATGAGACAGGTTTTTCAATAGTGTACTATTGAAATACTTCAATGCTTTTGCTATACACGTTCAAGTTGAAAAATTTCGATTCTATTGGTAGTTAGATTATATAAATCCTTTCACAGATCACTGAGCTATGAGCTTTAAAAATACGAGAAAAGCAAACGCGCCTTATGAATTATTCTCTTTGATACTCGTTTATACCAAACATTTCAGAAAAGTTTAATTTTGAATTATTTGAGATTATGTCACACAACTGAAAATTTTATCATAAAATTGTGATCATATTCCCGATGGCATGTAGCAAAAATTATGTTGATTCGTTAGATACAACAAGAGATATTCACGATCAAAAACTTATCACTCTCTCAGAGGGTAAATTTTGAAAAGGTACCCCATAGTAAAGTAAGTCGTATTCACGACAAAACGTTACATACACACATACGCACATACACACACACACAGACATTTTGCGTACTCGACGAACTGAGTCGAATGATATATGACACTCGGCCCTCCGGGCCTCGGTTAAAAAGTCGGTTTTCACAGTGATTGCTTAACCTTTCTATATGAGAAAGGCAAAAATAGAACGACAAGTTAGGACATATTCAGTAGTGTTCTAGTTCTAGATGCATAATTTATGTCAGTTAGAGCAAATTCAGCAGCTAGTAGTTCTATATGGAAGATCAATAATAGAACAGAAACTGGAACAAACGTATCCCCAGCAAGCCGTTCTAGTTTTATTTATTCGACCAGTTCTTCTGTCAAATTTAAAACTGGTTTACGATGCCGTTCTATTTTTTGTATATTTAAAACACGAGTAAAACAATGCTGGGGCTGCCAGTTTTTCTGGTTATAAAATTCAGATTTAAATTTTGTAACTGGCATAAATTATGCACTAGAACACTCCTGAACATGCCCTTACAAAATTTAAATCTGGATTTTATAACAAGAAAAACTGACAGCCCCAGCAGTGTTTTACTCGTGTTTCAAATATACAAAATATATAACGGCATCGTAGACCAGATTTAAATTTGACAGAAGAACTGGTCAAATGAATAAAACTAGAACGGCTTCCTAGGGTTACGTTTGTTCCAGTTTCTGTTCTATTATAGATCTTCCATATAGAACTCCTAGCTGCTGAATTTGCTCTTATGCCTGTTTTAAATTTGACAGAAGAACTGTTCGAATAAATAAAACTAAAACGGCTTGCTCCGATTGTTCCAGTTTCAGTTCTATAATTGACTTTTCTGACAGCTCACTTACACCCACAACTGCAAATGAGATTGATTTGTTTTCATCGGAAAACGTCAGTATTCAACACGATTCAGACGATTGATCAACTTCGGTCGACGCCAAGAATAATTTAAGAATTTCTTTAGTCGGATATTATTGACGGACCGGACGTCAAAATGTTCCGTGACGTTCACGTTATGTATCCCCATAAGAATTGCTTACAATTAATGTTGTCGTTCCGTAGCCGTTCGAAGCCGGTGATAGTTGACTGATGTCAAGTGTGAATCGCTCTTACATATTGTTTTGTAATTTGTTTGCATTACGAAATAAATTGGCCAGCAATATACAGGCTCACACATGAACTGTGTGTAAAATTTGCTCAATCAGCGTGGCGAACACTTGCAGATGTCACCACGATCGACACGATGTGCCACCACGATTTGGATGCCTCTTTCACTGAGCCACCATTTTGGGTGCAACATTCACTTCACGCTAGATTTTTGTTTTGCTGCTGGTTAAAATGACAAGTTTATTTTTGTTTTATTCCGATCGAATTCTCGTGTGATTTATGTGAAATGGAAATAAAATTGTCCTTAACACTTAGGGAAATCGTGTGGTAAGTGTAAAATTGTTGTAGTGGGAATATTTCTATAACAGGCAGGCGGATTTTGTTATCGTTCCGGAACGTAGTGGAACGTCTTGAAAGATCGCGGCGAATAATCGAGTAGGTGGCAGTAGTGTTTCCAACGTATAGCAAATTTGAAATTTACACAGGATTTTGAACAAAATTGTTCGAGCCTGTACATCTGTTATCTGTGGTAGAACTGAGGAGTAAGCAGTAACAATATATCAGATGAAGAAAATACTGTAAAACATATACACAGTAGAATGGATGCACTCTTCTGTTATTTCCATTAGGGAACACAATTTTATTTTCCTCAGACAATCATATTCCTGCTACAACGATTACATTACTTGGCTCAATAAAACATTGAATATTTAAGAGAATATATTATACCGGAATCCAATCAAGTTCATGCAGTAGAATAACATTCCGAGGATCTTTGTCCCGTAAGAATGCTCTGGGGGAACAAATTTGTGCTTAATGTCACTAAACATATCGCTACATTCGGATTCAATTTTTAGTTACTGCTGATTCCACATATGAACACATGCACTTATTTACATCGCTTAGTTTTGCACTGACGAAAAATGGCTACTTTTATGAAACACCAAATTTCGGTTGTCTAAAAGCTGTTTACTGAGATTCCGGTAAGTTGATATCATCAATTTCCTGATTTCGGTAAAACGACAAATTGATGGAAAACCCGGTAATTTACAAAACCGAATATCAGTATAACATTTTGGATGGACGAGAAATCGGATATAATAAATCGAGTATTTCGGGAAAAGCTATCTTAGCCGAAATTTCAGTAAAATATCGCTTCGCCGTTTGTTTTCGGCATCTTTTTTCGACGAGATCAAAATTAAGTTTTAAGTGTATAGAAAGGAAATTCTGTGAGACCGCTCCTGAAGATATTAAGATATTAAGAAAGAATAGATAGTCTTATGAAATTCACAAAAATGTTAGAATGCATTTCATACCTTAAAATTCATGATAAATATTCTGTAACACTGTAGATTTCGTTCTGCAATTAAATTCGGAATTTGATTTTATTCGTTAAAAACATTTGGAAGATATTGTTGGGATGAGAATTAGAGACTGTCCGTGTGTTGCCACCACAGTTTTTGAACAAGACGAATTGAGCTTGCAAAATGTTATTCTGAAACAACGTCCTTGGGAATAACATGTTGTTTCAAGGAAGAGCCCACATTATCGAAATGACGGAATGCGCAATGAATTCTTACTCGACAGCATGATTTTTCAGTGCTCGATCGGTTCAGTGCTAGAATTTTCGCCTAAGTTGGCTGCTCGATCAACCCGATTGACAGTGACATTATAGATGTCATTGAATATTCGCTCATTTTATGAATGTCTTACTGTAAAATTTAGGGGACTTAAGCCATTTCACTTCACTTCAGCTAGAGGAATGGATGATGCTGACTAAGGTAGGCCGTTTTGTTAATATCCAGCGAATTTCAACAGTTTATGTTGGAATTCTAAGAAGAACTGGTTGTTTACTAGTTCTGTATATCCGAAAAACATGAAAATTTATATTTGTATATTCAGTTTTGTAATATTTTCATTTAAAAATAAACTGAAAATTAGCACAAAAACGTGCAAAATGGGGAAAGAAGAAGAAGTAGACGAATTGACAATTCAGTCCGCATCTTAATTCCGACAGATTTCCGAATCAACCGGTAGGCGAAATTCATTCGGAATCGGTCGGTTCCGAATGAAAATTTCCCGCCTATTCGGAATTGATTCGGAATCCATTCGGATATGATAATGTGGGAGCGATTTTGCTAGACGTCACGTGGCGAGAGAATGACGCAATTTCGCCTGCAAAATTTTGACAGTTACCGGAATCCTGCCAGGTTTCTGTCAGCTGGTCGAATTTCAGACGAGCGGGATGAAACATTGTAAAAAAAAAACGATCTCATCAATATCTTATATTTCCCTCTCCAAGTTCGTCCCGCACAACTGCCACAAGTTATTTCTATAATGCTTGAATCTGAGAACGCCGATAATGATGTGCAGATGGCACTTTGATCGGCAATACATCCACATTTGGGTGCCAAATTCTCAGCAACGAACATTCAGAAGTGTTCTAATTCTAGATGCATCATTTATGTCAGTTTTAAAATTTAAATCTGAATATTATAACAAGAAAAACTGGCTACCTCAGCAGTGTTTTACTCGTGTTTCAAATATAGAAAAAATAGAACGGCAGCGTATGCCAGTTTTAAATTTTACAGAAACACTGTTCGAATAAATGAACCTAAAATGTCTTGCTGGGGATACGTTTGTTCCAGTTCCAGTTCTATTAAAGGTCGCCCATATAAAATTTCCAGCAGTTGAATTTGCTTTTAGTGCAAATTCAGGTGCTGGATGTTTTATATGGGAGACCTTTTGAGGCATAGATAACAGATATACAGGCTCGAACAATTTTTTTCAAAATCCTGTGTAAATTTCAAATTTGCTATATGTTGGAAACACTACTGCCACCTACTCGACTATTCGCCGCGATCTTTCGAAACGTTTCACTATGTTCCGGAACGATAACAAAATCCTCCTTCCTGTTATAGAAATATTCCCACTACAACAATTTTACACTTATCACACGATTTCCCTAAGTGTTAAAGACAATTTTATTTCCATTTCACATAAATCACACAAGAATTCGATCGGAATAAATCAAAAACTTGTTTAGCTTTATGTGAAGTCAAAAGTTTGTATGAATAATAAAGGAAACCAATGGTTAAGAATATCAACATTACGGAAGTCGTCACACCGGTACTGTCGGAATACCGAAAGCTCTTTCAAGCAATTTGCAAAATGTACATAGTTTTTCTTTGTACTTAGGGAAAATCACATTGCTTAACCCACAGTTAATTTACCCATATTCATCGAAAAATCATCTCACAAACTTACTCTTCGTTCTTCTACCTTTAAAAAATTATCTCTTAACTCAAACAAAACCGCTTACCATCATTCAATTCATCTTTCTTGCTTCCTCCCACCAGAGCCATAACATCGGTGGCTCCGCCCGTTCCTGAACTACTTTTTTTCGGCTTCCTTTTGCGGGTCTGGATGCCATCCTTTCGCATCGCCAACGGTCGATTAACTCCGTGTAGCTTAAAGTACAGTCCGCATGCGTTACAGACCGGTTCCCCGTCGTTGTTCCGTCTCCACAGGGTCGTGGTTCGCGTACCGCAGTTCGTACAGCAAAGTCCCAAACGGCGAGTGGCAGTCTGCAAATGAAGGTGGAAGGAGAAATGCTTGGATTATAACAGTTTCAGTTTCAACGCTTCAACTCGTGAAAATGAGGTGAGAGAGATATAGAGGTTTGCGTCTTGACTATGCAGGAAAAGAAACGTGTGAAGGAAGGGAAGAATGTTATTACAAAACTGGAATACTCACACTCACCAATCTCTTGCTTGGCTTTATCAAGGGACGGTTCATACCGTTCATCTTATGATAGAGCCCGCATGCATTGCAGAGATAGTGACCGGTGCCGTCGCGACGCCAGAGCGGTGTTGAGATGGCCCCACAATTCACACACTCCCGTCCCTCGCCGAACTGGAAATCCATGGCACTGTCTGTACGAGCCAGCGTCGTTCCATCCACCCGCACCCAGCATAACAATCGGAATCAATTACATTGTCACGCCCGGTTTCGAATCGAAGGTTTAGACCATTAATTATTCGAATTTATTGAAGCAATTTAATTGGACGAAGAACGCGCGGGCAGGGTACAACATTTTCATTTATTTTCAACGAATCGGCGCAGGCCGGAGAGTGTGTTTCAGTTTTTCGTATGGTTTGGTTGTGTTTGGGTGGAATTTTAGAATCGCCGTTGCAGTTTTGGGAGTTACGAAAAGAGAAGGGGAGAGAGAAAATGCTTTAGTAAATTTATTCGCCGGTTATTACCTTCTTCAAATTACCATATGGTGACGTTCGCTGGAATCCGGTCGGGTCGTAGGCGCGCCAGGAGCCCATCATCACATTCTGCGCGTAGAACTGCGGCGGCAGCTGGGTATGGGTTGTGCCTGTCGGCCGGCCAATCAACGGTGGTCGTGGTGTTGGTTGCGAGCGAATGTCATTCCAATGGTCCAGTTGAAATGCAACACGGACACGAGAGCAGAGTATGAAGAGGGAGAGAGAGAGAGAGAAACAAAACAAAATGGAGAACGATAAGTGCATTGCGTGTTTTAGAAATTAAATTTCTAGTTTTGTGAGTTTTTTGGGTTTTTTATTTTGATGTATTATTCAGGTAAGTTGGGAACTGGTGATATTTTGCGACCCTGAAATACGTTTCGAAATTGAACATTGCTTCTACAACAATCGAAAGACTGAATCTTAGTATATACCGATATCGCCTAATATCTTATTCGAGCAACTCCAGAAATGATTAGCAAATCTTCAGAATTCACATCCTCCGATTCGGATGAAACTTTGCACACGTTTTCAGTACGACAAAACATGGCGTATGTTTTTGTGCATGCACTTTCTTCAAACCGTGGTAACTCGAAAACTGTAAATTGCACCAAAATGGTGTCCAAGAAGAATTCTTTTTAAAAAAACTGTAAAAAAAAACCTTTCTCAATCCACCTAGTGGAGTAATGATGACTTTCTCATATTACTTATATTTTTCTAAAACATAACTAGAAGATTCTGTCAAGTTTCTTTTTTTTTTTTGAAACTTGAATAAAATCAAAAACTTTCTTCGGTATAAACTACCATCACCTTTAAAATGTGTAAACAGATATGTAAAGTAAATAAATAATCAAATGTGGGAATCCTGCACGCAAAATTGAACAAAGCTAGTCTGTGTGCTAGGCGGATGCACTTTCTTCTTTTTCCGTACCAGCAGGTACCGATGCGTATCGATTTTGCATCATTTTGTATGACAGTTTGAAAGTGTTGATACTCATTGCCCTATAATTTTGGATCTGGTAGTCGGATCTGGATAAAATTGCACAGTATGTTTTAAAACAATGAGAGCTTCAATTTGAATCATGATTTGTGAAAATCGGATTAACCGTTGCTGAGAAATCGAAGTGAATTCCGTTTTTGAAGTTTTTCTTCACTATACCGGTGCGTTCGGAAGCGGAAACCGGGCACTAGTAGTCCCTAAGTAGAGTTATATATCCACCAACTAACAAGGTCTGTCAACTAGATGAATTTACCAGTAAATTTTATAAAAATGTGCACCTCTTTTCGTCATCGCTTGTGAAAAAATCCTCATGAAATTGAAAATGTTTACTAATCTCACTGTAATATCGTATTTAATATCATTGTAAATCGGATCTGGATGAACTTTTCGAACACTTTTTAAAGAATCTCAAGACCTTTCGTTTGCATCTTAGTTTGTAGAAATCGGTTGAGAAATTTGCGAGAAAATTGAATGCGCATTTTCTCATAGATTTGCACATATTGCCTTGTAATTCCGGAACCGGAAGTTGGATAAAGATAAAATTCAATAGCGATCTATGGGACTATAAGACCTTTCGTTTGAATCTGAATGAAAATTGGTTCAGCCATCTCTGAAAAAATCGGGTGACATTATTTGTCACATACATACATACATTTACTCAGTTCATCGAGCTGAGTCGAATGGTATATAACATTTGGCCCTCCGGCGGCGCCGATTCAAAAGTCGGTTTTCACAGTAATTGTATAGTCTTTCTATATGAGAAAGGCAAAAGGTTGATTATTTTTTCAAAATTTACTTTACCTCAAAACCCACATTTTGGAGTCAAGCCTATATATTTGAAAACATCATTTTTTATGAAAAAATAGTCATTTAAAAACCAGAGTATAATTCTACAAATTAAAATCAATAAATTTGCTCATTACGACCTTTCTTCTAGAAGTAGGAGATATTTAGACATGAAAGTCAAAGAACTCGTGTTTTGTTGATTGAACGTCGCTTAAAAAATAAAATCTATTTAATTCTACAAATTGCGTCATTCTATACATATCGTTTCTGTAATTGAAATTGAAAAGCAAAATGACTTCCTTTGGGCAATCTAGTTATAATGAAATTTGGTTTTGGACATTCAAAAGACAAACAGGGATAGTGCATTTAGAAAGGAAATAGTGAGTCCTCACATACATTCCATTAAACAGCAAAGTGTCGTTCATCTAATATTTAGTTGTGGGGGGAATTTCCTTTCTCATGTCTCTGAACAAAACAAATTGTTCATTTGTGGAAGTGCAAACCTTTTACTGTGTATTTTAACTCAACTCTGCACACAGCCAAAAAATGTGAATTTACATCTATTTTTATGCACATCTTCGGAGCAGGGAATTAAACATAAAGTTACTTTACAATTCTATATAACTCAAATGCAAAACTAAGCGTTTTTTTTTGTTTTGATTATAGAGGTTTTAACATGGAAGTCATTCGCCTCTTCGGGCCAGAAAAACTTTCTGGCCCTATGTACGGGGTTGGGAATCGAACCCAGGTGGGCTGCATGAAAGGCACCGACTAACCCATCATGCTATACCCGTCCCCGAAAGATACAGTTCTATTCATAGAAAAATCAATGCAATACAATAATTTCTCATCGATGATGGTTTTCAATCCCCCTTAAGATTCAACTGATGTCTATTCCATATTACTAATGATTCACATGTGTAAATTTCATTTTTTCTTTCTGTGTGGAGCTTTTAAACGCTCATTGTATTCTTTACGATCGCCCAATATTTTTCCAATTTTACTAGGATGGCGTTTGAAATTGTAATGAAATAGATTTTCTCACACGCTCATTGAACACAACTCATAATTTTAATTGCGAATATGCAAATTCACAAACGAAAACAAAGTGTCAAATTTGAGTTTCGGTTTGAGTAAAGCTTACTTCAGCCATAATCATCAGTTAAACAAAAAATACAAATAAAAATCATCATCGTTGTACAACTAAATGCGAATGCATTGAATTTTTTTGGAAAAGGCTGTATTTCTTATTTAAGTTTGTTTTCTTTGATTTTAGAGTATGCGTCAATTTTTCCAATTATTCTAGTCTAAAATCAACGCTTCATATAACTTTCAAAAATATGTAGCAACTCATGACATACTTCGATTTGGATGAAACTACCGTCTGATAAAAATTTACCCGGACTAAACCGCGCGCGTGAACACAATCAATAATTTTTTTCCTTGTGATTTTTCATCTTATAAGATGCACATAAATGAAGCGTCACATTTCCCACAAACTTATATTCAAGAACATGTACAATTATGTGATTTGAAAATTCCATGACTTGAAATCGAGTGCAATAAAAAACAATAAAAAACAATCGATAGCAACAGTGCGACTTGAACCGAGAAACATTAGATCACAAAGCACGCCGTTAATCGACTGAGCCACAAAGTGCATATCTGCTTAATGAATAATTCATAAATCCATACAGTGACACTTGGTAGCCGAGTGCAAATTACACTCGGAGCCAGTAAAATTCTGTACGAATGGAATATTGCGTCACTTGACAAGTTAAGTAGTTATTAATTGTATCGTTACCTACGTTACGTTTTACAGGTAAAAAATCATAATTTTTTTCTTTGAAATTTCTGTTAGGTTTGAGCGGGATATGTCAATTAATGTCTGTTTGGCAGTTGTTCGTTTACGACACGAAATATTTGCCTAGCTTTTTTATTATGAAAAAAAATTGAACAATGAGTTTGCTTGAAATTTTGTACCTCAAATAGAATTTCGGCTACGGAATCATTAGGGGAGTCTACTTTATCGAGAAGTATTTGAGTGGCATAAAGGGTTCAGTGAGGATCGTGAGATCGTAGCAAAATTGCCTCATTTTGCTCACCCGTCCAGCCCTGTTAACGACAATAACATCGAAAAAATGAAGAAAATTGTGCTTGAAAATCGTCGTGTTAGCATTAGAGAGATAGCAGAGGATCTTGACATCTCTTATGGATCGACTCAGCACATTTTGGTTAATGTTTTGAATATGGAACGCATCGATGCCAAGCTCGTACCGAAAGAAGTGATTTTTTTTGCAGGATTGTGACTGAATTTTTGGCCAAATACGAGACGAAAGTCATCGCTCAGCCACCGTTTTCGCCAGATTTTGCCCCCTGTGACTATTTCCTATTTCCAAAACTAAAAACTCCGGGGAACGCGCCATAACTCGATCGAATTGGATTTTACTAAAAAAAACCATTTTTTGATTCAATCCAGGTCAATTTTGATCAAAAGGTATGCACACGTTTTCAGTGTGGTAAACCATTTGTTTTGCATGGGCTTTCGTCAAATTGTTGCAACGCTAAAACTGAAAATTGTTCAA
This sequence comes from Malaya genurostris, assembly GCF_030247185.1. NCBI lineage: Eukaryota > Metazoa > Arthropoda > Insecta > Diptera > Culicidae > Malaya > Malaya genurostris. The sequence goes on from NC_080571.1 coordinate 69,652,889, forward strand.
AAATGGTGCATCAGAAAATAGTCTGAGATCTTGCAGAAGGAAAATTTAAAATTTTTTGATGTGGAACATATCTTTATTTTCTATATAGGGGTGAAAATCTGAAACTCAAGGAAAAATACACGTAGAAATGTGGTCAGGTTTTATTTCATCATTTGAATGGAAATATTTCTAAGTTTCGATTTGAATGTATCAAGTCACGTATTTTCAATTATAAATGATTGAAAATTTGGTTAGTAGCGAGCAGTGTTCTATTTTGTTTGCTAAAAATCTCCAGCATACCGGATTTCCCTGCCATAGACGACGGTTTTGAAAGAGTAAGCGATATATCAAAGGGAAAGCATTGCTCTGATTGGTCAATCGATGCAAAAGCGAAGCTGTTGGAAGCACGCGAATCTATAAATAGAAGTGAAATTATAGCTAACGTTTCAGTCCTAAGCGTAGCATGCTAGAGGTAGGTTGTTGCTAGACAGCAAAACAAAAAGTGCCATAAAACGATTTGATGCTTTAATTGATATGCTCTGATCTTGTGTCATGCAAGCTCGGATGAAATTCCATGTTATGTCGTTTCGCCTGATAAATTGACAACTACCCCAGGGTAAATTTTGAGTGCTTAAGAATAATTTCTAATTTATATAAGATGAACTCGATTGATAATGAGAAAAAGTTTATCGCTTCAACCGAAATCGCAGAATGGTAAAAAAATTGAACTCTATAAAAAAATTGCTTGCATACAAAACTTGAACACAAGCTTGATGAAGAGAAGCTTAAATGTCGAAATCGGAAGTATGTACAGAGACATAATTGCATACATTTGGGATATTGGCGTAATTTCGTCGGCTATAAAACAAATACAAATCAAGACAAACGATGTTCGGTATTGGTTCTTAATAAAGATCAATCTAAGCAGATTCTCGTGCAACTGCGGATTCAAAAGTGTAACGATTGGTTGAGCTGTTTGATTGTAGATCATTAGGAATTTTGGTTGCCTTGTTCCACATCAATATCCCGATCAACCCTATGGGGCTGATCCTTGTAGTTTTTTTAAACTCCCAGCTAACTATGAAAATCAAATCTCAGAAATTATACTCAAAAGAAAACTAAGACATCACGATCTCTAATGCTAAAAAGAGATGAATAAATCGGTATTTCTGGAAAGAATGATACAGATCATAAAATGCAGGAGCTTTGGTGCAAATTCTAAAGAATATAAAGAAAACAATATAGTTATGCGTATACGAAAAATATTTGGCGAGTAATCAACTACCAATTTTTAAACAACTTTTCTAGGATCTTAATCTGAAAGAGGTTAAAATCATGTCCAACTTCCTTAATATTTTAAAGACCAATGAATCAATACACCTGAATTCCCTCAGACAAGTCGGGCAAACAATACCTGCCTCGAACACGGAGTGTGAGAGAGGATTCAGTGTGATGAATCTTATTCAAACCAAGCAACATGGGTCGCTGAAGAACACACGAAATCTATCAAACTTATACCTTTCAATTAATGGTTCAGCGGAGGAAAAATTTAATGCAGGGAAGTTTACCGAGAGCTGGGTGCTCCTTCTTCAGTAAACAATACACAAAGCAAGGAAGTTACCAAAAGAGCGTCTGAGGAAGTGAGCCCAATATGGAACATTTTTTTAAAATTGTATTCGTCTGTAAATACATCTTCTTGTAATTACATATTTTCGTTGGCAATGCAAATTATTTTCATTTTCACACATTTTTGAAGGTTTCATGGAATTCTCTAACATTTGCATTAGTCTAGAAATCGTTTTTCATATTGACTGGTCGCTTGTAAATAATTGTTTTAATTTAGTTGTCTCATTTCGACATACTTCAATAGATTTCGCTAAACCTTTGGCACTTTCGAAAAAAAGCGGTGCTACTAATGAATCGTTCTGCGTGATTATGTATTCGTCTTAGAATATTTCAATTCGAAATGTACGAAATATTATGATTCTCACATATTTTTAAAAGTTGCATGAAACTATCTAACATTTTCTTTGCATGGTGAACATATTTTGTTGTAAGTAAAGTTTCTGCTATTTGCTGATCACTTTTTGCCTTTCTCATATAGAAAGGTTATGCAATCACTGTGAAAACCGACTTTTGAACCGAGGCCCGGAAGGCCGAGTGTCATATACCATTCGACTCAGTTCGTCGAGTACGCAAAATGTCTGTGTGTGTATGTGTGTGTGTGTGTGTGTATGTGTGTGTGTGTATGTGTGTATGTGTATGTGTGTGTGTGTATGTGCGTATGTGTGTATGTAACGTTTTTTTGCACTAACTTTCCTCGGAGATGGCTGAAGCGATTTTCACAAACTTAGATTCAAATGAAAGGTCTTGTGGTCCCATACAAAATTCCTGAATATTATTTGGATCCGACTTCCGGTTCCGGAATTATGGGGTAAAATGTGCAAAAAATTGTGAAAATAAGTGCACTAACTTTTCTCAGAGATGGCTGAACCGATTTTCACAAACCTAGATTCAAATGAAAGGTCTTGGGGTCCCATACAAAATTCCTGAATATTATTTCGATCCGACTTCCGGTTCGAGAGTTATGGGGTAAAATGTGCAAAAAAAAAGAAAATATGTGTTTTAACTTTTCTCATAGATGGCGCGACCGATTTTCACAAACTTAGGTTCAAATGAAAGGTCCTGTGGTCCCATGCGTTATTCCTGAATTTCATGCGGATCCGACTTCCGGATCCGGAAATATAGGGTAAAGTGTGTTAAAAATTGTACACCATCACTGAAAATCTTAATCATCACTGAAAACCTTAAAAAATTTTCTAAATCGACCTCAAATCTTCTCCAATTTGATGGTTTTTATCAGTAGACGGTCAAACAAACCGATTTCGGTTATTCTTTTAAGAATCGAAGAAATTTTTTTTTGTCTTTCTCATATAGAAAGGTTATGCAATCACTGTGAAAACCGACGTTTGAACCGAGGCCCGGAGGGCCGAGTGTCATATACCATTCGACTCAGTTCGTCGAGTACGCAAAATGTCTGTGTGTGTGTTTGTGTGTATGTGTATGTGCGTATGTGTGTATGTAACGTTTTTGCCCTAACTTTATGGGGTAAAATGTGCAAAAAAATGAAAATGAAACTTTTCTCATAGATGGCGCGACCGATTTTCACAAACTTAGATTTAAATGAAAGGTCCTGTGGTCCCATGCGTAATTCCTGAATTTCATCAGGATCCGACTTCCGGATCCGGAAATATAGGGTAAAGTGTGTTAAAAATTTTATACCATCACTGAAAAGAGCGAAAAACCGTAAAAAGTTTTCTAAATGGACCTCAAATCTTTTCCAATTGATAGTTTTTATCAGTAGACGGTCAAACAAATCTATTTCGATTATTCTTTTAAGAATCGAAGCAAAATAATTTTGAAGAATACCACAGTATTATATATGATATTTTGATTGATATGAGAAAGGCATCATTACACCACTAGGTGGATTAAAACAGGTTTTTTTGTTTTGCATCGAAGTGCAATGTCTATGCTGACGTGCCGAACGAAAACGGAGTTTCGACTTGTTCGGCAAATAGCAGACACTTTTCGTCTGCTTAGCGGTTCAAATTGAACTACCAAATTTTGCATTAAGGTTGGCTAAGAATACTTAGTTGTGATAAATTTAATTGCAAAAATTTAAGTGTTTTTAGTTTTTCGAAAATCGGTCTAGTTTTTGAATAATTGATCAAAAACGCGACGCGCGCATTCCTCTGCATTTCACCTTAGGCAGTTCAATTTTAAAAGCTATGCACTGATGAATCAAAGACAAAACGTACACATATTAATACTTCAAAAGTTTACCAAACTCCTTGCCACATTTTTGAAAAAACTGTGCTAACAACGAGTCCTTATGATTGAATATGGCTTCGTCTGGAAATATATCTCTTTGTAAGTACCTACACATTCATTTTATAGATTTCATAGAATTCCCTAACTTTTCATTCAATTTAGAAATCGATTCTCTAGTGCATATATCTCGTGGAACGTTATTATTTCGATTCAGTATTCCCATTTCATTTACATTTTTGCATACTTCAATAGATTTTACTAAACTTCTTGGTACATTAAAAAAAACTGTGCTACTAACGAATTGTTATGTTTTGTTATGTCCACGTCTGGCAATATATCTTGTTGTAAGCATCATATTTCGGTTTAAAATGCTCTAATTATTTTGATTCTCACATATGTTTACAGGCTCCCTAACATTTCAAATAATTTAGAAATCGTTTTGCAAGATTCTACTGTTAAAACTATTTTATTGTAAGTAATTGTTTCAATGTTGCATTCGCATTTCTTTTACATTTCTGCATACTTCCATAGATTTCATTCGACTTCCGTACATTTTTTTTAAGATGCTGTGTTAAGACCTCCATACACTTTCAGTTTTACGGACAGTCATACATGAAGAGAAATTCACTGACACGGTCTGTAAATTTTAAATGTCACTTCTTTTGCCAAACTCAGTAAAATTTATCTCAGTAAATTAATAAAAAAAATGCTAAATTGCAGTAAACATCACTATACATTCAGTAGAAATAAAGATCTATGAAAAATCTTCAAATATAACATTGTAGTACAAATTTATTACTGTGCAAATAATAGATAATACTGATTCCTTAAAGCTATTCATTAGCTTAAGGGGCGGATAGGGTCTAACACTTTTGAAAAATCGCCTATTTTTTTCTTTGCATTTTCTAAAAACATTTCAAGAAAATTCTGTAAAATTTTCAAGCCTATCGGAACAAAACTCAGGATGTTATGGGCTTTTATCTTTATTTATCTCATACTGCGAAGAAATGAGAAAGTATTAGATCCTATGGGCCCCCTCGATGAATAAATTGTTTCCTTCGATTTTATAGACAATGAGCTTTAAAAGCGTTATTCTTCAAAGCAGGCTTTGATTACAAAATCATAAAACCAATCGTTTTAACTTCTCATGAAACCATGAGCAATAAGTTTTTCTCCTATGAAAATTAATCATGGTCCGCGAATGCGTTACTTGAGGACCGTATTTTTTTCAAATTTCGCAACTCCAATTTTCTACCCGTATATTACTTTGAGCCCTCTGCTACAGATGATGTGATGGATTGCTTAATAGATGAATGGTAAGCAAAGCAGACATTGAAAAGCAAAAACTACTGAAAATGTTTGTATCCTGAGGCATAATTGGATTGTTTTACATATCGGTTGACAGAGAATTGACAACATAAAGATAATGAAGTAAAAATTGACACCATAAGAGACTAAGCACGGCTACGCTTTTGTTTAAATTCTGAAACACAAAATCAAAATTGGAGCAATAAACGCTAGTAAACACGTTATTCTAGGCATCGTCGTTTTTCAAATATTCTAAATGTTAATGATTCAGGTTAAAAGAAATACGTCGTACTTTTCACTGTTTCGCTATTCAAATGTATACCATTTGAGACATTAGTTAAAATCGCGTAATAAATACGTTCATCACACCATTCCGTTTAATTCCTATTTGAAATCTTCATATTTTAAAACATAACGCCTGAGCTTATGTTGCAAAGATTACCATCGTAATAGAAATACGCCTGAAGTTATACCCAACAACGTCAAGTACGTTACGCTTAAATTTCAGCAAAATCAGTTCAAATGCATCATGATCCGAGAACTTTTAATTAGAAACACAAAACAGCTCGTTGCGCGTCAAACGAATTATGAATGTTCTAATATTTATGTTTTGCTCTTCAGCAGGCAAGCATTGCATAACTCACTACGCTTCAAACTACCATCGAAGATCTAGCAAGCATTGAACGGAAATTTCCCAATTCCATACAAAATATTTTTCTACATTTTTTCCATTTTCTCGATTGATTTTCTAACATAAAAAAAGAATTGTATAAATCTGTGCTGCAATATTTGATATAATTATAAGTTTGAGCAGGCCCGTACCCAGGATTTGGTTTCGGGAGAGCCCAGAAGAAAAAAATAATGTTACTGAAGCTCGCTTAAGTAGATAATTTCCCGTGCGCCATTTACCGGCGTTTTTAACAGACACCTTAAACTTTTACACTGGAACTATCATTATTTAGTGTTTAATTAAAATTTGTGACTATGACCGAGAGAAGCTTATTGTATTACATTTCATAACCTTTACTATCACGCCATTTTAATCCCACATGTTCAAGATCTTCTGAATGTCCATTTCTAGAGCATCCAAAAATATCCACTTTTGACAATATTGACTTTTGATGGATTTTGAGAAGTGGTCCGAGATAGATCCCTTAGTTCGATTCGTGGAGAACGGAAAGCAACTTTTTAATTTGTAGGTCATATTAGCTGATGGCCATACAAACTTACTTTAGCTATACAGCGATTTCGGTCTTTAATCAATTTAGTACTCCAAAAGTATACTATGACAATCCCAGAAAATCATGATCTTTCCAACCCATCATTTATTTCTCTGGCGTATAATAATGGATCCAGCCAAACATGTACTCGAAGTGCACTTACGCTCGTCTTTTTAGTCCTAAATACGTATGTGCGAGATCCAGCGTCAGGATATCTTTTTAATTTGCAGAATCTTGCTCAACTATGGTAGGCTCGTGCACTTTATCTTTCCAGTCACCCTGAACAATTAAGTGTCTTATTTTTATTGTTATTATTTTTTTTGCCTTGTATTTAATTTACATTTTATTTAGTTTTGACACTGTTCGCTTCGTATCAAACATTTTTTGTTTGTTTCTGTTTCTAATTTCGGGAGGGGTTAGGGCAAATTGTAATAAAAGTTGAGGGTTTGGTCAGTAAAATGTAAAAAAATATCAACTCATTTCTGTCCCATATGCAAAGTACCCGCATGTCAGTCCCATTCAGTGCAAATTTCAATAATTTCATTTGTTGCAATATTGGAATAGCAAAGATGTATTACCGATATTTCATGTAATAATACCATGATTTAGCATTAGGTAGCACAATAAAAAATATACAAGTAGGGACAGTATAGCGGTAAGATTTTTCTGACCCGAAAAAGCGACTTAAAGGTTTAAACCTCTATAATCAAAAAAAAAAAATACAAAAAATATGTTTTCATGTAAAGTACAACTAGAGATTGAGTTCTACCTATTCTTGTACTGAAACATTTTTGAAAATACGTCCCCTATAAAAGTAAGAAGTATTCACGTCATAAGGTTTGCCTGTGAAAAATTTGTATATGCATATGGACATTTCGCGCTTTGCTGAATGAAAATTTCATAGTTCAGCGAATCCGGTCGGATCCGAATTAGTTACTAAATCGATCATTGGGGCTTACGCAGATTTGTTTGTGAAAATCGGTTTAGCCATTCGATAAATAAACACACGCACACACTACAAAAAGCTTCATACTAACCGAAACTGTCAGTTGGCCAACCGTTTTGGGTGGGGAAATTGGCAGCGTGGCCATACTGTGAATGACCCAGCGCTCGGTTGGATGGAACATAGACCGGTGCGTTAGCGGCGGCTGCGGCCGCTGCCGCTACGGAGGCTGTCTGGTGATAGGAACCCGTGTTACCCGTCGCTACCGCAGCTGCAGTCATGTCGGAATACGCGGCTGCTGCAGTCGAGTGAAACATGATCCGATGATGCTAACGACTACCGTCGGTGGGGCTGGGGGCCAAGAATTCCCAGCGATGGAATGTGCCGGAGCCGGTGTCGACGAGTTCTGAAAAATGGAGACAGGAATAGTTTGAATAATTAAACTTTTAGATCGTTCAAATCATGTAAGTATTATTATTTTATCGTCATAAAAACATTGTTCTGCAATTTTCATGCTTTGTCAGTCCCTATGAAATCATTTTTTTGTTATCCAAGAAAACCAACAGCAATCTTCGGATGCTTTGTGAAGCACTTTAATCTACATTTAGTTTCTGATCCAAACACAGCGTAAATATGGTGTTCTGTTATCGCACAAAAGCATATGCCTTTTGTCTTATTCATCGGAGAGAGAGAGGAACCATAAACAGTAAGGATACAATGGCGTTGCTATTATTTCTTATCTGCCGACTTGTGAGTAAAATTAGTCAACGAAGTCTGTGAAACGTGAAATGGTTTCAGTAGTTTTCCAGCATTTTTTTCACTCATTGATAGTCACCACCAGCATATCAGCATGAGCAATGTTGATTATGATGTCTAGCGCAGCTGAAAATAACTTATTCTACCGTGAATCAACTCGATTCTGGTGACGGGGCATCGTAATTTTGAGAAATTCGACGTTCCGTGACTGCGTGCCAAACCGTAGCAACAAGTGATAAGCGGGTACATGCTGATGAACTTATTGTTTTATTTTTTTGCTCCAGACTAATATTGTCTCCTGTTCCATATGGTTCAATTGATTCAACACCTGATATAAACGGAAGTTCAGTTTGTTAACACGCGGTTTTTTCGCTTCCATTTTCCATACATGTTTTTTTTATGTCTTCTATTAAACATGTCCCCTATCACCAGTGGATCACTCAGACGAAGCAATGTGTTGTTCCTGAACGAATTCTATTTAACATCTGCTTGGAAGACGAACCGAAAATATGCCATTTATAATGATACTTTTCACCGACGATGAAATATTCGAAAAATTTATTACGTTGCACCAAAACAAACCTCGCACACATCGCTGAAATCGAATACCTCCCGTGAATTCCCGTGCCCTGACTATTAGTTCTAACAGTGCCGAAGTCGTCGCCATAGCAACTCATTCTCTCGAAGAAAGAAGCCACTGTCAGCGGTGAGGGAGGTCCACTGTTCCGTCGATAGACTGCGTTTTTCAAACCAGTGAGATAATTATCATATCGATAAATCTTTGTCGTGTAAAACTGTTGTCGTCTTCGCGTTCCTTCAACGTCACCCGCCGAAACCCGTTGCTCCGTTGAAAACCCGACAGGAATGACAGCTGACACGTGTTTCACACCTTCGGTGGTGTTCGTGTTTTTCTTTCTACACATCACTGTGACGGCAAGTGAGTTTAGGAAAGTCAAGATTCCACGCTAAAATCAATGAAACAGATGTTGGAGACTATTCGAAACCGGTTAGCTTTCGGTTGTAGGTTTGCAAAGAAGTTTCGTACAAATGTGTAGGACTTTGATTGAGTATGTTTCATTACTCATCGTTTTCAGATGAGCTAACCCAGATCAGACGATAATGGTTGCCGAGGAAATTTGTCAATTACAAAATTAATTGCCATATCTGCATAGAAGTTCTTACTTGGAAAACGGTGGTGATCTCACCATACAGTCGTTTTCTGTAGAAAAACCTACACAGTTGAATTGGGTTACCGATATCAGCTATTCAAATAACAGCAGTACCTTGAGATGTTGCTGTCAACAAATATTAATGTGTTCTGATATATCGCTAGATTAAAAGTATTCGGTAGTTTGGCTGTTCAAAACTCAAGAATGCAAGAATTATCGAATGAAGTTGAGACCTAGCGAAAATCTGCCGATCCCCTCGTATATTTTTTAAACATTTGCTTGACAAGTGGCAATGCAAAAAACATTATGTAATTCAAGCACAATCCAAGAGAAAGGAATGATTATCCGACAATGGACTGAAATCGGTACGAGTGCTTCCAAGCGGCACGAGTGCCTCAAAGGAGGCTCAATGGGTCGGAAAGATCCACCTTGTTCACCTGATTTGGCTTCCTAGAACTATTATCTGTTCCCAACCCTCAAATCATCTCTGAGAAATTGAAGGGACTTAGGAACTATCTTCGATCACCTTGCAAAGTCCATCGCGTCTTTATGAAGTCTTGTAATCTAATTAAATGTACACAGAAAAAAAATGTCAATTTTACAGGTGACATAATTCTACAAACGATACAATTCATAACTACTTAACTTTTCCAATGACGCAATATTCCACTATTACTGAATTTTACATGTAATCCGATTGTCATTTGCACTCGGCTACCAAGTGTCACTGAACAGACTTATATGTATTTATTATTCATCAAGCATATATGCACCCTTATTCTGAATAACGACGTATCGTTTTTTTCGATCGTACTTCATTCGTATTCCTAATAACGCTAGCAAAATCAAAGGTAGCTAGGATTCGACCGAACCATATTCGATCGAAAAACCAATACACAGAAAGGAAAGATGAAACTTACACGACAGGTTTACATGTAGTACATGATAGTACTATGAAATAGACATAAGTTGAAACGAAAATCTGATTTAAAACCATGACTGATGATGATTAAAATTAATTTAGTTTTTCATTGAACAAGACTGTATGTATTTACAAACCGCATCGTTTTGTAATGTAAATTTCCATTCAATTGCCTGCTCCAAATATGTGCATGAAAATAAATGTAAATTCACAAAATATTTTTATCTGTGTACGTCGTTATTCAGAATAAGGGCGATGGGCTTCGGTGGTTCAGTCGTTTAACTGACGTGCTTTGTGATCTGATATTTCTTTTTTGTCTTGTCTCGTCTCGTTGTTGCGATTTTTGTTGTTTATTTTATTCGATTTCAAGCCTTGTAATTTTTAGCAATCGTTACAACTATATAATAATCTTACATGTACTTAAAAACAAATCTGTATGAAATACGACGCTCCATTTATGTGCATCTTATAGAATGTAAAATCACATGATTTATTCGAACTGTGTAATATTCACCCTTATTCTGAATAACGACGTATTTACCCTTATTCTGTATAAAGACGTATCGTTTTTTCGATCGTATTTCATTCGTATTCCTAATAACGTTAGCAAAATCAAAGGTAGCCTGGATTCGATCGAACCACATTCGATCGAAAAATCGCTACGTCGTTATTCAGAATAAGGGTGATAGTAACCTGATCTCGGGCACAGTCCCCAATTTTATTTAAATGCTCAATAAGGACACTTCCAAATGGAAAAGTACTGTCTGTTAAAAATTTGAGTAACATTCTCGATCACGAGCTCATAAACGTTTATAACAGTTTGAGATATCGAGCACTCAAATTCTGTATTTCTGGAACCAGAAGCTGGATGAAGCCATTCATTTGAATCCATCCTATCATCATGAAAATCATCGCAGGGAAATCTACGTGTGTTCTGTTTTGGAATTTTCGACCGCTACTTCCGGAACTGAAAACCGTAAAACCGTCAAAGTATATATAATAACTAGCTAATATAACCTTGAAATCGAAACAGTTTTGAACCGAGTAGAGAAAATTTCTCTTTTTTTGTTGCATCTTTATATTTTCAACACACATCACTTCCAGACCTAGAAGGATCTCGATTAAATTAAATATCGTATGGAATAATAATACCTTTCATTTGAATATAAGTTCGTGAAATAGGCCAAGCAATATATGTTCCATTTAAATAATTTTGTTCACTTTTTCATGTGTCTCTTGAACTGGTGAGGTCAACTAGCCCCTTCCGAAATAAAATCCTGGGTACGGGCCTGTTTACTAATTTTTACATATTTTTTGCGAAATAAAGTAGCAGTAAGTAATACATGAAAGCGATATAAGTACACATCTGTGTCCTAGTAAAAATGCTACTTCATATGCAAATTTTCAATATTTTCGTGTTTAGAATTTCGTATATTTCATAAATTGATATAAATAAATGACATTTGATTCGATAATGCTTCGCAAAGAATGAATCGAATAATCATCGCTGTATCGCTATTCGAACCAATTCAAGCAGCGAAGGAAATAATTCGTTATTCGAGACGAGTGTGAGTTATATAAAAAAGTCGCACTGAAGATGGATGTATGAATTTGTTACACGGAGATTGTGTGCAACATTGGAACATTGTTCTTATTTAAGTGTTTGGATTTGACACGAAATGAAATGCGAAATTTGAGCGAATCCATCTTCGTTGCAAACATGCTTCTAGTATCCATTTACGGAAATTGTTCGAACTCGTTTTATTTCGAAAATTCATTCAATCCCAGACTTCAAACAATTTGTAGTTTCAGCGGCAGCATGTGAAAATACCAGTATTATCAAACATGAGAAAGAGACTTCGCAAAACAATGTTCCAAAAAGAATGATTGAATAACGCAGAATAAGAGTGAAAAAAATGATCATACAGGGATGTGCAGAAATTGTAGCACAAAATTTATTATGAAGAACGCTGGATCAAAAGCTGTGAACAAACATCTGAATAGTGAGATTCATAAGAAAGTCATGAATTCACTCACAACAAATAATCTTCTAATAGTTTTTATGCCAGTGAATTGTATGTATATATTATATATTTATGATTGGCTTTCATTATACATATATATTGTTACATATTATTTTTGATTATGAAACAAAACTATCTTTTGCAACATTTTTTAATTTTCCTGTGCATTAATGTTAGTTTATATAAAGTTTATATGTTTTACAAACCAGGATTAAATTTGGTTAAGGGCTTTATTTAAATTTCTACAGGTTCATCAGACCAATTAAAAATTTCTTGGGCGGAGTTAGCCAGTGTTTACTATGGGGTCATTTATCATCACAACTATACAAGCGTTGATTGCGTTGATTGAACTACTTTCAAAACTATATTCGGACTTGAAGTTAAGTGTGGGCGAGCAAAAGCAGAAACGCTGGTAGAAAATATTTTAGCTCCAAAATCGATCGAATATTTTTTGCAAGATATAAAGTTTGCTACAAATACTGGCTGAGTATTCTCTTTCATCGCTACTAATGCTTCAAACAAAGGTAACAGAAAGTTAAATCTGATCGCAGAAAGATATTTCGATATCGAACGTGGGATAAAAGATAGATTGGTTGATTTCCATGAAGATAGCAGTGAATCGTCCCAAGAAATAAAATAATCAAAAACATCATGATCTGCACATTGATAACATGGCCAGTGTAATTCCGTTTACCAAAAACTGACCGCTTCAAATCCAAAAACAATATAAAGCAAATGTGACGCTCACATTATTCACAACGCTAGCAGATATTCAGGTAAAGTTCTATCATTTGATGTAGAAATTCAGTGCCAAGTCCGTTCAAATTTTAAAGCAATATTTTTATGATGAAGACATTTTGCGTCATGTTGTTACCAGATGATAATCCCTTTATCTTGCAATTGAGAGAATTGTGAAAAAAGCGGCCAGGTTTGTAGCAATACTTCACTAGTCAAGGAGAAGATGAAGTTGATATAGAGCTTTATACATGTTCAAGAAAACTTAAATGAAAATTTAACATTTCCAGAATGTTACTTATATTTCGTTCATCATTTCATGCATCAGAAACAGAAAACAGTAATGAGCACACACATCCATCATATAATGATCACATTGAAAAATGGACCAGAAACCAGAATTAAAGACTATTATTTTGGATCGAAAATAAATAAAAGTTTACCACACTTGAAACAACACCAACAATTGAAATTCAAAAAAGGGGCTGCTGCAGTTTATCGAAGAGCAGTGACTATATTTATAAAAGTTGCATGATTCAAAAAAATCTCCATTTCAAAAATATTTTTTGGTAATATATCTGTAAAATGAAGAAATAGATCGAAAACAATTCATTCAAGCGGCAGATGCAGTAAATTTATTTATTTACGAGGTAGCACTTAACGATGCATTTCTTTCATTGTCCATGATTATTTTTAAAAGAAGGAATCTAGAGTAACCGATTGATGTCACATGAGTAAAAATTTTCGAAAACTTCAATCAATTTGTCCAATTTTCATTATTAGTTTCTAAAATTTTATCAACCCCTATTAGTAATGCCTATGTAAAGAGAGTATTTTCAGAGATGAAGAATGTGCGGACAGACTCGAGAAATCGAATGAGGGTGCGACCGATAAAAGCAGAACTCTTAGTTAAATATAACTTCGGTATAAATTGTGAAGAATTTGAGCATTTTGAGTATCACTTCTTCGAAGACTTATGAGTAATGAAAAGTACACTTGGAAAATGGATAAAAATGAGAAGAAACATGAAATGAAAATAAAACATAATGTATTTATATGAAATTAGTGTAACGACTTGAAGTAAAATTAATCAATTTGAAGTAAAACTATTCGTCAACAGTTTCATTCCATTCAGTAAAAACCATTCAAGCGAAGAGGTTGTGTTTCGATTGTACTGGCTCGTGAGTTAACGGCTGCTACCGAGACAATTCTAAGCTTCAGGTAGTTAAACTGCCCATAGCAAACGCAATATTCGGGGCGTTTCCCGACTGGAAAGCTAGCAACGAAGGCCATCCCGTTCATACGCACAGAGGTGTAGAGACACAGAGGTGCGAGAGCATAGAAGTGACGAGTCACAGAGGTGCCATCGCATAAAGGTGCGAAGACGAAGGGGTGCAAAGGCACAGAGGTGCTAAAGCAACCCAGTGCTGATCTACCAGGTACCAGAATTTGTACGCTGCGTAGGATCAAAAGAGACGGCATATATCGCGAGGTGCTACACTGCAAGCATCGCATTTGATCGCCACCAAGAGCAAAAGCACTGTACCTGGGGTCAGGTACAGCAAGTGCAGTGGTGTTCACAACGACGGCAGAGCAACTGAGATAGCAGTAAACGACAGAAGACTGCCAATTGGAAACAGCAAAAGACTGCCAATTGGAAATCGTTGGAAGAGCTTCACGTCGTTCTTCACGATAAAGGAACAGAGACATCAGCTACAAGGTAGATTTAATTTAATTTATTTTTTATTTCTTATATCTGAAATTTTACTAAACATAAGTTTTTATTTTGGTATTATTAATTTACAAAAAAAATTTAATGTAATGGATGATCTCATGGAAGATCATCCGAATCCGATTCCGGATACTAGTAAAAGTTTAAATACTCCGAGGGCTAAACATTATCCACAGGGTACCACTGGGCCATGGATAGTCTATCTTCGAAAAAAAGAAAAGATTTTAAACTTGATGCAAATTACAAAGGATTTGACATCACATTTCTCTGAAGTTAAAGAAATCTGTAAGGTTAATAGAGATAAAATTCGAGTTGTAGTTAACGACTTGAAACAGGCAAACGATATTGTAACCTGTAAATTATTTGCTATTGAATATCGAGTTTACATTCCATCGAAGGAGGTAGAAATTGACGGTGTTGTGACTGAAGCAAGTCTGACAGCAGATGATTTACTTAAAAATGGAGTTGGCCGTTTTAAAAACTCCATGCTTGAGGGAGTTAAGATACTCGAGTGCAAACAATTGTACTCAGCATCTATTGTCGATGGAAAAAAGTCGTATCGTCCCTCAGATTCGTTTCGCGTAACATTTGCCGGATCTGCATTGCCTAGCCATGTCTATATCGATAAAATTCGTCTTCCTGTTCGGCTTTTCGTACCGCATGTTATGAATTGCACGAACTGTAAAAAATTCGGACATACAGCTACTTACTGTAGTAATAAGTCCAAATGTATCAAATGTCAAGGGCCTCATAAGGATAATCTTTGCGATAAAGATGTTGAAAAATGTGTTTATTGTGGGGAAAGCCCTCATGATGATCTTTCAGTGTGCGCTGCATTTAAGCTGCGTAAAGACAAAATGAAGCTTTCTTTAAAAGCACGGTCTAAGCGCACATATGCAGAAATGCTCAAAACGGTCATACATGTCTCCCCTTTGGAAACCGAAAACGGTTTTTCAAATCTTGCGGAGCCAGAGGAATCTGACTCTGACGGAAATAGTGAAGATACCTCGTTTGTCACTCCTCAAGGGTCTGTTAAGAGGAGATTAACAAACCACAAAATACCAAAAAAGACACCTAAAATTATACCTTCAAAAAAAGATCCCCGTGTTAAAGCTAAAAAGCCAAATTTAAAACCAAAAACTGTGCCTCCTGGTTTGTCAAATTCACAAACCAATCCAGGAACTAGCTCAAGAAAAGACAATAATCCAGTGGGCTCCATTTCACATTCACCAACAGGATTACTGAAATTTTCGGAAATTGTAGAATGGATTTTCGCTGCATTCAATATTTCTGAACCTCTAAAGACCATCATAACAGCATTCCTTCCAATAGCTAGAACTTTTTTGAAACAGTTATCAGCTCAATGGCCAGCTCTTTCAGGTTTTGTATCATTTGATGGATAATTTATCATCCGCCGCAAATGATTCAATCACTGTCCTGCAGTGGAATTGTCGAAGCATCATGCCAAAACTTGATTCATTTAAAGTTTTGTTGCATAGTCAAAAATGTGATGTATTTGCTTTGTGCGAAACATGGCTTACATCAAACATAGCCTTAAATTTTAATGACTTTAACATTATACGTCTCGACAGAGACTCCCCGTATGGTGGAGTGCTTTTAGGAATTAAGAAATGTTATTCCTTTTATAGATTAAACATTCCTTCGACTTCTAGTATAGAAGTTGTTGCTTGTCAAATAAACATTAAAGGAAAGGACATTTGCATTGCTTCGGTATATATTCCTCCAAGAGCTCAAGTTGGACAACGACAGCTTAATGAAATTATCGAAGCCCTTCCTGCTCCACGTTTGATTTTAGGAGATTTCAATTCGCACGGAATGATGTGGGGTTCCGTTTACAATGATAGCAGATCATCTCTAATATATAATATTTGCGACAATTTTAGCATGACGGTACTAAATATGGGTAGCATGACACGGATCCCAAGACCTCCTGCACGTCCAAGTGCATTAGATTTATCTCTTTGTTCGACTTCAATTCGACTAGATTGCACCTGGAAAGTATTTCCTGATTTACATGGTAGCGATCATTTACCAATCATCATCTCAATTAGGAGTAACAAAGGCATTGCTAATTCAGTTAATATTCCATATGATTTGACAAAAAATATTGACTGGATTAAATACCAAAGTAATATTTCAAGTGTCTTAACTTCAATGGAAGAGCTTCCCCCACTTGAAGAATATGACTTCCTCGTTTGTTCGATTCTGGAGGCCGCAGAACAAGCCCAAACCAAACGATTTCTTGGTCCATCGTCTAACAGAAGACCTCCAAATCCTTGGTGGGACAAAGAGTGCTCAGATGCTAAACACGCGAAACAAAATGCTTTCAAGACGTTTTTAAAACGAGGAGGAGGAACTCCTCAGAATTTTGAAAAATTCTTGGTTTTAGAAACCAAGTACAAGAACATACTTCGGGTTAAGAAATGCAGCTATTGGAGACATTTTGTGGAAGGTTTGTCAAGAGAAACCTCAATGAGCACTCTTTGGAATACGGCCAGACGAATGAGGAATCGTAACGTAGGAAATGAGAGTGAGGAGTACTCGAATCGATGGATATTTGATTTTGCGAGGAAAGTTTGTCCAGATTCCGTTCCTACGCATAGCATTGTTAGGGAGTCTTCTTCAAATGATGATTCCATTGATAGCCCCTTTTCAATGATGGAATTTTCCATAGCACTCATGTCTTGTAACAATAACGCTCCTGGATTGGACAGAATTAAATTCAACTTGGTGAAGAATCTGCCCGACCTCGCAAAAAGACGTTTGTTGGAATTGTTCAACAAGTTTCTTGAGCAAAATATTGTTCCACCTGACTGGAGACAAGTGAAAGTTATCGCCATTCAAAAGCCGGGGAAACCAGCTTCCAATCACAACTCATATAGACCCATTGCGATGTTGTCCTGCATCAGAAAATTGTTCGAAAAAATTATTCTACGACGTCTCGACACTTGGGTCGAGACGAACGGTTTGTTGTCAGATACTCAGTTTGGCTTCCGTAGAAATAAAGGGACGAATGATTGCCTTGCATTACTTTCGTCTGACATCCAAATTGCCTTCGCTCAAAAGCAACAAATGGCATCTGTATTTTTAGACATTAAAGGAGCATTTGATTCAGTTTCCATTGATGTTCTTTCAGACAAGCTCCACCAACATGTACTCCCAGCGGTTATAAATAATTATTTGCACAACCTTTTGTCAGAGAAACGCATGCATTTTTCACATGGCGATTTGGCAACAATCAGAATTAGCTACATGGGTCTCCCGCAAGGCTCATGCCTCAGTCCGCTCCTCTATAATTTTTACGTGAATGACATTGACAGCTGTCTAGTAACCCCATGTACACTAAGACAATTGGCAGATGATGGCGTGGTTTCAGTTACTGGATCCAAAGCTATTGATCTGCAAAAACCATTGCAAGATACCTTAGATAAATTGTCCGTTTGGGCTGTTCATCTTGGTATCGAATTCTCTGCGGAGAAAACAGAGCTGGTCGTCTTTTCAAAAAAGCATGATCCCGCGCAACTTCAGCTTCATATGATGGGAAGAATAATCGAACAGGTTTTGACTTTCAAATACCTCGGGGTGTGGTTTGATTCCAAATGCACGTGGGGAGGACACATTAGGTATCTGATAACGAAATGCCAACAAAGAGTAAATTTTCTTCGAACAATAACAGGGTCTTGGTGGGGTGCTCATCCGCAAGATCTAATAAAATTGTATCAGACAACGATACTTTCAGTGATGGAATATGGATGCGTTTGTTTTCGTTCCGCTGCAAATTCTCATATTATCAAACTTGAGCGAATTCAGTACCGTTGTTTGCGAATTGCTTTAGGCTGCATGCATTCGACACATACAATGAGTCTTGAAGTTCTGGCGGGAGTTCTTCCATTAAAAGATCGATTTTGGGAGCTTTCATCACGCCTGCTAATAAGATGTGATGTGCTGAATCCCATGGTAATTAATAATTTCGAACGACTAGTCGAGCTTCGATCTCAAACAAAATTCATGACAGTATATTTTAACCATATGTCACAGGAAATCAACCCTTCAAGATATATTCCTATCCGTGTCAGCCTCCTAAATGTACCTGACTCAACTTTATTTTTCGACACATCCATGCAGCGCGAAGTGCGTGGAATCCCGGACCACCTACGCTCTATGGAAATCCCAAAAATATTTTCAAGTAAGTTCAGGCATATTAACTCTGAGAAAATGTTTTACACGGACGGATCGCGAATGGAAGAAGCGACAGGGTTTGGTATGTTCAACAATAATGTTTCGGCCTCATTCAAGCTTCAAGAACCTGCATCTGTTTATATAGCAGAGTTAGCAGCAGTTCATTATAGCTTGAATGTAATCGTCACATTATCTCCAAACCATTATTTCCTCTTCACAGATAGTCTGAGTGCAATTGAAGCCATTCGCTCAAACGCTGCTGGCAAAAATGAACCGTTTTTCTTGGGTAAAATAAAACAGTGTCTGAACGACATATTGAATAATAATTATCTAATCACAATAGTTTGGGTTCCGGCTCATTGCTCCATTCCAGGCAATGAAAGAGCCGATATTTTAGCCAAACGTGGTGCTATTGAGGGTGAAATTTATGAGAGACCGATTGCTTTCAACGAATTCTATAGCGCGTCTCGCCAAAGAACACTTGCCAGCTGGCAAGCTTCTTGGGATAAAGATGATCTGGGTCGGTGGATGCACTCAATTATTCCTAAAATATCGACAAAGGCATGGTTCAGGGGACTGGATGTGAGTAGAGATTTCATTCGTGTGATGTCCAGACTCATGTCCAATCACTACACGTTAGATGCACATCTCCTTCGAATTGGACTTTCCGAGACTAATCATTGTGCTTGCGGCGAAGGTTACCGCGATATTGACCATGTTGTTTGGACATGCGTGGAGTTTCGTGATGTCAGATCTCAACTAATAAATTCCTTGCGTACCCAAGGTAGACTATCCAATGTCCCAGTTCGCGACATTCTTGCTTGTCGTGACCTTCCATACATGAAACTTCTTTATCATTTCATTAAATCCATTGGAGTTCCAATTTAAATTTTATTTTATGTTAGACTGTTTTCTCTTCCATGAGTTCAACCAATAGCCAACTATAGGATATTGAATATAAGTGGTGAACTGATACAAACAATCCTGAAATAGTTATAAGATCATGTACAAAATAAATGTATTTTATTTAATGTAATTTAAAATAGCAACTCGCTTGATAAAAACAGTGTTTAGATTAACTAATGAGTACCAACATACTAATATGATATTCGAAATGTATTAGGTTTAAACTACTATGTATTGTGGATGCCACGGCGAAGAAAAACTTATGTATATTGCCTATGAAATAAACGTATTTATGAAAAAAAAAAAAACAGTTTCATTGGTGCTCAGTTTCAGTTTTCCTCAACTCAGTCAACAACAATTTCTCCGTCATTTACAAAGCTTTGTAAGCTACATTGTAGAATGCGGCACTTATTAGCTGAAATCGTCTGACGGTAGTTTTTAAAAATATTTTGCGTTTTGATCGTAGTCCCTTGCAAAATATCTACCTTTGGAAACTATAGTTTCGTTCGCTCAAGGGAGATGGCAGAGTTGAGTTAGTTTCGATTTAAATTGAGAAGTCAGTCTTATAACGGAGATACTTATATTACGACTGCAACAATATCCAAATTCTTCGAAATGCACATTATCTCTATTTCAATGTGAATTTTGCTAATTAAATTCTTCTTGGTAGGATATCAAATGAAAGTTAAAAAAAATAATGGTTGTTTTCGGCAGTACTAAAGAAGTGGTCCTCATTTTTTCATTATTTTCGGCAATAGTCAACTTTTGTCATTAAAAAGTATTATATTTTATTTATATAATATTGCGACACAGTATTGTCAACAAATTTAATTACCTTTTGAAAAACAATTATATGTCATTAGAATTTTCATTTGACAATAAATAAATTCTCTCTTAAATTAGTTTTAGCAAGAATTTTTCGTGAGAAATAGACGGATTCATGAATGCGGTAATAGCTTTTGCTATTGAGTTCAATTTAGAAAATCAAAGTTCTTATTGGTCTATCGAAAAGAGCTCCTGCAGATTAGACACAGAGTACTTTCCTGGAGCTGAAGAATTAAAAGGAATGTTTTTTATACCCGGGAAAGTAAATATCTGCAGATATTTGATTTTATTTATGAAAGCGAAAAGGTTTTGAAACATACAATTTTAATGTTCACATTTTCAATACTCCTAGAATTGGTTGAATTATAAATTAATAGGGTAATAAGTTGTCTTATTATCAGTCAAGCTTAAGACGGGGTTGTGTTTAATTGATTGCTTTAAACATGACTGGCGAAGGATTTCTTTAGGACAATAAATCAACTCACTGTTTGGTATCAATAATATTACTATACGAGTTCTCATAGCAGTACCCGTGATTAAATACTCAGAAAGATCTAAAATTCATGCTGAGCGAAGTGGAGTAAAACGCTAGCAAAATTATTATTAGCAACAGTGAATTGAATTACTGTCATCCCTTTCGGTTTCACTCCCATTTACACTCACATTATGATTTGCCGAAGCAGCAATTTGAATCGAATTCAGTTGTAGTCATATTTTGCAAATATTGCTGTGCTGAACGAGTGATTTCTGACAGTATTTCATTGATGTTTGCGATATTGAATCCCATAAAGTCACTATTAGAACTATATTCAGGAGAAAAATCCACATCGCACAGTTTTATTGCATCGAACGCTTTACATATTTGGAAAAAGTAAAACAACCCTACGAAAGAGTAATTCCTCAGATACTCAAGCTTGGGTCTCTCCGTCTCAACTAATTTTTGCACAAAATTCTGACGATTTATTAATTTTAGTTTGACGTAAAGCCGCCATGACTAAGTTCTGTTTTTGCAATGACTGGGCGGAAATATATATTGGAGAAGCCAAGTGAAAGAAAAACTAACAGAAAAGATGAATTTTTTGGAAAAAGATACGCTTAGAGACAGGACTCGAACCTGCGTTCTTATGCATTCCGTGCATACGCGCTACCATTTCACCACTCTGATCTTGCTTTAGCCACACTAAAACTCACAGACATAGTAGCAACGTACATCGAACATGGTCTACATCCTGGCCGTCACCCGACCGATACCTTATATCCAAACATCTTCTCTGTCCATCAAACACTAGTCCTCTCGCTTTATACCTATTTTTCCGATCAAGCATTGAGTAGGAGAGTGTATTTATAATCGCTTGTCACCTTCTTTAATGGTGCAAAAACTGAACTTAGTCATGGCGGCTTTACGTCAAACTAAAATTAATAAATCGTTAAAAACAATTGCGGTTTGATTTTCCGTAACAATCTGCTTCTGGTAGGAAAGGGCAGACAATCAATACAACCTTCATAGGGGTCTGTCGCTGACGATGTCCAGCCAGCGACTGGCACCATTAAAGAAGGTGACAAGCGATTATAAATACACTCTCCTACTCAATGCTTGATCGGAAAAATAGGTATAAAGCGAGAGGACTAGTGTTTGATGGACAGAGAAGATGTTTGGATATAAGGTATCGGTCGGGTGACGGCCAGGATGTAGACCATGTTCGATGTACGTTGCTACTATGTCTGTGAGTTTTAGTATGGCTAAAGCAAGAGCAGAGTGGCGAAATGGTAGCGCGTATGCACGGAATGCATAAGAACGCAGGTTCGAGTCCTGTCTCTGAGCGTATCTTTTTCTAAAAAATTCATCTTTTCTGTTAGTTTTTCTTTCACTTGGCTTCTCCAATATATATTTCCGCTCAGACATTGCAAAAACAAAATTCTGGAAAAGCTGCCACATTTGTGAGTTTTTGCATGCAAAAACCAGCGATTGCAAAACAACTCAAATACTAGTTGTTTTTCTGAATTTGATTGGTTGAAATTTGATACAGCTGATAGATTGTTGTTTTAACTAAACCGACATTTTATCGTGGATTTATCATGCTGGCAGTTTAGCAATGACACCCAGCAAAGACACGCACCACAAACGAGTGATAAAACTTTACAGTTCAGCAATGACATACACACTAAGCGGGAAATAAAACGTTTCAATAAGGTTTCACTCGTGCAATGACACAATCCCAGCAAAGCTACCTGTATGCATGAAAGCAAACTATGTCTCAGTTGTTTTAACCAATTATTCAGTTATTTGAACTTAAAACGCCTTTTGCAATAAATATTGTTTTAATACTAGTCTCTCCGGGAGGTAGCTAACCGTTCACCGCTTGAACAACGAAATGTTGTCTAAATAGTTGCTTCTAGCTTTATTCTTAAACTCACAGATAGTATAGAAATGCAGCACTTTTTTTTTTTTTTTTTAAATAACTATTTATTGGAATATGAGTTAAAATTAAATTATTAAGATTTAAATTGGGTGTTCAGCCACAAGTGGTGACTTTTCAGCCCTGTTATATATATATATATATATATATATATATATATATATATATATATATATATATATATATATATATATATATATATATATATATATATATATATATATATATATATATATATATATATATATATATATATATATATATATATATATGATTTGGTTATTACCATGAAGACATCATTTGCTTCCGCAATTCTGAGATTTTTGTGTAGGGAAAATTCTAAACCTACTTGTATTGTGTAATGGGGAAAAGGAACTTATATACTAACTTACTAACTAATACAGAGAGCGAATCGATTCAATTGAAGATTGCATCGATTTTTGTCGGAATTTGCTTATAATATTATGTGACATTACATCTAATGGTTCTATATTTGTGAGTCTGTGTAACTCATTTGTACTAAACCAGGGAGGACGCTTCAGAATCATTTTCAGAATTTTATTCTGAATCCTTTGAAGCGTTTTCTTCCTGGTGGAACAACAGCTTGACCAAATTGGTACCGCATAAAGCATGACTGGTCTGAAAATTTGTTTATAAATTAACAATTTGTTTTTTAGACAGAGCTTAGAATTTCTGTTTATAAGAGGATATAAACATTTAATATATTTATTACACTTTGCCTGGATTCCTTCAATGTGATCCTTGAAAGTGAGTTTTTTGTCATACGTTAAACCTAAGTATTTAGCTTGATCAGACCATGTCAATTCCAAGTCATTCAATTTGAGAATGTGATTATTGTTTGGTTTAAGAAAAGAAGCTCTTGGCTTGTGAGGAAAGATAATTAATTGCGTTTTTGCTGCATTTGGTTTAATTTTCCATTTTGACAGATAATCACTGAAAATATTTAAACTTCTTTGTAGGCGACTGCAGATCACTCTTAGATTTCTACCTGTGGCTAACAGACTTGTGTCGTCACAGAATAGCGATTTCTGACAACCAACGGGTAGATTTGGAAGATCAGAAGTGAAAATATTATACAAGATTGGAGCTACACTCGAACCCTGCGGAACACCGGCTCGTACGGGTAGCAATTCAGATTTACAATTCTGATAGCTAACCTGAAGAGTACGATCAGTTAAATAATTTTGAATCATTTTGATCAAATAAATAGGAAACTGGAAATCAGACATTTTTGCTATTAAACCTTTGTGCCAAACACTGTCGAATGCTTTTTCTATGTCTATAAGAGCAACTCCAGTGGATAACCCAGAAGATTTATTTGATTTTATCATGTTCGTTACTCTGACAAGTTGATGAGTAGTTGAATGTTCATGACGAAATCCAAACTGCTCTGGTAAAAAAATTGAATTCTCATTTATATGAGTCATCATTCTCAACAAGATAATTTTTTCAAAAAGTTTACTGATAGAAGAAAGTAAGCTAATTGGGCGATAACTTGATGTTTCTGCTGGGTTTTTATCAGGTTTTAGGATAGGAATTACTTTAGCGTTTTTCCATCTTTTTGGGAAGTAAGCTAATGAAAAACACTTGTTGAAAATTTTAACCAGGAGTCTCAAGGCAACATCGGGAAGATTTTTAATAAGAATATTAAAAATTCCATCATTACCAGGAGCCTTCATGTTTTTGAGTTTCCTAATAATTGATTTAATTTCATCAAAATTCGTCTCAATAATGTCATCTTGTGATAACACTTGGGTTGAAATATGATCATACTTCAGTGAGACTTCATTTTCAATAGGACTCACAACGTTTAAATTAAAATTGTGGACACTCTCGAACTGCTGAGCTAGCTTTTGAGCTTTTTCACCATTTGTAAGAAGTATTTGATTTCCTTCCTTGAGAGCAGGAATTGGTTTCTGAGGTTTCTTAAGAACCTTAGAAAGTTTCCAGAAAGGTTTAGAATATGGTTTAATTTGTTCAACTTCTTTAGCGAAATTTTCATTTCGCAAAAGAGTAAATCTATGTTTAATTTCTTTTTGTAAATCCTTAACTATGTTTTTCATAGCAGGATCACGAGAACGTTGATATTGTCGTCGACGAACATTCTTCAACCGAATGAGCAGTTGAAGATTGTCATCGATGATAGGAGAATTCAATTTAGTTTGAGCTTTGGGAACTGAAAGATTTCTAGCTTCGATAATATAATGATTCAAATTATCAATTGCTGTGTCGATGTCCGCAGAATTTTCTAAAATAGTTTCATGATCCACATGATTTTCAATGTGAGATCTGTAATCCAACCAATTAGCTCTATGATAGTTGAAAATAGAACTAATTGGATTAATTATAGCTTCGTTGGAAAGTCTGAATGTTACAGGAAGATGATCTGAGTCAAAATCAGCATGAGTAATCGGTTCACTACAAATGTGACTTTGATCTGTTAGAACCAGATCAATTGTAGACGGGTTTTTCACGGAAGAGAAACAAGTAGGATTACTGGGATGAAGAACTGTGAAGTAACCAGCTGAGAGTTGATTATGAAGTATTTTACCATTACTGTTATTTTGCCTACAATTCCACTGGACATGCTTAGCATTTAAGTCCCCTATTACGAAAAATTTCGATCGATATCTTGTAAGTTTTTGCAAATCGCCTTTAAAGAAATTTAATTGTTCGCCGGTGCATTGGAATGGCAAATATGCTCCAGCGATGAAATAAATTCCATGAATGGTTTCAACTTCGATTCCCAAGCTTTCAATAACTTTAGTATTGAAAGAAGGTAAAATTCGATGTTTAATTTGCCGTTGGACAAAAATGGCAACTCCACCACCAATTCCAGTAAACCTGTCAAATCGATGAACCACATAATGTGGATTACTTTTCAATTTTACATTTGGTTTAAGAAAAGTTTCTGTCACAATGGCAATATGAATTTTGTGAACTTTGAGAAAATTATAAAATTCATCTTCACTCGATTTCAAAGATCGAGCATTCCAATTTAAAATATTCAAATAATTATTTAACATCACTGTTAAATTTTAAATTCATTATAATATTATTTGCAAATTTCCATCCGATTTGAAATGCTTCAAAAAGTGATGAAGTCGAATTCATTTGGATGATCATTTGAAAAAGTTGATCTTGTAGGTAGATCATTTTATTTTCAGTTATATCGCCTAAATCGACTTCATTTAAAGAAGCGAATGGCATTGAAGGAATATTTGTAGGTAGACTGTCATTAGAAGATGATTTGGCCGGTCTACCTATTAATAAATTGTTTTCGTTAGAAGAAGAACTGCAAGGCGGTCCTGTGTTTTGATTATTTACATTAGAAGAAATAGGAGATAGATTTCTACCTAATATACCAGCATAACTGACATTAGAAGAAGATGATGACGAGGTCGATCTACCTGTCAATAAATTGTTTTCGTTAGAAGACGAATTGGCAGGTGCCTTAGAAGAATTTTCAGGTATGTTCTGTAAATTTAAGGTCGTTGATTTGACTTGTTGTCTAAGCGAACGAGCGTTTAAAATTTTTTCCCTGACAGGACATTTCAAATAATTGGATTTATGATTTCCATTGCAATTTGAACATGAAAATTTATCAGTGGTTTCATTCATTGGACAAACGTCTTTCGAATGCGATTTACCACAATTCAAACACCGTATATCCATATGACAGTTTTTGGTTCCATGGCCGAAGCCTTGGTAACGACGACATTGCGTTAAGTTTGCAATACGATTATGCCGTTTATAATGTTCCCAATGAATTTTAATGTGGGAAATGAAACGTACTTTTTCTAAAGTTTTCAAATTGTTTACATCACTTCGATTGAAGTGTATTAGGTAAAGTTCATGGGAAATTCCAGAGCGTGGTTTAGAAGTACCATTCGCTCTTTTTTTCATAAGTATTACTTGGGAAGGGGCAAAACCAAGCAATTCTTTTATTTCATTTTCAATTTCATCAATACTTTGATCATTTGATAATCCTTTCAAGACAGCCTTGAAGGGTCTGTCTGATTTTATATCATATGAATAAAATTTATGAAGTTTTTCGGACAAATATCGAATAAGACGTTCGTAATCTTCCAATCCATCCACCAAGACTCGACATTCTCCTCTTCGTCCGATTTGAAATGAGACTTTTACTTCCGGGAGAAAAGTAGAAAGCTCAGTACGGAATGCTTTGAAGTCGGAAATCATCACCGTCACTGGTGGCATAGATTGATGTTTCATCCCAGAACGACAAGCGTCCATTTTGGGAATTTTTGAAGAATTTTCTTCTATGTCGCTACAATCGGATTCAGGAAGAATCTCGTAAATATTGTTAGACGGCATAGGATCAACGGAAGGGAAATCCGTCCGTTGTCTTTTATTTTTACATTCAGATTCTATAAGATCGTGAATGTTATTAGAAAAATGTTGAATAACGGATTGTGATTTATTCCGTATTGAATTATTTTTAGCCTTAGGCTTGTTGCCTTTCCGGTTGGACGCAGGCATTTTTGAAATTAATGAAATTTTAAATTAAATTAACTAGGCTAAATTAGTCTTCGATTAGACTCCTAGCTAGCCTTAAAAAAGGCTGATTAATTTCTTAGTCACTCTAATATCACTCTTTGTATCACTTAGTCACTTAGTTAGTGATTCAGGTAGCCTTGAAAAAGACTGAAGCCTTGAATCAATGAAACTCTAGGTAGCCAGAAAAAAATTCCAGGAGCCAAGAGCTATACGCGTGCGGTGCGAACGACTGTTCAACACCGACTGTAATGCAGCACTTGATTATAATTCCTGAGAGGGAATTCACCAGCAAAATGTTCATAGGACATTAAGAAATTTTTCCTCCACTTGCAGGATGGCTCACTGGAACTTTTTTGATTCCGTTTTCCAGAATGTGCATGAGAAACCTAATGCTACAGATGCACTTTCAATAAAATACAAATACTATCACATTACTTTAGCTGCAATTTTTAAGCGTTAAGCGTTTTTAATTACATTGACATGAATTGTCTAAAGCTACATTACTCGCAAATGAATTTAAAACATTTACACTGTACGAATATCTATTCAGTACTTGGAAAACTTGTTTTACAATTAACTCTCATGCTTTTCCGCATACTTTCACTTACATAAAACGACCACTACGGAACTGACTCATTGAAAATGTTCAATATCAAACGTTTCTGGTGAAAGGAAAAGGACTTTTGTTTTGCGTTTTACTGCCTTCGCCATCAGCCAAGTGACAGCATTCGAATACAGCAATTTTGTTCATTTGAATGATTATAAAAAAATCAACAGATATGTTAGTTAAATCAACAACATTTCAATTGAAACAACAATTACAATATTGTACTTTTGTGATCTGCGGGTTCGCCGTGCAGCTCATCAGTGCTCATCATATGTTTTTGTGTTTGGAAAGGTTTTCGAATACCAGGGCACATCCAACATTTCCCAAGTAGTAGAACAAATTTCAATATGAAGGATAAACTTCTCGAAATAGACAACCGCTCATAAATGATCGAAAACTTCAAACTGAAGTTAAATATATCTGATTCTAATTGTAAGCTATTGATTAAGCCATTAGAATAAGCTTATAATCACGAATGGGCATCGCACTTTGTTCAGTTTTGCGAATTTCAATCCATAATCGTCCAGCATCCACCCACTGGCCCCGAACAAATTTTCCACCATCATCAAATCCGTTTGTCCCTGAATCGTGAGCAGTGCAATCTCCCTTCGTCTCCCTTATATTTCACACACGTCATCTCTTTCTTCCGCGACCGCGGCTGCTTTTATCTTGATCTCTGTCTCATGCCAACAATTTATTCACTATCTGCTTCACTTTTAACGCTCGATATTGCTGAGACCATTCCGAGAGCGTGAAATAGCAGAGAGGAAACGGAATCAACATCCGCTTTGATTGGTCCGTCGGTTTCGACTTCTTTTTCTCCCAGCGGACTGTAAAACCTTGCGCTGAAGCGGCTGGAAAGAGATAATCACACTGCAGGTTGAGAAGAAGTGGTCACGCTCTTTCGATTCTCTCAATTCAATCGACTTTGTGTTAGTACAATTTGTTTCACGATGGGTGATGATCTGTATAAGTTCATATGGCTAGTAGATGGTGTGGGTTGGGTTCGAGTTTCTCAGGTCACGAGTATGAATTTATTTTGGGATACGCACATCGAAAACCACTTTTCTGACTGAACACTCTGACAAATTGTAGCATACATCTAATAGTGAGCCCACTCAGAAAATGAATGAATCATCACTTGCATTCTGGGTAATTGTCAGTGTTCTGGAACAAGAACTGAAAGTCTTAGACTTGGCAGACCCAACTTACAATCGGGAATCTTATGTTTACGAAGGACCCCATCCACTCGTCTGCTTCATTCGGAAAACATATGCAGCATCGGACAGTTCTGAACTTTGCCGCATCGTCTTGATCTGAAGGGGGGGAAACAAATTCCATAGCATCGGTGTTCCTTTTTCCTTTCTCCTTGTTTAGAGTTCAGACCGACTCTCTCAACCGGTCGGGACGACGACGACGACGACGCGCTTATGGCGCCTCTCTGGCGATAAGGCGTTAATGGAAAGAATCTGTTTTGTGTTCGGAGTGTTTAATATCTCGCGGCTGTGACCGGGTAAATGGCGAGCTGTGTTTGAATGGAATGAAAAATGCGGACTCTTTTCCATCCTTCTTTGGTGATCATCTGGCCCATGAATCCCTTGGCGGTATTGGCGAACTGCAATGTTCTTAATCGCCGTCCCGAGCGCACCGACACAATGCATTATGGGCGTCAGCCTGAGTCATAATTCATCCGGAATGTGCGCTGGACTGACCGCGACAGTAGTTCGGAAGGTTGGCGAGTTCCGCTAACTTCATGTGTTTCTTTTATAGAAATAGTTCCAGTTAAAATTAAATCATGGTTCTTAGAGCTTAAGCAGTGTGCCTTAAAATTATATTATAATATAGAATTAAAAAAACTCATTTAAATCAAAATATTATTTTTCTGACTGGTTCTGCACACGTGTTGGAAATCTTTTTTTCAATTTTCCCAATAACTCAATTTTTTTTCGACAAAGTTTTAGGGTGTTCTGAGGATTGCATTTCTTTGCTACAATATTGATGTTATTTTCGGCATACCATTCCTAAGCCACTTTATCAAAATGTCAAGACACCAAACAAAATCAAAATAACACAGAACAAGTGGGATTTTTTATGAAACTTGCTAATTCGTATCTTTAGTTGAAAAAATTTCTGTTTACACCACAATTACAAATTGCCTGCTAAGTCATACATTTTTAAGAGAACTTTGACAACTTTTTTAGGCTTGAAATGATTGTCCCCTAACCCGTTGTAATGCGTAGTAAAAGTCAAGACCGGGAAGTTGCTTGAAGTTTACATTGACATTTGTTTCATCATCCATAACAACGCAGTCCAACTTTGCCAGCCATTTGTCGTACAACTTACCGCAGAATACGATGATTTCGAAACGTTTCTTTTGGATCATGTGGGATCCCGAAAGTAGTGTTGTATGTCAATACTAAATATCTGTTCAGATTTGAACGATAATTTGAATCTATCATTTTTTGGTTCCTATTATAGCTGTATTTTTTGGAATATAAGCTAAATAAGATTAGAAACGCGTGATAACGATTGAAAATCCAATATTGCCGCCACTGAAGGATGTCACGACAAAAAATAAGGACGCACTTTCCATATAAAACAAGATGATAAAACCCATCACGAAAAAAAACAAACTAAAGACTGTCCCAGAAAGTATGGACGCAACCAAAAACCGCCGCCATTTCGCAATGGTTCAGAATCTGTCACTTTTTATGGCTGCGTCCTGTTATTTACACTCTTCTCTAACCACTTGTGCAGTTGTTTATTCGTTTTCATTAGTTTGTTTCGAAATGCGTGGAATTTCAGCAGAACAACGTCAAAAATTGTCGAGCAAAAGAAAGAGGTTTCAGTTCGGGATGTGGCAAAAAAAGAGGGAACTTCGAAGTCAAATGTTCTTCGTGCTAAAGAAGGTTGAATCTTCGAACCTATAAGAAGCAGAAACAACCAAAACGTAGTACGAAACAAGAAGCATCGATCAGGCCGAGGGTTCGAAAGCTGTACAATACGATTCGTGCTGGAAATTTGAACTGCATAATCAAGGTCGACGAAACCTTCGTGAAACTCGATTACAAATCCTTGCCGGGACCACAATATTCTACGGTGCGAGAAAGGCAAGTGTTAAACCAGTCCGAGACATCGATTGATGTCAAAAAATTTGGCAAGAAAGCTATGGTCTGGCAAACAATTTGTAGCTGCGGTAAGATATCAAAACCCTTCATCACCACTGCTTCAATGAACAGCGAAATATACATCAAGGAACGTTTACAAAAACGACTTCTACCCATGATTAGAAGCCACTAGGATCCTGTTGTCTTCTGGCCAGATCTTGCTTCTTGCCACTACTTGAAATCAACGGTAGAATGGTATACTACCAAAAATGTCACTTTCGTCCCAAAAGACATAAATTCATTAAATCGCCCACAACTTCGACCAATTGAGGAATTTTGGGCATTAACGAAGGCACATCCTAGGAAACATGTCTCGGCAGCCGAAACCATTCAACAGTTCGAAAAAGATTGGAAAAAAGTGTCAAAACTTGTCGCCAAGAAGTCTTTACGAAATTTATTGAGGAACGTTCGCAAGAATGTGCGCCAGCTAGTCTACAATGGCTAAGTAGCAAATGTTGAGAATAATATTCTGTTGTTGTAGTCTAATATTATCAGTATATCGAATAAAATTTGAATATCTAACACTTGTGAACTATTTAAGTACAGCGAAATCAAAGTGCGTCCATACTTTCTGGAACAGTCTTTACTTACCAAGCCAGTGAAATTCGAAACATTTACATCGCGACCAGTAAATTTATGTGCAATAGTTCTTGGAAAAATATTTGTAGCCTTTCATTAAGTTAAGCAATACATTTACCCCGTTCTATTTTGGGTGGATTTGGAATATTGCCTTTACAGAAAAAGAGGTTAAATGGAATGCCTAAAATATCGTCCAGATGGTGCTCATTTAAATGAATCTTTCCATTACGTATCTCTGTCCAATAAAAAAAAATCGAGCTCTGTCCAATAAAAAAAAATATTGGACCGTCGTCATGTGGAATCTCGAGAAAACATGAAAGACAGTTGTCATTGAAATGCAGTTCCCACCCTTACTGCTATCAAACCGTTTATTTGAAGCCGGTTTCGAAACTAGTTTCAACGTCGTTGAACTGAAAATCGTGTCAGTTTCAAACCTGAATTTCGTGAAAAAAGTTTGTTTTTTTAAACTACTCTGAATCAGTTTCAGTTTTCTCATGCGAAAACGACATAACTCACGTTATGTAGAGAAAAAAGTGATCAACGAGGCTGTGCAAAGCATGGTGGAAGGAATCAAACGAAGGGCTCGGCCATTCCTATTCACTTGAAAGGAAGTTTGAGTGATTTTCTGAACGAATTGAACTTGAAAAGAAAACAAGATTTGACTTTTTGATGAAAAGTTTGATCGATTTCCAAACATTCTTATTCGACCAATTCTAGATCATAACATCCTTTATATTCCTAAATAATAATTTTTTTGTTCGCAGAGCTTCTAAATATATAAACCCTTATTATTTATTGATGATTAAAACACAATTGATAATTCATTTAAACATGATCAGTATCTAACAGGGAAAACAGATTGGAAAATTGACATGT
This sequence comes from Malaya genurostris, assembly GCF_030247185.1. Taxonomy (NCBI): domain Eukaryota; kingdom Metazoa; phylum Arthropoda; class Insecta; order Diptera; family Culicidae; genus Malaya; species Malaya genurostris. The sequence goes on from NC_080571.1 coordinate 69,685,630, forward strand.
GAATGCAAATGAAAACCGCAGAGACGGGACTCGAACAATTGATTAGACGTAACCAAGCATGCTTCGCTGTACTTGGTCACTACGGCATTCACTTTACAGTCCTATATCTACGGAAACAAATTCAACAGAAAACCGAATAAAAATACTTGTTTATGAAGAATCGGTGAAGGTTTTCTATTAACAAGTGGCACCACATATTCATAATAGATGACAAATCTTCTCATTTTGTCAAAGCGCTTGTTACACCTACGATAGATTGTGATGAGTCGTCGTCCGTCCGTAAAGTAGGTAATAGAATGAATTGAATTTATTTTTCTTCCTATTGCTCAATCTTCCTTTCAAATGGTTGAGTTGGGGGCAGCCTGTCTATTGAGAAGTTCAATCTGACTTAAAATTATATCAATTTCAAAATACCATTTCCCGAACAACTTTCATATGTCGATAAACATCGTCACAAAGCAACGCAACATAATTAGTTTAAGCTATAAATTTGCCACAGTGATATCAGTTAGTGGCTTTGGAGTGCTGGAATGGACTGTCTTACTACGGATGATGACGTATGTATTCCAGGAAGAAGCGCGTCAGTCAAAATCATTTGTAAGTTTGAGCCATGATCTAGAAGAAATCATTACAGGGTCCGGCACTCGAAGTGTAACCAACTTCAGACCGCTCGCGCAGCTGACGCACGGGCATCAGCACTCTAGAAATTTACTAAATGACAGTTCGGAGTTGTATTGTTTACAAGCGCAAGAAAGCATTTTGCCAAAAGTGAACGCGAAAAATAAATCTTGACTTGAGAGAGCGAATGAGTTGCTTCGTTTGGCCGAAAGCGGTCAATTTCCGAACATTGAATTTTCTGACGAGAAAATTTTTCCAATTGAGCAATTCGTAAACTCTCAAAACGATAGGGTTTACTTGACCGACCGTTCATACGAGAATTTGAGTCATCGATTGGCCACCAGGAGGCAGCACCCGCAACAGATAATGGTTTGGGCCGCTGTAACCGCAGATGGGCGCTCTCCAATCGTTTTCATCGAGCCAGGCGTCAAGGTAAATGCGACATATTATCGGGAAAGTATTCTGGAGGTTGCTTTGAAGCCGTGGGCAGACAAACATTTCGGTAGCAGACCATGGACGTTTCAGCAGGACTCGGCACCGTCTCACAAAGCTCGAGTGAACCAAGAATGGCTGAAAAACAACGTTCCGAAGTTCATCACGTCCACACAATGGCTCTCGAATTCACCAGATGCGAATCCAATGGATTATTCTCTTTGGGCCATTTTGGAGAGCAAAGTCCGAACTAAAAGATACACCAGTCTCGAGGCGCTGAAAAAAGTTATTGTCCGCGAGTGGGCCTAAATACCTGCAAGTCACATTCGGGAGCTTGCGATTCGTTTTTTGACCGTCTCAAGGCCATAGTCAAGGCAAAAGGTCGAGCAAAAGTGAATTGATTCTGAATTTTGCATTATTTTTGCACATTTTGTACTTTGAATTAAGTAAAAGTAATTTTCCAAACTGAATTTATGGCCTTTTTAAATGGTTACACTTCGAGTGCCGGACCCTGTATATAAATATAATTGTAACACAAGTCGTACAATCGCTCATACATTCAATATTTCATCCATCTCAATATTTGAGAGGAAGAAGCTATCAATATGCTGTACGGGAGTCATTTCTGGAATTCAGATGTGCTAAATTGTAGGATTTTCTACGATAGCAAATACTTTTCGAACATTTTTCTCGAACGCGAAGCAACCAAATGCTAGCTTTATTTGCGCTCGTTTGAAGCGAATTTCGCACTTACGAAAATAGCACAAAGCTAATCAAATTATTCTAGATTTGCACTAAAGTGATAATTTTTACCTTTAATTTACAAAAAAAAAACTTCATTGCCCTTAAGGGCTGAGGCCAGTAGGTCACGTATAACCACGTGGCTCGCTCTGCGTATTACATTTTTCTCCATACTCTCTCGCAAATGTGCAAAATGACTCTCGATGCGGCCGGGTGGCCAAGAAAGTTTTGATATTTTCGGTTACAAGTTTGACTACATCACTTAAAATCTAATAAAGTTACCACTTGTTTGGCAGCCTTTCTGAGCCGATTTTATTTCTCTCTCATGTTTCGTTACGTTATTAAGAAACAAGAGCAGAAAAAATGGTATGGTAATCTATAGAAATCGACTTACCTTCACAAAAATAACATTCACTTCATTTTTATCGCGACAACATATATGTTTTTATGTACTAATCGCATCTAAATTAAATTATCGAGACATTGTCAGGATAGATTTTTGATACATGCTTTTGAAGGCAAGATATTCAATGAACAAGTTGAAAGACGGCGTTTTCAACTATTCAATTTTTCCTTCAGAAAAAAGACTTTCCCGACCGCTAAAGTCAAACAATCATTCTGAAATTTTTCACAGAATAATCTAAACTAATTTTCTAAGAGATTGTCAGTTGGGTTTTTTGATATTCGTCACCGTTTCTGAGAAAATCAGATTTGAAACGAGAAAATAGCCCCCTAAAACAAACTGTCCTTAGCCCCTTAAGATACCATTTAGGGCCATTAGAACGGCTGATTTTGTATTATGTTCCCAATAGTTGTCCATATTTCGTTTCCTTTTTCTCCAATGCTATCCCTCGAACTGGTCACAAAACCGATTGATTGAATACTAAACCAATTTTGGTTAAGAGCAACCTTTTTACGTGGTTTCCTTCGTAGATTTTTCACAAATGGGCGGTCCTAGCGGCCACAAAAATAGCAACATACAGAATCTTGGTGTCAATTATTTGTTTTCGGACTTGCATATCACATTGAAAGATACTTTCAAGATGCTGTATGGAATTCATGTCTGGCATTCATAAGGGCCAAATTGTGGAATCCTCTATGATATTAAACACTGTTCGGAACATTTTTCTCAAACGCGAAGCAGCCAAATGCTAGTTTTACTTGCGCTCGTATGGTGCGAATTTTCACTCTTCGAAAAGTGCACGAAGCTGATCAAATTATTATAGATTTGCACTAAACTGTTGATTTTAACTTTCAATTTACAAAAAAATAATAGTCTTAATAGTTCTTGAGATAATATTTAGTACCATTAGAACAGCTGGTTTTGTATAGTGATCCCCATCGTTGTCTTTTTCTCCAATGAAAACGACCAGCGACTGAATGACACAATCGCTCTTGTTTGAAGCGAAACTCACACTGCAGATTTGCGAACATAAGAAATAGTTGTTGTTTTTCTGTGTTCAGGCTTGCGGAACGGAACCTCATATTCGCCATTGACTGAAGCACCAGTTGAATAATGATGGGTGTAATGTCACTCTCTTGACGTAGATGAAGGTCTACGCACTCGATGTGTCTCCGTTCATAGATTATCATACATTGGTAAAGGAAAACGTAGTCCTACGTCAAAATAATTGAACGAAGGTTTAGTAAAAGTTGAGCTTAATCGATAATTGTATTCAGTTTTTCAAATATAACCAAATAATCATTATCGAACTTCAAAAAAACGTTTGTTAAGCATTTTATCAACACCATTGAGCTTGATAATTCCAACCCACGTCATCCCAGTTGGATGAACTCGAACTGAACAATTCATTTCCCAAATTCGGACCTCATTTATGTGCACTGAACAAGTTTCCACGTCCATCATGCAGGTACAGTTTCCATTGGAGTATTTGCCATAAAAAAGGCTATAAAACAAAATGATGGACGGCAATAAAATTATGAATTATGGAAATTTGATACAATTTTATTACTCTCATCATAGTACCGCAAAAACTAGTCGGCAAAAGTAATTTCAGCCCCGAATGGTGCTCTTGTTTCTTGTCAAGCGTGGCCTTTTTTCCTCGTCTATCGTTGAACTATTCACTCTTCACCGCGCAAATTATCATATCGCATCACGGACCGGGCAGATTTGGGATGATTTCTTAATTTTTACGAGCCGAAAAATACAATTAGCTTATCTGATACACAGATAACTTAATGCGTAATTCCGCGGAACTCGAAGCTAGCTCTTCCCCGCTGACAGACTTCTTTTGTTTTCTGGCAAGAAATTTTACAGCATTTTCGTACAATAGTTTTATAGACGTTTTATTTTCGACTATTTTACCACCACTAAAATACGGTTCACCGAACGACTTGGCCATCTAATTCTATTTGCTTTTCAAACACTCACCGCATCCTCGGTAGCTACAGACAACAACGGAAACCGTAGAGAGAATTTTCACCAACCATGCAATTTGGAGTTTGCCCTGCCTTGCCTCGTTTGATTAGAAACATAAACAATGAGGGTGTTGAAATTGCCTTCTATTTTTATGGTCGAACTCCTACTTGTGTTTTGGTTCCGCCTTCGGATATTCAACCGACAAAACCGCACATTACGAAAGTCACCGGCGACGGACCGGCAGCGGCAATTTTCCCGGTCGATGAATGGCCATGAACATAATTTTCCTTTGTGAAGACATTTTGGAAGTGCTTTCGAACCCCAAAGCATGGTTTCATTTCTCCTAAATTGAATCCTTATCGCTACAGTAAATCGACAGTTTTACGATCGTCATTAGCAACGACTCCATTATCATCGGGGTGCGCGGGCCGTTTCTTTTTTTTTTGGATCGAGCGTCGCATAAACGTTTGACCAAGGCAAGGTGCTACACACACACTTGGGACTGTTTGCTTCTTTTGATCTTCTGCCGAAACGGGGTGGGGTTAGTAATGTTCGCCACCGTCCGTCCCGTTGGGTTGATCCAATCGGAAGCGAAAGCGTTCAATCGCGGTGAAGGTGACGCAATGATTTACTGAATTAGACTGACAATCGGAGGGTTGGGTCAGTTCATCTATCACGGAAAGGACATTGTTAGTGTTGTGTCTGAACAAAGTAGTGACATATTTACTAGTGGCAAATGCAAAAACGAAATTCCTTTCTATTTTAACCTGAGCATAAATCGTAGTTCTGAGTATAGCTCGAATGCTCAATGACAGGAACAACTAATGACAGAAGATAACGCTCCATAGCATTCCAGCATGACTGTGACTGAATTTCAAACGAAAATCATCGCTCGGCAACCGTATTCGCCAGATTTGGCTCCCTGTGACTTTTTCCTATTTCCAAAACTGATATATCCACTTCGGGGAACGCGGTATTACTTGATCGAGGACATAAAAAGTAATTTGATGAAGAAACTGAAGGCCATCCTGACCGCGGCCTTTGGCAAGTGTATGGAAAATTGGATTGACCGCTGGAATGCCTGTATTGGTTCTAAAGAAGGCATTATTTGAAAAATGTACTAAATTCAGAAAACAATTTTTTTTTTCAATACAGTCCGGGTCAATTTTGATCAGAAGATATAGAGAGGAAATTCGTCGATTCGTCAGATATCTCAAAGATAGTCTTATGAAGCTCACAAAAAAATTAAAATGAATTTCATCGGATACATTGTATGACAAACACTTTGTAATAAAGTAAATTTTGTTCGGCTATGCAATCACTGTGAAAACCGATTTTTCAACAAAGAATATGTCGATTTTTATTCAGTTTCAACTTCTGGACCCGGAGATAGGTTGCTGAAAGTGAAAATATCAATTTCAAGAGTGATTTCTTTAGTTCACAGGTCAAGAAAGTCTAGGGCCCAATAAATTCATATCATTAATTTCATATTCATCAAACTCAAATTAACAGGTCTTATAGTCCCATAAAAAATATCCAAGCCCGACTTCCGGCTCTAACATTACAAGGTGAAAAGTTTACTTCATTTTCTTAAATATGGTTGAATCGAGTTTCACTACTTTAAATTCAAATGAAGTATTTAAATATAGTAGAATTATGCAAAAGAAGTCATCAAAGCTTTTTTAATTTGTAGTATTTTGATTAATCTTGCTATAATATATAAAAAATAAAGAATATAATGAGAGAGGTATTATTACACCACTACCCTTTTTTTGCTCACCATATCGATCCCTCCAAAGATGTACACAATTGAGGAAACTATTTTTTATTTGCTCACTACACCTCCTCCGGGCGCAAATTTTCCTAGGTACGAAACTGATATTTTCACATTGTGGACTATTGAAGAAATACATAATGCGAATAATTATATCATGCATATATATCAAATCAACAGCTGATTATTCAGTAATCAGTTCAGTCAAAGTTTCATTTGCTGAACTTTCGGTAACGTTTCTCTGAACATCCGCCTGTCAAAATTATACTGACTTGTACGTCCGGCGTTCGATGAAATTTACAAATAATCCGTTTAATTTTTAATTAGTTAAATTTTTTACTATTGCTAGATTCAATAATGATTTATACTTTTATTATAACTGCGATTCAATCATTGTTAATAGTTGTTTTTATTTAATAATATAAATTTGAAGGCACATTGCCTAGGGTCTAAGATGCCGGCGGCGTTTTGATAATAGTTGACGGTAGTGTAAAGTATGCAATCACCAGCCATTTTGATAGATAGCCGAAATATGGGGAGCGGGTCATATCGCCGAAAACCATTTCGCCGAAAGTCGTTTTGCCGAACGCCATTTCGCCGAAAGTAGTTTCGCCGTTGGAAGCAGCGGCCTCTTTCATACAAACCTGTAGCAGCCGCGTTTGTCCGGTCAACTCAAAGCTAGGTTTCTTTGCTTTAGTTAGCACACGAATCAAATCGATGTGGCGAAGCCGCATTAGATATTTTTTCACTTAGTAAACGGAAAATACCACATACATTTGTTTGGTAGATACACATATGCTATTGCTTTGATGTTTAGTGGCTAACAGACAACAGTTTCCTTAGGAACTCCGTTCTGAGGTTCATGAATCAAACTTTATTCAAGAGTACAAGAATCAATCTTTAATCAAGAAGTACAATAGTAGGTGAACAAAGCGGGAGTTTACGTATTATCATTCATTTGTGTTTATTTTAAATCAATTTCAGTTATAATATTAAGACAATTGCAGGAATCGGCGAAATGCCCCTTTCGGCGAAATGGCTTTCGGCGAAATGACATTCGGCGAAATGTCATTCGCGAAATGACCATTTCGGTGAATCGACTTTCGGTGAAACGGCTTGTGGCGAAACGACCCTGATCCGAAACATGAATATTAGGTTTCATTAAGAGTTTATATACTGAATATCTTGCTTACCATCAGGAATTTGCAGGAATTATAAAGAAATGGGTGTTTCTCGTACAATTTTCTCTAGGCTTTTGGACAAATAACCGATTACTCTGTCTGAGTTCATAGAGGTTAGTAAATGAATCGTTATCTACTGAAACTTTTACTTGATCGTAGAAAAAAAGGTAGCGAAAATTGTCAAAGTTACCATGACAACACTTTGAGCAATCTTACATTTACGTAAACGTTGAGATCATCGCTCGTTAGTCTGGTTTATGTAATACTCTAGTTACCTAAAAATTGCCAGGATACTCTTTAGTTGATTTTGGGTAGGTTTCGACCCAATATAAGGTAGCGGCTAGTAAGAGTGTATTGTAAAAACTCAATGCCTATTCAGACAATCGTGTCGCAGTTTTTTTTTTCGTAAAAAACATATGAAAATTTCTAAGAAACAGCAAATTGTATGTGTGTGTGCAACATACAATTCGCTGATAGAGCCGTTCCTTAGAAATTTTATATGTTTTAACGAAAAAAAAACAATAACATCAAGTAATTATATTTCGTTGGGAACAAATTCAAAAATAGTGAGTATAGAGACTGTTTTTGCATATATTAGTACAAAGGATAACCACTTCTGTATACTCTTTGAATGGCCGTGAATGAGCGTAACTTTAACCATTTTCTTAAAAACAGCGACCAATTACTAAATACGCAGTTTATCAGATAGAATTTGATCACTTTCAAATCTTTGCAAAAATAGACAATTGTCGTCCTTTTAATTAGGAAAACCTGTTCACTCATTCTTATAGAAAAACTAGATCTTCCGGATCCGGATTGTCCGTCTCTAATATCGACCGAAAATGGAATCATAGGGTTATTGTAAGGCGCGTAACCAGGGGGATTTTGTGGGTTCAATTCCAAGCCTACTCTCCTCCCCCTCTCAAACCAGGAGATTATTAGGAGAGACAGGGGCTAGACCTGAGATCCAGTTTTAATGGATGGTTTTTTTTTCGATTTCTAAAATGTTTCCGATTTAGCCCCGTTCTCCCCTATATTCTGAAAACCAGCCCCAAAAATTTCTACCAATAGTCATTTTATTAGTGAAGTAGCAATATCATTTGTATCGACTTCAATCAACGAATTCTGATAAAATCGGGCACAATATGTTTGCCTCAGTTCTAAGAAGTAATACCACAGAATATAGCGAGTTATAGCGACGAGAAAACTTGAAGAGAATGCATCTATTTTCATTTTACCCTTAAGGTCGATCTAACGAACAGATAAGGAAGATCTCACTCTAGCTAATGGTTTTGGTATATGAGATGACTACTTAAACCGTCAACCTATTGATTAATATAATAATTAAAAACCCTTCTTAATCTACCTAGTGGTGTAATCATGCCTTTCTCTTCTTTCATAACAGTCTCATGTAAATATATTTCATACTTTTATTAAATAATTTCGGATACTAATTTTGACACCAATTGATTCAGATTGATTCAAGTAGTTCACAAAAGCATGCTTCAGTGTTTATGTCACACAGTCAGCATCATTTTTCCAAATTAGTGCTTAACATTTGCGTACATGTACATGAAATTTTCGAAATCGAAAAAATAATTTTGATGCCAAAAGGCGCAGAATTGCATGAAACGTCGAGATTTAGTGTCATCTCGATAAAAAATTTTTTTGAAAAAATCGACTTTTTGGGACTTAGAAAAAATATCAAGTCTAGAAAGTTGATTTTTTCAAAAAAAATTATTTTGAGATGACACTAAATTCCGATGTTTCATGCAGTTTTAAGAGTTTCGGCATCAAAAAAAATTTTCGATTTTGAAAATGTGCTTTTTCAAGAGCGGAAGTTTTCTATGGTGCTTTTTCAAGAGCGGAAATTTTCAAACCTTAACCGCCGGGCAGCACCCCTTACGCATGTCCGATTTAGCTCAAATTTTGCATGAGGACATTTTCCGAGGTGCTTAAACTTTTGAACACTAGCGCTTTACGAAATTAGAGGTGATCCCAAAATATTGGCACCCTTACATATGTAAGAGCGGTAAAAATCAACGTGTTTTGTCGGTTACGTAACATATACCATCATATATCTGAAACAAAAAGTCACAACCATTTGATCCTCGAACTTGATCAATGGCCCAATAGTAGCTTCCAAACGAGCCCAAGTTTGTTAAAATCGGTTCAGCCATCTCTGAGAAAATTGAGCGCGTAAAAATACAACGCTTTTTGTCGGTTACGTCACTTATACAATCATATCTGCGGAACCAAAAGTCACAGCCATTTGATCTTCGAACTTGATCAATGGCCCGACAGTAGCTTTCAAACGAGCCTAAGTTTGTTAAAATCGGTTCAGCCATCTCTGAGAAAATTGAGCGGTAAAAATGTCTTCGAAAAGTGCACACATACACACACAGACATTTTCCGATATCGTCGAACTGAGTCGAATGGTATATAACACTATGGGTCTCCGAGGCTCCGTTCGAAAGTCGGGTTTTCTAGCAATTCTAATACCTTTCTATAGAGAAAGGCAATTCTATAGAGAAAGGCAAAAACAATATTTTTCATTTCCAAGACTATTCTCTTTTTATAACCTTGTATTTATTAGATGAAATCGAGTGGAGGAGGAGGGCCGAGATTCATATACCATTCGACTCAGTGTGTCGAGTACGCAAAATGTCTGTATGTGTGTGAATGTACTTGTATTTTTGTGCACTTAATTATTCTCATAGATGACCGATTTAAACAAACTTGAATTTATACCAAAGGTCTTGTAATCCCATGCAAATTTCCTGAATTTCATTCGAATCCGACTTCCGGTTCTGGAATTACAGGGTAAAATGAAAATTGACATAAATGAAAAGTTGTACACTCACTTATCTTGAAGATAGTTGAACCAATTTTTACAAACTTAGATTCGAATAAAAGGTCTTGCAGACCCATACGATGTTTAATAATTTATTTAAATCTGACTACCCGTTCCGGAATTACAAGGTAATTAGTAAATCACTTTTAATTTCAAACTACTAACTAAAGATCAAATGAACGGTCTTATGGTTTCATACAAAACTGTTTCTAAATTTCGTCCAAATCCGACCTCCGGATATACTGGGATCAAAGTTATTTCAATCGGTAGTCATTGTCAGTAGAAAGCCAGAATAAACGAATTCCGCTCTCCTGGTACCCGGTTTTCGATTCCAGAAACATCGGAAATGATGAACATACACTCTAAACTGAATCCCATTCACTTTTTTTACAGATGGCTTGAACGATTTTCACAACCAAACGGTCTTATGATTTCTTACAAAGCTCCTGAATTTCATCTGGATTCGGCCTTCGGTTCCGGAATCACAGGGTAAAGAGTAGATATGGTCAGATAAGAAATTCGTCCCTTGCCCGATCGAAAATAAAAGGCTTTAACCCGTACCCGACCCGAACCCGAGAATAATTCTTCTGAAAAAATTGAACCCGACCCATACCCGAACCCGAAAAAATCGGCTCCAATATACGAAATCCAACCTAATTTTCGAAAAATTTTGAAAATTTCGAAAAATTAAGTAGACACACTGTCATTGTAGCCGTTTCATGTAAGTAAAATTACACAACACAACATAAAAAATTGACCCGATCCCTCATCTGTTCACCATCTTTTTCGGAACTAGCAAGATCTTTTTGATGTAACAAACTTTTTTGCTTCCCCTTCCTACGTCACTTCACCATCTCGAAGTCAACTAATTAGATCTTTGTCGCTCTTAGTTATTTTGCTCTCATACTCCCTTTTTTACTCCTCAACATTTACTATGTTTCTTTCATTCACTTCCGTAAACATCACCATCATCGCCCACGGAAGGCCGCTCCAGTCGATCATCAACATGCGGGCCACCCTCCGGGCCTTTGTAATCTGGGCTTGTTTGAGCTTGAGCGACCACCCCTGTTTGCTACTCCGTTACTGATGGATTAGCTGAAATTGTACAGGGAGTTTCTAGATGATCCGACCTGGTACTGGTAAATCATCCTTCAATGAACATCTTCTGGTAATCCCAGAATTCATTGATCAGTAACGGCACCGGCCGGGTCCGAACGTAGATCGTCTAAGGAATGGGAAGGGATGTTAGTCCAACACTTGTTGTTACCTGAGGCCGTATACACTACTGCACACTCCACAAGTGTCACGGGAGAAGGATATTTGTTAGTAAAAATTTCAGTATTGGTATTATTCGCGCGCGACTCAGTATGTTCCGGTTTCAAGATGCTCGGATGCACGAAAAAACTCACTGACTTCCCGAGTGAACGTTTCAACAATATCCTATATTGAAGTCTCTTTTTCGAGGAAACTGAAGAAAAGTTTGCAATACTATCGCGTAAAGAATAAAAACTTCGCTATTTCTTATAAATGAAATTACGTGATACAAAATAAACGAGTGAATAGGATTTAGACAAAATATTTGATTCATGGCATTGACATATTCTAAACAGATTTTATAAAATCATTTTAAATCACCAAATAAAGGTCAACAGATTTCACACGCGTCTTGATTCTGTATTATTTCCGTTTTATTATTTAAATTATTTATAACAATTCTTAATATTAGTTGATCTCGGCAGTCGGCTACCGAGAAAAATATTAATTTATTGTTTGAAATATTAAAGACTGTCTAAGAAAGTATGAACGAACTTTGATTTCGCTGTAAATAATTCACAAGTGTTAGATATTCAAATTTTATTCGATATACTGATAATATTAGACTACAACAACAGAATATTATTCTCAACATTTGCTACTTAGTCATTGTAGACTAGCTGGCGCACCTTCTTGCGAACGTTCCTCATTAAATTCCGTACAGACTTCTTGGCGACAAGTTTTGATACTTTTTTCCAATCTTTTTCGAACTGTTGAATGGTTTCGGCTGCCGAGACATGTTTCCTAAGATGTGCCTTCGTTAATGCCCAAAATTCCTCAATTGGTTGAAGTTGTGGGCAATTTGGTGGATTCATGTCTTTTGGGACGAAAGTGACATTTTTGGTAGTATACCATTCAACCGTTGATTTCGAGTAGTGGCAAGAAGTAAGATCTTGCCAGAAGACAACAGGATTCTTGTGGCTTCGAATCATGGGTCCGTCTCGCACCGTATAATATTGTGGTCACGGCAAGGATTTGTAATCGAGTTTCACGTAGGTTTCGTCGTCCATGATTATGCAGTTCAAATTTCCATCAATAATCGTATTGTACAGCTTTCGAACCCTCGGCCTGATCGATGCTTCTTGTTTCGGACTACGTTTTTGTTGTTTCTGCTTCTCATAGGTTCGAATATTCAAACGTTTCTTAGCACGAAGAACATTTGACTTCGAAGTGCCCACTTTTTTGGCCACATCCCGAACTGAAACCTCCTTCTTTTGCTCGAACGCCTTCCGTATACGTTTATCTAACTGCAGGTTAGCAGGACCTTTTTTTCGACCCGTTTTCGATTTATCCTCAAAGGTATTATCCTCATCGATCTTCCTGATTGCATTTCGCATGGCTTTTTCACTTACTCCTTCCGTTTTTGCTATCTTTCTCAGTGACAGTCCGTGTTCTGTGCACCATTTGTACACAATTTTTCGACGTTGTTCTTCTGAAAGTCCACGCATTTTGAAACAAACTAATGAAAACGAATAAACAACTGCACAAGTGGTTAGAGAAGAGTGTAAACAACAGGACGCAGCCATAAAAATTGACATATTTTGAACCATTGCGAAATGGTTGCGGTTTTTGGTTGCGTCCATGCTTTCTGGGACAGTCTTTAATATCAAGTGATTTTTCTTACTATGTATTCAATATACCGCTATATGTTATCTCTGTTATTAACTTTGTAATATCAACGGATTTGCGCAATAGTTGATTTTTATCATTCAATTTATAATCCTGAAAGACAATCAATAACATAGAAGAAGAAAACATTCCAAATAAAACTTTTCTCCGAAGCTAAACGGATATTGGTAGGTTAAATGGAAAGATAATTTAGTAAAGTAGAGTAATCAGAAGTGAAACATTGAAAATATCTGATAACCGAAAGGAAAAAGAAACTCCTGCAATTGTCGCCTTTTACGACATGGAAGCAGGAACCCAGTGAATCTATTCTTGGTTCATTATTTTCCGCCGGATTTCTCACGGCATCGAGGCTGGTACTGCCCGGGTACTATCAATCTCCTAGTGGACCCCAGCCCCTATCGTAGTCTGGGCTTGTTTCCCGAAAAAAAAATTGGAACGACTAATTTGTGCTGTTTTAAATTATAAGATGACTTTCAGATCGACCGGTAGCGAAGCGTATTTTCAATCAAATTCAATATCACAGAAGTGTGTGAAGAAGTATGCGTATAATCCTGACAAATGCTTACTCCTCATAATCAAATATTGATAATTTTTTATGCAATGAACGCTCCAATAAACACAATAAAATAAGCAATATGAAATGTTCCGAATCATCATTAACTCTGCAGAAAAGCTAATGCTAATAACAATTTTCCGATAATAACTGATTGTAATCAACCGTGTTTTAATTACTCGCTTATCATCAAACCCAACGCTAATATTTGTTGTTTCAGATTTATGTACTACTGCTTCTTTTGCTCTGTCCCTAGTCAACCAATTCCGATCATCTTCAATCCTCGATGCTAATTTAGTTTGCACGCTGCGAATGCGGTATCTCGCCGGTCACCATCTCACTCCATCATGTGGTAGCACGTTCTACTATCTAATTAATAGAGTTTTGTCATTAGTGTTCAAACTCGACAGCCGTCGAATATTTTAACCAACCGCCAGCAGTCCATAGACGACGCAAAACCAAACGAGCGCGATAGAGAGTGATAATTATGTCGAAAAACTTCAACACTCGGAAACACCCAAGCGACAGTTCATTCATCAAACAAATCACCTGGAACTATCCGTTAACACTCTTCGCCCGTAGCACCCGGTCGCGGATGGTGACAAACATACCCGATCCCAAATGGAACAGTCGAGATCATCTACGCGTCTCCCCTCTCCCCCCCATGGTGCCGACCGGTATTTCGGATCGAGTCATTCTGAAGTTCCCATTCTTAAAACAAAATCCAACCGCTACGAATACGAATGGCGCACCTTCCTTGGCTTAGCGCCTGCCGATACATGATTTTCGGCTTTCGGTCACTTTACTTTGGTCCAGCCAAGTGAAGCGCTCAGAGGTCGTCCCGCGGACTCAGTTCCTGCTCCAGACCAAAGTGCCGTGCGGCTTTTGCCTTTAATCCGGCATCTCTGGAATGCTTTTTCGGAAAGCTTTCGATTGTCGAATAATGTTACTCTGTGTTTTGATTAATTAATTCACTTTTATTCTTCCTTTCGACCACGGATGATCTTCAACCCCGCGATCCACAGGAAAAAGTATTGGAATTTCAACCTACTCACCAAACGGCAGGAGCAGCAGCAGCAGCAGCAGCAACCGACGTGCAACGGTCAAGCTAAAAGAACCGAGCAAGTTATGCAAATTCGCACCGCTCACAAATGAGACATTTTTACGACCACCATAACCGTATATTATGGGGCACTTAAGGTTCTGCTGTCTTTGCTCGTACGACCACAGCGCGTACGTACATTTCTCCGGAGCGTTGGAACCGCTACGAGTAGGCTTTTTGCAACCGTCTCTTCCTGGAACAATCAGTCATACTGCCTGCCGGTGATGTTGCGCTGACCTGCGTGAGCTTACACATCACCCCGGGGTCACTTGGGAAAGGAAATGGAGATGCTTTGATGGGTCCCAGGAAGCACCACTAATTGATCGTGAAATGTCACCTTCTTCTTGGGAGCATGATCGATGGTGGCTTTTTAGATGGTGAAGTTGAAACGAAAGAGACGGATTAGCAGACCGAAGGATTACTCCGAGGGGGGCACCCGGGAAGGAATGCGGCGATAGGGGCTAAGGTAAACGAAACTGTAAACAAACAAAGCGAACAGGCAGAAGGAAAATGACAAAATGCATATTATATGATAATTCAATACTCGATCATTTTATTGATTGTAATGGGAATTGTATGTTTTTCTCTAGTTACCGCCGGGGACAGCGCTGCAGAGCTGGTTGCAGGCAGTGAATCGAAATGTGACACACCAACTAAAACGATCCTTTTCCTGAACACTTGTGTTGGGCGTTCGGTTGAGAATTTCGAATGTCTGCAGTCATATTAAATTGCAAACTCTAATTACTTCAGCACTAGCATGTACATTAAAGGAAGCAATTCGCCAAAACATCTGTAGCCAAGCTTGTCAACAGCTTAATATTTTAAAATTCACCTTCCACCGCATATTTCGTTCCCCGTCATGAAAGCCGATCAAGGTTGTAATAAACTCAAGATACACAGCAATTAACGGACTAAAACATTTTACGAGCCAATGTGATCGTACTACTTCAACCTATTTCGTTCAATATCTGTTTACTTTCATGATCACAACACCTTTCAGTTCGCCACACAATATTCCGCAAAGAAAGTTACAAGCCTAGACTTAACAAGCTTGTCATGTGACTCAAAAACATCATCGTGAATAAGCCAATGGCGACGAAAAAGATGTGTTATCCTGTTTTAAGATGATCGATGTGCCAAAACTGTCTGTAACCTATCAAATAAATTTTTAAATTTATTATGGACTGTTCTATCGCATTTCTTTTAAGTTATGTCAAACTTTTAGAAAACTTTTTTTATTTATCTCAGAACCATGCCAATGAAATATAAATGTTTAAATACTTAAAATAAAGATCATTTCATGCAATCGAACATGGAAGGTATTTGGAAAACTTTGTTGGTCAACCTAAGCGGACATTTTTATTCGTCAATCTCTTCATATCATTCGCAGTCCACTAGTTTTAGCTTTTGTTTGACATTTTTTAACATTTAAAGACTGTCCCAGAAAGCATGGACGCAACCAAAAACTGCTGCCATTTCGCAATGGTTCGGAATCTGTTAATTTTGATGGCTGCGTCCTGTTGTTTACACTCTTCTCTAACCACTTGTGCAGTTGTTCATTCGATTTCGTTAGTTTGTTTCGAAATGCTTGGACTTTCAGCAGAACAACGTCGAAAAATGGTGTACAAATGGTGCACAGAACGCGGACTGTCACTGAGAAAGATAGCAAAAATGGAAAGAGTAAGTGAAAAAGCCATGCGAAATGCAATCAGGAAGTTCGGTGAGGATAACACCTTTGAGGATAAACCGAAAACGGGTCGAAAAAAAGGTCCTGCTAACCCTAAGTTGGATAAACATATACTGAAGGCGTTCAAGCAAAAGAAGGAAATTTTAGTTCGGGATGTGGCCAAAAAAGTGGGCACTTCGAAGTCAAATGTTCTTCGTGCTAAAGAACATTTGAATCTTCGAACCTATAAGAAGCAGAAACAACCAAAACGTAGTTTGAAACAAGAAGCATCGATCAGGCCGAGGGTTCAAAAGTTGTACAATACGATTCTTGCTGGAAATTTGAACTGCATAATCATGGACGACGAAACCTACATGAAACTCGATTACAAATCCTTGCCGGGACCACAATATTATATGGTGCGAGAAGGGCAAGTGTTAAACCAGTCCGAGACATCGATTGAAGTTGAAAAATTTGGTGAGAAAGCTATGGTCTGGCAAGCAATTTGTACCTGCGGTAAGATTTCGAAACCCTTCACCACCACTTCTTCAATGAACAGCGAAATATACATCAAGGAATGTTTACAAAAACGACTTCTACCCATGATTCGAAGCCACAAGGATCCTGTTGTTTTCTGGCCAGATCTTGCTTCTTGCCACTACTCGAAATCAACGGTAGAATGGTATACTACCAAAAATGTTACTTTCGTCCCAAAAGACATGAATCCACCAAATTGTCTACAACATCGACCAATTGAGGAATTTTGGGCATTAACGAAGGCACATCTTAGGAAACATGTCTCGGCAGCCGAAACAATTCAACAGTTCGAAAAAGATTGGAAAAAAGTTTCAAAACTTGTCGCCAAGAAGTCTGTACGGAATTTAATGAGGGACGTTCGCAAGAAGGTGCGCCAGCTCGTCTACAATGGCTAAGTAGCAAATGTTGAGAATAATTTTCTATTGTTGTAGTCTAATATTATCAGTATATCGAATAAAATTTGAATATCTAACACTTGCGAATTATTTACAGCGTAATCAAAGTGCGTCCATAGTTTTTGGGACAGTCTTTATCAATTGAGCGGAATTAAAGGCAGTTGGGTGAATTGATCAACATTTTCAAGAAATCCTTTCTGTTGTCTTAATACCAGTATAAATGGTAGTGATGGACTTAAGTTGCATCATTTTCAAATGTCTGTAACCATTACCCTAGTACCCATTGACTACTTTCAATTACAATTTTGGGTCAAACTAGTTCAATGTGGAAAATCGAGTTTGAGGAAATTCTACACACATATGTTGATCAGACCGCATTGTCTCATTATAGATGACGTGACGTATGTGAAAGCAGATTTCCGGCAGCCTCCGGAACTCCTGTTTTTCACTGCCCATCGTAAGTTTGATGTCCCAGAAGACGTTAGAAAGCGTAAGTTGTCAAAGTTTCCAAAAAAACTCATGATTTGGCAAGCAATTTTCTCTTGTGGGAAGCGGAGCACTTCATTTGTGACAACCGGTACGTTCAATAGGCACGTATGCATACAGGAATGCTTCCAAAAGCATCTAGGTACACTTCTAAGGTCACACAATGGTCCTACACTTTTCTCCGGTGGATTTAGCCTCGTGCTATTATTCGAAAGATGTTGCGGTTTGGTACAACGCTAATGAGGTCCACTTCGTGCCAATAGAAGTGCTGAATTTCTTCGCAGATAAATGTTGGTCTAAACCTTGTACACGACCTTATGAGTAGTGTTAAGAGGAAGGATCGTGCATTTGAAGATGGTACTGTGATCGAATTAAGCGGAAAATTGATTGTAAATTTGATTTGATTCCCTGGTAGTTTGGAGATGATTGGTTGAATGCCAAATACTTTCTTATGATTAAATTTTTGTTCGAAAACCCCTCAGGACTTCTTCGCAGTAGTGACAGATTGCCAATCAGGTCAACACATTACAGATCCATTGTGAGCGTTAATGTATGGAAGAATTTGGCACTTCTGTTTATAAATTTGGGATTTTAAAGCCTTACATGTCACGAAAACCCGATTTTTTTTCTCCGCAGATACAAACATCCTGCCTGATTATCCGCTTGTTCAGCTCGTGCGTTATACCGTCGATGAACCGTCTTCCCTCGTACCTCATTGTACAACTTCCAGTAGTAACGAAAGTTGGAAATTTGATCGTTTAAAAAAAAACAAATGGTTCGAAACCGATCTCAATGGTCCCATTTCATCCCTCTATATATCTAAAAAAGCAATTCATACAAACCTAATTTGTCAAAAGACAATTTTTAATGAATTAATTGCACATCTTCTCGATCAGATGGAATTATGGAAATTGCATCAAATTTATATATTATTCATATCTCAAAACGTATCTGAATTTGATATGGATAGAGATTTTACATCAAATATATGTATCGATTGTATCTGATTATATCTAAAATTATTTTAATGTAAAATATTCTTGGTGTATCTTAATTGATTTAAATTTATGTGCCGTCAATCGTATTGACACTATCATTTACACTAGTCAGGATAAAAATAGTTATATTTTCATAATAATGTTCCGAACATAAATTTTTTTAACATAAATATATATATTAATAAACTTCACTATTTACAAATCAAATTGTGATACCATTTCAATAGAATAATTTGTGTCTCTGTGGCTTAGTCGATTAACGGACGTTCTTTGTAATCCAATGATTCTCGGTTTGAGTCTCGGCGGTTGCTTTTATTTTTTTTTTTATTTCAATGAATTTCATGTCATGAGATTTTCGAAATCTCACAGTGTTCCATGTTCTTGCACGTAATTTTGCGAGAACAGCGAAGTTCCAGTTATGTGCATCTTATAAGATGTAAAATAAAACAGCATATTTTCTAAGTGTGTAGTGTGTATGAATGTACATACATGTATGCAACGCAAATGCGCACTGAATTTACCCGGAGATGGCTGGACCAGTTTGAATCAACTTAGACACAAATGGAAGGTCTCGAAGTCTTATTGTCTGCTATTGTATTTCATCTAGATCAGATTTCCGGTTCCGGAGTAACGGGGTGAAATGTGTTACAATATGTAAACCGATTTCCATTAACTTTGATTCAAATGAAATGTCCTATTGGCACATATCCTCCTATTCTAAAAATACAGAAAAAACGTGGGTATAAACGAAAGATCTCACAGTCCCATATTCTGCTATTGAAATCTGTCCAGATCCGATATCCGGTTCCGGAGTAACGGAGTAAAAAGTGGCAATGGCCGTAGTTTGAAAAATGCAAACGAGTTTCTCGTTCTCAGAAACTGCTGTATTAATTTTCATGAACCAAAATTTGAATGAAAGGTCTGACATTATGATAATTGGTTGAAAGGTTGACATTATGACAATGAATTTTTACCAGATCTAACTGGTTGTTCCGGATTTATAGAGCTTAATCTGCAAGAGAATTGGAAAAAACTACATTCGATTTTCTCGAACACAACGAAACAGATGTTCGCATTATTCGTGTTCACGTTCTTCAGTTATGTCTGTGACATTACCTATCCACTTTTTTTCATAAGAAAAACAAGAAAATGATTGATTTCTTCGCGTTTCGCCTTCGGCTCATTAGTGCTTAAAGCAGTTCAAATTGAACCGCCATCTCCGCCTAACAGTTCAATTTGAACCGCTAAGCAGACGCACTATTTATGTGACCCTTTAAGGATATGACACTAGGTGCCATATCCCATTTGACGTCTCGGACGAAAACGAGTGACGACTACTGGCCGCCGCAGAATTTGAACATTTAGGGGTTTTTGGTTTGTACGTAAAGTACATATTTAGGAACGCGAAGAAATCGAAACTAAATATGTACTTTTCGTACAAACCAAAAACCCCTAAATGTTCAAATTCTGCGGCGGCCAGTAGTCGTCACTCGTTTTCGTCCGAGACGTCAGATGGGATATCGCACCTAGTGTCATATCCTTAAAGGGTCACATAAATAGTGTGGACTTTGCGTCTGCTAAGCGGTTCAAATTGAACTGTTAGGCGGAGATGGCGATTCAATTTGAACTGCTTTTAAACACTGATGAGCCGAAGGCGAAACGCGAAGAAATCGAAACTAAGTATGTAGTTTACGTACAAGCCAAAAACCCCTAAATGTTCCAGAAAATGATTATTTCAATTTCATTCTTCGTGTCTTCGGGTTATTTGGGATGATGAAAAGGAAAACATAAGTTATAATAGAGAGGAATAAGAGGATATAATTTCAAATTGTCGGTAATATAGAAGCTTTTTTACGCTTAGTTTTGTGGTTTTAAGTGAGCTAAGAAACAACGGGACGTCGGGATGATACCACCGGTCGGAATGAGACTACCTTACCTTACCCTCCTTACATGCATATTTCTTTCAATCGGCAACATACCGAATTCAATGAAATAAAGCCTCAACTTGAAACGAAAACCAAATCTACACGGAGGAATTTCTTGGTAGCATAAGTACAGTTCATGCATTTGAGGGCTATAATCGATGGTTGCCAGCTAAAGTGAATATCTATATACTGAATTATTATGAAAATTCAGTTGCATTTCTATAACTATAGTCGATCCAATGATTAATTGCAAGTATCCCGATAACTAACAGCTTACTAAGTTATTGAGCACGGAATATTCCCTAATTTTATTTATTTTCTAGCTTTATTCACCTATAGTTTTCGATGAATTACGCCTTCGTAGTCGAAATATCCATAGGCTGTATGACTTATTTTTATATAATGAAAACTTACGCTGAGAATGATAAATAGTTCGTCAATTGTAAACAGAGTTTTGAAGAGCGAAATAAGTTTGCACACAAAAAACAAATATATAGGCTCGCATATGAACGCGCAGCGTGACGAATACTTGCAGATGTCACCGCGATCGACTTTATTTTAGGTGCAACATTCACATCGCGACACTATTTCTGCACTCCAAAAAAATTTGAATTTTGCAGGTGATTTAATCCGTCATACAATGTAATTCATAAAGACCTAATTTGTCAAATAACGGAAAATTTTGTTTGTAATGACTTAATGTTAGATGAGCTTGAATTTTACTGGTTTCGACTGTAACTTGCGTTCTGCTAGCAGGTGCGATTGTATGAATTTAAATGCACCTTTTACCAGCCAAGCAGATGTATGCTTCTTTGGCTCAGTTGATTAACAGACGTACTTGCGATCCAATGATTCTTGGTTCAAGTCGCGGCGGTTGCTATTAGTATTCTATTTATTTATTTCAATGAATTCCATGTCATGGACTTTTAGACATAATATTAAATGTTCTTTCACGTAAATTTGCGTGAGCTGCGACGCTCCATTTATGTGCATCTTATAAGGTGTAAAATCACAGGATTTTTTTAAGTGTGTAGAGCCACATTTACTTCACGCCAAACATCTGTTTTGCTGGTTAAAATGACAAGTTTATTTTTGGTTTGGTATTTTTCGATGTATTTAAACGACATGCAAATTTAGTTATTTTCTACACTTTGGGAAATCGTGTGTGAATTGTTCAAATTTTTATTGTTGGAATATTTCCATAGAAGACTTTGAAAACTTTGTACGTTCCGGAACGTAATGGAACGTTTTGAAAGATCGTGAAGAACGGTCGAGTAGATAACAGTAGTGCGCTCCAACGTATAGCAAATTTGAAATTTACACAAGAATTTGAAAAATTTTGTTCGGGCCTGTATATCTGTTATCTGTGGTTTGCATATTTCAGACCTGTCTATTAGGTTTGATTACGATTATTGTTTTAAATTTTAATTCATTTACCTTTTCTCAATGATAAGTTGATGACGACTTTGTGTCATCACAATGAACAGAATGAAATGAATTATTTAATCTCGATTGACTGAGATTCGGATAATATCTGCTTCCAATTTTTGGAAACAAATTAAATATCCTTCCTTTGTAGAATTGCTTCTGCTAAAAAAATATTCACACCTGAATACTCTCTACCCAAACCCGATACTTGTCCTGAAAACGATTTTATGAATGGTGTGCCCAAATGTCATGCTCTTCCTCTTTTCAAAATGTCGATTGATAAGCACTTAAAAGTACAATAAGTATGACATCAAACATCAAAAGTCAATTCACAAACGGTCAAATTTTCTGTTCAATCATCCGTCCAAAAATGTGCGCCGGAGGACCGATGGCACGAGCTGAGAAAATCAATTTTCGTCCGATTGACTCCACATAATCGTCTTCTTCTACCACTTTCGGGTTTGGCGGAGTGAGCCGTGAATCGCCGTCACCATCACCGGTTCGGAAACCCACCGTCGGCGTTGATTAGTCACCCGCACATCGGGCTGGGAAGGTGAAACTACACCGGGAACAACAACAACAGCAGCAGCAATCGGTATCCTGCACTATCCTATTTTTACCGAGTCTCAAGCCGGACGCTGCTAAATCGAACCGGCAAAGGAAAGACGAAACCAATAAAACGAGAGAATAAAACCTAAAACAAATATATAATTATTCAAATGAGCTGTGTATTTATATGACCATATACATTATAATAATGTTTGGTGTTAGAATTTTAATTTGCTGCAATTAATTATACTAATGGAGTATGCCGAGGAGAGTAATATAAAGGGTTCGGCGAGCTTTTGTGAAGCCGACTGATGAACGCGTCAGGGGAGATCAAAGAAATCAATCGGGTATTCGCTCCTAGATAGACCCTGCATGGCGGTCCGCGGGTTATTTTGAATTGTTACCAAAATTATTTTGAAAAATACCCCCATTACCTATCTACCATTACCTGATAGTAGATTTATTTCATTAAACATTATTATTCAATTACTAAGCTAATCAAAATATTGCGACATGAGTACATTTTTGTAGTTAATCACGGGCTACAACATTACTAGAAGAACTTACTTTAGAGAACAATGATCGGGCATAGTCTTTAAAAGAATTTCAGTTTATTTTATTAACAATTGCAAAAAACAATTATAGTAACTCTCACTATAACTAATAGTCCTAATATATGAGTAAAACTGAATAGATGAGATAATCTACGGATATTACCGTAACCTTCAATTGAAATAAATAATTCCATCTCATTTTATCTCCATTGTTTTGTATAGTCCTTTTTCAACTGATCAAATAATTCCAAGTTTTCTGAACTTGACCTATCTTAAATTCTGCAGATAAATATTGAAAATTGATCTACTCAATAAGCAAAGGCTGACTAAAAGTAAATTGGAAATCTAGTGTTGGGAATCGAGAATCTTTGACAGTGGTTTTCGTACACAACTGGTGCAAGTTTAATTAAAGTAGTCGAGCGCGTTCAGAAAAAACGGCAAATGGAATTTGGACCCGGAAGACTATAAAACTTTACATTTCAATCAAAGCTTGCCAACATCGGTTCTGCCGAGTTCGAGAAAACCGAGTGCACTTTTCATCATTCTTTTGCACAATTCACCTCAACGATCCGGAACTGGAAATCAGATCTGGATTAAATTTCATTACAAGTGAATCGGAAGTCGGACCTTCATAAAAAGTTACTATGAGATCATAAGACGTTTCACTTGAATCTTAATATGTAAAAATTACTCCAGCTTAAACATATGTTAAACCAGAGTTACGATCCGAATTCGGTCTCTGTGACCATAAAACCTTACGTTTTCGTCAGTGTTTGCAAAACCACTGAACCGGTTTCCGAAAAAAAAATCGAGTGCCCTGTTGCATTCATTTTACATTCTACATCGTCAATCCGGAGGAGAAAAACAGATCTAGATAATTTTAAACAACAGGCTATGAAACTACAAGACTTTGTGATATTTCGTCTAGTGTTTTCCGAGAAAAAAGAGTGCATTTTTTCTTTGGGTGAATGACATGAATTTGTCGGACTCGAAAATTTTGTAGTTTAAGGAGTGCATCGAAAATAAGCTATCCACATACATTTGTGTTGTACGCATGTATTTGTGATGGATTTTTTATGCTCAGATCACAGTATGCTTTGCGTTTGGCTGTCAGCTTTAGTTTGTGTACTTGTTTGTGCGGTTGAAAATCTGCGTTTTCAAAAAGTCGCGTATTGAAAAAAAAAAAGTGAAAATGAAGGTTCTGGACACATGGCTAAGTGGGAAAGGTATTCCCATGCGAAAATTGATGAAGTAGTTTGGAATTCATGATGCCAGTGTTAAAACCATCATTAAGAGCAAATTCAGTAGCTAGAAGTTCTATATGGAAGATCTATAATAGAACAGAAACTGGAACAAATGTATCCCCAGCAAGTCGTTCTAGTTTTATTTATTCGACCAGTTCTTCTGTCAAATTTAAAACTGGTCTACGATGCCGTTCTATTTTTTGTATATTTGAAACACAAGTAAAACACTGCTGGGGCTGCCAGTTTTTCTTGTTTTAAAATCCAGATTTAAAATATTGTAACTGACATAAACTATGCATCTAGAACTAGAACACTACTGAATATGCCCTAATAAGTTTAGGGAACACTATTCATTGGATGAGCTACCAGGAAGAGGCAGAAAAACCCGGTTTTTCCAACCCGAAACTGTACCAGAAAGTGGTATCTTTAATCATGAAAAACATCAATGTCAATACGTGTTTTGGCCAAAAAAGCAGGTTTGATGGACGATGAGACTTTTGTAAAGGAGGACTCAAAAAACTTTTCAGGTCCACAATACTTTACCATCGTCGTTGGGAGCGAGGCGGACAGGTTGATTCAAGTGGAGAAACTCGGTCGAAAGGTACTGGTATGGCAAGCAATATGTTCCTATGGTTTGAAGTCAACCATTTTTTACACTACCGTAACTTTAAATGCTTAAATCTATCGTTCTGAGTGTTTCTAGAAGATATTGCTGCCTTTATATAACAAACATAGTACACCTCCACTGTTTTGGCCGGATTTAGCGTCGGCTCACTATGCCAAAACCGCTCTCATTTGGCTTTCGGAAAAGGGTATAAATTTCGTTGAGATAAATATCAATCCACCAAATTGGCCTCTGGTTCGACCCATCGAACGTTACTGGGCAGTCGTGAAGAGGGTATTCAAGAAGACGGCTGGGAACATGCAGGAGTTCAAACAAATTTGAGCTCAACCGTCCAAAAAATGCGATGCAACACTTTTCCGGAATTTGATGAAGAGCGTTCGATCAAAAGTTCGAAAGTTCGTACAGAAATAACTTAAATTTCATCCCGTTTTAATTATGCTCAAGTTTAATCTCGTACAATAATGGATCAATATTTAGTTGGAATGAAATATCGTTTTTTATCATAATTTGAAAGAAAAATTTGTGGATAGCTTATTTTCGATACACTCCTTACTTGAAAAATTGGAAAACACTTACTAATTCGAAAATTGCATGTCCCAGACAGTCAAACCTTACCTTTCAAAAAATTTTCATGCAGTTCTAAGTCATTTGTTCTTAAAAAGGCGGATAGGTAATGTCAGTGACATAACCGGATTCACGTAAATACGAAAAAGATTGGCTCGCTGAAAATGAAACTATGCTCTTATAAAGCACGATATCCCTAGAACGACAAATACAGGTCAAAAAAGAGCAAATGCAAGGCTGTAGAAGTGCAAAGTGATCTTCCCAAAAAACGATTGCGCGATAGTTTCTTTGCACAATTCTTCTGCTCGCTTCATTCTAATCGCGTAAGATCTGCGGTGTAGTTTCCCGTATGTGTAGTCACATAGAATAATGAAAAAAAGTTTAAATGTTCATCTTTTATATAGATAAAGTTTCACGGCAGCACTGATATTTTGTTATCATCCTCAGAGCATAACCGGATAATGAAATGTTACAGTTGAGCAATGAGAAATGAAACGCTTCAATGAGGTGCCTTTGGTGCAACTGAACAATGACACGCTCCCAGTAAATTTATCTGTATCCATAAAAACAAAACATGTTCTATTGCAATAATTATTTGTTTACTGTTACTCTTCGGAATATGTAGCAAAATTATACAATCGAATAAAATTTTTATTTAGGAACCTAGAAATTGTAGTTGGGGTTGATGTTTTTTGGAAAAGTCCATTGAATCAGGTCAATTTGAAAACGGTACACGCCGAAAAAATGTTTCAAAAATAAGTGAACTCCGGGTATTTCTAATAAATGTTTTCTCTGTGTTCTCTGTGAGGTTTTAAACTAGATAAATGATGCCATTTTATCAAACTTGCACAGATTTTAATGTTTCTGTTCTTTACTTCACCTTTTGCGTATGCAACTTTTCGGATTTTTTTACTATCATTGAATAATTCGTTCCTCGCTTTCCTCTGATCCGAAAGCTGCGAAATTCGAGTCTCAATGAAGGCTATTTATAACTGAATACAAAACCGGAAACCGCACGGAACAATGAGACGATATTTGAACCTTACGATTAGACCGTCGCTTCCTTGTCTAGCAATCGGAAGGAACTAGCCACAACACCCTTTCACTGCTTCATTTGCAGCATTGTTTTAACACAATATGCCTTGGAGGCCCGACCCGAAATACAAAATTTCGGTCCAATCAACGAAAAAGCCGAGACCGTGTGTTTTCCAGCATCGTATCTCAGTTTCCCACATGCTAAAATTTCCCATGATTGCCGCATAAAAGTAATTAAGGAGAAGAGGAAAATTTACGGCACTGGCAGCAAGATGGCGTTTTGAAAAATTATTTACGATATTACTGTGGAGCATGTCATAAATTTTCAACGAGAGGAGAAGAAAAAAAACACTCGCCTCAGAATAAAACTAAGAGGATACCAGACCGTCCCGGGCGAGCTTCGGTCGATCGGTGGCGTCTGTTGGCGTCCGGTCTCGCGGATCGTCATCGCGATTGTACAAGTATTTTCTGTCGTTCCTTTTCCCCATTGTACCTTCATCTAAAGGAGCGGAAAAGTCAACTACTGAAAGCCGGTTTTTCAGCAAGCTGATAGTGTGAGTCTCAATCTCGGGGAGAGAGAACAGAAGAAACGAGCCGACAAATTTAAAAAATGTTCACAAATATTTCTTCCAATGGCGGTTCCAATGGAGGAGCAGCTCGCGACCGTCAGATCCATTAGTGGCTACATGGAATCGAACTTTGGTGTCCCTCGAAGTCTTGACCGGCATGGTGACATCCAGTATTCACAATGCCAACTGTCGACGTATGCTTGAAATTAGATTAATTATACTCAATTAATTGCGTTAATGCGCTTTTTCCTTGTCCGTGGTCTACCCCGAATACGATTGCCTCCAGCATCCAACATATGAATCATTCACCTGGAATCAACCCATAAAGAATCACAACCGTGTCAAGTGGGCAATCCCTCTGGCACTACTGGGTCTGGTTCCCAAACAATTAAATCGCTGGAATAACAGATGGGAAAGGCTTTTAAGAAACTTTTTTTTCCCAAAAGAAAAAAAAACACTCATCCACAGGATGAATTTGTCAAACCCACCATCATTCTCTTCTAGGTTTTTATTACCGTAGAAACATTTTAATAGTTTTCCTCTACGATCAATACGACAAGCCTCCATTATTTTAGGGGAAAATGTCACCGCCCGAGACAGAAAGCGCCGATCCGTCGCCGGGTAGAAGAAAAAACTCTTGGCGCTGCTTTCATGTTGTACCGACGGATCTGGTTTTGCGTGAGCTTGGGAAACATCGATAAAGCGGAAGGAGACGAATCTTTCGAGATCTTGTTAATCTCAAGTTTGGTTTTCGTTTTCTTCGACCGATTTCCATTGCATAGACAGGATGAATGAATTTGATCACTCGACGCAGTCATTCGCGTGGGTGATACGACATTTGAAGATCCACTGATTCACGTAAGCCTCCTGAGGGTGCGGATATGGCTATATGGTATTGACTGGATCTGTTTTATTCATAGGTATATCCATTTTGGATACGGCTCGAATTTGAGACATGAATTCTCTTCATGACCAGAAAGGATATTTGGCATCATCAGTTCTCCATTGTTACTCTAGCCTTGCGGTTGGAAACAGGATCAGGGCCATTTCGCCGAAAGCCGTTTCGCCGAAAGTCATTTCGCCGAAAGGGTCATTTCACCGAATGGAATGACATTTCGCCGAATGGGTCACTTCACTAAATGTCATTTCGCCGAAAAGGTCATTTTGCCAATTTCTGCAATTGTCTTAATATTATAATTGGAATTGATTTAAAATGAATGATTATACGATAACGTCCGTTTTGTTGACCTACAATTGTACTTCTTAAATAAATATTGATTCTTGTACTCTTGAATAAAGATTGATCCATGATCAGAGCGGAGTTCCCAAGAAAAATTGTTGACTATTAGCCAATAAGCATCACCGCAATTGCATAGGTGTATCGAACAGGCAAATGTAAGTGAAAATACATCGATTTGATTCGTATGTTGTCCGACCTCGTTACCGCTCGTTCGGACCTAACTAATGCAAAGAAATGATATGCTATATTTGACAATTGTGTAAATTTGATGCACTGTAGTTCAAGGTGGAGAGACAGTTTACAAAATCAAGTTAAATTTTTTTATTGCTTTTTGACCCGATTTAATGTAAGAACATAAAGTTTTTTGCTGCATGCTACCATTTCTGAGATACAGGTTTCAAACTCACTGAGAACTTAGATGTATCTGTCGATGTATAAGAAGCTCAATCTAGTTTTTTTGTTTTTAGATCGAAGTGTGTGCATATTTTTCCATATTTTTCTTGCATATCATCCTGTATCTCCGGAACCGGAAGTCGGATCGGGATAAAACCAGGTTGTAACAATTTTGAAAAATATATTTCAACAATTTTGAAATATCCACTATTTTCAAATTGTAACCTTTTTGGTTCATTATTTGTCCACTTTGATCTACAGTTAAATAAACTTCATCAGTTTTTAACTACAACATTTAAGAATAAGAATAGAAACGACAAGCATCAGCACCATGGGCTTGTTCCAACTATGGATGTGAAACAACCCACCTGTATGTCAAATTATAGATATTTTCAATCAATCGTCTTACTTTTAAATGTGCAATTGAACGAGAGTCTCCTCAGATTGATCCTAATTAGGAACAAACATCGATCTCGTGAACCCAGAACATAGACTCCGTTTGTCTTGATTTGTATTTGTCTTGTATCGAAATTATATCAATAGTTCAAGTATACGCAATTAAGGAGTGTATCGAAAAAAAGCTATCCACAAATTTTTCTTTCAAATTATGATAAATACGATTTTATTCAGAGTTTTCTTTGCCATAGTGTGGAGGTGTATTATGCTTTTTGTATAAAGGCAGCAATCTCTTCTGGAGACATTCAGATCGATAGATTTCTGCATTTATAGTTCCGGTAGTGTAAAAAATTGATGACTTCAAACCATAGGAACATATTGCTTGCCATACCAATAGACGACAGTAAAGTATTGTGTACCTGGAAGGGTTTTTTTATCCTTCTTTACATAAGTCTCACCGTCCATCAAAACACATGCATCCGGACACTGCAAAAGACGGGAATACAATTTCCGGGCCCTTGTTGCTGCTCGCTTCTTCCGTTCTACACATTGTTTCGAAATTTTCTGCTTTTTGTAGGTCTTTAGGTGATTTCGCCTCTTGATACGCTGGATCATTCCGACACTCATTCCTGCTTTTTTGGCCAAATCACGTATTGACATTGATTTGTTCTTCATAATTAGAGATATCACTTTCTGGTCCAGTTTCGGATTGCAAAGAACCGGGTTTTCTGTCCCTTCCTAGTAGCTCATCCAAATAATAGTGTTCCCCAAACTTTTTAATGATGGTTTTAACACTGGCATGATGAATTCCAAACCGCTTCGCCAATTTTCGCATAGTAATACCGACGACACGACCAGGCACTTCGAAGAAAAATCGCAATAAAAAGTGTTCATGCGCGATCACTATCAGTTACCGAAGTATTGAAAGACCCCTAGGTAATAATGAAAATAAATTTTACAAGCATCACTGCTGTGGTTGCTACGAAATAGTCACCATGCACAGCATAATAAACAAACAGGTAATACTTTAAAAGATGTATTATAAGTAAAACACTTTATTTCAAGTTAGGCTAATTATATTGATTGCAGGAATAAACCAGTTTTCATGGCGCTAACAATATGGCGATGTAATGGTGATCTAGCAAAATGGAACATATCCGTATATATATATATATATATATATATATATATATATATATATATATATATATATATATATATATATATATATATATATATATATATATATATATATATATATATATATATATATATATATATTACCACTGAATTTTTCGTTTGCTATTTACGTATCTATCAAAAATATTTGAATGACAACAGGAATGATAAAGTCGTTTCGGGATTTTGGTTTTTTCCTTAACGTGCATAACCGCGATTTTGCATTTCATTCTAATAATCTAAATACCCTGTCAAGTCGTTCCCACTGATTGTCTCGTCTTCTACTGGCGTTTAAAAAGAGTTTCAGGCCCTAATAACCGTTATCACTCCCACTTTCACTTCACACTTATATCACTTCACTTGATTTTCCCTGTTACTGAACTGTTACGCACACTGAAGTAGTCACTGTAGTGAAAAAAATCATTTTTCCAAAAAAATTATGCGATGTTCGTAATAACCACAAGCTCATAAAAGTAATTACTTTTTCCTCTGAAGCGACTTTCGTGATAAATACCTACATTCACTTCACTTGATTTTCACCGTGAAGTGATACCTATAATAAGGGTTTTCACCGTGTAGTGATACTGGTAATAAGGGCCTCATTATATGAATTCGATATAAGGGAAGAATTAAAAAGGGACACTCCGTTTCCGCATTTTAGCGTAGGCCACTCGACCTACGGTTGAGTAGTTACGTACATATATCATTAAATGCAATTCATATCAGCGAAGCGCAGATCACAGTTGATTGAAATTGTAATCGCAGCATATTTCACCGGTAACTAAACATTTATTTTGTGTAGTACTTTTATATAATTGAAATATTGGTGAAAAAGTCATATAAAATTTGTGAATGCGGATTAGTACATTTGAAAGCATATAAATAATTGCAATCACAATCGAAATGATTCTAACAAGTAGCAACATCATCAAAATTGCAGCATAACACCAACATTCGCGGTCATACTGTTCATCTGAGTACTACAATGCAATTGGTTGAAGATCATTCTGGTCTCACGGTGAGATTTTCTTCACCCTCTGAGCATCACGCCGTAGATAAACGCAAAAGGGTCAGTTTCGGGTCTTTACGCACTTTGAAAAGAGGCTACAAGAATACATATTATTAGTGAACAGAACATATAATTAAATACAAAATTAGCAAGCCATAAAAACTCTCAATTCCGATTTAGATCCGCAGTCGACGATGAGAACTTCTGAGATGCTCTAGATTGGGCATATGCAATAATGAAACCGAGAACGATTACCTTGAAAAGATAAACAATGGTAACTAGGGTTACTGTATCTGTTATTTTGAAAACAACAATTTCTCTGACCGCGTTCCCAATTTTAAACATTTTTCATTAGATATCATTTTGACATTACCAGTTACTGAGGGGTAGCTCGATTTGCGATACAGTTTTAAAAGCGAGTGGCAGGTCGTGTCGTCGGTAATACCCTTGTCACTTATCCAAGTGTCCTGAACCTTAATTTTCGCTTCCTTTTCAATACGTGACATTTTGAATACGCAGAATATCAAAGGCACAAACAAGTAAACAAACGAAAGCTGTTATCCAAACGCACAGCATGCTGTGATCTGAGCATAAAAACCATACAGTTCGAAAAAATCTAGTGATTTTACATCTTATAACATGCACATAAATGGAGCGTCGTATTTCACTCAAATTTATATTCAAGTTTACATGTGATTTGAAAATCACATGGTTTGAAATCGAATGAAATAAAAAACAAAAGATCGATAGAAACAGCACGACTTGAAGCGAGAAACATTAGCTCGCAAAGCACGGCAGTAATCGACTGTGCCATAGAAGCACATATCGGTTCGATGGATTATTGATGCATATAAATCCACATAGCGACAAATGGTAGCCGAATGCAAATTACACTTGGAGCCTGTAAAGTTCTGTGGGAATGGAATATTTAGTCTTTTGACAAGTTAAATTGTTATGAATTGTGTCGGTTGTAGAATTACATCACCTGTAAAATTCATAATATTTTTCTGTGCATCACAAATGCATGCGTACAACACAAATGTATGTGAATAGCTTATTTTCGATACACTTCTTATATCTACGTTCTTACAAGTGTAACGAATTTTGATATTGAAGCTTCTTTTTGCTAAGTTTGAGTTTAAGTTTTGCAAGCATGCAGTTATTTTTATAGTACTAAGTTTGTCTTGTGAATATGTAACATAGCTATTTGTGGTCACTATGTGGTTCTACTATTATGCGATTTCGGTTGAAGCGATATACTCTTTCTCATTATAAACCGAGTTCATTTTATTTAAATTAGAAATTAATCTTAAGCACTCACTATTTACCCTGGAGCAGTTACAGGTTTTTCAGACGAAAACGACATAGTAAACGTCTAAACTCGCATGAGCTTCAAGAATCGCATGTGAAAGTTAATTACAATTGATCAAAGCAAGCCAGTTAGAGTTAGAGCTCAAATCGTTTTACAGCGCTATATGTGATGCTTGCTGTCTAGCAGCAAATCTTCCTCTGACATGTTTCATGTGAGTCTGAAGCTTAAAAATTATATTTATAGATTCGCGGCGTGCATCCACAGTTTCGCTTTTGCATATATCGCTTACTCCTTGAAATCCATCAACTTCGTTATTGAAATCCAGTAAACCAGCATAGTGTCTTAGATTTTTAGCAAACAAATTGCTTGATATATCGAAATCGATACGTAGTAATATTTCCAATCAAAAGGTGAAATAATGTTAATAATTGGTACAAAGTTGTTGGAGCTGTAAGTGTTCAAAACGATATTTCTCTAGATATTTTTACTTGAATTTATAATTTGTAGCCTTATATAGAACACAAAGATGAGTTCCACATCAAAAACTTGGTTTAATCTACCACCATCATTACACGCCTTTCTCATATTACTCATATTATCATAAATATTACTAAGTGATTCTTAAAAACAATCATTAAATCTGGAATGGAAGTAGGAAATTTGGGCATAAAACAATATAACCTTGTGAACAGTGTTGATCCAAATTCCGATTTTCACATCGTCGACGATTTGAAAATTTAAGCACACAACCTTGTAATTCCGGAACCGGGTTTCGGATCCGGATGAAATTCAGGAATTTTATATGGGAACATAAGACTTTTCATTTCAATTTATTAAAATTGGCTCAGCCATCTCTGAGAAATCGGAGTGTGCTCCATTTGCGAATATTGGATCACTATTTCCGGTAGTTCCGGAACCGGATACTAGAGACTAACGTTTTTTTTACATTTACCAACCACATCTATGAAAATTTTCAAGGAAAATGCAACTCTTTACAAGATCATTTATAAAAAAAACCCTCAAAATCAAAATATTTACACTAATCACCCTGTTATTCCGGTAGTCGACATCAAGATAAAATACAATTTTTGTATCGATTTTAAATACATTTCTTTTTAATCTAAGTTTGTGAAAGTCGTTTCAGGCATCTCTGAGAAAATTGAGTGCACAAAAATGTTACACACACATCCACACATACAGATGTTTGCTGACCTAGACGAACTGGTTTGAATGGTATATTATTCTCGGCCGATCCGGGTCTCGTTTTAAAAATCAGTTTTCACAGTGATTGCATAACCTTTCTGTATGAGGAAACCATACACATCTTAACAGTTCGGCGGAAAAGTTCGTATCGTTTAATAGAAACACACATTTTTTTGCCAAAATTCGTTTTTATTATTCAACATAATTGCCATCAGAGGCGATACAGCGATTATAGCGATCTTCCAACTTTTCGATACTATTTTTGTAGTACGATTTGTCCTTTGCCTCAAAATAGGCCTCAGTTTCAGCGATTACCTCTTCATTGCTTCTAAATTTTTTACCAGCGAGCATTCTCTTGAGGTCTGAGAACAGGAAAAAGTCACTGGGGGCCAAATCTGGAGAATACGGTGGATGAGGGAGCAATTCGAAGCACAATTCGTTCAATTTCAGCATGGTTTTTCGTTGTTGTTTTTGATCGATTGTGAGCTCACGCGGCACCCATTTTGCACAAAGCTTTCTCATATCCAAATATTCCTGAATAATATGTCCAACACGTTCCTTTGATATCTTTAGGGTGTCAGCTATCTCGATCAACTTCACTTTACGGTCATTGAAAATCATTTTGTGGATTTTTTTCACGTTTTCATCGGTAACAGCCTCTTTTGGACGTCCACTGCGTTCATCGTCTTCGGTACTCATATGACCAGTACGAAATTTTGCAAATCACTTATGAATTGTTGCTTCACCCGGTGCAGAGTCTGGATAACACTCATCAAGCCATTTTTTGGTATCGGCGGGACTTTTTTTCATCAAAAAGTAGTGTTTCATCAACACATGAAATTCCTTTTTTTCTATTTTTTTTTCACAATAACAAAAGTAGTTTCACTCAAAATGCAATACCTCACAAAGTAAAAATCAGACAGCTGTCAAATTTATACACGTATCTTTTGAATGTTGGTACTAACTGAAAATGGTATGGATTTAATTCTAGTGGCGCCCTCTCATAGAAACGATACGAACTTTTCAGCCGATCTGTTAATCTACCTCCTCCTCAAAACAAATTTTTCCATCAAGCAGACCCTGTCACCTTGGAGCGAAAACAATCTTCAGTTCAGCAACGCCATCGCACGGCATCACATTCAACGTATTATGTCAATTGTATGGGTGCGCAGTGCTGCTATTGTGGCGCATACGAATTTGACATTTCTCTCCCCTATTTCTATGTACGAGATTCGATGCAGACTCGCCGGAGGGCGCCATGCTCGCAAAAAGGATGTTGCCAATGATTTTTTCGGGAATTGGGAGAGCTAGATATCTCGTTAATATAATGTCTTTGCATCAAGACAAGTATTAACTTGAATTTATGCTGATCTTGGAAACAAAATTCTTCAGATCGATTCAAGTAGTTAACAAAAGCGTGCAACACGCTTACGTCGTATATTTGGCAATATTCTCCAATTCAAAAGTAATAGCAATAACACAATCCATCATGGTCAATGGTTACTTTTTGAAAAAAAAGGTGGAGGTAGAAAAAATG
The DNA here is from genome assembly GCF_030247185.1 of Malaya genurostris. Classification (NCBI taxonomy): domain Eukaryota; kingdom Metazoa; phylum Arthropoda; class Insecta; order Diptera; family Culicidae; genus Malaya; species Malaya genurostris. Next base: position 69,721,052 of record NC_080571.1, read on the forward strand.
GGTTTTTTTTTTAAATTTCAACATAAACCGCTTAACAGACGCAAAGTCATCTTTGCTTGAGACACTTATACTGTACCGAGACACAGAGTCTTTTCTGATGAAGTCTAATAGTGATGCTCGTTTTCTGTTGGTTTTATTTTTGCTCGAGGTAGACCACCAAAAGTATACAATGAATGTCCCACAAAAAAAACCAAAACCGTGACCTTCCTAACCCATTGAGTCTGCTTAGGAGCACTCGTGTCAACTGTCGTCCACAGCCGGCCGGACACTCATCCTAACAGTAATCGACACAAAAAGCCCCTCCTATTCTGCATCAGTATGGCCGATCATGCTTCCGAAGTGTGCTTGCGTTCGTGTTTTTGGTACGAAGTAAACATACACTCCAAAAAAATTTGAATTTTACAGGTGACTTAATCCGTCATACGATGTAATTCATAAAGACCTAATTTGTCAAATGACGGAAAAATTTATTTGTAATGACTTAATGTTAGATGAGCTTGAATTTTACTGGTTTCGACTCGTAACTTGTTTTCTGCTAGCAGGTGCGATTGTATGAATTTAAATGCACCTTTTACCAGCCAATCCGATGCATGCTTCTGTGGCTCAGTTGATTAACAGACGTACTTGCGATCCAATGATTCTCGGTTCATGTCACGGCGGTTGCTTTATCAGTATTCTTTTTTTTATTTCAATGAATTTCATGTCATGGAGTTTTAGACATAATTTTAAATGTTCTTTCTCGTAAATTTGCGTGAGCTGCGACGCTCCATTTATGTGCATCTTATAAGATGTAAAATCACAGGATTTTTTTTAAGTGTGTACGTGCAACATTTTTTCATCTGTGGGATCTCACCCAAATTACAACTAGCTTAAATTCATGTTCGTGCACTTTGACTTTCCATTCGGTCAACATCTTTTAATATATTTTTGGTACAGTCCAGTGCAACCGCATCGGAGGGCTTGTCGAAGCGAATTTTATCGGCACAATCCAACACCACGAAATTCATGAAATCAATCTTTCACGGGCCAGTCGGTGTTGAACAGTCGTTCGCACCGCACGCGTATAGCTCTTGGCTCCTGGAATTTTTTTTCTGGCTACCTAGAGTTTCATTGATTCAAGGCTTCAGTCTTTTTCAAGGCTACCTGAATCACTAACTAAGTGACTAAGTGATACAAAGAGTGATATTAGAGTGACTAAGTGATACAAAGAGTGATATTAGAGTGACTAAGAAATTAATCAGCCTTTTTTAAGGCTAGCTAGGAGTCTAATCGAAGACTAATTTAGCCTAGTTAATTTAATTTAAAATTTCATTAATTTCAAAAATGCCTGCGTCCAACCGGAAAGGCAACAAGCCTAAGGCTAAAAATAATTCAATACGGAATAAATCACAATCCGTTATTCAACATTTTTCTAATAACATTCACGATCTTATAGAATCTGAATGTAAAAATAAAAGACAACGGACGGATTTCCCTTCCGCTGATCCTATGCCGTCTAACAATATTTACGAGATTCTTCCTGAATCCGATTGTAGCGACATAGAAGAAAATTCTTCAAAAATTCCCAAAATGGACGCTTGTCGTTCTGGGAAGAAACATCAATCTATGCCACCAGTGACGGTGATGATTTCCGACTTCAAAGCATTCCGTACTGAGCTTTCTACTTTTCTCCCGGAAGTAAAAGTCTCATTTCAAATCGGACGAAGAGGAGAATGTCGAGTCTTGTGGATGGATTGGAAGATTACGAACGTCTTATTCGATATTTGTCCGAAAAACTTCATAAATTTTATTCATATGATATAAAATCAGACAGACCCTTCAAGGCTGTCTTGAAAGGATTATCAAATGATCAAAGTATTGATGAAATTAAAAATGAACTAAAAGAATTGCTTGGTTTTGCCCCTTCCCAAGTAATACTTATGAAAAAAAGAGCGAATGGTACTTCTAAACCACGCTCTGGAATTTCCCATGAACTTTACCTAATACACTTCAATCGAAGTGATGTAAACAATTTGAAAACTTTAGAAAAAGTACGTTTCATTTCCCACATTAAAATTCATTGGGAACATTATAAACGGCATAATCGTATTGCAAACTTAACGCAATGTCGTCGTTGCCAAGGCTTCGGTCATGGAACCAAAAATTGTCATATGGATATACGGTGTTTGAATTGTGGTAAATCGCATTCGAAAGACGCTTGTCCAATGAATGAAACCACTGATAAATTTTCATGTTCAAATTGCAATGGAAATCATAAATCCAATTATTTGAAATGTCCTGTCAGGGAAAAAATTTTAAACGCTCGTTCGCTTAGACAACAAGTCAAATCAACGACCTTAAATTTACAGAACATACCTGAAAATTCTTCTAAGGCACCTGCCAATTCGTCTTCTAACGAAAACAATTTATTGACAGGTAGATCGACCTCGTCATCATCTTCTTCTAATTTCACTTATGCTGGTATATTAGGTAGAAATCTATCTCCTATTTCTTCTAATGTAAATAATCAAAACACAGGACCGCCTTGCAGTTCTTCTTCTAACGAAAACAATTTATTAATAGGTAGACCGGCCAAATCATCTTCTTCTAATGGCAGTCTACCTACAAATATTCCTTCAATGCCATTCGCTTCTTTAAATGAAGTCGATTTAGGCGATATAACTGAAAATAAAATGATCTACCTACAAGATCAACTTTTTCAAATGATCATCCAAATGAATTCGACTTCATCACTTTTTGAAGCATTTCAAATCGGATGGAAATTTGCAAATAATATTATAATGAATTTAAAATTTAACAGTGATGTTAAATAATTATTTGAATATTTTAAATTGGAATGCTCGATCTTTGAAATCGAGTGAAGATGAATTTTATAATTTTCTCAAAGTTCACAAAATTCATATTGCCATTGTGACAGAAACTTTTCTTAAACCAAATGTAAAATTGAAAAGTAATCCACATTATGTGGTTCATCGATTTGACAGGTTTACTGGAATTGGTGGTGGAGTTGCCATTTTTGTCCAACGGCAAATTAAACATCGAATTTTACCTTCTTTCAATACTAAAGTTATTGAAAGCTTGGGAATCGAAGTTGAAACCATTCATGGAATTTATTTCATCGCTGGAGCATATTTGCCATTCCAATGCACCGGCGAACAATTAAATTTCTTTAAAGGCAATTTGCAAAAACTTACAAGATATCGATCGAAATTATTCGTAATAATGGTAAAATACTTCATAATCAACTCTCAGCTGGTTACTTTACAGTTATTCATCCCAGTAATCCTACTTGTTTCTCTTCCGTGAAAAACCCGTCTACAATTGATCTGGTTCTAACAGATCAAAGTCACATTTGTAGTGAACCGATTACTCATGCTGATTTTGACTCAGATCATCTTCCAGTAACATTCAGACTTTCCAACGAAGCTATAATTAATCCAATTAGTTCTATTTTCAACTATCATAGAGCTAATTGGTTGAATTACAGATCTCACATTGAAAATCATGTGGATCATGAAACTATTTTAGAAAATTCTGCGGACATCGACACAGCAATTGATAATTTGAATCATTATATTATCGAAGCTAGAAATCTTTCAGTTCCCAAAGCTCAAACTAAATTAAATTCTCCTATCATCGATGACAATCTTCAACTGCTCATTCGGTTGAAGAATGTTCGTCGACGACAATATCAACGTTCTCGTGATCCTGCTATGAAAAACATAGTTAAGGATTTACAAAAAGAAATTAAACATAGATTTACTCTTTTGCGAAATGAAAATTTCGCTAAAGAAGTTGAACAAATTAAACCATATTCTAAACCTTTCTGGAAACTTTCTAAGGTTCTTAAGAAACCTCAGAAACCTATTCCTGCTCTCAAGGAAGGAAATCAAATACTTCTTACAAATGGCGAAAAAGCTCAAAAACTTGCTCAGCAGTTCGAGAGTGTCCACAATTTTAATTTGAACGTTGTGAGTCCTATTGAAAATGAAGTCTCACTGAAATATGATCATATTTCAACTCAAGTGTTATCACACGATGACATTATTGAGACGAATTTTGATGAAATTAAATCAATTATTAGAAAACTTAAAAACATGAAGGCTCCTGGTAATGATGGAATTTTTAATATTCTTATTAAAAATCTTCCCGATGTTGCCTTGAGACTCCTGGTTAAAATTTTCAACAAGTGTTTTTCATTAGCTTACTTCCCAAAAAGATGGAAAAACGCTAAAGTAATTCCTATCCTAAAACCTGATAAAAACCCAGCAGAAACATCAAGTTATCGCCCAATTAGCTTACTTTCTTCTATCAGTAAACTTTTTGAAAAAATTATCTTTTTAAGAATGATGACTCATATAAATGAGAATTCAATTTTTTTACCAGAGCAGTTTGGATTTCGTCATGAACATTCAACTACTCATCAACTTGTCAGAGTAACGAACATGATAAAAGCAAATAAATCTTCTGGGTTATCCACTGGAGTTGCTCTTCTAGACATAGAAAAAGCATTCGACAGTGTTTGGCACAAAGGTTTAATAGCAAAAATGTCTGATTTCCAGTTTCCTATTTATTTGATCAAAATGATTCAAAATTATTTAACTGATCGTACTCTTCAGGTTAGCTATCAGAATTGTAAATCTGAATTGCTACCCGTACGAGCCGGTGTTCCGCAGGGTTCGAGTGTAGCTCCAATCTTGTATAATATTTTCACTTCTGATCTTCCAAATCTACCCGTTGGTTGTCAGAAATCGCTATTCTGTGACGACACAAGTCTGTTAGCCACAGGTAGAAATCTAAGAGTGATCTGCAGTCGCCTACAAAGAAGTTTAAATATTTTCAGTGATTATCTGTCAAAATGGAAAATTAAACCAAATGCAGCAAAAACGCAATTAATTATCTTTCCTCACAAGCCAAGAGCTTCTTTTCTTAAACCAAACAATAATCACATTCTCAAATTGAATGGCTTGGAATTGACATGGTCTGATCAAGCTAAATACTTAGGTTTAACGTATGACAAAAAACTCACTTTCAAGGATCACATTGAAGGAATCCAGGCAAAGTGTAATAAATATATTAAATGTTTATATCCTCTTATAAACAGAAATTCTAAGCTCTGTCTAAAAAACAAATTGTTAATTTATAAACAAATTTTCAGACCAGCCATGCTTTATGCGGTACCAATTTGGTCAAGCTGTTGTTCCACCAGGAAGAAAACGCTTCAAAGGATTCAGAATAAAATTCTGAAAATGATTCTGAAGCGTCCTCCCTGGTTTAGTACAAATGAGTTACACAGACTCACAAATATAGAACCATTAGATGTAATGTCACATAATATTATAAGCAAATTCCGACAAAAATCGATGCAATCTTCAATTGAATCGATTCGCTCTCTGTATTAGTTAGTAAGTTAGTATATAAGTTCCTTTTCCCCATTACACAATACAAGTAGGTTTAGAATTTTCCCTACACAAAAATCTCAGAATTGCGGAAGCAAATGATGTCTTCATGGTAATAACCAAATCATATATATATATAACAGGGCTGAAAAGTCACCACTTGAGGCTGAACACCCAATTTAAATCTTAATAATTTAATTTTAACTCATATTCCAATAAATAGTTATTTAAAAAAAAAAAAAAAAAAAAAAAATCTTTCACGGGGTAGCATGAAGAAACGCTATCCAAATAATATTTATCCAACTTGCATCTCAGAAAGTGGGTTTTTTCAGGGATCGAAAAACGTTTTTTGTCATGTTCAACGTGATGACAAATACGTGAACAAAAATCGGCTGGCAGAACAAAACAAATGGCTGGATCGCGCTAAAAATTGACATGTCTTTAAAATCTATAAGTCTTATTTTTTGCGATTGGAGCGCATTTTGTTTCACTTTTCACTTCACTTTGTTTGATATTAAATGAAGCATAACAAATATTTTTAAGAAGCTCGCTTTCAATGTTTTTTAAGAGATATAGGATTTCATATAAACAAAAGCACAAAAAATTTGAGAAAATTGATGACATCTTCATTGGAATTGATAGAACGATCAATACAATTGAATGTTCGAAGATGATTCCATGCAAATGTTGGCCGCGGCTCCGCTTTAGATGGCCCATGCGCAGGGTCAAATTTTGGCACAATCTCTCCATCACATCGGCCGGTTCACGAATAATGCCACCAGGCCATAATCCACACCAAACAGTGACTTTTCTGGGATGCATTGATAGCTCTTGCAAAGCTTATGGCTGGTCTTCAATTTTTCGATAAAAAAAATAGATCTTCCTCCAACTTTGCCAGCGTCCATTCATGATTAAATTATAGACCAAACTGAACAAATTTGGCAATGGCACAAGACACGATTAAGGCGTGATCTGTCAAAAACAGTGCTGCCAAAAAGATAGCAGCAAAAAAAAACACCCTTAATTTAGTTTGCGCCAAACATTTTAATAACAAATTTTCAATTCAATGTGAATGCACCCCAACACACTCTAGTTCACAGCCATTTGTCTGTGCACCAAATTCTCCAGTGCCCGTGTCATACGTCCTACTGACCTTGAGACTACTGTCCGAATGCGTGCCTTGCTATAATGAATAACGAATTTATTGCACTCAAAATATGAATAAATTTGCTGCTCGAAATAGACTCGTGGGATTAATGAAATTCCGGTAGCACAAACCGATTCCAGGCAGTGTCCAATTGACAGCAGAAAAATTTCCCAAGAACAAAATATGATGTGGAATGACAGCCCGCTAGGAACTGAAGCCACGGTGCACCAAGTCTGTGTGGATTTCAAACGGTTGCAGTTAGCGATGGACTACAAATGGCAGAATCTTATTATTGGTTCCGTCCAACTACCACATTTTTTCGTTTCCACAACTCTGACCGTATTTGCCGTGTGCTGTTTGTAAGTCGGACCATAATTTTTTTTAAATTTTATTTATAACCTCACTCTTCCCTGAGGTAGCCGTGGCCGTCACATCACAAGTACAAGAAGCTAGGGAACAAAATCATAAATTAACATATTTTTCCTTGCCAACGTCCGAGATTTACAGTGCTGTTGGTTGGTTGGTTGGTTGGTTGGGTGGTTGCATTCGCCTTCTTTCTCGGTGATCCGACATTCACGAAAACCAGACCCCGACTGGTCCACGGCTAGCTCAAGCACACGGCAGACCATCGTTCGTCATGGCCCCGATCTCCACCGTAGATCATTCGCACAGACATGTTTGTTTTCATGGAAAATTAATTTTGAAGTTCGTTTCATCCATTGCAAAAATAAAAACGGTTTCTTGCTAGCAAAGGCCCGCCGCGCAGTCGAGCTCGGAATGTGAATTTACTAATTTGTTACAGCATTGAGTAAGTAGTTTGCTGTTAATTAAAATTTGTTCATACTGCGCCTGAGTCCGGCTCAACCTAAAGTCAAGTCTGTGGAATTTATGTTTTTCAACATATCAGGTGTATTCTGTTGCAAAAAAAAATCAAAGACATACAATGGCTTACAAACGCGTTTTAAACTAGCATGTCGACTCAATTGGCGCCGTCTACCTCACCAGGATCACCTTTTCACCAGCACAGCATGTTCCGGGGATGAGTCCGGTGTTGCGTAATGGACTCGGTTTGGTTTGTTTACTCTGAAGGACACCACCTCTCTGCATCATCATTACCTGTACTGCAGGAAAGAAAGCATGAAAGTCAAGGTTTTTTTTCTCAGTCTACCTAGAATTGACACAATCGGTAAAACTTGTCGTCTGGTAATAAAGGTCTTGTTGTGCACTCATCCGTCCCCGACGAGTCCTGTGAAAGAGAGCTTCGGAGTGATCATCTTCTTATGCAATATGTACCCTCAGTAAATAATCTCTATAAATCACTAGCCTCCGAAAAAGGTGCATAGGGTAATGCGAATAAATTGAAATTGAGTATTTTCCAAAAAAATCAACTTTGGATGTCACTAACAATTTTCAAAATTTCAGGATTACAAAATATGGTCGATAATAGTGTGAACACGTTTACCCACCCTAATTGCAGGTTTCTGGCATAAATTTTCGAAGAATATCAACTTTCTCCGGACGGTTGGATTACACCGGCGAGATGCTGAGACAGAGAGAGATATATATATCGGTATCAGCCGGTATCTTAAGGAGCATCGCTTGTACAATCTGAGAAATTCACTACTGTTGCACTGCTCCACTGACACTGCATGAACGATGGTGAAGCTGAATGAAGCAGCCATAAAACAACATTGCAACAGTTGCCGGTAAATTATGACCGTTTCGGTAACAGAACAAGTTTACTTCGGGCCTGTTTTCCTGCTGCATTGCTTGATGTGATTTACGAAATCCAACTTACGACTCCATATACGGGGCTGATGTCTGCCACTGGAAGTAGCTATTATTTACCTGCAAAAAAAAAGAATCGAGATAAGATATGTTTTAATTTACGTGGCTATCGACGTCAAGTCATGTACGTTAGATTGATATTCACAGTTAGGCAATCAAAACATTACACATGAAATCTTAAATTTTTAAAGCTCTACCATCATCTGATTCCGGAATCAGTCTCACTGGCGACAGTTTTTATGATTCTGTATTACTGATATTATTGAAAAATGTCATTATTAAACTTCTTTTAACTCTTCTTCAATAATTGTATTCACTGTTATTGTACAATCTGTTTGAATTCAATCTTGAGCCATTATATTAAAATATTTTTTGTAAAAATATAAACTATACTTATCCCATATAGTTATCGCAAAAAGAGGTTATAGGGCCTTCCCGAGCAAAGCCAAACACCAAAACGAGAACAAATCGAAATCAGACGATGAATAAAAATAGGACTATTATAGGAATATAATAGATAAACAGATTTTAGACAGTGCGGAAAAATACCCACATGCCACTAATAAACAACAACAACAGATTTCAAACACACTTAACCCTGTTGTTCGGGAACCTGAAATCGGAGGAACTTATGAGACCGTAAAACTTTTCATTGAGTTTACGTTTGTGAAAATTGACTTAACCGTCTCTGAGAAAATTTCCGTTTTTCAGTTTTTGACCACTATTTCGAGAACTTTCGGAACTAGTAAATGATAACCGGTGCAGCTGAAAACGGCTCCTTCGGTCAGTTGCTAACACAATCCATAAATTGAAATTTTGCTGGACTTTTTAGTCAAATATAGAAATACGCTCTTGAAATTGAAATTTACTTATTAGCATGTAGTTCCGGAACCAGAAGTCATTTCCAGATAAAACTCGATAGGATTGTATGGCATTGTACGACCTTTCATTTAAACCTAAGCTTGTGAGAATTGTTTTTACCTGGAGCTGTTAGCGGAATATATTCAATAGTTGCACTATTTATGTACCATTTAATTCCACTATTTCACTGTCACGTTATTACACTTTCACAAAGTCACTATACTTTAATGAAGCATAACAAACGTTACAATACAGATACGCGGATTTCGGAATGTTATGTTATGTTATGTTATAAAACCGATACACTGAAGAAGGATGTAAATAACACTCCGAAATACGCGTATCTGTATTGTAACGATTGTTATGCTTCATTAAAGTATAGTAACTTTGTGAAAGTGTAATAAAGTGACAGTGAAATAGTGGAATTAAATGGTACATAAATAGTGCAACTATTGTGAAAATTACTCCGTCGATCTCGAGTGCACTTTTTTATATTATTTGCATATTTTAACCCGTTACTCAGGAACCGGAAGTCGGATGTGGGTGAAATTCAATACTAGACTATAGGACCAAGAAACCTTTCATTTGAAGTTTGTGAAAATCGGTCTAGCCATCTACCAGAAAATCGAGAGCATATTTATGTTACATACACACACACTGGCACAAAAACATTTCACGTTCTCGACGAACTGAATTGAACTGTATATGACACAAAGTCGTCTGGGCATCGGTTCGAAGATTGATTTCACAGTGATTGCATAGCCTTCCTATGTGAGAAAGGCGAAAAAGAATATTATAACAATTATCTAATTTAGTTTCTAATAGACCATAACTTTCTTATACATTATTTTTCAACTTGGTTTTAAGACCAATAAATTTCTTCTTAAAACACGTTTCAGATAATTAAAAACTAAAATTTTTTTACAGTGAATGCTGTCTCCATATAGTCCCAATAAATTACTTAAACTTTTCCGAAGATGCCAAATCAATTGGATCAACCGTTTTTTAAATATATGTTTTTAAATGTTTAGGAATTTTCTCTTAGGCTCTTCTCAATACTAAGGTTCTAGTTAATTTTTTTACACGACTGCTTCTCGACTCCACCAAATTCACAGCAGCACTTTCATTCCGAAGCGATTAGGTTCTGCAATTAATGTCGATGGTAGGCAAGCGTAAACACATGATTTTCTACGCTTGGGATTTTCAAAATATATTTATTTCTCATTTTTTGTCACGATCTGGAGCATAAAACCCTTTGTTTCATGACGAGAAAGCAAAATTCCGTTCAACGTTTTTCATTAACTGTCATTCAGCTCATGAGGAACCCATTTTACCATCTTCTGCATCTTTTCCATAATAGTAGACGATCAGAGTTGGCTTAGCAACGAACGTTCAACCTTTCCGCCATTCGTGTTAGACTTTGGGTATTGTCTTCGTTCAACAATCCTTCCAACTCGGTATCTTAGGTTTGCTTAGGTAGAAATGTGCATTCTTTGTCTTTTACACTGAATTTTCCGCTTTAAAGTCATTTAAACCAACGTTCACAAGTCGCAACTGACAGAGCATATACCCCATAAACTTTAGCAAGAATTCGATGAGATTCAGCGGTACTTTTTTTCGAAACAAAGTAATGATCAAACAATTCTTACGAATGCTCTTTACTTGGCATGAAATTTCACATGTTGACTTCACTAAATGTACATGACAATTGATATTAGAGTACTTGCACACTTGAAAATAGTTACTCAAAAATGAGTAAGATCCCACTCATCTACAGAAAAAATGGAACAACTCTGATTTAGATTTAGATTTAGTTACTCTGAGGTCTCTTTTTACGGGGGCGACACGTACCGCGTAAATAAAAACCGCGCAAAAAACAGCGTAACTTCGGAAATCCGCGTAAAAAAAACTTTCAAACTAAAGAAAAAAAAATTTGTTGATGTCAAATATCTAAGAAATGCATGAAACGTCCAGATCTGGTGTAATCTCAAAAAAAAATTTTTTTTTTGAAAATCGACTTTGGGACATAGAAAAATTTTGAGACTTCCAAAATCGTTTTTGTTTTTTGGATGCCGATAAAAACCGCGTAACTTCGGAAATCTGCGTAAAAAAAGCCGCGTAAAAAGAAACCGCATTGAGAAAAACCGCGTAAAAAGAGACCCCAGTCTACTAAAATTTGAGTTCTTCCACTGGAAACGAAGTTTGGGTAAAATTTACTCATTTACTGAGTAATGGTTTATTTGTACATGTGCCAAAAATAGAGTAATTAGCACTCAAATTTTGAGTGAAATTCTACTCCACATATACCAAATTTGCATAAAAATTGCTTCTTTTCCGAGGGCATGTTCAGCAGTGTTCCAGTTCTAGCTGCATAATTTATGTCAGTTTTAAAATTTAAATCTGGGAACTATAACATGGAAAACTGGCAGCCCCAACAGCGTTTTACTCGTGTTTCCAAAATACAAAAAAAATGAAACGGCTGCGTATACCGGTTTTAAATTTGACAGTAGAACTGCTCGAATAAATAAAACTAAAACGGCTTGATGGAGATACGTTTGTTCCAGTTTTATCTCTATTATAGATCTCCCATATAAAACTTCCAGCTGCTGAATTTGCTTTGAGTGTATTGTATTTGAATTTTAATAAGTAATTTACACGCAACACTTAAAAAAACCTTACTGTGTTTATTTATTATTCCGTTTACAATTGATTTCTAACTTCGAGACATCATATCAAGTAGCGGTCTCTTGGAGTAGTGTGTGAATCGCACATTAACATACATGTTAGTAATGCTCAAACACCAATCATATACTTATTCCTCATAAATGACATTTGAGCATATTCGTTTTCATTCTAAAGCATAATACGGAGCACTCTTGGACACAATATCTGCGTCGATGACACAACCAAGAGCACAGTTTATCATTTCGATTTTTGCAGACACAACACCGTTTGTGTTAAGCGACTCACCCTTAAAATACGCGATCTCACTAACAAAAAATAGAACCTGTTGCTACAAATGGTTATTACACCTATTAGACTAATCTTGCGAACAGAAACATAAAAACGAGTTCTTGCATTAAACCCAAATTTAGAGTAAGAGTTACTCATTATCATTGATGGTAACTACTCAATTTTTTACTCTTCTATGTATCATTTGAAAATGAGTAACTAGTACTCAAACTCTGAGTAACTTTTTGTAAGCGTGTGTAATATCAAAGTGCTGTTCGTTTGGAATGATAGATTTGTTCCAACCGAGCAAGCAACCTGTCAAAACAACATTACGGTTGAGATGTCGTCACTCTGATATTACAAGCACTTTATATGACACTAACTTGCCATTTGCAAAACAGCAAATGGTTTTTTGAAACGTGGTGTTGTGCAAAAAAATGACTCAATAGTTTCGACGGTCACTGTTTGCAGAGACTCTTTTGAAAAAAAAACCCATATTATTAACTGGCACACCTAGTACTTTTTAGAGTAGTGCTCAATTGGTTTCCTACAACTTTTTCTGCAGCACAGCTTCTTACAAATTACAATTTCCAATTTACTCTGATTTGAAGTCAATTAATGCAAAAATACATTTGCCCTTTTCGAAAATCAGACTTTAGTCGAATTGGTCTCACATCATGAACTCAGCGAGTTGACAGCATCCTGTCAGATTTCAATGAAATTTTAGTGACATGAAAACTTTTTTGTTTTAAGTCTCTTTGCATACTTTGTTTTTTTTTTTTCAACAGTGATCTGAATTGTCTTTTGAAAAGGGTAAAAACTTTTTTCATTCGAATTCATTCGATTGGATATACACTTTTTAGGCGGATTTTTTTTCGCGGCTTTCCAAAGTTGAGCGATTTTTACGCGAATTTTAAAACTTGGCTGGACTGGTTCTCTTGTTTAGAAATACATAAAACGTTGAGATCTGGTGTTATCCAGAATTAAAAAAAATGTTTTTGAAATAACTCCAGATCTGAACGTTTCATACGTTTCTAAGACATTTGGAATGAAAAAATCTTCAATTCTGCGGATTCCGAAGTTACGCGGTCTCAAATTCTCTTAGTCTCAAAATCGTTTTTCCTCCAGATTTTTGTTTTTAAGATTACACCATATATCAACGTTTCATGCATTTCTAAGACATTTGCCATAACAAATTTTTCAATTACGGAAATCTTAAAAAATTTTCAAGTCCCAAAGTACCAATTTTTTTTATTTGAGATTACACCAGATCTAGACGTACCATGCATTTCTAAGATATTTGGCATAAAAATGTCTTTAGTTTTGCGGTTTTTTGTACGCGGATTTCCGAAGTTATGCTTTTTTTTACGCGGTACATATCCCCGTGTAAAAAGAGACCTCAATGTAATCAAAAAACGACAAATCTTTCAAAAACTGGTAATGGGTACCGGTTAGTCGATGCCTTTCATGCAGCTCACCTGGGTTCGATTCCCCATCCCGCAAATAGTTTAAACCTCTATTATCCAAAAACAATGAATTTAAAAAAACCCTAAATTGAGTTTCTCCATCTTGCTATGTATGAACGGTTGGTAGAGAACATAATTACCTATCTTGAGATAAAATTTTATCCGAATCAAAATGGTGTATTTTTTGTTATACAAATTCCAATCGAATAAATAACGGTCTAACCTTTAAATACGTCAGAAAATCAGCAATATGCATATTTTAATTCCTTTACTAATTATTTGAAGAAGGGCGCCATCTTAATTTGTCACTTGCATACAACTTGGCAGCAACATTGAATTTCTGTGCATACTTGATTTTTATATAACAAAGGGGAAACAAATACTATCAATATATCTCACGACTCATCTCATATTTTGTGATGAGCCAATGGATTTCAATAATTTAGTAAAATTAAATGCAAAAAACATTGTGGAAATCTTTGTGATTGCTTACGTAATATTGAAGTATGAATTTAGTAAACGAACCAATACTATATCGTTTCATTTTCTTTGTGAAATTTGACCATCTGTTTCTTTAGCGATTTTTAGCGCACAGAATTGCATGCCTAATGCTACGGTCCTGTTGACACTAGGAATCCTTCCAGTGTGCTAGTTCATTCGGTGGAAAATTCCGATTTGAGTAAAATTTACTTCTAGGGTTTCTTCTAATTCCCGATTATTTTCTGTGCAATCCCGTAAGAATTCGATTCGGATTAGATCCTTTTCAGCCCTCAGTTGAATCAGAACGGCATTCCGAAATTTTAACGTCGTTTGATTCAACTTTTAGGTTGTTCGGAAGATGGACCAAAAGTAGCCGTGAACAGCAATCAAATGAACGACGAAGTCTTTCGCAAGTGACATTTACAGCTAATATTCATTACCGAACAGCGATAAGCTCCGCCCAGGACACGACGGTCGATGCATTAATCACCCATCGATAACCGGGGAAATGCGGTGGCACTGCAAGTATTGCTTTCCACACTATCAGGCTAAGCCTATTATGAAAATCCATCAACAAGCTCCAGGAATGAAAGCTGCTGGGGATCGCTACCCAATGTCCGTTGGTTGGTCTTTTGTAACTCGTTTCTGTACCGGATGAACTCAGTCCGGGGAGCGAGGAAGCAGTAATAGCAGCAAGCAACAACGAACCTGCATCAATCTTGGCCCTGTCACTCTCGGATGACAACTGATGGATCGTTTTGACTACCGGTTAAATGGCATACTGCCAATCTGCAGTGAACCACCCAACCGACCTGAGAGCGTTGATCCGAAAATGATCTTCAACAACAGAAGCTCATCGTCTATTGAAAAGTAATGATATTTAAGAGACAGCATTCGTCCCCCTTTCGTCACTTCAACGGTATGAAATTAATCTCTATAATCCGATTGGAAACAAAAACAACAGCCTTAATAAATTCCATTTGGCTTCCTAAAGGTAAGCACATTAAGGATGGAACGATGGTGAAGGTGTAGAAATGCCAAAAAATGTTATATCGATACCTTGATCTTATCTATGCTGCAGGAGCTCGGATCTACAAGTATGCTTAGTCAAAATGTGACTACCTGTGTTACGAATAGTTGTAGAAAAGTAACATTTTTTTGTGCGTTTACGGCTATCCCTTCAGCAAAGTGACTCCGGTCTATCCCGAAGGAAAGAGGAAGTTGGCGAGACAGTGTACCAATAAACAACTGAGATTGACATAAAAAGCATTTCAGACGACCGAATGATGCTTCAAATTTTCTAGATTACAAGCACCGATATGCTTGCCAATTACAGAGGAAGTTTTCTATGTTTTGACAGTTTTTATGCTGATGTCTCGGAAGTCCTCATGTTTTCCAATAGAACTCGACATCAGGTAATTTTTTTCATTATTTTTATACAAACGTTATTTTTCTTATAGTTTTTGAAAATCATTTTAGTTTTCACAGTACTACTTGATGTACACACCTTCATCCGATGCTCACGCATAGATCGACATGATCCAAACATGATTAACCGGAATGGTTATCAGCCGCAACACTGTTTAGCGGGTCAAAATCAATATAGAAGAGGAACCAGTTACGTCAGAACATGTACTGAAATTCTGGACTTGGAGGAAGTTCACATCACCGGGAAAATGAGTGGTGATAATAATACATGAAAGTTGATAAACAGGGTGATACAAATAGTAAAATGGACTTAGGATGAATTTTTTTCTAAAGCTGCAGCTGTTGAAAGAGCAATTTAGATTTTTGATGTAACATATATTTTTTGCTGCTATTAAAACGATGTTGAATTGCCTCCTGTACCATCGACATAGTTCGACGAGATCTAAACATGTGAGTGTGTGTATGTACGTCTATCCTGAAGGAATTCTTCTGCACTTTTGAATCCGCTCAATTTTCAAGATGGTCGACCCGATTTCAACGGGAGTCATTTCACCGAAAGGGTTATTTCGAATACGTCATATTATTTTTTTTGTGTTATAATGTCGCCTGGATAATAGATATGGCCGAGTCACATAACCGAAGCCAAGATGCCTCGGCGGCACAAAGCCGAGGCGATGCAAGCTGAGTTGGCCGCCGACCAGCCGTCAGAAGCGGCGGGCTCTTGCATACAAACCTTTATCCGCCTCGTTTTCCCGGTCTACAGACCTTTTCAAAATTATAAGGCCACCCTCGAATTCCAAGTTTTCGCGTGATTTTGACGGGACCACCCTAACTCCACGATGGCAATCGATGAAGAATGACACAAATACAAGCAAAACATTTTCGTATCGAATATTTGTTGACAAACAAAACCGAAGCAGCTGAAGTTAGTAATTAGACGGACTAGACAGATTCAACGGTTATTGGCGTGATCTTCGTAAGGAACCACGATATTTCTCAAAGAGAAATTTTGACAGTGGATCTGTAATGGTTTGGGGTGCGTTCTGTGCAACCGGCAGGCAGGAACTTCAATTTGTATCGCACAAAATGAAAAGTTCCGATTACATAAATGTCCTTAAAGCTAGTCTACTGCCAGTAGTTAAAAAAAGATGCAAGTCAAAGTTCATTTCCCAGCAGGATAACGCCAGTATTCATAAAAGTGCTGAAACATTGAATCCGAGAAAATTGATATTTTGGAGTGGCCAGCTTGCTCACCGGATTTAAATGCAATTGAGAATCTCTGGGATATTATAGTACGACAAATTTATGCCGATAATCGTCAATTTTCATCATTACAAGAACTAAAAAGTGCTATTCTTCAGTCTTGGGAAGCTATTGAACTGGCAACACTGCAGAAATCGGTGCAAAGTATGCCAAATCGTATTTTTCATACAATAAACCGTTCCGGTGGAGCAACGGATCATTAGATGCTTTTTGTTGCTTATTTTAATCATCCGAACCACAATAAACTGCAAGTGGCCTTATAATTTTGAAAAGCCATTTTTCCTTAAAAACGTTCTATCACAAAAGTTTTCCAGCGAAATCAATCAACTCTTGGGCTCACATTAGTGTTTTGCAATATAATTTCATGTTTCATCCACCCTAAAACTGTCCCTTTTTTTAGATCTTGAAATTTATGGGTGGCCTTATAATTTTGAAAAGGTCTGTACTCAAAGCTAGCTTTCTTTGCTTTAGTTAGGGCCGAACGAGCGATAGCTAGGTAGGACAGCACACAAACCAAAACGATGTGGTGAAGCCGCATTATATATTTCTCCAAGTTTACTTAGTAAACGGAAAATACCACAAACCTTTGCCTGGTGGATACACATTTGCAAATGTTTTGATGCTTAGTAGCTAATAAAGTCAACTAGTTTTCTTGGAAACTCCGTTCTGAGTTCCATGAACCAATCTTTATTCAAAAGTACAAAAATAAATCTTTATTCAAGAATTATAATCGTGCGTCAACAAAACGGACGTTAACGCTATCATCTTTCATTTGTCTTTATTTTAAATCAATTCCAATTACGATATTAAGAAAATTGCAGGATTCGGCGAAATGACCCTTCCGGCGACATTACTTTCAGCGAAATGTCATTCGGAGAAATGATTCTCTCGGCGAAATGGCTTTCGGCGAAACGGCTTTCGGCGAAATGGCTTTCAATTAAATGACCCTGACCTGATTCCAACGATTTCCTAGGCACGCTCGAAATCTACCATTGGGTATGATTCAACTTCTGTTCTCGGACATGACTGGACCGATTTACACAAAGTTATATTCGTATAAAAAATGCTTGGTCTCATAGCCTGCTATTGAATTTCGTCCGCATCCGGTTCCTGAGTAACGAGTTAGAATGTGCAAAAAAATATTTAAAAAAATAAACTCGATTTCTTCCAAGATCAATGTCATAGAACCCTATCGAGCTTCATCCGGAAATGATTTCTGGTTCCAGAATTACCGGCTAAAAATTATAAAAATTTCGATTTGAAGAGCATATTTCTCTGAAAAATCGAGCAAAATTCTACCAACTAACCTTCAATTAGGTTGGATGAATTAGTTGACGTTCAGCTGATGAGTATGCTTCATGAGGTTTGCATTTGATGAATGGCTCTCATATTGAAGATGCCTATGAGGAAACTAGATGCATAACTTTTAGTTCCGATGAATATTAATTGATAAAAACATGGCTTTTTGTGTTTCTAGGATCTGTACACAGTGTAAACTCCCAAGAAACTAATTGATCGTTTTGAAAACGGGTTCAAATGCAAAATTTATGCTATAAAATGTTTGAAATATTTTTGAAATGTGATCAAATTTGGTCTTGGAGTACAAACGTTATGTTCAAACCTACACTGAAACAACACCGAAAACATTGCTTGTATGACTTTGCTTCGCATCTTGTAGCACGCCGTGAAGCAAAGTTCGTCATTCTCGTACAGTACTAACGAGAATGAACCCTTCATTTCATTACATTGCCATGGATTACTTAGTTCATGTGTTTGCTGAGAATGAGAGCACAGGCAATTTACCAAGTAAGAGAACTGGTCTGCTTAGTCGCATAAACTCTCACGCATTCAGTTTCCCTCTAGTATAGGTCTCTCATTCAGTTATGTCAAGCAAAGTGTTCACAGCGGGTGTTTTTTTGTTGAGTCGTTCATTTGAGGATTCACAATACAAGCCCTGCGGCTGAATCAATTTTCACAAAAGTAAACTCCAATGAAAGTTTTACGGTTTCATAGACTGCTATTAACATTTGTTTGGATACGACTTCCGGTTCCAAAACAACAGGGTAAAGTGTGTTTGAAATCTGTAGTTGTTGTTGTTATTGATGTTGTTGTGAAAACCGACTTTTGAACCGTGTTTCGTATACCATTCGACTCAGTTTGTTGAGTACACAAAATGTCTGAATGTATACATGTGTGTATTTAACGTTTTTTTGCACTCACTTTTCACGGAGATGGTAGAACCGATTTTCACAAACGTAGATTCATATATAAGGTTTTGAGATACCCTACAAAATTCCTCAATTTTGTTTCGATAGGACTTCCGATGAGTTATAGAGTAAAATGTGTAAAAAATGGAAATATGCGACTACTTTCTCCCAGAGATCACAAACTAAGATTCAAATGAATGGTCTTATGGTCCTTTATTAAACCTTTGAATTTCACCTGAATCCGATTTTCGGTTCCGGAGTTATAGTTTGACAATCTAAAATTACTTAGTCATTTTTTCCAAAGATGGCGTGACCGATTTTTACAAACTTAGATTAAAATGAATATTCTTATGGTTCAATATGAAACTTCTGAATTCCATCAAACTACTTCATTCGATAGTCATTATCAGTAGACGGCCAAACAAACTGATTTCGGTTATCCTGGTTCCCGATTCCGGAGGCATAGATCTCACTCACTTTTCTCAGCGATGGTTTGACCGATTTTCACAAACTTATAATCAAAGGTCCTGTGGTCCCATACGGAATCCCTGAATTTCATCCGGATCCAATGTTCGGTTCCGGAATTAGAGGGTGAAGTGTGTTAAAAATATTATACTATCACTTAAAGAGGCGAAACAGAAAACGTGAAAAAATTCTAAATCGGCCTCAAAACTACAATCAGTAAACGGTCAACTGAACCGATTCCGGTTACTCTTTGAAGAATCGAAAAAAATATTATAATACCACAGTAGGGGAGACCGGGGCTAGTTGGCAGAGTAGTTTTTCTGAAAAGGCTATTATGCGCAGTGGCGACATCTATAATGATTTTGATGGAGCATTAGGTCACCCACGTACCGACGTAATTTTAGGTGTTTTTGTGTTGTCGTTTGTGCAGGAGCACGTTTTTTTCTTTTTTCGGCACTGGTGAGTAAATTTCTGTTTTTGTAAAGTAAGGTGGATCAATTTATATTTAATTTCCAAAAACATGGTACCATTGGAAAGGGTATTAAAAATTTTTCAAAATGCATAATGGTTTTCAGTATAACGTTACTTTTATTTTTGTAATTCGTGATTGTTCTCGAAAACTTTCATTGGGGCAGGTTGACCGAGTTTTGTGCGCGGTTGGTTGACCGAGTTGTAATTTTAGCTTAGAGTAAAGTGCACTTATATATTCGTGAAATGTTATCCTTTTTTGTACGGAATTGATGATGATTATTAGACAAAATATACATGAGAAATAAGTAATGGAAAAAATTAAAATCATTGACAAATAAAAATAAGAGATTGCCATCATTAAAAGTTGGAAATTGTCGATAGAAAATATGATTCCAATTTTCTATGAATCAAATGCCATCAAAACTTTTAGCATTTAAAGCTCCTGACAGTATTTCTCGCAGATTGATCAAACCCCGAACAAAACTCGTCCATCAGTATTGAATCTGCTGAAAGCCACCCTGAAAATTACAAAGAGGTCCCAAGGCTGATTCGGAGGAGCGTCAAGATCGTGAATCCCGAGTTAATCCAAAATTTTAACAATTCTCTAATAAACGTGGCCTTGGAAGAGTATAAACTAAAACCAAGCATAAGCGCAAACGCTGTTGGAGGAAAAGGTAGAAGGGTTCACTAATGCTGCCGAAACTAATTCCAAAATAGTTAAAAAAGGACTAAAAAACCGAGAAGGAGAGTTTTTTCACGCACTTACATAATGTAAAAGATGCATACAGACTTTTTAGCCCAATGAAAACCGTTTATTGATGCAACTAATATGTTTCACATATTTTTAAAACTCGGCCAACCTACCCCGGCTCTGGGGTTGGTCGGCCGATTTTTGTTCTCCGCATTTGATATCTTCATGACAGAGCAATGCGTTTATCAAAATGTCTAACCAGAAAGAGTACAGAAATTCCGAAAGCGAAACTCTGCCAACTAGCCCCGGTCTCCCTTAATATATATGATAGTATGTTGGATATTATAAAGACATCATAACACTACTAGGTGGATTAAAACAAGTTTTTATTTATGACTTTTGATCAGTCACTGATTTTATGTTTTTTAACATGATGATGTGATTTATTGGTTTTTTAGCGATGTCAAGGGTCATTTAAGTGCTCGTGCTCATTATGTGAGAAAGCTGTCGTAGACAGAAGTTGACAAACATTTTATTTTCGCCGGTTCGGATAGTAAATGGTAAACGACATCTACCTTTACTGTCTGACATATCAGAGAATCGGATGATTTGCATCGATGAGATGCCTCTTGCAATCTCTAGTTAGTTTGATTTCTTTATAACCCGAAAAAAAATTATTACTACGTTATTGATCAATATCGGAGGGTTCTGAAGATATAATCGTACAAATGACTTAAGCAACAAACTGCCTTTTTTCTATTCGTCTAGATTCCTTGGATATGACTGAATCAATTTCGACAACCTTGGGCTTGTTAGAAAGCTACTATTAGATCATTGATCACGGTTGGAAGACAAATGGTGCTTACTCCCAGATCAGGAGATGTAATCGGGTAGGGGTCATAACCGACAAAACTGATTTGCTCTTATCGTTATGGAAACTCATTCCAAATCAATAAATTACTCATCACATTACTCCAAATAAAACAACGGTTGAGTTCAAGAACGTGAAAGGAATTGCAGGCAAGCAAGAAAATAATTTCAATGATTTTTTTTTCAAATAGTTTGATGATTAGGCCCAGAGCTTAAAATTGTCACGCATTTTCAATGAAAGAGTAATTATGAAACCTTTTACTATCATTTTCGATTCTCAAAGCTGCGGTTGAACACCGACACTGCATACTATGGGATTTTCATTGAAAACCGCAAATGACTGAAAGGGCAAATGAAAAAAAGAACACAATTTTGAAACTACTTTTGAGTGGACATGGATTTCGTTCACATAGTTTGCCAGCGATGGTGAGAGTGACATTAATTTCTCGTCATTTTCGTCTATTTTGAGTCAAGGAAAATGACTTTTATTAGCTCTGCTTAGGCCGTTTGTTTTCATAACAGTGCAACTTATAGCGTATTTTATAGGAAAATGTCATAAACCAATTGAGAACTCGGAAATGTTTATAATATATGAAAGTCAATTTCGGTCTATACTAATTTGGACGGGCCAGCAAGTATATTGATAGTTTCACTTCAACTCATAATCGAACGCCTACATTTTAATTATTCATACATACGAGCCCGTTCTTACATCCACAGAATTATTTCCAAAGTGCAGAAATAAATAATTCCTGTTAAAATATCTTTCCCCTTCTCTATTTTTACAACCCGTTCACGACTCCAGGTAAACCTTTTTGCTAGTGAAGACTAAGACTTTTATTCAGTAGAATATAAAATACGTTAAAAATGAATGCGAACGTAGTTGAAAATTTCGTCTTATAAAAGATCTCGAATAAGTGAATTACTATAATACTATATCTAAACAAGTACATGGGAAATCAAAATATAGAAAAAATGAAACAAAAAACAAAAAATGAAAACCACAAATTTAAAATTAAAATGCAGAACAACGGGCACGGAATGCAGTCGCTACTGATAGGGTTAATTAGCACTTATGTTAATGCCATTTCTTAGTATCGAAACAAATTATTACATTATTAATGCAGACTGGACTCGGAAACGCGCCAAACGCATCTTTTGTCTGGCGCAGTCAGGTGGCAAACAATTAGTTCGATAATGGAATTCCTCAGCCTCAGGTGAACCAAACCAGACAGGCGTAAACAAGTTTCTTTTTTAGCGACGGAAAGTCTAACGACTTCTACTGACTGCGTTGGAAGTTGCTGTTGAGACTTTGTAGCGAAAGATTAGCATTTTTACCAATACTTTTGCCGCAGTAGACGGGCGATGCTTTTAAAGAATTCTTCATTCAGAAATTTAGCTGCAATTTTCCCTCGAATAAAAGCGGGAGAAACTTTAATAATGGCTGGTTTTGTTTTGAGCTAAAGCTAACAATAATTTCACCTTTATGAATCTGGACAATACCTCAGTGGTTTGAAGAAGATTGTCCGAACCATGACATTCTTAGGAGTGGCCTTCCAACGGACAACGAATTTCATTTACGCACCCCTTCATTCTTATGTTTCGACAACCACCCACCACCACCACCATAAAACGAAAAACCGCCATTGCTCATATCTTGACAACATGCAACATAGAAGCTCTGAATGCGTGCTTTCGCATTCGAGCGTGAGTGGTCTTAATTGAAATTTTCAATCAATGATCAATTAAAACAAATTGCTGTCGCATAAAATTTGCATACATTTGGCTGACTTTCCGTCGTCGTTTCGCGCGGGATTTGTTTGTCTTTGATCCGGAACGCGCTTTGGTTTGTCGTTCAACGAGGGAAAAAGGAAAAAGAGTGCGACAACGCCGAATCCGAAACCGCCCGTTTGACGACCTGTGTTTTGGTTCTAATGGATCGGGCGGCGGCGAAGCTTGTTCTTTGACTTCGAGAGCGGTGAATATAAATGTAGTTTGAATAATTTGGCTGAAAGCTCGAAACCGAACACAGTCAGCCAGGGTCGCTACTGAACGCAGCATGGCAGGCTTCAAAGGGTACCGAAAAAGAGGTGTAATGTTTTAAGTGAAATTTTACTTCACAATAAAAATAATAATTATGGTCCTCCGCGAAACTTTCCAGCGTTCCAATCCGACGATGTCACCGAACGAGCGGTGACGGGTGTGTAACGATGTTTAAACGGAGTTTGATAACATGCAGACGAGAGGCGAAATGAGGTGAGGAATCAATCATTTGGGACTGTTAACTGTGTCGTTTCACCCGGCGGTGTTCGGAAACTGGTCACGCAACCTGTACCGCCGAGATGGTGAACGATGGCCCTTGGGTATGGATGACGACTGCACCGGTGGGGGACGAAATCTCGCCGGACGATAAATGATGGCAATCAAACCATTAAATGCGACTGTTTATCTGATAATCTAGGAGAATTTTATGGTTTTAATTGCTCGTAATAGTGATTTATGCGGGAAGTACTCAAAGGGTTCACTTATTCTGTTTGTTTAACGAATCGGTTTATTGGCACGGATCACACACATTTCCTGATCCACCTACAATCGTCCGATGCCTATGCTGTTACTATGCGCCTTCATAAGATAGTTTATGTTCTACTCCCCATAATGGAATAGCATTAAAAGGTAGCAGCGTGCAAATTTCTTCATTTATCATAAACGAGTGAGATTAGATTCCTGTTTTCCTACAGCTGCTATCGCATTCAATGCTTTTTCTCTACGTAACTACACTTCATGCTTTTCTGAATTGTTGTTGTTATCATAAAGTACTTGCACTTGTCAGCTAATTAATTTCTGCATCACACCTTTGCCATTACATTTTTTTTATTGAACCCGCGTAGTGAGGATGATTTATGCCAACACGTGTGCGTGTTCGATATACGCGTTATCAGAAACAAATATCTCTTGTTACTTCCAACTTATATTAGAAAATATTTAATGAAATAAGAACTATTCCTTCAGAAACTTACTCTAGATATTCGAACAAGAATTTATATGTCGTGTTGTTTTCTTACCCTGTTAAGTTCTAACACACAACTTTTCCTGATGTCTTGATCAAATTCCATGGACGTCGGTCCACACGAGAAGTTTCGAGAAATGCTAACACTTGAATCATTACGTTAAATCTGAAACAGAATCATATACATGGCTGGCCTTTAAATAGTGAAAGCATTTGTTTCTGAACAAATCATTTTCATTTCGATTATAATTTATTTTTGTTCAAGGAGATATGGCCATCTTTGGTCTTGAGCAGTGTTGGGAAAATCATGATCAGAAAAAGTTCATTCCACTATCACTCATGAAAAAATCACTTCTAGAGATTTTCTAAAAGCTGCCCTTACACGAGACAATATTATTGTCAATACAGGGAGTATTGACAATACTTTTGATCGTGTAATGGAAACTTCATCGGATTGACGAAAATATTGTCAAAAAATCAAAACTGCTCATCAATCCGACAATACTTTCTCTCCAGAGAGGAAGCTGTCGAATATGTGCAATGAACTCATCTCTCAATATTTCAATGTTCATTTGCAATATTTGAAGCTCCAAACGCTTGATTTTCTCGAAAAATGCGGACTCAAGTTACCAAGTCAATTGGATTGACGGTATTGACAATACTTTGGATTGACAATAATATTGTCACGTGTAAGGGCTGCTAAAAACATCTCAGTGACTGAAAAAATCACTTCTAATATTTTTATACACGATACAAGCATCCACAAAACTCTGAAACTCGTAGTTTACAAGTGATTTTTTGTGTCAGCGAGAAAAAAATATCTCTAAAGAGATAACAGAAAGTGAGACGAATCTCCGATGATACGTCGATGCTCAATTTCCACTACGTTTCAGATCGACACCGAAGCGTTTCGTGCAAGATTTTATAAATATTTTTATCAATACTACACAATCTCTACTGAACAAATTCGCAACAGAGAAATAATGACAGCAATATTTTCGATGCAAGTAGGATGATTAATATGAACAAACATATTTTTGCCAATTTTAAAATAGTGATATAGCGACCAAAGGTTTTTCTAATTCCAGCAAGTTTAGTATACTGCACTGTTCAGATTAAACACAATAGAATGTTATTTAGCAAAAAAATGATTCATAGAAGTAAATGGAGCGCAGCATTGTCAGCAAGTCTAGACCACACAGTAGGCGCAGTGTTCGAATTTCGCGTTTAAATTAGCATACCGATGGTCTGCGCTCCTGTTACTTCTGCGTACGTTATTCAAGCTAAATGGCATGGCTAATATGTTTTAATCAGCTGCATAACATGATTTGTAATTGTTTTTATTATCACTACAACTATTATTAATCACAGCACTTGCTGCTTTTATTGATGATGTAATGCCGAATAAATTTCGAATACATCACCAATATTGATCCACTTATCAACGACCCTACGAACACTAAACACTTTTAGAAAGGTTCAGTTTTTGTTCATCGGCGAATTTATTCATCATGTATTCTGCAAATGCTAGAGGCTATGAAAATTTGTTTCCCAAAAATCTTCTGTTCGACAATCATATCAGATATATTTAATGTGCGAACTTGAATATCATCGAGCAAAATGTTCGATAGTGAACTTTCCACAACTGATTTTTTGCTATGCGAAATCAATTTCAGTGAAAATCGCGTTGTCAAAAAAATCAGTACTGAACTTTTCTGCAGTGAGATTTCTTATCGATGATTATTTAGCCTAAAAATCACTTGTGAACAATTTCAGTCGCAATTTTCGAAATTTTGATTTTTTCCCAACAATGGCCTCGAGTACAAAATGTGCCCTTTCTCGACGTTTTTTATCGTTTTAGTCAATGTATCGGTCGATATGGCGGTGATTCCGCGTCGTATGTTGTCTTTGAGTTGAGTTATCGGCGTATACCTTGGATTTCAAATAGGCTGGTGGCGTAAAAAAAGGCTGGTGGCGTCAATTCGGGTGATCAGTCAAAACCACCGTTTTTTATATGACTCGTCCGGGGAACAATGGTCGTAACAAATCGATTGTATGGCATGTTACACCGTCCTGTTGAAACCAGTAACCATTCAAACCATTTCCACGAACAATGGGCATCACAAATTTTTTTATCATGGCTCGATAACGATCGCCATTAACAGTTTTCGTTGATCCATCATCGTTTGGAAAAAAAATCGGGATCTATCGCTATATCTGCCAAAACACCACACCTATGTTAGCTGTATCTTTTTGGTCGTATAGATGCTGTTCTTCAATTAATTGAAGGTTTTCATTGGCATAGAACCGACAATTTTGTTTATAGACGCATCCATTTGACGTGTAATGTGCCTACGCTTGGTTTTCACAATTGAGAAGTTATTTGATGGTTTTAGTGATGGTTCTTTTGGTGTGTAATGTTCCATGATCAAATTGTTTTGGAATGACGCTTCCAGCGTGGTATGTCATTAGTCAATCTGGCAATCCTATCAAAAATTATTGGGCTGCCCTATGCTTCCACTTTAAATGGCCCACCCTGTAATTCGGAAAGTCTACTGATACTATTTATAGGGAGTTGAATGATTCAGTTCTGCGAAAAGTGAAATTATCTCAAGCAAAGGGTCCGGGTCATTTCACCGCAAACCATTTCGCCGAATGCTATTTCGCCGAATGCCATTTCGAAGAATCGTACTATTGCCTTAATGTCGTATTAGAATTGATATAAACAAGAACAAATGAAAGATGATAGTCATTTAGAGATTAACCTTGTTTGTGCTGGGGCAGATGACCAATTGCATTGTCTTTACGTTTCGTCTTAGACTCGTCAGTGCATAACAGTTTATTTTGAGCTGTTATGCCACCTGCAGTCTAATACGAAACGTAAAGATAATGTAATTGGTTATGTGCCCTAGCACAACCAAGGTTATTCCCTATATGACCATCTGAATCAGCCATTATTAGCTGAAACTGTTTGACGGGCCAGGAAGGACTTGGCACTTTGGTGCTAAATATAAGTGTATTGCAAATAGCAATACCTTTACGTCTGCCTAGCGGTTTATGTTGAACTGCAGGTGGCATAACAGCTCAACATAAACTGTTTTGCACTGCCGAGTCTAAGACGAAACGTAAAGATAATGAAAGATGATAGTGTTTACACCCGTTTTGTTGGCCTACATTCGTACAGCTGAAAAATCTCATATTTCAACTAACGACTAAATTTATTTTCCTGCATTCAACCCAGCATGACTACTCTTCTGATTATTTTATTTCAAATTAATTGGAGATCCTCAAAACGGAAACCAAGAAAACTTGAATTCTTTAGCTACCAAGCATCAAAGCATTTGCTATGAAGTATCTACCGAAAGCGGTATTTCCCGTTAATTGAATGCAAATCATAAGCCAACTCATAACTTAGAACATTTGAGGTTCTAATTTTAGTTTTCAGAATCATTGTACTATAAATAAATTTGGCTACATGATTTCATACCGATTTTATTAGGGATACCATATTTGGTTCTATTGGATGTTATTGAGCTTTATATGGATTCTACTTCCAATTCCCAAATCACAAAGTGATAAGAGTGTAACAGTTCCAACAAATGAGTGTTTCAAAAATTTCAAATCGACGCAAAATAAATTTCAAAACTGAATTCAACATTGTTCAAGTTTACAGATCTTTTGAGTTGATGGTAAACCAAGCTCTAGCCTTCTAGGCCGGTTTTCAGTTGTTTTCGGTTTCGGAAGCACCGGAAATAGCATTTGAATAATTGCGATGTAATCAAAATGAGATTCAAAACAAAGATCATACGGTCTCATCAGCACCGTTGATGAAAAAAATTTGTGAATTAGAACAGTCCTTTTTCGGGTATGGTAAAAAAGTGAAAACTTAATCATGTAGTATGTAGTCATATCATTCTTATTTTTTTTAAATCCAAGGCCAATTTTATGCTGCAATAGATTTCACATTTATCATGCACTCGAACTACTAAGTGTATTTTATAAACAGTTCTAGATAGTTTATAGAAATTATTCTAAAGCTGGATTCCACGGAGCCCAAGTATTTCTTTTTCTTAGGGGGCTCCGAATCATTTCTATTAAAAACTTTTTTTTCTATCCGCAATTGTTTCTAACAATATGTGTTGTCGTGATGCCATGAGCTCTATGTAATAAGCGTTATTGTCCATAGAATATTAATACTACAAAATTTTTTCTAAACGTGGAGGCCCAAAGTTTGTGAACTACTGGTTTAAACTATTAAAAACAAAAAAAAACGATAATTGAGAAATTCTCCTAAGGTTTTAATCACAACGAAAACATATAATGAATATATTGAATATTGAAGTGCGGAGTAGAACAGGTAATCATTTGTTTCAATCAAATCATTCTCATTTTCTCTCACATTCTCCTAGGGCTGGAAAACAATCCGACTTCACTAAAACCATCACAGAACATGCTCCAGGAATGGCAGCCATTTGTAATGGAAATAGAACCGAAAAAAAAATGGAATCGCCAACCGATTGACCGGCCGACTCGTACCTAGACTTACACAAGCATGAACTGCTCACCCCAAGCGAAAGTGTTAATCCGGAGCACCGGTTCGCGGCATTCATAGCATTCATTGCTTAGGCTGCTGCTGTTGTTGGCTCGAAATGCCAACAAATTGTTTTACGATTCAAACACATGGCATCAACCCATTAACCGGCGGGAAATTATTTTCAAAGCAACCAGCCGCCCGCCCGCTGAACTGACTACTGTGCAGTTTCGTTAGAACAGAGGAGGATTGATGCCCGGGATCGGTGGTATTTAGTTGGGTAATTTATGTTGCTCTGCGGGTTTATTATTTTTCCTTGTTTGCTCTCGTTCAGGGAAAGTCCACCCGCACCGACTTAATTGAATTGTAGCTATTGAGGGTGGATTTGTTTTTAGCTGCCGGGAAATTAATTACAATAGATTACAACATAGATTCACACGATTCATTATTCTTCCGCTGAGTGGTTAAAGGTTCAGTGATGTTTGGTTTGGAATCTACTTTTGATGTGAAGACGGCAACGAGAAATTGAATTATTTGAACCATTGATCTTTCTGGTAGAAATGTTTTGTGCGGTAAGAGAATTAATTTCAGTCGTATTTTTTGCAAAAGGTAACCCAGCCACGCAACACCTAGTAAATGATATACATGATCTATGGAAGCTTCAGGTAAAAGCAAAGCCTTGGTATTACATTCCTGTAGTGGAATTTGACCTTCTGTCTCAACAGACTTCGCAGCCGAATCAGAGTGTACAGAACCATTGCATGGCTGGTGCTACGATTCTACTGACACTACGAATCCTTCCAGGTCGGGGCTCGAACATACAACAACTGGTTTGTAAGACCAGTGCCCTATGCATTGAACCGCCAACCCGGGACTGTCTGGTCCAGATCTCTTTTTCTTACTCCCTGGAAGCTTCTGGTCCAGATCTCTTTTTCTTACTTCTTCACTTATATATCTAAGCATGTTGATCTAAATTCTCTCTTTTTTGTTTTGAGTTAGGGTTCTAAGCCCAGTTCAAAAGTTTATTAAGTTCTTTGCTTCGTCGCTTTGGATGACGGTATACAGTTTTATCACCCGTCAATTCCGGAAACTGAAGTTGAGTTCGAATAATAACGAACAATTTTAAGCCTCTGCATAATTTGTTTTTATTCTATCCGCTGAAGAGAACATTTCAACATAAAGCAATAATGAGTAAATGCCCGTGTGTGGCTGTATGTTTGTTGTAAACAAATAAGTGAAGATCTTAGAGATGACTAGACCAGACTCAATTAGCGTAATTTGAGATCTTTTGCTTATCTTTAGAGTTGTACGATTCAGGAATCAGAACTAATTGGCTCAAGTGGAACGTTCCCCTAGTTATTTGGAGATTGGTGCCTTCAAATCCTTTCATTTTCAACGGAAATATCGATATTTTTGTGTAAGCGACATTTCCTCGTAATCCAGCGGTAAGGGTTTTGTAAGATTTTAGGATACCTGAATTTCATTTTGATCCGACTT
Organism: Malaya genurostris; assembly: GCF_030247185.1. Lineage (NCBI taxonomy): Eukaryota > Metazoa > Arthropoda > Insecta > Diptera > Culicidae > Malaya > Malaya genurostris. The sequence goes on from NC_080571.1 coordinate 69,751,575, forward strand.
CTGGTTCCGGAACTACAGGATGATATGTGTAACGAAATTAAAGTAATGTCACTCATTTTATCATACATGGCAGAAACAATTTCCTCCATCTAAGATTCGAATGCGAGGTCTCAAGATTCTATAAAATCTATCTATTTTTTTTTATTCAGATCCAACATCCGGTTCAGAAGATACAAGGTCAAATCCATATCAATTAATCGGATTTATCGCGATTGTAGATTTTGATAGTCGACGACCAAATAAACTTATTTCAGTTTTACCGGTATTCGGTTTTTGATCCTGGAAGGTATTCAAAAATTTTATTTGAAACGCACTACAAATTTTTGGAGGTGGCTACACTGTTTTTTGATTGGGTGAATTTAAGGAGCGAATAGGGTCTAACACTTTTGAAAAATCATGTATTTATTTATCATGCTTATCTCATTCTGCGAAGAAGCAAAAGCTCGGCTCAAGATTTCTACTTTGATTGACTTAACAAGTTGACAAAACATTCTTGAAATGTTTTATTATAACAAAATACAGTTGAAAAATATGATTTGTCGAAAGTGTTAAACTCTACGCGCCAACTAGAAAAATAAACTTTCCTTCGATTTTCTAGACAATGAACTTTAAAAGCGTTTTTCTCGAAATCAGGTTTTGAAAGTCCGTGTCCATCGTTATTCGAAAACTACCTCACCAATTATTTTCAAATGATACTCAAAAATACTCCTTCGCTGACCTATTTCTCATTATTTTTCCACGAAAAAATTACAAAATGTTATTTGAGTGATGCTTTTTATTGCATCATAATTGAATTTAAATGTTAATGTTTAAATGATAGCTCTAAGAAAATTCGCAAAATTGGTATATTTTATTTTCATCCGTTAGACCACTCTCCCCCTTAACGTTGATGGAAGTTGACTGATCGTCTGAATCGTACTTCGTTTATTTTGCGTTCCGAATTTAGTTTCATACTTCAATGTCAAAATTAAGTTCCAAATTACAGGTTCAGCATTTAAAACTATGACTCTGGAACTGATTCCTAATTATGGAATTTGGAACTGGTTTCCTGACTATATTTTGGAACTGAATCTAGTTCCTTATTTCGGGATTCGAATTCAGAAATCTGGTTTAGGATTTTATCCTCAGAATTCATGAACAAAATTCAGGATATGAATTGTCGATCCGGATTCTGAAACTAAATATTAGATCTGAACTCCGAACCTGAATTTTAGAACTGATTTCAACCAGAGTTTAATTCCTGAATTCAGTTTCAGAATTCAATTAATAAATTCAGTTTCAGTATTGATTTCCAGAATTCAAAACCCACATGCTGGAACTAAATTTGGAACATGGCTGTGGAGCTAGATTTTGGAATTGAATTCAGTTCCTGTATAAGATTTGGAATTCAAATTTAGAATTCAGTTCTAGAACGCAATTCGGAAAGTGACTTCAATTCCATAATTCTAGAACTAAATTTATGACCGGATATTTTTATCTACATTCCGAACCTGAATTTTTCAGCTGAATTCGTAGCGTGCCCCAGATTTCGAATTTAGTTCTTGGATTTTAGTTCTAGTACAGATAATTAAACTATGGCAAAAAAGACTCATTAGTTATAAACATTGGGCAAATAACGCAAAGCGATTTTTTAGAACCACTAAAATATTTCCAAAGAATTTTGAGAAGTTTACTGTATTTGCTCCGTGTTGTTTAATTTTATGGTAGAATATGTTTTCCGTCAATTAGTCGTACTGTAGTATAGATGCATCGTTAAAATTCTGGAAACGAAGCAATGAAGGTAGCAAAATTCACACAATCTAATACGAATGATTATCTTTATTCGGAAGTGAGAAAGAAACATGGCAGTTTTATTTGTATTCACGTCCTCCAATTATGTCTGTGACATAACCCACTCGTCTTTTACCACGGAAAAATACTAAACGTTGTTCGAATGATGCTTTTTACTATGCAAAACATGTGAATTTGCTTTTTGGAATGATAGCACAAAAACAATTTCGCAAAAATAGTTGTTATTGTTCCAAGTTTCGGTTCCGAAAGTATCAGCAATAGAAGAGCTCAATTGTTTTCTCAAATAAGGCCAAAACGAATTTCATAAACAAAAATTCAAATTAAAAGATCTACCCATACAAAATTTTATCCGATTCGACTTACGATTCTTACGAAAAAACTCATGTTATTTCATGACCTGATGAAATATTTTGAATTATGCTGGTCCCTGAATACTGGTTCCGGAAGTACCATAAATAATTACCAAAAACTTTAAAGTGGAACTCACTTCGACATCTCATGGATTTCGTTATCGAATTTCACACGTTTAGATTCAAAGGATTAATTCTATGGTTTCATACAATTTTTCTTTCCGATTTGCAGCTTTGATATTACAGTGTATCAAAAACATCATATTAACCAGATATCCAGCTCTCACATTTCCCGAACAAATAATTGGCAACATCCTTTTTTGCGAGCATGTCGCCCTCAGGTGAGTCCGCATCGAATCTCATACATAGAAGTAGGGGAGAGAAATGTCAAATTCGTACGCGCCAAAATAGCAGGGCTGCGCACCCATACAATTGACATGACATGTTGAATGAGACGCCGTGCGATGGCGTTGCTGAACTGAAGATTGAGATCGCTCCAAGCTGACAGGGTCTGAGTGTATTGAGTGATTAAAATTTTAAATTGTCATTTTAAACAACGTCGATTTTGTTTTTCTCTTCTCCACTCCTTTTTTCGAACGCTACCAGGAAATTAAAGAGACTACAATGGCGGACGCATTGACTGTGACTGTGTTTCACAGAAAAATATAAAACTTAATTTTCATCGCGACAACGTATATGTTTTTATGCACTATTAGTATCTAAACTACACTAAAATTGCCTACACTTTGTCACGGTAGATTTATAATATTAAATTAAACATCTATACTTGTTCACCCAGGTGATTCCATTTCCAGGTGTGTTAAAATGTTGTGTTTTATTAAAAGCGTTCTGATTAATTACTGCTACTCAAAGCATAAGGCGCTGGTCTAACAGATGCCAGATGTCGCATGTTCAAATCCTGACTTGAAATGATTCTTATACCGTTTTCGTTTTTGAACCTAGACGCGGGCTACTCTGACTCCGAGTGAAACGAACACGTGGTATGCGCCCTAAACAACAACTCATGAAAAAAAGACAAAATAAACAAACTCGGCTGGATGCGTGGTGCGACCCGAGAAAATTTTCAGAGCGAAACAACGCGATTGGAGTCCGATCTAGAGCGACCTCAGGTTGCTAAAACAAACATATCAAACGTTGTTTGGGCGACTCTGGGTCAGCTTTTGGGCTACTCTGATCAATATATGAAAACGGTATTAGTGTCCGTAGGATCGTAACACTGGTCACGCAATAGTTCTGTACACATATGAGTCGGTTGCAAAAATTTTCGAAATAGAAGGTCAAGGTCAAGGTGGGGTCTCATTTTACGCGGTTTCTTTTTACGCGGATTTCCGAAGTTACGCGTTTTTTTACGATTTTGGTCTCAGTCTCAAAATTTTTCTATGTCCCAAAGTCGATTTTCACAAAAAACGTTTTTTTTTTGGGTTTTTACGCGGATTTCCGAAGTTATGCGGTTTTTTACGCGAATTTCCGAAGTTACACGGATTTCCGAAGTTACGCGGTACGTATCCCCCGCGTAAAAAGAGACCTCAGTGTAGTTAACCACACAACGAAAAAGAAAAATCTGTGATGTTATGATGGAATTAGCTCGTCTACGATTCAACTGGCCTAGAGCAGTTGCCCCACAGCACAATGGTCATGTTATATATTAGTGTGCGGGTACACAGATCATAACAGAATTCTGTCAAAACTGTCACCCTTATTCTGAATAACGACGTTCTGATTTTTCGTCAAATGTGGTTCAATAGAATCCTAGCTGCCTTTGATTTTGCTAGCGTTATTGGGAACACAAATGAACTACGATCGAAAAATCAACACGTCGTTGTTCAGAATAGGAGTATGTATTTTTTTTGTTACTTTTTAGAAATTTGGACCACGTTTAAATTGAATATGTGAAGAAAATCGATTTCTTTTAAAAACTTGTTATTATTTGCTAGTCGGATAGAATTCAGTTTAATTTCAGTAATACCAAGACATTGTTAGCTATGTTGATCAATAACTTAAATTCCAATAGTGTCATAAAAATATTCAAAACCTGACCACTTTACAGTTAATTGCATATTCTGTTTTTGTACCCCTTATAGAAAAATGTGTGTTTCACATCAAAGGTACGGTCGGTCTCCAAATTAAACGTAATTTATTGATAATAGTTCGAGTAATCATGAAAAATGCTAAGTATCCAAGTAAGTGAGCATGCTCATTCAAAATACTTTCATTTTCAACGAACTTCTCGGCTCATTTGTAGCGAACAGGACATTTCTATGGCCATTATACAAATGAAATGACGCCTCACCACCTGAACTGTCTGTCAGTCCGGGATAAGCGCATCATATCTCAAACAATATTTTATTCGCTTTATTTAAACGACAATGTCTCGGATGTGTATTATCTTATTCGGTTCGAATGTGGCCAAAAGCAAAACAATAAATTATCGTTTTTACTAACAATTGAAGACCACCTTGCGGCTTGCAACCGAAGTGCACTTATCCCATTACGAATATGACATACATAACTCAACAACATATGTTTTTTAACCAAGGATAACAAAATCATTTTTCTCCTCAAGTGGCGTACTTTCACTTGAAAAAGGACAAATTTCCATAATCGTTAGTTCAACTGTCGAGTGTTGCCAAGCGAACATCTGATACCGATCTGATGATGATGATGATGATGATGATGATGATGATGATGATGGCATCATTGGCCAAAAAGCAGCCGCAGCAGCAAAAGCACCAGCCAAAACCATCGTAAACCAATTCCATAATCCTACCGCAGAAGTTGGTGTTTCCCCTTTTCCGGTCCAGTGGCACGGCTGACGTCGCTCCGTCCTGACGTCAACAATAGTGAAATGTGATACTTTCGAGATGACACTTCAGTGTTTCGCTCGCTGGTCTGCCTCCTTTGGTGTGTCGTCGTTCGTTAGAGCACATAAAAAAATACGGTCGGCTCGTTACGGAAACAAACTTAACAACACTCCCGTGAATGAATTTGTACGTTTTGATGGTACTGTTAGTTGATGATGTCTCACTTAGCCGCCTACTTTGATGACCTGCAGAGTAGGTGAAGTTTACTCGCCGATTAACGGAGTCTCTTGAATGAAAACTGAGGCAGCCACGATGACACTACGATGACCTTTTCAGGGATTGGCAAAAAAAATTAAGTACAGCCCTGCCGATTTGAGGCTTTTGATTTTTGATACGTCAAAAACAATTTCATCTTTTTTCTAAATTCGATTAAAATCTCTTAGCCAAATTAGTTGTTGCGTTGCGCTCTGAAATTTATCAACACGAAATTTCCTCGTTCTACTCTTTGTATCATGAAACATTTTATCCTTGTAAAGAAATTCTAAAGTGAGTTTAGGAAATCAACTCTAAAGCGAAAATTGCATACGAACATGAATCTATGAAAATTATCAGCATTCATTTTTTTTATTTAAATAAATTTCATTTATGATAAAATGTAAAATCACAGGGTTTTTACGAAGTGTGTACCACTCCGCTTTTCGCAAAGAACACCCATTTTCTGATCACAACACAAACCTTTCCTCCACTCATTACAGTAGGTATAAGTCTCGTGGAATTCCAGTTGCTGACAATTATTTTGCACATGAAAAATACTATCATAGCGTAAATTTCACAGCTAGCAGCGGCAACGATTATCGCGAACATTGTTTACTGTACGCATAAACAGGCAAATGACTACTCGAAAACGAAACGCGGAAAATTTTCAAATACTTCCCGTATATCGAGTCGATCATGTTTTCACGATTCAGACTCGATGATCGACATTCGCTTCGAGTTCAGTTTATTCGATCCAGCCATGCAATGGTTCTGTACACTCTGAATCGACTGCGAAGTCTGTTGAAACAAAAGGTCAAACTCCACTACAGGAATGTAAACCCAAGGCTTATCGAGAGACTTTAACATTATTAAACAAAAACCATCGAACTCTGAATCGACTAAACTCGACAAAATATACTCGAAAGTTATGTTGGGGATAATTTTCTATAGCATCATTAATTATTATAAACATTCCAGTAAATTTTAAAGGGTATTTATAGAAAATCGCCAGTAACACATTAAGAAATAAATTAGTAAACTGAAAATATACATACACTGTGGTCCCTTTTACTCAGGGGATACGTACCGCGTAAAAAAACGCACAAAAAAAACACGTAACTTCGGAAATCCGCGTAAAAAGTAACCGCATAGAAAAAGACCTCAGTATATACGAGAGACTTGACTACCAAATTGAGGTTCTGGAACATTAAAAAGATCTCGCAAAAGAAATGTTCAACCGGACGGATTGAAAACTCAGCTTAAATTAAGTGTAGGTAATTTTTAAGGAAAGAAACCCACAATCTGTCAATGTTTTACCTTTCTCTACAGAAAAGTAATAGAACAGAGTCAGTTTTTTTACCGCTCAGTTTTCTCGGAAATGATTACCGATTTCAGCAAGCTGAGGCTCGTTTGAAATCTACTTATACGTTTGAAAAGAACTTATTCGAAAATCAAATGGCTGTCACTTCTGAATCCAGAGATATAATTATATAAGTGACGTAAACGACAAAACACATGTATTTTTCTAGCGCACAATTTTCTCCGAGATGGCTAAACCGATTTCGACAAACTAAGTCTCGGTCGCAAGCTCTTATTAAAAAAAGCTTTCCAAAGTTTGTGCGAATGCTATACTTATTTTTTAGAATAATAAAAAAAATTTAAATCCAAGCCCATCTTAAAGAGCAAGACACTTTGCAAGCGTATGAGTAATGTCAACAATGTTTGCGTAAAAACAAATTCCTGTGGTTTTTGTTTCCTGATTTTAATCAATAAATCTTCCATATGGTTGAAAAATAAACGATTCAGTTTATTCTGATTAGAATTGCAACTCAAGAAAAGCGAAAATCTTAGTCTAAGACTCTTCTGTTTTACTGAAAACTGTTCGAAGAAAATTATTTCAATTTCAACTTACTTCCACTAACACATTTGATTAGCAACGAACACATTTCAATATGGATTTTCTCTTACAAAAATTATTCCAAAATAAAGATTTACGTAGCTTCTATTATTAATCCTACAAATAGGAACCTTCAATTTATCACGCGAAAGGCAATGGATATGAAAGATTGTCGTGAAACTATTTATTTTTCCGGAAAACTTCTTTTTTAACAGAAAATATTCAGTTTTGTTGACTTTGTTTAAGGCGACTTAATACAAATGGATTGAAGTAGTGTAGCTAACTGTTTTATTAGGCAATTAAAATCTACATTCATAAAATGTAAGCAATTTTCCATCAAACATTGGTGAAAAATTGATAAAAAAACAATACAAAAAAATACAAGTAAACTTTGTTTACATTTGATCCTTAATCAAATTCTAAGTACAGCTGACTGTTACTTCTGCCTCCGGAGATATGATGGTTTAAGTGACGTAACCGACAAAACGCACTTTTTTCTTCTCTAAATTTCTCAGAGTTCACTAAACTGAACATGCTTAGGCTTGTTTGTGAGATACAACTGAGTCATTCATCAAGTTCAAAGATTAAATGGTTGTCACTTCCGGTTCCGGAGATATGATGGTACAAGAGACGTAACCGACTAACCGAACAACAATTTAGGTATATATATAAGCTGCAATGTCGTCATTGATCAGGCTTGGAAGGGTTGTGACGAGCATTTCCGGTACGATAGATGCAATCTTGCATAGTCCCGGACCTCTCACAGAAAAAAAAACGTGAATAGTTTCGAATCTAATTAATCGAATTATCTAATACCAAACCTGAAAAAGTTTCTCCAGGAGAAGGTATTTTCGTCGAATGCTGAAGTCATTGCAGTCAAATGTATCGCTCTAGATGAAAATTAAACTGTAGAATAAGAAAATTGTCACGGTAAAAAAACGACTTTTTCTTTGTTAGGCCCGAGACTTCCCATTCCATGTAGTATTAAGTTATTTGATGAGCTCACAGTACGGAATACTAATGACAAGAGAAAGACATTATCACACCAATAGGTGGATTATGAAGGGATTTTTTTCATATTTGGATCTCTATTCAATATATTCTATGCAAAAAGAAATCCACTACTGTTGCCATGATAATAACATTACGAAAGCAGTCATTTCGATCAAAAATATTCAAATCATGATCTATAGCTTTTTTTTTCTTCCAATTGATTTTTTCATAGTAGGAAAATGCAATACTTGCGGATTGTGTTTCATTTAAACAAATTTCCAGTTTATAACTTCCAACCTACTGAATAAATTGATAATAAGATAAATTGTGTGGAAAATTATTGGGTAATGCGGAAAACTTACATTGTAATGCAAGCATTACTCGAATTGATGAACATGAACTATATTCTATATAACTTGGATGAGAACCTAGTCGTAACGAAACCTTTTTTTTCCCGGTCTCTCCTAGTCATTTTTTGTGGATTATTCAAAAAAGTCATTTTTTCCTGTGGAAGAATGGGTAGAACTTATTCATGCATATTTCGAGATGCACTATACGAAACAAAATAATTCTTTCTCCATTTAACCAAGAATATGACCAACAATTTATTATTAAATTTTCAACAGTGTGAGACAACCGAAAATAACTCAAAAATAAAATTTTCTCAAACTTCTGGAAACAATCAGGAAAACTTATCACGCCTGCTTACCTTTCTCGTACCCGCGACGACGGACGAGTATAAAAGATAAAACATGGTCTGAAATCTGAAACTTAATTCAGAACCTGGATTCCGTTCCACCCGAACTCTGAACCTAATTAAAGATTTAGGCACGGAACGACCGAAATTAGCTCTGCGCCTAATTCGTATTACTGTTTTTGAATTAGTTGATTTTAACAACAAAATTTCCAAAATAACTATAAAATTAGTTAAAATTGAGAATTTATTTCCTGAAAAAAACTCTTATTTTTAGAGAATGTGTTTAGTTGGCGAATATTCTGGACACAAACCAGCAATATCTCAATCCAACACGAAATTCTCATTGACAACTAATTTTGTTTTTAAAATCAGAAAATTTGTTTCTATTTATCTATCACCAGTTTGTTAGCCACAAAATTCATGAGAAGTGTCAAAACAAAACAATCCAATAAAAAGCTAAAAGGGACAGTCTTGTTGAAACTGCTTGCAAATTGTTCAGATGTTTTACGCATGTGTTACAATATATCCATATATAAATTTCTAAACCGGTATGTAAAAATGACGTAAACTGTTAGTGGAAAGTGTATTTATTCAGAATTGGTGCGCATTTGAAGCGATTGTGCGTAATAATGTTTTTACGCGGAACAGTGAATTGAGTTTCGAATGTTGCACTCTAATTGTACATGTCAAATGATGTGTTTTGTATCTTCCAACCTTCCGGGCCACGCCGTTCGATGTACTACTTGTATTCGGTTTTTATTTTCCGAGTGCTCAAAGTTTTCAGTGAGAGAGTCGATTTCGCGAAGTCGAATGAAGAAAACAGCGATTTAGAAGAAAAATGTTCAAAAAGAAGTTTCGCTTATGTCTTTTTCTCCAATACAACATTGTATTTATACCTGCCAATATAGAAAAGACAACTGCGACTGAAAGTTTTTTCGGTTGTAGTGTGCCATCTAGTGGCTAGTAGTCATTACGGTGCGTTATTTCGGCGACAGAGCGCCATATAGCTGCAAATTGCAGAAACCAATTCAACCATTTATGTTGGTTGAAAACAACGTTTTATTTCTCTAATTCAACTAAAAAATTAGTTGAATGGATATGAAGTGTGCCTTAGCTAAGAAATGACAATTGGTGAATTCAACTAAAAAAATAGCCATTTCAATAAATATTTTATTATTATCAAGGAAATTAGAATTAAAAAATCTAAATTAGCAAAAGTAAGATTTTTTTAGTTGTCTCAAAAAATAACTAACTAAAATCAGAAAATCAACTAATTTTTTCGCCAAAATGCTGATATCGGTCTTTCCGTGGGGCATCTTCAGTAGTGTTCTAGTTCTAGAGGCATAATTTATGTCAGTTACAAAATTTAAATTTGGATTTTATAACAAGAAAAACTGGCAGCCCCAGCAGTATTTTACTCGTGTATCAAATACACAAAAAATAGAACGGCATCGTAGACCAGTTTTAAATTTGACAGAAGAACTGGTCGAATAAATAAAACTAGAACGGCTTGCTGGGGATACGTTTGTTCCAGTTTCTGTTCTATTATAGTTCTTCCATATAGAGAACTCATAGCTGCTGAATTTGCTCTTAGAATTGTGTTTCAGAATTCAGTTTTAGAATTTAGTTCCAGAATGCCAGTTTCGAATTCAATCCCAGGATACACGTTCAATAGATCAAACTAAGACACCGGAACTGAATTTAAACTCTAGATTCTGGAACTAGATTTTCTGAACTAATTTCCAGGCTAAATTTTGGAATTGAATTTAGTGCCCTATTTTAAGTTCGGAATTCGTGTTTAGAATTCTGATTTAGGAATTCAACTTAAGCATGCTGGAACAATATTCCAAATATGAATTCTAGATCTGGATTCTGGAAAAAAAATTTAATCTGAACTCCGAAGCAAAAATTAGGAGCTCTTCTGAACTACACGGAGAACCCTTCGATCATAAAATTGCGTTATCGCAGTTTTTGATTTTTGCGATAGTTGATTTAACTAATTTCTTTTTGATTCAACCAATATGGTTTTTGTTTTGCATATATTCAAGTAGTTGAAAAATATGTTGTTTTGAATGCTGTCAAATGCCGGAGACAGTTGAAAGCAAAACAATAATCGCAATGCAAAATCAACAACTTTTTTAGTTGAAATCTGTTCGCGTCGCTTCAAAATGTCAATGAAAACTACATCGATGGTTAAAGCGTTTGGTGAAATTGTGTTCATTCGATTTGAGAAATTTATGATAACAAGTGTTTATCTAACAGCGGTGTTGTGATAAAGTTAACCTTGTTTAAGATGAAAAAAAATTGGTGACAAATTAGAAAATGTTAATGAATGATCATCTCGTAATCTTTCAGGTATGCGCAAAAATTTTATGCTTCAAATTCGATCATTGATTTACTTCCAGCAGACTGTTTTACTTCCAGCTGTTTGATACCGATGATGATGTTCATGCATTAGCAATAAAACTCTTTTTGACATGAATTTAATTTATAAAAGTAACAGGAGCGAAGGGTTTCAAACACACAGTGGCGCTGCGATTGAATGGCGCGTTGGAATTGCCGTCGCAAAATTCCAATTCCCAGCGGTGCACCCAAGCTCATATAAATTGACTAAAATTATCAGTGCATAACTTTAGTTCAACCGTTTGAAGGCATCATCTTTCAATACTCATTTTTTCACTTTCAATACTCATGTCTAAAACAAATAAAACCGATTTATTTTTCAACTAACAGAATTTTGTTTCAATAACAACACCAGTCCTTTCAACTAAAATATTTGTTGAAATTGAAAGGTATGTGTCCTCACTAATTGACACCATTTTTGTTTCAAACAGTTATATTAGTTGTTTCAACCATCGTTTCTGCTAATCGAAAAACAAATATGACAGTTTAGTTAAAACAACAATCGATTAGTTGTACCAAATTTTAACCAATCGAATTCAGAAAATCAACCAATATTCTGGTTGAAATGGGATCGCAAGTGGTTCCGTGTAGAATTTAATTCATGACTTCAGTTCCAGAACTTACTTCCCAAACTCAGTTTCTGTACGCATTTCAAGAGATTTCAGAGTTCGAAATCAGTATGCTGAAATTGAATTCAGAACTTGGGTTCTAGAGTTAAATTTGGATACTGAATTTAGTTCTTCTGTTCAGTTTCAGTTCCTGAATGTCCAGAATTCAGGTTCTGGTGGCAAATGTACTCAACAATTTTGAACATCAAATAAATTTCACAATTCGTTTCTTTATAAAACCATCAAAATTTTTGTCAAAGAAATTTGCGAAGTTTTCCTCCACTGAGTATGTAAATCTACAAAAACTTGTAGTAGGTAATGCCTCTCGTTTGGCTAACGGCGTACAAAGTAAATCTGCCACTTGCTTGTGTGAAGCAGAATGATGTAATCGTGGGATTCATTTCCAACTTCCAAAAGGTGATATTTTATACGATATTGAACGCTATCCGAAGCATTTTTCTCGAATGCGAAGCAGCCAAATGTTGGCTTTATTGCACTCGTTTGGTGCGAATTTCTAACTAATCATTTTTTTCTAGATTTGCACTAAACTGATGACTGTTATCATCGATTTGCAAAGAAATAATCTTAACAGTTCTTTAGATAACATTTAGAGCCATTAGAATTTGGTTTTATGCTCCCCATCGTTGTCCACTTTTCGTTTTCTTTTTCTCCAAACGACCACCAGCAGAATGACGCAATCGCTCGAACTGCTCACAGTGGCGGTTGATTCCAAACTGAATCAATTTTGGTTAAGAGCTTTCATTATACGTGATTTCATGTTGTAGCTTTTTCACAAATGGGCCGTGCCAAAGGCAACAAAAATAGCAACATATAGAATGTTGCTGTCGAATATTTCATTTCGGGTTTGCATATTTCAGCGAAAGAAACTATCAAAATTTTGTACGGGTTTCATCGACCCACCGTCATTTTCTTGTAATTCCTTCTTGTGGATTCTGAAATATTAATGGAAAACTAGTACGAAGGCATAAACAAGAGAAAACAGCATTTTAGTTATCCGTCTTAAGAAACACAACATTTGAATTGAATTCAGACTTATCATAGCATTTCAAGTATCATTCCATTACAAATCAGCCGTGTTTATTGAATGAATATTTATCACAATCAAATGAACATTTTAATAAGAATTTATATTCCAATGCCTACACTTTGCCTTTCCTTGAATCTATTACACAACCCATTATGATACCACTTAATTCCGAAGGTTCAAAGAAATAAACATAGGAAGAAAACTGGAGTTACGAGTTTCAATTGAAACACATACCACAAGCAACGCGTTTTCCGACATTGACCAATTTTATTATAATTTGGATCATTTTGATCATAAAATCAAGAATTTCACGATAATATAAAATGATTGATTGATTGACAAAGGATTTTCTTCGAACCCACTGGACACAATGCTAGCCGAGAAGGGTTGCTGTAAATTTGTTAAACCTAAAAAAAACTGCTATTATTATTTATTACTCAAAGATACAAACTCTTACTTTAGGCTGATCATTCTTACTTATAGTCAGGGTGGTTCGTACAAAATAGAAATTCTCATCAAACCTATTCCTTCATACGCTAGACAAGCTCCGCATGTTACGCATCTCTGTGAAACGATGGTGACATAGAAAACATCAGGCAATCAACCATACTGATTTTATTCGAGGTTGCCAAATATGGATACCTAACTCATAATAACACTCAGCAAAACATCACATTCGATAAAAATGTAAACATCGTAAAAAAATAACACGATGACTGATCGAGTGGAAACCTGTTCGAGCTCCTGTTCCTCGCCAGCCGCCGCCCCTTAACTCATTAGGCTCGAAAGCGAATCTTTTAACAAGGTAATCAATTGATTCGTCCTGAAATTCAATCACCGATGTACTTTAACCCTCTACACGCCACAGTACTCTCATCTAATGGACTGCAGAAATAAAAGGAAGCACCGTCGCGTACCGATATTGTCACCAGCATTCGATATGCGGAATGCGAAAAAAAAACATTTACGACTCCAGTCCATCACGCCAGAGCGATGGGCATGGCTAAAATTTGACGATGATGGGGAGACTGGGACAAGAACAGATTTCAATCGTTCGATCCGAAAGCAGACGACCACATTTACGATTATGATCTGATGACACGCCGCTCGTAAAAAGCTAAAAGGTTGTCCACCGGCCAGTGATCCGTCCTTTGCTTTATTGATCGTGAAGCTGCGATCCGATCAAAGAACCATCAGCTGAAAACACACATCTGAGACAGATCGAGGCGGTCGCGGTTGACCGTTCTGCTTTCATCTGAGATCCGAACAAGTGCGGCGGCGTTTCGATGTGTTCCAACGAGCACCGTAAATTTTCTAGTTTACCTCAGAGCTTTCGGCCCCGTAAAACTTTCGGTCCCTGTATGATTTTGATTCCAATCGACCGGCAAATTCCAATGACACGCGATGGATTTTTTTTTGTTGTTGTCGACTATTGCCTGGGCTGGACGACGAATTCAGAAGCGAGAAGCAGTAGATATCAAACTGCAGCAGCAGCATGGACTTGGGGACCCGCGTAGAATAACTAATTCAGCTATAAGCCTACGGGACAAGGTTTTCGACTTAGCGCGAGCCAAGTGGGTGATTTATCATGCTGGGTGGTCAGTGCTATTCCGAAAAGGCTCCACATACACACACAAACTCCACTGTCAAATGCGGTTCAGGCCGTGATCGAGCGATTGCGGACGTATTTCGATGTGGGGTTTGCCAATTTGAACTGCAAAGTGGTTTATGGACGAGCGCAGAAATACCGTTGCGATTGGATTACTTGACTTGTCGCACAGTGATTTCAAAATTTGTGAAAGCCGCCGTTACGCAGAAACGCTTTGTTTCAGTCCTACGATCCCTTTGAGAAAGCAACTTTTCAAAGTCGGATTACGATTCATGGTCCCGAAAAAAATGTATTCAACTAAGTGAGTTATAACATACTAAATTTATTTACTGGTGCAATTAAAAAAAATGTCTGTCTTCGTTATTCCTTTTTTTGTATTTTTTTTAGGTTTTATTTTTAACGAATAAGTTTGAACGCAGTTTACCAAATTTTAATTCCCACACTAGACTCTCTTTGTTGGATGCATCTGATGTTTGTTTCCTATTAGCAGTAAAAAAATTGAATAAAAAATTGAAAAACTCATAACAAGTTTAAAAACCTGTATATATAAACCTAGTTGTGAGATGATGCCATTCTCACATTACTAGTACCATTATTAACATTACTGTGAAATTCTTTTAAAAAATCTGATCATTAGGTTTGATCGAGCGTAAACTAGCGAAATGTACAAATCAAAATACTCTGTAGCTCCACAACCAGAAGAAGTATCCGTAACAAGTTCAGAAATTTGGGTAGAATTTCATCGTGAATTTCTCGAGTTGTACTAAACGCAACAACATAATTTATCTCCATTTCATCAGAAATATGATCATGATTAAATTTTCAATAGTGTGAGATTATCACAAATAACCCAAAAATTTAGTTTTCTCATTCTTTTGGAAATAATGACGAAGACTCGTCACGCTTGCTTACCTTTTTCGCACCCGGACGACGGTCCCGATGTTCTGGACTGGACGAGTATAAAAGGTATTCCATGGCTAAGACAAGACCTGACAACTGGGGGGGGCTGCTTTTGTTCCAAAATGGACCAGTTTCTGATTGGCTGGTTTTGATGTTGCTACCCGCACATTGTGAAAAGAAAAAGGTGGTGGGTAATGTCAGAGACATAACTGGTTGACGTGAATACACATAAAATGGATCGTTCATTTTCTTCGACGTTAATGATTCTGAATTCCTTAACTGTAATTCAGGCACCGAATTTTTGATCGGAATGTTAGAATTGAATTCTGAAACTCAATTTCGCTATGCTAGACTCGGGAATTGAATTCTGAATAGTTAAACTCACCACTGTGAGGTGTAACTGAATTCTTTTTCGGCTCTGAATTCTGAACCTGAATCCTAGCACAGAACTCTGAACCTGGATTCTGATACGCAGCTGAATTTTAATTATAGAATTCTGGTGCAGGATTTCGTTTTCAAATTCAGATCCAGAATTCAGCTCAGAAGATCCAGAATATAGTTCAAATATTTTCCGAATTTAGTTCCTAAATTCCGTTACAAATTGTAGAACTGAACTTTGGAACCAAATTCTAGTAGAATAATATTTTAACATCATTCAATTCCACTATATATAGTAGAATTGAATGGTGTTAAAATATTATTCTAGTGAAATTATTCTACTAAACGTTCTAGTGACAAATTAGTGACCAACTTCTAGATTTGCTTACTGGTCTAGAACTCCAAACCTGGACTCTGAAATGCAGCTTAGAACTGAATTCATGAAATACAACTTAATCTGAGTTCTGCTCTTGGATTTCGGTCTGAAGATCAAGAATTTCAGGTTCCGAATTCTGAACCTGATTTCCGAAACTATATTCTGAATCTGAATTCCGACCAGGAATTTCTGAACTGAATTCTGATCTGAACCTTTATATCAGTTCCAGAATTCAGTTTAAAAATTTAGACCCAAAGGCCAGGTCTCGAATCTCAGACCCAAAATTCTGTTCTAAAAATCCCGGCTTAGAATCAAGTTCTGAAATTCGGATTGTGCGTCAGAATTATAGTACTTGATACTAGACTTGGATTTTGGACGAGGAAACGAATTTTAGATCTGGCTTCTGGTAATGGAAAAAATATCAGGTATTGAATTCTGAAACTGTATTTCAGAACTGAACCCTAGAATTGGATTCTGATCTGAGCTAAACGAGTCAACTACGTAGGTAAGAGTGAATGAAGTATCAAGTAGAAAGCTGATTTTGTATAATGTTCTCCATCGTTTTTCACTTTTCATTGTATTTTGATCCAATGCAAACGACCAGCAGCAAGATGACGCAATCGCTCTTGTTTAAAGCGAAACTGGCACTGCGATCGTCCCGCAATTTATTCAATACCGAACTGAATTCTTGATACTTGAACTGGAACTGAGCTGTGGACCTGAACCAAATGAACGACCCAGGTATGAGAAAGGCGTCATTCTATCATATACGTTGATACCAAACATTTAGGAAAACTTAAATTTTGAACTATTTGTGGTTATGATATGAAACTGAAAATTTTATCATAAATTGTTGATCATATGTCCAATGGCATGTGGCAAAAATTATGTTGATACGTGAGATACAATAATAGATATCCACGATTAAAAACTTAACACTCTTCAGAGAATAAATTTTCTAAAAGTGCCCCATAGTAAAGTAAGTCGTATTCACGGCAAAAACTTTTGCAGGGTTCGCGAGCAATGATGCCAAGTATAACGAAAATCAGAAAACAAGTTTATTAAACTGTATAATTTTAGCTCACCAATGAAAATGAAAATTTTCAGAGAATGTTTCACTTTTTTTCAAACTCATTTGTAATAAATGTTTATAGTGGTTGCACTGTGTAATTAAAATCAGCATCAAGCTGTTTTTCTTTCTAGTGAATTAAAGTGTAAACAAAAAAGATTTGTTAATTTAGTGTAAACTCGAAAGTGTGTTTAGTTTTACAAGAAGAATGAACTGTTGTGTTCCACACTGTGGTCGCACTAAGCATTTCTATTCAAACTAGACTTTTTCCGGTTTCCAAAAGATCCGGTAATACATCAACAATGGAATCGATTTTGAGTGTCATCAAAGCTCGATTAATTGTTTTTCAGCATTAATATATAATAAAAAAAATGCACTCACCAAAACATTTTTCATGTTTATTGCAAATTAAAAACCGAGTATAAACATTTAAATTAAATAAATATTTTTACTTAGCATAAAATTATAAAAAAAGCCGATACGTTGTCATTCATTCCACAGGGAGAGAATGACGAAAAGGATGATTCGAAAGGAAGAACAAGAAGCCAGTTGTCAGGTCTTGTCTTAGGTCCATGGTAATCCAATCGATCATTTCTTTTTCTGAACAACAACAGACCAGGGCTACCAGATATACAGATTTTCAAGTACATTGGTATATACTGTATATAATATACTGAATTTTATACCTTTTTTTATCAATCCGCAAGTGTTTTTTTGCATGAATATTATTGGGTGTTTCAGTTTTCATGACATTATTCTAATGTCCGTCGTTTTAAAGGGCAATTTGAGATTTTAATCACTCATTACTCTGTAATGTCGAAACTGCAAATCGGATCGAATTTGATTCTAAAAGTGTAACAATCGATTAAACATTCGATGATATGTCGAAGTAAGTTCCACTTGAGAGTTTAAGGTAATTTAAGGTACTTCCAGAGCCGGTATTCAGGAACCAGCATAACCCAAACCGATTTGTATATGACGAATAAATTGCAATATTTTTGAGTCCAACTTTAATTGTCATCTTCTATATCGCTGAAATTCGATTTGGCTTTTTTTGAGAAAACGATTGAGCTTTGAGAAACGATTCGATACTGGAACCGGATTTCGAAATTCGGTGTAGCCGAAGTCAGACAAATTCACCTGAGTAGCTGTATAGTTTACATTTGTTTCATAATGTTTGAAAATCAATGTAGACATCTTTGAGGAATCGTAATGATAAGTAATTTTTTAGGTGCCAATACAACCAAAAATGAAATAAGTTTATTTGGTCATCGACTATCCAAATCTGCTAACCCGATAAACCTGATTAATTTATGTGAAATAGACTATTTTATACTAATCACCCTGTATCTCCGAAACCGGAAGTTGGATCTGACTCTAAAAAACAAGATGTTTTATAGAATCTTAAAACTTTTCATTTGAATCTAAGATGATTCTTAGATTTCATTTGAATCTTAGATCGGTTCAGCCATCTACGAGAAAAATGAGCTACACAGTTTTAATTTCGTTTCACATATCATCCTGTAGTTCCGGAACTAGAGGTCGGAACCAAACATAATTCAGGAACCTTGTTTGGGAGTATACGACTTCTCATATGAATCTGAGTTTGTAGAAAACGGTTGAGTCATCTCCGAAAAAAATTGAATGAAATTATTTGTCACACACGCATTTGCTGATCTCGACGAACTGATTCGAATGGTATATGGCTGTTAGGTTCTTCCAGCATTTATTGCTGTAAGTAGTTTAAATCAATATAATTATGGAATTGCTTTCAACTCGAAAATTCTGCCATCATTTGATTTACATATGGCATATTCGAACGATTATGTTGCCAAAAACGAACCGTGCTAAAATCGGTCCGAGGCAAAATATCATGCTCTACACAGTCTTTTGGGTACTTAGAAACAAATGTATGTAACAGTATAATAAATCGTGTTTTATGTTGCTTCCAAGCATTTCTTTGCCAGACAGCGCTCAAAACTTCTACTGCTGGAATAGGGGGAAAAGTCGCTTACACAAAAATTTCGATATCTCCGTTGAAAATGGACGGATTTTAACAATCTACGGCTTGTTGGATAGGTATTACCGTGCGGAATCTAAGTCTAAAAAAATATTCTGTTTTCAAGGTCAATTGTGACAGGTACTGTCAAAAAACTGAAAATTTTGACATAAAACTTCGTATAACTCAAAAAGTAAACATCCGATCTCAAAACCATTCAATAGCATTTTGGGTGACGGGGAGACCTTTCATTTGCGACTAGTTTGATCAAAATCGGTCCAGCCATCTCTGAGATCTCGACCTCTTAGTTGACAACACACATACAGACACATACACACACATACACACACACACACAGGCATTTGCTCAGTTCGTCGAGCTGAATCGATTGGTATATGACATTCGGCCCTCCGGGCCTCGGAAAATTTTTCGAAAGTTTGAGCGAATTCTATACCTATTTTTTATATTTATAAAAAAAGGTAAAACATAAAATCACTGTAAAATAAGTTATACGGATTTATACTGATTTTCCCATCCATCACAACCCTAACATAGATGGAATACGGAATATGGAAATTCTGCGCGCACGATCTGGCATCACTGCAATAGACCTTCTGCGTGGTGTGAAGCCTCTTTTGAATAGAATTCTGCTACTGAATTCTAAAGCCGTATTCAGAACCTGGATTCTGGTCCATCTAAATGCTGAGTTTAATTCAAGGTTAAGAATTAAGATTAAGAAGTCAGTTTTAGAATTTAGTTTCCGAATACAAGTTCAAAACTATTAAACTGAGAACTGAATCTTAATTCTAGATTATAGACCTAGAATTATGAAACTTGTTTCTTGACTAGATCTTGAAACTGAATTGAATGTCTTAATTGTTCGGAATTCGTACCCAGAATTTAAAATCAGGAACTTCTGGAACAGAATTCTAGATCTGGATTGTGGAACAAAATTTTATGACTGTACTCCAATCCAGAATTTCGGAGCTGACTCCTATACCAGAATTTAATTCTTGAATTCAGTTTCACAATTTACTTCCTGTATTTATTTTTAAAATATTAATTCTAAATTTAATTTTAGAATTTCCAGAACTCAGATTTAAAATTCAGAACCTGCATGTTGAAATTAAATTCGGAATTCGGGTTCTGGAACTTGATTTTGAAACTGAATTCATGCTCGGAACTCAAGTTCAGAATTCAGCTCTAGGATTCAGAATTTGTATTTTAAAAATGAGTTCAGCTCCCCAATTCTAGAACTGAATTCTTGACCGATTGCCGAACCTGAATTTTGCTACTTTATTCGAAGCCAGTCCCAGGATCCAAATTTATCTCTTTAATTCAGTTCCAGTTCCTAAATGTTCTGGTGTAGCTATTTAAATGGATGCAAAAAGATGAACTCCACTAGAAAAATCTAAAAAAACACAAAAACTAATAGTTCATTGTTTGTTGTATTGTTTTACTCTCATTTGTTCAGTGTTGTTTGTGTGGTAGTATAAGCTTGTCGTCAATGAGTCATACTTTAGTGTATAGGCACCGTTAAAATTCTAGAAGCGAAGCAGTAAAAATTTAAAAAATCACACAATTAGTTAGCAATAGACTGTGCGAAAATTTTCATTTAATCGAAGACAAAATTCTAAATAATGAAAAATATCCTTCATTCTTCCTTGTAAACACTGTTCTAAGCTATTGCTGTTGAGGTGTTTGATCTGGGCAGTAATGGTATCAATTCCAAATATCATTTCCAAAGCAACTATTATTATTTTTTCTACTTTTCGTCTTTGACTCATCAATGTATAGCGGTTCTTGTTGAACTACTGAAAGATATATCAATTCAACATGAACACTGATGATTCGAAGACAAAACGTTAAGAACAAAAACTAAAAAACAGTCCTATGCACTTGATACAAACCAGTTACTTGTAACATAAAACCCTATAAGAGACCTCTTTTCAATCAAATAAGTAGCAGACTAATTGATGATATCAGTGTGCAATCCATCAAGATCATCATCACAACGCAACACAATGAGCGATTCGGATCAGAAAAATGTCTGATTCTGTGAGCGAGGTTGAATCAAATCCAGATAGGCTACATGAAAAGCGATCGTCCTACACATCATGCTCTATCCACCCCCAATATTCTCTGGGACATCGATTGGCTAAGTGCAATGCCCAATTGCAAGATTGTAGCACGTGCAAGGACATAAATTGCAAGATATTATCTGTTGGAATCATCGAACGAGGTGTTTCGGTTACGCGTGTTGTTTCTAATAAACGTAACAAACAAGCAGCCTTTCAATCTAGTAGGCAGTGCAACAAAGTAACCAGAAGATATATGCACCATAACGACGGGCAATTGCTAATCGTTACCGTCATAACTTATGCACGCAAAAGGTGCTGTTCCAGTGATCGTGCAGCACTTTTCACCACAGAGGCATTCAGTGAACATTCCATAACCATAAATTGTGTCGTGTTTGTCTAGCTAGTTTGTACCAACAGGACGACATAGACGCATTTTTGCAACCACCACCCATAACAATTATCATTAAAACCAATTAACTCACCTAGATTAATTGAAGCGTACGCAGGCGTAGGTTTCTTCGGCAGGTCACTGATACGTTTCGTTCATTTACCGACACTCGCAAACGTATCACATCGAACCGCGAATGAAATCTTTTCGTGTAGATTAAACTTCAAAATCACTTCGTGGTATTTTGTCAGTTTATTTTCGGATGCCATCCATTAGTGAATGTAACACTCAGCTGCTCACCGGGTACATTTACCTTAACGATAATGACTGTCGAATGAATTCGAACACATAAAACCAGTCACCCACTCGCGCGAATTGCTCCGATGTCGCCCCAATTCAAGATGGCGGAGTCAGTAGTGCGAAGACCTTTAAAACTGAACGCATCGACCGGCGCTCTAAACATAAGCCGAGTATTTTGCATGAATTTTTTCCCGGTAGTTAAGTAGTATCTCACAATAGAGATAACTAATTCAATAAATAAGAGCCATAATCACTTCACTGACAGCTTCTATTTGTTTTCCTCACCATTTCGTTGTAATAGGTTTCAAGCACACACTCTTCACTATCTGTCAACGAGACCTTATCGGTAATCGGCTAACATAATCAGCACACAATCAGCACCCAGGCCTTATCGTGATGATGTACGGAACCCTCGTGAAAGCTCCCAGCCCACTTGGCGAAAGTTCCAACCAGGCAATCACTTCACAGCCACTAAACGCCACGAACACACATGCGACCCGCTTCTGTACGACCGAGAGGATCTCAGCAGCAACAACAAAAAGTTATCGTAAAAATTCGTCTTATCCCTCTCGATAACTTCTATCAACTAACAGACTGGAGTGGCCCAACCTCGTATCGAAGTCGCTGCCTCTTTTTTTCGGTCGACAATCTCTCCTTCCATGCCCCCTTCCAGTGCGGGGTGAATAAGATACACAGGCACAGACAGCACAGAAGTGGCCAACTGTTGTTGACTCATTCTTGCACCCACGAAGAAACCTGCTATACAACACCCATCGCAGTAGCCCAGGAGTTCTCCCAAACAAGTCAACACTAGCGCAATCGAGTTGGAAGTCAAGTTTTACGACCGGCAAACCCACCTTAGTGAGGGCCGTAAGGAGTGCCGGCGTGTGTTGTAAGTGGAAAAAAATGGTGCAATACGTAAGGAACTTTATTACGGCGAATTCGAACCACTTTCAGATAGTTAGAAAGAGAACGAGTGCGCTCTTGAGGAAATGTACGCCACAAGAAAAACTGGTTGGCAGTAAACTTTTTTTTTTCATATCGTATCGAGACAGTGCGGATAAGGTAGCACACAAAAGAAGAGCATTCGTTGGCCCAATCGGTTCGTGGTGATTTTGATGTAGCTTTTACTGACCAAGAGTGAATGGATTTCAAGGATATTGTGTCACTATCAGAATCTTGTTGTTATCCTTTTTGTTCGGGAGAAAAGTGCTCTCATTGCAATCAATCTAATCACGAGGGCAAGGGACGATGGTTCACTATTGACAACATCGTCCATTGGTTGATGCTTACTGCAGTAAACTAGTATCTGGGAATATTTACATACATCCAGCTGATTATCATAGGTGACTAGTGATTTGCATAGGATTCTTGTGTTCTGGACGAAAGTGACATGCCCTTCTTAAAGGATACGCGCAATAATCGTACCCCAATCAGGTTAACACGAAAAATATTGTTTTCATTAATTAAAAATATATTTCCGTACTGCGACACGGTTCTTTGAATGAAATCATCACTAGCGGGGGAGAGCAGATCATGTATTCTGTGGCACCATCCTCCAGAGATACTAGTTTTTGTATTTTTCCATGCTCCACTTAGTGCACATTGCAATTGTGGTTAGCGAATCCAACTACTTTCAGGTTCTTACAAAATTGAATGTATACAATGTCTGCAACATTATTCAGTTGAAGCTAATGCATAGATAGTATGGAAACAAATTTATCGATATCCACAAATCAAGATCAAATGACAAGATTTATACTTCAAGAGCTATACAACTCCAAAAACTAACAGCAGAAACAGTGCTCAAGCGTCACGGTATTCAAGATGTTCGACCCCACATCAGCTAGCAAAGTCTTGGCATTACATTACATTTGTGGAATTTGGCCTTTCTGTTTCAACAGACTTCGCAGACGATTCTTAGTGTACAGAATCATTACATGCCTAGTACTATGGATCCTACTGACACTAATACCGTTTTCATTTGTGGATCAGAGCAGCCCGAGAGCTGACCCAGAGTCACCCAAACAACTTTTGAGATGTTTGTTTTAGCAACCTGGAGTCGCTCTAGATCGGACTCCAATCGCGTAGTTTCGCTCTGGAAATTTTCTCGAGTCGCACCACGACATCCATGCGAGTTTGTTTATTTTTTCATTTTTCTAAGAGTTGTTATTTGGGACACGTACCACATGTTCGTTTTACTCGGAGTCAGAGTCGCCCACGTGTAGGTTCATAAACGAAAACGGTATAAGAATCCTTCCAGGTCGGGGCTCGAACAAGCGACAACTGGCTTGTAAACCAGCGTCCTATACATTGAACCGCCAACCCGGGACCCAGTGGCGTACCGAGAAAATTTGGCGCCCGAGGCAAAATAAGAGATTTGCCAACGTTGGTTTAGTGAGCAAAAAAAAAAGAACAGCTGAGCTCGATATCCGGAAAAATGACTTGGGCTACCAAAAAAACGTCCTAACGATTAGTTAGAACTTTAAATGGTAAAACAATTTCCCCGGCTAGGAGCTAGCTGCGGGTTCGAGTCCCGTTTCTGCGGAAGCTTTTTTTCGGTTTTAATTGCATAGTTGAATTCGCATGACATTTTTCCCGATCGTTTTCCCTTGTTACATACTGATCAAACTAAAAATTTACTCATGGCAGCTCTATACCGTAACAAGACAAAATAATCATTGTAATACTTGAACACTTATTCAAAAATTAGAAAACTAACTGAAAAACTTAAAACTTCATAAAATACTCGATTTTCGCAACATGTTTATTTTGAACATGCTACTAGGGGTAGCATTTGGTGTAATTTATTTAAAATCTTTCCCAAATTTCAAACGCTATAACTAAACAACTTTATAGGCAGTGAATAATTTTCGAACCCTTGGTGTTGAATATTTTTTTAAATTTACCCAGTATCTAACAAGGAAAAGAAGTTGGAAAAATGACATATAAATGCAATTATGTAAAGTAAGTCACGAAAACGTTACTACAGAGAGGGGTTTCGAACCCGTAGCTCGCTTATATCCGGGGAAATGTTTTACGGTTTACTTGATCCATCCTTTAAACGAAACGTCGAGATCTAGTGTTATATAAAAAAAAACAGTCGACTGCCTGTAACATTTTCAATAAATTATTTTTCGGGGTGACATCCAATCTCGGCGTTTCATGCGTTTCCAGAATACTTAGCTCAAGGTTGATATTTAAAAAAAATGTTTCAAGATAACACCAGATCTCGATGTTTAATGAATTTTTGAGTCATCATGCATAAAGTATTGCGGTTTATCTATACGAATAAATGCGGTTACATTCTACTTGTCCATTGATGTTCTATTATCGCTTTACTAAATTGATAACAATTTTTTTCAATCAAATGAATCAACTTAGTTTCTAAATCAGTTGTTAGCCAGGGACTTTAGCTTTCCATTGATGTATAGATGTCCGCATAATGTGCACTCCCTTATATAAAATGACATGAGTATGCTACTAATAGACTCCTATATTCATCGTGACGAAAACAATTATTTCTAGTTCTGTCCAATATAGCTCTCGATTCACATAATTGTATCGATCCAATATACGTTTCATACCAAATTCCGGAATTTATCTTGATATGACTTCCGATGATTAGTGTAAAAATTTTGATTTTAAGGGTGTTTTTTTATAAATGATCATGTAAAGAACAGCAACTTACATTCGAATCGTTCACTTGTTTGTAGATCTTGTTGGCAATTGTCATAGAATAATCTCACTTCAGTGACACCGATCCTCAGTTTCTGGTTCCGGAAATAGTGGTCCAATATGCCAAAACGAAGCTCACTATGAATTCTTAGAGATGGCTGAACCGATTTTATATTCAAATGAAAGGTATTATGATCATATACAAAACTCTAGAATTTTATCTGCATCCAACTTCTGGCTCAGGAATTTCAAATTGATGAGAGCTTAAACTTACGAACCGTCGCACGGTGATGTCAATGTTTTGGATTTTTGCCAACATACAAAAGTTGGCAAAAACCCAGAATAGTCGATAACTGTTTAATAGCTACCAAACAATATATTTAGATCACCTAATATATTTCAATCTTGATATTATATAAAACAACACTCTATTCAGCTAAAGTGAAATAATTTCTTCCTAATATATTTTAATTCGAATATATTAAATATAGAATATAAAAGATGCAATTAATTTGACCACGCATTCCTTGAATCCTAACAAGAAACATTTCTAGCATCAACTTCAAAATTTTGTTGTGTGAAGGCGAATATTATCTAATACTGAGTGATTAAAAAAATCTCATCTCCCTTTTTAGTTTATAAAGAACAAGTAGAAAACCACGCTTGAAACGTGCATGACAATCATGCAATGCAATCGTGATGTTATGACTCAAAATCGCTTCAATAATACATGTCGTGACATTATTTCGGATAACAAAACTATTTCAGACTTAGGCAATTCGTTCCAAATTGCTGAAATATTTCCATTCCATTTTAAAAATTATTTTAAAAGTTTAAATAATCAACACAATCGCTATGTTTAAGATCAAACTATATTGCCATGACATTCATATACTTAGTTTTAAAGCTGGAGCAAGTACATTTTCGACCTCACGAACAACTGAGAGAAACTTTGAAGGATAGCACATACATTTGAGTAAAGTAGAGAGAAAATGCCACAAAATAAATTGGTAGTGAATCAGGTATCATAACACCTCAAGGTGCATTAAACATGTTGTTGCTTTTATTTCACGATGCGAGTCGAAAGCAAACAAATTGTAACCAATCCAAGCAACCAGTGAACGGGAAAAGTACTGTTCATACCGCACAACCACCAGTCTCGAATGGGCTAAACTCGCGTATCGCTCGACCGCTACGATAATTATAGATTCACGAACGAAGGCGGAGCCATTTTCATGCGTACGGGGAGAGCACACGCCCTCTCAATCGCTCATTGCTATCAATTTTACTGCTGATATTTTCCCTTCCTCCTCGAATGGTGGTCACTTCTTTGTCCGCGACACCAACGGCAACGGTTTGCGAATGCGATCATCAGCGTTCCTCATTTCCTGCCAGCAGCTGTTAACCGTTTTGCCGCTTGGACTGCTCCCTGCTCGACTTGGCGTTTATCGCATTTCTTTACGCACGCGATTATTGTAATTGTTGGGATATGATGTGCTTACCACGATGATTGCACAGCAGTTTACTCGTGCCGTGTGTGCGTTTGCCGGTGAAAATGTCATGCTAATCCGCAGGTACGCTTTTTGTTTTGTTAACAGAACCCTAGTCCTCTTATTTTGTGATGAACAAATAATTTTTAGTGATTGAAAACAGTAGTTTGAGCTTTGTCATGTCAGAAAGCAGTTCGAGGTTTGCCCGCTGTAAGTTAAGTGGAGTGGTATTTTTTCGTTTTTTTTCACCAATACCCAAAGCAACTTTAGTATAACTTTACCTGAACTTTTGCTTCAAAAGCGACAGACAATTTCAGAAAAATTTCGCGAAATGGAAAAGATACTAAATTAGAGTTTTGCTATAAAGAAAAACTTTCCAGCAAACATTTGTTTCCGCTCTTTCATTCATCTATCTTTTTGCCTTTCTCTTATCCAATCACCGAAATAATTACTTTTCAGACAAGGTCCGGATGGCCGAGGGTCGTGAACCTACCATTTAAATCAGTTCTTCTCAATTGCAAAATGTGTTTATGAGGGTATGAGTAAATGTGCAATTCATTCATTCGTGAATGGTATGACAGATTTTTATAACCTACAGATATACATTTATAACCTACAGATGTAAGGCAATCCATTACCATCGAATGGCTTTAGAACTTTATCCAGATCCGATTCCCACCTTTGGAGTTACCAATTGCTAAGTGTGGTCAGAGAGAATATTTACTAATAATGCAGGATGCAAAAACGGATAACATTTAAATTAATACAGCTCATCTTACCTCATCAATTGTTGCAATTTTTTCTTCCAAATTTGATTCAGAATAACAGTTTTATGAGTACATCCAATTCTCTTTTTACACGGGGAATACGCTTCGTTTCAAATTAAAGTGAGGGAAAAATTAATCTGTGTTGTTTAAAATAATGCAAAAAACCAAACATAAACGGTTTGGTTAAAATAACACGGATTCCCATTGTGATGCGGATGTTTATTATTTAAAACTTTTTGGAATCACTAATCATGATTTCTCGAGTATATTGAATTTCATTTTCAATTATGAGAGTAAAAGAGTAAAAGAGTAAAAGAGTAAAAGGAGTAAAAGGAGTAAAAGGAGTAAAAGGAGTAAAAGGAGTAAAAGGAGTAAAAGGAGTAAAAGGAGTAAAAGGAGTAAAAGGAGTAAAAGGAGTAAAAGGAGTAAAAGGAGTAAAAGGAGTAAAAGGAGTAAAAGGAGTAAAAGGAGTAAAGGAGTAAACTTCAAGAATAATTCCCCTGTTTACAAGAAAGGCAAATATCAATGAATTAAAAGACACATTTAGTTGGCTAATCAACTAAATAATAACAAACAATTAAAAATATTCATACAATATTTGTTTGCAGTATACAAGAATAATATAATAACGGAAGCATCCTATTGCAATATTAATTTTTAGTAGAGCTACACTTCCACGGCTTCACGACCATAAAATGTTCAAGCGGATCATACGAACTGAAATATTTCCAATATGATTCACTGAATAAATTATCTCTAAATATAATGTAAACGCTCTTTCCAGCAGTAATCTACTATCGTAATAGTACAGCAAGATAGACCTCAATCGACTTTTATCTCGGGTAACACCTGTAACAAAGTTATTCGTTCTGGAAGCTCTCAGGAGAATGCCACACAGTAGAGCGCCCGATCTTTTTTGATCATTTTAGTGTCACCTCTTGGTGCCACCTTCCGACGCCAGACTGGAATTCCAAGAAACCAGACGGTTTTCTTCCGAATCTAAGATATCACGATGCATCGAGATGCACACCCTTCTGCTAGCTGAGGTCCGATCGATTTTTCTTCTCTACGCCAAGAAGCCGCCACATAGCGACAACCAGATTGTATTAATTTATCGCTTTGTCACCGCTACAGAGGATTAAACTCTATCAGTCGTAGCTCTACACTGACGTTTGAAAGTACAAAACAAAGAGGCTCCTGATAATAAGAATTATTTCCTGTATATTCTGTAATTTATATGAAGCTGGTCACTCAAAATATCTGAATTTTTATTCCAAATAAAACTCGGAGTACGTTGATATCTACTTCCGATACTTCCGGAAGCGTAAACAGTGACCAGCAACTAGCAATTCGATTCAAAGGGCTTTTGCGTTCAGTTTCAGAGTTACTTTAATTATATTTACATTTTGTTAATTTGAATCTTTTAAAACAATCAAAATTTAATTCCCTCTTTTCAAACTACTCAAACAATATGAACTCAAAGTTAAAAAAAACCTTTTTATCGACAGTGTTCAGACGATGAGCTCATACTCGAACCCGTCGTGTTCCGGAAAAAAAAAATCATCTTGTTTTCTATTCCCAAAACCACTATGAATGGAGACGGATCCCGTACCATTCCAGACGACATCCAGGAGACACATAAAACATAAACAAGTAAAAAACGAACCAATTATTAGACCTTTGTCTTTGGTCCCGTGTCTAGCTGATGGGTTTTCCTATTCTACGCACTCATATGTTGCGTAACATGCTGTTCTAGACCCCACCCAGACCTGGTAGGTAGACGACTCATGCCGAAGGTATTTATGGTTTCATTCTCCCTGTCTTTTTTTTTTTTTGTTCTGGCCATGAAGTGATAGGAAGAAATTAAACAGTACCTTAACTACCAGTGTTTTATTATTACCGTTCGCAATCTGCCGGAATCACAGAGCGTGAATGACAGTTGGACTTTAAAATAACAAAACTTCATACTATTGTAAATAATTTCAAACTTATAGAATCTGTTTGTTTACAGAAACTCAATATGCGTGGAGACTTCCCAGAATACTCCATCACAAGTTGCCGATATTTACAAAGAGTATCAATACTGCTTGACTGACCACCCCCGGTTGCCACCCCGTTACTGATCGGGATCAGCTAAAACTGCACAGAGAACTTCTAGATGATCAGTCCTGGGATTGGCAAATCATTCTTAAATTTATCCTTCATGATACATTCAATGTTCCCTTTATTAAAACTGAATTAACAGATCCTAAACATAGACTAAAAGGAAATTGTTAAATGCTATCGTAGAATGAGCAAGGACTACCAACATTTTGAAAATGGCTACGATTTAAGCAAATTAAATTCTTGATAGTCGAGGAATTACAGAAAAATAATTTTTCAAGATCAAAAATTATATAAGAAAAAAATCTTACTTAAATACTTTAACAAAAATTACTGGTTGAATAAAGTGATAGTTTAGTAAAAAGAATCTCCAAATTTGAAACATTGATAAAATCTGGCAACCGAAAGCAGGGAAATGGAACAAGCTGCAATTGTCGCCTTTTACGACGGGGAGGCTGGAACCCAGTGAATCTATTTTTATTCTATCTCCTGTTTGGAGAACGATATTAAGCACTAACAATATTCTAGTAAACCCACTGCCCTTTGGCAAAAAGTATCAGTACTTCATAAGAACAAGTTTTAATTAGAAAAACCTTTTTCCCTCAACGATGCCCATATTGCAATATATAGAAAGTTGGAATGGACTATAATTACCGATTTCGATACAACATTATTTCAAAATCAAACATGGCGTTTTTTATGATCCCACTTTAAAATTTAAAAAAAATCTTTCCAGAGTAGAAGTTCAAGAGTGACTTTTTGTGCCAGAGTCTACATGTTCAGAAAGTTTTATTTAAATCTGAGAGGGCACTGCCAACTCCGAATACGATATGGACCTGGACCTGGACCTGGACCTGGACCTGGACCTGGACCTGGATCTGGATCTGGACGAAATTATCTTGTTGTCTCAAACGAATTATCTTGTGGTCTCATACAAATTATTTCTGGTCACGTTCAGAATTTTATCCGGATCCGACTTCCAGTTCCGGAATCACAAGGTGATTAGTGCAAGGAATTGAAAATATTTGTGCTAACCTTTATCGAAAGGTAGCTGAATTATTGGAGAAACCGACGTTTTAGCAGAACTCTGGAGACCCATAGTACTTTATATCATTCGACTCAGATCGACTTGATCGGAAAATGTCTGTGTGTATGCGTATGTATACGTATACGCTCACTTTTCTCGGACATGGCTTAAACGATATCAACAAGTTTTGGCTCGTTTGAAAGCGAGCCAAAGATTGTTGCAATGTTGAATGTTTAAATGGCTGACACTTCCGGTTCCGGAGATAATTGTAAAAATGACGTAACCGGCAAAACGCATATGGTTTAACCGATTTTAGGAATCTATGGTTCGCTTGAGAGATAATTTTCGGTTGTGGATCAAGTTCGAAGATTGAATGACTGACACTTCTGGTTTTGATTTCATCGTAGAAGTGACGTAACCGACAAACCGCTCTTTTTTTCTATACGCTCTTTCTTCTCGTTAACTGATTTCAACAAAATTAAGCTCGTTTAAAAGTTCTTATTAGAAAATCATGGTGTATAACCCAAGTAGCAAACATAGTTCTAGTAGTGAATTTATTAACTCTTCCCGCAACGATTATGCGATTGGAAATGCGCACTTTTCTGTATGATGTGCAACAAGTTTCTTGTTCCATATGTTTCACAACAGTGATATTCGCCAAATGGAAACCGGAATTGAAACTGCTTAAATAATCTTGTCGTACAGTTAGTTGAAAATTGGATGTAAAGACTGTCCCAGAAAGTATGGACGCAACCAAAAACTCCTTCCATTTCGCAATGGTTCAGAATCTGTTAATTTTTATTGCTGCGTCCTGTTGTTTACACTCTTCTCTAACCACTTGTGCAGTTGTTTATTCGTTTTCATTAGTTTGTTTCGAAATACGTGGACTTTCAGCAGAACAACGTCGAAAAATTGTGTACAAATGATGCACAGAACGCGGGCTGTCACTGAGAAAGATAGCAAAAATGGAAGGAGTAAGTGAAAAAGGCGTGCGAAATGCAAACAGGAAGTTCGGTAAAGATAACACCTTTGAGAATAAACCGAAAACGGGTCGAAAAACAGGTTCTCGAGCAAATGAAGGAAGTTTCAGTTCGGGATGTGGCCAAAAAAGTGGGCACTTCGAAGTCAAATGTTTTTCGTGCTAAAGAACGTTTGAATCTTCGAACCTATAAGAAGCAGAAACAATCAAAACGTAGTCCGAAACAAGAAGCATCGATCAGGCCGAGGGTTCGAAAGCTGTACAATACGATTTTTGCTGGAAATTTGAACTGCATAATCATGGACGACGAAACCTACGTGAAACTCGATTAGAAATCCTTGCCGGGACCACAATATTATACGGTGCGAGAATAGCAAGTGTTAAATCAGTCCGAGACATCGATTGAAGTCGAAAAATTTGGTAAGAAAGCTATGGTCTGGCAAGCAATTTGTAGCTGCGGTAAGATTTCGAAACCCTTCATCACTACTGCTTCAATGAACAGCGAAATATACATCAAGGAATGTTTACAAAAATGACTTCTACCCATGATTCGAAGCCATGAGGATCCTGTTGTCTTCTGGCCAGATCTTGCTTCTTGTCACTACTCGAAAGCAACGGTAGAACACTTTCGTCCCAAAAGACATGAATCCACCAAATTGCCCACAACTTCGACCAATTGAGGCATTTTGGGCATTAACGAAGGCACATCTTAGGAAACATGTTTCGGCAGCCGAAACCATTCAACAGTTCGAAAATGAATGGAAAAAAAGTGTCAAAACTTGTCGCCAGGAAGTCTGTACGGAATCTAATGAGGAACGTTCCCAAGAAGGTGCACCAGCTAGTCTACAATGCCTAAGTAGCAAATGTTGAGAATAATATTCTGTTGTTGTAGTCTAATATTATCAGTATATCGAATGAAATTTGAATATCTAACACTTGTGAATTATTTACAGCGAAATCAAAGTGCGTGCATACTTTCTGGGACAGTCTTTAGAACCTAAACCATTCGGGTTTTCGAGTTGGTTTCACAAGCAGTAATATTTAAATTAATTTTACATCCCTTACAAAAACGTGTTGGATCATTTGTCTGGACCTGGACCTGGAAAATAACCGATCTGAAGCCATTGTGAAACATGTAAATTATAACAAGTTTTAATTACTACTTGGAAAGTGTCGTATTCGTAAAACCGCATTTTTTCTTCTACGTTCAACTTTCCCGGAATGGCTTCACCGATTCTACCAAGCTTAGGCGCATTTGAAAGCTACTATTGAGTTGTAAACCAAGTTCGAAGATGCGGATTCTTAAAAACTGGTTCGTAAAATCTTCTAATTAGCAGATCATGTTAGTTGATGGCAAAATAAACTTCTTTCGGTCATATCGGAGCACAATAACCTTTTTCGGAGACGGAAATTTAGGATCAAACGAAGGATCGTATGATCGCATAAATCGCATGAAATTTTATTCGAATTCGACTTCTGGTTTCGGAATTATAAGGTGAATTGATTTTAGTGGCTATCCAAAGAACGTAACAATTCTGCGAAGCAAAGTCTAGGCATTACAATCCTTTTGTGGAACTCGGCTTTCATATTTCAACAGACTTCGCAGCCGATTCTTAACGAACCAAAACCATTGCATGTCTGGTACCACGATCATACTTACACAAAGAATCCTTTTAGGTCGGGGCTCGAATTAAATTCTGCAAAACTGTGCTCAAAACTATTCCTAAACAAAGGTCTTGTCAGCTGCAAGTCAAACGAAATTATATAGATTCCGAAACAAACGGGACTCACTTCGTTTTCTCTGGGACAGTTGAACCGATTCTCACTGATAAAAAGTCATACAATGCAATAGGCATTTATTGGGAATCGACTTCTGCTACAGGAGTTATAAGGCGAAGAGTGTTGAAAAATTCAAACTGTCATTTAACGTGACGTTGCAAAAAACATAAAAATACCAGAACTTTACTTAATTTTGTACTAAATACTTTTTCAATATGTAGGTCTTGTTTGATGATGACCAAACGAACAGGTTTAGGCTATATGAATTTTGAAATGTATTTTTAAGAAGCCCAAAAAAATATTTGTGAGACTTAAATCGAGATATTAGGAGGGCCAGTCTATTGATGATGAAATTTTCCTCTTTATAATAATTAATTATAGGTATATAATTATGAATGAATATCCAAAACTATTTGGTATGATTGATTCGGTTAAGTTTGCAACTCGAAATCATGAAATAAGCGATCAAAATAGAATAGCAGTTTTTATAAAAAGCTATCCCATCCCGAACAAATCCCACGGTATATCTTAAATACAGTTTACCTCATATTCTTCGACTGTAAGCTCACAATCATGATACACCCATTTACATATCTTAATCTATTTCCGCAACCTGTAAATCGCCGATAGCGCGAGACTGTTAAAGGCTCGATAAACAGAGACCCAATAAAGACTAAGCGGATTTTTTGAATTGATTTTCAATCTAAATTGGAAACCGTCCTACACTCGTACCATCTTATTTGTTCAACTCGGTGTTTACTAGTTTTTGAATTTAGTAAATCATCACTGCCACACAACTCCGGCGAATACCACTGCAATGAATGTGACATTCTCGGTTTGCTCCCTCGTCATAACCGTAACATGGTTATGACCATGTTTAAACGAGTTTATTCACTAAAAATAGTTCCAATGTAGTTCAGAAGCAAATTCATCTACGACACTAATAGTAAAAATGGTTTTTTACGGCACAACCATAAAAGTCTCTATGAATTTCCACCATTAATGATGAGAACGGTTAGGGAGAAACGACGCCATTTTCAGTTTTACCTTCCGAACAGCGCAAACGTCACATTCATCCAGTTTACAGTATGGCGTTGCGTTGGGTTTTTCGTTGGTTCCCGGCGCTCGGAACTGCACTGTTGCGGCTCGGCTTTGTCAGTCGATGGACTAATGGGGTAATAAAATAGACTGTTATCGTGTGGCACCCTTTTGAAAAGAAAGTTACGATGAAAGCAAGGGAAAATGTATCCCTTTGCGTTGGAAAAGAAATAGTTATTAGCTAAGGGGTGAGAGACTTTATTGAAAAGGTACGCTATATTGTTTGACATAGAAATTGAGCTGAAAGCAGAAATCATATTTTCCATAAAGTTATTAAAATTCTATATTTACATACTTTCTAGTGAAAAGTTTGATTTCGTCAATCCATTTTATTAGCAATATGTAAAAAGCTAACCTTAAGATTTATAAAAATCAGTTGAATATATTATATCCTACACGTTCATTGCACATAACTCATGATTTGAGTTTCGACTATTCAAATTCAGAAACTAGATGAAAATGAGAAAATTTGAATATCAGTTTGAGTGAAATTCACTCAAGTCACAATTTAATCATACTTTAGAATAAGTATTGAGTTTTGAGTGAAAATAATACTTCAACCGAATTGTAACGTTCGGTAATTTCTCATAAAAAGAAAAAAAACTAATATCGAATTAAACTGGTTTCCATTGCCGGTTCTAGATCCTTTCTTGATACTATCCATCGTTGATCATGGAAATTTTTTGTTTCAATTATGACCAGTGAAGAATCCAGTATGACTTTCCCCAATCGCTTAATTACAATTCTAAAAATGCCATTAAGTTTCTTACTGGATCTGGCACACCAAAATTCATAATTTTGAATCACTTTTGTTGTATTTCCATTTAAGAAAGTTAAAAAAAACCTCAAACTGCGAATTATCAATATTCAAATATAAGTGAAAAAGCAATTGCTTATTTTTAGTACAAAGAACTCAAATTTTGAGTAAAACTCATTCCAGTATTATAAGATAATGTTAATAATGTAATAAAATAAAATTTATTGAGGGACGTGTCACTCAGTTTTTAATCATGTTCAAGTAGTGTGTATAACCTCTATCTGGATTATTTAATTTGATGGCATCATGATCTTCATTACCTTTTTTATGCCTCTAAATGCAATCTAGATTGATTATCCTTTGCAATCGAAAAACGTATCTACTCAAAACACTAAAAACTTTTAACTTTCAATTGCATAGACTTTCAATTGCAAATCACAAGAAAGGCCTATAATTCCTACACTTGTGCACTATTCAATTTGTTCGACCAATTTGTTCCAAAAATATAAATTAGTGTTTAATGAGAGCAACATAATTCATAATTCTATTTGGCATTAAAAATGCCTTACTCTTCACTATATGGGGCCGGGCGTCAACTAAAAATTCGAAACTAGTTAGATTTTTTTTCACAATTTCTAGCTCAGTGATCTTAACTTAAACATATATTGCAACGCCGTTTTGGTATGTCATTATTACACCATTGAAAAATCGGTTTGAGTTGACCAATGTTTTCACGAGCCAATGAATACACGCTCTATCACATATTTTGCTCAGTCGACGCATGATTTCATGCAGAGCGGATGGGTGAAATATTCGCTTTGTCAAGCGCTCCCAGAATAGTGAACGGCACAGTTTGCGGTGTTCAGTTGCTTATGCACCTCAGTATTTATTATACGTTCCGTTCGCCTCGTACGAGCGTATGTTCACAGAATGAGCGATTAAAAGTTGTGTTTCACAATTAGAATCGTACGTGTGCGAGGATGATGACTGCAAGTTTATCTGTCAAAATAAACTGGGAAAACGAATTTCCACTCAGAAAATCATATATAAATTATTCTCAACATCATTTCAGTTGCTGAATGCAAAAACCGGTAAAAACATTGATAGCAAAAATCGGTATCTGATTTTGCAATGTAAAAATCGTTTAAAAAATGTTTTTTTTTGCAAAAACCAGATAAAAAACTTTGAATGAAAAAACCGGACAAAAACTTAACTGGTTCTTCCAGGAAATGTTTTTATTCGGTTTTGCATTAAAAGTTTTTACCGACTGCCGCTATGGACGAGGCATGGTGCGCTTGTTTATTACGGACATCCTGGTCTATATTACGTTCCCACAGTGGCAGTCGGTATAAATGCAAAAACCGGATAAAAACTTATGTTTTGCAAGAACCGGCTTAGTTTTTGTCCAGTTTTTTGCATTCAAAGTTTTTTGTCCGGTTCTTACAAAACAGGTGTTTTTAAACAACTTTTGCATTGGGAAATACGAGTCCGGTTCTTGCTCTCAATGGTTTTATCCAGTTTTTACAATAAAAAAATACTTAAACGGGTTCTTAAAATTAAGTTGCACATATACGATTTTTACATTCAGCCGTTCTTTTGATCATGCGAAAAAATGATTTTCGTGTCACCTTTTTTATTTACTTTCAGAGTATGAAGTGGAGTGAAGAAATGTAGAAAAATTCTCAATTCAGATTGAAAATGTTGAATACAATGTAGAGGAATATCTGGCCGCTTTCTGCCAAATTATCGGCAATCACAAACACTGCCAAAAATTCGAACAAAGAAAATTGTCATTTCCGATTTCAACATTTGGGAAAATATTATGTTGGCCATTTTTGAATGATTTTATACATTATGAAATGTCACCCGAAGAGCCCTACTGATGCGCAAACCTAACCAAATATACGTAGTTTTGACGAGAAATACCTTATGATCAAAAAAGAACCGGAATTTTATTAAAAAACGCAAAATTTCAATTTTTAATAAATTTCTTTATTATCGCCTTCAAAGTACTCTTCTCCTGCGGCAATACATGCATACCAACGCTTGATCCAATTTTCCATACAATTATATAGGCCGCCGAAAGTATGGCCTTTAGTTCACGCAGCGAATTCTCTTTTATGGTCTCTATGGTCTCAAAACGCGTTCCCCGCAATGGCAATTTGAGTCTGGGGAAGAGGAAAAAGTCACACGGGGCCATATCTGGAAAGTACGGTGCTTGGTTGATGATATTGGTTGTGTTTCAGGACAAAAACTGCGACACAACCAACGCTGTGTGAGTCGGTGCATTCAGCTTTTTTGCCACCAGCCGAGAAGCGACGCGTTTCAAACCCAAAACATCAGTTAAAATGTGTTCGGCTGATCCATAAGAGATGCCCAACAACACAGCAATCTCTCTAATCGGTACAGAACGATTTTGCAACACGATTTGCTTCGCCGATTCAATGTTTTCTTCAGTAACAGATGTTGTTGGGCGGCCAGGGATCTCATCATGATCCAAACTTGTACGACCACCTTTGAAGCGTTTATACCACTCGTATGCCTGTGTTTTTCCTAGACACGATTCACCAAAGGCCTTTTCTAACATTTTCAACGTTTCGGAACACTTAAATCCATTTGCAACACAAAATTTGATGCACGCACGTTTTACTAAATTTTCATCCATTATAAAAATCGCCACACGAAAATTTTTCAACTTCTTTGTATAGACGCCAAGCAAAAACTAATCGTACGATATGCGTCAAAATTTGACAGAATGTGTATAAAAGTGTTGCCAAAGTTGAAAGAATAAAAGTTTACCGATTGGACAAGCGCGGGAATTTTAAAGTGAAAATTCCGGTTCTTTTTTGATCATAAGGAAGCTGCTTTCAGCCTTTTGATTTATTTCTCTAGCGTTCAAAGTAACCCTAACCGAATCGAAACAAATTCGAGGGTCAACATATGATATCACTGTATAAAATCAAAAATGGTTACAAAAGAATTTCTCTTACATTTTCAAATGAAATGATCGAAAAATTCCACAAAATAATTCATTGACACATTGACACATTAAAAAGAAATGCAGATGCGCTGCTCGTTCAAAGATGATATTTTCAGCAAGAGCTGTCAAATCGAAAGGGGAAGTTTTTAATTAGTTCATGTTTTCAACAATTAAGTAAGTAAGAAAATTTTGGCATTGAAAATGCCTTACTTTCCGCTATACGAGGCTGGCATTTGTTGATGGATTGATATAAATCAACTACTAATCGATTCGAAAACATTTAATTTAAACATATATGACACCGTCGTTTCAGTATTTCAATAGTTTATCATTGAAAAATTGGTTTGAATGGACCTATATTTTCACGAGCCAATCACAGTGCGTCAATGATCTCATCCTCTGGTCCGATTTGCGCAGTATGAACTATCGCACAAAAGGGTTTCTAAAAATATATGCTCGAATGATTTTCTGTTTTAGTTAACCCCTGGCTGTGGGCGGGCAATCGTCGTCGGCCGGTGAAGGTGTTTGAGTATTGAGTGTATGAAAGTCACATCCATTCGCTCGCTGGATAGTCGCTTTTGTATGTGTGCAGTGTGTTCAGTATAGTATAGTAGTATTTTATTTTTATTTAGAACTACGACAATGTTCGTTCATGTATTAATAAAATCAACTTACAGTATGAACAAAATTAAGGAATTTGGTTGCATATGCATTGGTTCCTAAGATGCAAAAGTAAAAATCAATGAAAATAACAAAATATGTTGTGCGAACTTTGTCACACGTTTTATTCCTTGTATTGCTGCATTAAAATGTTCAAATATTTTCCGAAGATTATCGACGCTTTTTACGGAAGGATCCAAAAAATTACACTATTACTGAGCTTGCTGATTTACTTTTTCAACATTTTTCGATCAAAATATATAAAATTTTCTCTTGAATCGCTGTTTATAAAACTAATCTGTCTGATCGTTCTCTTTGTTCAAAATTATCATTATGATATGAAATTGTTTCATTAGTCCAGGTTTATATCTTGAGGAAGCACCGTTGTCCTTTGGTGTGGTTTTTTTTGTTTATTTAAAAGATATTTTATTCAGGCCTATTTACGTACAAGCTTTACGTGGCCGATTTAGCTGAGTTTTTAGATAATTTTTTTTTAATTGGATTTCGTTGTCACCCTTTTTCTAGGGAAAGAGGAGCTTCCATTTTCCTCCTGCGAGGATTGAGGGGCAGTTTGTTCGTGGTTCGTCTCGTCATCCATTGCCATGGTATTGTTGTTGATTTCGTTGCTAGTTGCTGTAGATGCGCCTTGTTGTACATTGTTTGCAGTTGCTGGTTGGTTGGATGGTAAGCTGTTAACTGCAGCTGGTGTACTTTGTTCTATAGGGGTTACGTTGGATGGTTTCGTTGAAGGGGATACTTCCCCGTTGTTGGTGACTGTCACAGGTGTACTGGAGTTGGTGTGAAGGAAGCACCGTTGTCCTTTGGTGTTGTTGTCTCCTTGTCCAGTTTATCACATGGCTTACCGTAGTGCACAGCTTTTTGGCAATATTGACATGTGACCATCTGATTGTCATAGGTAACAAGTAATTTGCACGG
Organism: Malaya genurostris; assembly: GCF_030247185.1. Classification (NCBI taxonomy): domain Eukaryota; kingdom Metazoa; phylum Arthropoda; class Insecta; order Diptera; family Culicidae; genus Malaya; species Malaya genurostris. The sequence continues at coordinate 69,791,793 of NC_080571.1, forward strand.
TATTCTTGTATCCTGACCCAATGTCACATAAGAAGGTATAGGCCTCCTCAAGCGCATGCGTAACAAACGTACGCCATTTAGAATACCGGGGAAAAAAATCTTCCACTTTTCTTTTTCGATAGAGAAAATCTCTCCGTATTGGGACATGGTATGGCGAATATAAGGATCGATGACGCTTGAGGGAAGGTCATGCACACGCACTTCTATAGCACTATTTTCCGTAGATACTGGAATGTTGTACTTGATATTTTCATGCTCCACATAGTGCACATTATTATTGTCTTTAGCGGATTGAATTGCATCCAACTCTTTATAGAACTGGATATAAACAACATTATTGGTCTTATTGCATTGAAGTAAATGCACACGTTTACTGTCAAGATGCATTTGCTCCTTAGCCAAACCTTCAAGTTCTCGTATCGAAGGTCGAATTTTGCACTGTCTGAAGTCAACAATAATTGTATTCTTTCGTACCGGCGGTAGCTTTTGTTCGTTTGGTTCACTCATTTTCGAGGTCTATTGTTCACTACACAATACTGTACTTGGTTTCTTCTGTCCCGAACGTAAGCGGTTTTGGTTTATCGACTGACTTGGATGAGATGTGAAACCGAACTGTATCTAATCACTATGTTGTATGAAATATGGTTCTTACTAATTTTGAATTGCGTATTGCTATTGCGTAGACAATGCTGTCCAATTAAAAATATCAATGTGACAGTTGCGAAATCCAACACGGGGTGCAGCAAACGAGATTATATGTTGAAACTACGTAAACCGTTTCGTAAAGAAACTGAAATGTTTTCCAATTGTGGTGATAAGGAGTGTTGAAGGAGGAAATTCCTTTAGGATTGCTGTTGCCGCTAGTTTTCACACCTCTCAGCGACGTAGATTAATCGGCACTCATGTCTGATCCTGATCATATGTGATTTTCCTCCACCAAGATCAAAGTTCCGATTTTCCTCCACCAAGATCAAATCATCCAATGATTGATCTTACATGAATCGAGAATCATTTTAGCTCAAAATCACTACCGATTTTGTGTGACGGAAGATCAGTACCGATATTAAGGTGTGATTTAAAGATCACTGATCAACTTATCTTGAAAAAAGATCAGATAAGTAGTGATCTTTATCGGGAAATATCACAAGCGCACTTCTTCGGCAGTGATCTCGATTTGACGATTTTTTATCTTGATTTTCCCAGCCCTGGATTGGCGCAGACAAAATCAAAACAAATCGAATCTGAAAAGATAGAAAAAGTATTAATGTTATTCCTAACTGTTTTTGTTTTTAATATTTTTTTCATCATAATTAATTTTTGAAAATTACTTTTTGCTTCAAAGTTCGTACAATACGCTTCTGAGCAGGCGCGTATACAGGGGGGTGGGGTGTTTTAGGGGTTCAAGACCCCCCCCCCCCCCTCTTCCAAACACTTATGAAATTAGGGGAGACAGGGGCTAGACCGAACACGTGATTAAACCGGAGAGCTTAAATAACTTATAAGCCTGCAATTAATTCGATCCAAGTATTGACTTTGTTAATGTGCCTAGAGATGACTTGGATAAAACCCAGTTTTAATGGATGTTTATTTCAAATTCTAAGAAGTGTCCGATTTAGCCCCGCTCTCCCATATATTATGAAAACCACCCCCGAAATTTTTTTCTGGATACGCGCCTGCATTGATTTCCTCCCTTAGCTCTCCTATTTTATGTTGTTGAATCAGTAGCACATTGATTTTCAAGCTTCTGAACAAAATAAGAAACTTCTTCTTGAACTAATGAAAACGTAACGTTTCCCTCATCTCCATTTTCCATTTTCCTCCGTGCTTTGAGATATGCTTCTAGCCGCATACCGCATTCTATTCTTAAATCAAATGGGGAAAAAAGCGATCGAACATTCGAACCACTTAGTTCGATCTGTTTTCTTGCTCTCTGAAAAATTAAGTATTGTTGAAATCACTGAGAAATCATTAAACATTACCTTTTATTTAGTATTAGTGTGTATAACAAAAATCAATTTCATTTACCGGTTGTCACAAACTAAACGTCAATTCAAAAGATATAGAGTGCAATTGATTGCTGATAACTTACACAAATAGTAAAATGCCAATTTTTGATTTTAATTTTAGAACAAAACTTCGACAAGCTAAAAGTTTAAAAAAATTTCAAAGTGAAATCGAATTCATCATCAGAACCGTTACAAAGCAATAAAACATTTCCGATTACGAATAATGGATAGCAAGAAAGAAAATATTGTAATTTCCTTAGATACTCGCTAATTACTGCCCGAAATCGTGTCCAAAATTTCATTCAGCGATTCATCGCTCAGCGTACACTGAAGTACCGAAAGAAAATTGATTAACTCTATGCAGCAAGTGCTAGTCTCTTCCCTACACCGGCACAATCAAATTCACATAAAATTACTGTCGTTAAGGGAAGTAGAAAAACTTCCCAATCTTATCGCCGATTAATGAAATCGTATAAATAATACATCTTTATTAAGTGCAGTCGAATTTCGCCCACTTTTTCACCATCAACATGCGGTTAGCTTTGACAGCAGCGAAGAAATCCTCCAGTACATATCCCAGCACACGCGGAGCCACGGAGCGCGGCAGAAAGCTCGCGTCCAAAAACGCCATTAATATTTATGTTACTTTTATTTGACTAGCTTTTTATTGCCTCCATTTCGACCATAAATATTAATCGAAACATTTAAAACACCATATAATGACACCGGGGGGAGTTTTTCCGTGCCACGGTAAACCCCATTGCATCGCTTTGCTCCTAACTATGGCCATATAGCGGTCGATCGTCCATCATGGCAGAGTGGAAAATAAAAGGATCTTCTATATATGTAGCTATAGCTACGAAGCCAAGGCGAATTGGGTGGAGAACTACAGTTAATTACATGGCAAAGGAACGCGCAAATGGACATAGCCGAAATTTCCAAACAATAGTTGTTCTAATTTATGGCTAGTTTATACGAGTACGAATTAATGAGAGATTTATTCCAACTTGGCATGTGAAATATTTGCCTGATGTCAGAAGATTTATTACCGTTCTAAAACAGGACGGTTTTTTTTTATCATATATATTTGATGACACTAATGCACGACAGTTTCAGGAAAAATATTTGCATTGAATTCATATGATAGTGCATGATTGAATTTCTCATTGATTACCCAAACAATTGAAATTTACGGGGCGAACACGAAATTATGGCAGCACAGTTAATTTTCCAACACAATTCAGGTATTTTTTGGATAACAACCTAATTATCTGTTCGACGAATAAGCAATTTCAGAAATTAATAGCAGAAACATGAAAAATCATCATGAAACTTGGAACACTTCTTTATTATGATTTGTTTTTTTTATTCAATATTATAATATAATTTTAAGGCACACTGCATAAGCTCTAAGATGCCAAGGGTATTTACTAATCTTAATTACGACTAACTTAAAACTAGAATAGTATCATTATGTAATGTAGCGGTAGCGGATTCTCGAAAATTCAGCTTTCAGCTGGCGATCGGTAGTGGCCGGTGAATTGAATATTGCATGAGGGTCTTCCATATGCCGTTGGCGAAGATCCATGTTGGCCGCATCCTTCGGTTCGTGTGGGTCCGCGGGAAACACCCCCAGGCTACGAAGCCCCGGCGGGTGGCCTGCATGCTGGTTTTCGACTGGAGCGGCCTTCCGTGGACGATGATGGTGATGTTATGGAAGAGAATGAAAAAAAAGTAAATATTGTGGAAACGGGGTAAAAAGGGGATGTGGCAAAAAAATGTTTGAAAACGTTAAAGATCTAATTAATTGCCATCGAGATGGTGAAGAGACAGGGAAGAGGTAACGAAAGAGTTAGTGACAAAAAAAGATCTTGTTAGTTCCAATGAAGATGGTGGACAGGGACGGGGATCGAGAGAATCGGGCGGATGTTAGTGTCGAACCTGTAGGTGGAGTTTATACTTTCTGAGCGAGGGATAACACATTACACTTGTATATCAATGTGTTTAAGGTACTGGTATATGAGAAGCATATTTAAACTATCCCGACTCGCCAACACATCCCGAACCGGAACCTCAGGCGGTCTACCTCGGGCCCTAAGGGATTCCAGTAGCTTCGACCTGGCGTCACGATACTCTACGCACGACCACACGACATGCTCGATGTCCTGATAACCATCGCCACAGGTGCAGAGCCCGCTCTCCACGATCCCGATACGCCGGAGATGTGCGTTGAATGTATAGTGATTTGACATGAGACGTGACATAACGCGAATGAAATCACGACTCACGTTCATCCCTTTGAACCAAGGTTTCGTCGATACCTTAGGAATAATGGAATGTAGCCATCGTCCCAGTTCGCCATTGCTCCATGAAGTTTGCCAACTTTCGAGAGTTTTCTGACGAGAGATACTGAAAAATTCATTGAAGCAGATTGGTCTTTCATAAATATCACCTGCCAATGCGCCCACTTTAGCCAATGAGTCTGCCTTTTCATTGCCCGGAATGGAACAATGCGAAGGGACCCAGACTAACGATATTGAATAAGACCGTTCAGATAAAGTTCTCAAATGTTCCCGTATTTTCCCCAGGAAATATGGGGGATACTTTCCTGGCTTCATTGCCCGGAGAGCTTCTATTGAGCTTAGACTGTCCGTGACAATGAAGTAATGGTCTTTGGGCAAGATTTCAATGATCTCAAGGGTGTACTGAATAGCAGCTAATTCTGCGACGTAAACTGAAGCCGGATCATTGAGTTTGTGAGAAGCGGTGATGTTTTGATTGAAGATGCCGAAGCCTGTGGACCTGTTGATGTTTGAACCGTCAGTGTAAAACACCTTTTCACAGTTGACTGTTCTAAATTTATTATAAAAAATATTTGGGGCCACTCGAGGGCGCACGTGATCCGGGATTCCACGAATTTCTTCTCTCATGGATGTGTCGAAAAACACAGTAGAATCAGAAGTATCCAAGAAATGAGCACGATTGGAAACAAACGAAGAAGGATTAATATTCTGAGCCATGTAATCAAAATACAAGGACATAAAACGGGTCTGAGAATTGAGCTCGACAAGCCTTTCGAAGTTTTCAATCACCATCGGATTCAAGATGTCGCATCGGATTAGCAATCGATATGAGAGATCCCAGAATCGGGTTTTCAACGGTAAGACTTCGAGACTCATCGTATGAGTCGACTGCATGCAACCTAAGGCAATACGCAAACAACGATACTGAATTCTTTCCAGCTTGATGAAATGAGTGTTCGCCGCGGATCGGAAGCAAAAGCATCCGTATTCCATCACGGACAATATCGTTGTTTGGTATAACCTGATCAGGTCTCCTGGATGGGCACCCCACCATGATCCGGTTATTGTACGAAGAAAATTGATTCTCTGTTGGCATTTTTGTTTCAGATACCTAATGTGACATCCCCAGGTGCCTTTGGAGTCGAACCAGACCCCGAGATATTTAAATGTGAAGACCTGAGCTATGGTTTCACCCCCTAGTTGAAGCTGTAATTGTGCTGGTTCTCGCTTCCTTGAAAATACAACCAGCTCAGTTTTCTCCGTAGAGAACTCGATACCCATTTGAAGAGCCCATGTCGACAAGTTGTCGAGGGTATCTTGCAATGGTCCTTGGAGATCGGCAGCTTTGGGTCCTATAATAGACACAACGCTATCGTCGGCAAGTTGTCTTAGCGTGCAAGATGTGTTGATACATTCATCAATGTTGTTCATGTAAAAGTTGTATAAAAGGGGGCTTAAGCATGAGCCCTGAGGAAGACCCATGTAACTGAATCGTATTGTCGACAAATCACCATGCGCGAAATACATGTATTTCTCGGACAACAGATTATACAAAAAAGTTATTCAAAATTGGTGAAAGACCATGCTGATGCAACTTCTCAGATAGGATGTTTATGGAAACTGAGTCAAAAGCCCCCTTGATGTCTAGGAAAACTGACACAAGTTGAATTTGATTTTGTCTAACCCCGGAGATTTATTGTTACACGATAAAAGCGCAAGTGAGAACTCGACCATCGAAAAAGGTGTTTCGTTTCTGTTTGATGAAGCGACGCGCATGATTATCTATTCCGGAACAGAGTCAGGACATACTTTTTTAGCGAAATGGAATATCCAGCGGTTAGAATATTCCTCGCTTTCGTTTGTTGTGTTTTTGTTACGCATTCGTCGGGCTATGTTCCAAAGAGTGCTCATTGATGTTTCTCTCGATAATCCGTCTACGAATCGACGCCAATAACCGCTTTTCTTCGCTTTAATCAAGCTTTTCATTTTAGCGTCTAATGCCGCGTAGTTTCTCAAATTATCAGGTGTTCCGTTTTTCCTAAACTCGACAAATGATGAAGTTCTCTCCGCGTTTAATTCTGAGCACTCTTTGTCCCACCACGGGTTGGGGGGACGGATGTTAGTTTTCGCGCCGGGTACACGTTTCGTCTGAGCTTGAGTCGCGGTGTCGAGAATCAAGCCAGCCAAAAACGTGTACTCTTCCTCCGAAGGAAGATCTTGTGCTGTTTCTAGATTCTCAGATATCAAATTTGCGTAGCATTTCCAATCAATGTTTCGTGTGAGGTCATACGAAACATTGATTGTTTCCGATGGTCTTAATCCGGTGGCGATTGAAATTACGATAGGCAGATGATCGCTACCGTGGGGATCAGGATGCACCTTCCACGTGCAATCCAACCGTAGCGAAGTCGAGCAAAGGGATAAGTCTAGCGCACTCGGTCTTCCTGGTGGTGCAGGAATTCGTGTCATTTCTCCCGTATTCAAGATTGTCATATTGAAGTTGTCGCAGATATCATGGATCATAGTTGATCTGTTATCGTCGTGAAGACAGCCCCATCCCGTACCGTGTGAGTTAAAGTCTCCTAAAACCAACGTCGGTGCGGGAAGAAGCTCTATGATATCATTGAGCCGCCGATGCCCAACCGAGGCTCTTGGGGGAATGTAGATGGAAGCAATGCAAAGGTCCTTGCCTTTGATTGTAACATGACATGCGACAACTTCAATACCTGGAATCGAGGGGAGGTTAATGTGATAGAAAGAATAGCACTTTTTGATCCCCAAAAGTACTCCTCCATAGGGATTATCTCGATCCAGACGAATAATGTTAAAATCGTGAAAGTTTAAGGGTATTTCAGAAGTTAGCCAAGTTTCGTACAGTGCAAATGCGTCACATTTCAGATTATTTAGTAAAAATTTGAAAGGATCAATTTGTGGGATTATACTTCTACAATTCCACTGCATAACAGTGATTGTATCCGTGACCTCGGTGGGTGTCTTAGCTATCGAAGGATACGATCGCTGAAAGAAGGGGCCATTTTGCAGTCAACTGCTTCAAGAATATTTTAACTGTAGGAATAAAAGCCATTATCAGGCTTTTAAGAGGTTCAGAAATATTGAAAGTAGACATGATCCAGTCCACAATATCAGAGAATTTAACAAACCCAGTATTTGATAAATTTTCTGACTGATCTTTAGGGACTTTTGGGGGTTTTGATGTCCCAGGAAGTGATGGAAATTCTTGCTCGGAATTTAATTTTCCAAGGCCTGGAGCTTTTTTCTCGCCATCACTACCAGTTGTTGTAATTTTTCGAAACCCATCAGAGGACATCTTCGAACCCTTACTAGGGAGCTTTTGAGAAGATTTATTTCTTCTCTTTCTAATTGATGAGCTATGAGGGACAGCCGAAGATGTACCTTCGAGGGGGTCATCATATTCGCTCTCGTCAGTTGACAAGTAAGCGTAAGGATTTTCGGTAGATGGCGTAGCACATTTCAAAATTTCCGCAAAAGAGCGTTTGGAATGTTGCTTGAGTGAACGCTTCATTTTATCCTTACGCAATTTGTACACGGGACAATCAGAGAGGTCATGCGGCCCCTCCTTACAGTAGAGACACTTTTCATTGTCTCCACTGCAGGAGTTATCCGCATGACTCCCTCCACACTTTATACTCCGGGATTTATTGCAACAATGGGATGCTGTATGTCCCAATTGTTTGCAATTGGTGCAGTTCATGACCCGCGGTACATAAAGACGAACAGGTAAACGAACTCGGTCCAGGAGGACGTAATTAGGCAAAGCCGAGCCAGCGAAAGTCACCCGATACGAGTCTGATGGGATATAGGACTTAGTCCCATCCTCAGCGGTCGATACTGAACGCAATTGCTTGCAGTCCAGTATCTTAACGTTCTTGAGTAGGGGGTTTTTAAAACCGCCTGCCCCATGCTTAAGAGCGTCCTCGCAAGTCAGACTCGGGTCGGTGATCACGCCGTCTATCTCGACTTCGCGAGCTGGTACGTATACGCGATACTCCCGCGTGAAATGCTCACTTTGAACGATCTCATTAGCCTGTTTTGCACTGGCTAACAAGACCCTAAGCTTGTCCGAGCGTACTTTTTCAATTTTTTGTACTGTAGAATATCGCGAGGTCAGGTCCTTTGATAGTCTAAGGAGGTTTAATTTTTTTCCATTGGCTTTGGTCCGGATGTAAACCGCAAATGGTCCAGCCGGGAGTGCAAGCCCGTCGGGATAGCTTCTAATGCGCGATTTATTGCCATCTGGTCATCAAGGGGAAGGTCAGGCAATTTTATATCGCCTCTCATGTCACGGACTTGTGTCCGTGCGGTCAGATTCGGGGTGCAAATGAAGTGGTATTAAACAACAGGGAAAATAAAGTTTTACTTAGCTTAAGCTCCAATACGGTGAACAGCTGCCAAGACGCGGTCCGAGGCAATCGGTAAATAATCCTTCCAGTAGAGTGCAAAAAGCCTCTTTCAGGAAAAAGCACTTTTTTCCGTCTCTCACTACACTGTCCAATAAAACGTTTCTCTTTTTATCACTATGTATATTTATCACGATATATACGCAGCGCCCAGCGCTGGCGCTGGCTAACAGTACACACGCAGTGCTGCTTTACACAAGCTCACAGTCGGCCTTGAGAACGGATTAATTAGAACTATCACTCGACCGCACTGATGCAGACAATAGAATACGGAATGACCTTGATAACGGAATAAAACAATTCACCACGCGATTGGAGAAAGCCGAATTTACGTCCGATCGATCCGATAGTCACGGCACGAATGATATTATGATTTGTGTTTGTATTTGTTTTGCACGAATGGAGAGACCAATTTGACAGATTGGTTTTTCGAAACGGTGAAACGTAAAACTGTAATCAGGCCGTTACCGACAGGTAGTAGCTGTTCGCTGTGAATGAGCTTTATACATAAATACGAACTTTCTTCCGAAACTCGTAAAACTCCGGAAAATATTCACATTCGGAGTTCAGATCTAACATTAAGTTTAAGAATTCAGATTTAAAATTCACATCTAGAAAATTATTCCTGAATTCTGAAGTTGAAATCTTAAATCAGATTTCTGGATTTAAATTTCGAATATAAATTAAGGATCTAAAATCAATTCCAATATCCAGGATTCAGTTCCAGAGACATAATTTTAATTTCTGAACCTCTAATCTTTAACTAAATTTTGAAACTCAATTCTGAAACAAAACTCTACACTTCAGATAAAATTAAAAATTCAGGTGGACCAGAATACAGATTCCAAATTCAGTTTTAAGATTTTGTCCCAGAAACCAATCCAAAATTCAGTTCCCAAATCTAGATCCAATATTCAGAAGCTGAAATCGATTTGTGATATTCTGTTGTTAGTCGAATCAGAACTTTTCGCCATCATTGGAGGAATTAAATTCTGAAACTCTATTCAGGAATTAATTCAGGAATTATCAAAACCAAGGTTCGGAGATGTAAAACTCATATCTTAAATTTTCTTAATAAATTCTGGAGTTGAATTCCTAAATCAGAATTGCGAACTTAAATTAATGCACTAAATTCAGTTCAAAAATGTAGTCAAGAAAGCAATTCCAAAATCCAGAATTAGGATTCAGTTCCAGTATCTTCGTTTTAACTGTTGAGCGTATATTTTAAAACTAAATAACGATGATAACCATTATTTCATATGGTATATTATCACACATTCGATAGAAATACTTATCATAAAATATCTTGAACTTCTTCCGATTTCCTCACAACTCTGATTAAACCCTGATTCTCACACCAAGATTGTTAAAATCGTAAACACCGACATTTCACCAATAAATTAGACCAGAAATAACAATCTCAAACATCGTTTTCCGGTGCCTACACATAAAATTGTTCCGAAAATATCCTTATAGTAAGTGTTTTCTATAAACCGGAGGGTCGCCATCTTGGATTTTGGAACTACCCTAAACATTGTTTTTCAGCACCTATTCATCAAATCTGTTCCGAAAAGCTAACCATATTATAAGAACTTTCTAGGAATGTCAATAAACCGAAACCTTGGGTTTCCAAAATATCTAAAAAAAATACTCATATTGTAGTAGTTTCCAGAATATAAATAAAATATTGTAAATATTCCATTGTTTACAAAAACCTCTTTTTACGAAATAGGTTCGTAAAAAAAGTTTACGTTATGTGGGATTTAGTTCGTAAAAATAGATTACGTTATTTGGAATTTGGCTCTTTGAGAAATTTTAAAACATGAACTGAATGGACAAGGTCGCCAATATTGATCGAAAATCACAATATTTAAGAATTTTCTTGATGTATAGAGTTGTTAACCTAAACAGACATTTGTTGAACAAAAATATCAGAAGAGACAGAAAATTACTTGATTTTAGCATTTTCAAGGGTTGATAAAATTTCAAACATAAATGGAAATGTTCAAGAAAATACGGGAGTTCGTGTCTAACAATTTTCAGATTGAATATTGCAAACTAAATTAAGATCCTAGTGAGGAAGTGTTTTTGGAAAAGCGTCACAAATTGACGAAACAGTGAAAGCTAGGATTTAGAATTTTGGTTGGCTTTCAAACGCAAAACTCAAAACAACTCAGCGCCTTCTATGTTTAACTATACGAATCAAGAAAACGATGATGTTAAAAAATTATCACATAGAACAAAAAAAGATACTGATATTGTAATATTTCCCTAAACAAACCTTCTGATTGGGTAAAACTTTTGCATGAAAAGTAAACCTTTAATTTCTTCAATACTGAACTATATTCTGATATTGATGCTAGGTGAGATTATGTAATCAATTTTCTTAATTGAAATTGAAACGGTTAGACTAATTATTTCAGTGCAGTATGAACAGATAAAATCAATATTATCAATCTGTAGGCCATTCCGAAAGTAAAGAAAATAGATTTTTTCTCAAACGGAATATTTAAATAAATTGGTTTATATTCTTACTGGAGCAATCAATGTTTTTTCCCTATTCTAACAGAATATTCCTCGGTTATTCGAATTTCAACCACAGATAAATAAAAATTCACTGGAGAATAAATATTCCTATACATTTAGACAGCTCCATTAGAAAACATCATTGTTTGAACCACAATACTACCTACCTCTCGAACTGTCGTTAGAAGGTTATTAGATCTGGAAATATGTACGCCGGACCGAAATATTTAAGAGTGGACAAAAAAAACTCCGTTACCCTAAAGATTTGATTTGGAGATTGTTGACAATGCATTTTCATATCGCGATTGTTGTCTGTCGAGCTTAAACTGGAATAGCACACGGGCAAAATTCCGGTTCAAGAAATGAGCAAAACGAGTCATGATTTGGGGAAAGTAGTATATTTTCATGTTATGATAATACACCATGATTAAAAGTTCTCGGATCATAATCCATTTGGATTGATTTCGTTGCAATTAAGCGTAACGAATTTGTCGTTGTTGGGTATAACTTCAGGCGTGTTTCTGCTACGATGGAAATCTTTGCAACATATAAATTCAGGCGTTATGTTTTAAAATATGAAGATTTCAAAGATGAATTAAATGGAATGGTGTGAAAGTGCGAGGCTTATTGTTTACACGATTTCAACTAATGTCTCAAATAATGCAAATACAAAACAGTGAAAAGCACAACGAATTTCTTTTAATCTGAAGCATCACCAATTTAAATATGTTTTTGAACAACCACGACAACTTAAATAACGTGTTTACTTGCGTTCATTGCTCCAGTTTTGATTTTTTGTTTCAGAATTTGAAACACATAAACGAACTGCATGAAAAAACACGTGTGAATCAAAATCAAGGCTTCAGTCTTTTTCAAGGCTACCTGAATCACTAACAGTCTTTTTAAAGACTAATAATTAGTCAGCCTTTCTCAAGGCTATACAAAAAGTGATATTAGAGTGACTAAGTGATACAAAGAGTGATATTAGAGTGACTAAGAAATTAATCAGCCTTTTTTAAGGCTAGCTATTCAAAGAACTATTATTTAAACTTCAAAATTCAAAATTCCATGCCTGCGTCCAATCGGAAAGGCAACAAGCCTAAGGCTAAAAATAATTCAATACGGAATAAATCACAATCCGTTATTCAACATTTTTCTAATAACATTCACGATCTTATAGATTCTGAATGTAAAAATAAAAGACAACGGACGGAATTCCCTTCTGTTGATTCTATGCCGTCTAACAATATTTACGAGATTCTTCCTGAATCCGATTGTAGCGACATAGAAGAAAATTCTTCAAAAATTCCAAAATGGACGCTTGTCGTTCTGGGAAGAAACAACAATCTATGCCACCAGTGACGGTGATGATTTCCGACTTCAAAGCATTCCGTACTGAGCTTTCTACTTTTCTTACGGGAGTAAAAGTTTCATTTCAAATCGGACGAAGAGGAGAATGTCGAGTCTTGGTTGATGGATTGGAAGATTACGAACGCCTTATTCGATATTTGTCCGAAAAACTTCATAAATTTTATTCATATGATATAAAATCAGACAGACCCTTCAAGGCTGTCTTGAAAGGCTTATCAAATGATCAAAGTATTGATGAAATTAAAAATGAAATAAAAGAATTGCTTGGTTTTGCCCCTTCCCAAGTAATACTTATGAAAAAAAGAGCGAATGGTACTTCTAAACCACGCTCTGGAATTTTCCATGAACTTTACGTAATACACTTTAATCAAAGTGATGTAAACAATTTGAAAACTTTAGAAAAAGTACGTTTCATTTCCCACATTAAAATTCATTGGGAACATTATAAACGGCATAATCGTGTTGCGAACTTAACGCAATGTCGTCGTTGCCAAGGCTTCGGTCATGGAACCAAAAATTGTCATATGGATATACGGTGTTTGAATTGTGGTAAATCGCATTCGAAAGACGTTTGTCCAATGAATGAAACCACTGATAAATTTTCATGTTCAAATTGCAATTGAAAACATAAATCCAATTATTTGAAATGTCCTGTCAGGGAAAAAATTTTAAACGCTCGTTCGCTTAGACAACAAGTCAAATCAACGACCTTAAATTTACAGAACATACCTGAAAATCAAAAAACCGTTACAAATGCCACGCCTTATTCTTCTAAGGCACATATTTCTTCGAATTTAAAACAAAAAACAGGTACGCCTGCCAATTCGTCTTCTAACGAAAACAATTTATTGACAGGTAGATCGACCTCGTCATCATCTTCTTCTAATGTCAGTTATGCTGATATATTAGGTAGAAATCTACCACCTATTTCTTCTAATGTAAATAATCAAAACACAGGACCGCCTTGCAGTTCATCTTCTAACGAAAACAATTTATTAATAGGTAGACCGGCCAAATCATCTTTTTCTAATGGCAGTCTACCTACAAATATTCCTTCAATGCCATTCGCTTCTTTAAATGAAGTCGATTTAGGCGATATAACTGAAAATAAAATGATCTACCTACAAGATCAACTTTTTCAAATCATCCAAATGAATTCGACTTCATCACTTTTGAAACATTTCAAATCGGATGGAAATTTGCAAATAATATTATAATGAATTTAAAATTTAACAGTGATGTTAAATAATTATTTGAATATTTTAAATTGGAATGCTCGATCTTTGAAATCGAGTGAAGATGAATTTCATAATTTTCTCGAAGTTTACAAAATCCATATTGCCATTGTGACAGAAACTTTTCTTAAACCAAGTGTCAAATTGAAAAGTAATCCACATTATGTGGTTCATCGATTTGACAGGTTTACTGGAATGGGTGGAGTTGCCATTTTTGTCCAACGGCAAATTAAACATCGAATTTTACCTTCTTTCAATAATAAAGTTATTGAAAGCTTGGGAATCGAAGTTGAAACCATTCATGGAATTTATTTCATCGCTGGAGCATATTTGCCATTCCAATGCATCGGCGAACAATTAAATTTATTTAAAGGCGTTTTGCAAAAACTCACAAGATATCGATCGAAATTTTCCATAATAGGGGACTTAAATGCTAAGCATGTCCAGTGGAATTGTAGGCAAAATAACAGTAATGGTAAAATACTTCATAATCAACTCTCAGCTGGTTACTTTACAGTTCTTCATCCCAGTAATCCGACTTGTTTCTCTTCCGTGAAAAACCCGTCTACAATTGATCTGGTTCTAACAGATCAAAGTCACATTTGTAGTGAACCGATTAGACATGCTGACTTTGACTCAGATCATCTTCCAGTAACATTCAGACATTCCAACAAAGCTATAATTATTCCAATTAGTTCTATATTCAACTATCATAGAGCTCATTGGTTGGATCACAGATCTCACATTGAAAATCATGTGGATCATGAAACTATTTTAGAAAATTCTGCGGACATCGACACAGCAATAGATAATTTGAATCATTATATTATCGAAGCTAGAAATCTTTCAATTCCCAAAGCTCCAACTAAATTAAATTCTCCTATCATCGATGACAATCTTCAACTGCTCATTCGGTTGAAGAATATTTGTCGACGGCAATATCAACGTTCTCGTGATCCTGCTATGAAAAACATAGTTAAGGATTTACAAAAAGAAATTAAACATAGATTTACTCTTTTGCGAAATGAAAAATTCGCTTATGAAGTTGAACAAATTAAAGCATATTCTAAACCTTTCTGGAAACTTTCTAAGGTTCTTAAGAAACCTCAGAAACCAATTCCTGCTCTCAAGGAAGGAAATCAAATACTTTTTACAAATGGCGAAAAAGCTCAAAAACTTGCTCAGCAGTTCGAGAGTGTACACAATTTTAATTTGAACGTTGTGAGTCCTATTGAAAATGAAGTCTCACTGAAATATGAGCATATTTCAACCCAAGTGTTATCACACGATGACATTATTGAGACGAATTTTGACGAAATTAAATCAATTATTAGGAAACTTAAAAACATGAAGGCTCCTGGTAATGATGGAATTTTTAATATTCTTATTAAAAATCTTCCCGATGTTGCCTTGAGACTCCTGGTTAAAATTTTCAACAAGTGTTTTTCATTAGCTTACTTCCCAAAAAGATGGAAAACGCTAAAGTAATTTTTCTTCTATCAGTAAACCTTTTGAAAAAAATATCTTGTTGAGAATGATGTCTCATATAAATAAGAATTCAATTTTTTTACCAGAACAGTTTGGATTTCGTCATGAACATTCAACTACTCATCAACTTGTCAGAGTAACGAACATGATAAAAGCAAATAAATCTTCTGGGTTATCCACTGGAGTTGCTCTTCTAGACATAGAAAAAGCATTCCACAGTGTTTGGCACAAAGGTTTAATAGCAAAAATGTCTGATTTCCAGTTTCCTATTTATTTGATCAAAATTATTCAAAATTATTTAACTGATCATACTCTTCAGGTTAGCTATCAGAATTGTAAATCTGAATTGCTACCCGTACGAGCCGGTGTTCCGCAGGGTTCGAGCGTAGCTCCAATCTTGTATAATATTTTCACTTCTGATCTTCCAAATCTATCCGTTGGTTGTCAGAAATCGCTATTCTGTGACGACACAAGTCACAGGTAGAAATCTAACAGTGATCTGCAGTCGCCTACAAAGAAGTTTAACTATTTTCAGTGATTATCTGTCAAAATGGAAAATTAAACCAAATGCAGCAAAAACGCAATTAATTATCTTTCCTCATAAGCCAAGAGCTTCTTTCCTTAAACCAAATAATAATCACATTTTCAAATTGAATGGCTTGGAATTGACATGGTCTGATCAAAACTCACTTTCAAGGATCACATTGAAGGAATCCAGGTAAAGTGTAATAAATATATTAAATGTTTATATCCTCTTATAAACAGAAATTCTAAGCTGTGTCTAAAAAACAAATAATTAATTTATAAACAAATTTTCAGAACAGCCATGCTTTGTTCAGGGCCAATTTTGTCAAGTTGTTGTTCTACCAGGAAGAAAATGCTTCAAAGGATTTAGAATAAAATTCTGAAAATGATCGTCCTTCCTGGTTTAGTACAAATGAGTTACACAGACTCACAAATATAGAACCATTAGATGTAATGTCACATAATATTATAAGCAAATTCCGACAAAAATCGATGCAATCTTCAATTGAATCGATTCGCTCTCTGTATTAGTTAGTAAGTTAGTATATAAGTTCCTTTTCCCCATTACACAATACAAGTAGGTTTAGAATTTTCCCTACTCAAAAATCTCAGAATTGCGGAAGCAAATAATGTCCTCATGGTAATAACCAAATCATATATATAATAGGGCTGAAAAGTCACCACTTGTGGCTGAACACCCAATTTAAATCCTAATAATTTAATTTTAACTCATATTCCAATAAATAGTTATTAAAAAAAAACGTGTGAATCAAACCTCTTAAAAAGATACTCTACGTAGAATTCTTGCAAATACCGCGGATCGATTTTTCCTTTGTTGTTTTCAAAATTTCGTTAGAAAAATCGTTGAAATATTTATGTGAATCAATACAACTTGTGTTCTTATATTTAATCAAATTGGTTGAACAAAAAAATCTAATTCTCGTCAGATGGTACTCCTAATTTACAATCGAATTTATTTTTCGGTTTACGTAACTTTCGGAATATTATTTTAACAACAACAGTCACATCGAATATGTAAGAATACATTCATATATATTCATACAAAATGTAAAACTTATGACGTCAATATTCGGTTTATTATCTTTATGTTGTCAATTCTCTGTCAGCCGGTGGGTAAACCAACACAATTATAAAATGAATATGCCTCAGGATCAAGTAAAAACTACAAGGATCAGCCCCATGGGGTTGATCGAACCATTGATGTGAAACAAGGCAACCAAAATTTCTAATGATCTACAATCAAACAGTTCAATCAATCGTCACACTTTTTTTACGTTGCTGACAGTATGGCCTGTATAAACGATGATTCGGAGCATTCACCTGCCTTGAACTGACTGAGTTGCTGGAAGCTACCCAAAAACGTCACACCATTAAAGCATCCCAATCCAGAATAATCTCTTCATTGCTACAAGCTGAAGAACATGAAGATTCATCGAACGCAAAGTGTGTCTAAAAGATGTATGCCACAAACAAATGATGTATTTAAATTTCAATTCAATACTGTGTAGGTCCCACTTTCCCTAACTCTAACTCTAGGGGAGTATGCCGCCCCGTAATACGGCATCCCTTTCTCTCTCCCAAACAACAAGACAATCGGCCACGTTAAGCTAAAGCAAATATAATATAAAATTTTATTTGAAAAAAAATATCGTCACACTTTTGAATTCGCAAATGTACGAGAGTCTGCTTAGATTGAACCGAAACCGAACACGCGAACCCAGAATATAGACTTTATTTATCGTGATTTGTATTTGTTTTGTAGCCGACGAAATTACACCAATAACCCAAATGTATGCAATTATATGTTTGTACACGATACGGATATCGATATTTAGGCTTGCTATACGGATATCGATATTTAAGCTTCTCTTCGCAAAGCTTGTGTTCAAGTTTTGTATGCATGCAGTTATTTTTTATAGCGTTTCTCTGCCTTAAAAACCATTCTGCGATTTCGGTTGAAGCGATAAACTTTTTCTCTTTATCAATCGAGTTCTCTTTATGTAAATTAGAAATAAATCTAAAGCACTGAAAAGTTACCCCGGGGTAGTTGTCAATTTCTCAGGCAAAGCGACATAATATGGATTTTCATCCGATCTTGCACGACAATAGATCAGAGCATAATAATAAAAGCTTCAAATCGTATATGGCACTTTTTGTCTTGCTGTGTAGCAACAACCTACCCATAGCATGGTACTCGTAGGACTGAAACGTTAGCTATAATTTCGCTTATATTTATAGATTCGCGTGCTTCCAACAGCTCCACTTTAGCATCGATTGACCAATCAGAGCAATGCTTTGCCTTTGATATATCGCTTACTCCTTCAAAACCGTCGACTATGGCAGGGAAATCCAGTATGCCGGAAATTTTTTGCAGTAAAATAGGACACTGCTAGCTATTAATCAACAATTCAATGATATGCAATAAAAAATTCATGGTTATGAACATTCAAATCAATACGTAGAAATATTTCCAATCAAATGGTGACATAATAATTATAATTGATACAAAATAGACTGAGCTGTAAGTGTTTAAAACCTGACCACATTTCTACGTGTATTTTTCTTGAGTCTCTGATTTGCAGCTCTATATAGAAAATAAAGATGTGTTCCACATCAAAATTTTCAGTAGTTCTTGCTTTTCAACGTCTGCTTTTTGTCTTACCATTAATCTATTAAACAATCCATCACATCTCTTGAGGCAGAGGGTTCAAAGTGATATCCGGATAGAAAAATGGAGTTACGAGCTTTAAATGAAATACATTCCTCAAGTAACGCATTTTCAGACCATGATTAATTTTCATGGGAGAAGACTTTTTGCTCATGGTTTCATGAGAAGTTAATTTTTTTAAGAAGTTAAAAAAATTTTTCTAATCATGACAGCAGTAACAGATTTCTCTCCGTGCACCGGGCCCTAAATAGTTTGGTCTATTCAAATTTGCAATAGGTTTAACAATAAAATTATTAATCAGTTTAACAATTAATTCACTGCAAAATCATTAGTCGAAAATGCTTTCAATAGAACAGCATGATTTTAATTGCATTAACATTTGATAAACTTACCCGTTTGTCACTTCATTTTCACATTTATCATGGAATGAACTATCATCAGTCGACTCACAGAGTCACGTGATAGCGAATTGAGATTGGAAGAGTCATCTCACTCGACTCGCCGAATAAAGGCCTAGACTTAACCACACTAAAATCGCGTACAAGAAAACTTTGCATCGTTAAAATGTTTGTAATTTTGCTTTTCGGGAGCCGAAGTAGGGTATGAAGGTATGAGATAATGGGCCGTATGAATAAAGTGTAGTAAAGTCTGTTGTTTGTAGTATCTTCTCAAAAACAAAGTCCACAGAGTATAACGTTGCTTGGTATGAATAAAAAACAAGTTCGAACATGTAGTTAATGCTACTTCCGAATTTAAGCATTTATTGCATACCGTATTGACACAGAGCCGGAAAAGCTAGCATATGCATGCACAAAGCAAGAAACGTACTTACATCTGTAAAAATGCCACTTTTCAATTTCAGTACTTCACTTTATAAGCAAACACACGAGTAGCAACCTCTAGAGCTACCTACCGACAACTTGTAGTAAATACTACAGTTTGTAGCATGTTTTGACAGGAACGTGATCCACACGTAGCATTTACTACCGAAATTCAAGCATGCTACGTTTTATTCATACGGCCCAATGTCATAATCCGCACATACTTCATATCATGTCGGTTGGAGATTGAAGGTAATATTTGCTCATTTGCACATGCTGTATTACACTTGTCCTTAATATAAACATCTCTGATCGTAAATTTTTCATTCCTATACTGGTTTTTGGATTCAATATAAAAATTACGGCCTAAAAGCTATTCTGTGTTGTAGTCTGAGGGCATGACGCGACTATGCTCCCAGGACGCTAAGCGCCATTCATGCACCCTCGAGTTATTTCATTTTATTCCCTGCATTATCTGATTAATTTTTCTTTCTTATAAACACGTAAATCAAATAAGGTTTCTTAAAGCCAGCATGCAAATTTCCATTGAAAGGCAGACGAAATCTTGGCGAACTGCGCGTACATACATCTTTCATGCGTGGACCTTTTCGTTGCATGCTTTCAGAAGAAACCAAAGAGCATCACATGAATATGAATTTAAGTGGCGCCTTGCTTCTGCTCGGGATACATGTAGTCTGGAGCAGACATCCTTCTGCTATCTACACCACGACCTTTAATTTTACTTTTGAAACCCCACCGACACGAGCAGCACTAGACACCCCTGGCTCATTCGGTGCATCATCAAAGCGAATGCCGCAGCTTGCATTTGGTCCGTCGTTTTCAATAGAGAACTGTTGCTGCTGGCTCCCAACGATGAAGAACCCCACACTTTTCGTAGTTTGACTGTTGGAGGGATGAGTCATCGACTAGCACCGGTAACTAGGCTCTTAAACAAATTGTCAAGCTATCTAATGAAGTAGCGCAGATATGCTCTTAGAATTATGCTTCATAAGATAACGTTTTCTTCATGATCATGAGCAAACTATTAACTGAAAACTTGAAATTCGAACCAATATACCAAAATATTTAATGAGTCATCTTAGAACAATTCTCCAGGAAATCTTTTACATAAATATATTTCATTTTCGGCATCTAGAAGACACCTTCTCACATCAATGTAAGTACATTCTTTAAAAGAAAACGACGTGTTTTCCTTTTACCTGCCGTTGGATAATAGGTTTTTAGAAACTATTTGGTTAAATCATGTACCTATTACTAACCCGAATCAACTTTCCGTAAACTAAATATTTGGTAATCTTTTTAATCTAAAGCCCGTAAAACGAACCTCAATTTTAAGTCAGTAACTAATTACTGGCACGTTCCGCAACCGCAGTGCTCGTAATTACACTAGTGATTTCGCCATTCGATGCTCGACTGGTATCCAACGCGGGGACACTGCAAAAGAACGCGGTGATTACGAGGTAACTCGAATGTAAACAATAAACAAACAAATTAATACTAACCTCGTTGTAACATGCCGCGTCAAGCTGTTGCTGCTCGGTAGATGAGGGGACATGCTGCCAGCCGTGGAAACGGTGCTATCGACATATCTTTGATCTTGAGCGGTTCCCGAGGAAGACGTAATTACATGGCTGGGATGAATTTCCATTGGCTGCGATGGAACCGTCAGGTGACTATGCGGTGGCATCAGCAGCTTCTGACCACCACCCAATGGGTGCAGCGGGGAAGCTACCATCGATGGAAGGATTTTTTCTAGAATAAGTAAAAAAATTACTATTAGAATTAAGACATGCAGACAACAAAAACCTGTTTTAATCCATCTAGTGGTGTAATGATGCCTTTCTCGTATATAATAATGTGGTATTCTATTCGAAATGTTTCTCTTCGATTGTTGAAATAAACCAAGGGATTGTTTGTGCATTAACTAGTATTACATGAAGAATGAAACAGTTCTCTGATCGGTTAGACCATTCATTAGAACCCGAGAACCGGTATAATCGAAGTCGGTTCGTACGGCCACCAACTAACATGACGTACAAACTCTACTAGTTTTTATTCAAATTTGAAAGATTTTATACGATTTTTCCATAGCAATTTTTGGACGAACCATAAGACCTTCCATTTGACCCTAAGATTGGGAATAACGGTTTTGAGTCCAGCTTAGAGTTTTTGTTTCGCCGGTTTAAGTGACGGTGTACAATATTGAACACACTTTACCATAAACTTATCATATAAGTTTGTACAAAATTAGTTCAGCCATCTCCAAGAAACCTAGTGCGATTTTTTGACACACATACATACACACACACATTAACACTCCATCGCCAATTACTTCCAAGGCTCCGTAACCCCTCACCACATCCAAAATAAAACAGTTTTCAACGGTCTGTCAGAGATGCGAAAACTAATCAGCAGTGCTCTTCTTGTCAACCGATGATCAGATTGCAGTTTTCAGAAGACCAGAAAATCCATTTCATCGGTTTACGTACTGGGCCTACCACTTCGCTTTTCGTTAAGGACATGTGTTCGCTCGTTTTCAAATTACGATACCACAATATTTCCATTACTCATTATAATACTACGGTCGATAAGCTCATAGTCACTGAAAATAATCCCTACATTATTGAATAATATACTAAATTTAAACGAGGACGTGCAAACACTGATGAAGCACCACGCACGTTACAGAAAATCAAGAAAGATATCAAAAGGAAGTATGTTCACAATTTTGCATGAGCATTTGAATATGAAAAAACCTATTTTAATCCACCTAGTGGTGTAATGATGCGTTTCTCATATTACTCATAACATCAAAAATATTACTGTGGAATTCGCACAAACAGCTGTTCTTTGAATAGAAATAGGAAAGTTTGTTCGGACTTAATCTAACAAACTCTACAAATCCTGTTTACTCTGTAGTTCCGGAACCGGAAGTAGTATACACAACAAATTTAGGAAATCCGTATGAAACTGTAAGACTTTTCCTTTGAACCTATAAGTTTTTGAAAATCGATTTGGCCATCTTGAAGGAAAGTGAGTGAGATCCTTTTGCAGTTTTTAATCACCATTTCCAATTCTCCCGAAACCGGATTCAGATGACCGATAGAGCCGAAGTTGGTTTGTTTGCCAGCATCAAATATGACCTGAAAACTGGAACAGTTTTGAACCTAGTTAAACCTAGACTTACTATTTTATGCTCTATTTCGATTAAATCAATTAAACGAAATCTAAGAATCGAAGCGAAACTGCGTTTTTGTTACTTCTGCATATGTAAGTCTAGCTAAACAGCATAAATCAGAATCATAAAACATGTAGTAGGATTATTACTTTTATTATTATTATTATTGACATCATTACACCCCCGGCATGGTTACAATGAATGAAACTTCGATCTTCTATAAAACGCCTGAGTCAAATCGATTATTATATAGCCTTTTTTGATAGTAAAATTTTTATAAAACAGCCCTGAATAAAGAAGAAAAAAAGTTCTAGAGTAATGTTTCATCGCTGATTTCTACTATATCATTCACTATGTATCTTATTATTATTATATCGTTGATTTATCCCCGGTTTTAACCTAATTCTGGTCGTTCACCGGGTAAACTATGTATCTAAACAAAACTTTAAATGTGTATATTAAACGTAACAATAGCGCTCAAGTGACAAATTAGAGAAAACCTTTTTTATCCACCTTGTGGTGTAATGATGCCTTTCCCATATTACTTATGTTTTCACAGACATCACTAGAAAATTCTGTCAACATTTTCTTTTCAAACTTGAATAAAATCAAAAATATTCTTTGGTATAAACTACAATCACCTTTCCAATTTGTACACAGTTTTGTCAAGTCAACATGGATTCAAATGTGGTAACCCTGCACGTTAAACAAAATTGAACAAAGCACGCTGTGTGCTAGGCGGGTGCGTTTTCTTCTTCTTCCGTACCAGCACGTACCGATGCGTACCAATTTTGCATCATTTTGAAAGTTTTGATACCTATTGCCCTATAACTTCGGAACCGGAAGTTGGAGCTGGATGAAATTGCACAGTATCTTTTAAGACAATGAGAGCTTTAATTTGAATCATGATTTGTGAAAATCTGTTTACCTGTTGCTGAGAAGTCGAAGTGAGTTCCGTTTTTGGAAAAACGAATTATCCTTCACTATTACCTGTGCGCTCGGGAGCGGCAACCGGGCACTAGTAGTCCCCAAGTAGATTTATATATCCACCATCTAATCAGTCGGAAGTCGGATAAAAATAAAATTCAACAGCGAGATATATGACCATAATACCTTTCTTTTGAATCTAAGTTTGTGAAAATCTGTCTCGCCATCTCTGAGAAAAGTGAGTAACAGTTTTTTCCTTTATTTGTAATTCTGGAACCAGAGGTCGGATCGGGATAAAATTCAATATTGATCTATAAGATCATAAGGCCTTTTCTGAATCTGAGTTTGTGAAAATCGGTTCAACCATCTATGAGATAACAGAGTGACATTATTTGTAAGAAAAAACATACTTACCTACATACACACACATATACACACAGACATTTGCTCAGTTCGTCCAGCTGAGTCGAATGGTATATGACGTTCAAAAGTTTTCACAGTGATTGTATAGCCTTTCTATGTGAGAAAGCAGACCGGTAAAATTTCAGTTTCGAATGAAATTATTCTAATGATGATGAAATTTCTGGCATTTCACTGTTAGTGTATTCCGAATCATTCAATTGACTTTTGTGGTCATAATCAAATGAGATCCACTGGATTCATCGTCAATTTAATAATCAAACCTAGTCATTTGAAGTTTCGCTTGCTCCGTTTCATGAGCGAATGAACCCACATGTTTCTCTGTCTCAGCCGCCGACAGTGAACAAGTTCGAATGAATAGGCATGAACATCACTGCCCATATTTGCATATCAGTCCCATATGGAAAATCGGCATGTCGAGAAAAAGATTATATTTTATTTTCGAATTTTTTGATTTATTGTGCTACCTAATGCTAAATCATGGTATTATTACATAAAATATCGGCAATACATCTTTGCTATTCCAATATTACAACAAATGAAATTATTGAAATTTGTACTGAATGGGACTGATATGCAGGTACTTTGCATATGGGACAGACATGAGTTGATATTTTTTTCACATTTTACTGAACAAACTCTCAACTTTTATTGCAATTTCTGAGAGTATATTGAGGATAGATTTCATTCCTCAAGCTAACTCAAAATTTGCGAAAATCGATATGGGACTGATATGCGAGTATGGGCAGATCAGCTCGATGACAGAAAATTATTCCGACCGGTACAATAAACAAAAAGTGACGATTTATATTTGAGTTCACAGTTATCGCCAGCAAGTGTGAAAGGCAATAACATTATTTTTCATAAGGATAATGCACCGTGTTACAAATCGATTGCTACGGTGGCAAAATGTTATGGTTTGAAATAAGGAATGCTAACGCATGCACCATATTCGCCATATTTAGCACCGTGCGATTATTTTCTGTTCTCAAATCTAGCAAATAAGCTCGCTAGAAAAAGATTCCCTATTCGATGGGTAATCACTGAGACTCATGCCTTTGTTGAGGTTAAAGAGATATCTTGGTATAAATGTTTTATGACTCATGACCGACCTTTAAAAATGGCTGCCAATTTTATTAGTATCATTTATTTTATTCCATTTAAAAAAAATAAAAACTTCAAATTTGACATAGGTAAGGCCGGATGTATTTTAGTATGCACTTTCTTCAAATCGTTGTAACTCAAAAACCGAAACTTTTTTTTTCTGTTCAACAACACTGCCTTAGCTGTAAGATACCGGAGGCAGAGAAATCATTACTTTCATTGAAATTGTGTCTTGTAAGAAAATTTGTACACTCTGAAAAGCTATACAAGGTGTGCCAGTTTGTAATGCGGGATTTTTTCGAATGGAAATATATGCTGCTTGTAAGTAAAAGGTTCGCAACACTTCATTCAAAGTAGGTACCTTCGAAAGCCAGGATTTTTTTTTTTCATATTTTCTCACGAGTACCGTATCGAAAGAAAATTAAAATAAATGATAGTCGGAAGGAGTCAAGTCCGGGAAGTAAGGAGCGATGACACTTTCATGTCTTGTGGAGCACTCTGGTCGTTTTTCGAGCAATGTTCTATTCAATTTCATCATTTGCTGTCGCTAGCTATTAGTATAAGATTCCCCGTAGTACAAGACACTTGATCCCTTAAAATGCCCATCATCGTTTTCCTTTCTAAGCAATTGGGTTTTGCATTTGATGCCGATTGTTAACCGATGATTTTCTGGAATTTGGATTACCAAAATAAATTATATATGATACTAACTTGTAACTAAAAACCTAGTGGTGGAATGATGCCTTTCTCATATCAATCATACTATCATATACAATACTGTGGTATTCTTCAAAACAATTTTCTTCGATTCCTAAAACAATAACCGGAATCGGTTTGTTTGACCGTCTACTGATAAAAACTATCAATTGGAAAAGGTTTGAGGTCGATTTAGAAAATTTTTTACGGTTTTTCGCCCTTTTCAGTGATGGTATAATATTTTTAACACACTTTACCCTATATTCCCGGATCCGGATGAAATTCAGGAATTACGTATGGGACTACAAGACCTTCCATTTAAACCTAAGTTTGTGAAAATCGATCGTGCCATCTATGAGAAAAGTTAGAAAACTTATTTTAATTTATTTGCACATTTTACCTTACCTAACTCCGGAACCGAAAGTCGGATCCAAAAAATATTCAGGAATTTTGTATGGAACTACAAGACCTTTCATTTGAAGTTCTAAGTTAGTGAAAATCGGTTCAGCCATCTCTGAGAAAAGTTAGTGCAAAAAAAACGTTGCATACACACATACGCACATACACACACAGACATTTTGCGTACTCGACGAACTGAGTCGAATGGTATATGACACTCGGCCCTCCGAGCCTCGGTTCAAAAGTCGGTTTTCACAGTGATGGCATAACCTAATCCTTCATTGCAAACAAATCTGTGGAGAAAATACCAAAATATTAGCTGACACACCACACGGTATTTGTTATCGGGAGCTTGAAGTTTTGCAAATGCTTTTATCTTCTTATAACTGTAACGTCTTCGTTTTAGAAGTCTGCTACTTCATCGTTTTGTTTATCGAGTTGTATCAGAATTACCGTAAAATATTGGATTTGTTTTAATTGACAAAATCAAACAAATTATAGCCAAAATTAAAAAACAATAGAATCACTGTATAAACCGACTTTTGAACGGAGGAACGGATGACCGAATATCATATACCATTACCATTCGACTCAGCTCGACGAGCTGAGCAAATGTCTCGTGTGTGTATGTGTGGGCATGTGTGTCTTTGTGTATGTGAATAATAATGTCACTCACTTTTCTCAGAGATGTCTAAACCGATTTTCCTAAACTCAAGTCAATTGAAGTTTATCTTTATTCGACATCCGGTTCCGGAATTACAAGACAATATGTGCAAATATATGAGAAAATGCGCACTCAATTTTCTCGGAAATTTCTCAACCGATTTTTACAAACTAGGATACAAATGAAAGGTCTTGAAATTCTTTAAAAATCCTCTGACTTTCAGTTTCGGTATTACAGCGTATTTTTATAAAAGTGATGGCGAAACGAGGTGCTAGATTCATCTTGTTGGCAGACCTTGTTAGTTAGTGGATATTTAAATCTACTACTAGTTCCCGGTTGTTTCCGCTTCCGAACGCAGCGGTAATAGTGAAGAAAAGCTCCGAAAACAAAACTCACTTCGACTTCTCAGCAACGGTTAAAATTGAACTGCCGAGTTTAGCACTAAGCAGTTCAATTTGAACTGCTCTGCACTGATGAGTCAAAGACGAAACGTAAAAATAATGAAAACGGTTATGTGCCCTAGCACAAAATTTGGCTAACCCCTAAATGACCATACCTGCATCGGCCAGAAATAGTCGAAAACACGTTTTCGTTCGGCACGTCAGAAAAGACATTGCACTTCGTTGCAAAACAAAAAGTGTTCTGTAAGTATCAGAAACTTTACGTCTGCTTAGCGGTTCAAATTGAACTGCCGAGTGTAGCACTAAGCAGTTCAATTTGAACTGATCTGCACTGATGAGTCAAAGACGAAACGTAAAAATAATGAACGGTTAAACCGATTTTCACAAATCATGATTCAAATTAAAGCTCCAAGTGTCTGAAAAAAAATACTGTGCAATTCCATCCAGACCCGTCTTCCGGTTCCAAAATTAAAGGGCGATGAGTATCAAAAGTTTCAAACCGTCATACAAAATGACGATGTAAAACCGGTACGCATCGGTACGTGCTGGTACGGAAGAAGAAGAAAACGCACCCGCCTGAAACACAGCGTGCTTTGTTCAATTTGAATAGTCACATTTCAATCTATATTAACTTGACATAACTGTTTACAAATTGAAAAGGTTATGGTAGTTTATACCCAAAAAAAGTTATTGATGTTATTTAGGTTTGAAAAAAAATCTTGACAGAATCTTCTTGTGATGTTATTTTAAAAAATAAAGTAACATAAGAAAGGCATCATTACAACACTAGATTTAGAGAATTTCGGTTAATTTTAAAATTCTTGAAACTACATTTTTTTCGGATACCATTTTCGTACAAGTATCAGTTTCCATGTTGATAGAAATAAATCAATTGATTTGATTTTATCATCATTTTTAATCGAATCGGTTTCTCTGTTCGCGCGAAATAAATGGTTTTCCCTGATGAAGACAATAGACAAGAGCCAAATCGGAGAAAGTCGATCCAGATCTTGCCAACTCTCAGAATATACACCTATAGAATATAATCCCGAGTTTTGTACTTTGTAGTTTTTATCCGGGTTTTGCACAAAACTTATTCGTTTCCCTATTTTCCTAATGTATCTAACAGAACTCACCACTATTCATACCGTTGAGTGGCGGCATCGCCTGACTAGATTTCGGTTTCCGTTTCCGCGTCTGAATACCATCCTTCTTCATGGTTAACGGTCTGTCCACATTGTGCAGTTTATGGTAGAGACCACACGCATTGCACACCGGTTCACCACGGTTGTTCCGACGCCACAGGGTGGTTTGCGTCGTCTGACAGTTGGCACAGGTTACACCGGTTCTGCGATTCCCGGGTACTGGGGCTTTCTGTAAGATGGAACCACAAAAATGTTGGCTCGATTATCGTGAATTACCATACACAACAAACGAAGCACTTACCGGTGGTTGTTTGGCTTTCTGACTTCTATTCGGCGGTCTGTTAGTACCGGGATTTTGTCGGTTGTACAGTGCACATGCGTTACAGAGCGTGTGCCCGACATTATCCCTTCGCCACAGCGGTGTATCGGAACTGCCACAGTTAACACATTCGCGATGTTCCGTCGACGAAAGAATCGATGGTTCGTATGTATCACTTAATCCACTGAGTTGCCACGTTTGCCCATTGTTGGAGTACTCTCCAGCACCCGACGAGCCTTGATCCATGACGACTGCTCCACTGAATGTCTACAAAAGTTACAACTCATATTAGCCAAAACAGTAGAGGAACAGTTCCGAGAACTTACCGTGCCGTAGTCGATATTTCCATTCCAGTAGGAATACATTTGCTGTGCACCCGGAGAGCTATTGGCATGCGTGGGAGGATTCTCGTAGATATTCTGTGAGCCATAATGAAGTTGCTTGGCCGATATCAGCGAGGATGAGGTAAGCGTTGGGTCACTGCTTTTATACAGCACCGCGTTGGGACTGGCCGTGTGATAATAGACGGTTTCCTTGGCCGGAATGTAAGGATAGCTTCCAGCTGCCTGGTAGCTTTCCGGAGTGATGTAGTAGTTTTGGGCCGATGAAATCGAATGCACCGGTTCCAGATTTGTGTAGTGTGTTTTCACCTCGCTGGTTGAGGATTCCGATTGGACATCTCCTGGTTGTCCACTTTCCGGTGCCTCGTATATCTGGATGGTGTGCTGCTGCGGTTGCTGTTGCTGTGATTGAACCGTCGATTGATGGTGGTGTTGGAGTTGTGATTGAACCAAATGGTGCTGATGCTGTTGATGTTGTTGTTGTTGTTGCTGTTGCTGCTGCTGTTGCTGTTGTTGCTGTTGGTGATGGTGATGATGATGTTGTTGATGGTCCAATTGTTCGGATTTTATTGGAACTTCTACTTCTTGATGAGAATGATGTTGTTGTTGCTGTTGTTGAGCCGTTGGCGCATGCAAATGCTGTGCCGGATGATGAGAGTGGTGGTGAGAAGCCAATTGTAAGCCTGGGTGGTGTTGCGGGAATTGCACGTAACGAGTCGAGTACTTTAGGTCCTCGTATCGTTGCAGTGCTGGATTCCCGTAACGAACGGGTTCTTCGATGTCATTCTTGTACTCGACGAATATAGTTTGAGTCTGAACGGGAATCTGGATATGACCATCGTTACCCACCAAACGCTCCTTTTCCATGCTTGATTCACGTTTGAGATACTGCGGCGATGCTGCCACGCTATTGCTCTGACTAGTGGGAGTTTGTTCATATGCAAATGCATGTCCTGTTGCGGTCGTTACCGTAGTAACCGCTTGATGGTATTCCACGTTTTCATATTCCGGACCATCCACCGGGTGTCCATCACTGGTTTCTGCAATCTCACCCGTTGTTGTTATCATTCTATGTTTATGCTGATTGATGATAACGGCAGTTGGTAGTGCAGGTGATTGACCATCACTGTTTGTCATTTCAGCCGGCACCACAATCTCTTGCACTTCGATTTCCTGCAGTGGTTGTTGCTGTTGATGTTGCTCCTGCTGTTGATGTAGCTGAGGAGTTCGAGACGAAGGTGGCTGAACTTGATGTTCCGGTGATCCCGTTCCGGACTTTGGCGTGCTGTCTTTCGAGTCTCTCGATTCCATCTGAAACGAACGTTCAAAAGGAAAATCATTAACCGAAAAGGCAAGGCGGATGAATCATTTTTTTATTTTACAGCGTCTATCACTATGTTGACGGTTCGCAAACAAAAAGCGCACGTCACATAGTTTTACAATTGTGGATCGTCAAGTGTTGTTTGGTTTATGGTTTAATTCGACCGTCACTGGCCGTCCCCGCCCCTACGGAATTAGTGACGAAACAAGGGGTTTTCACCAAAACACGCCTCCCGACCGTGCACTGATTCATACTCCAAAAGTGCAATAGTTTGAATATCAATCCGAGGACGAACGGTGCGCACGGTTTGTCAATAAAACGACATCCGCAGTTTTGTTTCCGCACAAACAGCGAGTTTCCGTCAGGAAGAAAGCTATAAGCTATAAGCATAAATCACCTCACTACATAAATAAGCTTCTCAATGTGTTGTTAATAGCAACGAACTGTTTTCACTGCAAATTACTACATTTAACAAACGGATGATATAAGGAGTGTATCGAAAATAAGCTATTCACAAATTTTTCTTTTAAATTATGATAAAAAACGATATTATATTCAATTTAAAAATTGATCCTTTATTGTACGAGGTTAAACTTGAGCATAATGAAAACCGGATTAAATTTAAGTTATTCCTTCACGAATTTTCGAACTTTTGATCGAACGCTCTTCATCATGTCCCGGACAAGTGTTGCATTTTTTGGATGCTAGAGCCCAAATTTTTTTTTAATTCCTGCATGTTCCCAGCTGCCTTACCAGTCTTCTTGAAGACCCACTTCACGATTGCCCACTAACGTTCGATGGGTCGAAGCTGAGGGCAATTTGGTGGATTGATATTTTTCTAAACGAAATTTATACCCTTTTCTGCAAGCCAATTGAGAGCGGTTTTGGCATAGTGAGCCGACGCTAAATTCGGCCAAAACAGTGTAGGTGTACTATGCTTCTTATATAAAGCCAGCAATCTCTTCTGGAGACACTCAGATCGATAGATTTCTGCATTTATAGTTCCTGTAGTGTAAAAATGGTTGACTTCAAACTACAGGAACATATTAGTTGCCATACCAGTACCTTTCGACCGAATTTCTCATCTTGAATCGACCTGTCCGCATCGCTCACATCCTCCCCAACGACGACAGTAAAGTATTGTGGACCTGGAA
Organism: Malaya genurostris; assembly: GCF_030247185.1. Classification (NCBI taxonomy): domain Eukaryota; kingdom Metazoa; phylum Arthropoda; class Insecta; order Diptera; family Culicidae; genus Malaya; species Malaya genurostris. The sequence goes on from NC_080571.1 coordinate 69,823,286, forward strand.
GGGTTTTCGAGTCCTCCTTTACATAAGTCTCATCGTCCATCAAAACGCATGCATCCGGACACTGCAAAAGACGCGAATACAATTTCCGGACCCTTGTTGCTGCTCGCTTCTTCTGTTCTACACTTTGTTTCGAGATTTTCTGCTTCTTGTAGGTCTTCAGGTGATTTCGCCTCTTGATACGCTGGATCATTCCGACACTCGTTCCTGCTTTTTTGGCCAAATCACGTATTGACATTGATTTGTTCTTCATGATTAGAGATACCATTTTCTGGTCCAGTTTCGGGTTGGAAGAACTAGGTTTTCTGCCACTTCCTGGTAGCTCATCCAAAGAATATTATTCCCCAAACTGATTAATTATTTTTTTAACACTATCATGACGAATTCCAAACCGCTTCGCCAATTTTTGCATAGTAATACCTTTCTTACTTAGCCACGACATTTTGAAAACGCAGAGTTTCAACCGCACAAACAAGTAAACATACGAAATGTGACAGCCAAACGCACAGCATGCTGTGATCTGAGCATAAAAAACCATCACAAATACATGCGTCCAACACAAATGTATGTGGATAGCTTATTTTCGATACACTCCTTAAAAATAATAAGTATGCATTTGGCTGATCAGTTATTCGGATATTTCCCAATGAGATCATTTAAAAGTTTGTTAGTAACTTATTATCGGTAAAAAACCTTACCTGTACTGATCATTTATTATCGGAATCGAACGAAGATGTCGCAAAATTACTAAAATACCAGCTATTCGGTGAATTTGATTTATTAAAATTCAATACAAACAATCGATCGCTTCTTCCTAAAGCTTTAATTTTTGTTAAATAGAAGCTTGACCAAAAGGCAATTTTGCGCTAAGGGCACATAACCGTTTTTGCTGTTTTTGTTATTTTTCGTCTTCCATTCATCAGCGCAGGCCAGTTCAAATTGAATTGCTTGGTGCAAACTTAAGGTGAAATGTAGTCCCAGAAAATGCGAGCAAAATTTTACTCGTTTGAGTTGAACGAATCGTTGCACAAAGCATAACAGGCAAAACCGACACATAGAAACTAGGAATATTTTCAGTGATTGAGCACAGTGGGCTTACCACACGTTTTGTTCCGGCACGAACGTAATTTATCTCTTCGTCAGAAAAAATCTGGAGGTGACACTCTAATTACCAACTCTCTTGTGAAGAAATTATTACTCCCAAACTTAAAGAATTTGAACATGTATAGCCTCAATATCGAGAGATATTGAGTTCATATTTTCTGTTTAATCTATTTCCCACCCCCCGGAAACTCGCAAAAATCATCTTTTGAATTATTTTTTTCAATCCTTAGACAGAATCACCTCAAATATATAACCTGAAATAAAGCTCCACATTTTCTGTGATTTTAATCAACGAAACGCGGACTTATTCTCTGATACTGAAAATAAATAAATCTCACTTCCAGTTGTAGGAGAAAACGAACCATCGCATTACTTCTTCGACAAAACTATTTTAAATGGCTATAATTGCTATTTGAACTTCTTTGGTTACTTTAACTTCTTACCGCTTGCAATCAACGTACTCGACAAAAAATGAAAACGAAATGAGTTCAAAATATGTTTGTATTTCTTGTATTTATGTAACTTTTTGTACCCAATTTTTAACAACAATAAAACCACAGCTTTACAGCTTCCCTTGAAAGAGGCCATAAAAATGGCCGAAACGTAGGGCAATTTAAGAATTAAATCGTTTGCCAAGTGATTTGTGACTGAGAAAGCCGTATATAATTATAAAAACTCATCTTCCAGTCGTTACAACCATTAGACATCTGATCAAAATCGGTTCAGCCATTTCTGAGATCTACGCCTCTTTGTTCTGTACACACACACGAACATTCACTGAGTTCGTCGAGAATCGATTATTATTTGACAATCGACCCTCCGGGCCTCGAAAAACTATTCCAAAGTTTGAGCGAATTCTGTACCTATTTTTCATATATATAAAAACCTGTTAGGGTCTGAATGATGAAAAAATCATTATTTTTGAGATTTTTTTTTCAGAATTATCGCACAACAAAATAAATTCAAATGTTTTGCATGATAAAAAGCATCATTTAAACAACTGTATCCACGGTATCTCAGCGCAGACTAATCAGAAGTGAACAAATCAAAGCAGCATAGATAGAGTAGAAGTGTTTCTGGACCCCAAGGTTTCTGTTTGATTTTTCTTAATTTTGTGAATTTTTGGTGGATGTTCAAAGTGAAAACTACGATTTTTCACGAAAAAATCCGTCATTTTGTAGCTAAAAAGCCACCCTAAAGTAACAAACAAAGAAAAGGAAAACGACTTTTTAATCGAGGCTCGGAGGGCTGAATGTCATAAACCATTCGATTCAGCTCGACGAACTGAGCAAATGTCTCTGTGTGTGTATGTGTGTGTGTTACAAAAATGTGCACTCGATTTTCTCGGAGATGGCTGGCCGGATTTTCACAATCTTTCAAATGAAAGGTCTCTTAATTCCATAGGGTTCTATTGAGTTTTACCCAGATCGGGAGTAACGTGGTAAGACGTGCAAAAAAAATGAAGAAAAAGTGCAGTCGATTTTCTCAGAGACCACTCAACCGAGTTTCTTCAACTAAGATTTAAATTCTCATAGGTTGCGATTGAATTTCATCTGGATCTGACTTCCGGTTCGGAAGTTATGGGGTAAAATTAGTTAAAAACGTGCAATCGATTTTCTCAGAGACAGCTCATCCAATTTTTATAAACTTAGATTCAAATAAAAGTTCTCACGGTGCCATACGGAATTCTTAAATTTCATCCGGATGCGATTTACGATTCCGGAGTTATAGGGTAAAGTGTGTTAAATATTGTACACCTTCACTTAAACCGGCGAAACAAAAACCCCGAAAATTTTTCTAAATAGGACTCAAAACTCCAAAAATCGATAGCCATTATCAGTAGGCAACTGAACAAACCGGTTCCGGCTATCCTGGTTTCCGGTCTTCGGTTCCGAAAGCACCGGAAATAGTGGTCATATATTTCAAAATGGATCTTACTCACTTTTCTCAGCGATGGTTTGACCGATTTCCACAAACTTAAATTCAAATGAAAGGTCTCACGGTGTCATACGAAATTCCTGAATTTCATCCGGATCAGACTTCCGGTTCCGGAGCTACATGGTAAAGTATGTTAAATATTTACACCGTCTCTTAAATCGGCGAAACAAAAACCGTACAAAATTTTCTAAACCGGACTCAAAACCGTTATTCCTAGGTTATTCTTAGGGTCAATCGAAAGGTTTTATGGTCCTACCAAAAATTGCTGCATATTTTCGGATACAACAAAAATTTAAATCGTCGTTTAGAGTACGATGGAAAAATCGTATAAAATCTTCCAAATTTGAATAAAAACTAGTAGAGTTTGTACGTCTTGTTAGTTGGTGGCAGTACGAACCGACTTCGATCATACCGGTTCTCGGGCTCCGGTACAGGAACATATAATAGTGAACCCACTTCGCTTTTTAATGGATGGCCTAACCGATCAGAGAACTGTTTCATTCTCTATGTTGTACTAATTAATGCACAATCCCTTGGTTTTCTTTCAAAACTCGAAGAGAACAATTTTGGATAGAATACCACAGTATTATATATGAGAAGAACATCATTACACCACTATGTGGATTAAAATAGGTTTCATCAATTAATACTAACCTTAAAAAGACAGCTGTTAAAATTTCATGTCATTCTATTCATTAGTTTGTGAGTTATTGTGCTGAGAGTGACGGCAAAGTCCTGGCATTACATTCCTTTTTGTGGAATTTGGCCTTTCTGTTTCAACAGACTTCACAGCCGATTCTTAGTGTACAGAATCATTGCATGGCTAGTACTATGGATCTTACTGACACTAAGAATCCTTCCAGGTCGGGGCTCGAACATACGACAACTGGCTTGTAAGACCAGCGCCCTATGCAATGAACCACCAACCCGGGTCACTGACGTCACTTTTGTTATTTTCAGAACAATGGATCAAAAACAATTTCGTGTGTTAATTTTACACTGCTTCTTGATTGGGACCGTTCAAGCAAAGCAATGGCTCAAAAAGTGTTACGGTGATCTCGCTCAATCAGAAACAACAATAAAGCCAAATATATTATATATCAATATGCATCACTCTTGCGATTCACGAGGGACATCACAGTAAAGTGCGGTGGTAAAAAAGGTTACTAATACACTACAATTTTTTTAATGCACATATGACAGCCATGGATTCAGTACACTGAATCAAACAAACCCAAATATATGGAATATTTCTCGATATACACTGCACGAAAAAATAAGCTGTAAATACGGTTTAGAATTGCAATCTGATACTAACTCGGAAGAGAACACATTGTTATATAAAAATTCCCTATTTATATAAATGAGTGTGAAATGTAAACGCAGAACTAAACGAATTAATCTTAATGCTAATTCCAAAATTTTACCAACATTTCCGAATTAAGTATTGCAATTTCTTGATTTGAAAATTTAATCCATTTGTATTCAGGTTTACTGTGATAATGATTCCCGATTCCAGTCCAGTTTGTTCAGAGCATATCATTGAACAGCAGGTATGTAATACTACGGTATATTATTGTTTGTAATGCTGTTGGCACTACTGGTATTGCTCTATGTCTTTAATTTACTGTTTATCCGTGAGACAAACAGGTCGAAATCATAGTAAGTTTACAGTTAACAAATCTTTTTTGCTTACACATTAATTCACTAGAAAGAAGAACGGCTGATTTTAATTACACAGTGCTGCCACTATGAACATTTATTACAAATGAAATTGAAGAAAGTGAAACATCCTCCGAAAATTTTCATTTTCATTGGTGATTAAGACGATAGGTCTTAAAGAACGTAATTCTACATTATTTATAGGCAATATTTACTTTCGTCAGAAAAACACATGAAAATGTTCACACCTCTATTTGGGCATCATGCTCAATTAGTTGTGACATTTCACTTCTGGGTGCACGATAAACGCAGACTATTAAATTTGACTGAACTAATAGCCTTGAGCGTCACGAGATGGTGTTACTGTGATGTCCTTTTCGATTTGTATTGAATTCGTTAAAGTGATCCATATTGATATATAATATATTTGATAAAGCGCTGGTTTGCTGAATTCAAACGTGGTCGTAGAGAAACCGATTATGCAGAACGCAGTGGGGCATCCAAACGAGACGGTAACGCCTGAAAACATTTAAAAAAATCCTCAAAAAAGTTCTGAATGATCGAAAAGTAAATCTGTGTGAGTTAGCAGACATCATAAAGATATCAAAAGAACGTGTTGGCTTCATATTGCATGAGCATTTGACTATGAGAAAGCTCTATTCAAAGTTGGTGCCGCGTTTGTTCACTGTTGACCAAAAATGAGAACGTGTTGATGATTCTGAGCAGTGTTTTGCCATGTTTAAACGTACTAAATCGGAATTTTTGCGTCGATAGGTCACAATGGATGAAACATGGATTCATCACTTCACTCCGGAACACGATCGTCATCTGAGTGGACAGCAACAACAATCGTTTGTAAAGTTTATGGCCTCGGTATTTTGATGTGTGTAGAAGTAAGCATCAAAGAAGCAACAACAATAACATATAACAGAAAAATAAATTAATAAATCAAATCGTTATTAATACAGAACGTATTTTATTCAAACATCAAAAGAAAAACCATTATGAATACTTCTGTTATAAAACACTATCCTTCAAGCATAACAATTGGGCTTGAAATGCCTGAAGGATGCCTGTTCAATGTAAACTGCAAATTTAACAAGTTTACTATGGGAGGTGTGGCTTAAACCAATAGTCAAACTTGTCGGGTGGAGCTTTCATCAAACATCAATACGCTATAAAACTACTAGTGGCTCGCACATACGATTCATTCCATTAGCGAACGGCTCAATGGACGGACAAAATCTTCTGCTCTGAAAACGAAATTATCTGTGGGCAGTATGCCACAGTTACCTTGGCAACGGCAGTCGCGAGTCTCCAGTCCAGTGTCAGTATGGCGGAACAACAGCTACCACGCAGTCAACCTTCAACCGAAAATCACGACAATGTGCATGGTGTAATATTTATCGACTATCTTGAGAAAGGAAATACCATTATCAGTGAATACTATATAGCGTTATTGGAGCGTTTGAAGGCTGAAATTACAAAGTCAATCAAAACAATGGCAAAGTTACTTGAATTTAACTTCGAATTACTCCCACAACCACCGTATACGCCAGATTTGGCTCCCAGCAACTACTGGCTGTTCGCAGACCTGAAAAAATGCTCGGCAGTGAGAAATTTCGCACGAATGAAGAGGTTATCGCTGAAACTGAAGCCTATTTTGAGGCAAAAGATAAAACGTGGTGGTAGAACAAACAAATACGTAGTACAAAAAACAAATCGTGATATTGAAATGTTAGAGCGGTGCTGGAATGATTGCGTTGCTCTTGATGTAGATTACGTGGATGAATAATAATTTAGAACCAAAAAAAACATGTTCTCTCTGTTAGGCCCCAGACTTTTCAGCCCATGTCTTATAAACCTTTACCTCCAGAACCGAAGCTAAAATCTGAATTAAAAATCCTTTTTTTTCGTTGGATCTGACAACCTTCCTTCTGAATCTAATACGGGAAAAAAGGTATGTCGCATTTGGCCCTCAGTTTAAAAGTTGGGTCTCACAGAGCTAGCATAACTTTTCTTTAAAAGAAAGCCAAACTGGTAAGAACCGAAAATTCAGAAATGGATGTAAGGAACACTTTCCTAGCCGTGCGCTTCACTCCAACGAAACAGCAATCATCAAATTACCAAACTAAGCAATGCTATCAGCGATCCAATTAACTTTCCTTGCCAATCTTGACAATGTTTCAACGTTGGGTGGAGTTCCTCAGAAATCCTTCATTTGATGACAACAACAAAAAACGAACAAAAACAGGCGTGTTTAATTATTGCCCGGTCCTTCTTGGCGCAGACATTCTTTGCCATCGCTTATCAGTGCTTTTATTTTCATTTTATTGCACACAGCAGATAAGGCACATTTTATGGTACGCTACTGACATTTATGATCAAAGCCTAACGAAACCATCAACGAAACGGTGGAGCCAACCCAAGCGACCATTGCGGCCATACGATTGCAAAAAGTTGAAAACAAATACGCACCAAATTGGTCTAAAAATTGAAGAACTTTTTTGTGCTATGTGGTAACTTCAACAGATGTTCGCTTTTGAACTGTCCGTCGTTTATGGTGCTACAATGAGCCAGATGACATCGTTTGTTACACACATGCACTATTACAGTAGGATACTCTTGAAGTTAAGAGTTTATCCCGATGTCAAACTAAAGAACAACCTTTTACGTATAAAACTGTGGACAACATCAAAAGTTATTCACATAAGTTTCAAAACAAATACTGATGCGCAAAACAAAGCCTTGGTATTAAATACCTTTTGTGGAATTTGATTTTCTGTTAGAACAGACTTTGCAGCCGATTCTTGCAAAGTTTGGAGTTTTTTTGTGCGTTTTTTTTAACGCTGGACGTATCCCCCACGTAATAAAAGACCTCAATGTATGATCCCACATTGAATCTATTTTTTTAAAGCAAAATTGTGTAATTGCAAATAAAAAGTAAGGATATTGTTTGCAAAAATCTCCCGTTTTAAGATATTGCATAAATCACCCGCAATTAGCCACAGAAAGCAATGGTATTGCTTTCTCAGCATGAGCTACATTGCATGACACTGAAACCTTATGGCATGTGATATCCGCTTCCCTCCGACCGATTGACCGAACTGACCTACCTAGGCGGTATGCGTGTTCTAGGTAGGTATCGAAAATTAAAAAAAAAACAAAGCAATAAAGACTTCGAGACGCAATATAGCCATAACCGTAGGCGCCTGCGTCAACTTCTTTCCAAGTTCAGAGACAAAAAAGACATTCATTTTGGGATTTTTCTTCTATGCCATCTTTAGGCAGCACTCATTGATCCTTTCTATCCCCCATTCATTTCGGGCGGAACAAAGTAAGTGCACAATTGTGTAACATCCTGAAGGCGCCAGGCAACTGTCATGTTCCTTCTACCTTGTCGCCTGATAATCTTGTTAAATAATGAAGAAGCGTAAATAATTCAATTAAAGCATGGCGTAGGCAGATAGACAACCGCAAGCATAATCAAAACGCTCTCGTGCTCGAATTCACCTGTTGTTCACGCGATCCGGCAGCTGTCGGAGTAAGAGGAGTAATCTCACTTCCCAGACCGATAGTAATCGATCTAATTAGAATTGGACCGAGAACGTTACGCTCGAAACCGATGTAGAATCGGTTAGATAACATGGACTTGGACAACCTGAACATTCATCACCATCTATCGGGTTCGTCTGACTAATATGAGTGTGCATTCAAAGGGGCTATGAATTTTTTAATATATTTATAACTTCTAGATAAAGCTAGCCACAGGCCGGGAAGGATGCCCGTGGACAAGAAAGCATTGATGGTCAGGTGCTATTTGCAGCGCTTTGCATTTTTACTAATGCTTATGACTGGAGCCAAAATAAGGTTAAGCAATTTTTTATTAGCAAATGAACTATACTGTATTTCTCACTTTTCTCTAAACTCCGCATATAACTTATTCTAAAGCTACCCAGAAACAGTTAACTAAAAAATTCATCTTCGTTAAATATTTTTTGTGCTGTAGTTTTACGATTACAATGACTGGATTTGATATTTTGTTGCCAATTTCTTTTGTATCAATTTTGATATATAAACTATCATATCAAACAAATTGAAGTTGAGTTTAACCATTGAGATACTTTAAATAATACAACCTGTCTGTCTGGGGAGTGGATGCCCAAGGGGCCCTGACTCCTCCCGAAATACTTCCATCGATTGCTTCGATGCATATTTTCTACACATTCATTCGTTCTTTAAAAAGACATTAACGGGAATAAATGTTATGGGGCTAGTGCTCCTTTCGATTATACCGTCAAATAATGGTTTCGAGAGATTCATAGGAACAGCCTCTGTACGACCAAAAAGTTACAGTTTGGAGTGATGTTTGTGCGGATATGATGATTGGTCCCTATTTCCAAGACAATGATGGAGCTACGAAAACTGTTAATGGTGATCGTTATCGAGCCATGATAAATGGTTTTGTGGTGCTCGTTCTTCGTGAAAATGGTTTAAATGACTACTGGTTTCAACAGAACTGTACAACATGCCATACAGCTTGACTAACAATCGATTTGTTACGACCATTGTTCCCCATCATATAGAAAAACGATGATTTTGACTGGCCTCCGAGATCTCCCGATTTGGCGCCACCGGACTTTTTTGTCGGTTTTTTTCGAAATCCAAGTTATACGCTAATAAGCCAAGAACCATAGCTCAACTCAAAGACAACATACGATGTGAAATCGCCGACACATTGACTAAAACGATGGAAAACGCCGGAAAGAAAGTACATTTTGTACTCATGGCCAAAGGTGACCATTTACGCGATATCATTTTCAAAACCTGGTTTAATCCACTTAGTGGTGTGAGGATGCCTTTTCTCGTATCTCACATATTCTCAAATATAAATGTGTAGTATTCTTCAAAATAATTTTCTTTGATTCTAAAAACACAAAAAGGTTTGTCCATAAACTACTATAACCTACAGAGTGAAACAGTACTCATGCCATTTAGGCCATCTCTGAGGAACGAAAAGAGGTACTTCCGAAACCGGAATCTGGGAATCAGTATAATCGAAGTTGGTTCGAAAAAAGTGACTAGGATTCATTTTGTGTCTAAGGCTACAATTTTCGGTCATTCATCAAATACCCAAGAACAAACAAGAAAGGCAAATTAATGTTTGGCCGTCTACTGACAATGACTACCGATTGGAATAGTTTTGAGGCAAGATTAGAAATTATTTTACTTTTTATTCCGGGTGCTTCCGGAATCAGAAACCGAGAACCAGCATTGCCGGAATCGGGTTTTTTGGTTGTCTATTTACAATGGCTACCGATTGGAATAGTTTCGAGGCAAGTTAAGAATTTTTTTTACGTGTTTTGTTTCGCCACTTCAAGTGACGGTATCCAATTTTTAACACACTTCACCATATAATTCCGGAACCGAAAGTCGGATCCGGATGAAATTTAGTAGTTGTGTATGCGACTATGATACCTTTCATTTGAATCTAAGTTCGTTGAAATCGTTTCAGCCGTCTCAAGACCTTCCATTTCAATCTAAATTCATGAAAATCGGTTCAGCCATCTTCGAGAAAAGTGAGTGCAAAAATATTATATACATACATACACACACATACAGACATTCTGTGTACTCGACGAACTGAGTCGAGCTCAAACGAACCGTCCGGGACTCGGTTCAAAAGTCGGTTTTCACAGTGATTGCATAACCTTTGAGAAAGGCAAAAATAGCTGTAACATGTCTCCTTGAACCAAATTAAATTAAAATCGCCACGAGAGCTCCGAAGCGCGAAGGTGACTAAATGGGACGGAGAGGTCATGAAGTCGGTTCTCTAAAATTGTCATGGTATAGTTTTCGTGAACTGCCTCGAAAAAAGAAAAAAAATCACTATCTAAAACAAGTGGACATTACTGAAGCGATTCTTGAAAGAGTAACCGTAATCGGTTTAGTTGACCGAAGAATACCTCCCGATTGGAGTAGTTTTGAGGCACGTTTAGATTTTTTTCGCGTTTTCTGTTTCGCCCCGTTAAGTGGTAATATGAAAGTTTTTGCACACTTTACCCCATAATTCAGGAACGTGAAGTCGGATCCAAATGAAATTCAGAAATTTTGTATTGGACCATAACACCATTCATTTGAATCTAAATTTGTTGAAAACTCTGTGAAAAGAGAGTAAGTAACTTGCAATTAGAATTATAATTCCAGAACCGGAAGTCGGATCCAGATGAAGCTCAGAAGTTTTCTGAAGGACCATAAGACCATATGTGTCAGTTTGAAAACCGTGCGATACCGATCTCTGAGAAAAATTAGTGCACATATTTTGATTTACCCCGTAACTCCGAAGCCGGAAGTCAGATCCCATATAAATTCAGGAATTTTGTATGGGACCACAATACCTTTCATTTAAATCTAAGTTTGTGAAAAACGGTTCAGCCATCTCCGAGAAATGTTAATACAAAAAAAACGTTACATACACACATACATAGACGCATACACACATACATACACACAGTTATTTTGCGTGCTCGACGAACTGAGTCGAATGGTGTATGACACTTGGTTCAGAAGTCGGTTTTCAAAGTGATTGCATAACCTTTCTATATGAGAAAGGCAAACATTTAACGACGTCTATTTTCTCCAGAATTTTTGTTATATCGCACTAGTTCGCAATATTTCGGAAATCAGAGTAACAATCACGATCAATCAGTCGTTCTAGTCATCTCGGAGAAATCCTTGTGAGTTCCGTTTTGGAGTTTTTAACAGCTACCAAGTAGATAATGGTGCCAAGATCGTCAAAAGGTGAGATAACTAAGAGCTCACAAGTTCCTATCTCATGCCTCCCCGTGTGTCTATGATGACATTTGGTCAATAGAACGGCGTCAACTGGGTTCTATCGCCTTCTGCGTTAGTAGCAGAATGAGAGGGTGCGAATTGGTTTGTAGGTAATAGTTCATTTGAAACGTGAAAATTATTGAAAATCCTTCAAATAGGCCACACATTCCTTGCCTTGCCTTGACGTCCTATTGCTGAAGTATATTTAAACCCTTAATCGGACTTGAAATTGTCAACTTGTTTTCATGAAAACCGTTTGCAGCATTCCTTGCAATTCATAAATTAGCATTTCGCATATCATCCTTATATAATTTGACGGGTAGAATTTAGAAGTTTTTCAGAATGGGTTTTACAATTTCTATCATTTTAATCAGGGTTTTCGGAAAAAAAACAGATGAGCATTTTAATGGGTGAGTGTTATATTAACTGCAGGTATAACAAAGCAGTTCTACACTTGAATAGGATACAGTAATATAATCAGTGTTGGTGATTGCCGTAAATTTGACAGAAGCTGCTCGATATTTATCTATATTGTATACAACATTTTCAATCCGGTAGAAGATGCTATTAGAACTCGTGTCTCTCAATGCATGAACCGTGAGAGAATTTTTCTACAATTCTTCGCTCCACTTCATACTCAGAGTATTTCACGGCTCTTAAAAAAATTACAATCTGATAATGATTGGTGCTGTGTGGAATTTACCAAGATAGAATTGCAAGTTGACAATTATCGCAGAAAATCGAATCGATGATTCGACTTAATGATTCTCATACTGGGTTGCAATATTTCAAAACCCTTGTGTGAAGCATTCACATACATTTTCATAGACACAACTCACACAAAGTTTATATGCACATAGTTAGAATAAGCGGTAATAGTAAAATGATTCTATCGCAATTATCCACTGCCCATACAGAATCGGATCACGAGATGAGAATAAGCGACCGTTTGTTGCTTCAGAGAGAATCCCCACAGCAGCGAACTAACCTTCGATTCTCAGACAGGTCATCGAGAGAAATTCGCTCTAGCACTGGTGTCTATTCTATGTTAAATAAATTATGCCGGTTGTTTGTTGCTGCGATGATGTCCGTCTCTCTTTGATGGCACTGATTGAATCGTGTGAAGAGTTGCTAGTGAGCGTTTTTTGATACGATAAAAGCCATCCGTGAATATAATCATTATTAAATTGGCATGTCGGTGTATATGCGACGTCACATGAATTCTATAAATTTCAATTGGTTTTCAACTTATCATTAGTTTGCAAGTAAATGTTTTCTATAGAATTTCATGTATTGATATTGTTGGCAGTTGGATTGGATACGGCTGGTAAAACGACTATCCTGTATAAACTAAGGCTTGGCGAAGTCGTGACCAGTGCTGTAAAACTTCATTCAATTCAATTGAAACTGAATGTAGAACACATTGACGATCTCTCAAATGCAGTAAACTTCACTCTCTGACACACACAATGTATGCTGACGGCCCGAACGGGCAGCATTCAGTTCATCACTCGTTTCTCTTCAATCGAGGCTCAGTTTAACCACCGTCAGTTGATCTCTTGAAATGACAAAATATCTCTTTCAATAGTGTGAGAGCGGCCTTCGAATGAGGTTCATGTAAACATTCGAATTGGTTCAAGATAATAGATGAAAGACAAACCAGATAGCTGAAATATCAATCACAGAATACACATAAATTGATTGTTTCCTCCTTTAGTTTTCATTTTTAATACTTTACTCCATTTATAATTCTATTCATTCGAATTTGCTTACTACCATGAGCGAAGGCATTGAAGCAGGTAGACTACTTGGCACTCGAAACTGAGCAAGCAAAACTTCAAATGACTAGGTACGATTATTCAACTGACGATGAATTCCGGGAGCTTCACTTGAAAATGGCAGCAAAAGTCAAATGAATTAGTAGGGATACTCTGACTGTCAGCGGCCATAAATTTCATTTTCATCTTATATTAAAATGAAATGAAATTTCACCGCACTGGTCGTGACAACTATTTCTACAATCGGTTTCAATATGGAAACAGTGGAGTATAAGAATATTTTCTTTACCGTCTGGGATCTAGGCGGTCAGGATAAAATTCGACTTTTGTGGCGTCGTTCTTTTCAAAACACACATAGATTGATTTTTATGGGGTATTTTAATGATCGCGGACGAAGCTTTTTAAAACTGAAAACATTCCAAAGCTCTCTTATTTTCTTAGGAAAGTATCGTAATATTTCGCACACACTATTTGCGTATAAACATTAACTAATAACTATCTTATTAACTAATTAAACTTATCATGTCGATCTGGGCTCCTTTAACACCATTTATTTTTTTAATGAATACAATTTTTACTAACAAATATTCTTTTCCCATGACACTTGTGGAGTGCACAGTAATATATATACGGCCTCTAGTAACCACAAGTATTAGACTAACATACCTTTCTATCGCTAAGCAGACCTAAAACCGGACCTGGCCGGCACCGGTACTGAGCAATGAACTCTGGGGTTATCAGAAGTTGCACATTGAAGGTTGATTTGCCATTCCCAGGTGTGATCTTCCAGAATTTCTCTGTGCAATATCAGCTGACCTCGATCAGTAACGGAGTAGCAACGGAGGGTGGCCGCTCAAGCTACCAAGAAGAAAATGTTGCCAAGAAAGAATCGTGCTAAAAACAAATCGAGCCAAAATACTATGCTGAAGAGCACTGGATTCAATCTTTCAATCACACGATCAAGCCTGGTTCGTTCAGAATCTTTCAATTGTTAGTAATTTTCAGGAAGTAAAAGAATATGATTTTAAATGATTTTAGAAGCCGCTTCTCACAAACTTATGTCGTTTTTCAGTGAAAACACTCGTGGAGTGTTTTGCTCGATTCGTGCACTTTTCGTGCAGTCGGGCAATCAAAACAGGTGCACTGTGTTTCATTGATTTGCACCGCACGAAAAAAATGCACTTTCGGGGCAATTCGCGGGCAACTATTTTGCACCCGTTTTCTTTTCAGAGCAGCAAGCGTGCAAACCAAACTTTACAAAACCGTTTCATTGATCAACTGTCAGGGCAAAACACTGGCACCGAGCGAGTGGAATCAATGAAAAACGACATTAGATTCAAACGAAAGGTCTTACGGTCCCATAGCCTGCTATTGAATTTCATCTTTATCCGAATTCCGGTTTCGGAATTTTTAGGTAATATGTGCAAATCTGTGAGAAATTGCGCATTCAAATTTCTTGAAAATTTCTCAACCGATTTTTACAAACTAAAATGCAAGTGAAAGAACTTTTAATTACTTAAAATGTCTCCGATAAGCCGATCCGGATTCGTCTTTCGGTTCCGCTGGAAAGAAGTTTTGCACATATTTTCCATTTAATTTTTCAATAGATCAAACGCAAAAACGCATCGAAGGTTAATCCAAAAAAAATACTAAGTTTCGCTATATTGCTGTATTCTTTTTTCTATTTCAGAAAATGATGCAAAGTTCCTGGCCAAGACACTGTATAGAAAAATGCTCGTTTTCACATTTTCACTTAATGATCTCATATTTTATCATGATATGAGCATTCTTCGTTCAAATTATATTCCATCAGGAAATTTTTAGCTCCGACAGAAATCGATGCAATATTTCATTGGAAAGTTTCACTGTTAAAATTATTCGTAAATTAGTTTGTAAGATCTCTTCTTTCCGATTACATGGCAATTTTTCCTAAAACAAAAATCACCCAATTGTGAAAGCAAATTATATCCCAAAGTTGATAATCAAATCATGAGAATATATGGGCTGAGAAAGCAGCTTCTGTAACTGAACAGCCAACTTAAGTCATGTCAAATTAAGTCATAATCCAGTTGAAAATGTACATAAAAGAGGAACCTTTGAATAAGCTATGAATTTTCCGACGAAATTTATATAGTTTGATTATTCCATTACATTTTTTCCTTTCTCATATAGAAAGGTGATGCAATCATCCAATCCAATGTCTTATTTTTCTACTGAAAAAGGTTGAATTTTATCCGGATCCGACATCCAGGATAATGAAAGATTAAAATGTCTAACCTTCATATAATGTACGACACAAAAAAGTGCGAAATTTTCGAAGCAGATTGTAAAACTATTTGACGCCTGGCTATTTAATGGCCCTGAAAGCTTACTGCAACTGAAGCAATCTCTTGGTTGCAGTTTCGGAAACAGTTATCCAAAATGTCCAACATGAAACTTGCATTGATTTCTCCTGAAATTTTAATGAGAAAGGTAGGTGAATTGAAACAAATGTTTCTAGTGTTGATTACACCATTAGTGTTTCTCTTAATTTAGGCCATACACGTCTACCGTCTGTTGCTTTCATAAACTAGGCAGATCCTAGTCATCAAAAGATGAATCTCAAAATCTACACTTCACAAGCCCGGACAACAGGAAAGCGATCGCTCTCACTATTCGCGAATGTTGATAATTTGCTCAAGAGACACAAACAAAAACTCGAATTATTCGAATCATAATATTGTAATCTAGGAAACTGCATTCTTTCGATAAAACTTTATCACCGGCGTGCAAATGTGGCTCATATCATACGCTATCCCGTATCTCCCGACAGATTGCAAGACCTCCAACGAGGCGTCGGCCTCTTGTCCGTAGCGAGCCTATCAGCTTGTTTGGAACATTTGGAGGGAAACTTTATCAGCCGGTATTATTGGTGTACAAGTTACCTTCTGCGTCAGTCCAGTTCCACAACTTCCGGTGGCGGTCGAAGAAATACTGGCACCGATGCCGGCGGACACCGCATTCACGTTATGGCAACTGGTGGCTATGCTATTATTGTTGGCATCGGAGGAAGCGCTGATGGTCAGCATATTCACCGCCATTTTCATATTAGGAGAATTATAATTTATTCGCTCACTATTATCACGTAACAAAATTGCACCAATGTATCACCTTTGCACTGGAACACGTTGCGAGTACGGTTTAAACTGTGATCGTTGAGCTGGTCAAATCCGAGGCAACCGTTTTCACTACCGCTCCGTAACACTTTGGCCGAGTCACGGGAACATCTCATTGCGACTATGAAACGAGCATGGCTACTACCGAGCCACACAAATAAAGTACATATTGAACGAAATTGATGGGGAAAATTATAAAAATATTATATATCAAACTCAGCACCAACCAACCCGTTCGAATAGGATGGCAGTCCTTCTTATCTTATCAGTCGTCTGTTACAGTGAATTCACTCATCTACCGCAGGGAACTTATATCAAAACACACAGACGCTCACACACACACACATACACTGACGTCGGTTGCTAACGAACACACCCGCATGCTTACGGAGACTTGATTTCGTAAGGACCTCCGATTATATGGATTACATTGTCACGAATAACGCCACGAGTCTTCAGCTTGCAGCACCCAACGCAATCAAGATTTCCGAGAACCGAGTTATGCGGTAGATCGCGATCCAAGCTAAGTGACGACTGTTGGCAGTTGTACACTTTCTGGAACCGCCAAAACTGTTATGGCATGTCTCGCCGCCTCAGCCAACATCCTACAAAATAAAAATCATTCAACATAGAGAGGAAATAACGTGTACGAACTTTTTGTTTGCACTGTACAGTGCGTTCCAAAGTTCTACAGCCACGGGATCCACGGTACCACTTGGAAAGTCAGTCACTTCAGTGTGCTTGGGCAAATAGCAAATTGCCGGCATCAGGCGAATGCTCGTTGCCTCACTTTTGAGGTGTTTGATGTTTGTTTGCACTAGATTCTGTCGCTCTCCGGGTACGCTTTGCTTTATGGCCAGGGCCCGAACCCCCACAATAAACCATCGCAACCATCAAACACCAGGTATTATTTGGCTACATACGAGGGACTGCCTGCACTGCATCTCGAAAACTGACTTCCTCGCCACAGTCGTGGTGCGGAGCGGGAAATATCCGCTGCGGTTATATTCCAACCAAAACGAAAAAAAACGACCGAAGCTCAGCTAACCACAGTTTGAACTTTGGGCTAATCCATTTCGGCTATTTGTTCAGGTTTGGTTCTCTGTCGTGCACAGAATGCAAATAAACATGATATTTGGGATCGATCGAAATACACGTTGATATGCTACGTATGTTTTAGATGACAGTCGATTCACATAATTTTCATAAGAACTTAACTTAAGGTAACAATTCGTAGGCCGGAGAATCGGAGCTAAGAAAAACGGAAAGCTTCCATTAGGGGAAAGTGTTATAAAGCGCTCCTACTGGCCAAAACGCCCGTCTTCCTTTTTTAAGTATTCGAGACTTTTCAAAACAAAAGTTTTATCTCTAATGTTATCTTTTCGTAAGATCTTTCTGGTAGGCAAGTTTGGCAGCTGTGGTTTGCTGGAAAATATGAAAAAACTGAAAATATCATTAGATAGCTTTTCGATGTAAGGTTTTGCTTCGACTAAACAAGCATTTTAATCGTGTAAAACGTCTAATGGTCGGTTGCAACTTAGTAGTTAACTTTCAGCAGTGCTAATGTCTCTATTTACAATATAAATATCTAGAGAAACAAAGCCATTTCTTTGATATACGAATTTTCTCATAACAATCACTCTATGGACATTATGCCCCACCTTCGATTCAACAGTATGCTTCGAGTTAAAATATTGTTTTAAAGATTTATAACGGTTATTAAAACAAAAAGTAGCGTTGGAAGGATAAAAAATGTTGGTTTCCAATTGTAATTAATTGATTATACAATTGATTTCTGATGCAAAGAATATCTTCTTTATCTGCTTTCTTCTATACCGACATTTCAAGGGGCATATTGCATCATTGTTGTGGGGCATACCACTGATTTGTTGTGAGGCATATCATACGGTTGCTGGGGCATTATGCCAACTGCAAGCGAAAAAACTGAGAATGTGGTCGTTTTGGAAAATGTGTTTGTATCAATTAATTCTCATCACTTCTTCCAAAATCATTGAAAATTATGTTCCTCAGACGTATTGCAAAGTAATACATACATTCTCGAAGAAAATATATCAGTACATTTAGAAATATCCCAATGTTTTCTTAAGGGGGGCATATTATAACACTTTACCCTACTTCAAATGATATTTAGACCTGCTGTGAAAAGAATTCAGTTGTTTTGCAGTAAGTTGTACCATGGCTCATCGAAACCATTTTTTTCTAAAATTGTTTTAAAAATATATGTAACTTTGAAAAATGATGAATCGACCGTACAGATATTTTGCGATAATTATGGTTTCGGCTTTAGCGGTCTGTTAAATAAGAACTGCTGTTATATATTGCCCGACGTTTCGACCTCTGGTTATGGTATTTTTCAAGGGAAATATCTTATCGTTCATCGTCTAGGAATCGTATGCCCACGAACGATTGTTTACATAATAAAAAAGCTTATTTCGTCACAGTTGTTGCAATAATAAAGTTTGTTTTAAACATTAGCCTGTTTTACCACCTTTAGAACAACTTAGCAAGATTTTGGCTTGGTTGCATTGCAGCTCATTAAAAATAAAATAACTGGAGCGAAAATTGAAAAATGCATTCGTTCTCAATATTGCTTTCGAACATCTTCTTTCAAATATTGTTATGCATTCATTTCTTCCACAAAATTAGGTATGTGTCAATATTCAATTGTGTATTCTTTGGACGACAGTTTCATTTATAACACACTCGAATTTAATGGGTTTAAATTATGTTTATTACACGGGTGTTGTGAGCTCTAGGATTCATTACTTTTTAGGTTAAGTGTAATATGTATTAAGGGGTGGGTAGGGTCTAAACGATAAATAAAATCATCATTTTTGCGAATTTTTTTCAGAACTATCGTTCAACAAAATAAAGTCAAATGTTTTGCATGATAAAAAGCATCATTCGAACAACATTTTGTAATTTTTTCATGGAAAATATTGAGAAATAAGTCGGTGAAGAGATATTTTTGAGGACGCTTCTTAAAAATCATGATTTGCGGTGTCCACTGTATCTCAGCGCAGACTAATCAGAAGTGAACAAATGAACGCAGCATAGTTAGAGAAGAAGTTTTTCTAGACCCCAACGTTTCTGTTTGATTATTTTTTATTTTTTTTTTTTATTTTTGGTGGTTGTTTAAAGTGAAAACTACGATTTTTCACGAAAAAATTCGCCATTTTGTAGCTGTTAAACCTCCCCAAAGTAACAAACAACGAAAAGGAAAACGTTGGGGTCTGGTTTTTTATATGCAGAAAATGTTTGCAAAAATTGAAAAAAATGGTGCAGTAGTTTTTGAATGACGATGGACACGAACTTTCAAAACCTGCTTTCGAGAAAAATGCGTCTAATGTTATTTTGTCTATAAAATTAATGGTAACAATTAATTACTCCAGTGGACCCATAGGGTCTGAAATTTTCAAAAAATCATATCTTTTCTTTTATAATTTATTATCATGAAACATTTCAAGAATGTTTTGTCAAGTTTTGAAGTCAATCGAAGTAGAAATCTTGGGCTTGTGCGCCGAGCTCTTGCTTCTTCGCAGAATGAGATAGCCATAGATAAAAGTACATAACTTCCAGAGTTTCGTTAAAATAGGCTTGAAAATGTCACAGAATATTCTTGAAATGTTTTACTATAAGACAATATAAAGAAAAAAATAAATGATTTTTCAAAAGTGTTAGACCCTACCCGCCCCTTAAGATCAATTTCATGCCCGTCATTTTTATGTTGTACCACAGAATTTATTGACATCAAATAAATTTCAAAATACTAATAGAAGGAAATACGATTGACTTTTACGCTTCATTTTCAAAACGCATGCACAAGTTTTGACGCGACGGAGGTAATTTAAGCCGAAAAAAAACAAAATATATTTAAGAACATTTTATATAGAAAGGCTATGCAATATCTGTGAAAAACTGAAAACCAACTTTTGAACCGAGGCCTAGAGGGCCAAGGGGCTGTCCATAAAAGACGTCACGCTTTTTTTGACGATTTTTGACTCCCCATCCCCCCTTTGTCACAAATTGTCACAGAAGCAAAGACCCCCCGGTGAAGAGAGTCGCTCCCCCTATGTCACATGTCACGAATTCAAAATAAATAAAATTCATCTCAATACATTCTCAATATGTATGACAAACCATACAAATATGAGGGAAAAATCGATTTATTACAAGCTGTCATTAGATTAAAAAATATCCCTAAAACTACAAAATCATCGAAATTATTTTATTAATATCAATTATATAAATTAACTAAAGTATTTGGTTGGAATTGATGAAACATTTAAACCATCTGTTTTATTCCTCCTAGGGGTACAAAGATATATTATTGTTTTAGGTAAAGAATAATATTTCCTTAGTGTAGCATACAGGGCTGAGAAAATAACGACCAAAACCTCATCAAAACGTGATTACTGCCGGAGATTTTCTTTTCATGATCAGTTGATCAGTGAATTTTAAATCACATCGATCAATATCGGTACTGATCTTCCGTCACACAATGGGTAGTGATTTTGAGCTAAAATGATTCTTGATTTATGTAAGTTTAATCATTGGATGATTCGATAAGCTTTGATGTTGGTGGAGGAAAATCACATATGATCAAGATAAGACATGACATGATCTACGTCTGAAATCGTTGATTTCCCGCCCTTTTTCAAACGAAGTATAATTGAATAAACTGCATCAGAATCAGATAAGAGAAATTCTTATGATATACTATTATCAATGCTAGAAAATCAAATTACTGAAAAAATTGTCAGTGCATAACTTAAGTTAAACCGTTTGAAAGCTTTTTTTTTACTCATATTAGGCAAAATTTATTAATTTCGCTAATTTACTCGCTCCTCCTCCTCCTCCTATCACAACAGAAATGATTTCCTGCATCACTCATTTCCGATTTTACAAGAAGAAGCTTTTACATCAACAAATACACGTTTTCCTATAGAATGCAAACGTTTATTGTGGAGATTTTTTCAGGAAATAGGCAAAGCAGTAATATAATAGGTATTTCAAAAATGTGCTCATTGAAAATATTGGACATCACATTCCAAAAACCTCCCCCTCTCCACCCTGTCACAAAAGGTCACGTTTTATGAAACACCCCCCTCCCCCTTGCGGCGTGACGTCTTTTATGGACAGCCCCCAAACGTCATAGTACATTTGACTCAGCTCGTCGAATACGCAAAATATCTGCATGTATGTGAGCGCCTGTGTGTATATGAGTATGTAACAAAAATGTGCTCTCGATTTTATCGGAGATGGCTGAAATACTTTTCATAAAATATGTTTCAAATGAAAAGTCTCTCGGCGTCATAGTCTACTATTGAATTTTATCCGTATCGAACTTCCGGTTCGAGAGTAACATAGTAAAATGGGGAATAAAAAGTGCATTCGATTTTTCCAAAGATCGCTTAATTAATTTTTTTTAGCTCAAATTCAATTTAAAGGCCTTATAGACTCCGGACTTCCGGTTCCGGAGTTACGGAGTAACATCTGCAGAAAAAATTTTATAAAGTGCACTCAATTTTCTGAAAGACCGTTCATCCCATTTTTACAAGCTCAAGTTTAAATCAAAGGTCTTATAATCTCATACCACCCTATTAAATTGCATCCGTATACGACTGCCGGTTTCGGAATTATAGGCTAATAAGTATAAAAATTTCTTTTTCAGGAGCGTGAGCACATGACACGGAAAAATCGATCTAAATATCTTCAATTAGCCGTATACTTATTCAATTGAACAGGTTTAGTTAGTTGATGACCAAATACACTGATTTTGGATATACCGGATCTTCGTTCCCGGTTCCAAAAGTAACGTAAAAAGTGATCGTGTAGAAAATAACTGCAATAACAGTTTTAGTTTTCTCAAACATGCCTGAATTGGTTTTCACAAACTCAGATTCAAATGCAAGGTCTTACAATTCATCAGTTTGGTGTTGTACCCTATTTAGATTCAATTTCTGGTTCCTAAATTGCAGGACGACGAGTGTAAAAACCAACAATTTCAAGTGTGTTGTTGAAATATTGGCAATATAAAAATAAGTCAATTCCTTAAAACTGTAAGCAAGTGATTAAAAGATAATTGTAAGTTACATCGATTTCTCGGAAATGACTAAAATTGCACAGGATTTGACGAGTAGCGTTAGGTCTAAGGCCAAAGCCAAAACATTCAACCACGTTAAATTAAAACAAAGTTAAAATCAACATTTCAAAAACATAGCTAATTTGTTTATTGATTCCTGAGTATCTTAGAAATAGGCAACATAAAACTAATCATCATGAAGTGCTCATTTTTATCTGTTGCATGATTTTTGAGCACAGTCTTTACAAATAAATAATTGAAGAATGTTGAAATAAGAAACGATGAAAGTAACTTGTAAAATATTATTTTGCTTTCTTTATTTGGCTGTCACTTCTATTTCCGGATATATAATGGTAAAAGTGCCATCCATCTTAGCTCCAGTAGTCATCTGAATACCTAAAACTATAAGTTAGGTTGGGATCAGGATCATTTCACAGAAAGCCGTTTCGTCGAAAGCCATTTCGCCGGAAGGGTCATTTCGCCATAAAAGTCATTTTTTAATTGTCTTAATATCGTAACTGGAATTGATTTAAAATAAAGACAAATGAAAGATAGGAGTGTTTACTTCCGTTTTATTGGCCTACAATCGTACTTCTGGAATAATCCAGAACGACTTGGCTTCCGATGAAATGGCATTCGGTGAAATGATCCGCTCCCCTGAGAGTGAGATCTGCTGTCTCTGCTCGATCCATTGACTCTCGAGGCAAAGTGAACATCGAGTTTTCTTCTGCGATATTGCTTCTTAAATCCGAAACAAAGACGTTGTATTCGATTTTATCACATTTATCTAATGGGATTACTATTGCAACAATTGCCATTTTTTTCCTAGAATGGCAGAATCTAACTTTTGAACAGAACTCCCAGCTCAACGAGATCGAGTGAGTACGTATGGATATGTGTTCTTTTTCGCATATTAGCTAGCCGCTCGGTTTTTTCGAAAATCTCTTAACCGATGTCTACACTCTCAGGCTCATTTGAATACTTTTATTGGGTTGCGCAACAAGTTTGAAATTAATATGATTGACTCTTGCGGTTCCGGAGATATGATCTTAAAAGTGACATGGCCGACAAACAGTACTTTTTTCAAGTTCAATTTTCTCCATGATGGTTAAACGAGTTTCGATGTTCTTTCTTTCGTTTGGAAGCTACTAATGAGTTTTGTATAAAGTTCGAAGATCATATGACTAACACTTCCAATTCCAAAGATATGACCGTAAAAGTGACGTAACCGAGCAGCTGCACTTTTTTCTAAACGCTCAATTTCTTCGAAGGTGTCTCAACCGATTCCAACAATCTTAAGCTCGATTGATAGCTATTCTGCGTTGTGAATAACATTTCCGGTTCCGGAGATATAGTCATATAGGCGACGTAACCGATCAATCTCATTCCTATCCGATTTTTTTCCAACAAATGTCCAATGATCAAGTAAGTTCACATGTATTTCAAAAATATTTTCGAAAGTACGACGAAAGCGTTGAAGCACGTTTCAATAAAAAAAATAGCTCAAACTCGGGTTAAAAATTATTTAATGAATAGAAATACTGACTAACGAGACTGTTTTAATGGCAAGAGAAAGTCATAAGAAAGTTAGTACATAAATAAGGAAGAGGTTTTTTAATTATAATTATTATGTCCTAATGCAAATAATGTATATGCTATAGGTTGAACAATCTGAGGAAAAATTACCTACATTATGTGAGGAGAAATGAATAGGAACACGCTTAAAAAGATTATGTATAAATTATCAAACAAATGAACAGTATAATTTGAAAATCAAATGCGAAAACCAGAAGAACATATAAACTTCTAGAGCGACGAAGTAATAAATTTACGCGATGATAAGGAGTGTATCGATAAGTAGTTAGCAACATTCAAACAGTAATTTACTGTTTTTACGTGTTTTGCGGTGACATGTTTGTCGCTGCGCAATCGATTGGTTTCGGTACGGTTTATCGTTTCAATGATGAGTCGAATTGATCCGGAAACGCGAAAGAAAATTCTGCACACTTGGTGCTCAGAAAGTGGTGTCACGTGCAACGAAATTGCAAAACGGGTGAAAGTGCACCACACCAGTGTCAAAAATACTATCGAGAAGTTCGGTAAGACCCTTTCCATGAAGGATTTGCCCCGATCCGGTAGGAAAACGGGTCCCAGCCAGCCCGACCGGGACTTAAAAGTGGTTGAATACATCAGGAAAACCCCATCGGTGTCGACGCGGAATTTGGCCAAGCAGTTCAACACCAGCATCGGGATGATTCAACGGATCAAAGTTCGGAACTCCCAGAAAACGTACAAGAAACAGAAGGTGACGAAAAAGTCCCTGGTACAGCAAGTTCAGGCCAAAACAAGAGCGCGAAAACTGTATAACCGGATTCTACAGGATAAAGACGGATGCATCCTGATCGACGACGAAACCTACGCCAAGGAAGACTCTCGAGCGCTGCCCGGACCGCAATATTATACGAAATCGGTGTACCAGGACCTGGACGATGCTGACACCATGATGGCAATGGAAATGTTTGGGCAGAAGGTGTTGGTCTGGCAAGAAATTTGTACCTGTGGTTTTCGGTCGTCGATTTTCTTCACGAAGGGCACAATTAACGCCAAGGTGTACGAGGAAGAATGTTTGAAGAAGAGAATGCTGCCACTGTACAGAAAGCATAAGGCTCCTCCTCTCTTCTGGCTGGATTTGGTTTCAGCCTACTACGCCAACTCCGTTCTACAGTGGTTGTCAAAAAATAATGTACATTTCGTGGAAAAGGACATCAACCCACCGAACAACCCGGATCTTCGGCCAATTGAAAGGTATTGGGTAATTGTCAAGCGGCACTTTCGGAAGGAAGGTACAGTGTCCCAAAACATGCAGGAGTTAAAAAAAAACTGGACAGCTGCCACCAGGAAAGTCACAAAAGTAACTGTGCAGAATCTAATGAAGAATGTCAAGTCCAAAGTGCGAGTGTTTCACAGAAACTAGGATTTTCTTCAATATGATCAGTGAAATGCATAAAAATGTAGTTTTTACGTTTCGTCTTCGAATCATCAGTGCATCAGCAGATTATGTTGAACTGCTGATGCATAACCCCCGGATCAACATAATCCGCTGAGCAGACGTAAAGTTAATGCATTTTGCAAAACACTTATTTGCGCCCAAATGACGAAAATCTGTTAGCGGTCAGTATGCCGTCGAATTTGTTTCGTTCTTTCGGCACGTCAGGTTAGACATAGCGCTTCGGCGCAAATAAGTGTTTTGCAAAATGCATTAACTTTACGTCTGCTCAGCGGATTATGTTGATCCGGGGGTTTTGCATCAGCAGTTCAACATAATCTGCTGATGCACTGATGAGTCGAAGACGAAACGTAAAAACTAGAAATAAGTCATGTGCACTTTGCACAAAACGGCTACCCACGAGGTACCAAACCCCCAAATGATAAAAATGTAATTTTTCTACAATATATCGAAAACTGATGTCAAAATATGTTTTTTTTTTGCTTTTTTATTCAATAATCAATGTTTCTAACTACTTTTCGATACACTCCTTATATTATAATTATTCTATCGATGTATTTAGTGATCTCTTCATCATAATTAATTAATCTCCTAGAACTGCAATGCATTAATTCTCTTGAATAAAAACTCAAGGTACATCGAGGAATGTTTTTCAACCTTGAAAAACCTGGAGTTTACAGGGAATCTTTTCTCGAATCATGGAAAAATTCGCATTTCGAAACGTCCTGGCTCGTTCTGCGATAGCACAGTTTACTTCTAGCTTACATTTATGATCTGTAAATTAAGTTCAAATAAAGAAAAACTCCGGTATCATATCTGATGTTGCATTTCGAACCCGGAACAAATGAAGTGACGAGCCAATACTACCATCACTAAAAAAGAAAACTAACAAGTATGCTTCTCCCGTGATATTTCTGAAGTACGCTGAAATAACTATTTATGAGCTCTAGTAACAACAAGTGTTAGACTAGCAACCCTTCCTATTCCATAGCCGATCTTCGTTTGGGCCGGCACCGATCAATGAATTCTGAAGATGTGCGTTGATAAATGATCTACCAGTCCCAGGACTCTAGAAATTTTCTGTGCTATTTCAGCCATAATGCATATATGAAAAAATACCCAATCATTCAAAATCCAGTCTAACCAGGTCGTCAAAAGGTGAGATAACTCAATGCTCACAAGTTCCTATACCATGCCTCCCGTGTGTCTATGGTATAACATTTGGTCAATAGAACGGTGTCGACTGGATGCTGTCACGTTTTGCGTTAGTGGCAGAATGAGAGGGTGCAAATTGGTTTGTATGTGATAATCGATTAATTGATTGGTTTTCATAAACATTGTCAATTACACTCACATAATTTAAAACTTTTCTTACAGTTACTGTTTGGGTATAAATAATCGGTCTATTTTTATTGTTTGAGTCTGTAGGAGAATATTCAGATGTTTGCAATAGCATTCTTTCTCCAAGGAGTGTAACTATCCGGTTCAGAAGACTAAAGGTGTAGTATGATTAGATGCAAACTGGAGTATTGGTAAAATCAACAAATGGTGATAGTCGGTGTTGAACAGTCGTTCGCACCGCACGCGTATAGCTCTTGGCTCCTGGAATTTTTTTTCTGGCTACCTAGAGTTTCATTGATTCAAGGCTTCAGTCTTTTTCAAGGCTACCTGAATCACTAACTAAGTGACTAAGTGATACAAAGAGTGATATTAGAGTGACTAAGTGATACAAAGAGTGATATTAGAGTGACTAAGAAATTAATCAGCCTTTTTTAAGGCTAGCTAGGAGTCTAATCGAAGACTAATTTAGCCTAGTTAATTTAATTTAAAATTTCATTAATTTCAAAAATGCCTGCGTCCAACCGGAAAGGCAACAAGCCTAAGGCTAAAAATAATTCAATACGGAATAAATCACAATCCGTTATTCAACATTTTTCTAATAACATTCACGATCTTATAGAATCTGAATGTAAAAATAAAAGACAACGGACGGATTTCCCTTCCGTTGATCCTATGCCGTCTAACAATATTTACGAGATTCTACCTGAATCCGATTGTAGCGACATAGAAGAAAATTCTTCAAAAATTCCCAAAATGGACGCTTGTCGTTCTGGGAAGAAACATCAATCTATGCCACCAGTGACGGTGATGATTTCCGACTTCAAAGCATTCCGTACTGAGCTTTCTACTTTTCTCCCGGAAGTAAAAGTCTCATTTCAAATCGGACGAAGAGGAGAATGTCGAGTCTTGGTGGATGGATTGGAAGATTACGAACGTCTTATTCGATATTTGTCCGAGAAACTTCATAAATTTTATTCATATGATATAAAATCAGACAGACCCTTCAAGGCTGTCTTGAAAGGATTATCAAATGATCAAAGTATTGATGAAATTAAAAATGAACTAAAAGAATTGCTTGGTTTTGCCCCTTCCCAAGTAATACTTATGAAAAAAAGAGCGAATGGTACTTCTAAACCACGCTCTGGAATTTCCCATGAACTTTACCTAATACACTTCAATCGAAGTGATGTAAACAATTTGAAAACTTTAGAAAAAGTACGTTTCATTTCCCACATTAAAATTCATTGGGAACATTATAAACGGCATAATCGTATTGCTAACTTAACGCAATGTCGTCGTTGCCAAGGCTTCGGTCATGGAACCAAAAATTGTCATATGGATATACGGTGTTTGAATTGTGGTAAATCGCATTCGAAAGACGTTTGTCCAATGAATGAAACCACTGATAAATTTTCATGTTCAAATTGCAATGGAAATCATAAATCCAATTATTTGAAATGTCCTGTCAGGGAAAAAATTTTAAACGCTCGTTCGCTTAGACAACAAGTCAAATCAACGACCTTAAATTTACAGAATATACCTGAAAATTCTTCTAAGGCACCTGCCAATTCGTCTTCTAACGAAAACAATTTATTGACAGGTAGATCGACCTCGTCATCATCTTCTTCTAATGTCAGTTATGCTGGTATATTAGGTAGAAATCTATCTCCTATTTCTTCTAATGTAAATAATCAAAACACAGGACCGCCTTGCAGTTCTTCTTCTAACGAAAACAATTTATTAATAGGTAGACCGGCCAAATCATCTTCTTCTAATGGCAGTCTACCTACAAATATTCCTTCAATGCCATTCGCTTCTTTAAATGAAGTCGATTTAGGCGATATAACTGAAAATAAAATGATCTACCTACAAGATCAACTTTTTCAAATGATCATCCAAATGAATTCGACTTCATCACTTTTTGAAGCATTTCAAATCGGATGGAAATTTGCAAATAATATTATAATGAATTTAAAATTTAACAGTGATGTTAAATAATTATTTGAATATTTTAAATTGGAATGCTCGATCTTTGAAATCGAGTGAAGATGAATTTTATAATTTTCTCAAAGTTCACAAAATTCATATTGCCATTGTGACAGAAACTTTTCTTAAACCAAATGTAAAATTGAAAAGTAATCCACATTATGTGGTTCATCGATTTGACAGGTTTACTGGAATTGGTGGTGGAGTTGCCATTTTTGTCCAACGGCAAATTAAACATCGAATTTTACCTTCTTTCAATACTAAAGTTATTGAAAGCTTGGGAATCGAAGTTGAAACCATTCATGGAATTTATTTCATCGCTGGAGCATATTTGCCATTCCAATGCACCGGCGAACAATTAAATTTCTTTAAAGGCGATTTGCAAAAACTTACAAGATATCGATCGAAATTTTTCGTAATAGGGGACTTAAATGCTAAGCATGTCCAGTGGAATTGTAGGCAAAATAACAGTAATGGTAAAATACTTCATAATCAACTCTCAGCTGGTTACTTTACAGTTATTCATCCCAGTAATCCTACTTGTTTCTCTTCCGTGAAAAACCCGTCTACAATTGATCTGGTTCTAACAGATCAAAGTCACATTTGTAGCGAACCGATTACTCATGCTGATTTTGACTCAGATCATCTTCCTGTAACATTCAGACTTTCCAACGAAGCTATAATTAATCCAATTAGTTCTATTTTCAACTATCATAGAGCTAATTGGTTGGATTACAGATCTCACATTGAAAATCATGTGGATCATGAAACTATTTTAGAAAATTCTGCGGACATCGACACAGCAATTGATAATTTGAATCATTATATTATCGAAGCTAGAAATCTTTCAGTTCCCAAAGCTCAAACTAAATTAAATTCTCCTATCATCGATGACAATCTTCAACTGCTCATTCGGTTGAAGAATGTTCGTCGACGACAATATCAACGTTCTCGTGATCCTGCTATGAAAAACATAGTTAAGGATTTACAAAAAGAAATTAAACATAGATTTACTCTTTTGCGAAATGAAAATTTCGCTAAAGAAGTTGAACAAATTAAACCATATTCTAAACCTTTCTGGAAACTTTCTAAGGTTCTTAAGAAACCTCAGAAACCAATTCCTGCTCTCAAGGAAGGAAATCAAATACTTCTTACAAATGGTGAAAAAGCTCAAAAACTTGCTCAGCAGTTCGAGAGTGTCCACAATTTTAATTTAAACGTTGTGAGTCCTATTGAAAATGAAGTCTCACTGAAGTATGATCATATTTCAACCCAAGTGTTATTACCAAATGACATTCTTGAGACCAATTTTGATGAAATTAAATCAATTATTAGGAAACTCAAAAACATGAAGGCTCCTGGTAATGATGGAATTTTTAATATTCTTATTAAAAATCTTCCCGATGTTGCCTTGAGACTCCTGGTTAAAATTTTCAACAAGTGTTTTTCATTAGCTTACTTCCCAAAAAGATGGAAAAACGCTAAAGTAATTCCTATCCTAAAACCTGATAAAAACCCAGCAGAAACATCAAGTTATCGCCCAATTAGTTTACTTTCTTCTATCAGTAAACTTTTTGAAAAAATTATCTTGTTAAGAATGATGACTCATATAAATGAGAATTCAATTTTTTTACCAGAGCAGTTTGGATTTCGTCATGAACATTCAACTACTCATCAACTTGTCAGAGTAACGAACATGATAAAATCAAATAAATCTTCTGGGTTATCCACTGGAGTTGCTTTTCTAGACATAGAAAAAGCATTCGACAGTGTTTGGCACAAAGGTTTAATAGCAAAAATGTCTGATTTCCAGTTTCCTATTTATTTGATCAAAATGATTCAAAATTATTTAACTGATCGTACTCTTCAGGTTAGCTATCAGAATTGTAAATCTGAATTGCTACCCGTACGAGCCGGTGTTCCGCAGGGTTCGAGTGTAGCTCCAATCTTGTATAATATTTTCACTTCTGATCTTCCAAATCTACCCGTTGGTTGTCAGAAATCGCTATTCTGTGACGACACAAGTCTGTTAGCCACAAGTAGAAATCTAAGAGTGATCTGCAGTCGCCTACAAAGAAGTTTAAATATTTTCAGTGATTATCTGTCAAAATGGAAAATTAAACCAAATGCAGCAAAAACGCAATTAATTATCTTTCCTCACAAGCCAAGAGCTTCTTTTCTAAAACCAAACAATAATCACATTCTCAAATTGAATGGCTTGGAATTGACATGGTCTGATCAAGCTAAATACTTAGGTTTAACGTATGACAAAAAACTCACTTTCAAGGATCACATTGAAGGAATCCAGGCAAAGTGTAATAAATATATTAAATGTTTATATCCTCTTATAAACAGAAATTCTAAGCTCTGTCTAAAAAACAAATTGTTAATTTATAAACAAATTTTCAGACCAGCCATGCTTTATGCGGTACCAATTTGGTCAAGCTGTTGTTCCACCAGGAAGAAAACGCTTCAAAGGATTCAGAATAAAATTCTGAAAATGATTCTGAAGCGTCCTCCCTGGTTTAGTACAAATGAGTTACACAGACTCACAAATATAGAACCATTAGATGTAATGTCACATAATATTATAAGCAAATTCCGACAAAAATCGATGCAATCTTCAATTGAATCGATTCGCTCTCTGTATTAGTTAGTAAGTTAGTATATAAGTTCCTTTTCCCCATTACACAATACAAGTAGGTTTAGAATTTTCCCTACACAAAAATCTCAGAATTGCGGAAGCAAATGATGTCTTCATGGTAATAACCAAATCATATATATATAACAGGGCTGAAAAGTCACCACTTGTGGCTGAACACCCAATTTAAATCTTAATAATTTAATTTTAACTCATATTCCAATAAATAGTTATTAAAAAAAAAAAAAAAAAAAAAAACCAAATGGTGATAGCATACATAAAATTGAGGAACGTAAACTAAATACACGTCGATTACTTGCCATTTGCAAGAGATCGAAAGTCTTTCTGTAAAGGATGAATCCATTTGATGGAAACTGCATTACACGGGTTTGGCCTGAATTCTTTGCATTTTATGTCTAAATGTCTCGAAAACGGATACTCCTAGGAGAAAGATCACTGTGAGTAATTTAATTGTTTTCCATTAAATCACATTCATATCGTGTTATATTGTCTCAATGATTTGATAATATATAAAAATTGTTTCTGTTGTAACAACTTAAATTTAATAAATACACGAATAAGTTTAAGGCGTTATATATCTTCTTGCTCGAGAAATGAAGCTTCATCTTTTGGTTACTCTAGAAAGTGTGGAAATGAATTTACTTCGATGAATAAGAAAGCTTCGAACAGTACAGTGTTTGTGAACAAAAGTGTATTGTGGAAAATTGTATATTCTCCCCTGTCGCGAAACAATTTAATTTTTCATAATAAAATGTTAAATATCAATTTTTGAAATCTTGAAACAGTGCGTTAGTAAAATCACAAGTTACCTAATGTTCACTGTAAAAAATACATCGATGTCATTTGCTAAGCTATAGCTGAGTTGTCCTTATAGTCTATAGGCTCCTACTCGTACTTCCTGGTATTATTAATTTTTAATATTCTTATTAAAAATCTTCCCGATGTTGCCTTGAGACTCCTGGTTAAAATTTTCAACAAGTGTTTTTCATTAGCTTACTTCCCAAAAAGATGGGAAAACGCTAAAGTAATTCCTATCCTCAAACCTGATACAAAACCCAGCAGAAACATTAAGTTATCGTCCAATTAGCTTACTTTCTTCTATCAGTAAACTTTTTGAAAAAATTATCTTGTTGAGAATGATGTCTCATATAAATGAGAATTCAATTTTTCTACCTGAGTAGTTTGGATTTCGTCATTAACATTCGACTACTCATCAACTTATCAGAGTAACGAACATGATAAAATCAAATAAATCTTCTGGGTTATCCACTGGAGTTGCTCTTCTAGACATAGAAAAAGCATTCGACAGTGTTTGGCACAAAGGTTTAATAGCAAAAATGTCTGATTTCCAGTTTCCTATTTATTTGATCAAAATGATTCAAAATTATTTAACTGATCGTACTCTTAAGGTTAGCTATCAGAATTGTAAATCTGAATTGCTACCCGTACGAGCCGGTGTTCCGCAGGGTTCGAGTGTAGCTCCAATCTTGTATAATATTTTCACTTCTGATCTTCCAAATCTACCCGTCGGTTGTCAGAAATCGCTATTCTGTGACGACACAAGTCTGTTAGCCACAGGTAGAAATCTAAGAGTGATCTGCAGTCGCCTACAAAGAAGTTTAACTATTTTCAGTGATTATCTGTCAAAATGGAAAATTAAACCAAATGCAGCAAAAACGCAATTAATTATCTTTCCTCATAAGCCAAGAGCTTCTTTTCTTAAACCAAACAATAACCACATTCTCAAATTGAATGGCTTGAAATTGACATGGTCTGATCAAGCTAAATACTTAGGTTTAACGTATGACAAAAAACTCACTTTCAAGGATCACATTGAAGGAATACAGGTAAAGTGAAATAAACATATTAAATGTTTATATCCTTTTATAAACAGAAATTCTAAGCTCTGTCTAAAAAACAAATTATTAATTTATAAACAAATTTTCAGACCAGCCATGCTTTATGCAGTACCAATTCGGTTAGGTTGTTGTTCCACCAGGAAGAAAACGCTTCAAAGGATTCAGAATAAAATTCTGAAAATGATTTTGAAGCGTCCTCCCTGGTTAATACAAATGAGTTACACAGACTCACAAATATAGAACCATTAGATGTAATGTCACATAATATTATAAGCAAATTCCGACAAAAATCGATGCAATCTTCAATTGAATCGATTCGCTCTCTGTATTAGTTAGTAAGTTAGTATATAAGTTCCTTTTCCCCATTATACAATACAAGTAGGTTTAGAATTTTCCCTACACAAAAATCTCAGAATTTCGGAAGCAAATGATGTCCTCATGGTATCAACCAAACCATATATATATATAATAGGGCTGAAAAGTCACCACTTCTGGCTGAACACCCAATTTAAATCATAATAATTTAATTTTAACTCATATTCCAATAAATACACGGAAAGACCGAAATCAACATTTTGGCGAAAAAAATAGTTGATTTTCTGATTTTAGTTAGTTATTTTTTGAGACAACTAAAAAAGTCTTACTTTTGCTAATTTAGATTTTTTAATTCTAATTCCCTTAATAATAATAAAATATTTGTTGGAATGGCTATTTTTTTAGTTGAATTCACCAATTAAACGTGCTGTCATTTCTTAGCTAAGGCACACTTCATTTCCATTCAACTAATTTTTTAGTTGAATTAGAGAAATAAAACGTTGTTTTCAACCAACATGAATGGTTGAATTGGTTTCTGCAATTTGCAGCTATATGGCGCTCTGTCACCGAAAAAACGTTGTGTTGGAGAAAAAGTCATAAGCGAAACATAAACTTCATTTTGAAAATTTTTCTTCTAAATCGCTGCTTTCTTCATTCGACTTCGCGAAATCGACTCTCTCACTGAAAACTTTGAGCACTCGGAACACAAAAACCGAATACAAGTAGTACATCGGACGGCGTAGCTCGGAAGGTTGGAAGATACAGAAAACATCATTTTACATATACAATTAGAGTGCATCACGCGAAACTTACTTCACTGTTCCACGTAAAAACATTATTACGCACAATCGCTTGAAATGCGCACAAATTCTGAATAAATACACTTTCTACTAAGAGTTCACGTCATTTTTACATATCGGTTTTGAAATTTATATATGGATATATCGTAACACATGCGCAAAGCATCTAAACAATTTGCAAGCAGTTTCAACAAGACTGTCCTTTATAGCCTTTTAATGGATTGTTTTGCCTTGACACTTCTCATGAGTTTTTAGCTAATAAACTTGTTTATAAAACCAATTTCATTTTTGTTTTCTTTGTCTTGTCCTTCAGAAATGATGGTGATAGATAAATAGAAACAAATTTTCTGATTTTAATAAAAAAATTAGTTGTCAATGAGAATTTTGTTTTGATTTGAAATATTGCTGGTTTGTGT
Source organism: Malaya genurostris (assembly GCF_030247185.1). NCBI lineage: Eukaryota > Metazoa > Arthropoda > Insecta > Diptera > Culicidae > Malaya > Malaya genurostris. Next base: position 69,858,246 of record NC_080571.1, read on the forward strand.
CCAGGATATTCGCCAACTAAACTCATTCTCTAAAAATAAGAATTTTTTTCAGCAAAGCAAATTCTCAATTTTAACTAATTTTATAGTTATTTTGGAAATTTTGTTGTTGAAATCAACTAATTCAAAAACAGTAATACGAATTAGGGGTATAGCTAATTTCGGTCGTTCCGTGTAGTTATTTAAAAAAAAAACTTCCTGCTATTATTAATTAACCGATTTTTTGTTTAATATCTTAGAACAAAGTCAGTATTGAGCATCTCGCATTTTCATTCCGAGCTTTGCGCGGATTTCGTGTTCTACATCCTTCAATGCCAGTCATTGTCAAGCTAATTCCACTGAAAGTCAATTAGCCGAATTTATTTATTTGCGGATAATTCTCAGCAATTATTTTTGTATTTAAAAAATCTTTAAAAAAATTAGACAGATATAAAATCCCAGATGACGCCAATCCATGTGTTATGAATCTAAATATATTTGCTCAAATAAGTCGGACACGGCTTGTTTTGGGATAGGTACAATTACAAAGTGGAAATAATACGAAGTCGAGACCGATGAAAATCCCCTGTTCAAGTTTGCCACCATCAATCAACCTGCATTCAACAGAAACGTCTAGCGCAAATGTTTCGTCCACAATTTCATTTATTCACCCGCCTTGTTATCGGCTCTGTACCTATATTGCAACATTCACGTACGCACCAGACTCATTAAAAACAGGTAAATACCTGATAATAAAAAAAAACACAGCACTTGTTGATAACGGTACCATATGATACCGGAGGCACTTATCAGTGAACCAATTTGAACGTGGCTTTCGCTCCATTTTGTTTATTATTCAGGGCTCACAGAACCTCGGAATCACACACAGCAAACGTCACCGTCCACTTCCACGTCCACGTCCATGTCAACGACGAAACTTTCCACCACCTCTGCGTACAATGCGAACAACGCTCGCCGTGACAGCCTGACAAGGGTCCCCAAATTGTATCGATTGATCTGGGTAAATTTATATAACACCGCAATAAATTTTTACCGCACTTGATGAAAAATATCAAATTCGAACATCTTGACAAGCTTATGAATTACACTTCGACTCGGCAGTTGACAAAATAAGACCAAGAAGCAGGAGAACAAACAACACTAGAGTCCATTTGCACTCGACAGAGATAAATATCTTTCATTTAATTGAGTTCAGATGGTTTCATTATGTACGAAACAAGCCCTGAAATTAATACCAGTCAATAAAAGTTTGAAAGTGATTGACGACAAATCACAATGACGAATAAGGAGTAATTCAAGTCCCACCGAATTCACTTACGTTGAACGTAAAGTTCCATTTTGACCGGATCTCGATACGATCACCTCTTTTCGCTCGCTACACGACAGCATCCTTTCGGTAATCACTAGAGGATTTAAGGGAAAAATGTCAGTGGAAATTAGCCGCGCCCGAACTATTCGACTACTTGTGCAATACAGCACAGTTTCTCCGGAATTGGATGCCTGGAATACGGTGATAATATAATATAATATTAAATTTAACTTTTTTTCAAAGGTTATATCTCGGTATAGATAGTGAAGTGCGATGATAAGTTAACATATCAATTCGTTATTTCTGATTTCTTGCTCTTACCTTTGCAACGAACGTGGAAAATCGATCCTGCTGGGCATGGTTTGAAACAATTGACAAAATATGGTCTGGCTACTGTTTTCTAATATCTTCACCAATATCGATAAGCAATATCGAATAAATTCGCAGTATGAACCCTGTCAAAAGTTATAATGAGATACAATGAGCAAGTCACTCGAAATCCGAATGCTTGTTCAACAGTTATCTTCATATCATTCTAGGCTGATTATTTCGAACATATATAGCGCGGATGATAGCTCCGTATCTCTAACAACAATTTTATCAATTTATATCTCCTTACGGTGAAGTGGAGCGATAGCAAATTTAACTAGCGAAACAGCCTCAAGCAAACGGCTCTCTACCTCCAAGTGCACTTCAACCAGTGCCACGTTTTGCTTTACACCATAGTGGGTGCCAATTCGCACCTTCACCCGAAACCGAAAGGTATGCAAATCTGGATAAATTTTAACAATAGAGAAATGTAAGAAGACAGCAGATTAGCGTGAAAGCTGGGAGGTAGTTATGATTCCCTGCCTGGAACATAACTTATTTATCTAGAAACAAACTATAACTTACTTCCGCTAGGCAGGTCAAATTTGACTTTCGTATATGCGGTAACAGTTCGAAATTCAGTTCATGGAATGATTGACTTGTGACACGGCGCATTATCCTAAGGAAAAAAAAACTATTTTTTCTTCATTCCGGGCCGTTTCATGTCAATGTCAATTTTCTAATAATTCAATAATGCTGAATAAAAATCACTATTGACCCTTTTATACTTTTCAAGGTATTCAATGAACAAAATTCCTTTCATGTCTCAAAATACAGAAATCACAACCTTGCCTGACAACGTTTGAGTGCTTTGGTCGGATTTCTCCAGCTGTTGTCCATTCGACTCACTTTCGCGTTGACTGAGGTGTGTCAAGGTAGATCCATATTTAATCCTTTGTATCATGTCAATACCGATTAATTACGCATAAACGTGACCAATCATTATCCCAGGGGTGAAAATATGCCAGGTTTTTCGATTCACAGTAAATAAAAATAGTCAGTATTATAATTTCATATCACATATTTATTGTATATTTTAAATTTTAAAACGAATGATTGTTGATAATATAAATTTTGGTTTTATTTAGAATTTAAAAATGTCTTCATCGTTGTTAGTATCACAACAACATTTCAACAAAATTAGAATCGTTTTAATGTTTCGGTGATATGAACGTCAAATCTGATTACCGCTCAATTTTCTCGGATATGGATTATTCGATATCAATAATTTTATGCTCGTTAGGTAAGCTTATTTCGTCGGTCGCATCGAAATTCTATGCTTCGTGATGTATTTTAAATTTTTTCGGTAATAGCGTCTTGGCAGATCGGCTGAAAAGTTCGTATCGTTTCTATGAGAGGGCGCCACTAGAATTAAATCCATACCATTTTCAGTTAGTACCAACCTTCAAAAGATACGTGAATAAATTTGACAGCTGTCTGATTATTAGTTTGTGAGATATTGCATTTTGAGTGAAGCTACTTTTGTTATTGTGAAAAAATTGAGAAAAAGGAATTTCGTGTGTTGATGAAACACTACTTTTTGATGAAAAAAAGTGCCGCCGATACCAAAAAATGGCTTGATGAGTGTTATCCAGACTCTGCACCGGGCGAAGCAACAATTCGTAAGTGGTTTGCAAAATTTCGTACTGGTTATATGAGCACCGAAGACGATGAACGTAGTGGACGTCCAAAAGAGGCTGCTACCGATGAAAACGTGAAAAAATCCACAACATGATTTTCAATGACCGTAAAGTGAAGTTGATCGAGATAGCTGCCACCCTAAAGATATCAAAGGAACGTGTTGGACATATTATTCAGGAATATTTGGATATGAGAAAGCTTTGTGCAAAATGGGTGCCGCGTGAGCTCACAATCGATCAAAAACAACAACGAAAAACCATACTGAAATTGAACGAATTGGGCTTCGAATTGCTCCCTCATCCACCGTATTCTCCAGATTTGGCCCCCAGTGACTTTTTCCTGTTCTCAGACCTCAAGAGAATGCTCGCTGGTAAAAAATTTAGAAGCAATGAAGAGGTAATCGCTGAAACTGAGGCCTATTTTGAGGCAAAGGACAAATCGTACTACAAAAATGGTATCGAAAAGTTGGAAGATCGCTATAATCGCTGTATCGCCTCTGATGGCAATTATGTTGAATAATAAAAACGAATTTTGGCAAAAAAATGTGTGTTTCTATTGAACGATACGAACTTTTCAGCCGAACTGTTATCATAGAAAACAGCTAATAATATTAACATACATGCTGCAATGAATAATAATCATAATGATAAGAAAAATCCAATCACAAATCGTGCTATGCAACTGATTAATATTACCTTATTAAGCTTGAATATCCTACACATAAGTAACAGGAGTGCAGAATTTTGCTACGCCAATTCAAACGCCTGCCCCAAATGCTGCGCTCATGTTACTTTTATAAATCAAATTCATGTCAAACTTTCATCGTCATTCAAAAACTACTGCACCATTTTTTTTTTTCAAATTTTGAACACTTTCTACATATAAAAAACCAGACCCCAACGTTTTCTCTCTCGTTGTTTGTTGCTTTGGGGAGGTTTTACAGCTACAAAATGGCGGATTTTTTCGTGAAAAATCGTAGTTTTGATTTTATACAACTACCAAAAATTCAAAAAACAATAATTGAAAAATCAAACAGAAACGTTGGGCTCTAGAAAAACATCTCTAGCGCTGAGATGCAAAAACTGCAAATCATGATTTTTAAGAAGCGTCCTCAAAAATACCTCTTCACCGAATGATGCTTTTTAGCATGCAAACAATTGAATTTATTTGGATGAACGATAATCCTGAAAAACTTTTGCAAAAATGATGATTTTTTTTATCGTTCAGCCCCATCACTAAACTTCTCAAAGATACAAAATTACATTTTTCCACGATTTTAAAATTCTCATTGACACGCGTTATCCTTGGTTAAAAGTTCCTGTAGGATTACTGTTGTCACTTATTTTCCCGCCCCTCATTGGGATCAACTGATTTTCCCGCCTCTCATGAGAAATATCGGCACTCATGTCTGATCTTTCTCATGCGTGATTTTCTTCCACAATGCTCAAAGCTGATCGAATCGTCTAGTGATTTGAACTTACAGGAATCAGTGTCAATAGTAGCTCAAAATCACTACCGATTATGTGTGACGGAAGATCAGTATTGATTTTGATCGATGTGATTCTGATCAACTGATCTTAACAAGATCAGATCATTAGTGATCTTTATTAGAAAAGATCACAAGCTAGTGATTACGATTTGATGATATTTTGATCTAGATTTTCCAGCCCTGATTCAAGAGTGTCTTCGAAGTTAACAGTTTCACTGCCTGTAAAATTCAAGAATACAACTGCAGGATCTTCTACATATGGGTGCCGCTATCTAATTAAATGCAAAAATTTGACAAAATGATGCTATTTGTAAATTCTCAGCTAAACATTCTATCAAATGAGCATCAAAAATCAATCTCGCCATATTTTTTTTAATGTATTCCTGATTCTGTTTATGTATTCGGCCTAGTAGGTAATTTAAAATGTATGTATGAGAGCAGTTTTGAAGATTTATGACCTTTTTGTGTTGATTTATATGCCAGTTTTTATTTTTTTGGTGGAGTTTTTCTGATCCGGAGAGGTTAATAACCATAAGGTTAAAAGCGTCATATTTCTGGAATTGCAGAATCGGAAGTTGGATCTTAATGAAATTTGAAATTCTATTTATAATAACTTTCTTTTGAATCCCAATTCGTGAAAATCGCGCGAACGAGTTTTTGTTAGAGCAGCCAACAGATCGGCTGAAAAGTTCGTATCGTTTCTATGAGTGGGCGCCACTAGAATTAAATCCATACCAGTTTCAGTTAGTACCAACCTTCAAAAGATACGTGTAGAAATTTAACAGCTGTCTGATTATTAGTTTGTGAGATATTGCATTTTGAGTGAAGCTACTTTTGTTATTGTGAAAAAAATAGAAAAAAAGGAATTTCGTGCGTTGATGAAACACTACTTTTAGATGAAAAAAAGTGCCGCCGATACCAAAAAATGGCTTGATGAGTGTCTGACTGTCCAGACTCTGCACCGGGCGAAGCAACAATTCGTAAGTGGTTTGCAAAATTTCGTACTGGTCATATGAGCACCGAAGACGATGAACGCAGTGGACGTCCAAAAGAGGCTGTTACCGATGGAAACGTGAAAAAAATCCACAAAATGATTTTCAATGACCGTAAAGTGAAGTTGATCGAGATAGCTGACACCCTAAAGATATCAAAGGAACGTGTTGGACATATTATTCAGGAATATTTGGATATAAGAAAGCTTTGTGCAAAATGGGTGCCGCGTGAGCTCACAATCGATCAAAAACAAAAACGAATTGATGATTGAAAACCATGCTGAAATAGAACGAATTGGGCTTCGAATTGCTCCCTCATCCACCGTATTCTCCAGATTTGGCCCCCAGTGACTTTTTCCTGTTCTCAGATCTCAAGAGAATGCTCGCTGGTAAAAAATTTAGAAGCAATGAAGAGATAATCGCTGAAACTGAGGCCTATTTTGAGGCAAAGGACAAATCGTGCTACAAAAATTGTATCGAAAAGTTGGAAGATCGCTATAATCGCTGTATCGCCTCTGATGGCAATTATGTTGAATGATAAAAACGAATTTTGGCAAAAAAATGTGTGTTTCTATTAAACAATACGAACTTTTCAGCCAAACTGTTAAAGCTCTTCGCCTGAGCATGATTGTCTTCTGAGAATGAGAACAAATTTGTCTCAGCGCAATAAAAAGAGTTATTTTAGTCCAACTCCAACCAGTAATTTTGATTCCTAATTCATACTGGAGTTATACTTTTACAGAACCTTCTTATAACAAATCATGAGTGATAAAGTTTGATCATCGCTATCTAGATTGTATATTAATGTCGTTTTCGCTTGATGCCAAACCTAACCCAGTTTCCACCCTAACTACTGTCAAACCGTTTGTTTGAAACTAGTGTTGAACCTAGTTTCAACGTTGTTGAACTGAAAATCGAGTCAGTTTCGAGCCTGGTTTTTATATCAGGTTTGCTCAAATCCCCTTAGCTAAGTGCGAAACCAACACAGTTTCGTTAAAAGTGTTTGTTTGAAAAAGCTACCCTGGGTGAGTTCCAGTTTTCTCAAGCGAAAACGACATAAGTGAAACGGTCATGAACTTATTTTAATAATATTTATCACTCGAGTGCTATTGTGTTTCGATAGTGTAAATACCAAAGTCCTCATCGTTGTTAAACAAATACAGACAAGTGTCAAATATACGTGTATATTATTATCCAAAAAAATATCTTTGAATTTTCAACTTAAACATATAAACATATAGTATGAGTTTGCTCCTGAGCACAGGAACACATCTGAAGCCCGTTTTCGGAAAAATTGACTGGTCTGCATATGAATGATAAGCATTGTAGGTAATGTCGCCATCCATAACATCCTTCTTCGGTCGCTACAGCGAATGCAACCGATAAAGTCGGAAATGACTTACCCGAAGGCTCGAGCATCTAAGCTATCAGTATTGAGGTTCACATTCTTGTTCATATGCCACTTCCTGGTGTGTTGACTACTTTCCGAGATATAGACAATCAGTGTGATTATATATATATATAGATAAATAAGCTATTTTATCTCCTCGGTTTTCACCTTAACAAACAGATAAAGATTGTGTCGGCCACGATTTAGTTACTGTAAATAACATTATCAAACTTATTATCTTATAATATTATCGTAGATATTCATTACAATATTTTCAGTCCCGCTTTTTGCTCGCAAAGAAATTCAGTTTCAATTTCAGTAGATATGGCCAGTCGTAGCAGGGAACAGCGAGCGATTAGAAGCTGCTCAACGCGGAACTTTCGGAAGTACGAGCCGGCCAAACATTGGATCCTTCCCGTATCGAAAGTGTGATCGATTTCGATTTTCGAAGTGACGTACGATGCGCGCGTGGAAAAATTACGAACAATTTGAATACTTACCGTGTTTCCAAAGAGTGAATCAGCATGAAAGTACACAGTACACAGGTATTCAATAGAATTTTAATAAACACAAGAAGCCACAACTGTGATACGCTCCGGATTATGTGACAAAATTAATATCTGACAACAAACAAAAGTGACCAAAACTTTCATTACAACCATCAATTAGAGCGAGGATTAAAAGTTTACGGCTAAGCTAGGATTAGGTGTGAAAAATATTGTTTAGAGATACGAATGATAAATTTCCTAGAAAAACTACTGTTCGAGGTGATACCAGGGATCACAGAAAAAAGTTCAAATCAAGTACGTGTGTTATCTATATCACGCCCAATCTTCAACTGTTGAGATAGTGTTACGTGTTAGAGTGCTGATAAAAAGAGTTTACCTTGATTCACAAACACATTCCACACACACATACAGACGCAGCAAGGCTTCCGTGATGCTCTCAACGAACACCGCAATCCGCGTGTACCGGTGGGTGATCGTTTGCTTTTTCCCTCGGAGCTTACGATTAGGAGAGACAATTTGGGGCGTTTTTAACATTCTTGTGAACACAGGCTGTATAAAAAAAATTGCATGGTATAAAACACTTACAGCACTTCTCCACAACTGCAATAATAATCATTTTAATATTTTGATATGGAAACTCTTGTGTGCCTGTTTATTTGCTTCCGCAAATCTGTTCTGTCGGCAATATTGTAAAACTGCTTGTCATGTGGTCTAAAGAAGGGAACTTGCTTACTGATTATATAAACGAAGAAAGATTTAATTGAAGCTGGATCGATTTTCATAGGATTTTACTTATAATACTAGGGTAACGGTACCCCCATTCATCTCAGTTCCAGTAGTTATCTTCTATACCAACCATTAGTTAGAGTGAGATAAATTGATTTTAAGAGTAAGATGCAATTAGATGCATTCGCTTCGAGTTTTCGCATCGCTATAGCAGCAGTATCGCACAAGCTTCGAACTATTTTTTGTGCGGTATTGCTTCTTAGTGCCGAAGCAAAGATACTGTATCCGATTTTATCACAATTTGTTGATTGAAAGTCGAATAATCAGTAAAATAACATAGTGACTCTACTAATGAGATTATTATTAGTATAATAACCCATCTAATGGTTTCTATATTATACAGAGGTCGTCGAGAGGTGAAATAACTAAGTGCTCACAAGTTCCTATCTCATGACTCTCCATGTGTCTATGATGACATTTGGTCAATAGAACGGTGTCGGCTGGGTTTTATTGCCTTCTGCGTTAGTAGCAGAATGAGAGGGTACGAATTGGTTTGTAGGTAATAATTTATTAGAAACGCGAAAATTACTGAAAATTTTTCAAATAGGTCAATTATTTCGCCTTGATGTCCTATTGCTGAAGTGTATTTAAACCCTTAATGCGACTTTATATTGTCAACTTGTTTTCATGAAAACTATATGCAGCATACCTTGCAAAGTATGAGCATTTCAAACGGAAACCATCCCAAAGCTCTCCTATTTTCATAAGGCGAAATATTTCTCACACAATATATGCGTATAAACATCAACTATTAACTTTTGAATTAACTAATTAAACTTATCGTTTCGATCTGGGCTCCTTTAACACCATTTATTTTTCAATGAATACAATTTTCTATTAACAAATATTCTTTTCCCATGACACTTGTGGAGTGCACAGTAGCATATACGGCCTCTAGTAACAACAAGTATTGGACTAACATACCTTCCTATCTCTAAGCAGACCTAAAACCGGACCTGGCTTTCACCGGTACTGATCAATAAACTCTGGGGTTATCGGAAGTTGCACATTGAAGGTTGATTTGATATCAGCTGAACCCGATCAGTAACAGAGTAGCAACCAGGGTAACCACTCAAGCTCAAGCTCCTCTTTGCCATTCTTATATAGATCTTAGTAATCACTGTGAAAACCGAGGCCCGAAAATGTCTGTGTGTGTATGTAACAAACAATACCACACAATTTATTCGGAGATGGATGTACAAAAATATGCAGTCGATTCTCTCATGTCGTTTTCGCTTGATGCCAAACCTTACCTAGTTTTCACCCTAACTGCTGTCAAACCTTTTATTTGAAGCTGGCTGTTTATAAATTAACAGTGTGTTTTTCAGACAGAGCTTAGAATTTCTGTTTATACGAGAATGTAAACATTTAATATATTTATTACACTTTGCCTGGATTCCTTCAATGTGATCATTGAAAGTGAATTTTTTTGTCATACGTTAAATCTAAGTATTTAGTTTGATCAGGCCATGTCAATTAAAAGCCATTCAATTTGAGAATGTGATTATTGTTTGGTTTAAGAAAAGAAGCTCTTGGTTTATGAGGAGATGATAGATTTTGAAGATCAGAAGTGAAAATATTATACAAGATTGGAGCTACGCTCGAACCCTGCGGAACACCGGCTCGTACGGGTAGCAATTCAGATTTACAATTCTGATAGCTAACCTGAAGAGTTAAATTAAAGTTAAATAATTTTGAATCATTTTGATCAAATAAATGGGAAACTGGAAATCAGACATTTTTGCTATTAAACCTTTGTGCCAAACACTGTCAAATGTTTTTTTCTATGTTTAGAAGAGCAACTCCAGTGGATAACACATAAGATTTATTTGCTTTTATCATGTTCGTTACTCTTACAAGTTGATGAGTAGTTGAATGTTCATGACGAAATCCAAACTGCTCTGGTAAAAAAATTGAATTCTCGTAAGCTCGTCGATAACTTGATGTTTCTGCTGGGTTTTTCTCAGGTTTGAGGATAGGAATTACTTTAGCGTTTTTTCATCTTTTTGGGAAGTAAGCTAATGAAAAGTACTTGTTGAAAATTTTAACCAAGAGTCTCAAGGCAACATCGGGAAGATTTTTAATAAGAATATTAAAAATTCCATCATTACCAGGAGCCTTCATGTTTTTAAGTTTCCTAATGATTGCCATAATTTCATCAAGATTCGTCTTAATAATGTCATTTGGTAATAACACTTGAGTTGAAATATGATCATATTTCAGTGAGACTTCATTTTCAATAGAACTCACAACGTTCAAATTAAAATTATGGACACTCTCGAACCACTGAGCAAGTTTTTGAGCTTTTTCGCCATTTGTAAGAAGTATTTGATTTCCTTCCTTGAGAGCAGGAATTGGTTTCTGAGGTTTCTGGAAACTTTCCAAGGTTCTTAACCTAAAATTTTCAAAAATAGTTTCATGATCCACATGATTTTCAATGTGAGATCTGTAATCTAAAGAATTAGCTCTATGATAGTTGAATATAGAACTAATTGGAGTAATTAAAGCTTCATTGAAAAGTCTGAATGTTACAGGAAGATGATCTGAGTCAAAGTCAGCAATCGGTTCACTACAAATGTGACTTTGATCTGTTAGAACCAGATCAATTGTAGAGGGGGTTTTCACAGAAGAGAAACAAGTCGGATTACTGGGATGAAGAACTGTGAAGTAACCAGCTGAGAGTTGATTATGAAGTATTGTACCATTACTGTGATACATTGAGAGATTTATAAAATTCTTCTTCACTCGATTTTAAAGATCGAGCATTCCAATTTAAAATATTCAAATAATTATTTAACATCACTGTTAAATTTTAAATTCATTATAATATTATTTGCAAATTGCCATCCGATTTGAAATGTTTCAAAAAGTGATTAAGTCGAATTCATTCGGATGATTACTTAAAAAAGTTGATCTTGTAGGTAGATCATTTTATTCTCCGTTATAACGCCTAAATTGACTTCGTTTAAAGAAGCGAATGGCATTGAAGGAATATTGGTAGGTAGATGTCTAAAAGTTACATTAGTGTAACTGTCATTAGAAGAAGATGATTTGGCCGATCTACCTATTAATAAATTGTTTCGTTAGAAGATGAACTGGAAGGCGTTCCTATGTTTTGATTGTTTACATTAGAAGAATTAAGTGGTAGTTGTCTACCTGTTACCAAAGCGTAACTGTCATTAGAAGAAGGCGATGACGAGGTCGATCTAACTGTCAATAAATTGTTTTCGTTAGAAGACGAATTGGAAGGCGTGATAGTTTTGTGTCAATTGTTTTGATCGTGTGTTGTAAGGGACATAAAGAAATTGTGGTGGAAGAGTTATTAAGGAAATTCATACGAAAAACGACATGTTTTGCGAGTTTTTTTGTGACGGCACAGTCGAAATCCTTTTATTTACATCAATAGCATTCGAAGAATACTTTGTCAAATTTTATCGAAGAAATATTGTAAATACGGTAACGGCAGCAATTATTTTAATTTTTTAAGGTTGTTACTTCATATAGAGCTGTGAAAACCGACTTTTGAACCGAGGTCCGTAGGGCCGAGTATCATATACCATTCGACTCAGTTCGTCGAGTACGCAAAATGTCTGTATGTGTATGTGCATGTGTGTGTATGTATGCATGTAACATTAATTTGCACTCACTTTTCTCGGAGATGACTGACCCGATTTTCACAAACTTAGATTTAAATTTCGGCTTTCCTGGATCCCGCATTTCGATTTACAGCTGGAGATTGTGACCATAGACTCAAAAATGGGTCCCATTAACTTTTCTCGAACCGACTTCGATTATACGTGTTGCGTGTGTGTCAAATTTTGTGTTGTCAACGAAGAGGTCGAGATCTCAGAAATTGTCTCTCCGTCATCTTGACCGCTATTGAATAGTTTTGGGAACGCATGAGTGTATGAAGTTTCATGTCAAAATTTTCTGTTTTTTGACAATATCTGCCACAATTGACCTTGAAAACAGAATATGTTTTTAGACTTAGATTCCGCACAGCAATAGCTGTTCAACAGGCCATAGATTGTTAAAATCCGTACATTTTTAACAAAGATATCGTTATTTTTGTCTAAACGACTTTTCGCCTTATTCCAGTATTAGTAGTTTCATGCGCTTGATGATGGTGTTTCGGAGCAAAGTGAAACACGATTTTCAATACTATTTTATGCAATTGTTTCCTGGCGACTAAAAAATGACATCCTTTTAATGACGCTTCGATTCGTCCATCTATCATTCAAATTAAAGTTCCTTTAGAAACTGCTTGTTTTTTCATAAGATCCGACTTCCGATTCAGGAAATACAGGATAATTAGTGTAATGTTTCACATAAATTTATCGGGTTTATCGGGCTCACAGATTTTCAGAGTCGACGACCAAAACAACTTATTTCAGTTTTACCGGTATTCGATTTTCCATCTCGAAAGGTACCAGAGCCGCTTTCACATAGGGGCAGTGGAGACACGTGCCCCCGAGCCCACGGTCTTAAAGGGCCCTTCACGGGACCCACAGATAAAAAAAGGTCATTCACTTAGTCAGGGACACACAAATAAATCGTACCGCCGGGCCCATTAATCGTAAAAGCGATGCTGGAGAAAATGTATGTGGAACGCACTACTATTTCTCTAAGATGGCTACACTGATTTTCAAAAATTTCGAATCTAATGAAATGGTTAACAATTCATAAGGCGCATTCAACTGACTTCGGCTACACCGATTTCCGAAATCCTTTTCCGAAAGTATCGGGAATACAGTAAATGAAGGCCAAAACGAATTCAATAAACATAAAATCAAATGTAAATGAAGGCCAAAACGAATTCAATAAACAAAAAATCAAATTAAACTTACAAAACTGGTGAATTTAATCCGATTCCGACTTCCAACTTTGAAACTACAGTTTTTAAAATTCAAATCGTCATAGAAGATGACTATACCAAAAAATCTTCAAAATTGGGTTCAAAACTATTTCAATTTATTCGCCATACCAATTTATGGATATACGAACAATTTTTGGTTATGCTGGTCTCTGTATACCGTTTCTGGAATAATCCATCTCATGGTTTGCTTAATCGATTGTCACACGTTTAGATTGAAAGGAATCATTTTAAGATTTCATACCATTTCTATATTCAATTTGTCTTGCAGTTCCAACATTTTAATTACAATTCATTTAAAACGACGGTCATTAAAATAATTACATGAAAACTAAACACAACGAAGTCTATTAACGCGAAAAACACATGCTGATTGATAAAAAAGGTATTATCTCACTGCTAGGTGGATTAAGCACGTTTTTAAGGAAAATTTTTTAACAATAAAAAGTAACTGCTACACTAAAGTTTATATTATTTTACTATATATGATGGAAAAAAATAGTTTTGGTATAAGGAAATTTTTGCTTATGTTGAAACTTCTATAAATACACGGAAAGACCGAAATCAGCATTTTGGCGAAAAAATTAGTTGATTTTCTGATTTTAGTTAGTTATTTTTTGAGACAACTAAAAAAATCTTACTTTTGCTAATTTAGATTTTTTAATTCTCATTCCCTTAATAATAAGAAAAAAATTTGTTGAAATGGCAATTTTTTTTGGTTGAATTCACTAATTAAATGTGCTGTCATTTCTTAGCTATGGCACACTTCATTTCCATTCAACTAATATTTTAGTTGAATTGTGAGAAATAAAACGTTGTTTTCAACCAACATAAATGGTTGAATTGGCTTCTGCAATTTGCAGCTATATGGCGCACTGTCACCGAAAAAACGTTAACACCGTAATGACTACTAGTCACTAGATGGCACACTACTACCGAAAAAAATTTCCGTCGCGGTTGTCTTTTCTATATTGGCAGGTATAAATGCGATGTTAAAGAAACATAAACTTCTTTTTAAATATTTTTTTTTCCAAAACGCTGCAAACAGTTTCAACAAGACTGTCATTTGAAGATTTTTAATGAATTGTTTTGCTTTAACACTTCTCATGCGTTTTTGGCTAATAAACTTGTTAATAAAACCAATTTCATTTTTGTTTTCTTTGTGTTACTGAAGGACAAGTAATGATGGTGATAGATAAATAAAAACGAATTGTCTGATATTAATAACAAAATTAGTTGTCAATGAGAATTTCGTGTTGGATTGAAATATTGCTGGTTTGTGTCCAGGATATTCGCCAACTAAACTCATTCTCTATAAATAAAAGTTTTTTTCAGCAAAATAAATTCTCAGTTTTAACTAATTTTATAGTTATTTTGGAAATTTTGTTGTTAAAATCAACTAATTCAAAAACAGTTATACGAATTAGTCGCAGAGCTAATTTCGGTCGTTCCGTGTAGAACTGACATTATACATAATACAGAAGAGACTCTCCCCTGTAAACGGGGTTTTTCGTTACAATTTAGAGCGCATAATAAAAAATTTTGGGCTTTACAAGAGACTGCCACATTGTAAATTTTATGTAAAAATATCGAGTTGCTCCTAAGATATGGTTGCTCAAAGTGGGACATGCTCCCCTTAAAGTGAAATGATTTTCCTTTTTTATGCTAATCGATATTTTAATGTAAAGTTTTGAATTGGAATGTTCGAACTTCAAAATCATGTTGAGACGAGTTTCTTAACAAAAATTTTATTGCTATTTCGACCTGTGGTGGCGGCATACAGAAACAAAATAAATCAACACCAAGGAAAACGAAGAAAGGAATTTGACTGAAAAAAATCAAATTCAAAGGACAGATTGATAAGCTACCCAACTTTTGTGATCGAATGAAAGGCAAAACCTCCTTTTTGAAGACACTCCTCCTTGTAAATTGATCCAAGCATAGACGCTACAGTGATAAAAAATGGTGTTTTTTCCTCAATTGCATATGTCTTGCCAAATCATCAATTCGCGAACAAATTTAACTTGAAAGAAAAATTCAAACTGAACCAGGCACCATTATATTTGGTTAAAATTTCATAGCACAGTTTCTTGGCAGGGTTTAGGCTATACATTTTTGATTCAGCGACATGATTAAACATTTGTAGGCATGGTACGTAAATTCGCTGAACTGTACTGAACTCCGAACTGGCCTTTATCATCGGATCACGACCGGAAATCCGAGAATTTGATTTTATTGGCCTAACATTTCGTAGTTTCCGGTCACTTCTACGGAACAATATTTTCTGGTAACTTTTTAGCACTGTGTGTACAGCCGATTTCAAAAATTTCAGAACTTTTGCCATCTTTCCTACTGCTCATTGGATTATGGTTAATTGAAAAACATTGAACTCAAACAAGTAAAGCAAAAGTATGTATTCTTTATAAGTACATTAAATAAATTGAATTGACTAATGCTTGAATGTACACACGCTCAGAAAAAGTTACTCAAAAATGAGTAAGATCCCACTCATCTGCAGAAAAAACGGAGCAACTCTAATTTAGTGTAATTCCTTGGTTACTCAAATTTGAGTTCTTCCACTGGAAATGATGCTTGAGTACATTCTACTCATTTAAGGAATAATACTATATCTGTACCTAAGCCAAAAATTGAGTAATTAGCACTCAAATTCGGAGTGAAATTTTATTTCAAATTAATTCACAATTGTTCTGATTTCCTGCTGGTATTCAAACTAAGAACAGACCGGAATTGTACTTTCAACTCTTACACGTGTCCATGAATTATCATGCCACAATCTTTAATATGACACGAGTTTGTCTCACCGTTTCAGCTTCAATTTCATAAAATATTTTTTGCATTGTATTCTGCCTCGATAGTGGCAGTCACAGAAATTTCCTCAAAATTACCAACGAATTCAACCACATCGACGGTTCGCTGAAATAGTGATCCTAAAATGATTCGATGCGTAAAAGTGAAATTCAGAGTAAGAATTACTCATAATAATCACGATTTCAAAATCAGTAACTTGTACTCAAAATCAGAGTAACTTTTTCTAAGCGTGTACATCCGAACACGTCAATTAGCTTGATGAGAGAATGTCAAAAATAAATTCGATTTTGTCGAAATATTTCAAAAGATTTACCACATGCAGACCCTGTCAGCTTAGAGCGAAAACAATCTTCCGTTCAGCAACGCCATCGCACGGCATCACATTCAACATATCATATGTTGGTAACTAGATTGCAAGATGGCGGTGTATTTGGCTACGGGTTGTCTATATTGTTTCTAATCTCTACATATGGGCATTTTGAAACGAGTTCGACGAGTAGGTCTCGAAAATTGATGTTTCAAGTCAATGTTAATCCCAAGATGGCTTGCACTTTATCGAAAATTTGGCAAATTCTTACAATATTGGTATTTTTAGATTTGATAAAGTAAAGTTTTATGTAATTTTCAAATTCAAATTTATTCTGATTTCAAATTCAAATTCTTTCTGATTTTGGAATTTGATATTTAGGAGCATTCGAATACCAACAACAACGATTATAGATAGTAGATACAAGGAATAACATTCTTCACAGTATATTTTCGGTGATTTGTAGAACAACTCTAGTTTAATTGTTTATTGATTTGATACTGGACTTATTATTATTGTGTGTCTTTTATTTAGCCCTAATTTTAACCTGCATTTGTCGTTTGTCGAAGTTGATATCGTGCTTTTTAAGGACACGGTTTCATTTTCAGAGAGCCAATGTCTATCGCGTCAATCAGGTTATGTCTCTGACATTACCAACCTGCCTCTTCTCGTCTTTCGCATTCTATTGTTAATAACTTTTGACTGTGTGTACTAATTCTAACGAAGCTTGCACTTCGTTTTCCAAGTGATGTCTCAACCGATTTTCACAGACATAGATGCATATAGATCTCATGGTCTTTTTTATAAAATTTCAGTCGGGTTCGAATCCCGATCCTGGAATCACAAGATGATGAGTGTCGTGCAAATTGGCGATGAAAAAACGTTAATAAAATATACAAATTATAGATCTTGTTAGTTAACGATTTACCTAGTTGTTTTCATTGAAGGGCCAAGAGGTTTGTTTTATGATTCCCACAGTTATGAGAAAGACACCGTTCCACCAGAGTGATGGTTAATTCTCATAACGTTACTATTAAACATTTTTCCTAGAAATTTGTCAACTATGAAAAAGTTTTTATAAATTTTGCTGCCTCTCGGCAATCAAATGTTATTATGTTTACTCTGCTCAAATGGCGAAACTCAATTTGAACGCGACCGCATGATATGTGCTTTGGTGGCAATACTCTTCAAATACATACCTACACGATAACGGCATATAACGGCTACCAACAGATATTGTGTCAACCTCGCACCAAGTACATTTACACTTCGTTATCACTAATTGTATATTTAGCTCACTTCTCATTTTCACCATCTACCTCCACATACAAGAGAAATGGTTACGATACACCTTCGAGATAAGGTAAAAAATGCGTCAAGTGGACTTTTTCCCAATCACAGCTGTGAGTCACCATCAGGCAAGGACTCGGTCAGAACAAAATAGGTTTACTATAAAAAAAACTTTATTCCTCTCAATATATGTATCTAATTTAACAGTAAACTGAATATTAACAAACTTATGAGAAACTTGGATCAACTAGTTGTTAGTTGATGATTCTCGTAACTAACAATAACAGTGATTTCTTTTAACTAACCAGGCACTAGTTCTATTGAAATCACTACTTTGGAAAGTGTTTGAAGTATTTTGTGAGTCAGAGAGCGTCAGTTTTTACATACTTGAACTTACAACTAGATTTTCAAACTAAACATACATTAGCTTTAGCGTTTCAGATCCCTCACATTTTTTTTTCAGGAATGTGTTGTTAAGAACAACATATCTATGTACAACGAATAATTTTCTTACGGAAAAGCAAAACTTTTAAAGCTCAAACAAATTGATAGCCCTGGTTTGTAGCAATTGATTAGATGACACACTCGTTTTCTTGCTATTGTCATAATGTTGTTTATACATTAGTTGATATTTTTTCTACAAAACATAAAAATCTCGAGCAACGTCAGCCATACAACTAACTAATCGCGTATAGCTTCTCTGTCAAATACTCCTACATGATTGAAAAAAAACAAACAAACCTAAAACTAACCCACTTGCGGGGTACCTTCCTGTACAAACAGTTGCGTTGTCATGAATCATCACAAGGAAAAAAAATGATTGGCTTGGCTATTCTTATTAAAGTCTTTTTGGTTCATCCCGCATTTGGCTTCTGAGCATGAGATTCTCACATAAATCTTCTATTTTGTCTTTTTTTCAGTCTCCACCAGAATGGTTTAGCTGGACATTGAAACCACCGTAGGCCTAGTGATGCTATGCTTGCTGTCGAGCACCTCCGGCGATTGGTGGTTCCGATCGTTCTCGTCCGATATCGAAGGGCTTCTACTTTGGTGCTGCATATGTTGATGCTGCATCTGTTGTTGCTGCTGCTGCTGTTGGTGATGCTGCTGCTGTTGCTGCTGATGATGCTGTGGCACAGTTTGTGCCTGATGGAGTGCCTGTTGGTAGGCCGAATAGTGACCGGTGACGGGTTCCATTTTCACAATCGAGCCCAACCCGTGTGGATCAACTCCACTGACATCCGAGTGCATCATGTCGTAGTACATACTGTTGGGGGATTCCGAAGGACTATGGTTGAACTTGGGACTCAACAGTGATCCGTTGGATGGCCCATTGTTGCTCAGATGGTACCCCATCGGGCTGAGAGAGGATGCGACCTGATGATTGGTGGCGAGTGCGCTTGCGTTGCCCAATGTGCTCCCGAACGATGGCATCATGAAGACTGCCGCCTTCTGTTGATTGTACTTCGTGTTGGAGTTGTTGTTGTTCTGGTTGTTATTGTTGTTGTTGTTGTTATTGTTAACTATAGTACTCGTCGGAGTGCTGGTGATCGGCGACGGGATCTGCTGGGTGTACGAAATTGGCGAGAGCTGATTGTGATGTGCCGGTGAGGGTGACTGGTGCACCGGGGACAGATTGCTACCAACACTCGATGGGGTTGAAGTGGACTGAATGATACCGGTGTGTGCTGCTTTTAAAGCTTTCAGTTCTGGAAAAAAAAACAAAAACAAAAATTTTTTTCAATTTTTTCATAGATTATTTTTTTATGGGGCACAAAATCTACTGATTCATATTCATTTCTAAGATCCCCTTTGATGATGATCCAACATGAAATATACTAACAATAAGAAAATAAATTTAAAATGAATGCATATAGTGAGGTTTACAAGCTTATTTCGCTCTCTAACTTTTCTGATAACGACAATAAAAAAGATTTTTCAAACAATATTTCATTATCAATTCTAGCTCACCAGCAACCTCAGCTAATCACTGGCCATATATTGAAGCAACATATAAAACCCCCTAATGTAGGCAACAAAATGACACATTTGTGTGCAACATCGAGTCTGTTGCATCAAAGCAAAGTAGAGGAGGACCAAAAGTATATCCATACTAAGCCAAATTATACCCACACAGAAACTAATCCGGTGAGATTTTAATGATGAAAGGTTGTCGCACTCTTATTCATCTTAGTTTGACCATTCTTGTTATATATTAGAACACTAAATAGGGTAAACTCCCCGTCTGTAAACGTTCGCTTTAATGATAAGATTGAAATTGGCGAATTTTATTTTTCATACAATTGTAGCAGTAATATAACACACTTAGGGGTAGATGGGGTAAAACGCGGGGTGCGAATATGGGAATATAGCTATATCTTAACTACATAAAATAACACGGAAGAGTTTCATCTTCCGTAATCATTATTTCTCAAAATGATGTACAAATACTCGCTGAATGCATTGAAAAATATCTTATTTTTTAAAACCCTTAAAAATTGTCTATTGAAATATATGCGGGGCATGACGCCCGATCGTGAAAAACATGAAAAATATACATTTTAAATTACGCGAAGTGACGATTATCTGAACATAGAGGCAGGATGATCTTAAACAACGGGTAAACATCCATCAAAACAACGGAATAAAGCTCATGACAACCACGGGGAAATATGCACCCTCATAAAGCTTCTTCTTCATTTTTAAAGAAAACTTTAGACTTTTCGTTGACGAAATATTTGCCAGGTGGAAGATTGTTCACTATTATTCATTAAATTGACAACTTATGGATAATTCTTGAGCATTTTGCCTCACACAATTCGGGTGGTTTTGCTCCCAAAAATATGAGACGATAAATTTGACGATTTTTCTATAAAATCGCAAATACATCGTCTGTATTAGAACTAACTTCAGAAACCCGAATGATTGGCAAAGAAGTTCATTGGTTACATAATTAAAATCGTCTTCCTCCCCATAAAAAATTACCATGGAACGAGTATCAAAAATTCTTATAACAGGGACATAATTGTTTTTTTTTTTTGTTCCAGATATGATTGAGCCATCGCTACCAAAATTTTATAGTAATCTGTTGTTATGGCGGACTTTCAGTTTCATTAAAATTTCAGTGAAAAATATTGGTAACTTTTGAGAAAAACAAAAGGCGCATTTTGCCTCGGGACTGCGTTTTACCCCATCTTCCTCTAAACCCGATTTTTGAGTTCGGACTAGTAAAATACCGAATCAGAACGGCATTTTCAAACTTTGCTGATTACTCAGTAATCTTATTTAAATGTTAGCTCTTTTCAAGTCGATATTCTAATCAGTGCGCAGTGATTAAAGAAGTAAAATTAGAAGGATACAATTGTTTACACTTTTATCATTAGTCTTAGAGAGTTTTGCACAATAAAAAGAAAATCTCAATTTTTATACATAAAAAAACAATCTAACATGCTTCAGGGAATTGAATATTGTGAAATGTGCATTGATTAATTGTTTAGTTTCAAAGAATCTAAATAAGGTCGTAGGGATCTAAGAATAATCTGGAAAACAAATATTGTATATAATCAATTTTATATGACTGTTGAGTGCGGTACGTGCTCGTAGTACTATTCACAGAAAATTGACATACTGTGATAGGATCTGTTGAAGAACTTGCACATCCAAAACCTCCTCGGAAAAGGCGTTAAGGTCTACTAACATAACCGATGATCCATCCAAAAACTACCTGAAGTTCAGGCCTTAAGATCTACCAGTGTAACGAAGTACATAGCCGACCTCGATTTCGATCCATATTCATGATGCGACATGCGATCAAGAGGACAATTGAGATTGCTCTAGGCCTTCCAAAAACTACTTAGAGTTGTAGCTAGAACAACTATAAACAGCATTGAAAAATTATGCATAAGCTGCTGAATATTCGTGTAGATCTTAAGACTTGCTTTCACTGAAGCTCTTGGACGACTGGGAACCTGCCTGGAACAGCTATAAATAAACAAGTAAGCAATTTGTAGCTCTAAAAGTATGAACCACTAACAAAAAATGCATTAGCCGCTGTAGTTCTTGATGTAGTCCCTAACGACAATACTCCAAGTAGTTCTTGGATATTGGTATATCTCTAAGAGCTAAGGGCAGTACCGTAAAGTGGTAGGTTTTTTGCTATTTTCCCGTTTCAATTTAAGTTTTCTTGGAAACGGTGCAGAATATAAAAAAACCCACCTGACAATGTCTTCGAAATTTAGTTGAGAACGTTCTGTGAAATTTTCAGAATGAATCATTGAGTTTAGCGGTCGTGTTGTATTTTTTCTGACTGAAGAACTGCTGAAAATTGGAACGCTCGGAAATGCATACCTCTACTTCTTCATCGAATATCTCGGCTTTGATGGCTTGTATCATAAATCTACCGTGACAAAGTCTAGATAATTTAGTTTAGATGTGATTAGTACATAAAAACATATATGTTATCGCGATAAAAATAAAGTCTTGTTTTTTTCTGTGAAACAAAGTCAGTTTCAATGCATCCGCCATTTTTTTTCGCTTTGGTTTCCTGAAAGCATTCTGAAAAAGGATAGAGAAAAAAATTGGCTCGACAAGGCTGCCAAACACACAGACATTCAATCTTTGTGAAAGTTGAATATTTTTTCATTGTTCATTGGAATCCATGTAATGTCCAATCCATACGATAGATTAATGAGATAAAACTTCTCATCAAAATAATAAAATGTATGCTGGCAACCCGGTACAGTTTGCTCATATACGAGAGAGTACAAGAGAAATACGATGCGCAAAGGGAATTGTCGATTTAAAACTCAACACGTGGCCCTCTGTCCTCAGACTTTGAGCATTTCTATATTCTCAGAACATACTCAAAGGGTCCTCAGGCGCTAAAACATAGGATTGTTCATGTTATTTACTCTAAAATCAAATGAAATTTGAAAAACCTTTTTTCTCAAAAAATGTTAAGTTCTAAGAAATTCAAGAGCTTAAAAAGGCGCAACTTTTATAGAAAGAAGATTTTTTGTTATATTGTCTGGTTCAATAGCTATGAAAAATTTCAACAACATAATATGTCTTTTTCAAATTACGAAATCTGACATCTTTCGATTGCATTTGATAGCTTGTACTTTTCTGGGTTATATGTCAATACCTGTTTTAATCCACCTAGTGGTGTAATGATTCCTTTCTCATATTATTCGTTTACTCCCAATTAAAAAAAAATAATGGAAAAAGTTTTGAAGATTTCTGTTGCATAATACTACTACTTTGGTATACTACATTTGAATTCAAGATAGTGAAAATCTATTCAATCTAATGTGAGAAAGTGAATTGAGCTCTCCATTTATCACATTTGATTACTATTGTCGGTACTTCCGGAGCCAGAAGCTGGATATCGGCATAGTGATTCTATGACAATTTGAATTTTGGAAAAAATGTGCCGGTAGTCGAACTTGGATAAAATTCAGCAAATCATTTATCGGACTATCAATGGTTTATTTGATTAAAAATGATCTGCCAACTAGAGGAGATTCACTAGCCAATATAAAGAGGTAGTTTATGTAAAAAATATTCTTGAAAATGACAATTTCTACACTACCTCCGCAACCAGAAGTTTGATCCGAATGAAAATTGAGATGTTTGTAAGGCATGTTAAGATCTTTCAGATGAATCTGAAATTGTGCAAATCGATTTAATCATCAACGAGAAAAATGAGTGAAATTATGTTTACATTTTTTATGCATATCACCCTGAAATTCCGGAACCGGAAATTGGATCCAAATGAAATTCAGGAACTTTGTATGGGACCATAAGACTTTTCATTTGAAGTTTGTGAAAATCGTTTCAGTCATCTCCAAGGAATGCGAGTGACATTATTTTCTCATTTTTGGTGCATACCGCCCTATTCCAGAACCGGAAGTAACTAGAGATACTTTGATTAATCTTAAAAATTGTTGTTATTTTGAAATAAATGCTTTTTTTACCCTAAAATAACGGACCGAATTAATTTGAACTCCCAATATTAACAAATTGACATCCGTGGGATAAAGACCAGAATTTTTTTTAAATATAAAGTTTTC
The DNA here is from genome assembly GCF_030247185.1 of Malaya genurostris. Classification (NCBI taxonomy): domain Eukaryota; kingdom Metazoa; phylum Arthropoda; class Insecta; order Diptera; family Culicidae; genus Malaya; species Malaya genurostris. Next base: position 69,882,098 of record NC_080571.1, read on the forward strand.
GATCCACTATAGAGGGCAAGCCCGTGCGCAAGGAGAGGGGGGGGGGTGAGGGTTTGATTCCTGCGCTCGGGCCTGATAGAGGGTGTAGAGTGTATAAGGAAAGAAGTAGCTCCGATCAAAAGTCCGGAGCTACGATCAAAAGTCAGTTTTTCCAGCAAATCTATAACCTTTCTGTAGATAAAAGCAAAACATATTTTACCTAAGTAGAGCCAATCCTTTGCATAGCAGCAAAAGCAGTAAGACCCAATAAGTTGTTATCTGATTGATCAGGAATAAAATTTAAACAGTGATTTTGGTAATAGATATGTTGTCCTACGTCAACAACTCAAACAATCTCAAAGGATCTGTATAGACTTTGAATTTAAAATGGATTGTTCAATTAACCACGAATTTTCAGAAATTTTTAATTAAGCATTTGCGGAAATGTTTGTAGATCTACGGATTTGAAGAAACTCTGCGAATCTTGGAATCAGTAGAAGATATCTACGGATTAAACTATCAACACATTCATTGATTCTCAATCATGTATCATCTCAAAGTTTTAGCAAAAATTATGTCTCTAGAGAATTTTTAGCCACCATTGAATTCATAATTTACAAAAACCTGTTTTAATACACCTGTTTTTAATTGGTGTAATGCTGCCTCTCTCATTACGATTTCACGAGAAAGTGATGCAAATTGCACATTGAACATCCCGATTAAATCGAAACCAAATCTTTACGTTTACAGGAATGGTATTTCGCTGATAAATTATTGTTCCGTTCTATTTTCTCTAATTGTTTTGAAAACGATAAACCGACGTTTCGAGTAATCTTTTTGACTATTTCCTTTATGGTCAGGCCCGATTTTACAACATACCGAATAGGCGGCTGAAAGTAACGTTACCACACAAAAATGGCAATTTCCTAGAACCATTTTTTAGCGAAAACGATAAAACAAATGGTTTGCTTATAATCCATTTTTGCATTCCTCTCGCTCAGTGAAACATCCCCAAAGTTTTAATACTATAGTATATATACACAGATAAAAATATTTACATCTATTTTAATGCACCTATTTAGAGCAGGAAATTGAATATAAAGTGACTCCTCAGGTATTTACTTTCAATATACTTCAAAAGCAAAACTAAATATAAATCAAAATACGTTGTACAATTCATTGAAAAATCAAGGCATTTTAATTTTAATCGACGATGGTTTTCAATCAAATTGTTGATTCAACTGATGTCTCTCTCAAAGTATAATTGCATTACATGTCGTATAAATTTCATTATTTTTTTCTGTGTACTACAACGATAATAGCCTTAGTGAATTCATGTTCAGCAGAAGTTCTCTCTACAGCATATTATAAAATAACCCTATACTATATTGCAACAACAAATCATATCTTCTGTGTACAATACAAAAAGTTTTTTATATAATTCGAACTATTCCAGTTGCTATTTTAAAATATGCGGAATTTTGAATAACTGTTTCCGGAACTCGAATCGGGAGACTGTCACAGTAGGAGTAAGTTTTTAGGGCCATTAAATAGCCAGGCCTACAAATTTGAAATGTTTCTAATATTTCGTACTTTTTTGTGTGGTCAAAAATCTGAAGGTTAGTCATTTTATCTTTCATTACCGCGGAGGTCGGATCTGGATAAACTTCAACCTCATTCAAAGGGAGAATAAGACTATTATTGGAATCAAAGTTCGACCGGTTCAGTCACGGTTAGTTTGTTTGGTTATAAGCTAATAAGTCCTTCATGCAATAAGAATTTACAAACTAGTTTTAAGGAAAATGAAAAAATATTATATTATAAATATTCCATTCTGAATATTGATTATAGAGATTAAGTTTTTGTTCCAATTCCAGTTATTTGGCTCACTGATCATGCTCTATTTCGATTAAACCAATTGTTCGAAAGAAAAAACGAACCAAGCAAAATTATGCAATTGTATTACTTTTGTATAGGAAATTCAAGCTAAACAGGGTATTATTTCTAAATCTGTTGCTTAAAACATACGAATTTTCAACCAATTCTGGTCTCAGCATGTATGTTAATTTTATCTACAGTTTTCATTGACATCCAGGGTTGTTACGAAAAATTTCAAAATCAAAACGCGCGAAATCCGCGCGAAGTCGAAAACTAAAACGCGCGAAATTCGAGTGAAGCGTTAGACAACTATTTTTATGCAGGTGATACTTTACGCAGTACTTGAAAATTCACTTAAATATAATTTAAATATCTGCATAAATTTGTCATATGAACACAATAAATAAGTCCGCATACAGCACGTCACTTCGAGAAACCCCATGAAAACGATTAGATTTTTATTCTCCATCTTTTTCGATGCCCTTAGTTAAGGAACAAGACTTTTTGCAAGCGTATGAGTAATGTCAACAATATGTGCGTATAAACAAATTCAGGCGCTTCTTTTCCTGATTTTAATCAATAAATATTCCATATGGTTGAAAATTAACCAATCAGTTCATTCTGCTTAAAATTGCAATTCAAGGAAAGTGTCTTAGTCAAGAACTCTTCAGTTTTACTTAAAACTGCTCGAGAAAAGTTATCTCAGTTTCAGCTTACTTTCACTGACACATTTAATTAGCAACAAACATATTCCTATATGGATTTCCTCTTGCAGAAATTTGTTTCGTAGCTTCTATAAGTAAGCCCGTAAAACAAGAACCTTTAATTAAACATGAGAAAGGCAACGGAAATGGCATGTTGTCGTAAAACTATTTATTTTTCCAGAAAACTACTTTTGTAACAGAAAATATTTATGTCGTTTTCGCTTGAGAAAACTGAAACTGACCCAGGGTAGTTTCATCAAACAAACACTTTTCACGAAACTGTTTTGATTTCGTACTTAGCAACGAGGGTTTGAAACTGACTCGATTTTCAGTTCAACAACGTTGAAACTAGTTTCGAAACTGGCTTCAAACAAACGGTTTGACAGCAGTTAGAGTGAAAACTGGGTTAGGTTTGGCATCAAGCGAAAACGACATCAGTTTTGCTTATTTTGTGTATAGCGCAATCTAATACAAATGCATTGAAGCAGTGTTGCTAACTTTTTTATTGGGGAATTAAAATCAACATTCATAAAATGTAAGCAATTTTCCATCAAACGTTGGTGAAAAATTGTTCAAAACTGATATTTCGTACAAAATGTCAGGCTTAACATTCATTTGAGAAAAAATTATTGTTAGAAAAGATTGTTTGAAACTCAATCCTGCAAGTCACTTTAATAAACACGTTGCACTGCATATATCTATCTATGACATACGTATTGAATAAAATGTACGTAATGAACAAATTACCAACAACTAGTTAACTTGGTTTACTCTTGATCCTTATTTAATACTCTCTGATGTACGGAAAATGTTACAGTAAAAATCAAAATGCTTACAATTGTGATTTTGAAAGAAGTGAAACAGATTTCATTGAAGATTTTTTTTTTTGCTCGGCAAATATTTCCTTCTTGGTAAGAAGAATTTTAAGGTAGACCACATCAGGATGATCTGATTCACTCTTTTTAATTTCAGTTTAAAATATAATAGCGCCTTCTTCTGTTGTCAGATTTTACTCTGAATGTCTTTCTTTTCCTCCTCATCTTTTATTCTTTTATTTGGATCAGGGAAAAGCCCACTGGAATTAGTTTCTGTCAAACTTGTTTTCCAGCAGGCATAAAACTGCCTCATATTTTGCATCATCATCCAAATGATACATTTCCTTAAATCTAGTGCTTCTATAGTAACTGCGGCACATGCTAGCAATGAGCTCGTTATATCCATAATTTAGAACTCATAGGGAATCCGAAGAAAAAAATAGGAAAATTACGATGTCGAATGTAAAATTGTAACAATTGAAAGCTCTGTGTGCTCTTTAAAATTTAACTTGGTTTCCAGAACACCCAGGTCCCTAATAGACGATGCGCGTTCGAGAACAGTTTGTGGCATATTATAGTCGAACTTGAATACAGACTTTTTGCTACAAAAAGAGATGACAGAGCAGCGGCATTTAAACCATTTTGAAATACGAAAGTCATCGGCGAACGATAGTTTCATACACTACACAATTCCAAGGTAGTTGGATACTATACCCTTGTTCACATAGGATTTCTTCCATATTTCAGGAAAAATTCCAGAACGCAAAGAACAATTGAAAATGTTGGATAGTGGAACCAACAAACTATTAGAACACTTTCTTATCACCACGGATGGAATCCCAGAACTTCTTCTTTTTTATTTATTGTCAGACTTCGCTTCGTAAGCATGTCGTGTAAATTTTGCTTTAAGAATGCGATTTTTATCATACACAAAATTTGTTACCATATTATTGAAGAATCGCATTCCATTTATTACGTTCTTTGCATTATTGAATGTATTATCACTGAGACGATATCTTCCATCTGACATCAATATCCTTGAGTGCAAAATGTTGAAATAGCAACTTGTATCACTCGAGATCGAAAAGCATAAAATCGAACTTTTGTCCACTTAAGAAAACATTGGCTAGAACCGCCTTCTAGTAAATTTTAGTTTTATCAAGGTGAAAATTCGGCCATCTCGACCAATTGCTGAAACGTTCGCCCATCTCTAATTTTTTAGGGTTTCATAAAACTCACAAGCTTCAAAAATTTGCTAAGAATTTTGTGGAATGATGTTTTCTGAAATTCGCGCGAAATCCGCGCCATAGCATCAAAATCTTAGCAGAAACCGCGCCGAATCCGCGAAAATCGCGAAATCCGCGTGACCGTAACAACCCTGGACATCAATACAGTCCCGGTACGATATTACTGTACTACCGGCTGTAAAAATCTCATATACATCGCGAATCATTCAATCCCGGTGCAAATATCTTTTCCATTAAAATTGAATGTATTAAAATTCTTCTTTTTTTACGGCCGCACACCGCGTAAGGTAACTATGATTTGTCTTTACCTCAGCATCGTATTTAACCAAAATTACACACCGGTAACAGATATTCGTGTCTGTGTCGTGATTCAACAAATATTCGTGCCTGTACCGTGATTCTGATTTCTTTAAAACGTGCTCATGTATGAAATCAAACATCGCGCACAGCGTGCTTCGTTTGTAGAGGCGGTGTTGTATTTTCTTCTTCCGTACCACCGCAGGTAAGTACCAGTGTGCTTCAAATACGGTTGGAAATTTTGAACACACATCACCTTGTAATTCCGGAACCGAAAGTTAGATTCAGATTCAATTCAGAAGTATAGTATGTATAGAATCAAAAGACCTTTCATATGAGTATGGCATTTTCTATGGGATCATGAGACCTTTAGTTTGAATCTAATTTTGGGAATAGTAGGTTTTTACGAAGATTGCATAACCTATATGCGAAAGGCAAAAAATAATTTTAAACTCTAGTTATTTAAGATTCAATCCCATTTAACAATGTACGATAAAATTATCAATAGTTGAATTAGTCATTGCTGCTTGTTTGTTGTGAATTCAAAAGACGATAATTCCAAAGACTTTCCAATTTGAAAAAAAAAACAAAAAACTAGTTCTAAGACAAAATAACAACGTTAATGCAAAAAATACAGCCTCATACATAGAGACATCTGTGTTATAAACATCTGCTACCATTGCAACCCACTTAAAATTGCATGATCTCTTGAGAAAACCCATTGCTAACTCACCATTAAGAGAATTGCCTAACACGGACATATTGGTCGCGTTGCTCGAATTGTTATTGTTGTTGTTGTTGCTGCTGGTGGTTGTGGTGCTGCTGCTATTATTATTGTTACTGTTACTATTGCTATTGCTGCTCTTCGAGTTGGACGACGCCCCATCGGCGTTTTTACTGCCCTTCGGTTTGCGTTTGCGTGACTAAAATCAAAATGAGAAGGAAAAATTAGCGACCAAGTCTAATCGAATGCGGAACTGTTCCGCCACACTCTAGGCGGACTAGTTCGTGCTAAGGTAGCCGGCTACACAGCCGGGTTCTAACCTGAATGTTGTCCTTCTTCATCGTCAACGGTCGATTGATGTTGTGCAACTTGTAGTACAGGCCACACGCGTTGCACACCGGCTCACCGACCTGGTTGCGTCTCCACAGTGACGTGTTGGTCGTGTTACAGTTGGAACATTGCAATCCGACGCGTCGTGCTGAGCTCTGCCGGAGAAAAGGTACAACAGAACTGGGTCAATTTGGAGGGCATATTTTCTTTAGTACGTTGATAATTAGAAAACCAAACAATAAAAAAACACAAGCCTGATGAAACATGAGAATGGATGCGGAGGGTAGAGAAAAAGAATCAGCTTTTGCCTTTTTTTGCAGTCATCTCGGTCAACCTACCAGTCTTCGGCTTTGCTTCTCCTCGGTGGTGCGAGTTGTCAAGGAATTGTAGCCATAGTTCTTATAGTGATCCCCGCCCTGTTCAGCGGCCACTGGAATAACAATTTTTATAACAAACAGGATTAGTTTGCGTTCGCGCCACAATCGTTTTTTTTTTTTGGATTTGGTTTTGTTTTTTTTTTGGAAGGGTGTTCGTAATAACGCGTTTCGGTGTTCCGACAGTAATCATCATCATCATCTCTCTCGCTGAATATATCTCAAGTTTACCCGTACAGTGCCAAAATAAATTCGGTCTATTTCGGGCATACAAGGCTTGAGTATATGCGATTAAATTTATTTAATCAAAAAAACGCTACTTCAACACTAAGAAAAATAATGAGCGAAATTCTGTTTCGAAGCAGCGGGAAATAATATTTACTGTTCAAACCCCCAAAACACGCTATATTTTGTCAACTAAAGTATCTACGAAAAAAATCTACGCATCTTCTATAGCACTGTATCAGTAATAATATCACAAAATAAAGACAAAGTTCGGCCGGGCGGGGTTCAAAATATTCTACTTCATCATAAAGCTTATTCTTTTCCTCTGACGCAATCAAGAACCAATAGCAAATAAAAGGACGAAATGAGGATGAAATTTTTTTTTTGTTGGTAAGATAGGAAGTATAAATGTTGCTGTTGTTTACAGGTTCTTTTACCAAGCGTCTGGGCTGTTTGACCAACGGCCGATTCATCCCGTTCATCTTGTGATAGAGGCCGCACGCATTGCACAAATAGTGTCCAGTTCCGTCCCGACGCCAGAGTGGCGTCTGAATCGCACCGCAATTGACGCATTCTCGTCCCTCGGTAAACAAGTCCGCTTCTATGCCCACTTTTGAAAGGAAAGACACAAACAATGATGATATAATGATTCAATTTCAGTTCTTTGTACAAAATGCGACTAATATTTACATATGATATAGCAAGAACAATGGGTGATAGTACTTTTTACAGTTACTTTCCAATTAGTTACTCTATACATTTACAACGAAGGAAACCACCCGGCCCGACTTTTTCTTATGGTTCTATTATTTCTGGTTCACGCAAAAAAAAAAGAAAACAGCTTCAAAAGTTCAAAAACCTACAGTGACCTGTTTGCATTTTTATATTCTCCATTAATGAACACCCTGCCACCACGTTTTTTTTTACGCTCTATAAGGTACAACTTAACTATCCAACCGACCATAATGCACCGAAGAAATATTTTCCCTATCCCCTCCACGTACACCTCCTCACCGACCACAACCAGTTCCAGCAGCGCCAGGAAACGAACCGTGCGTTTGACTTTTCTCCCGGCTGATAAGACCAAAACTGAATTCCCCACCCATAATGCAATGTTTCGTCCCTGGCACCATACTGGTTACTGGTTGGAACGTAGATACATAGCATACAATAAACCACTTATGTTCCTATTGTCCACGACCGAGCAGCGGGTCACGAAGTTTAATATTTGCCCTATGACTAATTGTGTGTTTCTTTTCGGTTTATTTTTTTTTCTATTCCGCCTTGCCTGCGTGAGTGGATCAAGAAAAACCCGCAAAAAAAGAGACGGGCACACGGGGTACGGGAAGTCCTTCCGTATGGATCAGTAAAGTACGCATGCATTACTTCTCCAGTCAACAATGTTTGGCCTCGTGTTTTACTGAAATGTTTCCGGCTATGCTTTTAGGATAGCCCAGCGGTTCTGTGTTGTTTATACAATTGCAACCAGAATTCCGGTCCCCGATGGATAATTAGCGGAAGTTGAACTGTGTCACAATTCGGTTACAATAGGGCAGGAATTTCTTCGGGAAACCCATCCCGCATAACGACAGTGGTCGTATCGGAAGACAGTGCAGCGAGCCATAAAGTTCCTGCTGCTTGCTCCTGTCATTTTAGTTGATAGAATCCAGATGAAACTGTCCGGTGAAAGACAGGCAGGAAAAAAAACTTCAGTTGCAGTATATGACGAAGAAAAAAACAACGGTTCAAGTTTGAGATGCCCGACGTAGAAAGGTTTTGGGATATTTAAAAATGAGTGCCTTTCAGTTTCTGCATGTGCAACAATCGACTCCGACTAAATTTCGCCGCCTACCAATCGGTAATCTGTCGGAATTGACAGAGAAGAAGCGAATTGAATTGTCAATTAGTTCTTTTCTTCTTATTTTCCTTCTTCAATTTTGCACCTCTTCGTGCTGATTTTTAGTTAAATTCGAAGAAAAATTTGTATACAATGCACTAATTTTCATGTCAAAATTTGCAGTTTTTTCACGATGTCTGTCACAATTGACCTTGAAAACTAAAATTTGTTCCAAATCTAAAATCTTAATACCAATCAAATGAGTCATAGGTTGTAAGAATCCATCTACTATTGACGAAGATATCATATTTTCGTCATATCCCAATAGTAGAGTTTTTGAACGAAGCACGATTAAATGACGCTTGGAATTAAAAATAGGCACAATTCTCAATACAATCTTTTCGGAGTGATTGAAAGATTGAATACAGTCCCCTCCAGTTTTCCTTTTTAGCTACATAATTGTTCGACTGTGACATGTTAAACCTCATATTCAAAATTCTGCATTACATGAATAAAATCAAAACTTAAAAAAACATACTGTTTTCTTTGTCAGACCAGGGACTTTTTGAGTATTGTGTTAACCCGGGTAGAAGTGATTTGCAAACCAATACCAAATTCTGTCATTAAAATCAAACATCTCAATGGTATAAATTAACATTATTTTGTTTGAAATAAGAGTTAAAATATCAAAAATCATATCAAAGAAAAGATTCTGTCATTGTAATATCAAAAAATTCTGTCATTGTAATATCAAACCAAGAACAAAATATTTATGGAAGATGAATTTGTTAATTATTTTATAATCTAGCATTTAGAATAGAGTAATATCTTAAGTATTTCTCTTATCTGATTCTGATGCAGTTTATTCAATGGTATTTTATTTGAAGATAAAACTTTTGGATCAATTTACTTGATGAAATTGAAATAGCTCATCAATAACGAAATAAGATATTATAACTAATTTTGATGTTGAACAGATATTGTACAATGTCTTGATCCCTTGATGAAATATCACGAAAATATCAAGTATCGCTCTGACAACACAGAAACATCAAGCCAAGATATGATGGTAAAATTTATTATTATTTTGACCTTTGTTTGCTATTTACACCTACCCGGGAATTGGTAAAAGGATTTCCCCGGATAGAAGAAGTAGCAGGAGCGAGTTCAGTCTTCTTCGCCAAATTTTCTATTCGCTGTTGCATTACTCGATTATCTCCAATCGGGGTTTTTCGTTAGATTCTGTTGTAAAACTAAATCAAGAGACATTTTTAATAACAAGTTTAAAATAAAGATGTTGAGAACATTAGAGAAGCCGTTGTATTTAATTCTGTTGTCAATAAATTTTATTATTTTTGGCAATATAAATTCAACTACTTTTGAAGCATTTTTTTTTAATCTATCGATTTTCTAAAATTTCAAACAATCGAATTTTAAACAATCGACAGTATCCGAGTTTGAACAATTAGAAAAAAAAACTATTCCTTATCCAGATAGTGGTGTGATAATGTCTTTCTCTTTCATCGAAACAGTCTCATTAAAATATTTGTTGTCTTTTTATGAAGATAATTTCAGACACTAATTTGGGCTTATTTTTGACACCAATTTTTTCAGATTGATTCGAGCAACGCAAATGTCAACCGCTTGGTTTGAAAAATGATGCCGAATATGTGACATAAACTTTTTCTCAGTGTTTATGTCACATAGCAGTTTGCATTTTTAAATAAATCTCGTGTTAAAATCGATAGTTCTTCATACTTAGAAGCGATCGAAAACGGAGAAAGACTATTTTCATTTAATCACTTTTCTGTTGTTGCTTTCTGGAATTGTTGATATACACAGTAAAAATATTTAATAGTCGATTATACTATTATTTCTATGAAAAATTTTCCATTTAATATAAGATACATATTTATTTGAATATCAATATTATGTAATTTTTATTTTTGAATGCGTTCTGTAGACACTGATTAAATGGAACTTTAGTTTCGTAATGTGTTACTGTTGTTGGCGATGTGACACATGGTACTATGAACATTACTTGTAGGTAATGGATCACATGATACTACTTTTAATTCGAAAGCCGAGTGTCGTAACAAAACGAGTTCAAAGCTTCACAGTAGAATAAATTCCCTCCTTCCTCGAACTACTCCTATAATTGTTTTATAAAGGGGTAGATGGGGTAAAACACACCCTCTAAAGAAATGTAGCTATATCTTAAATTTAGAGAATAACACGGAAGAGTTTCATGCATGACTATCTTCCGTAATCATTATTTCTCAAAATTACGTACAAATACTCGCTGAATGCATTGAAAAATACATGAAATATCTTATTTTCCAAAATCCTTAAAAAATGTCTATTGAAATATATGCGGAGCATGACGCCCGATCGTGGAAAACATGAGAAATATACATTTTAAATAACGCAAAGTGATAATTATCTGAACATAGAGGCAGGGTGATCTTAAACAACGGGTAAACATCCATCAAAACAACGAATTAAAGCTCATGACAACCAACGGGCCAGTATGCACCATCATAAAGCTTCTTCTTCATATTTAAAGAAAGTTTTAGACTTTTCGTTGACGAAATATTTGCCAGGTGGAAGACTGTTCACTATTATTCATTAAACTGATAACTTATGGATAATTTTTGTAAGCGAATTTTGCTTCACACAATTCGGGTCGTTTTGCCCCCGAAAATATGAGACGATAAATTTGACGATTTTTCTATAAAATCGCAAATTCATCGTCAGTATTTGAAATAATTTATGATTGGCAAAGAAGTTCAGTGGTTACATAATTAAAATCCTCTTCCTCACCCTAGAAAATTACTATGGAACGAACATCAAAAATTCTTATAACAGAGACATAATTTTTTTTTTTATTGAACCATCGCTACCAAAATTTTACAGTATTCTGTTGTTATGGCGGACTTTCAGTTTCATTTAAATTTCAGTGAAAAAAATTGGTAACTTTTGATAAAAACAAAAGGTGCATTTTGCTCGGAGGTACGTTTTACCCCATCTTCCTCTAATTGAGGAATTCAACACGACCGCCCACAGGATCTCAATGCAACTACAACACACTTAGAAAAAATCGTGTAAACTTACGTCTTTATTGATGCACATAAAAGGAGCGTCGAAATTCGCTTATATTTACATTTCAGAACATGTAAAGGAAAGTCATATCATTAACTTCACAGGTTAATTTAACTGAAGTTTAATTAACAACAAACACAAAAATTATGTTTACGTTTTAAAAGATGTAGTATTGTATCATCACCGATGAAATTATGGCATGATTAAATTTACGTCAAGCGCAAATTTAATTTTTTCTAAGAGTGTACACTCTTAGAAAAAAAAGAAACTTGCGCATGACGTAAATTCATGCATGCCATAATTTCTCGGTTTGTGACAGAATATTACTTATAAAAAAGCCTTGGTATTACATTCCTGTAGTGGAATTTGACCTTCTGTTTCAACAGACTTCGCAGCCGATTCGAAGTGTACAGAACCATTGCATGGCTAGTGCTACGATTCTACTGACACTATGAATCCTTCCAGGTCGGGGCTCGAACATACGACAACTGGCTTGTAAGACCAGTGCCCTATGCATTGAACCGTCAACCCGGGACAGATATAAGCATGAAAATATAAATTTTGTGTCAGTTTCGAAGTCAACTTCAGCTATACATATTAGCTATAAAATTCTTTATATGGCTCAATTTTACATATTTTAAATTGTAAATTCAGGTGAATTGCGTCGCTTCTTTTATGTACATCTATAGAGACGTAAATTTACACAAGTGTGTAGTTGTTCTCCGAAATCTGATTGGTTTAAATTCCAAGCAAGGGGACGGGTATAGCGTGATGGGTTAGTCGTGATGGGTACATAGTGTCAGAAAGTTTTTCTGGCTCGAAGAGGCGAATGACATTAAGGTTAAAACCTCTATAATCAAAACAAAAAAAAATCCAAGCAGTATTTTTTGCTACCAAACCAACAGAACTGGCAGCCAAAACATTCAACAATCTATTTCAGTTTTTCATGCTGGCAGATGACACAAGACAATCAAATCAGCACTGAAACAGCAGAAATATTGAAAATCGTCTTTAAACTGTACTCTGTACTTGAGTACTCTCAAATTGCACAGAACGTAAATCACGGTATGACAAATCGTCTTGGGTGATGACATACACTCTTAGAAAAAATGTAATTCACGCTTGACGTATATGCAAGCATGCCGTATTTTCTTCGGTGATGACACAATATTACATCTAATGTAAACATAATATTTGTGTCTGTATCGTTGTTAACCTTAGCTAAATTAACTATAAAGTTAATGATATGACTATGAAGTTAATGATATTAAGTGCATTACGACGCTCCGTTTATGTGAATCTATAAAGAAGTGAATTTACACAATACACTATAAGTGTGTAATATTACTCTCATTAGCAAGTAAAATTTAATTTTGTTTTTGTTTCGATGTGAAAATCAGCAAAATAAGCAATCAAGTTAATGGTTAATTTTTATGTTATCTAGACACAAATTTGTATGGGGCAGATAATTTTCGAATGAATTATTATTGTTTGAATTTAGAAACATACAGAAAAATATTGAAATTTAGACATGTAAATCAATAGTACTACGAAATAGACATCAGTTGAATCGAGAATCTGATTCAAAACCATGAGTGATGTAAAAATAAATTGGAATGCATTGATTCTTCAATAAACAATTGAATCAATGCATGAAAATTGATGTAAATTCACAAAATATTTTTATCTGTCCATTGTGTAAAACAAAAATCCTGCAAATTTGCGTCGCGAATCTCGATTCATATAAAAGGAGCACTTCAATCTACTTAAGTTTTCAAGTAAAAGTATGAAGTATCCTGTCATCATAAAAATACGGCATGCTTAGATTAACGTCAAATGTAATTTTTTTTCAAAGAGTGTAGAACTTGTAGTCAAATTTTTTAATCCTTCTCGCTACCCAGATTCTGTGTCGCAGATCACAGACATTTTCATGTTTTAAAATAACATCTCAGATTTCTAGAGATTTCCATGATTGTTCCTAAAAACTGACTGATTTTTTAAATGTTTCGTCAATGTTTGCACATATTTTTATAAACTGTATGCATCACGGGTGGTAAACAGATTTTTCATTTTACAATGCAGATTTTTATTTGACAGTTCTGCTTGAACACTTAGAAGAAATTGTGTAAATTTTTGTCTTTACATAAGATCTGATGAAATATGTAATTTTATAAACTTGTGCCAAAGACGAAGCATGTTTACACAGATTAAAATTAGGTCTGTTAAATACAGTCATTTGACCAGGAACATTTTTTGTTTCGAAAATAGAGGTTTAAACCTTAAGGTCATTCGCCTCTTCGGACTAAAAAAACTTTCTGACCTTATGTGCGGGGTTGGGAATCGAACCCAGATGTGCTGCATAAAAGACATCGACTAACCCATCATGCAACACCAGTTCCCCAGAGCTTAATATTTTCTCGATGGATTTCTTCCACGTAAGTAAGTAAGTAGTTTCGAAATTAACCGTTAAGCTTCTTGATTCATTTAGTGAAATGTAAATAACAAGAGAAGATGTATAAAATTTCATTAGTGGTCGTATTTGGACAAACTTTGATTAACTTTTTTTGAAAATTTCTTGTAAAAACTCCTATCAATGTCAGATCATATTGGGTAGGACCTTCGACATCTGTTCGCACAACTAATGTATTGAATTGTGCTAGATTTGATAGGATTTCGTTCGTAAAAAAACACTGCCATGGGCGGCGTTCCAATGGAACTCAATAAAAATATGAGAATGTCAAAACGTACCACATGAGTTCGTAAACAAACAACCATTTGGGTTTGATAACAGTTTCGCAACAATTTACCAAACGTCGCCTTTTGGAAAAAAGGCACCTTTAGCTTATCAACCACTCATTCCACCTCACCTTATTTACGAACTAGTTCGTTCTGGGTCACGTCTATCGCAAACCAGACCGCTCGAGGAGGTTACCCTGTTTGGTTATTATTATTTCTTTTTTTTTTCATTTATAGAAATCTTTCACCAAAATTTGCATAACAATGTCTTGAAGGGAAATATTGCCTGTAAACGCACGGTCGGGGCGTTACTTTCAGAGATAAGGGAAAAAATAATTTCTTCGGTGCTGCGGCTCGATTATTCGGAGTATTAACTAAATGGTTCTAATTTTACTGATTAGGTATTGCTAATTGTAACACTTACTTGCAGTTAGGGAAGCAGCAGCAGAAAAGGCCGTTGCAGGTGTCAGCGTGGGCGTCGTCCGTCGGCCATTTCCAGAAGCACTTGACGACGCGGCACTGTACGCAATCGCGTTGGCTTCGTAGTGTGATGGCCATTGATCAGCCTGTGAAGTAGTACCAATTTTGTCACTAACCCATAACCATTCGGAATACTGCTGCTTTGTTGAAATGCGACCTACCTGTTGACCGTAGCTGGTAGAAATTGCACTATAGTGATTCGCCCGTGCCGCATTGGTACTGGATGCGATGCGTTGAAAAGCTGGCAGACCGCCCTTCAGGTATTCGTTATCGGTCAATCCGGCCATTCCGGAGGACCACATGTGCGCCGGCTCGTGCGTCGGACTACTGTTGAAGTATTGCATCGAAGCCGATGGGAAATTGCAGCGACTGTACGAAGGACTGTAAAAGAAATAATGGACCACCATTAGAGAATTTCTCTCGTCGAAAACAGAAATTGTTTGGTTTCATCCTCTGTACCAAACAAGTAAAATACTGCTGAATGAGTATCAAATGAACGGGCATTGATTGGTTTGTCTCGCGGTGCGCTGGTTCCACCGGCTCCAGCTTGAGCTAAGTGCAACTGAATTGTCAACGCGCGCGTTTTCCGTTCGAAGTTTACAAGTGAAGCCACGGTGACGGTCGGTGATGCATTCTACTACAGCTGGGTGTCAGAAGGTTCGACGTTGTCGCCACGATCACGATCGACCCGGCCCCGTACACTGCATCCGATCGGAGTCATTTCATGATTTTGTTTATAGTTGAGAAGTAGGTGGAAGTATTCGTAAACAAAAACATCCTCTGTTTCGAGCGGCTTTGCAATGCCTTTCGCTGCTCCCTGTTATGCTTAATTGACAGACGTTGCCTGGCGGTGCACTCGGAGAGCAATGCAACCGGACCAGGAAACGAACTACCTGTTGAATATTATGAACACTTGCAAAACGGACTGATCACAGATGCTCGTAGTTCGATAAGTCTGTTAGATTGGCATGTATGTTAATATTATTCCAAATAAGCTAATTCCGGAACATTGAAATTGTTCACAAAAATATTGGTGTTGATATGGTGAAATATGAGAAAAAAATCATCGATTGAATACACATTAAATCGAGATAAGTTGCTAAGCAAACAAAAATTCTAATTATCTAAAACAGCAAATTAATCGAAATTGAACTGTAGAGTTTCTTAGCATCCTACCAATTTCACCACAACAGTTAGTACATTGCTACAACAAGTCAACGATACTAGTCACAATATACGCATACACATACATATTTCCCTCATTACTTGTGACCAACAGCTGGGCACTAGTAACCGCAAAACATATGGGCATGCGATTCAACCGAGAAACAATATGGAATCTGCCTCGATCAAAAAAGTTTTCTCCGTATGAATAAGATTCTCGTTTCACCTGAGCATACAATGCCTTGGTTTTCTTTGCAAGCACCCAAACTATAAATCACACCGTGGTAGGCTGTGTATTAAAAAAACACGATTTACTTAGTTTGACAGTTGTACCAAAGATGGCCTCGACAAAAGAGTACGTGCGAGAAGTTGTTTGTGGTCGCAGTGTAAATCCTAATCTATTAGTAAGAAAACTTGCGAAAAGGTTATCCTGCAAGCACTGTCCAAAAACGCTCTTAAATCAGCCAGAAAGGTTGGGAGCGGAACAAAAACGGATCTCAGGAACCAGCAGATATGACGCGAAGGTGAAGAAAATATTGTAAGAAAAAATGTAACGAAGTTTTCCTGCGTGATAATGTACGATGAAACTTATGTGCTGAAATACTTGAAGCTGCTTCCCGGATTGTCTTTTTATACTACCAAGCAACGGAGCTGCGCACAAAGAAAAAGATCAAGTTTCCCAGAAAATATTTAATTAGGCAGGCAA
This sequence comes from Malaya genurostris, assembly GCF_030247185.1. NCBI lineage: Eukaryota > Metazoa > Arthropoda > Insecta > Diptera > Culicidae > Malaya > Malaya genurostris. The sequence continues at coordinate 69,898,696 of NC_080571.1, forward strand.
TACGCAGCTGTGGTCGAGCAAGCCAAAGCATCATCGCTCCCGCAACGGTTAACAAGGAAATAACCCGTTAAGAATGCCTAAAAAAACGCTTGTTACCATTCCTACGCAGCCGTGACGCTCCCTCGCTATTCTGGCCTTATTCAGCATCTTGTCACTACGCCCAAAATGTTTTGGAATGGTATAAAGCGAATGGAGTCCATGTTGTACCAAAACAGACGAATTCACCCAAATGCCCGGAGTTTCGAACTATCAAGCGATATTGGGCTCTCACGAAGAGTGAACTCTCTTAATATAAAAAAACAAGCTACAACTATAGAAAAATTTCCAAAATCTTAGACAAAAGCAGCTAAATCGGTTGCAGAAAAGTCTGCATAGACACTAATGGCTGACGTAAGCTCGAAAAGTTCGCAGTTTATTCATGCAACTGTAAATAGTTTTAAGATGACTAATTACGCATAATTAAATACAAATTTGTTTTATTCTATACATAATCTGTCCAGATTTAATCACGAACAAGCTTTAAATGCATTTTGACATACTTAAAGTTCTTAAACAAGTAAGTTTACAGCGACACGTGTAAATTAAATAATGTATATTCGGTTGTGGGTTACATAGATTACACGGAAGCCAAATGTTGTAATTCAACAAGATTCAGAAATGGTTGCTGGAACATCAGCCGATCTAATATAATCCCTACCATTTAAGAAAATTTTTGAGAATATTTGTAAACTAGACAATGCTCAATGGAGCAAACATTATACGGTAGACTATGAAAACATTTTAAATAATACGGCATTCGTTGAAAAATATGCTCTAATCAAGGATGGCTTTTATCGTATCAAAGAAAGCTCACCAGCAACTCTTCACACGACTGAATCAGTGCCATCAAAAAGAGACGGATATTATCGTAACAACAAAAACCCGGCATGGCTCATTTAACATAGAATCGACACCAGTGCGAGAGCGAATTTTTCTCGATGACATTTCTGAGAATCAAAGGTTAGCACGCTGCTGTGGGGATCCTCTCTGAAGTAACAAACGGTCGCTTATTCTCGTTTCGCGATCCGATTCTATACAGGCAGTTGATAATTGCGATACAATCATTTGACTATTGGCGCTCATTCTAACTATGTGCATAAAAACTTTGTATAAGTTGTGTATATGAAAAGGTCTGTGAATGCTCCACACAAGGGTTTTGAAATATTGCAACCTAATACGAGAATCATCAAGTTGAATCATCGATTCGATTTTCTGAGATAATTGTCAACTTGCGATTCTCGCTTGGAAAATTCCACACAGCAACGATCATTATCAGACTGTAAATTTAAGGGCGTGAAATACTCAGAGTATGAAGTGGAGCGAAGAAATGTAGAAAAATTCTCTCGCGGTTCATGCATTGAGAGACTCGAGTACTTGTAGCATCTTCTACCGGATTGAAAATGTTGTATACAATATAGATAGCAATATAGTAGCTTCTGTCAAATTTTCGGCAATCACCAACACTGGTTCTAATTACTGAGTCCCAATTGGATGAGTTTGAAAATCCTCTTTATTTTAAATGTTCATCTATATTTATAAACTGAAACGATACGAGGCTTATTCAAAAAGTAAGGGTTTTTCGCTAATAAGGGATGATTTTTTGCTGGTATATTTTTGGCAACACTGTTTTTAACAGATCACGCGTGAATCGTGTCTTGTGTCATTGACAAACTTAATCAGTTTGATCTATAATTTAATCACGAATCGTCGTTTCGTTTATTCATGAATGGGGACTGGCAAAGTTGGAGGAAGATACACCTTTTTCTCGGAAAACTGTGTTCAGTGACGCATCTGGCGTGAAGATCAGTCAAAAGCATTGTAAGAGCTACTAATGCATCCCAAAAAGGTCACTGTTTGGTATGGATTATGGACCGGTGGCATTATGCGTGTCATACCGACCGATATGTTGGGGAGAGCGTGCCAAAAATAGAACTTGCGCAACCGTCCAAAGCGGAGACGTGGCCAACATTTGATTGAAATCATATCTCCAAACATTAAATTATATTGATCGTTCTATCAATTCCAATCAAAATAACATCAATTTTCTCAAATTTTTTATGTTTTTGAAATCAAATCCTAAACCTCTTAAAAAATCACACATTATTACCACTTTATCGGACATTCGGAAAGAAATTAGAATTACGATAGTGAATTGAATTTCCTTCCGTGAGTAACGCATATTCCGATCATGATGAATTACCATTATTTGCGCATGGCATACATCATTTTTTATATTAAAATCATGAATAAATTTCGTGATTGTAAATTTACATAAACAAGATTTTAAATGTTATGCAACTGAAAGTGTAAACTTCACAAAAACTCTATAATTGATCTCGTTTTTAGTTTATATTCAGTGATTATGTCCGTTCCATTGCTGAAAACTAGGGTGCTCAGTAGCGAATACCTTGCTACATCATGAACTTTTACGTGAAACTACATTACTATTTTAAATACTCGTTTCCCAGGGCTCTGGTTTTGTGAACGTGGTTGATCCAATTGAAAACGCATTGAAAACACCTACTCTGATGGACACAAAAGTAACACCCTAAAGATTGCATGCAAGAACGTTGACTTCTATATTCATCTAACAGAATGAATACTTACACAGTTCAAACTTGATGATAATTTATCATGCATGGCGAAAAATAATTATCAATAATTTTTCAATCCAGTTTGTTCTGCCAAACCAGGAAGCTCTAACTTAGTTTTTGAAATTTATGCAGGAGTTGAGTTCACAGATAAAAATATTTCCATCTATTTTCATGCACATATTTGGAGCAGAAAATTAAACATAAAGTTACTCCTCAGATCTGTACTTTTCAATATACTTTAAAAGCAAAACTAAGCGTAAATTGAAATATGTTGTATAATTCATTGAAAAATCAAGGCATGCTCATTTACTTTGACATCGATGATGGTTTCTAATCAAAATTTTTGATTCAATTGATATCTATTTCAAAATATCATGGAATTACATGTCGTGTAATTTTCGATTTTTTTCTGTGTTTATGGAAATTTTCTCTAATAATGGCATTTTTTTTCAGTCATTATTGCATTCTATGATATCACTTCACTTTAACAGAATATAACAATCGTTGAAATGCGTATTTCGAACTGTTATTGTGACTACACTCTTAGAAAAGATGGAAATAGAAACATTTGACGTAAATTCAAGCATGCCGTAATTTCTTGGGTGATGAGAGAGTATTACATCTTAAAACACGTAAAAATGAATATAGTGTCTGTTTCGATATCAACCTCAGCTAAACTAGGTGTAAAATTGATGATATGATTCATTTTTACTTGCTTTGAGATGTAAATTTTTAAGTGAATTGTGACACTCCTTGTACGTGCATCTATAGAGACTTAAATCTACTTGATATTTTATAAGTGTGTCCTTTCGAAAAACATTATCATAAACTGCCTACTTAGGTTCCAGGTATCAACATAAAATTGATGCAAACTGTACCAACACACTTAAAAATAATTTCTATTGACAAGCGTCTTAGTGGAATGTGTTCACCTGTACTAATACATCATAGATCACGAATGATTTTGAATGGTCGCCATTTGGTAATCTCAATCAACCTAATTTTTAGTTCAAGTGGCATTGATACCATGATGTGATAAAACTCATACCTAAATTCTTTAAATCTCCATTCAATGGACGTATCCATAGATCAACTAGAGCAAGTGCCAGATTTCGCAACGATATAGTAAAATCGTTTTTTTTGTCTTGAAAACGCCTTACTTTACTATGAGGCGCCTTTTCAAAATTTACCCTGTACAAGAATGAGTAGAATTTAATCGCGAATATCGCGAACGCAGCAACCTAATTATTTTTCTCCATACCTGCTAAATATTGTCAGCAATTTATATTAAAGTTTTCAGTAGTATGAGATAACAACAAATAACTCAAAATTCAAGTTTTCTAAAATGTTTGATATTAACGAGCATTAGGGTGAAATTCAATACTGAAATACGGCACGTAAACTGCATGAATTGAACGAATCATCGCACAAAGCGTAGCGTACAAAACCGACACATAACAATACGGAATATTTTCACTAGTTGATTGCAATAGGCTTACGGCATATTTTGTTCGCTAGTAAAATAGACACTAACTATTTATAAGGAGTGTATCGGAAATAAGCTATCCACATACATTTGTGTTGTACGCATGTATTTGTGATGGTTTTTTATGCTAAGATCACAGCATGCTGTGAGTTTGGCTGTCAGCTTTCGTTTGTTTATTTGTTTGTGCGGTTGAAATTCTGCGTTTTCAAAATGTCGCGTATTGAAAAGAACAAACAATAAATGCAGAAATCTATCGATCTGAGTGTGAGATTGCTGCCTTTATATTAGAAGCATAGCACATCTCCACTGTTTTGGCCGAATTTAGCGTCGCCAAAACCACTCTCAATTGGATTGCGGAAAAGGGTATAAATTTCGTTGAGAAAAACATCAATCCACCAAATTGCCCTCAGCTTCGACCCATCGAACGTTACAGGGCAATCGTGAAGAGGGTCTTTCAGAAGACTGGTAAGGCAGCTGGGAACATGAAGGAGTTCAAAAAAAATTGGGCTCAAGCGTCCAAAAATGCGATGCAACACTTGTCCAGAACTCGATGAAGAGCGTTCGATCGAAAGTTCGAAAATTCGTGAAAGAATAACTTAAATTTCATCCGGTTTTCATTATGCTCAAGTTTAACCTCGTACAATAAAGAATCAATTTTTAGTTTGAATAAAATATCGTTTTTTATCATAACTTGAAAGAAAAATTTGTGGATAGCTTATTTTCGATACACTACTCACTTATAAACCATGAGTACTTTCAATCGACTTATATGAAAAAGACGTATTTGTGCATGTTGTTTAAGACGGTCAATTTAATCCCCTACACTTCCACGTATTTTTTTTTTGCTTTCGTATGCCACGCCTTATAATTGTACCACTACAATTTGGCAAGTGACGCATTGGCAGTTTGCAAAACTCACACAATTAACTAACTAGTACGTGCAATTATCGATATTCGAAAGTGTAGAAGAAGCATATCAGTTTGATTCGTATTCATGCCATCCGGTTATCCAGTTAGCCCAAATCTATGATTAATTTCAAGGTATAATCGAAATTCATTCGAGTAAGAAAATCGTTAACGATCTAGTGGACAATTATTAGTTACAAGTAGACATTATTTAGAAGAATCATTAATTTGTAAAAACCTATAACTCAATGATAAATTTTGTCAGCTTTCCAGTAAAATCACTCAGATTGAAGAGAAAAGTGACACTATTTATGGTAGAAGTTTAGCTCTAATGTCATCAGGAAAAGAACTCTCAACCCACCAAAAGTTCCACAGTGTCTGAAAAATCCATTTGTTGCTGCTTCAACGTACAGAAGGAATTTTTGACACCATGAAGGGTCACTTTGTTAGCTGCTTAGCCCAAATCATATTCTTTTATCCGAACTTTTTGTTACTTCGGCTCCCTACGTTGCAATTTTGGGCTCCATGTTCGATTAGCTAATTGGATTGTAGTTTCTTCCAAACAAAAGAAACTTGCCAATGGCTGAAGTTCAGTACGCGTGAGTAAGCTTTCCAGTAACAAGGAAATGAAAGTCGTACTTTCGTAAGATGTCACATGTTGATGGTGGGTTTCACGCGTCCTTTCTAGTACACAACATTCACATAAATTAGAGAATGTCACTAAAAATTGGATGGATAGATGAAACCAGGCAGTTTGAAAATTGACATAATTTGGATGACGTGAACAGCACCACAAAATCTACACGAACTTGCCTTTAAAGAGAGGGATTATTTTATGTGTTTAAAGTTTTTATTACATACTTAAGAGTTTTTAATTTATTAGGTTTGGTTTATTATGGTCAAATTATCTTCTGGGACAATTTTTTTCGTGATGATTTCCATTGAAAGTGGCTTCAACGCTTTTATTTTTATTTACACGTGCTTTACATTGATCGGTTGGCCACACGTCACGTCCACAGTTGTTTCACTTCCTTCTAATGATATCTCTTGTATGAAATTCGCAACGTTTGTACACTGTTAAAAAATGCAAAACTCACACTCTGAAATCCATATTTATTACGAGATGAACTATTTTCCTGTGATGTGTCAAAATTTCAATCAGAATGCTACTCCGCATTCATTCAACAGCACTTCTCATTCATTGCAATGAGGCACAATTTAACATCCGTCCGACAGTTCGTGATTACTACTGCAGTCAATTATTCGGTATCACTGTTCAGTCCAGCAGTCTATTATCCGTATCACTCACAACCCGCGACGAGCAAGAACTGGCCAAAGCGATTCCGATGCACTGACTGATGTAATGATATTTGGTCGCGTCTGGTACAGAAAAGTCAGCCCAGGTACGACGGTTTGCAGCCATTCGCACGTGACTTTTTGTTTCGAGTTCGTGCTTCACCGCCATAAACTGAACGCCACCAGGCACACAAAGTGTTACACTACTAGAACTTGATACGGGGTGTGAGTAGTTCAGGGAGTATATGCGTTCTACACACCACCAAAAACAGCAAACAAAGATTGTCCCACTAACTTCCGAAGTGGCCATCGCTAGCATTCTGGCCTAGCGTCCTAGGTTATGTTGTTAGAATATTCTGGCGTTGAAGTGAGAAAACAACAAACTTTCTCAGTTTTCAAGCAGTTATGCAATATTTTTGCCAGAGGTTCGTCACGATTGTCAGTTGAGTCCGGAGGCACGTGCACCCGTTTGTGTTGAGTAACACTCGCGTAACTCGATGACCAAAAAGTAATAATATGCAACAGACACTTGAGAAGAGGGAGGACGACCAGATGGCCTACTGGCACACATGAAAACTGACCGAAATCTATCACACTCACCGGGGGCATAAAGCAAAATGGGGCGTTTTAGAGTACTGGATGTGGTACTGTGTGAGCTGCCATGATCATTATCAAACCCCCTTTATCGGAATGAATTTCGTACAAGTAATCGGTTTGTTCTGTAAGCATATAATGGCCATTAATTTCACAAAAGATAATTTATCAAACATATTCATTATTTATTTCACCTTCAGAATAGGAACATGTCACAGCAAAAACGGGCTCAGGAAACGTTTCGAGTTATAATCTTTTTCTATCGAAACATCAATATTTGTTTACATTTAAAATAATTTCTAACAATCACTCAATAAGTCGATGATATTTCGGTTAGTCAAAAAAGTAACAGCCATTTAAGTGAGGCTACTTTCGACATTTTCAAAACAATAGACTCAAAACAATTTAGTGTGTTACTTTATTTTTGCTTCTTGATGATGGTTACTCCAGAAAACCTCAAAAAAGTCCACAAATTAAATATACCTAATCATAAAATGAAGTTGAGTGAGATAACTGAATCCGTGAAAATATCAGAAGATGTGCTTACAATTATGCATGAACATTTGACCATAATAAAGTTCTTTTCAAAGTGGATGCCGCGCTTACTCACAGTCGATCGAAACCAACAACAAGTTGATCATTCAACGCAGTGTTTGGCCTTGTTTAAAAGTAATAAATTAGATTTTTTTACGTCGACATGTGACAATGGATGAAACATGGATCCATCACTTCACTCCCGAATCGAAAAGAACCATTTGTTATTAGTTTGCTGGACTCAAACATGGTCGTACAGACACCGATGAATTTTTTGATCGTCACTGTGTTAGCATTTTATGTTGAAAGTTTACAGTTTTCTCAAATCCAGCTATTGAGTAAAATGATCAGACCGAGGATTAGTTTTGGTACTGTTTACAAGTAATAAATCGGTTTTTTTACGTCGACATGTGACAATGGATGAAACATGGATCCATCACTTCACTCCCGAATCGAAAAGAACCATTTGTTATTAATTTGCTTAACTCAAACATGGTCGTACAGACACCGATTTGATCGTCCAATTCAAGTGGTTACTATACATCCACAAACTAGTTACATCTGATGAAGATATCAGGAGGCAGTGTGTTTACAATTATGCATGAACATTTGACAATAAGAAAGCTCTTTTCAAAGTGGATGCCGCGTTTACTCACAGTCGATTAGAACCAACAACAAGTTGATGATTCAGAGCAATGTTTGGTCGTGTTTTCAAATAATAAATCTGAGTGGACTGCAGCCGAAGCGTCCAAGGCACAACCGTCAACTTGGAAGGTTATATCTTCTGTATTTTGGGACTATCTTGAGAAAATGAAAACAAGCAATAATGCAATAGATGCAAAAATCAAGTAAAAAGGACCACATGTATCGATATTTACCCACCAAACTGAGCTTAACTCCATCCGATAGGAGCAGATTAAAGGACAAAGTGTAAAAAATCCATGAAGTGTAAAACGTAATCGAGAATATCACAACTACTTAGATCTGATACAAATTGCGTGATCTTATATTTTATGACATCAAATCAAACAGTTGAGCCAATTTGCTGATCATTTTAAACATTTTATCGTATGTGCAAAGTCCGAAGAAAGAAAACTTTAGAATTCCAGTGAATCCGCGGCAACAACATCATACGTACGATTTGAAAATTGCATGGCTTAAAATTCAATTGAATAAAATACAAAAGTTCTTTTCTTGATTCGCCTAGTAGTGTGATATTCCTGTATTATAAATAAAAACCTTCTTCTTCATAGAGCTCATTTCTAGCTAACTTTCCAGATCGGTTTGCATACTTCTCAAACGAGTGCTTCATCACTTACGTCACTTATTCGGTAATAGTCCCGAAAGCGAAAGTTTCCACTACAAAAATACGAGAAAATCTAACGAATAAAGAAAAAATGCGGATTGTCGGTTAGGTAACTTATTCAATCTCCGAAACTGGAAGTGTCAACCATTTGATATTAAAAAAAGTAGTTAATAGTAGTTTATGAATCAACAACCAATAACTATTGTTGAACTAGGCTAATATGTCTTTCTCTATAGAAAGGTAATAGCATTGCAGAAAACCCGACATTCGATCGGAGCCTCGAAGACACCATGTGTTCTACTCAGCTCGACGAGATCGAAAAATGTATGAGCGTGTATGTCGGATATCCATTCCATACGCTCAATTTTCTCGTAGATGACTGAATCTTGGACTCATTCGAAAGCCACTATTAAATTGAGAATCAAGTTAAAAAATCAGGTAGCTGACATTTCCAGTTTGAATTTTCTCGATTTCAATAAGCTTAGACTCGTTTTAAAGTAACAATCAGATCAAGTTTAAAGATGAAATGGCCGACACTTCTGGTTCCGTAAATATGATCGTAGAAGTGACGTAACCGACAAACTGCACTTTTTTCTTTACTCTCGTTTTTCTCGGAGATGGTTATACCGATTTCAACAACCTTAAGCTTATTTAAAAGCTTCTATCGGGTTGTGAATCAAGTTCAAAGATTCAGTGGCTGACACTTTCGGTTCCAGTGATATGATCGCAGAAGTGACGTAACCGACAAACCGCACTTTTTTCTATGCGTTCACTCGGGGATGGATTAACCGATTCCGATAATCTTAATCTCGTTTGAAATCTACTATCGGATTGTTAATTAAGTTCAAAATTCAAATGGCTGACTCTTCTGGTTCCGGAGGTATGTGACGTAACCGACCAATAGCATTATTTTCTATCCGCACGAATGACCTTAAGGTTAAAACCTCTATAATCTGAACAAAAAAACATGTTGCCAAATATGTGCCATAAACGTTGAAGCATACCTTATGATAAAAAAAGAACCAGAATTTTATTAGAAAACGAAAAATTTCAATTTTTAATAAATTTCTTTATTATCACCTTCAAAGTACTCTCCTCCTGCGGCAATACATGCATGCCAACGCTTGATCCAATTTTCTATACAAGTTTTATAGGCCACCGAAGGTATGGCCTTTAGTTCACACAGCGAATTCTCTTTTATGGTCTCTATGGTCTAAAGCGCCTTCCCCGCAATGGCAATTTGAGTCTGGGGAAGAGGAAAAAGTCACACGGAGCCATATCTGGAGAGTACGGTGCTTGCTTGATGATATTGGTTGAGTTTTTGGCCAAAAACTGCGACACAACCAACGCTGTTTTTGAATGAAATTCAGCTTTTTTTGGCACCAGCCGAGAAGCGACGCGTTTCAAACCCAAAACATCAGTTAAAATGTGTTCGGCTGATCCATAAGAGATGCCCAACAACACAACAATCTCTCTAATCGGTACAGAACGATTTTGCAACACGATTTGCTTTGCCGATTCAATGTTTTCTTCAGTAACAGATGTTGTTGGGCGGCCAGCGATCTCATCATGATCCAAGCTTGTACGATTACCTTTGAAGCGTTTATACCACTCGTATGCCTGTGTTTTTCCTAGACACGACTCACCAAAGGCCTTTTCTAACATTTTCAACGTTTCGGAACACTTAAATCCATTTGCAACACAAAATTTGATGCACGCACGTTGTTCTAAATTTTCATCCATTATAAAAATCGCCACACGAAAATTTTTCAACTTCTTTGTATAGACGCCAAACAAAAACTAATCGTACGATATGCGAATGTGTATAAAAGTTTTGCCAACGTTGAGAGAATAAAAGTTTACCGATTTAACAAGCGCGGGAATTTTAAAATGAAAATTCCGGTTCTTTTTTTATCATAAGGTACTTTTGTTATATACCCAAGTAAATCCCCAAGTAGCAAACGTAACTTATTGAATTTTCAAGATGTTCTACAATTGATTTAGAAATTTATGTTAGATATGTTCAGAAAGATTTTAAAATATTTTAAAATTGGTTTTGCAACTTATCACTGTTAAGTTTCACAATACTACCAAAAAAATCACTGTAGAACAACTTTAAGTACATCTAAAACAATTGTGCAGTAAATCACCAACTTGTTTATGTTTCACTAAATTTCTGCAAAAAAATTCACATCGTCATGTGAAACGGGTGTAACTATAACAATTGTGTAACTTATCAAAAACTTCCCAAACGGCTGTCATAATTGTACCGGACACAATATACGTCGAAATTGCTTTAAATCTCTAGTAAAAGACAAACTAGTGAAATGATTGATGCTCTCCGCAAGGCAAAAATGATTAGTCGAATTGATAACCTTGCTGTAAAAAATATGTCTCAGCTGAGTCCGCATAGTTTTGGCTGCCTCATGAATTTTTAGGTCAGTGTGTGCAGTTTTCTTCAGTTTTAGAAAAACAATGATATAAAATTCAAAAGTTGCAAAAAAGTTGTGCAAGATTTATCTGCTTGAAATGAACGCAAAACTTGCCGAAATGACATTATTATCATAAAAGTTGCAGGAATACAGCATTACATACGCAATGAAAACAAAAATCAATCAGATAAATTGTATTCGGTTTTCATCTCGCGAAAAAAAAATAAGCAGACCTGACATCACTTTTTGAAGATATTGAACGCAAAGTTAATTCATCACAGTTACTCTCATAGTTATATATTACCGATTGTGCAACTTGTTTTTGCAACTCCAGCACATGGACTTACCAATATAATACCTACAGTGAGTATCACAACAGTCGGGCCCGCTAAGATGAATGACTATACTGTATTGTTGTTTAATTTAACTAGAAGATTACTGATAAAAAAAACAAAACGTAGAGCATTTTCTCCGAAATATTAACATTGTCATGTTTCCTGTTATTTAGATGATATATGTCATTACGATGGGTGAACCTTTTTCTATCCAACTCACTGTTACCATCGATGCCATATTGGAAAATATTCAAGCAAAATTCATTTCGAGATTTTTCAGGTTTTTTACACATTGATTTGATCAAAAGCGTCTGAAAATTTTAAGAATGTTTGAATACACGTATTTTAAACACCATTCCGATGATTCTCAATAAAAATAAAAGACTGTTATTTTCACAGTAATTGGTGCACAATCATTAAAACACGTTAATTCAAAGGCGCTTGAAAATTTCGGCCGTACGAATACATGTTTCACCATAAAAATGCAGTTCGTTGTCGATTTTTCAATTACAAAAACACAAAAGATCAATTCTACAATATGTAGTATTCGTTTTTCATTTGCAGATTATTTTACAAAATCCATGTTTGTGTTAAGACCAGTTGCATTGAAAATCAAATGTGAAACTTATTCATTGGAAATTAAGTTTGCATGTTTTTGTAAACGTCATTCCATTTCTTGTTTACATCACGTAGTAGTTCTTACGAGTTTCACAATTGTTTTTTTGCTGATTTTATTACTGCCTTTGTGATGGGATCGAGGCATGAGTTTTTGTATCAGTTGCACAATCGTTGTGAATAAATGTTCGTAATAACGGATGAACTTGAAGATATGTTGCACAACACAGAAAAATTGCGCTTTTTCCATAACACAACAGTTATCAGTATAGTAATACAAACTAACTTGATAAAATGCACAATCAGTAAAAAAAATTCAGGACAGCAACTTAACATGCTACTTGGGTCTGAATGAGCTTGTAACAAAAATGAGTCAAAATTCATGCTAAACGACAAGAGACAGGTATTTTCACACAACTACAGCTATAATCAGGGACTGCACAGTAAACTTGGTAATACCCCAAGGCACTCCTCTCGGACCCTTTTCATTTTTACTCTATTTGTATGAATTGCGCCTTTCGTTACAATGCCTCAAATTACCATACGCCCACCATTCAGAATGCTTCCATCTTATAATAGATTCGGAGGACACCAGATTCCTACAGAAACAGGTGAATGTTATTTTCAGGAACTTCTTTTTACGTTTCGTCTTCGACTCGTCAGTGCATAAGCAGTTTACTTTGAACTGTAAACCCCTTAACGCTCACGGGGAAATATTTTTCCCTTCTATAAACATCGTTATTGATTCTTCAATTATTATTAAATCGATTTTTTTTTTACTGAATGTTAAAAAAAACTTATTTCCAAGGCTTTCTGAACGAATAAAAAAAAAGAACTGTCAATCTTTATTGCACTAAAAAAGTTTGTACAAAACGACGTATAGGAAATAGAACACATAATAAATGTGTTATGTGCAATATCCTCTTGTGTTAAACAAGTACACGAGAACATTTCGTAGAATACCATAACTAAATATTTATTTATACTATTCTGATAATTAAAGCAATTGAAGCAATACATCTAATTACGATATAATAAACTCAACTCTTCGTTTATTTATTTCTGAGGATCATAGGGAAAATATTTCTCATGAAATTATAGGAAACTTATGCACCCTGCTATGTTTTTCTGGTGATATTCTCTTACTTTACACCCACAATAGCTAAAATATTGTGTTGTACTGACATATTTCGTCCTGGACATCTTATGAACGTGAAAAAGTTAAGGCAACTTAGCCGTTTAACATAAGCCCTCTAAGACTTCAGTTTATACATTACACTGCGGTGGGAACGTGAAAGGTATTCTGCAAACAGCATTAACTTTACATCTGCTTAGCGATGTAAGTTAAACAACTGGGTCACGCTGGAGGTTAAACATAAACTGCCAACGCACTGACGAGTCGAAAACGACACGTAAAACCCAGTAAAACTGCGTGCATACGCCTAGCATAAACTTTAGGGATTTTTTTGAACATACCCTTCAATTAGTTTGCACTAAATTTAATGAGATCAAACGCATCGAAATGTTTTGTAATTTCAACTGCTGCATTCAGCTACACGATCTCCCAAACTTTCTTTGCTTCGTACTTCGCCGTTCTCCTTCACTATAATCAATCAAGCTATCAGGAATGTTGTAAACTTATCGATCTGGACCCTTTATTCGTTCGCCTTCATCTATGCAGAACGATTTTCATTGTAGTTCTGTTACAATCTCGAACTGGTTGCTTTAAATTGTTACGAAAAATTAATCAAAATATGCATTCTCTTTATTGAGAGAAATGTTCAGTTAGGGGGTTCGTTTAAATAGTTATGTTATATATATTAGATTACTGTATTCTGATATAAAAAGTGAGGAGGTTTTATGCCTACTGGAGATAAAGATTGAGGAATTCAACTCCAATGCTCCCAGATGAGTAGATTAGGTGCATTTTTTCCACTTAGCAGTCATATGTCTGTCATATCCGATGAAAAAGTTTTAAAGTTATAAAATTTATCCTCCAGTGTTCTAGTCGTCTTATTTTAGATCTAGATTTATCAAAATGGCACCTAACAAACTCTTGATATTCCATTCCTGTTTTGGAATTTAAATTTCCGACTTTGCGGACGATTCATAACCATAGTATGGCTAGTGCTACGATCCTATTGACACTAAGAATCCTTCCAGGTCGAGGCTCGAACATACGATAACTGACTCGTAAGACTAGTGCCCTATGCATTGAACCGCCAGCCCGACAGGATTTGAGCTACCTGTAAATCTTTTTTTTTTTTTGCAGTGCACATAAAAGGAAAATGATTTACGAAAACTAGAAGTCTCAACCTGAGAAAGCTATGTTGAAAAGGCTTAGTTTTAGTTAACATTATTGTTCACACGACGTAAAGAATACGAACGTAGACAAAGTAAATTTACATATTTGTGCAGTAAAAAAGAAGAAACTCTGAAATTGCACTAAAAAATAGATTTATTTACATTGAACGATTAAAAAATCGGTGCACACCAGAACCCACTGATCTCAACATAACAGTGCATTTACTAGAACCATAAAAATAAATAACCCTCGAAGTGGAAGATTGCCGGTACTGCCCACATTACCACCGGCGAAAAATGAAGTCCCCGTCCGCTGTTTGACGGGTCGCGCTCAATGCAAGCGGAACGAACGGACGTGCCCGAGAGGGATGAAAAGAATCAGAACCAATTAAGAAATCAGCAAACAACACTGAACCTCCCGAGTTTCTGATTCCGCTACTGGATGGTAATCAAAACAACAGTCAACATGACTCTACAGGCTATCATCGATGACCGACAACGAAGGTCAGTCGGAGCAAAGAACATGGACATGGGGTGCTGCAGATTCTATGAGCTCCGAGACCAAGCACAGAATTCGCACTGATAATCTCGTAAATACTGCTCAAAGAAGTTCCTCATGGTCTTATCACGCATTCCCCCGAGTTTGTACTTTATTTCTGAGTGCATACTATTTCTTCAGTTCACTGCAGTTAATGATCTGATAGACTAACCATCCAACAAAGAAGAAGATGCAACTCAACTAGCAGTGTAGAAACCTAAATGAATTGATGTCAATTTGTCATTCTAAACCAATTTGTGCAATGTGAATATTCCCAAAGTTGTTTTTCCACGAAGAAAAAATTAAAAACTTATTGATCCCAAAAATCTATAAAGTTACACAACAAAAGAAACTTAATCCTTAGGTTTTCAATACAAATAAGACTAATACAAATAAAATCCGAGCGGAGTGTGCCTGAAACAGCATGACATTTCTCTTACTACCGCCACACAAACAAGGGCAAATGATCTCGATAGGTCAAAAATGCGAAAAGTAATAAAACAAAAATAAACATTAAATAAGCTCACCTACCAAAGTTTACGGGAATGCAAACAATAAACAATAAAAAAAAAGTTAATTTCATCCACCTCAAAGTGATCGAAGATCGCGCCACTGCGAGGAATGAAACAATACTTCCCATTCTATGCCAATTGCCAACGTTTCTACTTTCCAAGAAATGCCGTGGCTCACGTTCCAGTGCGGTCTCTCTAAACCGTGAGCTATTTTATTTACATTCGCCAACCATCTACGACGAAAGAGAGGGATATGCTACGCAACATGCTGACCTAAGGTGTTGAGTTTGATTACATCAACAGTTTATGTTCTCTCGGTTGATCGGATCGGATGGAATTCGGGTATGAAAGCTATTGGGACCGGGAAACGTACACGAAAAGAAAAAAATAAATTTACCCGACATTCCAATCAATAGTAGCAAGGAAAAGACATGGGTTGAATCGAAAGTTTAATTGAAAACTATCTTCGATGCAAAAGTAAATTGGATTGTTTTGATTTAACAATGAATAAAATTGTATCTTTCAAGTAACGCTCAGTTTTGTGATAAAATTATATTGAAACGCACAGTATTGTGAAGTAACTTCATGATTAATTGTCTGCTTGACAATAGATGTAAATTCATAAAATATTTTTATCCGTGTACAATTCTTTGCACAGCGTGATCTGGGTTTTGATCCGATTCGAAAATGATTCCTGAATTGACACTTATTTCTATGCATACACAGTTCGCAAAAATCTTGTGATTTTACATCTTATAAGATGCACATAAATAGAGCGTCGTTTTATACACAAATTTGTATTCAAGATGATGTAAAATTATGTGATTTGAAAATTACATGGCTTGAATTCAAAACGAAATAAAAAATAAAAGATAGCTAAGCTACAGCGCGACTTGAACGGAGAAACATTAGATCACAGAGCACTTCCGTTGATCGGCTGAACCACAGAAGCACATATCCGCTTGATGAATAATTGATACGTATAATCTTATTCAGTGGTACTTGGTAATCGAGTACAAATTGCACTAGGAGTCTGTAAAATTCTGCACAAATGGAATTTTCCCTCATTTGGTATGTAAAGTTATTTTGTGCTGTGCATATTTTGAGCAGGAAATTAAGCCTGAAGTCACTATACAATTCTGTACGTTTCAGTAGGAATAGTTCAAACGCGACACTTAGTGCTAACAAAAAAAAACAGTTCTATTTATTGAAGAATCAATGCAAACTAATTTAGTTTTGCATCGCTGATGATTTGAAATCGAACTACCGATTCAACTGTTATCTATTTCATATTACTATTAACTTACATGTCTTGTACATTTCATTAATTCTTTCCGTTTTATTCTGAAAATTTGTCCTTGCCGTTAAATAGAGAGTTGTGATAAATTTTCAATTGTTTTCTTATTCAATAATATAATTTTTTTAAGGCACACTGCTTAAGCTCTAAGATGCCAGATGCGAAATTCAATCATGTTTCTAGTCAGACAGATCAAATAATACTGTCGAAAACTCAATAAACAGTCGAGTATAAAAAAAAACGATATAAAATAAATTGAACTTTCCGTACTATTAACTTTGAAGATGAATATTGCACCACATTTTGCCGCATACTTCTTGAGTAGACAGGTTAGCTTAAAAATATTAAAAAAACATGTAACTGAGTGAAAACTTTTGTAATTTCTAGCCAAATTAAAAACACGATTTATTCAAAACTACCGCTAAAAAACCGCAGTTGGAAATTTTTCACTTCATAATTGACTTAAATGTGACAAATTTCGCGATAATCATATTCGCAGCTGGTAAAATTTTCCCAGATTAGAGTGAAATGTAAACTTTGCCTTAAGATGTTACATGGCATACTTTGTCTTTCCCAAATTGATCTGAACTGTCTTTTAAAAAGGACTAAACCTTTCTAACCTTTTTCCCTCAAATAGTTGACACAAAATGACTAGAAAAAAGTATTATACTATTGGTTTTCATAAAACTGAAAAACTTCCATATCGAGTCCCACACTGAAAAAAATCGGTTCAAAACTGTACAATCAATTTGCAAAAAAAAACTTTTTTTTATTAAAAAAAAAGTTTACAGTATCTTTTTATTTTATAAACTAAACAAAAGTAATGATCATCCCAAAATTTAGTGAATCTTAATTTGAGATGAGATTTCACAGAATGCTGGCTGCCCTATATTTGAAAAAAGTTTCAGTAATGGAAAAGGAAGCGTTTTAGTTGCAAACACTTTCTTCCTAATACTGTCCACTTTAAACTATATGGACGGTTGGGAGGGACAAAGTTTCATTGATTTCGAAAGTGGTGTTCTTTTTTGTAAATTGACTTTAAATTTTATAAACCGATTTTTTTTTCAGTGTAGGATAGACGAATTTCGCTCAAAATCGTGTTCGGGATTGGCAGCATAAAACTATAACATAACTAACCTTTTGAACAGGACGTTTTTTTCCAATTTTTGGCAATTAATTAGAGACAAAATGGCAAATCCTGATGTTTTCAAAATAAGTCTAAATTTCTAAAGAACATACTGAAAAAATTACTAATCGAATTTTACTGTAAAAACAAAATCGATCTTGAAAATTTTAAGTTAAATTACAAAAAAATGCCATTTTTTTACTTGAATGGAATTTTGTCTCAACATAGACAATTGTGTTCCCTGTCAACCTTCAAAAAAGTTTTCTAATAAAAGTTTAGCTTTTCCAGCACTGAAACATTCTGCAAATATCGGGCAACTAGCAACAGTTTGGACAAGAAATAGTTTTTGTTGGAAAAACTTTTATTCATTGAATGTGCCCATCTTGCAATATATGAACGGTTTTTTGGGAAGGTAATCAACAATCTTGGGACAATTATCAAAATCAAAAATGAGTTTCTTTGTAAACCGATTTTTATTTTAAATCAATTTTTTCCAGCGTCGGACTCGATAAGAATTTTTTTCAGTGTTTTTTATTGAAAAATTGAACGGATTTTGTGAAAATCACTAGAATAAAACTTGTTTGTAGGTTTTATCATTTTCGACAATAGCTCTTTGAATAAAAATTCGTTACAATTTTAAAAATGCCGCTGGACACATTTTGGAAAGAACGAAGTATAAAATGTGATTTTTTGACACAAAGTCTGCATGTTTCATTCATTTCAGAGGGTGTTGCCAACATTTGTTCGAGTTGGTGCAAAATTCGTCATATTTATAGAGAAGAGTTTTTATAACATAAATTTTGTTTTTAAATTCCGGAAGGGGTAAAACACCATCTTGTATACGCGTCTGATTGAGATCAAACAATTTAATAAACAAAACAGACGTACTAACAGTAAAGATCTTATTAAAAAATAAAGAACTAGTTACTAAGTTCTAAGTGTGACTACAAAACAAGTTTGATTGAATTTGCTCCTTTCGCGCTTCGTCTTCGACTGAGTTTGAATCACTTATAACAAAATTGCTCGGAAATCCTTATAAACTTGATCACGTGCAACACAAGAATTGTCACCATGATTGTAAAAAAGATCACTCAAAATAAAATGGAATTGACACACAAACATAGATATTTGAAAAAACGCAAACTCTTGACTGAACACTGGTCTAAATAATTAACATTGCTCGATAACCTATGAAATACCATTTCAATCAGCTGCAACCAGGACCAGATAAAAGCATAAACGAAATAGGCGGTCATCTAGTAGGCTAAGGAGTTTGGAAAACGATTTCTCTTTCTCATAAATATTTTGAATGTGGAAAATGAAATGTGCGATTTTGGTAAACTAAATTTCTAATGCATTGAAGCTGGATGTTAAAGATTCAAACCATAAAGAATCATTTTTATGATTTATTACCCTTTGTCGGATGATCAATTAGGTATAGATTAGGGATGATTCACAACAATGCCTCTGGCTGATCTTCACTCCAGATGCGGCAATTTTGCTTGTTGACGTATCCATTCAACCAGAAATAAGCTTCGTCGCTGAAAACAAATTTTTCGATAAGTGTCCATTCATGATTAAATTATAGACCAAACGAAGATTCATGATTAAATTATTGATCCATCTGATCAAGTTTCACGATGACACAAAACACGATTCACGCATGATCGGTCAAAAACAGTGTTGCCAAAAAGATACCAGCAGAACAATCACCCTTTAGTGGAATTCGTGTATTTATTTTGAGAATTAAATACGTTTTTAATATTTAAATTTTATTTCTAAAAAGCATAATCAAAGCAATTGTATTATATCAAGACATTTACAATCTACAGTTGAGATTGTGGCCATCGATAAAGTAGATATTGGTATTATAGCAACATTAATAATGCGCAACTCCTGCGTCACCTGTCGGATCGTAGAAAAGCCTAATGATCACTCTTTTTGGCTCCATAATAGCATTTCATGCGTTTGGCCTACAATTTTAGTAGACCTAGTTTTAATAAGTTCTACGAAATAGAATAGAAATATAGATATCAATCTTACGATATGTTTCAAGAATCCGTTAAGAATTTCAAATAGAAAATGATGTGTCCGATTTAGTCCCACTTTTTTGTCCGGTTTAGCCCCACACAGACAATTCGTTTTCGAGACACAATAATATCTCTATTGGATACGTAATCGAAAGCTCTCAATAATTACTGGAAGCACGAGACGATGCTCAGAAATCACGTATACACAAAAAATCAGAAAATTAAAAAAAATCAGTTAAAAACGTACACGTTTGAATCCAAACTAAATTGATTTAGCGTCATCTAGCCAACTGACATCTGTCTGTAACATCAAAGCGCGATTATAACACGGAAAAAGATTAATTTTACAGGTGACATAATTCTACCAACGATACCATTCATAACTACTTAACTTTTCAAATGACGCAATATTACACTAGTAGGGGAAAGTATTATAAAGAGCTCCTGCTGGCCAAAAAGCCTCCTTCCCTTTCAAGTATTCAAGACTTTTCTAAACAAAAGTTTTATCACTAACACTATTTTTTCGTAAGATCTTTCTGCTATGCAAGTTTGGCAGTTGTCGTTTGTTGGAAAATATGAAAAAAACTGAAAATATTATGAAGAGGCTTCTCGAGGTAAGGTTTTGCTTCCACTAAACAAACAAGTTAAAATCATGTCAAACGTCTAATAGTCGGTTGCAACTTAATAATTAATTTTGTGCAGTGCTAATGTCTATATTTACAGTAAAAAATTCCAGAGGAACAAAGCCTTTTCTTTGATATACGATTTTTTTCATAACAGTCACTCTACGGACATTATGCCCACCTTCGATTTAACAGTATGCTTCGAGTTAAAATATTGTTTTCAAGATTTATAACAATTATTAAAACAAAATTTAGCGTTGTGAGGATTAAAAATGTTGGTTTCCACTTGTAATTAATTGATTATTCAATTGATTCTGATGCGAAAAATATCTTCTTTATCTGCTTTTCTTCTATATCGACATTCCAAAGGGGATTTTGCATCATTATTGTGGGGCATACCACTGATTTGTTGTGAGGCATATTATACCTGGGTTGCTGGGGCATTATGCCTACGGCAAGCGAAAAAACTGAGAGTGTGGTCGTTTTTGAAAATGTGAAATCATTGAAAATTATGTTCTTCAGGCGTATTGCAAAGAAATACCTACATTCTAGAAGAAAATATATCAGTACATTTAGAAATATCTCAATGTTTTCTTAAGGGGGACATATAACATTTAACCCTACAAATTTTTACAGGCTCCGAATATAATTTGCACTCGGCTAGCAAATGCGATTGTATGAATTTATATGCACCGTTTACCAGTGAAGCACATATGTGCATCTGTAGTTCAGTCGAGTAACTGACGATTGCTTTGTGATCTAATGTTTCTTGGTTCAAGTCGCGCGCTGTTGCTCTCAATGTTTTGTTTTTTTTATTTTATTCGATTTCATGTCACGTATTTTTCAAATCACACAATTTTGCATATTCTTGAATATAAATTTGCGTGAAATACGACGCTCCATTCAATTGCATATTTTAATATGTAAAATCAAAAGAATTTTTTGCCCTGTGAAGGTCAATGTACACAGTTAGAAAAACTTTCATCTTTATAGATGCACATAAAAGGAACGTCGCGATTCACTTACATTCACAATTCAAAGCATGTAAAGATAAGTCATATCATTACCTTCACAGTTCATTTAGCTGTAGCTTATATCGATACAGACGTAAAATTTATTTTTACATGTTAATAGAAGTAACATTGTGTCATCAACGAAGAAATTACGGCATGCTTGAATTTACGTCAAACGTTAATTTCATTTTCTCTAAAGCGTATGGTTCAAAATATTTGCTAATATACAAGATATCTAAGTTGTTCGGTTTGACTAATTTAGGTGCAGTTGACATCGAAACAGTCATTAAATTTATTGGTACATGTTAATATATGTAATATTCCATCAGCACTCTATGAATTACGGCATGGTTGAACTTACGTCCATTAGTTCAACAACTCTTCTGATGACAACTTTTCCGTAAAACGTTTCACAAAAAAGTTAGAATAAAAAAAGTGATTTTTCAGGAGCCACCCTACTTTTACTCGGGAAAATTGATGTAACTCGATCAAATGAAAAGCTAGAGAGGTACTTTTTTCAGCAAAGTTGCTCAAAATAAAAGTTTCTACAACTTCATTGTACAACAAAATCATTTTTGAGTTCAATTAAGAGAGTTAGATTTCAGATTTCAATCTAAATGAAGACTACCCTAGTAACTTTTTTCATCAAAAGGAGCGCCATTTGATTACAAACAACTTTTGTGAAGACACAAAAAAACTAATATTTAATAGTGGAAATATTTTGTCACACTAATTTACCGTTTCGGACCACTGTGCACTTGTAGAAAATTTTGTTTTTCTCATGTATTTTATTTATACAGTGCAATTCAACGGTTGATAAATAATAAACATAAAACAAAAATGAAATGTTCTGTATGACAAATGCAGTATTTTTGGCACTACAGAGTTGCTGTTGAACTGAGTGACTATAAACAACAAGTTGACTTACATATAATAAGACAAAATCTTCTAGTTAAAAATTCAGTTTACGATGAAATAACAAAAGAGACTTCGTAATAGACTTAAAAACACAACACTGGCATAGCAACACCAAACCGAGAAAAGGTTGTAAAGTTATTGTTTCAACTATTCCGTCATTGCTCCAAGCAGTAAAAAATAAACCCGTACATGATCATAGTTCATTATTTGCTCTACTATTGCACGCCAACGTTCGAAGCCGGCACTGCTTGGGCAAGCATTTGATCCAATACCACACAGTTCTAACAAAAGGGCTAGTGCGACGGAGTCATTTTCCACGGTCATAACCCAAATCAACCGTCCAACCGTACGGTTCTCGCATGCATTACCGGGAAGCTTCGGGTTTCACCCGGCCAACATGTCAACAAAGGAAAGAAAGTCCACTCACCTGCTAGGAATGCCGCCGTGCAGGGCGTCGTAGATGCTGGTTCCATGCTGCATCAGGGCTACGGCCGTGTGATCATGAACCGGCGATGATTGGTACATGTTGGCAGCCGCCACCGAGGAAGAAGTGGTATCACTTCCGCGAGGTACGTTGATCAACTGAGTAAAGCTCGTCAAACTGCCGTCCAGTTCATCGTGCGAATAGCCGGATGGGCTACGCGATTCTCCACCGCTGCTGTTGCCATTATGTGCATTCTGCTGATGATGTTGATGATGATGATGATGATTGAAGTTGATAACGCTCTTATCGTTGTTATTATGATAAACTGCACTGTAGTCTTTCAGATCGTGCAGCTCGTGACTGTGATGTTGGGGCGAATCGCCTCCCAAATCGGCCCCTGGATGAACCATACTTCCGCCACCCCCGAGAGTCAAATAGTGATCAATGGCGCAGTTCTCATCCTTCAGCGTATCCGCTATCACCTCATCGATCGCGGAACTATGATGATGGGGATGTCCCACCTGGTGATGGAGATCTTCGCCAGCATGTTGCCCCAAGGATGAGGGATATGTCGGACACAATGTTAACAAACTGCTCCTCATGGCTGACGATTCGCTACTAATGCTATTGATGCTCAAATTTAAATTCGACTGCTGATGCACTGGTGGCTGATTCTGCGGATCGTGCGAATGATGATCGCTGTAAACTTCCCTGTGATGGTATTGGTGATGATGGCTTAAACTGCGCTCGTCGGTCTCCGATTGCTCCTCGTGATGGTGAGGATTTCGCACAAGATCAGTTGTCTTGTAGGACAGATCGTATGGCCAACTGTTAAACGAAGGATCTTGACCGGTGTAGCTGAAGTAGCCCACCTGTTGATGCAAATTCGGACTGATGACGGACTGCAGCGTCGAGTAGCGCGGTGGGGACGCCAGCTCTGGATTCACATTTGCCAGTGTTTCATACCTTTGTGCACTCTCCTGTAATTGCTTCGAACTTGACGTGATCACCGAAGGAGTGTTTACGTGCTCCTCGCTAGTTCTGATTGATGAGAAAATCATAGAATCACTTGTGTGGTCACTACCACCTACACTACCGTTGTTGGCTAGCTGTATTGATAACGCGCCAGTCTTATCTCTCACGGCACAACCGGCCGCCCCGCTATCGGAATGTTTACTAGTAACGGTTTCACTTTCACTAACTTCCTGCGAATCCTTCCGTGAGATGCTCGATTCGCTATCGATCGTTGAATGATCAGTGTGCTGCCGATGTCTGGCTGAATTCCCAGCGCCGTTATCGCTATGCTGTGCACTGGTTTGCGGTGACACAACAACTGGTAGCTTGAAGGCAGCCACAGCCACATCATACGTCGTATCGGTGCCGTCTGAAACATAACACAAAACGAACATAAGAAAATACGAAAGAGTAACAACTCAGCAAAAAAAAATCTTCTAGACATAAGCCAGAACAGGACGCAACTCGATCGACAGTTTTCACTGTTTTATGTGCGCACGGTTTCAGCATAGCACAAAGCAAAACAAAATAATAATAAGTTCTAAGGTCACTCTTTCCTAAACCATCCAGCATTGCCTGATCGTGGCAAAGCGTTCAGCACAAACAAATGAACGGATAAAGAGGAATCGAAAAACGCCACCCACCGAAGACAAAGGGTTCCCTCGTTCGCTATGACTTCGTGTCTTCAGTTCGACGCAGGACGGCTTTGTCTCGCACAGATCATTAGAATGACTCAAATATGTGCAGCGCTGCGCTATGCATGATTCATCCTCATATGTGTTCTGCCTGCCGTTTCCCGTTCCCGGGTAGAATTGAGTGACTACTGCTGCATAAAACACTGCAAGTTCATTCCAGTTGTGGCGGACACGAGCGCGCACTCACCCTCTAACACATACAAACACGTACGCTCCATGCTTCCCCTAGCACTTGCCACTGTAAGCTCCGCCCACTTACCCACTTGCATACATATGAGCAGTAGGACAGTGGATGGAAAGGAGTAGCACGATCGGAAATTACTACCGCTCACTTCTATGCTGGACGTTATTCTGGACGAGAGCAAGTTTTATATAAAATACTTTTTTATGCGATCGTCCGTTGGTGGAAGGTTAAACGTTTCACGGGTGGAAAGGGTGATCGCAACTCAGTTCAGTGGCATTCGAACGACGGTGATTGGTTAGGCCTTTATGTTAAAATTATTTATGTGAAAACTGAATTTTGGAACACTTTAAAAAATGTGATTATCAGAATACTTAAAATTCAATTTTTTTTGAACATTACGAATAATGATTGAAACTACGTGAAAATTCAGAGATGATTTTTGCACACAATAGTTAAACTTGAATGGGAATACATAAGAAAAATTTTTAGGTAAAAACGGGCCAAAAATGTACTTGAAGTTTCCATAAAAATAATTACCACATATAAATAGTACAACACTAACACAGACATAAAAATACTCAGTGCACATTCAAGATAAAAACAAAGGTTTTGTACTGAAAGTTTCTTCTCCAGAAACCACATTGTGTAACTTCAAACTTGTAAACCCTTCTATACGAGTTCTAGTAACGAAAAGACTGCTGTAAACTAAAATTTCCAATGTATTTCCTGCCAAATATCACGCAGAAAAAAAGATTGTAAATAGGATTAAATGTGGATCTTTATTGGAATCGATAGAACGATCAATATAATTTAATGGCTGAAGATAATTTCATGCAAACATCGGCCGCGGCTTCGCTTTAGATGGCCCATTCACAAGGACAAATTTTGACACGCTCTCTCCAACAAGCCGCTTCTGGCTGGTCTTCACTCCAAATGCAGTAATTTTGCATGTTGACGTATTCCTTCAACCAGAAATGGGCTTCTTCGCTGAACACAATTTTTTGATAAAAACCTTTTTTAATAAACCTCCGATATACATAGTTCCTTTGAAGAACTCATTCACAAAAATATACCTCGTGATCCTATACCTATATCTAACGCAAAAATTTTCGGATATATGAAGCAATTTCGTTTGAAATCACTTAAAATCAAGTTTTTGTACATAACTTTTTTCACAATTATTTTCAGAGTCTACTATCCTCGAGACAATTACTGAAAACGTAAAATTACACATTTTTGTTGAAGACTGTGCACGGTTTGGCCTTTTCCTTAAAAAGTTATTTAACATTTAAATTTATATATGCACTAACTTTAACTACCAATAGGAAGCAAGGTCGCAGACCAAAAGGCACATACATATACTTTTTGGAAAGCTTAAGTCAAGTAATAAAAAGTTACGAAGTGTGTAACGTGGTCCTTTTAAATTGTGTTAATGAGACAACAAAATATAGAGTGCTTTTTTGATCATTTTCTTAGGAAAAACGTACATTATTAAAATTGTTTATCTTCATATCACGCGTTTTTTGTGATATCGATCGATAAGTTACCTTTAGGCAACAACTTTTGCAAGAAATTGCAGTCGAGGTATAAAAAATAGAGCATTAGCTTTAACACCATACGAAAGAAAAAACTTTTCACTGTAGCTTACTCTTATGACTTACTCTCAGCGAGTACCGAGTCTTTCGGAATTCCTCTTCAAAGTGAATGTTGATAGGTGATCGTTATCACAAAAAATCGCGAGACATTACCGACTTCAGTAGAAAATGTAACAGAATTGCAGTTAGGAAACAGATTAGTTACAAATTCCCTGAAACCAAACAAACTTTTTTTTGTTGGTTATTATTCTTTATTCTTAGTCTGTGCACGTTTTTATGCCCAAGTTCAGTTACAGTTTACATAATTTGATTTCATACTTTACCGTGTACGCCTGTATGTAACGTTGAACCACTCACGCATTTTATTGTAATATTATCATCGACCAAATGCTCCAGCATTTGTATTATCAATCAACTGTTTTGTATTCTTAAAAATACTTTGGAGCGCTGCTCTCACCAACACCAACAGTGCATATTTGGAGCTGGAAATTCAATATAAAGTTACTTCACTAAGCTTCATTTTTCAATATACATTAAAAGTAAAGCTAAGAGTCAATATAAATAAACGGTCATATTCAGTGAAATTAATGTATTCCAATTTAGTTTTACATCGAGGATGATTTTGAATCGAATTTTTTATTCAACTGATGTCCATTTCATAGTACTATTTATTTAGAAATCGTGTGAATTTCATTACTTTTTTCAGTGTATGTTTTAATTCATAAGAACGTATTTATTTTAGGCGTACTGGTAATGGTGTAAGATATCATCCTTGAAATGAATTGGATTGGAATTAAAAGAACGGATAAGGAATATTCTATTAAAAGAATAAGTAAAACTTTTCGATATTCAATGAGCACGTTAACATGCTTCTTTAGTTTGTTCAATTGCATACAAGAATGCATCATGAAATTATATTCAATCATTACACAATTGCACCAAAGCTACACTAACGACCGATTCCAATGTTTGAATATTTCCTACAAAGCTCCTTTTAATAAACCAAAAATAGTCTTTTTAGCAAATGTTTTTGCTAAGAAAATGGTAAAAAAAGCACTCTATATTTTGTTGTCTCATTCACACAATTTAAAAAGGCCACGCTACACACTTCGTAACTTTATATTACTTGATATAAGCTTTCCAAAAAGTATATGTATGTGCCTTTTGGTCTGCGACCCTATTGGTAGTTAAAGTTAGTGCTTATAAAAGTTTAAATGTTAAATAACTTTTCAAGGAAAAGGCCAAACCGTGCACAATCTTCAACAAAAATGTGTAATTTTACGTTTTTAGTAATTGTCTCGAAGAAGTTATGTACAAATGTACAAATGTTATGTACAAAAAATGATTTTAAGTGATTTCAAAGGAAGTTGCTTTATATATCCGAAACTTTTTACATTAGACCTATAGCTTCTTCGGTAAAGTTTTTTCTCGTTAGAAGTTCTAAAACTTTGTAGAAGACATCGTTTTTCTATCTCTTAAGGGAAAAAAGTTGTTGAAATGTACTTTTGTCGTAGTAGGCTTTGCACATTTATGTTTTTTATGAACTTTCATTTGAGCCTGTTTGTGATCAAATCATCTCTGAGAAAATTGAGTGAGTCTCATGTTAAACTTTTTGACCACTATTTCCGGTATTTTTAGTAAGTAACTAATATAGCCTATAAATTGAAGTTTTGAGCAAAATCTAAAAGAATTTTACCCTTTTTTGCATCGTCGCTCTAAATGTGTGAAATTCAATTGCAACCTATGGGACTACGAGATTTTCTTTTTTATGAATGACATTATTTGACACATACTCACACACATACCCACACAGACACATACATTGCTCAGCTTGATGAACTGTGTCGAATGATATAGAACGCTTATCCCTCTGGGCCCATTTTCACTAGTCAATTTTTCAAGAGATTCTATAAACTTTCTATATGAGAAAGGCAATATGTGTACTTTTAAAGAAAAGCATCGTTATCATGATCTTGTAATAACACTGTCAAGTTGAATAAAAGAATTAGAAATTTACATATTTTTCACCTGAAAATATAAATTTTAATGTGACAACCCTGCACGCTATACGAAATTTAACAAAGCACGCTGCGAACGGATCTAAGCCGCACGTACCGTCGCGTACTAGTTTTCCATCGTCATTTTGAATGACGATTCGAATGTTTTGACACTCATCGCCCTATACTTTTGGAACTGGAAGTCGGATCTAGATGAGAGCTTTAATTTGAATCATTATTTGTGAAAGTCGGTTTAACCGTTGTTGAGAAATCGAAGTAAATTCCGTTTCTTGAGATTTCGTCACTATTATTAGTGCTTTCTGAAGCGGAAACCGAGGACTAGTAATCCCACAGTTGTTTTAAATATTCACTAACTAACAAGATCTGCCAACTAGATGAATTTAGCAGTAAGTTTTATAAACATGTGCACCTCGTTTCGCCATCGCTTGTGGAAAAACTGTATGTGTGATGTCAACAAAGAGGTCGAGATCTTAGAAATGACAGGACCGATTTCGATCAAATTAGTCGCAAATGATATTTGGTTTTAGACTAATACACGGTAATAGCTATTCAGCAAGCCATATTTTGTTCAAATCCGTCCATTTTTAACGGAGATATCAATATATTTGTGTAAGTGACTTTTCGCCTTATTCTAGTATTAGGAGTTTTACGCGCTTGATGATAAAGCGATGTTTCAGAGCAAAGCGAAGCAATTATTTCTTAGCATTTAAAAGACTGAACGATTTGGTTTTGGCAACATAATCGTTCGAACATGACGTATGTATTAGAAAGATAGTAGTATTTTCAAATTCAAAACAATTTCATATTTATATTGATTTATACCGCTTGCAATAATAATTGCTGGAAGAACAAAACTTCTTACACCCTTATACCATTCGAAGAAGCTCGTCGAGATAAGCAAATTTGTGTATGAAAAATAATTTCAAAAATTTTTCTCAGAGATTGCTTAACTGATTTCTACAAACTTAGACTCAAATGAACAGTCTTATGCTCCCATATAAGTTTTCTGAATTTCATTTGGATCCGACTTCTGGTTCCAGAATTACAGAATGATATATGGAATGAAATTAAAATAATGTCAAATTTTGATTGTAGATGGCTGAACCGATTTCGTCCATCGAATATTTAAATGAAAGGTCTTAAGGTCTCATACAAACTGCCTGTTTTCTAATCAGATCCGACGTTCGGTACAGGAGATACTTGGTGATTAGTGTAAAAATTTCACATAACTTTATCAGGTTTATCGGGTTTATCAGGTTCACAGATTTTGAGAGTCGATCACCAAAAAAACTTATTTCACTTTTACCAGTATTCGGTTTTCGATTCCGGAAGGTACCCGAAAAATTTATTTGAAACGCACCACGATTTCTCTAAGATGGTTATACTGATTTTCGAAAAAAATTCGAATCTAATTAAATTGTTTACAATCTGTTAGACTGATTTAACTGACTTCGGCTACACCGATTTCCGAAAGTATCGGGAATAGAGTAGAATAAACATAAATTCAATTTGAAATAAACTTATGGTCCCATACAAAATTGGTGAATTTTATCCGATTCCGACTTCTAGTTTTGAAATTACAGGGTGATGAGTTTTTAAAATTCAAACCGTCATAGAACTCGTCAAAGTTGGGTTCAAAACTATTTCAATTTCATCAGGCGCGTACCCAGAAAAAAATTTCGGGGGGTGTTTCAGAACATGTTGATCAATTTCCATACAAATGGAACTTTTTATATAATTATTTGAAATTTTTTTATTGTGGAGTCGTTTGTTGAAAATTATTCATTTTATTTTCTACTTATTTGAAAAAAAGAGTTTACATTATATCATACTTTTTTGAGTTTCGGAGGGGGTTTGAACCCCTAAAACACCCCCCTGTATACGCGCCTGAATTTCATCATTCTAATTCATGGACATACGACCTATTTTTGGTTATGCTGGTCTCTGAATACCGTTTCTGGAAGTACCATAAATAATGACAAAAAAATTAAACAGGAACTCACTTCTACATCTCATGGAATGCTTAATCGATTGTCACACGTTTAGGTTTAAAGGAATAATTTTAAGGTTTCATACAATTTCTATTTTCGATTAGTCTTGCGGTTACAAAATTTTAATTACAATCCATTTAAAACGATGGTCATTGAAATAGTTTTATGAAAACTATACACAACGAAGAACATTCTGGCGAAAAACACATGCTGATTGATAAATAAAAAGATATCATCTCAAGTTTACCAAAAGTCCAACCGAATATGCCAAACATGCTTCCAAATATCGCTCGCGTTCGTCTTTATTCTGAATATGCATATGTAGCACCCAGTGTCAGAGCCAGGGGCGACAAGTTCATCGACAGTGGAGTTCCGAACTTCATCGACAGTGGAGTTCCGATCACCAAAAAAAAATTTTCATAAAGTTGTATAACATACATAAAAAATGAATGTGTAAATAGTATGTATCAAAGCAATCTATGAATATGTCCCTTTGATCACCCCCCTCTGGGAACATGCCTGCATTCAACCAGAAATCAGCTTTAAAAACGTTGTTCATTCGTAAGTCGATGAAGTTAAGTATGACAATGATACAAAACGAGATTATCGCGTGATCTGTCAAAAACAGTGTTGCCAAAAAGGTACCAGCTAAAAATCACCCATTATTAAGGAATCAGCCATTGATCGGACCTTGTATCAGTTTTCTTTTAATAACTTTTTCTATAAATATCGGATTGTTTTGCGGACTTCGAAGGTTTTCTTCTTCATTACATTTCCTACGAAAATAACACAATCCAAAATCAGTTTCTCCGTACTAAATTCCATACAAAGTTTAAACCAAGGGCGCGAAAATATAGCTTCTCCGATCGAGCTTTTGCATAGTTCTCATGGGACCCAAAGAGAACACGAAAAAGTTTGAAGGAGCTGGAATCTAAATTACATTCCAATTTATTGTAGCACCGTGGAAGTTCATTGTTTGGATAATGTTCATAACACTAATCTGTATTGTAAATTACTGTAAAATTACTGTACGGCCAAACTGAAAATCATTATAGGTATCGATAAAAAAATTCTATTCGGATGGCTACATCTTGAATCCATTTCTAATTCGAATTGGTTTCACAAACATGTCACTGCGATCGAGGAAGCCCTCTGGGAGTAAATTCTCAGGCTTGTAATTATGCCACTCATTAGTTCGAATTTGTCATCCGATGGTTAGCCAACTAGGCGCATCCGACCGTTTAATCCTTCGGAGGGCTGTATCCATGGCAGGGTGCCATTAATCAAAACAGATGAAATCCCAGAAAACCAATTATTGCCACAAGTTTTTGGACTGCATTTTTCCGTGGTAGCTTTCTCACACTTTCTCCGGTGTCAGATCTGGCCAGTGTATTTTTTTTCCTCCACAAAGTCGGTTCATATTTCACTCCGGTAAAAAACAGAGGATACGTTGTTTATGACCCTGTAATCATACCAAACACACGAGGTTCGGGAAAATGCGAGCACGTTTTCCGTGAGCAAGTTGTCGGCCGGGAAAAAAAAACCTGAGCCAATAGGACACTTGTGGCGCAACAAGTGTTTTCCTGGTAGATGATCCTTCCATGTTTTGTAGCAAACACGATAGATTTATGACTAGTGAGAAGATAGTACAATTTTCTGGTCTTTTTAAATTGTCGTTAAAAGAACATTAAACATGCTCTTCTGTGTTTCATCGTCATAGGTTCGGTGAACAAATGATTTAACAAGTTTTAGTTGAGTTTATTATCAATGCATTCTATCAATGAGTTGTACGAAAGGCGCACCGTTTTTCTAATGTCTCATTTCGTTACATTATTATTCATTTTGACTTTATGAACAGTTTTTCAGTTTCTTCAATCAAAATGCAATTTTGTAACTGAAAAATTAAAC
The DNA here is from genome assembly GCF_030247185.1 of Malaya genurostris. Lineage (NCBI taxonomy): Eukaryota > Metazoa > Arthropoda > Insecta > Diptera > Culicidae > Malaya > Malaya genurostris. The sequence goes on from NC_080571.1 coordinate 69,931,023, forward strand.
TGATAAATAATCTTTTTAAGAGGATTGCATCGAATAGTTTCATTTGATTATTTTGATCAATTCATACCTAGTTTGTTTGACCTAATGTTCACATCGGAAGAATAGCGTTTCACAATCCCAACCGACAAATCACTTTGAAATTTAATATGTCCTCAGCTCAAGTGTTTATTTCTCGAGTTCGAAGTGGTCGGCTCGTCTCAGTGCAGAAATAGCATTGACAGCATTGACAAAACATATTTGTTTCTTTATGTTTTTAATGGGGTCTCTCTCTCTCTGGAATCTATCGGGACGCGTGTCTTTTACATGCTCACAGTATTTGCCTTTTTTTTCGTTCCTTGTGCCACGTACAATACCGATTTCGCTCGTTTTTGTTGTTCTGCACTTTGCGTCTTCCAACCAGACGACGCTGACCGGAAACGGGATAGAACGAAAATATTTCAATTATGTGAGCTATGTGACCACTTCCCGAAACGGACAACAACTGCCTCACGGGATGTTGTTACATCAGAATGCTGTCGCTGGTAGTGATTTATGGCATGAAAAACAACCACCTAATTAATAGTCCATTATGCGAAAGCAAATTAAATGTATTTATCCTTTCGGGGGTAAATATTGACAGTCCAACATTTCGATGATGTTTATTTAGGACCTTTTTTTTGCTTGTTTAAAACCTTGTTTTTGTTGACAAGTTTGAGCATTTTTTGTATTCATGAAAAAAGGTAAAACACAAAAAAATCGAAAAAATGATGAAATCTATATCGAAATCGATAAAACGATCAATATAATTTAATATTTGAAGATGATTTCAACCAGAAATGAGCTCCGTCGCTGAACACAACTTTTCGATAAAAAAAAGTGGATCTTTACTTTACAGCGCCCATTTGCAAGCGTTGTTCGTTCGTAAGTCGATTCAAGATTAAATGATAGAAAAGCAAACTGAACCAATTTGACAATGACACAAAATGCGATTCATGTGTGATCTGTCAAAAACAGTGTTGCCAAAAAATACCAGGTGATACCCATCAAAAGCACACTATTAAAATTGCAGTTCTTATCATTTAAATCCTGTAACTTAGGAATTGGAAGTCGGCTAAAAATCAAATCCGATAGCAAAAGACAGTTTATTTAAATCTAAGTTTATGAACATGTGCTATGCCATTTCCTAGAGAATTGGGTATACATTATTTTCAATTTTTGCCCATTCATACTGTGTTTTCGGAATTGGAAGCGAGATCCAAAAAGAATTTAAAATTTTCTTTAAGAGAATAAGCCCGGGTAGAAGTGATTTCCAAACCAATAACAAATTTTATTATTAAAACCAAACATCTCAATGGTAGAAATTAATATTATTTAGTTTGAAATAAGAGCTAAAATATCAAAAATCATAATCAAGTCTGCATTGGAAAATAGCAACGAAGAATGAAATTATGTCATTGAAATATCAGAACAAGAACAAAAAAATTTTAGCGTAAACGAATTTTTCAGTTATACGATATTCTAGCATTCAGAATAGAATAATATCATAGTAATTTAAATTTGATGCAATTTATTAAATAGTATTTTATTGGATGCTATAACTACTGGATCAATTGAAACCAAATGATATTGGAATAACTCATATAATATAATAACTAATTTTGATGCTAAACAGTTATTGTACAATTCCTTGATACCTTTGTTGGAATGTCAAGAAAATATGTAGTATTACCACAAACGAATTTCCAGACATGACAGTCACGATCTTTTTTTGGCGCACATCTACGGTCCTCCGTGAAACTGGCACCAATGGTTATAAATTGGTTGCACTGCTGAGTTCCCATCATACATTCATAATGGAAATGTTAAACCGTGAGAACCCTCTCGATTCGGTAGCTCATTTGTATATATTGAGATTTTATGGCACACTTTGAATTGAAATGATAACAATGCAATTAATCTCGCGCTTCACCAAGCGGTGAGTGCGGTCATTTCAGAAGGTACCGGGAACGAACCACATTTTTTAAAAATATTTATAAGCACGTACATGTCTTTATTATTTATCTTTGGTATTACTATGACAACACGGAAACAACAAGACAAGATATGATGGTAAAATATGCTTTTATTTTGATCTTTGTTTGTCATTTACATCTACCCGGGAGGCCTTTCATTTCAATTTGGGTTCGAACCTGAAGAAAATTTTAAAAATGTTTCAAAATTTATCCTAAAATGAGCAACGAAATCGGGTTTTTAAAAATCTGCCATCGAATTTTCTTAAGTATACTATCATAAATCAAATAAACATAGATTTCCCAGTGTAATACTAATGTAGTTGAGCAACCCGTGACAGCAAAAGCACCGTCTGGTGGAGAATGGGTGCGTAAATGCTCCTTAAATGCATGCATAAAGTTGCCTGCGCATTTAACAAAACCACAGTAGCTAATGGAAAAAAGTACACCCGTTTCTTACTAGAGGTGCTGTTAGTGTCACCGTACAGTCGGAAATCTATGTTTATTTGATTTATGATACTATTCAACTGATTCAACACAAATTATTTTTGAACTTCTGACCAGAGTTATCAGACTTCTCTTCCGCCGTTTCTTCCAAAATTAAAAGCTTTATTGCGGAAAAGTGCTTACAGATGTATTATTCAAAGTATTGTCCATCGCTAGCGACAACTTTCTCCCATTTTTTCGGCAATTTTCGGATCCCGGCTCGTGAAAAGGAGTCCTCTTTTGACGCTATCCATGAAGCAATCCATTTTTCCAGTTCTTCGAAGAATTGAAAATGTTGATCTGCCAGGCCGCGTGCCATCGAACGGAATAGGTGGAAATCAGAAGGGGCGACATCTGGGGAATACGGCGAGTGGGGCAAGACTTCCCATTTCAGCGTTTCCAGGTACTTTTTTTTTTGACTGTTACTCACATACAAATAGACGACGCTCGATGTCTCTCGGTTTCAACTCGTACGGCACCCAGTTTTCTTCTTTCTGAATCATGCCCAAGACCTTGAGACGTTCTGAAATGGCTTGCTGAATCACTCCCAACGATTCGGCAAGCTCTTCTTAGGTTTGGCACGAATCTTCATCAAGTAATGCTTCTAGTTGTTCATTTTTGAAGGTTTTTTGTCTTCCACCACCATGTTTGTCTTCGACATCGAAATCACCATAAGATTCTGAGATGCTCATTCGATGCGCTTCAGCTGCATTTTATTTTTCGAATTGTAACAGAAAAGTAAAACTTCCGGCAAATGGCGAGAATTGTGCACATAAACAGACATTTTCGAGCATGAATAATACGAAAACAAGAACAACTGTCACTGAAACAGCGATGACAATTCGTTAGGCACTGTACACACTCACTTTAAAGGCATTATCATCTATGTATATTGACCAGCCTCAGCCGGTACAGCCACCCCACATATTTTTCTGTAAAACCACAGATTTTTTGGCCTATTTGGCCTCACAGATTCTGTGCCACAAAACACAGATTTTATAAAAATTGACAGATTTTGGAGATTTTTATGAAAATTTTATAAAAATGGTAGATATTCAGAATGTTTTTCACATATTGTGATTGGAAATATGCAACATAGATGGTACACAGATTTTTGAAGTTGAAACACAGATTTTAAAATGACAACTCTGCTTCCGAAAAGTCCACTTTGACTGAAATGTACAAATTAAGTCTGTAAGACTCTGTCGGCTGTCATCACTAATGTTCAGTCAAAGCAACAATCGACTTAGTCGATGATATTGTCGCTGCAGCACTAACCTGCAATTCGCTGGACAGTCCAGCGCAGATTCCGAGCGACGTCAGTTAAACTGTCTTTACCTATTAATCAATTGATAAAACCATGTTACATCATACATATTTTGTTGGTTCGATTTTGGCCCACGTGCTTTTACTCAAATTTTCTTGCTATCACCATTGGAGCTCATAACAATAGAATAGGGATTAACCCTTATTTTGTGGTAGGGTTACATAACCAATTTCACTATATTTACGTTACGTCTTAAACTCGTCTGTGCAGAGCAGTTCAAATTAAATGACCAGCCGAATTTTCAGTATTAGCCGAAACTTGTTTTCGTTCGGCACGTCAGGAAAGACTTAGCACTTCGGCGCTTATTACAAGTGTGGTGCAAATAGCAGTAACTTTACGTCTGCATAGCGGTTCAAGTAGAACTACTTAAGTTGGTACTAAGCAATTCAATTTGAACTGCTCTGCACTGACGAGTCTAAGACGAAACGTAAAGATAGTGAACAGAATATCTCTTCCAGGATAGATTTTGGAATCAATGCGATTGAAACTGAATGTTACAAGCTATTAAATGATTCATATGATTTTGAGTAATTGACATCTCGTATGAAAGTCTACTCATTGGAACACAGTGAACTTCGCTTGAGCAACATAACGAAACGAGAGAGACGTCGTTTCCGATTTTTTTCTGCAAGCCCAAATAATCGCTATAGAGTTTCATTGTTTAATAGTTCTATTTTGATTGAACCAGATAGCGATCCATTGAGCATGCCAGGTCATATTAAAGCCGCATGCTCGCTTTTGCTATACCGTTTTATTTGGTTTGCATTGAATCAAACTATGTTCACTTTACACATTTATTCTGAAACCTCCCGTGGTGTGACCTACATAACATTCTTTCATATCGCCAACGTTGAAGGCATATTGCTATATTGACACACAAATTGGCAGGAAATTTGACGGGTAATACTTTCGATGAACCTGCCTCAAAACTGTGGTGGATTGCCATCCAGCCAGGACCTGCTGGAATGTTCTATAACTCCACTGTTTTTCAGTCAATTTTAACAAAATAGCTCTATTCTGAAATGTCAGTCTTGTCAGCCATTCCAATCATGAATCGGTTTACGCCAAAAAAGCAGACTAAATTGAAGCGATGTTCATTGAAAACATTCGTTCAACTGAGCAAACTGTGCAAACTGTGAGTATTTATCGTTAAAAATAAAGGAGACATTTGGCACTTTCCACCAAGACAATTTGTACTGGGGCTATTTGAAAAGTAGAGATATGGCCTCCTGAAATACCGGGAACTGTCTTACCATACAAATACGTACCGATTATTGAGCTTTTTGGTCCAAGTCCACTTGTAGTAGAGATTCTGGTACAGATAGATTTTAGCGCCGAATGCAGATTTTTGAAAATATGACCTAACAACTCTGATGCCAGAACATCGAAGTTCTTGAACTTGAGCGATCACCCCTGGTTACTACTCCGTTACTGATCGGGATTAGCTGAAATTGTACAGGGAGTTTCTAGATGATCCGACCTGGGACTGGTAAATCATCCTTCAATGTACATCTTCTGGTAATCCCAGAATTCATTGATCAGTACCGGCGCCGGCCAGGCCCGAACGTAGATCGTCTAAGGAATGGGAAGGATATTCGTTAGTAAAAAATTCAGTATTGGTATTATTCGCGCGCGACTCGGTATGTTTCGGTTTTAAGATGCTAGGTTTCAGTATGTTTCGGTTTCAAGGTGCTCGGATGCACCACTAAACTCACTGACTTCTCGAGTGAACGTTTCAATAATAACCGATATTGAAGTCCCGGGAAGTCTTAATTCACATCTCTTATTCGAGGAAACTGAAGAAAAATTTGCAATACTATCGCGTAAAAAATAAAAACTTCCCTATTTTATATAAATGAAATTACGTGATACAAAATAAACGAGTGAATAGGATTTAGACAAAATAGTTGATTCATTGCATTGACATATTCTAAACAGTTGTTATAAAATCATTTTAAATCACCAAATAAAGGTCAAAAGATTTCACGCGCGTCTTGATTCTTTATTATTTCCGCTTAATTAATTATTAATTTGTTATATTGGTCGATCTGGGCAGCCGATCGAGAAAAATATTAATTTATTGTTTGAAATATTAACATCAAGTGTTTTTTACTATGTATTCAATATACCGATATATGTTATCTCTGTTATTAACTTTGTAATATCAACGGATTTGCGCATTAGTTGATTTTTATCATTCAATTTATAATCCTGAAAGACAATCAATAACATGGAAGAAGAAAACATTCCAAATAAAAGTTTTCTCCGAAGCTAGATGGAAATTGATAGGTTGAATGAAGAAATAATTTAGTAAAATAGAGTAATCAGAAGTGAAACATTGAAAATATCTGATAACTGAAAGGAAAAAGAAACTCCTGCAATTGTCGCCTTTTACGACTAGGAAGCAGGAACCCAGTGGATCTATTCTTGGTTCATTTTTTTTCCGCCGGATTCCACACGACATCTAGACTGGTACTGTCCGGAGAGAGCTAATAGTGGACCCCAGCCCCTTCTCCTAGTGGACCCCAGCCCCTTCTGATGCCAAAACATCGAAGTTCTTTTGAAGAACTAAAAAAAAGTTAAATACATTGCAAAATGCCCAAAATAGGGCTGCATTTTGTATGTCTAATGCAAGCAGTCAGTCAAAACCTGTCCAATCCTGTCTACCTACCCCGTAGAAAACTTGATAGTTTTTCAAATGAGCAATCGACCGACGAAGCAGAGCTCTTGAAAATCGACTTTGAGTATAAACTTTCTTTAGATATAAACTAACATAACCTTTTCGATTTGTAAACAATTATGTCAAGTTAATAAGAATTTTTCTGTATTTTACATCGTCGCTCTAAAAATTAAACACAATGTATCCTATAGATCTGGATCCGGAAGTCGAACCCGGATGAAATTAAACAGCAACCTATGAGACTATAGGAACTTTGATTTGAGCCTGTTTGTGGAAATCGATCAAATCATCTCTGAGAAAATTGAGTGAGTCTCATGTTAGACTTTTTGACCACTATTTCCGGTACTTCTGGAACCGGGAACTTGGAACCAGTATAGCCGAAGTCGGTTCGTTTAGTAAGTAACTAATATAGCCTACAAATTGAATCAATTTTAAGCCAAATTTAGAAAAATTTTAACCTTTTTTGCATCGTCGCTCTAAATGACGGTGTGAAATTCAATAGTAACCTATGGGACTACGAGATTTTTTTATTTTATGAGTGACATTATTTGACACATATTCACACACATACATGCACAGATATATACATTGCTCAGCTTGATGAATTGTGTCGAATGATATAGAACACTTAGCCCTCTGGGCCAATTTTAACTGGTAAATTTTTCAAGAGATTGGATAAACTTTCTATAGGAGAAAGAAAATAAGTGTACTTGAAGAGAAAAGCATCGACTTTGACTTTGTAATAACACTAACAAGTAGGTACAAGTTGAAAAAAAGAATAAGAAATTTACATTTTTTTCACCTGAAAAATATAAATTTGAATGTGGCAACCCTGCACTCTATACGAAATTGAACAAAGCACGCTGCAAACGGAGCAAAGCCGCACGTACCGTCGCGTACTAGTTTTGCATCGTCATTTTGAATGTTTTGACACTCATCGCCCTAGAACTTCGGAACCGGAAGTCGGATCTGGATGAAATTCCACGATATATTTTAAGACAATGAGAGCTTTAATTTGAATCATGTGCTTTCTGAAGCGAAAACCGAGGACTAATAGTCCCAAAGTAGTGTTATATATTCACTAACTAACAAGATCTGCCAACTAGATGAATTTAGCAGTAAGTTTCATAAATATGTGCACCTCGTTTCGCCATCGCTTGTGAAAAAATACTCATGAAATTGAAAATTTTCACTAATCGCACTGTAATACCGGAACCGGAGGTCGGATCTGAATCATTTTTTCGGGGACTTTTTAATGAATTTCAAGATTTTTTCAAGCGCCTTCGAATACATGTTTTTCTATGGTTGATTTTTGTAAAAATAAAAAGCTATTCTTATTCAATGAGAACCAACGGAATTAAAATATGCATATAAAAATTTCCACACATTCTTACAAATTTTTAGATTATTTTGACCAAATTCATTTTATTTGTTTCAATTATAGAGGTTTTAATCTTAAGGTCGTTCGCCTCTTTAGACCAGAAAAACTCTCTGACTCTATGTGCGGGGTTGAGGATCGAACTCAGGTGGGTTGCGTGAAAGGCATCGATTAACCCATCGCGCTATTCCCGTCCCCAAACCCAGAAAAGATTTCAGTTTATATTTTCCTACATGCATTGATCGTAATAGTGTGTTGCATAAAAATGGGTTCATACCACGTAATGTTTTATACTATCTAAGTAACAGAAAACGTGAATATAGGACAAACACGTCCTCATTAAGAAATGTTTTAAGTTTCATAATTTTTCGAAGTAGTTAAATTAAACTACAATGCAGTATATTCATTCATCTTTCCCACCCTATTTTTGTGATACTCTGCAAACTCTGCAGAAATCTTTTCTTTACAGCATGATTCTCAATCCAGATTTTCAGTTATTTTTGCTTGTATCATTTCGCTCACATATTTTACTCCAACAAAAAATTTATAGCCATTTCAGCGCATAGCCATTGGTAACATTTTTGATAAGTTGCACAATTGTTATAGTTACTGCTAGTGCAACATGAGCAAGTTAGTGATTTGCTGCACAGTTATGTACTCAAAGTTGTTCTACAATAATTTTTTCGGTAGTATTGTGAAACTTAACAGTGATAAGTTGCACAACCGATTTTAATATGCATAACAATCGGTCTGAACATATCTAACATAAATAACAATTCTAAAACAATTTTTGAACGTTTTGAAATTTCGTTAAATTACATTTGCTACTTGGATTATCTACTGCAGTATGATTTATGACCCGACCCCTCTTTGATAAAAATGAGTGACACTATATGACACATACATAGCTAGACATAACGCGACTCAACAAACTGAGTCGAATGGTGTATGACAATCGACCGGACTAATTTTCGAAAGATTGCAAAACCTTACATTATGAGAAAGGCAAAAGGATACAACTCAGTACAAATAAATGTCAACCCATTTTCGAATAATCTTATCAAATTATTAAATTTTACTAATCCCGAAAAAAATATACACGCCTAGCCGTCTGTTAAAACAATGTGCATATAAAACATTCTTTCTCAGATTGTACATTATATTACCACTAAAAGTATGATAAATTCAAATGAAAAGAGAACAAAAACAAAAACACAGGTTCCTTCAATATTTTCATTCATGCATTTACAATTTATAACAGTTCCCGTAAATTTCCATAAAACGAACCGATTGTTAAGCCGTTACATACTGTTATGACACTGGAATACGAAAGGCGTATAATCGGCTGCTTTACGCCCCCTAAACATGACATCGAAACAGAGCTTATGCTTGTCATCTATCTTCCAAACACTTCTGTTCGATTCTGCTCTTGCGATCTTGAATGCGATTGGGTAGCATTTTACGCCTCACGATCATCGCCGGAATAGTTATTAAGCGAATCAGCATGACGTACTGCAAGCAGTGGCGCATGTGCACGAGTTTGCCTGTTCGGTCGCATGTTTCCGACGGAAGCCAGATGTGCCGATCGGAGGGTGCCATAAATTTTCTGCTTGTGGCAATGGGAACCCTTTCGATTCGTGTCTAGCCCAGAATGGCCTCCCAGATTTTTGCTCGTTTTTTTTTTTTTTTGTTTCTCTGACAAAGCAGATTGTTGCTATAACACGATAACAGTGGGATATTTTTAACTTTTCAGTTCAACTGGATGGCGCATAAAGCGCTGTTGAAACCACAAATATGTACGCCCCCATAAGAGCTAGCCGAACCGGGAATTTAGATGGAAAGGAACAATTTCTCCAACCGAGTGGCGTTATCAAAGAAAGAAAAGGGGTGTGATTGAAATGACTAAACATACTTTCCGCATATTTCTTCCTTAGAACGTGTTTGCTCAAAACATACAGATTTTAGAACACTTTCCAACAACACTTATCGATAAGAAATGAGTCATGAAAGGTAGTGCGGAGAAGAGAGGAAAAATCTTCGGCGATAACATTGTTAACATTTTGTTTCCTTTTTCGGCAGCAACGGTTTTCAAGGACATACATGTTAACCGTACTCAATATGACTAACTGTGGCAACTCTGTGATTATTATCGGTATGGAAATTTTGGAACTTTTCATACATACTTGAATTATTTTACCGATTCATGAGCTACACATATAATCAAGCACTAACGATAATCTTAGACAAATTCCTCAATAAAGGATTTATTGTTATTTTGATACAGAAGTATTTAATAAAGGCTCGCTTCTATGAATTTTACAAAAACACTATTGACGAATTATGCACCAAATCGTATTCGGAGTAGGTACCATCCTCATGAAACTTTTAGGACATGTAGGCTTATTAGCGGCCCTTACACGATTATTAAAAGTATCATTACTAAAAAATAATATCATTTTAATGAACTTCTAAGGTAATGACGAGTTCTCCATGCAAATTTGGAATATCATTGCTTAGTGATCATTAAAAATGATATTAGAAATTCTCGTGTAAGGGCCGCTGTTTTGCATGCTTTATTTTTTTCCAAAATTGAACTTGACTGAACGTGAATTGAACTGACTGCGACTTGAAAAGGGCCAAACTTTTTTTTTACCAATTTTCGTTTCAAATGGCTATGTCCAAAAAAATAACAAATCCTACAAACAGGTGTTGCACCAGCGATTTTCACAAAATCAGTCAAATTTTCGAAGTAAAATACCGAAAACATGCTAAATCGAGTCATACACTGAAAACCCAGGATTTTTACTTAAAAATTTGAAAAACCGACTTTCAAATATCGGTCAACCAGCGGTAAAATCTGCTCACAAATTGAGTTTTATTGAGTTCTTGGATGATTATGACTTTCACTTTAGTTTTCGATAAAATGATACTCGAAGACAAATTTAGTTTGGACGACAGAAAAAACTTTGGAAGAGAACATAATTACTTGGGACAAAATTTCTCGAAATCAAAATAAAGCATTTTTGTAAATCGACTTTAAACTTTTTAAATCGGTGTTTGACAGTGGGATTAGAATTTGCATTTTTTCAGTATTTTTATACGAAAATTTGACTGGTTTTGTGAAAATTACTAGTACTACACATTTTTGTAGGATTCATCATTTTCCAACAATAACAATTTGAAAAATTCGGTGCAAAATGTTAGGCCCATTTCAAAAGGTAGTCTAAATCAATTTTGGGAAAACAAAGTACGCGAAGTGACTTTCTATGACAAGGTTCAAGTTGACGCACAATTCGTCTACTCTATTAATATTTACGTGTCACACTCACCAGTGAGATAAATCTAATGGCTTTGCTTTTTATATTTAATCTACAATTGAAAAAAATATGATCCAGTGTCATACGAAATATTTATTTAGAACATTCACGGGAATCACGTATCTTTTTGTTATAGCTAAATCATTAATCTGAATGAATCAATGTGCAACAATTGTAATTATTCTAACTATTTTCGTATTATCAAACTTATATAATGTAGATAAAACCAAAATCAACCAAAGTATCATACAAAAGTTCTTATTATCCCACTATTAAATTTCATCAGAAAGAATTAGTAAAGATTTATTCGCATAAAATATGTGCCAAATTTTTCCTATAATTTCTGAATAAATTTTCCCAAACTAAGATTCAAATAAATAGTATTTCACGCATGAAAATTCATTCCCGATACCATGATTAAAGATCTATGAAATCATGAAACATGTCATCTCATGGAATCATGCCTTGCCAAACAGTCTTGGCATTACATTCCTTCTGTGGAATTTGGCCTTTCTGTTTCAACAGACATCGCAGCCGATTCATAGTGTACAGAATTATAAGATAACTAGTACAACGATTCTACTCACTGAAATCATACCTACTATTCATGACTTCATGAGTAAAGTGATTTATATCATGCAAATTTTCATGTGAGATGAGCTCATAAAATGAATCATTCTACTCATGAAATCATGAATGACAAGCATGATGATCATGATTTTTCAGTCATGGTACCGGCAATGGATTTTTCTCCGTGTACGATCCCAAAGAACACTAACTAAGAACTTTAACCAGATACGATTTTCTGTTCCGGAGTCAACAAGGTGATAAGTAGCGAAATTTTGATTTCAAGAGTGTGTTTCTAATACATCACTCAAAAAGTCGTGTGACTGACTATGGAAAACATTTTTTTTATCCAAGAATCGGTTTTATTCATTAATTTCAATCTCCTTCAAGAGCAATACAATCATTCTAATGCTTCTTCAACTTTTCACCGTGCTTGTTGAAGGATTTGTTTTTACTTCTTTATTTGAGTTAAATTTCTTTCCGGCGAGCATTTGTTCTGAGATCAACAAATAGCCAGTAGTCACTGAGCGCCAAATCTGAACCATACGGTGGATGAGGAAGTGTAATTCGCTCAATTCAACGCTATGTTGTATTCGATGTTGAATATTTTTCCTTTTTAAGATTATACCATATGCATCCTAAAATACTGAAACCATAACATCACCATCTGACAGTTGTGTTTTTTTAACGCTTCGGAGGTGGTTCACCGGCTGCAGTCCACTCAGGAAATGCTCGTTTTGATTCCGGAGTCACGTGATGGATCCATGTTTCATCCATTGTCTCCTATCAATGCATAAAGTCTGATGTATTTATTTGTAAATATGGTCAAGCACTGTTCTGACATCATCAAACCGCGACACCCACTTTGAAAAGAACTTTCTCATGGTTAAATGTTCATGCATAATTGTAAACTGATATCTTTATGGCCTCACGATAAGATATAACAAATTTGAGGATTTTTCCGAGGTTTTCTGGATTAACCACCTCAGTTGGATAATACTTTTGAAGCCATTGCAGAGCTTGTACAGTTTTTTTTTCACATCAAGAAACAATGATAAATTAACACACGAAATTGTTTTGAATCCATGGATTTGAAAATGATAATAGTAGCGTCACTTAAATGGCTATCATTTTTTCCTGACTAATCGAAACGTCATGAAAATGTCACACATAGTATATAGTCAAATCTCGTGCAGACAGGTAGGTGAAAGAAATGTCAAAAATAGCAAAATGGTGAAAATATGACAAAAATAGCATCACTGTATATTCATATAATTGACATGATATGTTTGATTCCGTGCGGTGGCGTAGCTGAACTGAAGACTGATTTTTCTCTAACATGACAGGGTCTAGCAAACATATCATATGAATTTGATTATGATAGCGCCATCTGTGTGTCATTCACACGACTTAAAGACTGTCCCAGAAAGTATGGACGCAACCAAAAACCGCTGCCATTTCGCAATGGTTCAGAATATGTCAATTTTCATGGCTGCGTCCAGTTGTTTACACTCTTCTCTAACCGCTTGTGCAGTTGTTTATTCGTTTTCATTAGTATGTTTCGAAATGCGTGGACTTTCAGCAGAACAACGTCGAAAAATTGTGTACAAATGGTGCACAGAACGCGGACTGTCACTGAGAAAGATAGCAAAAATGGAAGGAGTAAGTGAAAAAGCCGTGCGAAATGCAATCAGAAAGTTCGGTGAGGATAACACCTTTGAAGATAGAACGAAAACGGGTCGAAAAAAGGTCCTTTAACCCTCAGTTGGATAAACGTATACTGAAGGCGATCGAACAAAAGAAGGAGTTTCAGTTCGGGATATGGCCAAAAAAGTGGGCACTTCGAAGTCAAATGTTCTTCGTGCTAAAGAACGTTTGAATCTTCGAACCTTCGAAGCAGAAACAACCAAAACGTAGTCCGAAACAAGAAGCATCGATCAGGCCGAGGGTTCCAAAGCTGTACAATACGATTCTTGCTGGAAATTAGAACTGCATAATCATGGACGACGAAACCTACGTGAAACTCGATTACAAATCCTTGCCGGGACCACAATATTATACGGTGCGAGAATAGCAAGTGTTAAACCAGTCCGAGACATCGATTGAAGTCGAAAAATTGGGTAAGAAATCTATGGTCTGGCAAGCAATTTGTAGCTGTGGTAAGATTTCGAAACCCTTCATCACCACTGCTTCAATGAACAGCGAAATATTCATCAAGGAATGTTTACAAAAACGACTTCTACCCATGATTCGAAGCCACAAGGATCCTGTTGTCTTCTGGCCAGATCTTGCTTCTTGCCACTACTCGAAATCAACGGTAGAATGGTATACTACCAAAAATGTCACTTTCGTCCCAAAAGACATAAAACCACCAAATTGCCCACAACTTCGACCAATTGAGGAATTTTGGGCATTAACGAAGACACATATTAGGAAACATGTCTCGGCAGCCGAAACCATTCAACAGTTCGAAAAAGATTGGAAAAAAGTGTCAAATTTAATGAGGAACGTTCGCAAGAAGGTGCGCCAGCTAGTCTACCTACAATGGCTAAGTAGCAAATGTTGAGAATAATATTCTGTTGTTGTAGTCTAATATTATCAGTATATCGAATAAAATTTGAATATCTAACACTTGTGAATTATTTACAGCGAAATCAAAGTGCGTCCATACTTTCTGGGACAGCCTTTAATGAATGATGTGTTATACGTAGCTTGTAACTTATGTATTTAGCCTTTAAAACATCAAGTGTTGCCCGGTGGATTTGTCGTTTCCATCATAAAGTTTGACATTTTTAACCAGTGCCATCTTCAGAACATTCTGTCATTTAAGCTTGTATTGCTACTTGTTTTTTTTTTACAGTGAGTTGAACTTTTTACTTCAGCAAATAAAATGGAACTGAATTGTGAACATTTACGTGTAATTATTTATTATGATTTACGTCATGGATTATCAAGGCAAGCGAGCTTGAATCAACTTAGTTCGACTTTTAGCAGTGTAGCACCATCCTATGCGACTGTGAAAAATCTGGTACGTAGTTCGCTTACCGATGAATTAGAAGAAGCTCGCCCAAAATCAGTTGTTTTGTCAGAAAATATCAATGCTGTGAAAAATTTGAAAATGAAAGACCGCCATGTGACGTACCGTGAAATGGAGGCAGCCTTGAGCATTAGAATGAAAAGCTTATATTTCATTTTGCATGAACAGTTAGTCCTGAGAGAATCACTCACTTTAAAAAAGACTCGTGTCGATTGATGAAATTCAATCGTGGTACTTCAAATTTGGTGTATAACATCTACACGAAACATGAATTTAATCATGAGTCCGAAACTAAACAGCATTCAATTGTATGGGTGTTCCATGAATAACCAATTTCTAGCGCTCGAAACACTTTAAAGAAAATGGTGGCTTGTTTTTTTCGGTATAAACGTACATATCGCTACCATTGCTTTTGAATTGATGGACCCTATTTTTTCCCTTCCGTGAAGAATAAACTGCGTGGAGAGCAATTTAATGCTTCTGAAGAAACTGTCGAAGCATTAAAAAACCATGGACCAACTCTTTTTGATGTACATTGAGGTCTTTTTTACGCAGGGGATACGTACCGCGTAAAAAACTCGCAAAAAACCGCGTAACTTCGGAAATTCGCAAAAAAAAACACATAACATCGGAAATCCGCGTAAAAAACCCTCAAAAGTAATGAAAAAAACTTTTAATGCCAAATATCTTAGAAAAGCATGAAACGTACAGATCTGGTGAAATGTTAAAAAAAAAAATTTTTTTTTTGAAAATCGACTGAGACTGTGAAAATCGACTGAGAAATCGAAAACTTTCTAAGTGTCAAAGAGTTGACTTAAAAAATATTCGGGATAACACCAGATCTCGAGGTTTCATGCATTTCTAAGACAAAACAAGAAAACCGCGTAAAGAAACCACGTAACTTCGGATATCCGCGTAAAAAATCGCATAAAAAAGAAACCTATTCGGTGACCCCAGTGTACGCCCATTAAAAAATTTGGTTCAGACGTCTGCAAAAGTATATTGGTCATCTAGGGAAATATTTTGAGAAACAATGGAACCATTTCCGATCAAACAGAATACTGTTTTTATTTTTAGACTAAATACATAAGTAACAACCCTCGTAGTGCCAAACGTAAATGTAAAACGTAAATGAGAGTTGGCAAGCCGAATTTAGGTAAACGCTAAACTCACTGATGAGTTCAACACAAAAAGCTACCAAATCTCGACAAAAAGATTCACTTTACCGAAAACTCAGAAAATCTCGAAAAACAAAGTACTGAACTATACCCATCTTGAGAATTGGTTTTAAGTGTGTTCCGTCGTTTTCAATCGGTTGCAATTCAAAATTCATAAAATATAATCGGATATTGGTTTTCGATTAGACATTATAAGACAAATTTTTTACATCTGCATTCGAACATAAGTTATGTTTTGCTACAATTTTATTCGTACAGATTTTGTTTTCCTTACAAAAAGTGCATTACGTAACCCATAAACACACTTAATTAGCTCCATTAGCAGTATCGTCAATGCTGACAAATCGACAAGCACTAAACAACTGAATTCCGAGTGGAAGCCCCGAATAGACGGCACGGTTCTCGAAAAGAGTATGTGACTTCGCATACGTGGTTGTAATTCTATTCTAAACAATTCTTTATCTCGATTCGCTACACCGAACAATATTTATGACTTTATTTTATGTGTCCACCTACGACACCGGGGTCTATGCAAAACGTAGCCAGTAGTATATTATATTCCTTTTCAAATGCTGAGATGCACCTGCACCAACTATATAACGGTATAACCCACACCCGCGAAGATAAGTTATCGTGCTGCCTTGGGTACTATGCTAGGTGCATTCCTTTCAAGGTCGCCCTGATAGAATATCTCCCAAGTTCAACAGTTGCTAATCTCAGGTTTCATGATAAGACCGATTTTCCTTCAAGCACTACTCTGTACCTTATACAAGCAGATAAGCACCGATAACCGACAGATTCTTGTTGTGGCTTTAGTTCCGACGCGATTCGACGTCAGCGTCCGTGGGTTGATATTTTTAATTCAGAACCGATTACTGATATCCCGTTATCACCCAGTATTGGCCCCCCTCTAGAAGTCACTATCGCTGCTGCAGATGGGTCCTACCCCTATTATTTACGGCAAAACAGTACACCAGCGCATTATTATCATAACGCCAGCCAGATAACACAATCGCTAGACTGACCCGGTATGATAACGGACTCTATAAACACCCCGAGTACCGGCGGAAGGATTCTCCCGCCGGTACTGATCAGATAGGCTAAACTTACCGAAATAGTCCTTACCAGACATTGTAGAGTCAACTGAAAAAAAAAAACAATCACGCGTCACAGTCACGTTATCAAGATGCACAACTTGTCGCTCACGGCACACACTTGGGGCACACGTCGAATGCAGGGCTGACGACAGACGGCGATAAAATTTATCAGCAATATTTTACATAGAGAACAGTTACCGTGTTTGTCACTGAGAAACCACTTGCACTAGTCACACTTTGCGATGTTTATTATCAATACATAAAGATAAAAAAAACACGTTTTCTTAGCCACAAACAATTTTGATAAAAAAGCAGAAATTTTGTAATCAGTTCTTTTTTCCTTCGTATATAATAGGCACGGCGGACATTCGAGAGCTCCTAGACGCTCAGTGATTGTTCAATTCCGGACTGATGAACACCGTCCAATCACCGGTTCGCGCATGAGGCGTCACGTCGCGTCGATCGGACTCGGTACAACTGACATCGGAAATACTTACTCGTGTCCGCCGTCGTGGGGCTGTATGGAGAACAGCAAGTTTAGCTCAACGAACGCGATTAATGGCGGCCGTTCCAAACAGCCGCAGTGTATGTACAATGCGATTTGCTACAATTTGTGAGCGACAACATCTAACGAATCGTTGGGAGTCGGGAAAAAAAAGTGTAACAGAGTGTTCAGTGAGATGAAATACAGTCGCCTGGGAAAATGATTTCAAATTACTGTGGATGCTTAACTCTGGTTGGGCGAGGGGAACGTGAGAAACCCAGGAAAAAGCAGATGAGGCGACGCAACGCATGTGCGTCCACGTATCGAACACGTTGCCGGACACACTGAGCCGCTGTAGTTCAGAGCCGAGCACGGGCTACGTTGTGAGAGCAATCAAAGCCATCCAGGGTCTGCTGATGAAAGTGTATTTTTAACCTCTGCATCAAATGAAAGCAAACGACGAATAACGCGGGGCAACAGTATCATTTGAAAGTAAAATGGCGTCGATCAAAGGTGGCTTCTTTCAAGTGAAGCACGCAACGCCGAATACAATGTGAGCTTGTAAGTTTCGTAATGCATGAAATCAAACGTCACTAGGACGAAAAAAACTGTAAGAAGACTCTAATGATAACAGTGACAGACATTTTCAAATTATTATAAATTATCGAACACAATGCAGCCCAAGCCTACATAGAAATTTCTTTGAAGAGTGCGTTGCCTTCGTTTTTGGACAATATAATGTGGAATTCAAATTCATGTGTAAAAATATTTGTGTCAGAGTCGAAGAGTCCATTTGCCGTACTGACAGTTACCTTATTCTTTCGAGCGATTTTGCAAATGATTGACATAAAGGGTTGGTTAAATGTTAACTGTACAATTGCAGAATTCAAAATTTGAGGGGAAATTCCCCTGTAACCAGGGTTTTGCGCTTCTTACTTTTGTGCGTGGATTAAAAAAAAGCCTAATCTTGAAAGGTTCTGTCGATTTAATCATTCAGTTTCTATCGATATTGTTCTTTATTAGGGAAGATCTTAATTCGTGAGATATGATTGCTCAAAGTGGGATATGCTTTTTTCAGAGAGGCAAATGACGTGCGCCACAGAGCCTCAGGAGGAGTTGAAATAAACAATGGTATGTGGTTTTTGTTTGTTTGTTTGTTTCTTAGTCATCTGTAGAATGATGATTGTGTTTTTTGAAAAAAAAAAAAAGCAATTTTTCACAAAAATTTGGAGTTTTGTAGCAATAGTCATTTCATTAGTAGAGCCGCCATATTATTTTCAAATAAATCTATTGAACAAAGACAGTAGATGTCACCCTAACTAATAGTTTTCTTATATGAGATGGCTACTGGAGCTAGGTTGAATGGAGGTACCGTTACCATACAACAAATTTGCATAATTTTGATTACCTTTTCATTAAATTTGTTTAAAAAAAAGTACGGGTGTGTAATATCAGAGACATAACTGGATGTCGTGAGTACGAATAAAACTGGCACTCTTTCTTTATGCTTCCGAATATCAATTAGTTGATCGATTGTGTAAATTGTGCAAGCTTTCCCCTTTTTCTCTAATAGAATGTGAAACGATACACATAAAATGAAGTACTGATTAAATATTAAATATTACAAAATACCCAGTATAGTTCTTTATGATACAATAATGATGGTTTTTTAAAAAAAACTTTTATGAAAGCTTTCGTGATGGCGAGTGACGAGTTGAGTTCGAGTCTATTCTAAGTCGGTGCTATGCATTTTATACAGCAAATCAGCAGAAAGTTCTACTACAAACTACAACTGGATGAAAAATGGGCCGTATACAGTATAGTGAAGGAAAATGTCGCATAATTCTTTGGATATACAATTACGATTCTTAATAGCAACATACAGAATTTTGTTGTCGATTAATTCATTTTGGATTTGAATCAGGTGGTCCAAATTATGTAATTCTCTAAAATATTAAATACTGTTTGAATATAAACGATATTCAACACTGTTGCGAAATTCGCACTGCGAAAATTGCACAAAGCTAATCAAATTAGATTTGTACTACACTGATGGTTTTAATTACCAATTTGCAAAGAAACAATCTTTTTAGATAACATTTGGAGTCATTAGAAGGGCTGATTTTGCATAATGTTTCCCATTGTTGTCCATTTTCGTTGTATTTTGCTTAAATTTTATCATAGTCCGAGATGCAGTTTTGTCTGCAAATTTGCATTTTTCTTATTACGGAGTTACACCACTGTAGAACAAAAGAGAAGGACTTTTTTGGGGAGTTATTTTGGGATCCAAAAAATGGAGTATTCCGAATTTAGTATGAAGCACTTTTGATTATGTGTATTTAAGTACGAAAAAATGATCAGTTTTAAAAATTTAAAAACAATATGGCTTCTTGACGGCATTTCCGCGAAAGTGCTGCATTTTGTCGGCAGGAAATTCAGCTCCCGCAATTTTCGATCTAGAACAAAAACATTTTCTAATTTCATATTACAGTGTGCATAGAGGTACGTAGGGTTTTTTTAATTAATTGATTTTCTATAAAATGACAAGCTTGGCCGCGCTGTTTTTGCTAGCCAACTACAAATTGTTTTGTGAGTCATACTTTATAGAAAGACTTTTATAGAAACCGCAGACTTTTTTTTCGGATTCTCTGACTTTTGCAAACTTTGAAAATATTTGTAATATTTACCTAGCATTTCTGATCATAGTGCTGAATATGATTTATTTGGACAAGCAGCTGTAGCTTTATACTGGAAACAAAGATGCAACATTTATTCCTCGCAAAAATGTTCGTCGCATGATTTTTCCAACTTTTCCTTCGAATCTCCAGAATCGATCCAGTTCTCAACATTTGCATGTGTAACGCATCGATCATAAAGTCCCCGATCTGACAAAGAAAACAACACTTCTTTTCAAGTTTCGATTTAGTTCATCATGGTATTCCGAAATTGCAACGTGATGAGTTTTCAATTACAAATCGTCATTTAAAGCAACGATGCAAAACACATAAAAATCGAACTATAACTTACCTAAAAACTTTCAATTCGACTTTACCGGTCTCAGTTCAAAGGAACCGGAACAAGTTTATTGGTTTGCTCTTACGTTTCGCGTTTCAGAAAATACACTGAAATCATTTCTAACGCGAGCGGTTACGTACCGCACAAAAAATCGCCGAAAAAAACGTGTAATTTCAGAAATCCGCTTAAAAAGTGGGTGGGTAATGTCGGAGACATAACTGGATGACGGGAATACGAATAAAACTAACTGATACTTTAAAGTAAACTGCGTAGGTTACAATGGATGGAACGTGTCATATTTTAACATTTTATACCTACCCAGGAAGTAACGCGAGAATGCAATGTCACCAAAACCGTCGTCCAAGCACGAGAAAGACAAGCAAAAGTCATGAACTCTTTGATACTCGTTGATACCAAACATTTCGGAAAACTATAATTTTGAGTTATTCGTGGTTATTTCATACTACTGAAAGTTTAATCATAAATTGTTGGTCATAATTTTGATTGCTTGGAGCAAAGATTTTTTTATTGGGTTAAGTACAACAAGAGCTATTCACGGTTAAGTTCTACCCATTCTTACACAGTAGTAGTAGTAAAATAAGTCATGTTCACGACAAACACGCATAACTTCGGAAATCCGCGTAAAAAAATCACAAAATTATAGAAAATATTTGCTGTTACCAAATGTCTTCAAAAATTCATGATATACCGAGATCTGGTGTTGTGAATTGATATAATAGTAACAAATACATTACAAAATTATAACATACAATTTCTTCACAGATACATATGATGATAGTAGTCATTTAAGGGCTTGGAACCTCTTGGGTTCCGGTTTGTGCTAAAGTGCACATGACTAGTTTGAATTGTTTACGCTTCGCAGCGGATTGTGTTGATCCGCGAGGTGGCATTCGTAGATCAACATAATCTGCTAATGCACTGATGAGCTGAATGCGAAACGTGAATAATTCAAACTAGTCATGTGCATTTTAATCCGAACCGGAACCCAAAAGATTCCAAACCCCCAAATGACTAATAAAGGGATTGGAAATTGATCGCGAAAATACTATAATTTTTATTATTATTTGAAAAATTAAAAATAACAACGAATAAGAATTTATTGTACATGGATTACTTTTCAGCATTTGAAATGTACAGTAATATAAAATTTTGCTTTTCTATCTGTATAAACAGACTTTGATTGAAGGAGCACCAAAAACATTTAAATAAAATTGAATTCCACTCTACAGTTTAAATATCGTAAAATATTATATATTATTTTACAAGGTACAAGATATTTTCATGTTATGGAAAGATAAGTTTATTCAGAATGTCGTAACGAAACTTATTTTTAACTAATCTCCAATATGTCGCTAGTCACTAGTTTGAACTGCGCTTTTTGAGTCACGCAAGTCGTTAGATGTTAGTAAAAATCTCTCAAATTTTTCGTTGCACGCTAATTACAAATGAGCTACCGTAACAAATATTGTTACATGGAGGAAGAGAAACCAGTAAAGTTCCATTTAATCAGGGGTAACAAAAGACATTCAACATATTTTTTTTTTTTTTCATAAATACGTTTATTTCTTAAGGCAGTTTACATAAGTTTTTCTTCGCCGTAGCATCACTTTTACATAATATTCTTATCCTAATTTAATTCTAACATAGTCACAACCTTTTGAATTTATTAAAACATATTCTCTTATAGCTTAAATATCATCTTAGGTAACTCGTCATTAATTATGAAATCTACTCGGAAATATTATTTGAACCGAACGATTAACTTCTATAAATTATAAAATAAGCTGTTATTTTCAGACATTTTGTTGATAATTTCATAAACTGTTTCGAGTTTGTTTGTATCATTACATAATTTTTATTCTAATTTAGCTATTGGTTGAACTCATGGACGCAGCTGGGATCAGAACTAAGTCTTAAAAGGGGCCTTTATTAAATTGAAACTCCAATTTTCTTTATGAAATGATAAATAAGTTTCATGTATGAAAGGTCACGACAAGCAAGAATGTCTCGAACTGGGATATTGGATAGTCTACCTTGGGTACGCAAAGAATTTATTAGTTGAGATCTGACATCACGATACTCCACGCATGTCCAAACGACATGATCAATATCCCGATAACCTTCTCCGCAAGCACAATGATTAGTCTCGGAGAGCCCAATTCGAAGGAGATGTGCATCTAACGTGTAGTGATTGGACATGAGTCTGGACATCACACGAATGAAATCCCTACTCACATCCAGTCCCCTGAACCATGCCTTTGTCGATATTTTCGGAATAATTGAGTGCATCCACCGACCCAGATCATCACTATCCCAAGAAGCTTGCCAGCTGGCAAGTGTTCTTTGGCGAGACGCGCTATAGAATTCGTTGAAAGCAATCGGTCGCTCATAAATTTCACCCTCAATAGCACCACGTTTGGCTAAAATATCGGCTCTTTCATTGCCAGGAATGGAGCAATGAGCCGGGACCCAGACTATAGTGATTAGATAATTATTGTTCAATATGTCGTTCAGGCACTGTTTTATTTTGCCCAGGAAAAACGGTTCAGTCTTGCCAGTCATGTTTGAGCGAATGGCTTCAATTGCACTCAGACTATCTGTGAAGAGGAAATAATGGTTTGGAGATAATGTGACGATTACACTCAAACTATAATGAACTGCTGCTAGCTCTGCTATATAAACAGATGCAGGTTCTTGAAGCCTAAATGAGGCCGAAACATTATTGTTGAACATACCAAACCCTGTCGCTTCTTCAATTCGCGATCCGTCCGTGTAAAACATTTTCTCAGAGTCAATATGCCTGAACTTACTTGAAAATATTTTTGGGATTTCCGTCGAGCGTAGATGATCCGGGATTCCACGCACTTCGCGCTGCATGGATGTATCGAAAAATAAAGTTGAGTCAGGGGCACTTAGGATGCTGACACGGATAGGAATATATCTTGAAGGGTTGATTTCCTGTGACATATGGTTAAAATATACTGTCATGAATTTTGTTTGAGATCGAAGCTCGACTAGTCGTTCGAAATTATTAATTACCATGGGATTCAGCACCTCACATCTTATTAGCAGGCGTGATGAAAGCTCCCAAAATCGATCTTTCAATGGAAGAACTCCCGCCAGAACTTCAAGACTCATTGTATGTGTCGAATGCATGCAGCCTAAGGCAATTCGCAAGCAACGGTACTGAATTCGCTCAAGTTTGATAATATGAGAGTTTGCAGCGGAACGAAAACAAACGCATCCATATTCCATCACTGAAAGTATCGTTGTTTGATACAATTTTATTAGATCTTGCGGATGAGAACCCCACCAAGATCCTGTTATTGTTCGAAGAAAATTTACTCTTTGTTGGCATTTCGTTATCAGATACCTAATGTGTCCTCCCCACGTGCATTTGGAATCAAACCACACCCCGAGGTATTTAAAAGTTAAAACCTGTTGGATCATTCTTCCCATCATATGGAGCTGAAGCTGCGCGGGATCATGCTTTCTTGAAAAGACGACTAACTCTGTTTTCTCCGCAGAGAATTCGATACCAAGATGAACAGCCCAAACGGACAAGTTATCTAAGGTATCTTGCAATGGTTTATGCAGATCAATAGCTTTGGGTCCAGTAATTGAAACCACGCCATCATCTGCCAATTGTCTTAGTGTACATGGGGTTACTAGACAGCTGTCAATGTCATTCACGTAAAAATTATAAAGGAGCGGACTGAGGCATGAGCCTTGCGGTAGACCCATGTAGCTAATTCTGAATGTTGTCAAATCGCCATATGAAAAATGCATGCGTTTCTCTGACAAAAGGTTGTGCAAATAATTATTTATAACCGCTGGGAGTCCATGTTGGTGGAGCTTGTCTGAAAGAACATCAATGGAAACTGAATCAAATGCTCCTTTAATGTCTAAAAATACAGATGCCATTTGTTGCTTTTGAGCGAAGGCAATTTGGATGTCAGACGAAAGTAATGCAAGGCAATCATTCGTCCCTTTATTTCTACGGAAACCAAACTGAGTATCTGACAACAAACCGTTCGTCTCGACCCAAGTGTCGAGACGTCGTAGAATAATTTTTTCGAACAATTTTCTGATGCAGGACAACATCGCAATGGGTCTATATGAGTTGTGATTGGAAGCTGGTTTCCCCGGCTTTTGAATGGCGATAACTTTCACTTGTCTCCAGTCAGGTGGAACAATATTTTGCTCAAGAAACTTGTTGAACAATTCCAACAAACGTCTTTTTGCGAGGTCGGGCAGATTCTTCACCAAGTTGAATTTAATTCTGTCCAACCCAGGAGCGTTATTTTTACAAGACAAGAGTGCTATAGAAAATTCCATCATTGAAAATGGGTTATTAATAAAACCATTATTTGGAGGAGATCCTCGAATAATGCTCTGCGTAGGAACAGAATCTGGGCAAACTTTCCTAGCAAAGTCAAATATCCATCGGTTCGAGTATTCATCACTCTCATTGCCCAAGTTACGATTCCTCATTCGTCTGGCCGTGTTCCAAAGAGTGCTCATTGAGGTTTCTCTTGACAAACCTTCGACAAAATTTCTCCAATAGCTACATTTTTTGGCTCGAAGTATGCTCTTGTACTTGGTTTCTAAAACCATAAGTTTTTCAAAATTCTGAGGAGTTCCTCCTCCCCGTTTTAGAAACGTCTTGCAAGCATTTTGTTTTGCGAGTTTAGCCTCTGAGCACTCTTTGTCCCACCAGGGGTTGGGAGGCCTTCTGTTAGTCGTTGGCCCAGGAAAGCGTTTAGTTTGGGATTGTTCTGCTGCCTCCAGAATCGAACAAATGAGGAAGTCATATTCTTCAAGTGGAGGGAGCTCTTCCATTGAATTCAAAATACTAGAGATACTACTTTGGTATTTAATCCAATCGATATTTTTTGTCAAATCATATGGAATACTAGCTGAAGTAGCAATGCAATTGCTATTGCTAATTGAGATGATGATTGGTAAATGATCGCTACCGTGTAAATCAGGCAATATTTTCCAGGTGCAATCTAGTCGAATTGATGTTGAGCAAAGAGATAGATCTAATGCACTCGGGCGTGCAGGAGGTCTTGGGATCCGTGTCATGCTACCCATATTTAATACCGTCATGCTAAAATTGTCACAAATGTTTTGTATTAAAGATGATCTGCTATCATTGTAAACGGAACCCCACATCATTCCGTGCGAATTTAAATCCCCCAGAATCAATCGTGGAGCAGGAAGGGCTTCAACCATTTCATTAAGCTGTCGCTGTCCAACTTGTGCTTTTGGAGGAATATAAACCGAAGCTATGCAAATATCTTTGCCTTTAATGTTTATTTGGCAAGCAACAACTTCTATACTAGAAGTTGAAGGGATGTTTAATCTATAAAAGGAATAGCATTTCTTAATTCCCAAAAGTACTCCACCATACGGAGAGTCTCTATCGAGACGTATAATGTTAAAATCATTAAAATTTAAAGCTATGTTTGAAGTAAGCCATGTTGACATTCAACATATCGTACGTACGATTTTAAATTTACTTACCTTGAATACTAATGGAGGATCAGTATTTATCCACCTAGCGGATTACTGATGCCTTTCTCATATCAGTCATATTTTCATCAATATTATTAGGAAACTTTTCAATTTTTTTGAATCTTGAATTAGAATAAGAAAGTTTATTTTGGCATAAATTAGCATACTTGAAAATGTACTTTTAAACCGAGGCGCGAAGGGACGAGTGCCATACACCATTCGAATCAGTTCGTCGAGATCAAAGAATACATCTACTTACATAGACGATTTGCAGGATATGAAAAAAACTCGGCGACATTTAAAAAATGACTGTTCAGTAAAAAGTTTTCTAAAGAGCCTCCGGCAATCAAATTTCGCATTGACTTCAAATCTACAAAATGGCTCTTGTTTTGGCAGCTGATTTTTACTAAATGATTAAATGTATAACGAATCGATCACTCTCCAGGAATAGGATCCAATGAACCAATTTAATATTACGAAACAGCTGACAAGGTTTATTTAACCAGTGCAATTAATTCATTGATTCTGTTTACTCTTGGAGCCTCTTGTGTCATACTGATTAGATAAAACAGAGCTTTGTGTAATGATTTGATAACAACAGCTGTAGTAGTCCATTCAACCAGCTCTAAGCTGAAGAAACAAAGCACTAACGAATCAGTTGTTCATTGTCCATAGAATTGTACAGAAATCAGTGCATTCAATCCTTCAGCCATGTCAGTTTCATCAAATGTAGTGGTTCGAAAAACGACAAAAAAAGATCTCGGTGATATCATCAACATGATACAAGTAATTTACCACCATATGCGGTTAACCCATTTAAATAATTGGAGTTCGTTTATAACTTATGATTGCTATTATTCAAGGAACTTGCAGACTTTGAAGGTATGTCGAACGGACCACAGTTAACAGTAGAGAAATTAGCCCGTGATGGCGGCTTCGATGAGGCCTCCCCGTTGCCTGTTCCAATATTCCACAGCTTCGTTCTAGAACTTACGGAATCAGACCGGACCGAGGATAATAAAGAAAAATTTACGTCATCGGTGTCTAACGAAGAACCTTTGACCCGGTAAGACATTATTTACAAAATATTTATAAATCTTGAGTTTCCAACAAGTTCTCCTCGCTCGAGTAGCACAAAAAGTTACTGATAAGAGCTCTCCCCTCGCAGCTCGATGTGGCTATAATTTCTTGTTTTTCATCAGTGCTTTATTTGTTTCCTACACTTTCATTTCAATTTCTTGCTTTATCGACGGCTTTTATGTATGTACCGTGTTGGACTTACTATTGGACAGCTGTCAAGTTGAAAAATGCGTGGTTATTTTTTTTAACTACATCAAATTAAGTCATACCACTGATAATGTGAACAACTAAAAAAAATAGGAGAAACGATCATAAGATTGAAAAAAAAACCTGTGATATGCTCACTAAATTTGGTGCGCTGTAACAAACTCTAAAATAATTTCAATGAGCAGACAGATAATTAGGAACAAAATGACGAGATTGAAGATTAATGAACGTTGATTTCTAGTCAGCCGTTAACCCATGACTTTTCTAAATCTTTAATCTATTGCAATGACTCAGTGTTCATCGCTTTGATTTGAATTCTATGTAAAAAATTGATATGGTTTATTTCCGGTTACTATTCACTTAAACAAATGCTCATTTCAATATTTATGCTCATTTTCCATCAAAATAAGATATGAATTTTCATTTCGGTAAGATATGTTACCGTGCTAATTCTGATCAGTGTCGTTGTAGGACCATTGCTAATCATTTCATAATTTTGACATTTCTAGTAGTTTTTGCAAATAAGTAACTCTTCAATATAATAAAGCTGGGATGCCAAAACTCTTGTAACGCATTTTAACACCTATAGCTTACAAAAAGAAATACATACAACGCTTCGTAACACACGAAGCATACAAAAGGGTTACGGATGTAACGCCTCGTAACCCTTGTACCTTTGGTGTTACGTGGCGTTACATGCGTTTCAATGCGTTATAAAACGTTATATGCACAGATAACAGATATACAGGCTCGAACAAAATTTTTCAAAATCCTGTGTAAATTTTAAATTTGCTATACGTTGGAAACACTACTGCCACCTACTCGACTTTTCGCCGCGATCGTTTAAAACGTTCCACTACGTTCCGGAACGACAACAAAATCCTCCTGCCTGTTATAGAAATATTTCAACTACAACAATTTTAACACTTATCACACGATTTCCCTAAGTGTTAAAGACAACTTTACCTCCATGTCGCATAAATTACACGAGAACTCAATCGAAATAAAACAAAAATAAACTTGTCATTTTAATCAACAGCAAAACAACAATCAAGGAGTAAGTGAATGTTGCACCCAAAATTGTGGCTCATGTTAAAAGCACCACCCAAATCGTGGTAGCACTTCGTGTCGATCGTGGTGACATCTGTCACACTGATTGAGCAAATTTTACACACAGTTCATATGTGAGCCTGTATATCTGTTATCTGTGTTATATGTGTTACATTCTAAAAAGGTACAAGCGTTACGAGGCGTTACATCCGTTACTCTTTTGTATGCTTCGTGTGTTACGGAGCGTTGTATGTATTTCAAAAGAAAAAAAACTTATACAGAGTAACACATGTCACGTTTCGTAGTGCCTGTAATTTACAAAAAAATAACGCTTCGTAACGCCTGTAATTTATAAAAGGTAACGCTTCGTAACGCCTATACATACATACAATACATACAAAAAAGTAACACATTAAACAAATCGTAACGCTTGTTGTAACTTACAAAAAAGTAACGCTTGTGACGCTCCGTAACACCGGGTTTTAGCCACAAAAAAGTCACACTTGTAACGCTTCGTAACTTACTAAAGTAACGCATGTAACGCTAGGTAACGGCAATGACTCACAAAAAAGTAACGCATTTAACGTTTCGTAAACTTACACAAAAGCCACGCATGTAACGCCTCGTAACGTCTCATTAAAACTTGACGGATTTAACGCTTCGTAACACCTATAACTTACTAAAAGTAACTCATATAAAGCTTCGGGACTTCTATGACTCAAAAAAAGTAACGGTCCGTAACGCCAATAACTCTCGACAAAGTAACGCATGTAACACTTCGTAACGCCTATAACTTTCAAAAAAGTAACGCATTTAACGCTTCGTAACACCTATAACTTACCAACAAGTGACGCATGTAATGCTTCGTAATACCTATGACTCAGAAAAAAGTGTCACATGTAATGCTTCGTAACGCCTATGACTTACAAAAAAGTAACGCCTATAACGGTTTGTAATTCCTATGATTCACACAAAAGTTACACATGTGCTTCATAACACCTATAGCTTACTAAAAGTAACGCATGTGAAGCTACATAACGCTAATGACTCACCAAAAATATAATACATGCGTTACGCCTATAACTCTCAATAAAGTAACGTTTGTAACGATTCGTAATGCCTATAACTTCCTTAAAAGTAACGCATGTAACGCTTCGTAACGCCCATAGCTTTCAAAAAAGTAACGCATGCAACGCTTCGTAACATCTAGAACTTACTCATAAAGTAACGCAGGTTTTCAACATTCACAATTTCCACAAAATAACTCATATGATTTGTAACCCTTAATTTAACCCCTTAAACGCTCATGGGGAAATATATTTTCCTTCTATAAAAATCGTTATCAATTCTTCAATTATTATTAAATCGATGTGTTTTTTTAGTGAATGTTAAGAAAAATATTTCCAAGGCGATAACAGTGTTTCTGAACGAACAAAAAATAACTGCCAATCTTCATTGCACTAAAAAAGTTTGTGCAAAACGACGCATAGAAAAAAGAACACATATTAAATTTGTTGTGTGCAACGTCAGAGCTAATAAAAGTCATTTTCATTGATTCAAAATAGACAAAAATGACGAGAAATTACTGTCACTCTCAGCTTCGCTTGCAAACTATGAAAACGAAATCCATGTCCAGTCAATGACATAAGCGGGAGAGTAGTTTCAAAATTGTGTTTTTTCTTTCATTTGCCCTTTCAGTCATTCGCAGTTTTTTTAGTGAAAATCCCATAGTATGCAATGTCGATATTCAACCGAAGCTGTGAGAATCGAAAATGACAGAAAAAGGTTTCACAATAACTTTTACCTGTTAGTGTTCGAATTTGTAGTAGTTATGGTTTCCAGGTTCTGGGATGTAATTACTTCGAATTGTCATATTTTAGTCACTATTTATAGCCAAGCGTCACAGATTTTCAATGCACCGCAGAAAGAATGAGAATTGAAATTCTGCTGATGCTCCCTGAAGACGTTAGTTTGGTTTCGTCTTATCATAGAGGAAAGAGTGACGTTGGCAATTATTCTCTCTCATTTTTTCAATGAGGAACGAAAATGCTTCGTCTCTCTTCGTTTATTCTGGTGTAGGTCATTTACGAATGAGACAGTAGGCTGTTGGATTGGATTCTTTCATTGAGAATGCGTGACAATTTTAAGCTCTGCTGCTAAACAAATACACGAAATTGTTTCGTAAAATACCATAACTAACTATTTATTTAACTATTCTAATAATTAAAGCAATTAAATCAATAATTAAAATTTCGATACCATAAATCCAACTTTTCGTTTATTTATTTCTGAGGATCATAGGGAAAAATATTTCCCATGAAATTATAGGAAACGTATGCACCCTGCTATGTTTTGCTGATGATATTCTTTTACTTTTCACCCACAATAGCTAAAATATTGTGTTGTACTGACATATTTCGTCCTGGACATTTAATGGTCGTGAAAGGGTTAATAAAATTTTTGTATGCAACGCAACGCTAGCTTCTTTAACCTAACATAACGCTTCCTGTCTCATGGTAATATCGAGTGAAACGCTTCGTCAAATAAAATGATATCAATTAAAATATTTTTTGTAATACTGAAAACGTAAAACAACTTCGAGAAAAACTTACGACGTTAGACAATGTACTGAAACTTTCTATTGGGGTATTTTTTACTGGAAATATAAAAAGAAATTGCACACTAATTATTTTTACTAAACATCTGAAATTTGAAATATTTTTGCATGATTTTCTTTTCAGTGTCAGAAAAACAACTAGTGAACTGTCAAAAATAACCATGTTGTCGAGTTGGGTTATTTTTGACAACGACAAATCAACTGCTCGGCTGTCAAATTTTAACTAAAAACTAAAAAAATTCCCTAGTCTAAGAATACTTTCAGTTCAGGACTCGGCCATACGACATCTGGTTTACTAGACCAGCGTCTTATACGTCTTATAAATATATATATATATATATATATATATATATATATATATATATATATATATATATATATATATATATATATATATATATATATATATATATATATATATATATATATATATATATATATATATATATATATATATATATATATATATATATATATATATATATATATATATATATATATATATATATATATATATATATATATATATATATATATATATATATATATATATATATATATATATATATATATATATATATATATATGATCAATAAAGAACCAGAATTTTCATTTTACAATTTACAATTCCCGCGCTTGTCCAATCGGTAAACTTTTATTTTCTCAACGTTGGCAACACTTCTATACACATTCTATCAAATTTTGACGCATATCGTACGATTAGTTTTTGTTTGGCGCCTAAACAAAGAAGTTGAAAAATTTTCGTGTGGCGATTTTTATAATGGATGGTTTCGGCTCGCCTTCGAAGCGCCATTCGGTCGATTGTTGTGCGGTTTCGACGTCATATTCATAGATCCACACCTCATCACCAGTTATGATGCTTTCGATGAATGTGGAGTCACTATCTGCGTTGGAAATCATCTCTTTGGCCACATCAACACGCCGCTGTTTTTGAATGAAATTCAGCTTTTTTGGCACCAGCCGAGAAGCGACGCGTTTCAAACCCAAAACATCTGTTAAAATGTGTTCGGCTGATCCATAAGAGATGCCCAACAAGACAGCAATCTCTCGAATCGGTACAGAACGATTTTGCAACACGATTTGCTTCGCCGATTCAATGTTTTCTTCAGTAACAGGTGTTGTTGGGCGGCCAGGGATCTCATCATGATCCAAGCTTGTACGACCACCTTTGAAGCGTTTATACCACACGTATGCTAAGCATAAATATTTTGGCTACTTAATTCGTAGCGTAGACAAAAAAACTATGGGTTAGGTTAGGTTTTGCACGATGACGACACAAATGAACTGCCGATGAATCAAGTTCATCTTTGACAGTTGCCGTGTACTTGTTTTGTTTTGCGACTGGAAGTTAAAAATTGAAAAATGACGAAAAAGTGTCTGTTAAAAACGTATTCCACATTGAAAAGAACTAAAAAGATTGCCCTGTATGTGTTTCCAGCATCAAGGAGCGATATATGTATGAATCTTCGAAACTTGCAATTTTTACAAGTACAACAAGTACACGTCGACTGTCAAAAAAAGTTCATTTTGTGAGGTTATGTTATGTTCATGTAAAACCTAATTCAAATTAGAATGAATGCAATCAACACATGAACAAACCACTGATAGCTGTCAAGAATAATTCATTTTGTTCATTTTTGTGAGGTTATGTCATGTACGTACCAAACCTCATGGTCAAACTTGTTCAGTTTGATCTGTAATTTAATCATGAATCATCTTTCGATCCATAATTTAATCATGAAAGGGCGCTGGAAAAGTTGAAGGAAGATCCACTTTTTTATTGAAAAAATGTGTTCTGCGACGATGCTTATTTCTTGTTGGAATGATACGTCAACAAGCAAAATTGACGCATCTGGAGTGAAGATCAGACAGAAGCATTGCAAGAGCTACCATTCCAATTCAAAAAATAAACTGGTGGGAATTATGGGCCAATGGCATTATTTGTGAAAAACTTTGTTTCAACAAATGCAACGAAAAACAATCAAAATTTCGTGGTAACTGTAGCAAAAATCTTTTTTTTTTACACAAAAACATTGCTTCTTAGATGAATCAGAATAAACTAGGAACATAAGACATTATTTACAACAATGCACGCCATTTAACTCTGCAAAAACAATCTTTCATCAATGACGATATTTTTACTTAGAACTACCACTATAAGAACCGTTTATAAAGAATAATATCATATTATGTTCCAAGATTAGGCGAAAGCGAAAAACCTCATTTACAGGAGAAACTCTTCTTAGGTACTTCTTTTTCATGTTTTCAAAAACATTGAAAAAAGTGAACTATTTTTTATTTCAAATCATGCAAAAAGAAATAAAAAATATACCGTTTTTACATGTATCCAACTTGATTTTAACCCCAAATTCCGTCATATAGCCCAACGACCAGAAAAGGCTTCCAAACAGTTGATAGCGTTTAGAGTCGAAACTGGGTTGAGCTTGAGTGAAAACGACAACAGTGAAAATTTCACCACAGATAACAGATATATAGACTGAAACAATTTTTTTTCAATATCCTGTGTAAATTTTGCCATACGTTGGAAACACTACTGCCATCTACTCGACTGTTCGCCGCGAGCTTTCAAAACGTTCCACTATGTTCCAGAACGATAACAAAATTCTTCCGCCTTTTATAGAAATATTCCAACTACAACAATTTGAACACATGATTTTCCTAAAGACTGTCCCAGAAAGTATGGACGCAACCAAAAACCGCTGCCATTTCGCAATAGTTCAGAATCTGTCAATTTTTATGGCTGCGTCCTGTTGTTTACACTCTTCTCTAACCTAACTTGTGCAGTTGTTTATTCGTTATCATTAGTTTGTTTCGAAATGCGTGGACGTTCAGCAGAACAACGTCGAAAAATTGTGTACAAATGGTGCATAGAACGCGGACTGTCACTGAGAAAGATAGGAACAATGGAAGGAGTAAGTGAAAAAGCCGTGCAAAATGCAGTCAGGAAGTTCGGTGAGGATAATACCTTTGAGGATGAACCGAAAACGGGTCGAGAAAAGGTCCTGCTAACCCTCAGTTGGATAAACGTATACTGAAGGCGTTCGAGCAAAAGAAGGAGGTTTCAGTTCGGGATGTGGCCAAAAAAGTGGGCACTTCGAAGTCGAATGTTCTTCGTGCTAAAGAACGTTTTAATCTTCGAACCTATAAGAAGCAGAAACAACCAAAACGTAGTCCGAAACAAGAAGCATCGATCAGGCCGAGGGTTCGAAAGCTGTACAATACGATTCTTGCTGGAAATTTGAACTGCATAATCATGGACGACGGAACCTACGTGAAACTCGATTACAAATCCTTGCCGGGACCACAATATTATACGGTGCGAGAAGGGCAAGTGTTAAACCAGTCCGAGACATCGATTGAAGTCGAAAAATTTGGTAAGAAAGCTATGGTCTGGCAAGCAATTTGTAGCTGTGGTAAGATTTGGAAACCCTTCATCACCACTGCTTCAATGAACAGCGAAATATACATCAAGGAATGTTTACAGAAACGACTTCTATCCATGATTCGAAGCCACAAGGATCCTGTTGTCTTCTGGCCAGATCTTGCTTCTTGCCACTACTCGAACTCAACGGTAGAATGGTGTACTACCAAAAATGTCACTTTCGTCCCAAAAGACATGAATCCACCAAATTGCCCACAACTTCGATCAATTGAGGAATTTTGGGCATTAACGAAGGCACATCTTAGGAAACATGTTTCGGCAGCCGAAACCATTCAACAGTTCGAAAAAGATTGAAAAAAAGTGTCAAAACTTGTCGCCAAGAAATCTGTACGGAATTTAATGAGGAGCGTTCTCGAGAAGGTGCGCCAGCTAGTCTACAATGGCTAAGTAGCAAATGTTGAGAATACTATTCTGTTGTTGTAGTCTAATATTATCAGTATATCGAATAAAATTTGAATTTCTAACACTTGTGAATTATTTACAGCGAAATCAAAGTGCGTCCATACTTTTTGGGACAGTCTTTAAGTGTAAAAGATAACTTTATGTCGATGTCGTTTGAATTTTAACATTTAAACTTACAGCAAAACAAATTTTTCTCGTGAAGTGAATGTAGCACCCAAAATAGTGTCGTGATGTGACTACTGCACCAAAAATAGAGTCGATTACAGTGACATCTACAAGTATTGAGCAAATTTTACACACAGTTCATATGTGAACCTGTATATCTGTTTTCTGTGATGCCTAGTCACACCCAACTCGACAGCCTCTTGATGACTAATCATAATTCACCTTGTATTAGGCGATGAATAAGCATCCAACATACAGCTTTTCAACCGAGGTGTAGTGTTGAAAACAGTAAAACTGTAATTTCTGGTGTGCTCTGCAAAATTCAACAATCAAATAAAAGAATAAAACCACACTCTTTTCAATAAACAATTTTCTATATCATTTGGAGCATGCCACATAACTTTTCTGTTAGGTGAACTTGAGAAAACCATCTACACTCTATACGAACCCAGACGGTAGTTCAAAAAAAAACGTCCTACCCTTCGACCTACGGTATGATGCAGATGAAGTTCCTGCATTTCGTTCTGTCCGCTGCTCTGTTTGTCTATCAATTTCTCCGCCGAACCTCAACTAGCCTTCGGACCTTTAGCGCATGGAAAACTACACAGCTGGTGATAACAAATATTGTACGACTTCAACGCTGGAACGAGCATAGTCTCAGTCCAAAGCGCTTATCTTATCGCTGAGCATATTTAACATGCATGTACTCTTGTGTTACTATAATATATGATTCTAATTTCTCCATCCACTGCCTCTTCAGAGTCCCAGACTGGACGCAATCAAAACAAACTCATTCCCATAAATGCCTATTGTTTAATTAGGTCTGCTCTCCACGTTCAAAATGACTGTTTGCCTTTCACTAAATATTCCCATTTTTCTCTCTTTCGCAGCACCAGTGTGATCGGTTATGCGATTTACTTCTACTCATACTCAACGTGGCAGGGTAAATCGTTGTTCCTCGAGGACCTCTACGTGAAGACGGACTTTCGAAACCTCGGCTACGGGAAGTTACTGTTCCGAACGGTGGCGAGACATGCCCGGGAAACTGACTGCATGCGCCTTGATTTTCACGTTCTCGCCTGGAATCCGGCCAAGAAATTCTACCACCGCATGGGGGCAGAGAATCTAACGGAAAGTGAACAGTGGGAATTATTCCGTCTATCCCGAAAAGCGATCGATAGGATCGAAGAAAATTAATTCAAAACATTACTGCGTGATGTTATAAATTTGAAATCATTACTATGAATAATAAATTTATGCTAACAATAACGTTAACAATATGTCTACGGGCACTGCTGTGTTCATTAGAAACATAATTAGGGTCTACACGAACATGACATAACCTCAAAAAATTAGCTTTTTTTGACAGCCGCCGGTGGTTTGTTTACAGTTTAAAAGTTCATCAGAGGTTCATCTTTTGAATTTAAAAATGCCGTGCAATTTTTGCCTTGCTCATATAGAAAGGTTATGCAATCACTTGAAAAACCGACTAGTGAAAATTGACCCGGAGGGCCAAGTGTCATATACCATTCGACTCAGTTCATCGAGCTGAGCAATGTCTGTGTGTGTGTGTGTATGTATGTGTGTGTATGTGTCAAATAATCTCACTAGGTTTTCTCGGAGATGGCTGAACCGATTTTGACAAACTTAGATTCAAATGAAAGGTCCCATACGGAATTCCTGAATTTCATCCGGATCCGACTTCCGGTTCCGGAGTTATAGGGTAAAGTGTGTTCAACATTGTACACCGTCACTTAAACCGGCGAAACAAAATACGTAAAAAAATTTCTAAACTGGTCTCAAAACTACACAAATCGATATTTATTATCAGTAGGCAACTAAACAAATCGATTCCGGCTATCCTGGTTCCCGGTATCCGGTTCCGGAAGTACCGGAAATAGTAGTCATAAACACCAAAATAGATCTCACTCACTTTTCTCAGCGATGGTTTGACCGATTTGCACAAACTTAGATTCAAATGAAAGGTCTTCCGATCCCATACGGAATTCCTGAATTTCATCCGGATCCGACTTCCGGTTCCGGAGTTATAGGGTAAAGTGTGTTCAACATTGTACACCGTCACTTAAACAGGCGAAACAAAATACGTAAAAAATTTTCTAAACTGGTCTCAAAACTACACAAATCGATAGTCATTATCAGTAGGCAACGAAACAAACCGATTCCGGCTATCCTGGTTCCAGGTATCCGGTTCCGGAAGTACCGGAAATAGTGGTCATATATACCAAAATAGATCTCACTCACTTTTCTCAGCGATGGTTTGACCGATTGCCACAGACTTAGATTCAAATGAAAGGTCTTCTGGTCCCATACGGAATTCCTGAATTTCATCCGGATCCGACTTCCGGTTCCGGAGTTATAGGGTAAAGTGTGTTCAACATTGTACACCGTCACTTAAAATATTTTCGGATGCAACAAACATTTAAATCGTAATTTAGAGTGCGTACTAGTAGAGTTTGTATGTCATGTTAGTTGGTGGCCGTACAAACCGACTTTGATTATACCGGTTCTCGGGTTCCGGTGCCGGAAGTGCATATAATAGTGAACCCACTTCGTTTTCTTAAGGATGCACTGTTTTATTCTGTATGTTTTGCACAAACAATCTCTTGGTTTCTTTCAAAAATCGAAGAGAAAAATTTTGAATAGAATACCACAATATTATATGTACATGAGAAAGGCATCATTACACCACTAGGTGGATTAAAACAGGTTTTTCACTACTTTTCACTGTGGAACACATTTTTCAATTCATAATTTGCAGTCGCAAAACAAAACAAACCACCGGCAGCTGTCAAAGATGAACTTGATTCATCGGCAGTTGATTTGTGTCGTCATCGTGTAAAACCTAATTAAAGTAAATAATAAATAATAAAAGAAAAGGAAAAACTAATCTGCCTTATATACAGAGTGATCTGAAAGCTAAGAAACAAAACCTAACGTTTTTTTCTGCATTTTATACCAAAGATGAAAAATCCTTCGCCACTTTACGCAGAACTAGAAGAAGTATTTTAATTAGAAGTTTTGATAAGTTAATATGTTCAATTTTTTCTCAAAATGGCTAATACCTTCTCGATTCAATAAAATATGGAAAAATTAAGTGAGTGTTCAGCAGTCTTGTTGAAAGGGCGAAGTAATTGATGAAATTTTTTATTTGAATATTTCTTCTTGCATTTTGAGCTTCAAAAAATGCAGCTTCTCCTCTATGGAAAATTAGGATAAATTTGTTTCTGAGGTTTCAGGACAACACTGTATATGATTGCGAATTAATTTAATGTAATTTATTATTCATTTAGGAAAAAGCATAAATAAAACCAATGTATTACTTTTCAAAAATATTGTTTTCTATTAATTTCATTCGAAATTCTTGAATTAATGAAGTGGAAGGTAGTGGTTGGCGTTTTTTCCGATTGGCCAATTCTACAATAAAATTTGATTTGGTAAAACTTCAAAATTAATTCAAATGTATAAAAGTGATGATGGTAGTTTTGTCCCTTGGGAAAGAAACTAGCGCGCGACAAACGTTGTCATTCGAGGACTGTTTTGTTAGAAAATAATATTTTCAAAGGCGTTACACATTTATTTTTTTTCGCTGTATCTCGGCAAAATAATTACCGATATTTGCATCGCCGAGTATTCGATAATCATCTCGGCAAAAGATAAATTAGCGGAGTCTCGGCAATCTCAAATTTGGCAAACGTCAGTTATTACCGAAATTGTCAGCAAAAAGTTTACCGTCTGTTCGGCATTACTGACCATTACTGAATGTTCGGAAAAAAACAACGAAGTGAGATTCACTAATTACTGAGCCTTCAGCATTAGAAAGTATGAGATTTTTTTTTGTAATCATTCAATTGGGTACCAATATCATTTTATTTCCATATAAAATACAAAAAATATACATTACATTACTCATGTACCATGACTAAGCGTGAATATGTTGGTTGACATGCCGTTTAAGCTCTTCGACAAAACAAGATCAATTTTTACTCACCGATGAGCTCAGCACAATATTTCGCCCAATCTTGGCAAAACGATGTGCTTTGCCGAAATATCAGAAAATCTACGATTTTTACATTCATTCACATTCAATTTTCAATATTACTCTTATGTCCTAATATTTAGCCCGAGTCGACGGTTCAATGTATAAGTCGCTGGTCATATAAGCCAGTCGTATGTTCGAATCCTGACCTGGAAAGATTCTTAGTGGTAGGAAGATCGTAGCATCAGCCAATGGTTCTGTACGCTATGAATCGGCTGTGAAGTCTGTTGAAACAAACGCTCAAATTAAAAAAAATGGAATGTAATATCAAGGCTCTGTGTCCTAATATAACAAGAAAGATACAATCTAAAATTGATAAGTTTTCGTTTCCATTGGTTCACCCGGTAAAGATATATGACATAATAAAATCTGTATTTTATTCTATAAGATTTCCTGTTCGTATGTTAAGGTACAATCATACCAGGAGTTACTAAGACAAGGTTCAAAAGAATTTGGTTTTTTATGAACCGAGTGGTTCTTAACCTCGCCTTAAACCATTTCTCAAGCTCCTCCACTGAAAAGAAATTTCGCTCAGATCAAAATTTACAACTGAAAAATTACAGGAATACCAAATAAACTTGGAACATTCGGATAAATAAGTACTACAAATCCGTTAGGATTGTCTAGCTTTTCAA
The DNA here is from genome assembly GCF_030247185.1 of Malaya genurostris. Classification (NCBI taxonomy): domain Eukaryota; kingdom Metazoa; phylum Arthropoda; class Insecta; order Diptera; family Culicidae; genus Malaya; species Malaya genurostris. The sequence goes on from NC_080571.1 coordinate 69,970,815, forward strand.
TTGATTACTACACAATGAATTGATTTTTGCATATATTTAACAATGAAAAAGATATGGTTTTAATATGTGGTAAGAATCACTTTGAAGACATTAGTTGATCTATGATAGAATACAAATATATTTTCCGATGATAGAACATGAATTGCTCTTCTTACAGTGTATTTAATGGCAAAAAACCAAATCCATTTGTTTAAATTAAAACATTGCAATTTTATCAGGTAAAAATGTGATAAAAAGGCAACAACATGTTGTGAGTGGTCTAATAAAAAAAAACAAAACTTATAGTTCACTACAGCAACTCGCTTCTTTATAGAGCGTATACAAAATGGGCTGAAAAGTCCCGGGCCTAAGAAAGAGAACATGAGTTTTTTAGTTTGAAATTAACTTTATTCATCAACGTAATCACCTTCAAGAGCAACGCAATCATTCCAGCGTCGCTCTAAAATTTCAATACCTCTTTTGTAGAACAATGTATCTTGTTCTGACCGGCGAACATTTTATTTCACATCTGCGAACAGCCAGTAGTCGCTGGGAGCCAAATCTGACGAACACGGTGGATGTGGGAGCAATTCATGTAGTTTTGCAATTGTTTTGATTGACTACACACTTAAAACCATTTCTTGAGCTCGGCATAATAAAATGCCGAAACTGATCAGCAACACCTAAATTTGCTGATTGCTCAGTAATCAATACGCATGTTTCTGAACTTCGTTAAATGCATTCACTGATATTTCGGTAAAATGCTTCACTTTGCCGAAATTTGGCATAATTGCTTGCTGAATTTATCAGTAAACAACAGATATGCCGACATCAGCAGAGACGTTTGCCGAGATTTCGGAATATGCGCTAGCTGTTGCCGAGATTCAGCACGACAGCTGTCATTTATTGCTGCGTTACATTTTCGCTTCGCATTGCGCGATTATTTTCTGATGAAATTCTCGAGTGAAAAAATGAATAATCTTCGAAGAAACGTGGCACCACTTGCAAGTAAAAATATTGAATAAATATAGTGACATGTTTCGCTTTATAAAAAGCGACTTTATCAGATCACATTATAAGGGAAAAACACCCAACACGGCTCAAAGAGTCCTCGAGACAAAACGGAGGACAAATTCAATAGATCAAAGTAAGTTTATTTTTTGAACAATACCGTATATGCATCATTAAATATTGAAAATTTTTGTATATTTATTTTTATTTTCATATTTCCAGCTCGACTCAAGGTGGCCGCATCCGGAAACGCCGCTTTTTATTATGCTACATGTTTTAAGGTAGAGGCTTTAAGCACTACTGGCAACAAATTTATAAGCCTCCTTTAAGTGTTAATAAAATGAATTTTTGATCCTGAATGGTGTGTTTATAATGTTTAGAAATTACAAACAAAATTAATTGACTAAATTTTTAATTACTGATGATTTGGTAATTTGTTTTTTTCATTTTTTCGTTTTATTGGATTGCCGAATATTCAGCGAACGTTTCACTGAGCAAACAGTAAATCTTATGCTGGCGATTTCGGCAATATTTGACGTTTGTCAAATTTGAGGGTGCCGAGACGCTCAGTTATTTTATTTTTGCCGAGATGATTGCTGATTACTCGGCTGTGCGAATCTCGGCATTTTTTTGCCGAGACTCAGCTAAAAAATTTAAGTGTGTAGTGACACGGTGCGTTGTCTTAACGAAACAAATATTTTTCTTTTTCATATGCGGTCAAACACTACAACAACGCTATATATATTCACTGTTAATGGTATTTCCTTTTTCAAGATAGTCGATAAATATTACGCCACGCACATCCCAAAGTACCGAGGTCATAACCTTTTCAGCCGATTGTTGTGCTTTCGGGTGCTTTGGACGAGGTTCACCAGTTGCTGTCCACTCAGATGACAAATCGATGACGAAATTGTTTTTGGTCCATTATTCTGAAAATAACAAAATTAGCGTCACTCTTATGTCGTTTTCGCTTGATGCCAAATCTATCCCAGTTTCCACTCTAACTACTGTCAATCCGTTTGTTTGAAGCCAGTTTTGAACCTAGGCTCAACGTTGTTGAACTGAAATTCGAGTCAGTTTCGAACCTGGTTTTTATATCAGGTTGGCTCGAATCCTCGTTGCTAAGTGTGAAATCAGCACAGTTTCATGAAAAGTGTTTGTTTGATGAAACTACCCTGGGTCAGTTTCAGTTTTCTCAAGCGAAAACGACATTAGTTATTACTCACAAACTAGTGAATAGAATATCATGAAATTTTAACAGCTGTCTTTTAAAGGCTAGCATTAACTAAAAAAAGGTGACTGCAATAAAACTAGCGCCATCTATGCGTTAGGCCCGGGACTTTTCAGCCCTTGTGTTATAAGAAAGTTGTAGGATCTGGAGAATATTTTATGATAAATCATGCTAAAAAACGTGCAAACAAAATTTATTTAAAAAAAAGTCTTCGTCTGTATGGTTTCACAAAATTTAATTTTGAACAAGGTATTAAGATTATCAAATCATGCTGAAATGAAGGTTACTATTTTCGAGTTTTTCAATCGAGTATATTGACATGGTTCACATTTAACTTATTTATACCGTCTCTAAAGAATTGAATATTTCATCAACTTGCAAGCAGATTGCCTATCGCACTGAAAATTGTTAATAGGAACAGACACACTTAAATTTTATTGCAGAATCTTGGCAAAAAAATGCCGAGATTTGCACAGCCGAGAGATCGGTAATCATCTCGGCCAAATAATAATTACTGAGAATCTCGGCAATATCAAATGTGTTAAGTGTCAATTATTTCCGAACTTGTCAGTAGCAATTTTGCTGTTAGCTCAGTAAAAGCGATTATGAACGAATAATGAATTGCCGAGTCATCAGTAATCGAACGTAGAAAGGATTTTTCTTTATTATTGTATGAAATAAATATCACAAAAGCTATGGTTGGGGAAAGGGAGTCTTTTATTAATGTCCTTTTTAATGCAGTATACAAAAAATCAAAGCAAACCTCAGAAGAAAACATCACGGTAAAAGATTTCCGACGGTTAATTATTTCCAGTGCTCCTCATCACATCTACCTGGAAATAAGAAGACTTTTGTAAGTATATATGAACAGCAGAGTTTTTCATTTAACTTATCTTAATTCTTAATATAAGTAGCTCTTACCTTCATCCAATATATATTATTTTCCCGCTCCTCCAGCAATGGCTACGTGGTGGTGGTTTTGCACATTCGACAAGAGACATTTACCCAATCAACCAGAAGTTCCATAATTACTTAAAAAATCCACTTTCTTGCTGCTTAAAAGTACATGTGGAACTTTTGAGAACTTGAAAGTACAGATCAAGTTCCGCGTGTACTTTTTAGCTACTTAAGAAAACACGTGGCAATTTTTGACACTTCGAAGTACAGAACAAATTCCGCGTATTCTAGAAGCAGCTTAGAAGTTCGTCGCGCGAGCTTTCAAGTGTGGACAATTACTTGAAAAATGGTCTGCTTAGAATTCTATTGATAAACTTTGAGGGCTGCTTAGTTGGGTATGGATTACTGAACAATCAGTAAAATGTCGTGTTGCCGATCTAATTCGGTATTTCATTATGCCGCGCTCAAGAATCAGTTTTAAGTGTGGAACAAGTCCACATAGAAAAAAGCATGCGCATCTCCTACGCAACGTAAATCTTCCGATAATTATATCACTAGTTAGATACATGCACCCCTAACAAAGTGCGAATAATGTGCTATAATTGCCTAAATACGTATACCTCTGAAAATACTTCATCAACGCGTAAAATATTTTTCAGACTAATGAACGTATGTATGTTTATTGTGCCAATTCTACTTTTGGTGGTACTACATGCTTTTAAATCGAATGCTAAAAAGCAATTGAGTGCGGTCGCAATGAAAATCCATAACGTTCTAAAACCTTTCGAAACATGTTTGACAACAGACAGAAACGCTGGGAACGGAACTAAAGCGGATATCAGGAACCACAAGAAGGACACGAAGGTGAAGCAAATATTGTAGAAGATACCAGATCTTTCGGTACGTACTGTGCACAGAATAACCAAAATGTCTCTAACTTTCGAGCATACTTTCAAGCACCAGCAAGTCATTCAAATTAAAAACGGTACTGAACTGTGATGATACACAAAATATGATGGCAAGAATCTCGGGTTCGCAAGTTGTATGCCGAATATTTGACGAAGTTTTCCTGGACGATGAAACTTATGTGCGGTTAGTAGACAATATACAGCTGTGCACGAGTAAGTCAAAGGTTCATTACTATCGAAATGCTATACAAGTAAATACTCCCTAAAGAATTCCTAAAGAAGCGAATGTTACCATTGATGACGCTCACTCCCTATTCTGGCCTGATTTGGCATCTTGCCAATAGTTCAAAGATGGAATGTTTTACCAGAGAGGCGATCCACCTAACTACCCGGAGTTACAACCTATCGAGCGATATTGGACTCGTGAAGAAACGCACTGACCTTAGTAGCAAACTCCAAACTTCGTAGTTTCTTCATGCAGCCTAATTAAGTAACTGTTATTAATTTTAAAATGACTAATGATACCTCCTAAATGGGTGATGAATCCCAGGTGGTTAACATCCTGATATAGTATAGCGACCTTCTCTGTGGTATTACCAAACCACGCAGAGTGCAAATCGGATTAATACTAATTCTGGTTGTGGTAATTGGTTGTGTTTGAATATAAGAAATGCAAAGTGAACTTTACTATACAAAACTGTATGTTAAAGACTGTCCCAGAAAGTATGGACGCACTTTGATTTCGTTCCAAATAATTCACAAGTGTTAGATATTCAAATTTTATTCGATATACTGATTATATTAGACTACAACAACAGAATATTATTATCAACATTTGCTACTTAGCCATTGTAGACTAGCTGGCGCACCTTCTCGCGAACGTTCCTCATTAAATTCCGTACAGACTTCTTGGCGACAAGTTTTGACACTTTTTTCCAATCCTTTTCGAACTGTTGAATGGGTTCGGCTGCCGAGACATGTTTCCTAAGATGTGCCTTCGTTAATGCCCAAAATTCCTCAATTGGTCGAAGTTATGGGTAATTTGGTGAATTCATGTCTTTTGGGACGAAAGTGACATTTTTGGTAGTATACCATTCTACCGTTTATTTCGAGTAGTGACAAGAAGTAAAATCTGGCCAGAAGACAACAGGATCCTTGTGGCTTCGAAACATGGATAGAAGTCATTTTTGTAATCATTCCTTGATGTATATTTCGCTGTTCATTGAAGCAGTGGTGATGAAGGGTTTCGAAATCTTACCACAGCTACAAATTGCTTGCCAGACCATAGCTTTCTTACCAAATTTTTCGACTTCAATCGATGTGTCGGACTGGTTTAACACTTGCCCTTCTCGCACTGTATAATATTGTGGTCCCGGCAAGGATTTGTAATCGAGTTTCACGTAGGTTTCGTCGGCCATGATTATGCAGTTCAAATTACCAGCAAGAATCGTATTGTACAGCTTTCGAACCCTCGGCCTGATCGATGCTTCTTGTTTCGGACTACGTTTTGTTTTTTTCTTTTTTTTTGCTTCTTATAGGTTCGAAGATTCAAACGTTCTTCAGCACGAAGAACATTTGACTTCGAAATGCCCACTTTTTTGGCCACATCCCGAACTGAAACCTCCCTCTTTTATTCGAACGCTTTCAGTATACGTTTATCCAACTGAGGGTTAGCAGGACCTTTTTTCGACCCGTTTTCGGTTTAACCTCAAAAGTGTTATCCTCACCGAACTTCCTGATTGCATTTCGCACGGCTTTTTCACTTACTCATTCCATTTTTTGCTATCTTTCTCAGTGACAGTTCGCGTTCTGTGCACCATTTGTACACAAGTTATCAACGTTGTTCTGCTGAAAGTCCACGCATTTCGAAACAAACTAATGAAAACAAATAAACAACTGCACAAGTGGTTAGAGAAGAGTGTAAACAACAGGACGCAGCCATAAAAATTGAGAGATTCTGAACCATTGCGAAATGGCAGCGGTTTTTGGTTGCGTCCATACTTTCTGGCACAGTCTTTATTCCTGTTAGAGAAAGCCATGATTGTACTAATTATCTAAAATACATAGCTTTATTTACTCAATTCTGTTAGCAGAATAAATTGGCTCAAGTGGCACGTCCCCCCTGGTTACAATTTACTCGGATCGGTGAAGTAAATTTACTTTTTCCCAACTAGTACGTGTAATGATATTGAAAATCTGTTTATTCATACGTAATCATATTTGATGTAAAACAAATACGTAATCATACGCCTCTATAAGCAAAACAAATACGTAATCATACACCAAAATCATTTCTTCATGAGTTCAAGATAATTAAATAACTGTCATTTGGAAAGATTATTGTGTTCGTTTTTTTGCAAACAATATTTTTAATATTAGCGCTATAAATAGAATACCGCTGTGTGATAAATAAGTCTTTTGCTGAAAGTTTTGTAGAAACGGTCAGATTGGCTAGGAAGCATTATAGGAGAATCAAGGAACAATCGATCGACAGTTAACATCGATGGAGATGATAAAAAACAAGGAAATTGAGTTCCACATTCATTGAATCCGCAATGACTGGACTATTAAGTATTCTTCATATATTCAGCATCTATTTGACACCATATTTGGGAAGATATTCACCAAAGTGTTAACCCCTGAAAGTAGTTTACACTCCGAAAAAACTAAATTTAAAAGCGCTGCTCTTCTGATGCTTAAAGCCAGTGCATTTTATGCCTAGCAGATACGGTATCAGAATCAACACGCGTCTAGATGAAGATATCGCATTCCAGATAAGGGAATCGGCAATGGACTTTCTGCTTACTTCATTCAGCTTATGCAATCCAGTAAAATTGCTTTATTTTTACTTTACACTTAGCATAAAGTACAACTAGCGAAAATGGAACCGGACTGGACAACTAATGAAACTTATCGTGCAATTCCGCAGATGGAGGGAGGAGATCCTGCGCAAGTAAGCTTAAGTAAGTGAAAATGCATGCGACGGAAAATGTAAACAAATCACTAAATTTCAGCAAACCAAAGAGCCCACTAAAACGCCGATTAAAACGAAATACGATTCTAACAACATGTTTACGCAAAGCATATTCGATCTAACACTCATCACCACCAACATTTGCCAAATATGCTACATCCTGAAAGTGGGTCCAGAACTAGGTATTCTCTATTACATAATGCTAATTTTACTTGGCATTTCACTTTTTATGCTGGTGCGTTTTTTTTTAACTTGAAATAGTTAGAGTATGATATTCATATTAGTATTTTCAGTCTATCCACGGTTTCATGGGTCTTTTCGGAAGACTTCGCTGTAAAAACCCACTGTCTGACGGTTGTTTCAACTGCCTGTACAACACGTCACTGTTCATGGTTGTGCTCGTGTATTTGGTGAATCTTCTGTTCAATGTGTTAAGCCTGAAAGAAATCGAAGACAAATGCCAAATAATCGTCAATCACATGAAAAATAGAACCGGGGATTAACAGGCTTTTCGAAGAAACATGGGAATAATGAGCGAATATTGGAAATATTGTAAAAATATATAAGTTAATTGTCTATTGACTTTATGCTTTCTTGTTTTAAGAATTGTTCCGTCTTTGCGATTTTTTTGTTGGCCTTGGTGCGTTCCGATGGCTTCAGCAGTGCCGAATCTACTGTGGTATTGTGCTCTCTAGTCAAATGCTCTTGTAGTTTAAGCTTTCGCTGGAACGTAGAGTCACATAAAGGACACTTGTAAACCTTCGATTGTTCACGGTAAATTCCTTGATGAGCTTTCAAATGAGCTGTCATGTTATACCTGAAAAGATTAAGTTTATTAGATTTTATTATGACAAAGTTTAACCCAACAAAAAAAAACTATTTCCACACCAAATTTTCTCACCTTTGAGCAAATTTTTGACCACAAGTCGGACACTCAAACGGTCTTTCTCCGGAATGCATCTGCGTAGAGTAAAAATATTTTTAGTAATAGTAAAAATATACGTCAAAACGAAAAGTACCCGCATATGCCGCTTAAGGTGAGATCCGTTGCGAAGCCGATAGCCACAAATCTCACATTTTTTCTCTCGGATATCATCATGCATAAGTCGATGCATATTAAACGAAGACTGATGGCAGAATCGCTTTCCGCACTGTTCACATTGAAAGGGCTTCTCACCTAGAAACGAATATGGATTGTTCTTAACAATATTATTCAATAATCAATGCATTCTCGGTACCTGTATGCAACGGAAGATGTCGTATCAACGCTCCATTGCTTCGAAATTTTTTCGCACAAAAAACGCATGTGAAGTCATTATTTCGACTATGTCTAGCAACATGGGCAGTCAGATGGGATTTGGTTTTAACCGTAACACCACAAATATGACACACATTGCCACCGACATCGTTGCTTGCTGAATGGTGATCACGGATGTGTTTCTGGAAGACGCAATAAAGAATGAAAAAAACATTGCACTAAGCCAATCGAATCAAATGCAAAGAAATAGCTAATGAACGTACCTTCAATTTAAGTTTTGATCCTAAATTTATGTTACACTCTAGACATTTGTTCTTCGCACTTTCCACTTTCGGTTTAATTTCTGCTGTCTCCTTTTCTTCTGACATTTCTTCCGTATCAGTGAGCCTTTCTTGGCCAATAACTTCCCCATCTTTTGATTCATCCTCGTCTTCATATAACCGTTCTTCATCAATATATTCGACATCTTCCAAATTGAAATTATCCGTTTCATCTAAAAACTCCAAATGGAACTCCATTTCCCCGTCGGAATCCTGCTTTTGTTCTTCCTCTACTTTTTGCTTGTGCGAATGGCTTCGCATCTCATGAATCGAACGGAAACACTCTCCGCAGGTGTTACATTTCATAGACACAATCTCTTCTAGCTTGACCGTATCTTGAACTCCGTTGTCAACCGAACCACCAACGTGCTCCTGATCGCATTCTACAATTTCATCGACGTACAAACTCTCCGGTTCCTCTTTGAAAAGCATCTCACTTACGTGGATCTTGTCGCCTACGAGAGTTAAACTTTTCTTAAGTAGATCGGTGAATTCTTTCTGGATAATTAACGCCTTCGTATAAGCCGCATCATAATCGTTCAACTTTACAACGCACTCCTGGCAAATGACAGGGGCTATAAGATCTGCGAAATTTTCAGAAAAATCTCCACCAAGGAAACGTTCGATCACTTTATGTACTGATGTGCCCGAATACTTCGTTACCAGTTCCATCAGGTTTCGATAAACCAAACTTGATTCATCCGCACAAATAAAACACCTCTCGAGAGAACCTTCCATGTCGAAATTTTAAATTTTATTGATTGTTTTTCAATTAATTTTAGAAAATAAGGAATACAATCCGATTCCCGCTGTGCTTGTTTACATGCTTAGTGACAACTTAATTTGTCTCACACGCTATCAACAAATTATACAGTTTTGGTGTTTTTTCTTAAGATCAATACACTGTAAATTTTATTTTTAACTGCAGTTTCATGGTGCAGAAGGCCGTAAAATTATATGATGTCTCTCTGTGTTTACATTATCTTCCGTTTGTTACGAAGGGGCCATGAAGATTTTTATTAATTTTCCAGTACCGCCGGAATTCGCTAGTTGGAGTAAATACAAATAATTTGTATTTGGTTGAAGTCTCGTTGGTTAAAGGAATAATTAGTTTGATATTACAGCCGAAATTCGCCGTTAGTGAAGTGTTCGTTGATTGGGTATTCGTCATTGTGATTTGGAGAATCGTCATGTGATTAGGGGATCAACAAATCTAATTCGGGACTATTATTGAGAAAAAATAATGTTTCGTTTCTTCTATTCATTTTCAATCAATTTGCTGCGCAGGGAAACAAATCTGATGTTTGCTTGAAGATCATAGCACCTGTTTTGCTGCAAAGTTTCAAACAGAAATTTGACTTTGGTTTTCAGCACGACTGACGAAATAACTATATTTCCATACCTTTGTTGCAGAACCCACAAAAACAATACTTCTTCCATTAACGGAACACTCCCAAGAAACCAGAAGTTCCACAATTACTTAAAACATCCACTTTCTTGCTGCTTAAAAGTACACGCGGAACTTTTGAGAACTTGAAAGTACAGAACAAGTTCCGTGAGAATTTCTCGCTGCTAAAGAGTATGCGTGGAATTTTGACAACTTAAAAGTACAGAACAAGTTCCGTGTGAACTTTCTCGCTGCATAGAATCTGAACAATGTATTCTAGAAGCAGCTTAGAAGTTCGTTCGGTTGCGTCAAGTGTGGATAATTACTTAAAAAATGAGCTTCTTAGAATGCTACTGACAAACTTTGAGAGCTGCTTAAGCAAAATTAGTCTCTTTTATCCGAACTTTTGGTTAATTCCGGAGTTTCGTATGAATTGTTTTTGTTTCAATAGGCGACACGTCGTATAACCAAATACAAATTATAATACGGAATGCTTCGACAAATTTTCAAGGACACATTTTGCAACGTGCGGTACATTGTCAAGACACACTATCAGAGTGACAATGTACTTTAACGAATTTTATATAGAACTAGCAACGCTGAAGGGTAAGAACAAGTTCACCATACACTCAGAATAATAAGATGGTAACAGCTACCATATGGGGGGTTAGTTTAACCATACGAGTATAGTGGTTTTCCGCACACAATAAAATCAGATGATGTTAACAATATGCAAGCTCACTTTCACTATGAATGGTTTTGGCTCTACAATAGTAATATTGAACTGTATATCGTATGAATAACTACTACAGTTGGAATGTTAAGCATAACCGAAATAGCATCTTATTTTTACATTGTACTTATTGTTTTAACTAGTGCTATGGTATTTTTGACATTTCACTTCTGGTTCGTTCGAAACACAGAATTATGATTGATTTGACAATGGTGAAGATCATTCGAACATGCGAAAATGTTCAAAAGTTATATTAATTGAAATTTAGATGCAAGAATAAAAAGAGTACATTAAAACCTGCTTTATTTTCCTAATACATTTTTACACTGATTTAACATTATATAAAAACAGCTTCTCGTGCCCACTCTGCCTTCGGCCTAAGAGTTTATTTTTTAATCACCAACTCGTTGCTCTCTCTAACGATTAAATGTTTCCTTTTTGTTTCTGTTATGAAATCGATCAAATAATAAACCAGACGAGTTTTTACCATCGAATTTCTTGGGGAATAATATAGTTCCTATAAAAATGTAGAAAAAATGTTATGTGAAAATTACTAATAGAAGTATTTACACCGAAACCTAACGTCGCAGTTTCGTCGTTGGGATATGAAATCTGCCACTCTAATGAAGCATTATATGACACTAAAAAAAGCAATTGCGGTAATTGACAATTTGTAAAGTCGCACTGAGAAAATACATAGTCGGTTGAAAATGACGATGTTCTTTCTACTCAAATTATGTTGATATGAACAATAAGTATAGTCTTTTCAAACTTGACAATCTCTATCCTACTATATGTTTATTCATGGTAACATTATTATATTCTGAAGAAGAACTTACTCACATGGTAGTCATAACTATATCACTTCTCAACTTTATGGTGATCGAAAGTTCAATTTCACCTTACTTGTAATTGTCATTGGGATTTGTTTGTTATTTTAATGATTGTCAGAATTACCACCCCAGAAAGGTCATAAAAACAAATAATATAGTCAAGCAGTAGATTTTTTGTTCTAGTGTTTATGGTAAATAATCTAATATCATGATCGTTACTATGATTTTAGTGCATAGTTGAAATGACCATAAGTAGCACGTTGCGGTTACTGTAATATTTTTCTGAGTGTAGTTACTGTTTATTATAGTGAACTGTCTAGTCCGTTGGGGCAACGGTTGCTGCTAGTTCAACATTTCGTTGCGATCGGTATAGTGAAAGCTATTTATGAAAGTGTACCAGGATATGATCAGTTGGAAATGGCCGATTAATATATGTTATATGCGAATGAGGTATCGAAAATTGGTGGCTGTATTACCAACTCACAGGTTCAAAGCATTGAAGCGATCGTAAACATAGGCTGCGCTCTGAATCTTAGCATTTCGGCTCCGACTGTTGACTTTGATGATCTGATTCGAGATATCAATTCAAGAATGGGTATAAGGTATTTTTAATTCAATTCAATGCGAGGATTTGCATTGTTTGTATGCACTCTACTATAGATACTGGCTTCATCAAGATAAACTAGACACGGTCAAGAATAAGGAAGGATCTGAAATCACCGGTCGAATCAAGAGCATTGATGAGTACGGATATTTGCTTGTAGAAGTGGACAACCACGTGAAGCCTATTTGAATTCATCCTGATGGAAACAGTTTCGATATGATGAAAAGAGTTGATCATTCCAAAAAACTTTTAAAATTATCAAGTTTAGATTTGCTACTGAAATCTAATATTGTAAACCATTTGTTGATGTTTTAAATTTTTTAGAATCGATTAATTTCTAGGAATACAACAACTTTGTCTGCCACCGTTCGGGCTATAATCAATTTGTCTAGGTCACGCATAGATGAGTGACTATTGGTAAAACGCATACACAGCTTGGTTGCATTTGTTTCTCCTTTAACTTTTATCGTGTAGTGCGCCAATCGCTGTTTCCGTGGTTCGTATCCGAATCGTACCCATGTTCCACACGGCGCACATCTTCATTCATCGCTTAGTTGGAGTGTACCCTTGAGTGCTGATTTTATCCAAACTGGACGTTATGAAACTATTCCGGATCAATTCAACTGTTTCGTAAAAAATCCTCTCCTGTTCAATAATTCACAATGAAAGTGGACCAACCATATTCGTCAATTATATCTTTCGCCTTGAAAATACTCACTTGAGCGGTGTCGAATCTACTAAACGAAAAAGGTGGCAAATAGTAGGAAATATTTTCTGATGTTACTTTGGGAATACTGGTTATAGCCCCACTAGGAACCAATTGATTATGGGCACACTCCACGATTCCTGAACGATCGCGGAATGCGGGCAGCAGCTGAAAGTCGCACATGCTTTCGAATTTGAATTTGTTGCAATACAGCAACGGTAAACATAAACAAACAAATTTGTTTTGCACCGTAGTAACTAGCATAAAGCGTTGCCACGAACGATCTCCTACCACGTTTCCAAACTGTCGCATCGAAACAAAGGCATGGGCTAGACTAGCTTGTTCAATCGATGAACCAAACATTGACGATTTGTTTGTATGGAACCTAGGGGTATTATTATTTGTGTTTGGTAGAACTTCCAATTCCGCATTTTTTTGCAATTTCCTCCCGTGTCAACTCACTGTATTCAACATCGTGGATTACGTCCATTTTTTAGTTAGAGGCAGCGTGGTATGTTTGCGCTTAGTAGGCTTGCTACCCGGTTGTTGATCCATTTCCTAGGTTAGAATAATGGACTCAATCAATTCAAGTGCAATTTTACTCAACCCTCAGTTTCAAAAAAGGAAAAGATAACCTCGAGATAAATTTATTTTCCGAATAGCGAACCTTTACCGGCTAACTTGCAGAAAACAAACAAATAATCTGTGTCCCCCATGAAAATATCAACCAGGTGTCAGTCATTCCGATTAGTGACACGATTCGCTAATCTCCGGAATCTACTTCACTTTCACATTGATGAATTCTTTTTCAGTGTTATCAATGAGCTATCGAACCGAGACTCTCTTCAACATTTGCAAATTATTCTTAGTTCTAACAGTTTGACATTTACATTGTGAACAAATGTGAAGGGAGCACAGCAGATTTGTCCGTTAAATGATAGACCGTGATAGGCACCCGAAAAAAGTTACAACTTTCTAATCTGTAATTTGTTTGTGGTTGTGCTCAATATTTATATTTGCCTTAAAAATACTATCGAATTTTACCATGAACTAGAACAGTGCAAAGTTTGAAATAGTGTTGAAGCTGAATCTAATTCTGTTTCAATCTCAAATACTGCTGAAAAAAATGATTTGGGAGTATTTAGGATCGATACTTAGGTCGTTCGCTTAATTTCTATGAAAACAGTTGATAAACATTCAGGCAAATTAAGTAGTTAAAATCATAAGGCAAATCTTATGACGCATCAAGAATCACCATTTCATAAGATCCACATGAAAACTATACCACTCCAATATACATTTCATCTATCACTATTATAGTTTTCATATGAGAGAAGTTAGGGCCCACTTTTTAAAAATTTCCACCGAATGTTGTAATGTGGAAATTGACTTGTAATGCCATCATTTCAATATTCGGATAATAGTCAGCTTTCCTGTCATCTCGTCAATTAAGAGCTCATCTTGTTCTTGCAGATAAGAAACAAATTACACAAAATTCGAAAAAGAGTTTTTATATATCTTATTGTCATACATCTTTTTCACCTACATTCATTTACACACGACAAGACTTAACTTTTCATGATATGACAGTTACTCAATTTCAGTATATTATACTATGCTCAAAAAAGCCAAGTCCTGACATAACATTTCTTTCGTGTACAGGGTCCGGCACTCGAAGTGTAACCAATTAAAAAGGCCATAAATTCAGTTTGGAAAATTACTTTTACTTAATTCAAAGTACAAAATGTGTAAAAATAATACAAAATTCAGAATCAATTCACTTTTGCTCGATATGACCACCTTTTGCCTTGACTTGATGACTTGAGAGAGCGAAGGAGTTGCTTCGTTTGGCCGAAAGCGGTCAATTTCCGGACATTGTATTTTCTGACGAGAAAATTTTTCCAATTGAGCAATTCGTAAACTCTCAAAACGATAGGGTTTACTTGACCGACCGTTCATACGAGAATTTGAGTCATCGATTGGCCACCAGGAGGCAGCACCCGCAACAGGTAATGGTTTGGGCCGCTGTAACCGCAGATGGGCGCTCTCCAATCGTTTTCATCGAGCCTGGCGTCAAGGTAAATGCGACATATTATCGGGAAAGTATTCTGGAGGTTGCTTTGAAGCCGTGGGCAGACAAACATCTCGGTGGCAGACCATGGACGTTTCAGCAGGACTCAGCACCGTCTCACAAAGCTCGAGTGAACCAAGAATGGCTGAAAAACAACGTTCCGAACTTCATCACGTCCACACAATGGCTCTCGAATTCACCAGATGCGAATCCAATGGATTATTCTCTTTGGGCCATTTTGGAGAGCAAAGTCCGAACTAAAAGATACACCAGTCTCGAGGCGCTGAAAAAAGTTATTGTCCGCGAGTGGGCCAAAATACCTGCAAGCAGACCCTGTCAGCTTGGAGTGAAATCAATCTTCAGTTCAACAACGCCATCGCACGGCATCACATTCAACATATCATGTCAATTGTATGGGTGCGCAGCCCTGCTATTTTGGCGCGCACGAATTTGACATTTCTCTCCATTACTTCTATGTATGAGATTCGATGCGGACTCGCCTGAGGGCGACATGCTCGCAAAAAAGAATGTTGCCGATGATTTGTTCGGGAAATGTGAGAGCTGGATATCTTATTAATATGATGTCTTTGCTGCAAGTCACATTCGGCCAAACGAAGCAACTCCTTCGCTCTCTCAAGTCATCAAGTCAAGGTAAAAGGTGGTCATATCGAGCAAAAGTGAATTGATTCTGAATTTTGTATTATTTTTACACATTTTGTACTTTGAATTAAGTAAAAGTAATTTTCCAAACTGAATTTATGGCCTTTTTAATTGGTTACACTTCGAGTGCCGGACCCTGTAATATGCCCTTTCTGTTTTAACAGACTTCGCAGCCGATTCTTAATGTGCTGAATCATTGCATAGCTAGTACTACGATCCTACTGACACTAAGAGTCCTTCCAGGTTATCGGCACTCAAACATACGACAACTGGCGCCCTATGCATGGAATCACCAGCCCGGGATATAGCATTGCATTGATAATGATAAATTTTAAATGTTTGGTTAAAAACCGATGGTGAATCTTTTCAGTTTTATCATATTCACAATAATTCTAAATGAAAGCCATGATGAAACTGCAAACATTTGTAGGTATATACAATAACAAATTGGAATCGAACATGCAAAATTGTAATAGCAGACATAAACATTTTAGCGGAGTGTATGGTCGTTTCAAAGATATTATAATAGATTATACAGATTATACAGTATTCATCGAGGGGGACGACAGATCTGGTTTTTTCAAATAAAATACAAAAAGTCAATGGAAAGCGAAAAAAACTACATCTATCCAAACATCTAGATCGATCCGTTTGAAAGCGTTTCTAGCCGTGTAAAAGAAAGTCAAAGAACATATGATCTCTTAAAAAGTTTCTGTTATTGGTCTTGACATTCACTGAGTGTCAACATTGATTCGTCAGCAGATTGGTAAAATGAAATTAGGGTTAAACAACATTGAACATTTTTTCTCTTAGTAGCTGGGAGCATGAAGATGGAATATATTTCAATTTATTGTAGCCCTTTGAAGGTTTACCCAAAGATATCTCTGTCTGTGATATTAAACTGGTTTTATATTTTGTTAGATTCTATGACTTGCAATTTTTATGTTTAGAAACGTTTTTCATTAATACTGAAGCCAAAACTGAATAAAGCTGTGTTTAATATGTTATTGAAAATCCTATAGAAAGGATAACAATTCTTTTGTTTTTACTTTAATACAGATTAACAGCAAACTACATACTTATTTACTTCACGATTTCCCTTCTAGCATATTTTGAAGGTTTGCAGACGTTAAAAAAAAATCAGACAATGGAACGTCTCTACAAGAGAAACCACACAGTGTACGATGTAGATGAAATTCGGAATAATTTTTGGTTCGAGTTGAATATAGAAACTGTGGAAAATGACGCAGATATTAAACGAGAATGGCCAACATTCCGACAGGATATGGCAGATAATCCGGAGCATACGCTCTCGGTGTGTGGGTTAGCTGTGCACCAGAATATAACAAAACTGATTTTACAGGACGATAGTTCACAACTCTCCGAACTGTCTGCATCTGACATCCTCATGTGACATTTGTAACTTTCAGGTTTCATGGCCTATTACGATACATCATATCTCCATGTTAACCAGCAAAAATCCAAGAAAAGACGATCGATCCATATTCAACCGCTACTATGTGTAGCAAAGAGAATGAAAGTGTGCATAATCGTATGCAGCGTGAAAAAGCCTAATCGAAGCGAAGTGCAGTTTTCTAGTGTCGTCCCCCTCGGTATTCATAGCAAATTCGACAGTTTATTGATCACAGTTAGAACTACCATATCCTTCTTTTCAGTGTAGGTTTGTTCCGACCTTCTTAAAAGAACAGCTGAAATAAATATCAAAGAAATTTTTGGGCGAATGAACAACTTTCCGATAGCGTGCAAATTTATACGCAACGTAAACAACCGGAGTTTCTTTTCTGGCCGACTATCAGATTTTTCACTTTTTTGTGGTTCAGACTTCAGACCTACTGGTCCATATTATTATTGAGTTTTGTTACGTGAAAGAAAGTTTATAGTGCTAGTTTGTTGAATGAGTTTTCCTACGTCGATGAAAGTTAATTCGATTTAAAATAATTCTTCGGATAGGAACACTCACTTGTGAATATGCATTGTAAACCTATTTTGACGTGTAAGCAGGATCAAAACATAATTTCGTCGACCCATGATTAAACGAACCTTCTATATCTGTTTAAGATTCTGGAGATACCCGTTTGTTCAAAAGCTTGGAGCCGCACATCATCGCCTCTCTACCATCAGACACTGCCGAATGGAAACGGTCATACGGACGTCCGGTAAAAAATGTTCGCGTTGAAGCCAGCTTCAAACCATTCGAATCGTCCAAACTGGAAAAATATAACACTGGTAACTGGAACATCGTAGACCATCCGGTTTTGCACCTATATGTAACGGAATGTAACGACGTTGAAGCATACCGTGCGTCCGTAAAGGAAGAAATTGATCAGTGGCTTAAAACGTTGAACAACTATAATGTGACCGACTGGATGATCGTGCTGGTCGAAACATTGGATATTAAGAAATCCAAAAACATCCTTCCCAGAACAACCGTACTGGATAAAATTCGGCTGGATTTTGCATCCAAGAATGGGGATCGTTGCTTATCCGTACTAAATCCAACGAAATTTGAAATGAAAGCAACGGAATCGTTCCGTTGTCTGTTGCAGAGGATTCGCCACTTGATGCTAACTGGCTATAACAAAAATATTGTCAAATATGAGGATTTGATTCGTTCTAATCGAGAAAATCGTGTTCAGGAACATTGGAATTTTATCGACTATTTCCTACTTCAGGAGCAACTTGCGTTTGTTTTGGAAATGCTTGGACAATACTCGGAAGCATTGGTGCAATATGATGAGTTGGATGCTCTATTCTCCCAATTTATCCTGAACTCGGTGTACGGAGAAAAACAGAAATGGTTGGAAATATTTGACCAGCCACTGTTTGCTTTTCATGGGATTTCACTTAATCCGACTAAAATGGAAGAAACAAGGAAAAAAATCATTAATCAGTCTGTTAATTTATTGGAATTTCGAAGTTACTTATTCGAGCGTCAATGTTTGCTTCTGGATGCGAACGAGAAACCATGGGAAATAGCTGAAAGACTATTGCCGTTTCTGTTCTCGACCTTGCGGGAGATAGAAGCTTTGAAACTAGAAACACCGGAAGGCTCGCTGGCATGCTGGGAATTTGTATGTGCACTTGAAGTTCTTAATCTGTGCGATAAAGTTCAGGAATCTAAAGATATTCACAAATGCTCACAATATTCGGCTCCAATATGGAATTTAGCAAAGGATAAATTGTACAGCTTGGGTAAACAGTGCGGGTTACTGCCAGGGCAGACGCCGACTTCAGAACAACTGCACACTGTTGTTCACTTATCCGCTGGAATGGGCGATACCATTCCAGAAAGTGGCAGCAGAACAACACTCGAAGTCGAGGTGAAAGACAGAAAATCTCATTCTCCAGTTCGAAAGCCTAAAAAGTCTGCCACTGACAGCCTGAAAGAAGCGTTGGGATCTAATCAGGCATTCACCAAATTGTATCTGGAACTTAGCGAATTGGCAATCAGCACCTATAAACACGTTTCCAGGTTGCGTTCGGCACGATTGGTTGGATTTGACCTCGGAAGCTTCTACATAACTCTGAACGAACCGCAGAAAGCTGTCGGATTCTTTACAGACTTACTACGGGAACTGAAAAACGAAAACTGGGACTATCTAGCCAGTCAAACGCTACTGGCATTGGCCTGCTGCTACCAGAAAATGGATGATAGTGTGAACTACACCAAAACATGCAGTGCAATTTCGTGCAGTTTGGATTTGGAACTGCCTGTGCGAAATTTCTACTTTAAAGAATTTCATGCATCACTGAAACTGTTGAAGGAGCTCAGAAGTACGGACATAAATGCACTGAATGTAACATCGGTTTTGGAGGATCATTTCCAGGTTAGTGAAGCTGATATGTACGCTTGATTGAATGAACAATAATTGAACGTGTCTTCTTTCAGATCGTCGATATTTGTGTAGCACAAAATTCCATAATTCAAGACGACGTAATCTCAGTTATTCTGAAAATAGAAAGCAACTTTCCTCGTGAGATCGATTGCGAGCAAATTCTGCTCTCCTTCGAAATGGACTCCAAGCAGAGTCCAGAATCATCCGCATCCCAAGTAGCACTACCTGAAATGTCCGTGGCTCTACCGTTCACATTGCATCTGGACTACAAACAGGACAACACGTTGAGTTGTGCTTCGGTAGCATGCAACAATAAGGTCAAGCAACCGGTCCGAAGAACAAGCAGCACAAGGCGCAAAATTTCTCCCACCCAACGGTCAGACTTTACGAATTGTGTTGGATGTGAAAAATTACTGCTCAAACCAGGAATGAACACTATTGAATTGACGGCCAAAGCCAAACGTGTTGGTTCCTGGTGCTTCAAACAATTGGCTATTCAGATTGAAAGTGCTGAGTTCCTGACTGAAAGCCTACCGGTTGGCCTACCAGTTTTCGATATAGTGACTAAAGCGTCCTTGGCCGTTTTGAATTTCATGAATCTTGTGGCCGGTGTAGAGCAACCCGGTAAGCTCATCATTTCCGGTGGTAGCTTCCGTTTCCCGAAAGACGCCAACATTATATTGAAATGTTCGAAAAATCTCAAAGTGCGACTCGCTACGCAGGTGGAAGAAAACGCACCGAAAGCCCCGTTTCAACGGGAGCTACTGATCGGCCTACAAGATTTTCAATCATTTGAAAAACGTGTCATCGATTTGGAAGCCCTGTGCGATCTACCCGGTAGACGAGAAGAGAAAGCAATCGAACAGAAAGTGGTGCTTCAGGTTCCCTGGAGTCGGAATGAAATTCAAATTCCACTTCACTTCCTACCAGCACTGACCGCATCGTGTCGGTTACACTCTTCCGGCTCGAGGAAATTCCTACAAGTAATTCTGAAAGGAGTCAGTGAACACAGGCTCATTCTGAAGGACGCATCCATGTCGTGTTCGGCCGAAGGCGTAACAATAATCGACGTGAACCCAAAGTCCCAAAATGAAATTATTATGACGAAAGGTTTGTCGATTTCGTATCTTTACGAAATACAAGTAGAAGCACTGAAAGCAGAGAGCGAATTGCCCGTAATTCACGTGGATTTTCGAATGAATTTCGCTGATATTAATCTGCCAGAAGATAATCGATACTACATTCCATATACGGTCACATTCGATGTGATGGATTATACAACACTGTTCACAATATGTGCTAAAATTGAGCCATCCGAATTGTGTCGGGTTAACTCGGTCTGTCATCTAAATCTGCGCATATCCAAAGTACATGCCAACCCATTCTCTGACCTGATGTATGAGGTATTGGCCGATCAGAACATGTGGGTGGTTGTAGGACGAACAGCCGGTAAGCTTTAAATATACATTTTAATTTAAAAAAAAAAAACAAATTTTCTTCACTCTACCCAGGAGTCATCTCGATGGAGGAAGTTGAAAGCCATAGCATCACGCTGGACGTGCTTCCGTTGACCGCAGGGTTTTTGCCGCTGCCTAATATTCGTCTGTCGAAGTACATCTCAGCGAACAAATCAAAAACAGATGTCCATCCACGGCTGCAACCGTTCCCACCGGGACAGATCTATAACTCGACCAAGAGCATGCAAATACACGTACTAGCTAGTAGCAATACAGACGCCGCCTAAAACGTTTTCCTGTCAGTTTTTGTTATTTATTGAAAAATATAGTGTATACATTATAGTTCGTTGTATTATGATTGAAAACTTACACTTAATCGGAAACTATCAAATATTAGATACTGATACTACTTATGCAACTTCTTGTATTCTTTTTCTGTAACTTTTTTATATTATATCAGAGAATGAAAGATTCCATTGGAAAGCAAAACATAACGTGCAACCTTTCTTATTTAGAAAGATTTAACATTTGATCGTTCGGTAATTTTTTGCGACTGATTTTCGGAGGATGTTGTATTTGGTTATTTTAAAAAAGGGTAGTGAACCACCGGAAAAATCGAAGTGTTCACTCATAATTGTTCCGGAAGCGAAAAGAGCATTTATTTGCAGGAGGCTCGATTTTGGAAATTTATTTTAGAGGTTCGTTTTCAGAAATTTTAGGAATCTTCATTAGATGGTTCTGAAAATATTCATGTGTTTGTCTTGGGACAGTAGTTCAAGTCAAACAACTGTTCAATCACTACACATTATCTAAGACAAGACCTGACAACTGGGGAGGCTGCTTTTGTTCCAAAATGGACCAGTTTCTGATTGGCTGATTTTGATGTTGCTACCCGCACATTGTGAAAAGAAAAAACTTTTGCAGGGTACGCGAGCAATGATGCCAAGGATGAAGAAAATCAGAAAACAAGTTTATTAAACTGTATAATTTTGCTCACCAATGAAAATGAAAATTTTCACAGAATCATTTGTAATAAATGTTTATAGTGGCAGCACTGTGTAATTAAAATCAGCATCAAGCCGTTTTTCTTCTTAGTGAATTAAAGTGTAACCAAAAAAGATTTGTGAAATTAGTGTAAACTCGAAAGTGTGTTAAGTTTTACGAGAAGAATGAACTGTTGTGTTCCACACTGTGGTCACACTAAGCATTTCTATCCAAATTTGGCCTTTTCCGGTTTCCAAAAGATCCGGTAATACGTCAACAATGGATTCGATTTTGCGTTCAACATGAGATATTTCGTGTTTTGTCATCAAATCTCAATTAATTGTTTTTAAGCATTAATATACAATAATAAAATGCATTCACCAACACATTTTTCATGTTTATTTAAAATCAAAAACCGACTCTAAAAATTTAAATTTAATAAATAGTTTTTTCTTAGCATAAAGTTATTAAAAAAAACTGTAAATATGGCTACACTGTAGCCGATACGTTGGAATTTATTCCACAGGGCGAAAATGACGATTCGAAAGGAAAAATAACCCACTTGTACGCGGCGGGCAGATTTCCCCCCAGACGGCTGGCTATGTCTGCCAGCCATTTTTGCCGGAGTTCTGCCAGAATTCCGGCAAAAGTCTGGCAACAATGCAACAACCGTTTCCGGCAGATAATTTCGCCTAGCGGTTGTTAACGGTTCTTTTCTGTCGGATTCTTGCCATACAAGATTGGCAGAACCGTTTAGAATCGATTCTACATTTTAAGCGTCTTGGTTTGATTTTTTCAATAAAAGATACATATGAAAGGCATAAGTTATTGCCCTTCATATATATTAATCATGAAAAATGTTATTGCCAATAACATTGCTTTCTCACTATCAAACATACTCATATATCAATCTCATTTACCTCGTCCCAAGATTCGTTTTTTGTACGTACATGCGGGATTGACGAATATCAAATGAAGTCGAATAAAAAAAAAGAAAAAAGAAAGAGGAGGGAAATAAACAAGACACGTACGGCGAGATAATGACGCAATTTCGCCTGGACTATTTTGACAGTAGCCGGAATGCAGCCAGCCTTCTGACGGTTGCCAGAATACCTCACAAGCGGGAAGAAGGTCTTGTCTTAGCTCAAACCCAGATACATTCATTGGATCTACGCAACTATTGTTGCTACAACTACAACTAGCTAAATCATCTCCAAAGGATGGTCCTAATGGCGATGACAGGAGCATTCACAACTCCTACTGCTGCTTTAGAGGCGCTACTGTTCATTAAACCACTACATGTGTTTCTAAAACAAGAAGCATTATCTTATGCATACCGTCTTAAGGTTACAGAGCTTTGAAACAGTAACCCTATAGGCTATGCTACTAGTCACACTCGCTTGTGGTCTCAAATGGTTACATGGGATGAGTATTTACTCGTTTCTAGTGACCTAACTGTCACATGCAGTTTTCCTTTCAAAACATTCAATGTGAGATATCCTCTTCGTGAGGAATGGTTGTCTGGTTATTTGGAACGACAACTTGATGAACACATAGTTTGTTATACGGACGGTTCTCTGTTGAATGGTCGTGCTAGTGCTGCTGTCTACTGTCGTGAAATGAGGCTCTAGCAGTCTCATTCACTTGGTAGATACTGTGTTCCAAGCAGAAATCTACGCAATGTATGGAATACAATCGGCACTTCAGCAGAGAATCTGTGGTAAATGAATCCCGACAGTCATGCAGCTCAGTTCGAATGACTCACGGTCGAATCTAGTGATCGCATGTCGAACTCAAATTGAAGACCTCAGCATTTCAAATTATGTTTACTTCTTATGGGTGCCCGGCCATTCTAGTATTACTGGAAATTAATGGGCTAATGAGTTGGCTAGAGCTGGTGCAACGAATGCTTTCGTTGGTCCTGAACCAGCTTTACCACATTCAATAAGTTGGATGAAGCAAAAACTTCGTTCTTGGACTGCATCCAAACACGCCATCTACTGGCGCAACTTGCAAACTTCCATTCAGACAGAAGCATATTTACCATATATGAATTCGAATATGTTTTTTAAAATATGATAGCAGTATTCTGGCCAGAGCTCTGACTGTGCATTACAAACTCAACTATCACATGACTACTATTCAGCGTGCTGAATATTATGCGTGTGACTTGTGTGAATGCGATTAGAATACTTCATATCACCTGATATGTAACTGTCTCGCACTGACGCAACTGCATATCCGGATTATTGGTTTTCCATACATGGTTGAGTCTGTGTATGCGGAGCTAAAATTAAAGGATATTCTCTTGTTTCTCACCCAATGTGGCAAGGAGCTGTAGTCAGAAGGGTTCATCGTTCTTCCTGAAGTGAATGAATCCTTTCTGTATTCACCTTAAATAGGGTTTAGCAGATTGTTTGGCATCCTTTAGGGGGTACCGAATTTACTTCTGATCGTACATACTGCGAGTCGTTCTGCATTCTTCCAGGAGTGCAGAATGGTGTCGTTTTTGTAAGATCTCTAAATCCTCTCGGGGGTTGGAGGTTTTATTAACTGTGCATCTGCAGATCGTTGAGCATGCTCTCGGGGATGCAGAACGATTTGTTTCTTTATGTTTTGTGCGGTTTTTCCACCTCACCCACTTCACAATTCCCTTCAATGTTCCTTGTATCCTTCCCCCCTTGAGCCAATTAGTTCTGGTCCCTGATTCATCCGTTCCTGTAATCGTATAACTAACGTAGTAGTAACACTACGACTTCAAAAGTATAAAAAAATGCCCTAATTCTGGGTTCGAGCTGTGTTTGATTCAAGATTTTATGCGTGAATGTTGAATAACGAACACAATAAGGTTAAAACCGGGTTAAAATAAACGATATAAAAAAGAATGTTGAAATCGACACAACCCTAGATAACTGGAATACTAAATTCGTGATGGGAAAATCTCCAACACCGAATGAATCGAAATCTGATGCAGTGCATATCAGGCAGACTAACCTACAAACAAGACAAAGCGGCAGTCACAATAATGTCGTTATCTTATCGATTAATTTTAGGAAGTGCCAAAAGCGCGCATTTTCATACGCATGCAGTTGCGCTTCGGAACCCAACGTGGAAGGTAACAGTGGTCAGGATGAGTGAAAACAACATGAACCGTGCCAGAGAGCAAAGCGAACGTCTTCCGTTTAGGAACCAGTCACAGAATCGTCATGAAGTTTCCGAACCGGATGGTGATATTGAAGATATTATTAAAAAGATAGATGTTCACAGTTTCACTGGTTTGATGACAATATTGGCCGTGAACCTCCAGCAACTTTACTGGCTCATCAATGTTGGACCTGATCTGGGGGCGATGTTCTACTTTATGATTACACTTACGTCAATATCAGCAATTTTGGTGGTAAGATCAACGATTTAGAAATCAAGCTGCAATTTAAGTGAATCATTTTCTAGATTACACTTCTTCCCGTTCGTACTATTCTGGAAGGCAGCAGCAAATTTAAGGTTCGTAAAACTAAAAAGTGGAGAATTTTGTACTACACGAGTTTGGTATTGAACGTGATGATATTTGTCGTAAACCTAGCCCTACAAATTTTCGATCAAACAATGGAAAAGTGCCAAGTTCTTCTCAACCAACCGTTGCCGATAAGCGATAAAACAACTAAATAAAATTTCGTGCAGGCTGTTGGCCATACGGGTACACATTTATTGAATCATTAATATGAAAGTCTTGAAGTTTTGGTTTTGGTTAAAATAGAGTCGCAGAAATAAAGTGTAAACGTCGATACATAGATTTAACTTACAACTTGAACAAATGTTTTTATAAAACTGAATGAGGACTGCCTTAAACTGAAAACCATTCCCGGTCTAGAACACACTGGAATTGTTGAGAATTTTGTTTTTGCGAACCTTCTGAAGCTTACACGCATTCACCTGCGATGCGAACCGAAGCGATTTGATGGTTTCGTTGTAGCAATCCTGGAACGGCGCAACATTCACAAACATAAGCGTTTTCGAATTTCCGCCAAGGCTGGGCATAAGCAGGTGCGTAAGCTTCGAGTTCCGATAGGGAATGTGTTCGTGTTTCTGCACCAATGCCAGAATGACGTTGCTCAGCTCACTCAACGATCGATTGATGTTCTTGGTTTCATCCATTCGGGTGCTAGTCTTCGGACTTTCGGATCCAGCTAAATCTACCAGATTAACCGATCCGACGCTTAGTTCACCCTTCTCCGCGTGTGTTCCGATTAGCTGCAGTTTCGTGACAGCGTGTGATCGAGACGAACGCTCATTCCCGACAGTGGCCGCCGTCGCGCGGTTCGACTTAGCAGTTACCATCAGTTGCCGCAGCTGGTTCTTCGACTGTACCGTTTCCTCGATTATGTTCGACACGTACACTTCGGTTTTATTTTTTGCATTGGCCATGCGGATTTCCAAGTCTTTCGTGGTACCCGAAGAGTCAAGCAGATCGTACAAGATTTCGTTGTAGATTTCAAGAAAATTAACTCGAATCTTAAAAAAAGAAACATTACTTTCAAAATTCAAATAAAATTTAAATTTCAAGCCACAAACCTCGTACTCCCAGCCAAGTCGTTTATAGTCCTCAATCGAGTTGAAAATCAAGTCCACCGTCCTTGGAATAACGCCCATCTCCTCCGGCACACCATCCATGGTATAAGTTTTCCCACTGCCGGTTTGTCCATAGGCGAATATGCACACATTGTATCCGTCCAAAGCGGACTGAATGAGCGGTGCCACATTCTCGAAGATATCCTCCTGCATCGTTCTCGGGTGGAACACATGGTCGAAGGAGAACTCCATTCGTTTGCAACTGCCGTCGGTAGCGTAAACTTCCAGTGATTGCTCGTCCAGATATTTCCAACCACACTCCAGTCGTTCTAGCTCCGACTCCAACGGGGGTCGTACTCGACAGAATACCCGAATGTTGCCTCTCAAATCCATCACAGCATTGTGCAAATCTTTCCGTTCGATGTTCGCTTTGAACAGCAACTCCGACTTTCGGTCGTTGTCCTGCTGGAGGAACTGATTTCTTTCTTCGAGCTGCGATGATTTTTCCTGTAGATTTTTTACCATTTCACGTAGTTTCAATCTTTCTTCATCAGCTAAAATGTATTGTTTTTTCAGGGCCCGTAACTCAGATTCGGTTTCACTAAGACTTGATGAGAGCGATGCATTTTTAAGTTTCAAGTTTTCATTGTCAGATAATGCGAAGCGATTACTTTCTTGCAACTGCTCATGTTCTTTCTTGAGTTTGTTTAACTCGTCTAGACAGTCGTCGTACTTTTGCGGAAGAGTTTCTAATTCGCTGTTAGCTTGGAGCAATTTTTCCATTTTACTTTTCAACTGTTGATGTTTCTCGAGCAGGTCGTAATAGCGGGCTTTAAAATCGTATGCTGGAATTCTTTGCCGTATGTTCTTTTTTCCCGCTCCGCCATTTGAAGGAATAGATTTGTTTTCACTAGACACGCTAGAATTTATCGACGATGATTTTGCCAGACCGATATTCGGTTTGTTCGTCATTGGCGGCTTTCTGGCCGTGGGGGCAGTTCTGACAGACGTGGAACCAAATGCCTTGCCTGTCGCAGCACTCGAAGCAGTTACCTTAGTAACCTTTGCCGGAATTGTATTACTAACAGTTGATAACTGTCGTTTGAAACTAGTTTGCTGTGTGGAGCTACAACTGGACACTGACTTTGTCGACAAATCTCCGGTCGAAAGACTTCTCCGTAGGTGTGGCTTCTGAACCTGTTTAACTAGATTATTTTTGACCATTTGCGACACAGTAGCTGCAGTTATGTTTGATTTATTGGATGGAATTTTTTCCAAACTTGGGACGAATTTCGGTCTGTGAAAAGTTGGCCTGCTAAGATCGCATGCTGATCGACTTCTCCGTAACTTTGTTCGAGGTAGACCAACTCGTACAAGCTCTGGCGAGGCAACCCGTTTTCCATTAAAATCCAATTCCGCAGGTACATTTAACAAATCTGACAACGGTAGACGACCATTTCCTGATAAACTAGGTATTCCCGTAGGTTTTTTAATCAACGATGGCTTAGGTATTTTAGACTCCATCTTTACAATGTTTCTAAAAACAATATTCATTGATTTTTCTTATCATCACCGCTTAGTACGTTAACATTTACCTTACAACTTATAAGTAAGCTTTTAGTCAGCTTGGTTTTGTTATTCACTGAAACTTACCGTGCTTGCACAACTCTTAATCTAAAAAAAAATCTTCGCTTTATGTTTATTACAACTGCTGGGACGGTGTCCGTAACCGTTTTTCATTCAAAGCAAGCGTCGTGAGATATAAATGAAAACGAATTAAAAATCGCTGTTTGGGGCACTCACAGCGATTAACCGTCAAATGTACAGCTCCTCAAGTGGCGAGCATTGTAACTTATTTCGGCTTAACAGCTGTAGAGAAAGAGAGATAGAATTATTGTTTTTTAGTAGAACTCACCGATCCGTCTCATGTTTCAGTTACACACTGATTTCATACATATCACTTCTGTTTCATAAAAGGGCGAAACCAGCCATAACTTTTTTCAAGGTAAATCGATTTTGCATTTATTTCTATAAATTATAGATCTTTATGAGCTTCAGATTCACAGATCATGTACGACCACTTTGAGATAATGGTTGAGATTACTATACACGTAGTTGCACGCAGCTAGAATTGTAACATCCTTGATGTGATTTAAGAGTGATGTGTAATAAATTTAGACGCATAGTTGACGAATTTTCTATTTAGCATTGTGTCATTTTTTGTATAGTCCATTTTCTGTGCATTAGTGTTGTTTTTATGCATTGAGTGCATTATTTCAACGCATGAAACATTTTTATTATTATATCGTTTATTTATACCCGACTTAAACCAAGTTGCGATCGTTCACCGGTTAACGCATTAGACACATAATCATTTTCATATACTTTATGTTTCATCTTTGACTCACCAGTGTTTGTTGTTTTTATAGTCATGTTGGACTGTTGTGACACTCAGTAGTTCAACATAAACCGCAATGCTGACATACAGTTTCACTTACTCGCAGAAAACTTTATTGATTTGCACCGATTCAACTAACGCCCTATTAACGAATACTACCTTGATCAAAAAGTAACCGGAATTTATTAGGAAAATTTTTCAATTTTCAACGTCACCATAAACGCCACATAGAACAGGAAAAAAGAAGTTTCAAACATCGGAGTCCAGTTGTTTTTACTTCACGTCGTACATTGCAATATCATATAGCGATTTTTGCATTTAAGTAGACAGATTAAAAAATTGCGCTCTGAGCAAAGTATTTTGAATTTGAATTAGAGATGACATTGTTTTATTGATAGCAAGAATAGCTTTACCGACGACACGACCTGCCACTCGTCTATCAAAATTGTATCGCAAATTTACCTACCCCTCAGTAACTGGAAATGTCAAAACGAAATCGACTGGAAAACTATTGAAACTGGCAACACAAGTTGATGAATTGTTGATTTTGAATAACAATTACCATAACCTTGGTTATTGCATACTAAAGACTTAAGAAATGTAAACAAAACGAACTGCCTCAAATGGAAGATCCTTATTTTGCAGTAAGTTGAAAGTTCTCCAGCATCATCACATGCCAGAGCGATGAATCGATTAGACTATTGGATAGAGGCTTTCGTTGAGACTGGCTGGAACTCGAACATACAAAAAAATGGCTCTTAAGAACAACAGAATCAGGTTTCCATATTTGACCAACATCTTTTGTATTGTGTACATTTAATGCGTTGTCGGTATCACGTATCGTTTAAATATTCGTCGAAGCTTGTTAAATAGTTTAACGTAACCAGACTTAGATCTATGACAACTATCTGCTCCAAAAAAGGGTTTTCTAAAAAGTGGTGAAGTTTGCAGTCATTAAATCGATCAGAGCGAAGCTTCACTGTCAAACTAGTAAACTGGGTAATTCTGCTACGGAATAAATAAAAATGTTCAGTACGATTGGAAGTATACACATACGAATAATAATAACTTATAAGCTAAATTAACATTGCTTAAGCTAGGATTCGTTAGTTGACTGAATTGATTTACGGCTAAAAAGAGGTCACGTGTAAGAAGACATGATATAATATAATAGTTTAGACGATACTGTTGAATGAAGACCGGACGGATACATTCGTTGGTTTTAACTTTTTAAATGTATATCTTCAAACGACCAGTTTTTAAATCTATATCTTCAAACGACCAGGACAAGTCAAGTTGAACTTCGCCAGGGGACCCAGCCCTCGACGGATGGCTTGCGGTGCCCTGTACAGCTTTCAAGAGATCAAGTGATTCCGTTTTTACAATACCAGAATTTTATTCTCTGCCTGCCAAAAGCATATTTTTGTCTTCAAATTTTATATTCTTGAATTTTTTAATTGAGAGCTGATGGCACAAATTGAAATCTATTGAAAAGTTTCGAAAATGTCCTGAAATGGTTTGTTTATTTATTTTGGAGCTCCTTGGTAACTAGTTCATAGCAACTCAAACAGTGTTGCTGAAGAATTTTTTTTTATCATTATCAAGGGGTCGCTATATTTTTGGTTACTGACGGTAAATCGCTCACAAATAATTTTTATTCCGATTTTCGCTTTACAATCTAGCTGTAGGTTAACTTCAAAGTAACTTATTTAACTTATTTTAAGTAAAAAGAGCATTTTAAAAAGTGGACGAAAATATAGTTGATCCGGAATTTATTCAGCAAAATATAAATATAAGATCATCTATCAAAATCGATATTGTCCCCTTGAAAGTACTCCCCATCGACTGCAACACACTTATGCCAGCGCTTGATCCAATTCTCGGAATTTTTACCTTTCTCATACAGAAAGGTTATGTAATCACTGTGAAAACCGACTTTTGAACCGAGGCCCGGAGGGCCGAGTGTCATATACCATTCGACTCAGTTCGTCGAGTACGCAAAATGTCTGTGTGTGTGTGTATGTGCGTATGTGTGTATGTAACGTTTTTTTGCACTAACTTTTCTCGGAAATGGGTGAACCGATTTTCACAAACTTAGATTCAAATGAAAGGTCTTGTGGTCCCATACAAAATTCATGAATATTATTTGAATCCGACTTCCGGTTCCGGAATTATGGGGTAAAATGTGCAAAAAATTGTGCAAATAAGTGCACTAACTTTTCTCAGAGACGGCTGAACCGATTCAAATGAAAGATCTTTTGGTACCATACAAAATTCCTGAATATTGTTTGGATTCGACGATTCGACGGTTCTGGAGTTATGGGGTAAAATGTGCAAAAAAATGAAAATATATTTTTTTCTAGCTTTCCGGATTTAGACCACAGACTAACATACATGACAGTGTGAGTAAATTCTTATAAAAATTTTTTTTCGTTATGCACTAGCTCCACCTATATTGTACTGCGCGAACTATTTACTATTTGTACACCCCTTGTGTTATGTAAAAGTTTTTTTACTAGTTGGTTTCCCCTCGTTTGTCAACACCGATCAGCTGCTTGCAGGGATGCCTGATTTCATCAAAATATTTGAAAATGAATCGTCACAATAAATTATTGGATTACGTTGATAATATATTTAACTTTTTCGCGATGTTGGAAGGTAACCATTTATTTGACTCAACGTTGTTCATCTAGACTATTTTTTATTGTGTTGGTAGTTATCACCCGAAATTAAGTGGCGGCAGACCAGAAGCAAGTAAATATTGTAACAAAACGGGATCGATTTTGTCTTGCGTTGGAGGATGAGAAGTAGACACAATTATGTATATAGTTTTGGCAATATGTATTAAATCTGTATCCAGCATGAAATTCGCATGGACGTATACAAATCAATACATTATAGGTAATTCTGTATGAATGGCAACTCTGTTGGTAACTGAAAAAAATAAACACAGTCTAGATGACAGACAGGATGTTTTTGATAGGGTAACGTGGCGCCATCATGACACATGTGAGTACTGTCCCAAATAAAGGAATATTCGAAATGACCGTTAAAATGATTGAAGAATCTAATTTGAGTGTCCTGTCTGTTAGTCTGTGTCTAGACTTCCGGATCCGGAAATATAGGGTAAAGTGTGTTAAAAATTGTATACTATCACTGGAAAGGGCGAAAAGTTTTCTAAATCTACCTCAAATCTTCTCCAATTAATAGTTTTTATCAGTAGACGGTCAAACAAACCGATTTGGGTTATTCTTTTTAGGAATCGAAGAAAATTATTTTGAAGAATACCACAGTGTTATATATGATAGTATGATTGATATGAGAAAGGCATCATTACACCACAGACTAACAGACAGGAAACTCAAATTAGATTCTTTAATCATTTTAACGGTCATTTCGAATATTCCTTTAGTTGGGACAGTACTCGCATATATCATGGTGGCGCCACGTTACCCTATCAAAAACATCATGTCTGTCATCTAGACTGTGTTTATTTCATGCAGGATACAGATTTAATACATATTGCCAAAACTGTACACAGAATTGTGCCTACTTCTCATCCTCCAACGCAATATAAAATCGAACCCGTTTTGTTACAATGTTTACGTGCTTCTGGTCTGCCGCCACTTAATTTCGGGTGAAAATTACCAACACAATAAAAAATAGTCTATATGAACAACGTTGAGAAAAATAAATGGTTACCTTCCAACATCGCTAAAAACGTTAAATATATTATCAACGTAATCCAATGATTTATTGTGACGATTCATTTTCAAATATTATGATTAAATCAGGCATCCCTGCAAGCAGCTGATCGGTGTTGACAAACGAGGGGAAACCAACTAATAAAAGTACGGGTGTGTAATGTCAGAGACATAACTGGATGCCGTGAATACGAATAAAACTGACACGATTTGTTTACACTTTCGAATTCGAATTGATAGTTGATGGATTGTGTGAATTGCGAAACTTTCCCCCTTTTCACTACTAAAATTTTCAACGAGTTTTGACGTCGATTATCTCATTTCGGATTTGCATATTTCATTGAAAGAAACTATCAAGATGCTATACAGGATTCATTTCTGACTTTTAGAAGGACCAATTATTTTGACTTTTAGAAGGACCGATATTTAGCACAGTTCGGAACATTTATCTCGAACGATTTCCGCACAGCGAAAAGTGCACGAACCGGATCAAATTATTTTGGGTTTTCACTAAACTGATGATTTCTACCTTCGAATTTCAAAGAAGTAATCTTAATAGTTCTTTAGATAACATTTAGAGCCATTAGAACGGCTGATTTTATATAATGTTGTCCACTTTTCGTTTCTTTTTTTTCTTTCTCTCCAATGCAAAGCACCAGCAGCTGATGCAATCGTTCTTACTTGAATTGAAACTAGCTTTGCGTACAAACCGACACATCCGCTCGCAGTGCCAAATGATGTGGTTTTTAACCACGCAGAAGGTCTGCTTTCATTGACGACTGCTCCACCTGCCGATTGAAGTCCAAATGAGAGCACGACCTAAGCGTTTGAGGTTTTTAACCAGGCAGAAGGCGCACTCTCCGAAGCTGCTGGTCCCACGACGTCTGCTTGCATCCAACGCACAAGAAGAAATGATCGCCTTTCAACCACGGTTCCCCTTTTATACGCAGTCAGTTGAAGATATGTGCCTGACTACCTCAAAATCGTCGTCCTTGCGCGAAAAAGCCAAGCAAAAGTAAAAAGTTTTCCGCGTTGTTTTCAAAGTTTTAGAAAACTTATTATTTGAGTTGTTTGTGGTTATCTCACACTGTTCAAAATATTATCCTAAATTCCTGATCATATTTTTAATGAAATGGTGAAAGAATTATGTTGCTGCCTTTAATACAAGTCGAGATATTCACGATTAAGTTCTGCCCATTCTTCCATAAGGCTAATTTTGAAAAGGCACCCCATAGTAAAGTAAGTCGTATTCACGACAAAAAAACTTTTACATAACACAAGGGGTGTACCGATAGTAAATAGTTCGCGCAATACAATATAGGTGGAACTAGTGCATCACGAAAAATTATTTTTATAAGAATTTACTCATACTGTCATGTCTGTTAGTCTGTGATTACACCACTAGGAGGATTAAAACTGGTTTTTTATTTTTAGTGTTCGGTATGGCCATCAGAGCCATCTGCGATTTTTTCCATAATCTCATCTCGGGTACTGAAACGCGTTCCACTGAGCGGTTTCTTGAGTCGCAGGGAGCTGAATTATGTAAATTCGGTTGTTTCTGAATGGTATTCGTTTCGTCTTTAGCCAAATGTTCATGGATAACGATGGTATTGTATGACGGTGCGATATCCTGATTGATATCTACGAATTGTTTGCTCACAAATCTGGTCTTTTTCGGCGGATTATTTCACGCAAACGTCTCATAACGCCCAAATAATACTCCTTGTTGACGCTCTGGCCTTGTGGAAGGAACTTATGATACACAATACCCTTGTATTCAATTAAAACTGTGAGCATCGCCTTCTTTTTTGACAGAAAACTCTCTCATCGTCATTCACTGACTTACGGTCACTTCTGAAACGTTCATACAACTAATAAATGACTGTTTTCTTCAGGGTATCGTTGCCGAAACACTTCTAACATTTTCAACGTCGTCGTACCATTTTGTTTTATTCAATAATATATATTAAGGCACACTGCGTTAAGCTATAAGATGCCGAGGGCATTAATTTTACTACTTAAAATTAGAGTAATTTCTTCTATTTCGTGATGTGATTTCGAGGAGATCAGATTTCAAGGATGTAGTCTCCAACTAGTCATCGGCAGCGTCTGGTCGGTTGGAACTTGTACGCTGAATTATCCTGGTGACGTTGGTACGCATCGATGGTTTTCGTACGTCGTACCATTGAAACCGATATTAACGCAAAACTTAATGCAAACTCGTTGAAAATGCAATTCCATAATTTAATAATTGTACAAAATCGAGAACACGCACAATCGCAGATGTACTTTTACAAATGTCCAGAGATCAAGCTGAAAATTTGATAGAATATCAATGAAAGATATGGCAACCTTAAATATCTAATCGAGTGAGTGAGAGCGCCATACAGTGGTGATTCTTGGAACTTTTTGATTAAGGTAGTAAGTTTTTGCAAAAAGTAATATAACAGTTATGTTTACTTGTGCGGCTAATGTAATCCACATGTAGGTATTATGCCACATTACAAATTTTTCAATTTTCAACGTCACCATAAACGCCACATAGAACAGGAAAAAAGACGTTTCAAACATCGTAGTCCAGTTGTTTTTACTGCACGTCGTACATTGTAATATAATATAGTAATTTTTGAGCAAACTAATTAGAATTTGAATTAGAGATGACATTGTTCTATTGATAGCTAGAATAGCTTATTATTTCAACTTATTTAACTTATTTTAAGTGAAAAGAGCATTTTAAGAAGTGGGTGAAAATATAGTATCTGTCCAAAATATATTTTCATCAGGAGCCAAAATACAATTGGGGTGACGGAGATTAATAAAAGGCATAATATTTGGAATCGACCATTACAAATACAGTCTATATGTCACAGCATACTTTATATCGTCGAAAAGATGTGTATTAGTAATCTCTGCTTGAAATTGAACATTAATAACATGCTGATTCAGGAAAACTTGTATAAATGGCAGCACTGTTGTCGAATTTGAATTCCGACAAGTTCGCTTCTCGTTTTCCAACTTTTTTTCAGTCGCTTTGACATTGTGTGACGTTTCTGATGAAAAAATTTCATTCCACTTGCACTTACACATCAGTTCTGCTTTACTTATTGGCGTGCGAAAGACGGTCGGATATTGTGAATCTTCACGAGAACCATCCGACGGA
This sequence comes from Malaya genurostris, assembly GCF_030247185.1. NCBI lineage: Eukaryota > Metazoa > Arthropoda > Insecta > Diptera > Culicidae > Malaya > Malaya genurostris. The sequence continues at coordinate 70,006,513 of NC_080571.1, forward strand.
AGCATCTCGGATTGCCTTCGATCCGAGTGGATGCTAACTCGGTTTGGATATGTTCAACGATTCGATTTCGAGGTGGTGGAATTGATTTGCTGATTGTTTCGCGACCATATCTGGTAGCCTGTAGGTTACCTTTCTTCCTCGTTATCTGACCAACACTATTCTGGAAGCACTAGCACATAGTGGCACTCTTTTTTGCCCTTTAGTTCTTCCGTTTTTATTTTCTTTTTTTGTGTTGGAATTTCATTTCTGCCAAAATTGACGAGGAAAAGCTGGATTATTCAATCGTCTTCGAAGCGATGGCTGACAGACTAACCCAGCTTCAGGACACGGTGAATCAGGTTGGTGCCGATGTGTGCAATTTAAGATGATACTATCATCGTATTATTTCAGCAAGCGGAACACTTCTGCAACAGCATCGGTATCCTGCAACAGTGTTCAGTACCGAGCAAATTTTCTGGTTTCGAACGAACTGGTTCACAAACCCCCCAACAAAACCAACAAGAAGATTACGCCCAACTGTTTTCTACGTTGATCTCACGGTGTGCCAAGGATATCGATACGCTAATAGAATCTCTGCCAAGTGAGGAAAGTTCAATCGAGCAACAAGTACAAGCACTGAAACGACTTGAAACAGAAAATCAGGAATCTGCCGAGAAGCTCGAGGAGGTTGTGCGGAAGGGAGAAATGTTGCTGGAGAAGATTCAGGCCGCGCTCAGTGATATTGCACAGTCGCAACTCGATATGCAGTATTCTTCATCCCCGAAGAAACAATGATCCTACGGGACCCGAGGCGGTCCTTTTTCGTCTACTGACACAATGAGTGTAACGAGTGACGATGTGCCTCACATGAATAACAGCCAGATGGGTTAGTGTTTCTCAGTTTTCTTGTATCATTGCGTTCTGTCGTATCAATTAAACTAGTGATAAAATATACTTAAGAAATAAGAGCATTGTAACAGTAAGCTAAACAAAAGAACTACGTCAATCGAGCAGGTATTGGTTTTCAGTTGAAAGAAACAAAAAAATAGTTGCAGTTGACGATTTTGTAAACTGTGTCAACTATTCCATCTTAATGGTTATTAAAATGCTTTCAGATAAGTAAAATATAGTGAGTCCATTTGTGTTGATAGCGAACATAATGTACCTACAATGTAATGTTTTATTAGTTACTAGGTACAGTTTAAAATTTATGTTTCAGCGTAATTTTTTATATTATTAACATGCCAATTCTTTTCCTCTATGTCGAGTAATCTGTTATTTACTTTCTTAATACTAAGAGTGTATACCAAAACCCTACCTAAAAAGCAAAATTACTTTCTACTTCCTGCTGAAAATTTTATCGAATTCCCCCATTTTCGACAAGACAATTGAAGATCATATTGTTTGCTTTTGTTCGAAGTCCAGTTTCCTTTACTTGGGAGGGCGAATTATTGTCCTTGTATACCGGATTGTATAATGCTGGTCACTCGAACGTTACTTGATAGTAAAGCAGGAATCAGTGGAAGATGTCCTGGAGTAGCAAAAATCAGCGCGATTACTTTTTAAAACTTCCGTCCGTTGGTAAATTAGAGTTCTCTTTCTTATCCTATATGATTCTTTGACACTTAAATTTTATTACTGAGTATCGGCAAAAAACTGTCGAATTTCGCATGGCGGAGTGCTCGGCTATCGTTTCGCAAAATATATAATTACTAAGAATCTCCGCAAGCCTAATTTTGTAATTGTGAATTATAAGCAAGCTTGTCAGTAATAATTTTGTCACCAGTAATCAAGCGTAGGAAGTATTTTGCTTGGAGGAGAGCTTCCATTTCCCTCCTGCGAGGATTGAGGGGCACTTTGTTCGTGGCTCGTCTCGTCCTCCATTGCCGTATCGGTGGTATTGTTGTTGATTTCCGTCTTGAGTTCGTGGCTAGTTGCTGTAGATACGCCTTGTTGAACATTGGTTGAAGTTGCTGGTTGGTTGGCGGGTAAGTTGTTAACTGCAGCTGGTGTACTTTGTTCTATAGGGGATACTGACGGTTTCGTTGAAGGGGATGTCTCCTTGTCCAGTTTATCACATGGCTTACCGTAGTGAACAGCTTTTTGGCAATATTGACATGTGGCCATCTGATTGTCATAGGTAACAAGTGATTTGCACGGGATTCTTGTATCCTGACCAAAAGTCACATAAAAGGTATAGACCTCTTCAAGCGCATTCGTAACAAACGTACGCCATTTAGAATACCGGGGAACAAGTTCTTCCAATTTTCCTTTTCGATAGAGAGAATCTCTCCGTATTGGGACATAGTTTTGCGAATATAATGATCGATGACGCTTCAGGGAAGATCATGCACACGCACTTCTATAGCACTATCTTCCATATATACTGGAATATTGTACTTAATGTTTTCGTGCTCCACATAGTGCACATTGTTATTGTCTTTTGCGAATTGAATTGCATCCAACTCTTTATAAAACTGGATGTAAACAACATTATTTGTCTTATTGCATTGAAGTAAATGTACACGTTTAATGTCAAGATGCATTTGCTCCTTAAGCAAACCTTCAAGTTCTCGTATCGAATGTCGAATTTTGCACTGCCTCAAGTCAACAATAATTGTATTCTTCCGTATCGGCGGTAGCTTTTGTTCGTTTGGCTCACTCATTTCGAAATCGTTCTGTTGTTCACTACACAATATTGTACTTGGTTTCTTCCGTTCCGAACGTAAACGGTTTTGTTTTATCGACTGACTTGGATGAGATGTAAAAGAGAACTGTTTGAATGACATTATTTTAATCCCGTTAAATATATCATCCTGTTGTTCCGAAACCAGAAGTCAGATCCAAATTAAATTCAGCAACCTTATATGGGAGCATAGGACTGTTCATATGAGTATAAGTTTGTAGAAATCAGTTAAGCCATTTCCGAGAAAAAATATTTTTCACACACAAACTTGCTTATCTCGACGAACTTCTTTGATTGGTATAATTGTGTGAAAACTTGTGTTCTTTCAACAATTATTGCTGTAAGCAGTATAAATCAATATAAACATGAAATTGTTTTGTATTTTAGAATGCTGCCATCTTTATAATACAGATGTAATGTTCGAAGGATTATGTTGCCAAAAATGAACCGTGCTAAAATCGAAACGTCATGAAAAAGGGTGCTGTGCATAGTCTTTTAAGTGCCAAGAAACAATAGCATAAAACAGTTTTGAAAATCGTGTTTCACTTTGCTCCGAAACATCGCCTAAAACGCCTGCTACTGGAATAAGGTGTAAAGTCGCTTACACAAAAATATCGATATCTTCGTTAAAAATATACGGATTTTAACAATCTATGGTTTGTTGGATAGCTCTTACCGTGCAGAATCTAAGTCTTAAAACATTCTCTTTTCAAGGTCAATTTTGACAGATATTGTCAAAAAACTGAAAATTTTGACATAAAACTCAAAACCATTCAATAGCGTTCTGGGTGACGGGGAGACCTGTCATTTTCGACTAGTTTAATCAAAATTGGTTCAATCATCTCTGAGATCTCGATCTCTTTGTTAACGACACACACGGACATTTGCTCAGTTCGTCGAGCTGAATCGATTGGTATATGAAACTCGGCCTCGGAAAATTTTTCTAAATTTTGAGCGAAAAAAATCTAGTCAGATAAAACTATTCTTGAATCTAAGGGAAATTGACAAGAAAGAGTTCTAGCAAAAGTTAAGAAGAAAACTTTTTAAATATGTGTATTGAACGAAGGGATAATTTAGTAAAAAAATCAACTAAAAGCTGAAACACTAAAAAATCTGGTAATTGCAGTCAGGGAAACTTCTGCAATTGTGGCAGTACAGTGTATGAAACTGAGTAACTACTCAGACTGAGTAAAGCTTGCTTCATTTAGAATTGAAACAAACTTTTGCTCATATTGTGGCGCTCCTGGTGGACGGATTTGGAAGTTCTTGGCGCCCACGTGTCGGGAATTTTGTCAGCTTCACGTATGATTTTTGACATTCCGCAAATCGATACTACTTTGTAAACAATCAACATGAAAGCTGAAAGAAGGGAAAAAATTGTGCACAGTTTTTTGGAAAATCCATTGTAGTCTGCATCTAGGCTAGCTAAACAGCTGAAATTGCCCAGAAATACCGTATGGCGCGTTATCAAACGGTATAAGGAAACATTGACGACGATTCGGAAGCCTCAAGCCAATCGTCGGAGTAGAACTGTCGACCGGAAATTGCGTGGTAAGATTTTGGAGACGATTAAGAGGAATCCTAATCTGTCGGACCGTAATTTGGCCAGAAAATTCGGTGCTGCCCATAGTACTGTGAGGAGAAATCGACTCCGGGAAGGATTCAAGTCAAAATTCGTGCTCGGAAACTATATGACCAGGTGCTGACCAAGTTCGACGGGTGTCTTCTGATGGACGATGAAACCTATGTCAAGGCTAACTTCGGGCAAATCCCAGGTCAAAAATTTTACTTGGCAACGGATGTTCCAACCAAATATAAATTAGTTTTTGCCGACAAATTTGCAAGAAAATTTATGATTTAGCAGGGCATTTGCAGCTATGGCAAAAACGAAAGTTTTCGTTACAAATAAGACAATGACATCGGAACTATACCAGAAAGAGTGTCTCCAAAAACGAATTTTGCCGTTCATTGGATCCTACGACAATCCCGCAATGTTTTGGTCAGATTTGGCAAGCTGTCATTACAGCAAAGTCGTTCAAGAATGGTATGCAGAGAAAGGGGTCCAGTTTGTTCCGAAAAACCTTAACCCATTCAACTATCCCCAGTTCCGCCCTATTGAGAAATACTGGGCAATCATGAAGAGGAGACTCAAGGCAAAGGGAAAGGTTGTCAAGGACATCAATCAGATGACGACCTGGTGGAATAAGCTAAAACGATGGACGAAGAAGGTGTGCGCCGAGAATTCCTTCGAAACCGTGACGAATAATTTTATCCGTATTTTTTCTTAAAAGTATGAAGAAAGCGCTACATTTGTATAAAAAAGATCTTGAATTCAATAATAAATAACTGAAATACAGGCAATTGTCTATGTTCCAATTCTATCTGAAGCAAGCTTTAATAAATATTCCCACAGATAACAGATATAGAGGCTCTAACAATTTTTTTCAAAATCCTATGTAAATTTCGAATTTTACTATACGTTGGAAACACTGCTGCCACCTACTCGAATATTCGCCACAATCTTTCAAAACGCTCTACTACGATCCGGAACGATAACAAAATCCTCCTGCCTGCTATAGAAATATTCCAACTACAACAATCAACTCATCACACAATTCTCCTAAGTGTACAGACAATGTTTTTTCCATGTCGCATGAATCACACGAGAAGTGTCTCATGTGAGAGCGGAACCCAAATCGTGGTGGCACCTCGTGTCGATCGTGGTGACATCTGCAAGTGTTCGCCACGCAGAATGAGCAAATTTTACTCACAGTTCATATGTGAGCCTGTATATCTGTTTTCTGTGGTTCTCCCTTTTCTCATTTGTATTCCATTGGAAAGATCTCTAGTTGGTCATATAACAGATTACAACACAATTGGAAATTGCAATGAGATATGAACTGATGGAAAACGATAGCTTTGCTGACGAACCGCTACCTGAAAAAATGGCGGCAAGGGACGCGAACGCTCAATTATCTAGGAGACATAAAAATCGATGAATTTTTTGATGAAAGGTCACACTGAGCCAAATCATGTAATTTGTAGTTTTTGTTATTAATAATGTGATGTATTCGAAATTACAGTTTCGACGAAACTGCGGAATGGCTTTCGGCGAAATTACCCGCACCCGTTGGACACAGTAGTACATCAGATATAGGTCTCATTAGTAGTGTCACTATATTATTTGGCCGATGACTCAACGTTCAGTCAACGAATTTTGATAAAATCGAGTACAATATCTTTGCTTCGGTTCAAAAAAGCAATAGCGCAGAAAAAATAGTTCGAACATTGTGCAATACTGCTAGTGAAGCAAAAACTCGAAGCGAATGTCTATTTTCATCTTACCCTTGAAGTCAATCTATCGAACAGAGACAGAAGATCTCACTCTAACTAATGATGTTCATATGAGAGCTGGATTCCCGCACAAACTGATACGATTGGTAAAGGCTACGATGGATGGGTGATAAAAATAGCGAGGATAGACACGAGTGGCACGATTTTCAGAAAGTCCGTCCAGCAACTTGGTTTCGCTGATTATATTGACATTATAGCACGCAACTTTGAGAAGATGGAAGATACGTACATCGGAATAAAAGCCGAGACCAAGCGGATCGGACTTGATATCAATGTGTCAAAGACAAAGTACATGAAAGGCAGGGGCTCGAGAGAAGATGATGTCAGCCACTCATTACGAGTTCTGATTGGCGATGATGAAATCGAAATGGTCTACGAGTTCGTGTACTTGGGCTCACTGGTGACTGCCGATAATGACACCAGCAGAGAAATTCAGAGACGCATACTGTCAGGAAATCGTTTTTACTTTGGACTGCGCAGGACGCTTCGATCGAGCAAAATTCGCCGTCGTACGAAGTTAACTATCTACAAAACGCAGATTAGACCGGTTATCCTCTACGGGCACGAGTCCTGGACAATTCTTGCGGAGGATCAACGCGCACTAGGTGTTTTTGAACGGAAGGTGTTGCGAACCATCTTTGGCGGAGTGCGGATGGAAGACGGTACGTGGAGAAGGCGAATGAACCATGAGCTGCACCAGTTGCTGGGAGGACCAACCCTCGTCCAAACGGCCAAGGTCGGGCGGTTACGGTGGGCCGGGCATGTTGTTAACATGTCGGAGAACAACCCGGTTAAAATGATTCTCGATAATGATCCGACCGGTATAAGAAGAAGAGGCGCGCAGCGAGCAAGATGGATCGATCAAATTGAGGACGACTTGCGGACCCTTCGCAGCTACCGAGGCTGGCGGCGAACAGCCATGAACCGAGTTGAATGGAGACACGCCTCCTGTATACAGCAGAGACCCGCGTGGTCTACGACTGAAAGAGTAAGAGTAATAGTAATGAGAGCTGGAGCACTCAGAGAAGCTCGTCAACTGCCTTTGAAAAGCTGCATCTTGTGGGCTTCGGATACAATTATAAATCTTAACGTCTTCAGTTACGATAGACGAGAGCCGTTCGGTAAAAATTTGAGATCGTTAAAGTACAGTAAGAATATTAAAGGCCCGAGGTGACAACTCTGCGATATTCCGGACGATGCGATAAACTCACTGCAAACGTGATCACCGATTTTCACTGCTAAACGACGATTCTCGGGAGGTATGATTGCAACCATCGAAGGATGTTCGAACCGAATCCAACGCTTATGTGTGTTTCTTAGGTAAACTTTTGGGTTAAACTACCACATGGTAATGACAATTCTATTTGAACTGCTAATGAATTGATGAGTCGAAAAAGAAGCGTGGTGAAAATTAAACAAAATGGCTTTTATTATCGGTATCACTCAACGGTGAAAATCAATTGAAGTGAATGTAGGTCATCACAAAAGCCAGGAAAAAAAGCACTTACCTAGATGAGCTTGTTGTTATTATGAACATCACATCGTCGAAATTATTTTGGAAACATAATTTTTTTCACTACAGTGATAAAGTGGTAAAATCAAGTGAAGTGATATGCGAGTGAAGTGAAAGTGGGAGTGAGAATGGTAATAAAGGCCAGTGTTTTTTCCCCAAAACGGTAACTCTAGTACCGAAAAACAAACCCTAATTGTTTGAATATATAGTTGGCTAAACAATGAAACGAACCGTTACTTACGATGTTGAATATATTCTTAAATCAATGTTATTTACATAAGATTTGCCTGAAACAGGAAATGCAAACAACGAACAGCAGTGCTCCTCGGTACTATGCTTACGGCTGTTGAAACAAAAATTCACTTATCTACATACATGACAATGATGTACAAATGGATCTCATGACGTTTGCTATTACTTCGATTTCATTTACCTATCCGAATGATAACTTTTCCCCTTCTACAACGGCGTAGGTTGGCTATTGGAGCTTCGAAGCAAAGCTTGTTTTTTTTCTTCTATTGCTAAATTTAACAAAGCAAATCTTGTTTCTCTATTCTGGTTTACAACGGATTTGTTCATTCTTTGAATCACTATCCGACCGACCGTCCGTTCGACTTATCTCAGCTAAAATTTCATTATGAGCATTCTGGTCTGACACGAGAATAAGAAGAGGCTGCTAACACACCGTCGTTCGCGCACTTAGTTGAGCGTACCCCGACAACCGTTGGCTCCACACAGACACGGAATCTTTTCGTCCTCCAGCGGGAATTTGTAGTCGTACGTAATCTCCTCATTCACTCCAATCGGCTGCTTCGAGTAGATGACAATCTTCTTCTCGGACTCAATTGTGATGACCTTGGCGTAACAGTTTGGCTGTGAATTAGTGAGGATTGTTGAAACAAAATGTTTACAAGACTGGGAATTAAAAAACATCTACTTACATTGCAGCTATGATTGATGAAACGTGCCAGATTGCCGCACTTGGTAGCATCGATAATCGTTTCCATATCGATCCGGAACAGATACGAACTGCCAATGCCGATAGCCTCGTACTTGGTTTCGCGCAAATCGGCCACCGACGGACGCACCATCTGCCCGACGTACTCGATTACCATCTCATCCGCAGCGATCGGTTCCATGGCGAACAGTCCCCAGTCGTGGATGGCGGATTTGGCGAATTTGAGCTGCTTTTTGCGGAACTTCAGCTGGTTGAACTTGAGCAATTCGGACTCGGTGCTGGCACCGAAGGCCGTCAGCAGCCGTCGCTGATTGGAACGGGCCTCACGGGACAAACCTTGCATCTTGGTGGCAGCCTTGGCCGTTTCAATATTGTTCAGATGGTTAGCCGCCGGAGTGCCCTTCAGGTGATGGTATTTATATTTGGCTTTTTCGCGAGGATCGATCTTGTAGAAGCCTTGCGTTCGGGCCGATCCCGTCGAGTGCTGTTTGATGTCGGACACGGATTCCTTGTCTTTTTTGCGCTTTTTCGTCGGTGGTGGAAGAAAGCTTCTCTCGGTCGTACAGTGATCAACCCAATGAGTGGCATTCAGCCAGTAGTTGTTGGTGTCGTCGCTCAAAAGCAGTTCGTAGCTTTGCTTGATATACTGCACATCTTCGCCATCGATTCCACGGGTCAGGAAGTCGTACAGCACTGCCATTTCCGAGCGTATGTCCCGCTCGCGATACTTGGCAACGGGCACAAACGTTGAACCGTAGGTGGCCAGTAATTGTGGTAGGACCGCAACTGCAGCCGCTTGTTTAACCGCGACGGCCTTCTCTTGTTTTTCGTTGCGCTTTTTGTGCTTGACCTTCGGTGCATTGGGGTCCTTTTTGGGGCGTCCTACCGAACGACTTGCCGAGGGTGGTGTTGGAATTGGAACTGCCTGTGGTAGCGATGATTCGGCTGACCGTGCCGGCGGAGTCGAATCAGACGGTATCTGCGTGTGACCGGCAGCAGCCAGTGGTGTTCCCGTTCCTCCCGTTGCGTCGTCGCTGTTGGTGTAGCCATGGTCGTGTGCCAACGCATCGGACGAGGGAGCGTATTTGTTAGCAGATTTGGCGACCGGCGCGGATGAATCTGACTGCGGTTGGGGTGACGATGAGGACGGTGAAGCCGACGGCGGTAGCGAGTAGCAATGGTCCAGGGCCACCTGACTGGCTTGACTGGAACCACCGTCCGACGAGGCGGGAGATGCTTTCGCTGCTCGTCGGGCAGCCGTTTCTTCGTCGGCCGAGAATAAATCATCCGACGAACTAAGCCGCGGGGTGCCACCGACGACTGGAACGGATGCTGCCTGGGGCGGTGTTGGTTGTGGGAAATCGGTGATAATTGAAGGTGTCGTTGTTGCTGCTGCTGCTGCGGCTGTGACTGGTGGTGGACAAACAATTGGCATGGATTGAATGGGGGCCGGTACAAGTGGTTCGGATGGTGGAATGACGCTGGCGGGAACTCCGTTAGTATCCTTCGCCTTACGACCACCAGCACCTTTCGCTTTCGTTTTGGTTGCTTTTTCCAGTTTCTTCTTTTTGGCGGTTGTCGCCGTTGAACTGCTACTTTTGGTAAGGGCGGCAGCTAACGGATCCTTATAGTTATCTAGCATTCCGGCACCTGGCGTCGGAGGCGGTTGACTGGTGAGTGGAGTCAGTGGATCGTCGTAACTTGGAGTTTTTTCCAGTATCGATACTGTGGTGTTTTTCCGATAGTTCCTAGCTCCTTTGGCGGGAGATTTGCTGACGACTGGCGCAGCTGGTGCTGGTGCTGGTTTTGGTGGTGCTTCGGCAGCTGCCTTCTCTTGCTGTTCGCGTTCCAGTGCTAGCCGCGCTTGTTCTTCCTGGAATTCACGTTCGATCTGTTCCAGATATTCTGCTTTCCTACGTCGCTTTTCCTGATATTCACGTTCCTCATCGGAATCACTGTAAATTCGGTCCAATTCGTAGAGAGCCTTCTTGGGAGATTCTCGTCCGGGTGTTCGGGGGGGCTGCTGAAGCGGTGGACTTTCATCGACGTCCGGTGAGAGGTCTTCGTGTAGCTGATCCAGAGGTAACATCGACAAATGTTCCGCCGGTGGAGGATGGGGTGGAGTTGTGGCCCCCCGGGAGGATGTGTGGGGGGGAAGCACTGTATGGTCTGGACTTCTGCTGCGAGCTTTTTCGGTGGAGATCGAAGGGAGAATTTCCTTAAGTGGCGGTTTACCAACGTCATCGTCGGAATCCGAATCGGAATATATCTTCGTTTTACTGCGAGATCCGGCACTACTGGTCGGAAGCGGGAACTTGCTACCACTTTGTCCCGGTTCGTCTTCCGTGTCGGAATCGGAATATATTCGCTTATCACGTTTTTCGCGAGATGACGACTGGTGCTGGTGCTGATGCTGCTGTTGCTGATGCTGCTGCTGCTGCTGCTGATGATGTTGCTTGCGACTGGTATAGGACATTTCAACGTCCGACAGCGAACCGGTATCCGTACTGTCGTCCGACTCACTGGCACTACTTTCCTCTTCGCTCGTTGATGTGAAGAACGATGAAACGCTGGGTTTACGTTTTTCAATGCGCGACGAAGCCGCCGAAGTGGAAGACGTTCTGGTGAGGGAAATATTTGCCGACGATCCCGACGGAGGCGGGGTTCGGATTCGTGACTGTTGCGACGATGGTTGCGTTTCGGATTCTTTTTCCGAGTCCGATCCCTGCACCATGTCTTCCTGATCGCTTCGTCGAGAATCTTCATCCTGCGGAACGGGGCTCGGTTGCTTCGGAATACGTCGGAAGCTTGGCATTTTCGGGATGGTTGCCCGTAGTCCCAAACCTAGGTAGCTGCTGTTGCTGTCCAGGTTGTCATAGGTTTGATTGAGCAACTGATTGATATCCGGAGCTTTGTCCAGTTTGGCCGAACCAAGCGGTGTTATGTCATTCAGTACGTTTCGATTGTTTCCTTTACTCTTCAGTTCCTCCTCGTCCCACCAGGCTTCGTACTTTTTGTAGGCTGTGTTTTCAATCATCTTTTTGTTGAAATCCTTTTTCAATATTTGCTTGAGCTCGGTCGTTACACGTTCTATGACCGCCGTGATAGCATCCTCGTACCGGTTTCTCTTTTTGCATTCCCGCTCCCTCCCCGACGACGAACTGTTATTGTAGGAATGGAAGCGTTCTTCGTTGTAGCCAGAATCCTTTTTGCTGGGTGAGTAGTACGGTTGAGACTGCGGCACATGATATGGATAAGCTCCGGCAAAGCCCGCCACGTAAGGCATATAGCTGTTCTGGTAATATCCGGATTGATACTGTTGATACGAGCTTTGCGAATACGACTGGGAGTAGTAGTACGAAGGATCGGTTCCCGGGGGCGCCGGAGGATAGCCCATTCCGGGGGCTATGCCGGGCGGGTAAACGTAAGCAAATGCATCGCTCGGTTCGGGTGGTGGAGGTACATCGGGGACCGGTTCCGGTGGAAGAGGTGGAGCTTTCGAATCCTCATTTTTGTCATCGTGTGACGACAAACTTGATAAAGACATTTGATCGTTGTCTCGTTTGATGATGTCCAACATCGGCGGTTTGGTCGGTGGAGGAGGACTTTCTTTGGCCAGAATTTCATCATCACTCGACGATATATCGCTAGCGCCTTCCTCTTTCGGTGGTTCCAGTTTAATCTCTTTTTTCACCTGTACCTCCTCGGGAGGACGGGGCGGCCGCTCTTCCTTCACTTCCTCTTTGATCTTAATTTTAGTAAGTTTCTCTGTTACTTCGCCTTCTTCTTTTTTGTCCTCGTCTTCGGCATCACTGAGCTGCAGGAAAGGTGCTGCACCGAAAGTTTTATCCTTAAACATCAACGCTATTCTGGTATCCAAATCCAGACCCGATCCACTATTATCGTCATCGGCGGCTGGTTCGGCACTTGGCTCCGGAGGTGCTTCCGGTGGTGTGGAGGGAGCTTTCGGCGGCGGTGGAGGCGGTAACAAATCGGCATCATCATCCCACGTTTCCAAATCGTCCAGAGTTGGCTTCCGGGATGGAGGTGGTGGTGGAGCTTTCGGTGGTTTTTCTTCCGGCGGCGGTGGCGGTACCCACGATGACGAGGTGCAGTTTACGGTGGTCGCAGGTACTACCGCGGGTGCCACATACGGTGTTCCCTGGGAATGTGGTAGCGGATAACCGTACTGACCGTAATCCGAAGTAGCATAACCATAATAATCGTACTGCGAATATCCACGGCCACCGGTCGAGTAACTCATGTCGTTCGAATAACTTCCGGAATCACCATACCAATAACCACCACTACTCTTGCTCCGTCGTCGGCTGTCTCGATCCCGCCCGTAACGATCCCTTTCTCTGCTGTCCCAATTTCGGTCACGATCCCGGTCCCGGTCCCGTTCTCGATCCCACTCTCTATCTCGATCACGATCTTTGTCTCTCCCTCGGTCATAATCTCGCGCTCGATCTCGTTCCCGATCCCGTCTCTCACTTTTCTGATAACCGTGTTTCCTTCCGTCTCGATCCTTTCGATCGTAATATTTCTCCTTACCTCGACTGTCGTCGTCCCACTCATCGCCGAGACTTTTACCTGTGGACGAGTATTTTTCCTTACTGAAGTAACTCGAATCCTGACTGTTGCCAGCGCTTCCGGAACAATCTCCCGAATCCCACAGGTCCGTTTCATCGGCGAGGACATTTTTCTTCGACGATGACGAACTCGACGACGGTAATGGGGGAGCTGGTTTCGATCTAGTCACGATCGGTTCCTCACAATCCCAATTATCGTCATCGGTTAAAAGTTTGACACCTCCTCCTCCTCTATCGCCACCTCCACCGCCACTACTTCGACCATACCGAGAAGATGAAGAACTCGATGGAGCTGCCGGTGGCAGTGGTGGTTTCGGTGGGGGTTTCGATTCACCATAGCTAGGAGGTAAACTGGGTATTGGTTTCGCCGTGTGCGTGGGAGGCGGTGGTGGTGGCGGTGGTTTATGTCTCTCGTTTGATCGTTCATCCAACAAACGTTTGCATTCTTCACCGAACGCATCTTTGAAGACATTCAACACCTTCCCCATTACCGATGTGCCATTCAACTTCTCCACGCAGAGCCGAGCCGAGCGTACATTTTCGAACACAATTCGTGCCAATCCGAGATGCTTGTGGGTTAACGGATGATAGTAGATGTAAAGTTCCGTGTACGTTCCACATTTGGCCAACATATCCGACAGAAATGGTTTGTCAATGTTGTCGTTCAAGTTAGTGATGGTTATTTCAATAGCAGGTGGTTCCCCAATGTAGTGCTGGTCAATTTTGAATCTATCATAATTGTAAACAAAAACAAAAGATGCCATTTTTCGGTCAAAAAGTACCACACAATCAACTCACCTGGGAACCGGTATATCCAACGTATCCAAACGTGACCTAATTCGTGCTAGCGGATTTCTCGGATCCCGCGGTATAACGGGAGGGTAGGTGGGATCCCCCGGTACAATCCCATCATAGCGATAGATTTTCGGAACTCCTTTATGAATAAATGGGTCCGCAATAAGCTTGTAGTTACGGGGAGCCTTACTCAGCTGAGATGTTCCGCTGTTTCCGCTGGCGGAATTGCTCCCACCTCCTCCACCGGACGAGGACGATGATGACGAGCTAGACGATTTTGCATCAAAAGTACCATTCATTTCTGGAATTCACTGAAAGTAACCGAATGGAATAGTTGTAAAATTAAATCCAACTTTTTTCAATAAATGAAAATGAAATCGAAAAAAACGTCGCATTCTCAAACGCAAAGATATGAAAAAAATGCAATGTTTGGATATTTTGCTCTCCCTCGTCGTAGTTACCGAAACATAACCCCTAAAACTGTTTACAATGCTTCGATGAGAACTGTCATGTTGAAATGGAAGTGGAATTTTCAAAACAATACCATTATGAAGGTGGATTTTACCTAAACTGCACAATTTAGGTAGATCCAACGTTAGCCGAAGCAAAAATATGCTCGCATAGTCGATCCTGTCGAATGAAATAACGTTTCCCGTTTTAGACGGCAAACATCACCTTCTCAAGCTCCTCCAACTGGAGGTAGAGTAGCAGGAAGAAGAATTCGATTTTTCTGCTCCGGCCGTGGCAGAATCCAGTTTCTCCAGCTGCCAAATCGCTCCAACCGTAACCCGGGACACTTTTCCTACCGTTTCGTTCGGTTCTGTGCTGCTTTTGGAATAAAATTTAATGATGTAAATTAGCAATTTTTGATTGAAAAATCTGGTTTGACTTTTTTCAACAACCTCCTGTGCGTATGTGTTAGTGCGATCTTGTCTACTTCAAAGCGCGATTCCCCCTTTACTGCTTCTTGAACAAGCTTCATTCGCTGACTGAACGATTGCGATGACAGCCAATTTGTTGATGCTAATGAAAATCATCGCATTCAAATCTCGGGTGAATATTTTTAACAACGGGGCAATACGAAATCTCTTATTCGTTCGAAAATGAAATTTTCAGGCACCAAAATATGGACTTAATTTCCAACAAGGCAAACTATTATTCACTTTGCCGTCGCGATCGTGGCATAATGATTGTCGGAAAAAGAAACACCGACACAGCTCAGCAATACTACCTCGAATCATAATCATTTTTTCGGATTGTTTAGACTGCAACGAAAACTGTACGTCCTTTGCGATGAAAGAATTGTCTTCAGCTGTCATCTATTTTTTATTGGGTCATTTGTCAGCTCTTCCGAGATCTACACACTACTGAGAGCGTAAGTAATATGTGAAACTACTCTAAAGTAATAAATGAGTTTACTTTCGGTAACAACAAATAATTTTCACGTTTGTTTTTTACTCGCTACCAGGTGTACCAGTTTACAATGTGGCAATTTTTAATAGAAATACATGTTGATTGTAAGTAACAGGCTCAGGATACTTTTACAAAGTAGTTGCCTGTGAGAGCTATTAATTTTCTCCATTTTTTACCAATTTATGAATGCCACGTCAAAAAAACAGGTCATCTTTTAAAGCGACTAGTGAAATGCAGCTCAGCAAGTGCATCAGACGTTGATGAACACAAATGATAGTCGGAAGTGGACCAGTTTAGGGAGTATGGAGGGTAGGATAAAAGTTCATAATATTATTGACCACTTTCACTGTGTATCCGGGAGCGTTGTCGAGCTGCAAAATGACTTTCTTCTGTTTTACCACAGAGAACAGTAGAGTAAGTAGTTAAGTAGAGATTTCCAGTAAGAAATTTAATAATTTTTTGGCAAAGTTGCAATTTGCCCATAGAGCTTGCATACATTGTTAATTTCATGCGAGCAAAATCGTCCGAAACGACGGTTTTTAAGGAATTTTCATTTGTAGTCTGTACTATACACTTAAAAAATTTCGCAGAATTCAGCTGAACGTTCGATTACCAGTTCGGTAATTGAATTGATTACTGATTCAAATGATAGGTCCCCACAATTTTCCTGAATTTTGTTTAGACTTTCGGACTTCCGGTTCCGGTTATGGGGTTTACCAAAAAAAATGCAAAAAATGAAAATATGTGTACTAGCATTTCCAGCATACGGCACTGGTCTTACAAGCCAGTTTTCATATGTTCGAATGTAATGCCAAGACTTTGCTATGTGTACTAGCCTTTCTCAGAGATGGCGTGACCGATTTTCACAGACTTAGATTCAATAGATGGTCTTATAGCACAGACTAACAGATATGACACTATGAGTAAATTATAAAAATAAATTTCCGTGGGGCACTAGCTCCACCTATATTGAGCTGCGCGAACTATTCACTATCGGTGCACCCTTTGTGTTATGTAAAAGTTTTTTTTTACTATTTTTTTCCCTCTCGTTTGTCAGCACAGATCAACTGCTTACAGGGATGCCTGATTTTTCAGGTTTTGCATAATATTTGAAAACGAATCGTCGCAATAAATTATGGAATTAAGTTAATAATCACCCCGATTCTGCAATCCGACGGATTTGTGATACGAACGAATCTACACTTTCGTTCGAGTTCGAATTTTGCTTCTTCTATTCCATTCGACTTGTATGATTTGATCGACTCTCGTTCGGGAACACTTGAAATTTCGAACACTAACCATCAAAGCTGTCGACACTACTTACACGTTCTTTATTATTTATATTATTGATTTCTTAGTAAACGAAACCGTCACACTTGTATAAACAAATCAGAACGATTCTAAACGGAACATAAGTAATACGTAGCAAGTCGATCGAGTAATGTTCGAAAATTTACCAACTCGAACGAATGAGTTCATAACCAACTCGAACGGAATACAGAATGGAAATTGCACATTCGATCGGAATATTTCGAATCGATCGACGTACAGACACAGACTAACAGACAGGACACTCAAATTAGATTCTTCAATCATTTTAACGGTCTTTTCGAATATTCCTTTATTTGGGACAGTACTCACGTGTGTCATGATGGCGCCACGTTACCCTATCGAAAACATCCTGTCTGTCATCTAGACTGTGTTTATTTTTTTCATTTACCAACAGAGTTGCCATTCATACAGAATTACCTGTAATGTATTGATTTGTTTACGTCCATGCGAATTTCATGCAGGATACAGATTTAATACATATGGCCAAAACTATATACATAATTGTGCCTATTTCTCATCCTCCAACGCAAGACAAAATCGAACCCGTTTTGTTACAATATTTACTTGCTTCTGGTCTGCCGCCACTTAATTTCTGGTGAAAACTACCGACACAATAAAAAATAGTCTAGATGAACAACGTTGAGTCAAATAAATGGTTACCTTCCAACATCGCGAAAAAGTTAAATATATTATCAACGTAATCCAATAATTTATTGTGACGATTCATTTTCAAATATTTTGATGAAATCAGGCATCCCTGCAAGCAGCTGATCAGTGTTGACAAACGAGGGGAAACCAACTAGTAAAAAAACTTTTACATAACACAAGGGGTGTACAGATAGTAAATAGTTCGCGCAGCACAATATAGGTGGAGCTAGTGCATCACGAAAAATTATTTTTTATAAGAATTTACTCATACTGTCATGTCTGTTAGTCTGTGGTACAGAATAGGGGTGAATATATGTAACTTCTTTAACGACGTTAAAAATTAATTTTTCTCAGCGTTGTTCAGAAAAAAGACTTCTCAGGTACGTGAAGCCGATTATTGGTTTGTGATACACTGAAGTCTTTTTTATGCGAGTTTACGTACCGCATAAAAAAACCGCATAACTCTGAAACTTCGCATAAAAAACCGCAGAAGGAAAGCCGCATAACTCTGAAAATTCGCATAAATAAACCGCATAACTCTGAAAATTCGCATAAAAAAATCGCATAAAAAACCCGCATAAAAATAGACCGAATAAGAAGACCTCAGTGTATATACATAGCTGTAATATTTATTCTTTTTACTTAGTTTTCCGCACGAAATGTTTAAAAAGTTCAAAAAGTCCGAGCTCGATGTAAAATAAACTTGTAGTCATCCAGGTTATTTTTTATTGTGTTGGCAATTTTTACCCGAAATTAGGTGGTGGCAGGCCAGAAGCAAGTGAATATCGTAACAAAACATGGGTTCGATTTTGTATTGCGTTGGATGATGAGAAGTAGACACAATTCTGTATTTAGTTTTGGCAGTATGTATAAAATCTGTATTCTGCATGAAATCCGCATGGACGTATACAAACCAGTACATTACAGTTAATTCTGTATGAATAGCAACTCGGTTGGTAAATGAAATACATAAACACAGTCTAGATGACAGATGTTTTTGATATCTCCCGGCGAACGACCAAAATTAGGTTAAAGCCGGGTATAAATAAACGATAAAAAAAATGTTTTTGATAGGGTAAGGTGGCACCATCATGACATATGCAAGTACTGTCCAAACTAAAGGAATATTTGAAATGACCGTTAAAATGATTAAAGAATCCAATTGGCACATTGCCAAAAAGCAAAGTCCTGGCATTACATTCCTTTTGTGGAATTTGGCCTTTCTGTTTCAACAGACTTCGCAGCCGATTCTTAGTGTACAGAATCATTGCATGGCTAGTACTCTGGATCCTACTGGCACTAAGAATCCTTCCAGGTCGGGGCTCGAACATACGACAACTGGCTTGTAAGACCAGCGTCCTATGCATTGAACCGCCAACCCGGATCAACATTTTTTTTAAACAGAAAACAGAGTGATGTTGATTTATCGAGGACTAGAATGTATAGTGATCGAGTACCATTTATTTTGGATACTTTATTTGTTATTTCCAGGCGTTTGAAAAATGGTATTAAACCAAGTTTAATGCTCAATTCTAAATAAACGTTAGTTTACGCACAATTAATTAAGATCAACAGACCTCAGAGTAAACTAAGTAAAATTTTTCTTCAACTTTTACTATGATTTTTCAAATGAATTTGCCCGTTTTTATAAGAAATCGTTGAAAAGGTGGCGTAATTAAAAATTTTCCTACCGATTTGACAGCTCTTGCTGAAAGTATTATCTCTAAATAGACAGCACCTCTACATTTCAGATTTGCGACAATGTGCCAATTTAAGTGTCCTGCCTATTGATCTGTAACTATACTTGCTATTACCGGGCATTTGAAAAATGGCTTTGAACCATGTATCGTGCTCCATTTCAAATAAACCTTAGCTCTCGCACAATAAATTAAGATCGACATTAGCACCTCAGAGTAAAAACTTTTCCTTCCACTTCTGTTTCGACTTTTCAAATTAGTTTACCTGTTTTTATCAGAATTCGTTAAAAAAAAATTAACTAATTTGCAGTTTCTAGTGTTCTAGTTCTAGATGCATAATTCACGTCAGTTCTGAAATTTAAAACTGGATATTATAACAAGAAAAACTGGCAGCCCCAGAAGTGTTTTACTCGTGTTTCAAATATAGAAAAAAAGGAACGGCAGCATATGCCACTTTCATATTTGACAGAACTGTTTGAATAAATAAAATTAAAACGGCTCAGTTCTATTATAAAATTTACTCCTTTCAATGCATCTTGGGCACAGAGATGCCATTTTTTTTTTTTCAAATAAAATTTTTATTAGGCTCATTTGCTTTAGCTTAACGTGGCCGATTGTCTTGTTGTTAGGGGGAGAGAAAGGGATGCCGTATTACGGGGCGGCATACTCCCCAGTTAGTAAGGGGACATAGGGAGGGTGGGACCTACACAGTATTGAATTGAAATTTGAATACATCATTGGTTTGTGGCATACATCTTTTAGACACATTTTGCGTTCGATGAATCTTCATGTTTTTCAGCTTGTAGCAATGAAGAGATTATTCTGGATTGGGATGCTTCGTTGGTGTGTTCTGACGTTGATGTGACGTTTTTGGGTAGCTTCCAGCAACTCAGTCAGTTCAAGGCAGGTGCATGCTCCGAAGCATCGTTTACACAGGCCATACTTCCAGCAACGTAAAGAAGAGTGCGGTAGAGCTGTAGACGAGAAAGAGATAGGGAGAGCACTAAATTTGAGCATTGATAGTTTTCAAGAAGTTATAGATGAGAGTCATATAAGGAAGATTTCGAGTTGCCAAGACGTCGCGGACTGGTACGAAGGGTGGTATACCTCGGGCCCGAAGGGAACCTATGAGTTGGGACCTGGCATCACAATACTCGACACATGTCCAAACAACATGTTCGATGTCATGATAACCCTCACCGCAAACGCAGACACCACTCTCAGCGAGCCCCACACGACGGAGATGCGCGCTGAACATATAATGATTAGACATGAGCCTTGACATTACACGAATAAAGTCTCGGCTCACGTCTAACCCCCGGAACCAAGCTTTCGTCGATACCTGTGGGACTATTGAGTGTAACCATCGTCCCAGAGTTCCACTATTCCATGTATTCTGCCAGCTGGCTAGAGTTTTCTGACGACAGCAACTGAAAAATTCATTGAAGCAGATTGGTCTTTCATAGATATCACCTTCTAGTGCGCCCACCTTGGCTAACGAGTCCGCCCTCTCATTGCCCCGTATGGAACAATGTGAGGGGACCCAAACCAAGGTAATCTGGTATGATTTTGCAGATAAAGCACTCAATTGTTCCCGTATTTTCCCCAGGAAATACGGTGAGTGCTTTCCAGGCTTCACTGAACGGAGAGCCTCAATGGAACTGAGACTGTCCGATACAATGAAGTAGTGATCTGTGGGCAGAGTGTCAATGATCTCAAGGGTATACTGAATTGCAGCTAGTTCTGCGACGTAAACTGAAGCTGGATCACTGAGTTTATAGGAAGCGGTGAAATTTACATTGAATATACCGAAGCCAGTGGACCCGTCTAGATATGATCCGTCAGTGTAAAACATTTTATTACAGTCGACTTCTTTAAATTTATTATTAAAAATTTTTGGGATCTCTTGAGGGCGTACAGGATCCGGGATTCCACGAATTTCCTCTTTCATGGATGTGTCGAAAAACACAGTAGAATTAGAAGTATCCACAAAATGAACACGATTGGGAACAAACGAAGAAGGATTTATATTCTGAGCCATGTAGTCAAAATACAAGGACATAAAACGGGTTTGTGAATTAAGCTCGACGAGCTTTTCAAAGTTTTCTATCACCATCGGATTCAAAATGTCGCATCGGATTAGCAGTCGATATGAGAGATCCCAGAACCTGTTTTTCAACGGTAAGACGCCCGCCAGCACTTCAAGACTCATCGTATGGGTTGATTGCATGCAACCCAAGGCAATACGTAAACAACGATACTGAATTCTTTCCAGTTTAATGAAATGAATATTCGTAGCGGAGCGGAAACAGAAACATCCATATTCCATTACTGACAATATCGTCGTTTTGTACAACCTGATCAGGTCTCCTGGGTGAGAGCCCCACCAAGTTCCGGTTATTGTACGAAGGAAATTGATTCTCTGTAGGCATTTTCGTTTCAAATACCTAATGTGACATCCCCAGGTACCTTTGGAATCGAACCAGACCCCGAGATATTTAAATGTGAAAACCTGAGCTATGGTTTCACCCCCTAGTTGAAGCTGTAATTGCGCAGGTTCTCGCTTCCTTGAAAATACAACCAGCTCAGTTTTCTCCGTAGAGAACTCGATACCCATTTGAAAAGCCCATGTCGACAAGTTGTCGAGGGTATCTTGCAATGGTCCTTGGAGATCGGCAGCTTTGGGTCCTATAATAGACACAACACTGTCGTCGGCAAGTTGTCTTAGCGTGCAAGATGTGTTGATACATTCATCAATGTTATTTACGTAAAAGTTGTATAAAAGGGGGCTTAAGCATGAGCCCTGAGGAAGACCCATGTAACTGAATCGCTTTGTCGTCAAATCACCATGCTTAAAATGCATGTGTTTCTCGGACAATAGATTATATAAAAAGTTGTTCAAAACTGGTGAAAGACCATGCTGATGCAACTTCTCAGATAGAACGTTAATGGAAACTGAATCGAATGCCCCCTTGATGTCGAGGAAAACTGATGCCATTTGTTCTTTACGAGCAAATGCCATTTGAATTTCTGTTGAGAGCAACGCTAGACAATCGTTCGTTCCTTTGCCCCTGCGGAACCCAAATTGTGTACCTGAAAGCAATCCATTTGTTTCGACCCAATTGTCTAGACGGAAGAGAATCATTTTCTCCAACAATTTCCGGATACAGGAAAGCATAGCAATCGGCCGATACGAATTGTGATCGGAGGCTGGTTTTCCAGGTTTTTGAATAGTAATAACTCTCATTTCTCTCCATTCGTGTGGGACAATATTACCCTCGAGGAACTTGTTGAATAAATTCAGCAAGCGCCTTTTGGCAGAGTCGGGCAGATTTTTCAACAAGTTGAATTTAATTCTGTCTAACCCCGGGGCTCTATTGTTACACGACAAGAGCGCAAGTGAGAACTCTACCATCGAAAACGGTGTTTCGTTTGTATTCAATGTCGCGACGCGGGATATCTTCTGTTCCGGAACAGAATCAGGACATACTTTCTTAGCGAAATCAAATATCCAGCGGTTAGAATATTCCTCGCTTTCGTTCGCGTGATTTCGATTGCGCATGCGACGGGCCGTATTCCAAAGAGTGCTCATTGCTGTTTCTCTCGTTAATCCGTCAACAAACCTTCGCCAGTAACCGCGTTTCTTAGCTTTAATAAGACTTTTCATTTGAAATTCTAACGCCGCGTATTTCCGATAATTATCTGGAGTTCCGTTCTTTCTAAACGAGATGAAGGCTGAAGCTTTTTTCGTTTTCAGCTCTGAGCACTCTTTGTCCCACCATGGGTTGGGAGAACGCATACTAGTTTGCGCGCTAGGTACTCGTTTCGTCTGAGCTTGAATTGCGGTGTCAAGAATCAAGCCAGCCAAAAATGTATACTCTTCCTCCGGAGGAAGCTCCTGTGATGTTTCTAGTTTCTCAGATATCGAGCTCGCGTAACGTTTCCAATCAATGTTTCGTGTGAAATCGTACGAAACATTGATTGTTTCCGATGGTCTTCCACGGTTGGTGATAGAAACTATGATCGGCAAGTGATCGCTACCGTGAGGATCACAGATTACCTTCCACTTGCAATCTAACTGTAGCGAAGTCGAGCAAAGGGATAAATCCAGCGCACTTGGTTGTGCTGGCGGTCTAGGGTTCCGTGTCATTTCTCCCGTGTTTAGAATTGTCAAATTGAAGTTGTCACACAGATCTTGGATTAACGAAGAACGATTATCATCATATAAGCAGCCCCATCCTGTACCATGCGAGTTAAAGTCCCCTAAAACCAGCCGCGGTGAAGGAAGAAGTTCTATGATGTCTGCAAGCCGACGATGCCCTATCGAGACTCTGGGAGGAATGTAGATAGAAGCTATACATAGATCTTTGCCTTTAATATTAATTTGGCAAGCAACAACTTCAATTCCCGGTGTCGAGGGGAGGTTAATACGATAAAATGAATAGCACTTTTTAATCCCTAAAAGTACCCCTCCATAAGAGTCTTCTCGGTCCAGGCGGATTATGTTAAAATTATGGAAGTCGAGGTTGATGTTAGAAGTAAGCCAAGTTTCACTCAAGGAGAATACATCGCAATTATGAGTATGTATTAAGTGTTTGAAAGAATCAAGTTTTGGGATGATACTTCTGCAATTCCACTGAAGCACAATGATCATATCTTCGATTCTCAGTGGTAAATTATCCATCAAAAGATACGATCGCTGCAAGGAGGGGCCATTGTTCAGTCAACTGTTTTAAAAATGTCCTTACTGTTGGCAGTAGAGCAGTTAGGAAGCCTTTCAGAGGATCAGTAATATTGAAGGCTGTTAATATCCAGTCCACGATATCAGAAAATTTCAATAATCCAGCATTTGTTGGATTTTCTGGTTGTGCTTTGGGGTCATTCGGGTTTTTTGATGCCCCAGGAAGTGCTGGGTACTCCTTATCATCCCTAAGTTTTTTGAACCCAGGAGGTGTTTGCTTCGGTTTTGAGTCAGCACTTTTTGTTTCCGTTTGGTTCTTTTGTGACGAAGAGGACAGTCTGAGGCCTTTACGAGGAAGCTTGGGAGAAGCCAGATTTTGTCTTTTCCTGCTTCCTTCAACCTGTGTGTAGGAAGGTCCTTCGCCTGGGTCGTCAGAGGTATCCTCTTCAACTGGCAAGATTGCAAACGGGTTCTCAGGGGTCGATGGAGTGGTTCTTTTTAAGATTTCCGCATAAGAACGTTTGGAACGTTCTTTCACGGATCGCTTCAATTTCTCCGCACGCTGTATGTACGTAGGGCACACCGAAAGATCATGAGGATTCTCCCCGCAGTAGCAACACTTTTTCCACTGCTCTTCTGCAGAGATCGTCCTCATGGGCCTCTCCGCATTTGCCGCATCGCAGTTTGTTGCAACAATAGGTTGCCGTATGACCTAACTGTTTGCAGCTTGTACAATGCATTACCCGCGGTACATACAGCCGAACAGGTAGACGAACTCCACTCACTACCAAGTAATTTGGAAGTGCAGATCCGGCAAAAGTCACGCGAAATGAGTCCGATTGGTAAAATTTACCATCTATCGATTTGGAGTGCAATTGCTTGCACTCCAAAATTTTCACTGGATGAAGGTCGGGGTTTTTGAAACGGCCTACCCCGTCCTTCATCAGATCTTCGATTGTCAGACTTTCGTCACGGACCACACCGTCGATCTCCACCACATGAGACGGGACGTACACGCGGTACTCCTTCGTGAATAACTCGCTGGTAGCAATCGCGTTTGCTTGCTTCAGGTCGGACACAACAACGCGTAACTTGTTTGGCGAAACCTTATCTATTGTTTTTATTGCCGAGTAATGTTTTTCCAGGTCCCGAGCAATATTTAAAACTCTGAGAGACTTTAATTTGGGCCGGAAGTATACCACCCACGGACCCCCCGAGCCATCGTCTTGGTAAACTTTTTGGCGGGCAGGCAATATCTTAGAGGGAGATGGAGGCATCGGAGAGGGAGATGGCATCGGAGAGGGAGATGGTATCGGAGGGGGAGATGGTATAGGAGGGGTAGATGGCATCTCGGAAGCAAACTCAGCCTCTAAATGTTCTTCGTTCATTCGTTCAGCTTCGCCCTCCTCCGAGACACCCCCACTGTCATCAATATTCATATTTAAAGTGCGGGAGTAAAGAAGTCTCCCGCACTTGAAATGAGAAAGAAAGAAATAAAATGAAAAGAAAATATATGAATAGTAAAAGTTGAAAGAAAAAGTTTGAGAAAATACTTAACAGTATGTCACGGTAAGCTGTTAGGTGAGTTGCTCCTTCACTCCTTCGTTGTGCTTCAGCGTGACCTTGACTCAGGATTTGGCTGCTGCGATGCGGGTAGCAAACAATAGAAATAACTGCTGCCCGAGGATAGCACAATAGCGTCTACTGTTGATACCGATACAAAACCGGTGCACAGACAGAACTCACTTGCGGGGATGCTACTTTTTATCACTTTTATTTATTTTAGTATACAGCCTCTGCTGTGATAGGCACCTTCGTCTTACCGATGTCGATTGTTAAAAAAACGCGTGTGCTCACTTCGAACATTCGGTTACGAATGAGAGATGCCATTTATACAGATTTTTACATACGCATACAGAATACAGATTTGATACAGATTTCCTAAATTTAATACGAATTTCCCAAAAAGCAAAATAAAAACTTTTTCGTATGAGCAATCTATTAGTATTTTATTGCAGTGACGAGAATTAAAGTCTTTGTCTCATTGAATCTACCATTCTACAGCCATAATGTGTTGGAATAACATCTTTTAACATCATTTTATTGTTGAAATTTAATTTTATTAGTGAATACAGATAAATACAGATTCTTTCTAGAGAGTAATAAAGATTTCCTATGAAAATATCTGGCCCAAGCAGAGGGCATTAAATTGAACCAAAGACATCATATTAACAAGATATCCAGCTCTCACTTTTCCCGAACAAATCATTTTTTGCGCCCTCAGGTGAGTCCGCATCGAATCTCATACATAGAATGAAATGTCAAATTCGTGCGCGCCAAAATAGCAGGGCTGCGCACCCATACAATTGACATGATATGTTGAATGTGACACCGTGCGATGGCGTTGCTGAACTGAATATTGATTTCGCTCCAAGCTGACAGGGTCTGATTGAACGCAATGAACGTGGCCAATTTTTTGGCACTGGGTTAAACATGTGATAATGACAGCTTTAATTGATCTCTGCGCACCAGGGTTGCTCTTTTTTGCTTTTTTTTTCTAAAAATTGGCAAATAATTCATGACAGGTTGATTTTTGTTGTTTTCTATAAACATTTGAAATATTCGAAACATTTCCCATTGAAATTCCCAGAAGGCTACACGCACAAGTGACAGTTTTTATTTATTTACTTTCGTTTTAGATTGATGTGCCCTGGTCGCTAGAATATTCAATTATTTTGCAGTGCGAACCAAAAGACTAAAATCGTTATCATCATTGCACACAAAAAATTTAATAATTACTGAGGGAACAGCTAATTTAATATTAAAAGCAAACTAAGCAAGAAACAGCCACTTGCTGATGTGATCCTTGAAAAAATGTAATGAGCTTTGTAAAATTAGTTTTTTGTACTTGTTTTTCTTGTCTAAAACCATAGCAGACCCATCTCATCTACAAATGTTCAAACTACAACTTTGTTGGGAATTTTTCATATGAATTTTCATCTTAATCATCAAAACTTGATACTTTCATGCGTAGTATTCAAAACATTCAAATTTAGTTTGGCATCCCTGCAATGTACTGTCAAACACTTCACACAATCTCAGACTGATTTGTCAAGTTGGTTATATCATCGTTCGGTGATAGCAAAAATCGGTGATTTTTAGGTAATTTGTTGGAATAAGAGTAAAGAAAAATCCAATGATATTCTCATTATTCTCCCTTACATGTTCGTGTGTTGTAGATCCTGCCGCATCCTAGATCAAACTATCAACGATGGCTGCTAGACGATTTTGGTCGTTTATCCCCACAGTCAAAGCCCAAGATGATGATATAGTCGATCCACAAGCTGTACTCCGCGTAAGTAAAAAAAAAAATAGGAAATAAGAGTAGTTATATTGACGATTGGAAATTGGACCCCTTATTTTTGCACAGGAAAAATGCGCACAGGGAGGACACGCCACTCAGCTTTACGAAAAGTACCAGGCGTGCAATGATCGCGTCAACAGTCGCACTCAAACCACGGAAACCTGTGTAGAAGAACTGTTCGACTATTTGCACGAGTTGGATCATTGTGTCACGAAAACTTTGTTCTCCAAGCTGAAATAAGGAATTTATTGTATTCGGTACATAGAGCGTGGAGTAACAGCAGTAGTGTCATTGCACCGAAAACCTGATATGGCGTAATTGAGCTCATTTAAGTATATTGATTTATCGAATTGGATATTGTTATTCAAAACCAAATAATTTCCGAAATAAAGCGTCTGGAAGCAATCCGTTGTTACTTGTTTTGTTCGTTGGAAGAGTCCATTGTAAATTGGATCAAACAGTTTGCTCGTACTCCGTAAATTGGGATCAGCTAAACAATTACATAAGTCACATTCGTTTTGTCAGTACGTAGCAAATGCTGAAGGTCTTAGCAAAAGTTGGCATATTACATGTCTTGCACGAATACGATTGGTTGAGAATTGATTGTTTTCTGTGCGATGTAGAGCGGTGATATTAATTTGCAGTGAGTGAAGAACAATAGCTTAAAGTTTGGTTTTGTATTTTTCTGTAATAATTGAATATATTGTGAATATCTTGACATTCTTGCTAAATACTCGAATACATGTTTCCATACATACAATAAGCTTACTGTAAAGCGTCAGCGTTTAAAAAAACGCACTTTGAAATATAGAATTGTTCGGTTTGTTCGGTCGAAATCGGATGTCGTTTGCTATAAACGTCTTAGGAATTGAGATGTTTTTGAACACTACATTTCCCAAAGTGAGAAAGTGTAGTATGAAATGTTGACGAAATCTAAAAAAACAAAACTTACGCGCCGCTGCCAATCTGGAACACTTCGAAGCAAACGCAGCACACTCGAACCGGTTTATTCATACCAAACTTGATTATCGGAACGTCATTGTTGGAACATCGACTACACAGAATGCGGCCACAGTGGCGACTGTTTGTTGAAGAAAAAAAAGAAGTTAACATGCTTCGTAACTTATGAGCTGCTCATGATACTTACCAATGATGCTTTCTCATCGTGATGGTAAACTTCGTACCGCATTCTTGGCAAAGTTCAGAAGAAGCCCAAGGTGACTCCTGAGGCAGTTCATCTAGCAACCGATGCAGCAACTGATTGGTGGCCAATTTGAAATTGAAAATGTTGACGCCCTCCTTGTTCTCTGCCCCAAGACAAGCGCCATTTTTCACCAGAATTCTACACAACTGAGCCTGTCCTCGCATGTATGCCAGCAGCAGCGGAGTGTTACCCTGCAAATCCGGTGCATTAATTGGGTATTTAGGCATGCATTCGATAAACAATTCCAGGATCCCCGCAGCTGTATTGTCTTTACCGCAGCGACATAACTCGTGTAGAGGATTTCTTCCTTTCAAGTTGACAGCTTCGGCATTGAGTTCGGACTCAGTGAGAAGCTCTCGCACGACCGAAATGTGACCTTCCCGAACAGCAATGTGCAGAGCGTTATTGCCGTCCCCGTCGACGGCATCAAAATCAGCCCCATTCTGGAGCAGAGCAGATACCGCCGCTAGCGTGCCACGTTCGGAGGCTATATGTAGAGCGGTTTTTTGTGTGGCGTCACGATCGTTCAGTCGAGCTCCCGCTAGAATTAGATTACGTATGAGCATTTCTTTTTCCGATGCGGCGGCCAAATGTAACGGTGTGGTCTGGTTAACATCGTGAACACGGGAATTCACGTCAACGTGGATGGAAAGCAGAAACAGAACAGATTCCAAATCATCTCTCATTATGGCCAAATGAAGGAAGTTTCGCCCTCTTTGGTCCATTTGTTCCGCCGCATTCGGCAGCCGCTCGAGGATATTTTGCGCAGCTTTGTTGTTTCTAACTTGCAACGCTGCAGCAAACGGCGTGTTTCCGGATTTGTCGCGAATTTTCAAATCAATTCCCGGGTGGCACAGCAATATTCCGATGATTTCCTCGTGTTGATTTTCGATCGCAATATGAAGCGGTGTTTTGAGATCGCAATCGATGGCATTGACGTTGGCTCCGTGGTCGATTAGGGTGTGAAGCACGTTTCGCAGTCCCCACTGGCAGCATAAATGCAATGGAGAAGCTTTATCTTTAGCTTCGTCCCCTCCCTGGCCTTGCGCTCCCGGTTGTCGCGGTGAATCCAAATCACAACCACTTCGTATGAGAAATTGAGCAGCTTGTTCTTTGTTTTCGTCGATAGCACGATGTAGCAGAGTCTGTAGGCACCCCTCGGGACCTGGACCCCAACAATCCGTATCGACACCGTGCCGCACAAGCACCGAAGCAATCTCGAACTGCTCCGACTCCAGAGCAGACCAGAGAGGACAATCCCCTTTATTGTCCGGAGCACTAAACGACACACCACGACTGCACAGAGCATCAACAACATCCGGCAAACGACAATGGATTGCCAGTTGAAGAGGAGATTCTTGATCCGCTGTCAACGCATTCATATCGGCACCTTGATTGAGAAGAAAAACCGCTGTGTTTGAATCCTCCTTGAGAATCGCTTGATGCAACAGCGTCATATCCTGTCCATTACGGGCATTAACATCGGCTCCACCCTTTATCAGCAAAGGAACTAAATCATTGTTGCCTAAGTCAAGGGCTAAACTCAATGGCGAATCTCCCAGTGCATTCTTCAAATTGAAATCCACTTGTTCCGCTTGTTCTTCAGAGGCCAATTTATAATTGATAAAAGCATTGATCACATCTGCACTGTTCGATTCAACCGCATAATGTAAGGCAGTTTTCAGTTCCGCCACGCCCGATTGCAGATTGGGTGAAGCTCCCTGTTCCAACAGAGCACCTACCAAACTCGGCAAATCGTTCATAGCGGCCACATGTAATGGCGTTAGTCCTGCTTTGTTGATGTGGTTCAAATTCGCGTATTCCGTCAGGAACACCGCTGCTTCCTCGAGCTTGTGTTTGGCCAACGAATGGAGCAAACTGTCGCCATTGTCGGAGCTAATAGGATTAGGTCTCGCTCCTTTCTCCAGTAATCTACGTGCTAGATCGAACGGTGGTCCGTCGGAATGAGGTGGCATTAAAGCAAATTGCAAGGCACATTTTTCCTCTACCGTACGAATGTTGGTATCCAGGCTCAGCACGCCGTCACTGAGGAGTTCATCGATCATGTCCACATTCTGAGAGGTGATAGCAATGTGTAGCGGTGTGCTGAGAAAACGATATTAGTTTATAAACACAAGCATTAGGAATTTTTCAAACTTACTATCCTTTTGTATTCTGTACGTTCGGATCAGCTCGTCGTTTCAGTAATTGTCGGCCAATGTCCAGCATGTCGCGGAACGTCTCCGGATCCGCACTTTTCTCCGAATATACACAAACCAGATGCAGTGCCGTGTCGGAGGTGTCGCGTGTTATCAAATCCACGTTGCAGCCCTTGTCTAGCAGATATTGTGCTGTGAAACCGTCCCCTCGTTTGATGGCGTCGATCAGGAGAGTGCATCCCTAGGTACAGGTTAGAATTATTATTATTATTATTATTATTATTATTATTATTACAACTGCTTTGGTTCGACTGCTTTGATTTTTCTGCTTACCTCTGAAGTAAAGGCGTTAATATCGGCTCCACCAGTTTCCAGAAGAGTTTGCGCAATCGCTTTGCTTCGTCCCATCAGGGCTAGACCTAGCGGTAATTGTCCTTGAGGTGAAAGGCTGTTAACGATTTCGGATAACTGGAATGAGATGAAAATATGTTTTAATCAGTACAATCGACAAGGCAACGAAGATTGAGAAACGAAAATCGAATAACGTGACCGGTATTTCGAGACTTGAATCTGTTTCTTACTCTTCAAATATATCTAATTTGGCAGGCTATATGCACCTGTGGAAAGTGGAGTTAAGTTGGTGTAATTTCTCAATTACATCCGTAGCAAAGCAACAAACAGACAGTAAACAGTCGTGTGACGTTCATGATGACAGGCGTATGACGTGGTTCCGAATTGTTCATAGGGAATTTGTTTTAGATTAGAAATAATTCACACCTTTGATTAGCATTGATATTTGCGTCCATGTTAAACAAGAATGCCAGGTCAATTTTATTACTGGACATCTTTGGTTGAAGATGTCCTTTTCGCAGTTTCAGTGCAAGGTTTACCGTAGTGTACAGGTTGTTCACGAAATTGACATGTAATCAGCTGATTCTTATAGGTAACTAGCGATTTACAAGGATGTCTTTCGCCCTGACCACAAATTACATGAAATGAAATTGCCTTATGCAGTCGCATACGTAACACTAGCATGCCATTCCGGAGAAAAATTCGGCCATACTTCCTTTTCGATGGAAAAAATTTCTTAGTAGTGCGATATATTTTCTCGAACGAAATGATCGCTGGAATGCGGGGGAAGATCATGTACACGTACTTCCATGGCATCATCAAATACGTACACACGGATTTTGTATTTAACATTGTCATACTTGACACTGTGTACCTCGTTGGTAACCGAAGCGAATGCAATTGCATCTCTTTTACGCTTAAACATAATGTACACAAAGTTAGACGCCTTGTTGAATTTGATCTCATTTACATTACTAACGTCTAGATGCATTCGTTCTTTAAATTTAATTTTAATTTCGGTTGCTGTTGGTCTAACTTTACAGCGTTTGTAACCAATAGAAATGGAATTTGGTCTTGTATTTCTGTACGACTTTTGCGACTTGAGGCCAAGCGTTGTCATGCAGGAGAATAACTTTGTTATATCTTTGCTTGTATTCCGGCCGTTCTTCTCGCAATGCACGACTTAAATGCATCAATTGCAGCCTATATCGTTTGCCCGTTATAGTATCGCCTAGTATAGTAAAGCAGCTCATAGTACAGAACACCCTTTATGGTTCTACCAGATGCCCAACATGTCCTTCGAACCATGCATATTCTGCTTTGGTGATGATGTTGAGGTCGATGGCAACAATTGACCGGGCATAGCGTAGTATTTTTTCTTCTTGCGGTTATCAAAGAACATACATTTTTCATTCCCATTTCATTCATTTTGGTTTAAAAAAACTCTTTCTTTGTTGACTTTGAATCAGCTGCTCGCAAATTTTCATTTCATTTTATTTCCTTTCAACGTCTCTCGGTTTCAGTTCATAAGACACCCAACTACCTCGCTTCTGAATCATTCCCATGGATTTTAATCGTCCAGAAACTGCTTCTTGAGTCACTTCCAATGATTCTGCAAGCTTCCCTTGCGTTTGACTCGGATCTTCATCGAGTAATGCCTCCAACTATTTGTCTTCAATTTTTTTGGTTGTCCAAAGCGAGGTCTGTCTTCAACGCTGAAATCTCCATTCTGGAAACGTTGAAACCATTCCATACATGATTTATCAGTTGGAGAATTTTCTCCATAAACATCCACAAGCATTTGATGCTTGCGCACGTTTCTTTCAATTAAAACAGAAAACTGAAACTTTCCGCGAATGCTGCCAAGTTAACACAAAATTTCTCATACCTTATATAGTAAAAAACAAGTTTTTTTTCAAAAAAACTAGAAACAATACGAACTGAATATTAATGACAGATGTCTAACTTAATGAAACTATCGACATCAGCTGTTACTGTTCAATATTCAAAATGTTTTGTTGAAATTCAGCGAGAAAACAGCATAAAGCATATGTGTATTATTTCACGATTCTTTTCAATATATAACCACAACTTGGTATCAATACTCCCCACTGATAGTGAACAACCAGCAACAATGTAATTGTAATTGTATTGTGTATACAGATTGGAATCGCTTTTGACACTTCAATTGGCATCATAACAATGTCTCTCCACTGATTTTTGTGTTTTTGTTTAGTAAATCGGAAATAATTTCCCTCCACCAATCAAACTTCAATCGATTGATGAACAAAAATGCTTCAGATCTTAGCTTTAAATATCCCGGAAATGTCAGAAATTTCGCAGCTTTTTACGCGGATTTCCGAAGTTATGCGGTTTTTTGGGCGGATTTCTGGAGCCACGCGGTTTTCTTGTTTTGTCTTAAAAATTCATGGAACGTCTGGAGTTATCCCGAATTTTTTTAAGTCAATACTTTATTTTTGATACTTTTAGATTACCAGATCCAGATTCAAATTTTCATGCATTTCTAAGATATTTGGCATCAAAAAACAAAAGTTTTCTTCAATTTTGCGGGTTATATAAAATTTTTTTTGAAATCACTAAAAAAGGTCAACAGACTTCACGCGCGTCTGGATTGTTTACTATTTTCACTGTATAATTTACCGCGAAAAGTGGTTAGTTAAATTATTTATGAATTTACTTAAAATCTATCGGAGTAACATTTTCCTACTATTTATTTACCACACCGTTGTTTTTAAAAGTGTAGTATAAACGGATCTTTGCGATAGATTTTTATCATTCAATTTATAATTTTTTAAAAACAAGTAATAACATTGAAGGAAAAACGTGCTTAATTCACCTAGCAGTGAGATGATACCTTTTTTTATCAATTCGCATGTGTTTTTTGCATGAATATTCTTCAGTGTTTCAGTTTTCATGAGCGTCGTTTCAAGCGGCAATTTGAGATTTTAATCACTCATTACTCTGTAATGTCGAAACTGCAAATCGGATCGAATTTGAATCTAAAAGTGAGACAATCGATTGAATATTGCATGAGATGTCGAAATAAGTTCCACTTTAGAGTTTACGGTTATTTACGATACTTCCAGATCCGGTATTCAGGAACCAGCCAAACCGATTCTTAAGCCATGAATTGACTTGCGCAATAAATTGCAATATTTTTGAGTCCAATTTTAAAGCTTTTCGGAATTGTCATCTTCTATATCGCTTTGAATTTTGAAAATTCATCATCCTACAATTCCAGAATCGAAAGTCAGAATTGGATAATATTGGATTTATTTTAATTTGAACTTTTGTTTCTGAAATTCGATTTGGCTTTTTTTGAGAAAACGATTGTGCTTTGAGAAACGATTCGATACTGGAACCGAAATTCAAAATTCGGTGTAGCCGAAGTCAGACAAATTCACCTGAGTAGCTGTAGTAGTTTACATTTGTTCAAAATGTTTGAAAATCAATGTAGACACCGTAGTGCGAATTAAATTCTTGGGTGCCTTCCGAAACGAAAACTGAATACAACCAAAAATGAAATAAGTTTATTTGGTAATCGACTATCCAAATCTGCTAACCCGATAAACCTGATTAATTTATGTGAAATAGACATTTTTATACTAATCACCCTGTATCTCCGAAACCGAAAGTTGGATCTGACTGAAAAACAAGATGTTTTATAGAATCTTAAAACTTTTCATTTGAATCTTAGATGATTCTTAGATTTCATTTGAATCTTAGATCGGTTCAGCCATCTACGAGAAAAATTAGTTACACAGTTTTAATTTCGTTTCACATATCATCCTGTAGTTCCGGAACCAGAAGTCGGATCCAAACACAATTCAGGAACCTTGTTTGGGAGCATAAAACTTTTCATGTGAATCTGAGTTAGTAGAAAACGGTTTAGCCATCTTCGAGAAAATTGAGTTGAATTATTTGTCACACACGCATTTCCTGATCTCGACGAACTGATTCGAATGGTATATGAGTATTATGTTCTTCAAGCATTTATTGCTGTAAGTAGTTTAAATCAATATAATTATGGAATTGCTTTCAACTCGAAAATGCTGCCAACATCTGGTTTACATATGTCATATTCGAACGATTATGTTGCCAAAAACGAACCGTGCTAAAATCGGTCGGAGGCAAAATATCATGCTGTACACAGTTATTTGGGTACTTAGAAACAAATGTATGTAACAGTATAAAAAATCGTGTTTTATGTTGCTCCCAAGCATTTCTTTGCCAGACAGCTCTCAAAACTTCTACTGCTGGAATAGGGGAAAAAGTCGCTTATACAAAAATTTCGATATCTCCGTTGAAAATGGACGGATTTTAACAATCTATGGCTTGTTGGATAGGTATTACCATGCGGTATTACCATTATTCAAGGTCAATTGTGACAGATACTGTCAAAAATTTGACTCAAAAAGTAAACATCCGATCTCAAAACCATTCTATAGCGTTCAGGCTGACGGGGAGACCTTTCATTTGCGACTAGTTTGATCAAAATCGGTCCAGCCATCTCTGAGATCTCGACCTCTTAGTTGACAACACACATACAGACACACACACGGACATTTGCTCAGTTCGTCCTGTTGAATCGATTGGTATATGACATTCGGGCCTCGGAAAATTTTCAAAAGTTTGAGCGAATTCTATACCTATTTTTTATATTTATAAAAAAAGGTAAAAAAACGGATAAAATTCAGAAGCTAGATGGAAATAGATAAGAGACCATATTATCGTAAAAGGATGAGAAAATATTTAAAAAAGTTTATTTGTTTGAATAAACTCTAATAAGCACCCAAAAATCGTTACAAACATAAAAATTACCAGAATATTTTTTTAAGCACGCTGTAGCTCGAGAACGGTAGCATATAGCAAAATTTTGATAAACATTTCATCGGAACTTTAGCGTTCTTCCATAAAATTTTGTTGAAAAAATATTTAAAATTTTTTTTTCAAAAGTTTACGTTATTTGGAATTACATATTTTCCCCATTCCCATTCGAAAAATTTGACAGTACATGAAATTTTCGAAATAAAAAAAAATAATTTTGATGCCAAAAGGCTTAGAATTGCATGAAACGTCGAGATTTAGTGTCATCTCGAAAAAAAATTTTTTTGAAAAAATCGACTTTTTGGTACTTAGAAAAAACACCAAAATTCAAAATCCCAGAAAGTTGATTTTTTCAAAAAAATTTTTTTTTTAGATGACACTAAATCTCGACGTTTCATGCAATTTTAAGAGTTTAGGCATAAAAAAAAATTTAGATTTTGGAAATTTCATGTCTCCCCCCTATGGTGCTTTTTCAAAATCGAAAATTTTCGAAACTTAACCGCCGGGCAGCACCCCTTACGCATGTACGATTAAGCTCAAATTTTGCATGAGGACATTTTTCGAGGTGCTTAAACTTTTAAGCCCTAGAGCTTTTACGAAATTAGAGGTGATCCCAAAATATTGGCACCCTTATATATAAGAGCGGTAAAAATCAACGTGTTTTGTCGGTTATGTCACTTATACCATCATATCTCTGGAACCAAAAGTCACAGCCATTTGATCTTTGAACTTGATCAATGGCCCGACAGTAGCTTTCAAATGAGCCCAAGTTTGTTAAAATCGTTTCAGCCATCTCTGAGAAAATTGAGCGCGTAAACATACAACGCTTTTTGTCGGTTACGTCACTTATACAATCATATCTACGGAACCAAAAGTCACAGCCATTTGATCCTTGAACTTGATCAATGGCCCGGCAGTAGCATTTAAACGAGCATAAGTTTGTTAAAATCGGTTCAGCCATCTCTGAGAAAATTGAGCGCGTTCAAATATCTTCGAAAAGTGCACACACATACACATACACACACACATACACCCATACAGAGACATTTTCCGATCTCGTCGAACTGAGTCCAATGGTACATAACACTATGGGTAAACAACCCCTTTCTGTGATGCATGTGGAAATGCCGAAGATTACTCGGTCTCTAGTAGCAGTATGTATTGAACTAATAATCTTTCCTTCCCAAGAAGATCCGCATTCGGATGTGTCCGGCGTCGGTATTGATCAGCATGCTATTCCCAAGTAAGTTGTTTCAAAAAAACATTTTGCAGATTTCATTGGTTCTGGTCAATAACGGAGTAGCAACACACGAGCGATGTGTGCCCCTCACTCCTCGCAGGAGGGAAATGGAAGCTCCACTCCTTTTAGAAAAAGTGTGACAACGAGATCCAATACAAAAAAATTTTTATTTAAGAAATCGGCTCAATCGGCTCAATGAAGCTTGTACGCAAATAGGCCTGAATAAAAATATCTTTTAAATAAAAAAAAAGGTAATGCTAATATATGAATTTTAGGCGTTATTTTTTTTTAATACTCAACATAATTACCCAAACATTGCAGAAGATACCAAAACGATCGGACCCACCGTTTCTGAAATATATATTATTGCAAATTTTCAAGAGATTTTTCCTTAGTCCCTTCTCAAAAGACTAGAGTAAAAGTGGTAAACTTATAATGATTTATTCTTGATATCTCTTCTGGTTTGTGGTGCCAGATACCGAAAAAATTTGGAAGTTTGTTTTGAAACACCCTCGAACTTTACCATGAGTTTTCGTCAATTTTCTTGTAGAAGTATTGTATTTATGATACTAGTCTTTCGTTTCGGTGCGTCGTTATAATCGTTCGAAATTTTCAATCGCACGTGAGGTGTCTCAATTCATATTGAAAAAAAAAGTTTTGGTAAACTGAAACATTTCTTCGGGGCAAATCGGCGCTCAGCATCATGTAACCTTATTTTGTCCGAGTGGGTGCAAACTCGTGTAAATCATACTGATACAATTTCGATGCCCGCAAAATAATTTATTTTACTTCATATTTATTGTTATCGATTTTATAATTATTTTTTTCGACAAAATGGTATGCAGAAATTAATTTTCTACTCGATATAATTTTTGAACAGTTTTTGAAAAATGAAAGAAATAATTTCGTAATCTTCAATTGTTAACAGAATATTGATTTTTCAAATATTCATAAATATTGGCTGATGTGAACGGCTAGCTTTTTCCGATACATGGGGTAAAGTCGGGTGTCTAAATTTTCATTTGACACCCGACCTTAAAATAGTAATGCAAAAATTTTTGGTTTATTAGAAAAATTCTAATTCACAGCAGAATAATGAAAATATTGAAAACAGATCAAAATAAATTTATTTTTTTCCTCGGGTCATTCTGTAAGGGTAAAGCCGCTCAAAAAGCGCCAGGCGACGTGAAATGATCAGAGCTTCAGATTTTGCCTTTTACTTTGCATCTTCCTTTTTTCTTCCAACTGGTTTTCTCGCGTGATGCGTTTTTATTCGCTCTGCAGTTTGTTACCATCTGTACACACTGCACTACAGTACAACGTCGCTTTGCTCTGGCTTCTCGCTTCTCAAGCCTCTATGGTAGGATTTAACCGGCCAGGCACAAGCACGCGTTTTAGTGCGGACAGAGCGTCCATAGCGATAACAACAACAGCGGGAAGAAATTTGAAACAAGACCTCGATTGCACCAGAGTGTGAATAGTCGGTAAAAACGATCTTTCGCGATCTTCAACCGTTGGCGAATGGTGATTCTCACACCCACGTGCTTCGAATGATCACTACTCGGACACTACTGCTTATGATTGGATGCTGGGAAACAGCCCCTTGCTGTAGCGGATGCCGTTATGATTAATCTGAATCGCTTCTCAATTAGACCAGATTGCGAACTTTTCAATTTGAAAGGTGCTAAATAGTGCTCCCCATCATCTCGATAAGCTAACTCGAAGGCAAGGTGATTTTTTTTATTTGTGATTCGGTTAGTGAATAAAACGAAGGTGGATCTGAAGAAAGTCAACTGAAAGCAAGAAATTGAGTTCATAGAGAAAAGTTTTCTCCGCTGTCTGGCTGGAATGCAAACGGGTGATGGATCAAGAGAAAGCAACTGTTTTGGGTGAAGCAGCGTAAGAGTTGGGACCAAACGAAACAGCCAACGGTCGAAGGAGGAAAACCCGAACCAAACAGTGCCTGACCTTGATAGTCGTGGAATGGGTTGTAGATAGACGAAAATTTCGACGTCGCGATTCCGGCCATTGGTTGTTTCAAATTTCAGTGTTGCTTTGCGTGTGCGCCCGTCCCATCGAGTGACCGGCCGTTTGTCGGTGGATGTGAAATATGATGAGTAATTGAAGCGTCCAAAAGCTAAACATATTGTGGTGAAAGAAAAAAACGTGACCAAAGTGCTGTTAATTAAAAAATATCAAGTAGTTTCATACAAAGAAAACGCTTGTCGTTGGATTCGGATTCGTTTGAAGCAGCAACAGTAATCACTTGACGGTGACTAACGGGAGCAAAACCGGGAAATCTCGGTTGCAGCCGTCATCATCGCCGGAGCTAACCATACGTAGCCGAGTGCAGCGGCTTTTTTCCGCGCTTTTCTTCAGCCCCAAGATCTCCGGAGATTTTAGCCAATGGATAAGCAGAGTGTTGCGCTTACGACGGCGCTTCTGCTTCTTGTTATAGGTAATTTTAAGTCGTTTCCTCAGTGGTCGAACAGTTGGTGAAAGGTGCAAACAGTAAAGGAAACCTGATTTGTGATAATTCGTTTTTTTTGTTGTTGTTGTGAAAGGGAATCGAAAAAAAAACCGGGCACACGTTTGAAATAGGTCATGCCCCGGTCGATTGTAAAATGAAGTAAACATAACCTTGTGTTGATGAGAAACATGAAGATTTTTTTCATTCAACAAAATATGTGTTCGAAGGTTGAAGAAATCAATAAAGAGTGATATTTTCGTTACGATTTTGTTTCAGCGACAACAACACGGTGCAATACTTATTCAAAATTCCAACAACTTTTATTAGATCTCAATACAACGTTGAATACGCGAATTTTTCAGTTCATAAAGGAAAATACCGTTATATTCAATTCTCCAATTGATTGAAACAACTAATAAACCAATACGGGTTTGAGCTTGAATGAACTACTACAACAAATCGTGTTCTATTCGGTTTCATCATCCCATCATTCAACGCTTGCAGGCGCGACTACAAGACGATGCTGTACACCAATTTCTCTGCATCTTGCGACATGATCAATCACCTGATAACAATTTCCAAACTTGGCATTTTAGTATTGGGTTCAATGTATCTTTGAATACTGGTTACGGTTAGCAGTATCTTCTTCATACCGACTCAAGGTTACAGGGCTTTGGAACAGTAACCCTTTAGATTATGCTACTAGCCACACTCGCTTGTGGTCTCAAATGGTTACGTGGGATGAGTATTTACTCGCGCCTAGTGACCTAACGCTCACATGCAGTTTTCCTTTCAAAACATTCAATGTGAACTATCCTCTTCGGGAGGAATGGTTGTCTGGTTATTTGGAACGACAACTTGATGAACACATAGTTTGTTATAAGGACGGTTCTCTGTTGGATGGTCGTGCTGGTGCTGGTGTTTACTGTCGTGAAATAGGGCTAGAGCAGTCTCATCCCCTTGGTGGATACTGTGTTTCAAGCAGAAATCTACGCGATTCTGTGTGGAATACAATCAGCACGTCAGCAGAGAATCTGTGGTAAACGAATTTGTTTTTGTTCCGCGTGCTAAGTATTATTCGGGTGATTTGTGTGAATGCGATTACGGTACTTCATATTATCTGATATGTAACTGTCCCGCATTGAAGCAACTACGTGTCCGGGTTTTTGGTTCTCCATACATAATTGAGTTTGTGTATGCGGAGCAAAAATTAAAGGATATTGTATCGTTTCTCACCCAATGTGGTAAGCAGTTATAGTCAGAGGGGTTCATCGTTTTTCGTGGAGTGAATGAATCCTTTCTGTATTGACCTTAATAGGTTTTAGCAGTTTGTTTGGCATTCCTTATGGGGTGTCGAATTTACTTCTGCTCATACATACTGCGAATCGTTCTGCATTTTTCCTGGAATGCAGAATGGTGTCGCTTTTGTAAAATCTCTAAAACTTCTCGGGAGTTGAAGGTTTTATTAACTGTGCATTTTGGCACCTGCAGATCGTTCAGCATCCTTTCGGGGATGTTTCTTTATGTTTCGTGCTGTTTTCCCACCTCACTCACTTCATAATTCCCTTCCATGTTTCTTTTATCTCTTTTCACAAGGAAAAGGCAAGGCGAAATCTCCAAATAACTAGGGGAACGGGCCACTTGAGCCAATTAGTTCTGATTCCTGAACTGTCAACTTTGGAGTTCCTCAGGGCAGTGTTGGTAATTGCCGAAAGTTTGAGAGAAGCTGCTATATTGCTATCTATATTGAATACAACATTTTCAATCCGGTAGAAGATGCTACAAGAACTCGAGTCTCTCAATGCATGAACCGTTAGAGAATTTTTCTACATTTCTTCGCTCCACTTCATACTCTGAGTATTTCACGCCCTTAAAAAAATTTACAGTCTGATAATGATCGTTGCTGTGTGGAATTTCCCAAGAGAGAATCGCAAGTTGGCAATTATCGCAGAAAATCGAATCGATGATTCAACTTGATGATTCTCATACTAAGTTGCAATATTTCAAAACTCTTGTGTGGAGCATTCCCAGACATTTTCATAGACACAACTTATACAAAGGTTATATGCACATAGTTAGAATAAGCGGCAATAGTAAAATGATTCTATTGCAATTATCAACTGCCTGTATAGAATCGGATCGCGCAACGAGAATAAGCGACCGTTTGTTGCTTCAGAGAGGATCCCCACAGCAGCGTGCTAACCTTTGATTCTCAGAAATGTCATCGAGAGAAATTCGTTCTCGCACTGGTGTCGATTCTTTGTTAAATGAGCCATGCCGTGTTTTTGTTGTTGCGATGATATCCGTCTCTATTTGATGGCACTGATTCAATCGTGTAAAGAGTTGCCAGTGAGCATTCTTTGATACGATAAAACCCATCCTTGCCTCAGGGTATAAAATATTTTAGATTTTCACTCGTTTTTTGCTTCCTAAATCTAAAAGTTCAAAATTTTCTGAATCATACATATATATTTTCAAATCTAATCGGTTATCGATGTGGTAGAATGGTTGAAACTTTAGCGAACAAGAAAATACCAGAAAAAATCACGACAATCGGTAATTAGCATCAAATTCTCGTTAGCTGAAGAGGGGAATATTCGTTTGGTCGAATATTCGAAGACACTTGATTTTTGCACATTCGTGCTGCGCAAGTTATTTTGAAGATGTTCAGTTTTATCATTACCTCGCTAACATTACATTCAACCAACGATCTCACAAAAACGGGTTCTTAAACAAGTTCTTGGGAGTTCTCCTGGATTCGAAAATGAATGTCAATGAATATACACTATACACTATCGCACGGGTAGAATTTGGATACACCAAAACCTCAACTTTACTTAATTTACGCCTATTTAATGTGCTCTACCTTTTTTACGCGTTCTATCTAAATAACGTGAATTTCGATTTCATTTACAAATTTTTATTTATACGTCTACAAAACAATTGGGATCGAACGAAATACATTCCAGAAGTAACGTATATAGTCTTCAAAAAACATTTACATGGAAGAGGCAATATGAAATAGTTTCATGACACCCCGAGATCATATCATGTTTGAGGATATGTGTGAATAGGATCACTTGGGATCATCACAACTAGTTACAATACGTTTATAAACTAGTATAACACTCCAGGAATTACTACAGCTAAAGATACTTTTGCACACAAAAAATCTTTTCACAGCTGTCGGATGCAACCATTTTCGCACACATTTTATACTGTACGCACAGATAGGCAAATGATTTATGAATCTAGACAACACATTGCTATAAGGATAGTTCGCGTACCAATAAGCACAAACCTAAACGTGTTACGACTTTGCAATATAAGCGAGCCCGTTTGAAAGTGGATTTAGAGAAGTGTGAGTGATCATTTTCAAATGTATTGTTGGTGATACTCCGAAAATTCTTACCGAATAAACGACACAAACGTCAAAGTACACTTTTGTGAATTATTCGAATAAATCTGGACATGATTGGATCTACTTGTATTTAATTTTAATGTTATAGTGAGACTTTTTGAAAGTCAAAAAAAAAACATTAGGTAGATTAAAAAGCGATTTTTGTTTTATTTGAACTGTTACTTTTTTTTGTTACTTGACTGTAAAAAATATTCTGT
The DNA here is from genome assembly GCF_030247185.1 of Malaya genurostris. NCBI lineage: Eukaryota > Metazoa > Arthropoda > Insecta > Diptera > Culicidae > Malaya > Malaya genurostris. Next base: position 70,049,415 of record NC_080571.1, read on the forward strand.
TTTAATTAGGTGTGCGCCTTTAATCAAAATCGGTATATAATGATATGACAAACAAACCATTTTAATTACGCTACACTCCAAATGTTCAAAAGTAATCCATGTACACTAAATTCTTATTAGTTATTTTATATACAACGAGATTTATATTACTGTCGCGATCGATGTTCAATCCATATATTGTTTTCATCGTGCTTATGGTAGTGCATCGAGAAAAAATATACTATTCAGCCACTTATCTTGTATCTTGTAACATCTATGTTACTATTATATCAATTCCCAACAACGATTTGCACATAAGCCTACCTTTTGATAATGAATTGGTAACGTCAAATAAACTTATTTTAAACTAGTAGGTAAGAGTATAGCTGTGATTGAATATATGTTTTTATTAAGTAACGATAACTTATAAACGATAATTAGATCAATATGAAACAAAAATATGGTGATTGGAAAATTAAATAACTCTTTGGTAACTTATTATGTTATGAAGAAACATTGATGTCACCTTGTTCTAACCTTAGTGATCTTGTTGCAACATAGTTTGGAATTAGTCGCATTAGAACTAGTTGCAAGTTGCTAATTGGGCAGTATCCGAATTTTTTTTCTCAGAATTGAGAAAGTCGAATCCACTCCTTTACTCTGTCCAGGGAAATCATCCTGTTCATTGCCGTGAATGTTCAAACTTCGCACGGCCGATGCGTAATACAATTTTCAGTCTTTTTCTTGCGAAATGTTTCTGCAAATAAAAAAACTGATAAAAGTTCGACATCGTAATCTGCTATTGGATTTTATTCGAATGTGATATTCGGTTCCAGAATTAAAGAGTGATAAAAACTAGAAATAAAGCGGACAGATTGGTAACGATACCAAAAGCGGTTTTTTTCGTTTTATATCGAATTGCCAGTATTAATGATCCATAGCCAACCTTGATCCACAATTAACAATACAGTTCAACAGCATGTTATTATATGTATGTAGCTATTTTTATCTGTACTAAAAGCCAATCCAAACCTGCACTCCAAAAAAAATGAATTTTACAGGTGACCTAATGCCTAATACGATGTAATTCATAAAGACCTAATTTGTCAAATGACGGAAGATTTTATTTGTAATGACTAAATGTTAGATGAGCTTGAATTTTACTGGTTTCGACTGTAACTTGCGTTCTGCTAGCAGGTGCTACTGTATGAATTTAAATGCACCTTTAACCAGCCAAGCAGATGCATGCTTCTGTGGCTCAGTAGATTAACAGACGTACATGCGATACAATGATTCTCGGTTCAAGTCGCGACGGTTGCTATTAGTAATTTTTTTTTATTTCAATGAGTTCCATGTCATGGAGTCTTAGACACAATATTAAATGTTCTTCGACGTAAATTTGCGTGAACTGCGACGCTCCATTTATGTGCATCTAATAAGATGTAAAATCACAGGATTTTTTGAAGTGTGTGTCTCTACCATATAGTTCGTATCGTCGACTGTCATTGTATCTTGTTGTCAATCGAACTAATTTCGAACCGTAATTAATAACTTTAAAAATAATATGAAGAAATTCGTATAGACTTTGTTAAATAAAATCACACAAATCACTTTATTGTGTAGTTCTAGGTATGTATCGCTCCTTAAATGGGTAAACTAAAGAATGTTATATTCGCTTTATACTAAATGTGTATCCAATGAAAATACATAAGATTATGACTAAAGTTGAAGATAACATACTTAATAAAAAAGTTTAAACGAAACGTACGAAACAAACATAAACAATAATGAAAAGCATAAATCACATTCACGACATACAGTTGGTATATTGAACTGTCGTCTAAAATCTATTTTCAATATTTAAATCAAATTAGACGTTCGAAACTGTCTTACATTCATAATGTTATCACACTGTAACACATCAGCTGATAGCTACATGAACTTACAAATCACGACAAACAACCATAGCTTGTGTTAGCATGATGGAAAAAAAGCAAAGAGCACGATAATGGTGCACCAGTTTATTATTGTTATTATTTCGTACTTTTCTTCACGCTAGGATGACGAATGTTCGTATAAAAAAGAGAGCAACGGAGGCCAAGTTCAGTGACCCAAAAGTTCACTCTTCCACAGTTTTGATCGCGCGTAGCATTGTTGGTGGTGTTGGCTGTGGTGCAACAACAGAAAGATTAGCGACTTTTCTTCTGTGCCCTGTTTTTTTATTTTTGGTTGGTTGGCTGGTGAAGTTTTGCCGGAAATTGGATACCTGGCGAACAATAATATAATTTGGCTTTGAAAGTTGTATTTGTTGTCACCTTGAAGCAAGGAATTATAAAATTAAAAAAAAAGCTGATACAGACAAGACGTTAGACACCATTCGGTGAGTTAGGAGCATGCATAAAGTACGACAAGCGCTTAGAGGAAGAAAGGGTTCCACAAATAATAATGAATCGTCTCGTTCGAGCACCGATTGGGAAGCATTTTTAGTGTCTAGAAGATCGTAGCACTACGACACTACAACCACTTGTATTGTACACTTATGAATTGACAGCCGAATCTGTCGGAGTATGTCGGTTATGTTTTGTACCGGATTGTAGTAACCTCAATCTTATCTTATCGTAACGAGAAAACGAGCAAAACGTTTGAAAATATTTGCCCTTTTCATAAAACATTGTCGTATTTTACACTATATTGATCTAAACTTATTCCTGATATATTATTCGTATTAATTTGTCTCGATTTGGGTAAAACCTAGCACATATTTTCTGTGTAGCAAACCATTTGGATGAAGAAACCAATTCGACTCAAGGTTTATACTTGAAAAGAGTGTATTTTTCGCAATGAGCTTTTTTAAAATCATAGTACCTTGAAAACTGTTAAATGTACAGGGTGCTCCATCTTGTATATAGGTATGTAAACACTGAAAAACTCCCAACCTTTACCAACCGAGCGATTGCATAAGATATGTTTTGGAAACGTCAATTTTTTCCATGGATCGCTTCACACCGAAACAACGCGCTGAAATAGTGACACTTTACATCGAAAACAGTCGTTTCATTGTGTTAACTGAACGTGCATATCGGGAAAAATATTTCGGCGACATTGATGAAAACAGTCATTTTGTAATTGCTAATAAAGATGGCCACTTAATTGATATTGTTTTCACAAACTAGTCTAAAAAAATTGTAAGGAACCGAAGAGTATGAAAATGCTTCACTTATAGAAATCGGTTGTTTCTTTTCTTAAAGTTATATAATGTCTAAATACCGACATAAAAGTTGGAGCACCCTGTACAATAATGGTGCTTAGAAAGATGCTATACACAGAACCGCAAAACAACCTAATTTTAAGAACATTCCACCCAATTTGGGGGTTCCGTTCAATAACCTAATTTTTGGTAAAGTAGTTTCCGTAAGGCACGTAAAATACTTAACGATTAGTGATATCTACTCAATGGTAAGTTATATTTACTCTACAGTTAAGTCTCATTGACTCAATTTCAAAGTTGAAACGGTTTACTTAATTTTGGCTTATTGAACGAAACTCTCGATGTTGGGTGGTTTTGCTCTTTGTATTTTGACAACAATGGTAGGAGCGAACGGAAGAAAAGATTCAAAAGAACTCAAAATTAAGTAAAAAGAAGTCAAATAATAGGTAGTTTTTATTTTCCGTGTAGGAAATCTTTGAAAAATATAGACCGATAAAAAATATTGAACACCTTCGCATGAGTTCGACAATTAAATAAAAAATAGAATGTAACCACTAGTAGGAATCACACGAGTTTTCGCAATAAAATAAACGTTCAAAACGGTTACTTGTATAAGCCACTACTGTGTTTAATAGGTTGTTATTATATTTAGTACAGGGTGGGCCATTCAAAGTGGAAGCTTTTATTTCTGAACAAAATATATGAAAAACACAGTTTTATTTATTTTCATTCCGATTATAATTTATTTTGGTTCAAGGAGATATGTTACACAAATTTTTTGAAATTGATATCGCGTAAAAGGCCTTGAGTACAAAATATGCCTTTTTCTCAGCGTTTTCCATCGTTTTGGTCAATGGCGACGATTTCACGTTGTGTGTTGTCTTTGAATTAAGCTATGGTTCTTGGCTTATCAAAATATACCTTGGATTTCAAAAAGCCCCACAAAAAAGTCTAGTGGCGTCAAATCGGGTGATCTCGGGGACCAGTCAAAATCACCGCTTTTCGATATGACTCGTCCGGGGAACTATGGTCGCAACAAATCGATTGTTAGTCGCGATGTATGGCATGTTGCACCGTCCTGTTGAAACACCAGTAGCCATTTAAACCATTTCCATTAACAAAATCATTTATCATGGCTCGATAACGATCGCCATTAACAGTTTTCGTTACTCCATCATCGCCTTGGAAAAAATAGGGACCAATCAGCACATCCGCACAAACATCAAAACAAACTGTAACTTTATGGTCGAATAGAGGCTGTTTCTCAATTAAATGAAGGTTTTCAGTGACATAGAACCGACAATTTTTCTTATTAACGGATCCGTTTAACGTGAAATGTACCTTGTCTGACATGATGATTTTTCGCAAAAAGTTGGTCTCGTTTTGATTGTAAAGCTGAACAATTTCAGCGCGTTTTTTTGTATGTACTTTTGCATGGTAAAATTGCTGTATGTCATAAGTCGATCTGAAAATTCTGTCAAAAATTATTGTCGTTGCTTCCACTTTAAATGGTCCACCCTGTAGTTCTCTGGCTTCTTATCATTTTCCCATATTGCTGCGAAGTCACTAGGTCGAGTTCAATAATTTGATGAAATGATCATGCGGTATTCGTGAACGTTGTGATGAATTTTCCAAAACCCAAAATGTTTTATTGACATCTTTTATGCGAATCAACACCAAAACATTCTCATCTAACACGGTTTGCAGATTCTTCATCTCACAAAAACAATACTTTGCAATCACTGTGAAAAGCGACTTTTAAACCGAAGTCCGAAGGATCGAGTGACATATACCATATGCCATTCGACTTATAGTAGTTCTTCGAGATCGCAAAATTTCTCAGTGTGCGTATAAAAACATATGCACTCATATTTATTCGAGATCACCGATTTTCACAAGCCTAGATATCAACGGATTTTCATCAGGATCCGATTTTCAGTTCCAGAATTACAGGGTGATTTTTAAATTGAAAAAGGCGGGTTGGTAATGTCACAGACATAACTGATGGCCGTGAATACGAATAAAACAGACACACTTTTTTCATACCTCCGTATATCGATAATCGTTCGTATTAGCTGATTGATTTTGTGATTTTTAAGAATTTTTCTGCTTCCAGAATTGTAACGGTGCATCTGTTTTAAAATATGACTTATTGACGACAAACATATTCTTCCATACAAATAATACGCTGAATTAATGTGAGTGAAAAATACAACAAACAATGCTGTAGTTGTTTTTTTTGTAGATTTTCACACTTCGAAAAAACCCTGTGATTTTACATCTTATCAGATGCGCATAAATTGAGCGTCACAGTTCACGCAAATTTATGTAGAAGAACATTCAATATTGTGTCTTATTTTCATGACGTGAGATTCACTGAAATAAAAAAAAGGAATCCTGGTAGCGACCTCCGCGACTTGAACCATAAATCATTGGATCACAAAGTACGTCTATTAATCGACCGAGACACCTAAGCACACATCTGCTTGGCTGGAAAAAGGTGCATTTAAATGCATACAGTCGCACCTGTTACCAGAGTGTAAGTTACAGTCGAAACCAGTAAAATTCATGCTAATTTAACATCAAGTCATTACAAATGAAAGTTTCCGTCATTTGACAAATTAAGTGTTTATGAATTACATCGTATGAGGGATTAAGTCAATTCAATTTTTTTGGTGTATTCATACTCAGTTCTTTGGGAATATTTTAGTGGTTCTAAAAAGAAGCGATATGTGGCATTAATCCGATGTTTAAAACTATTGAGGGACTACTTCAGAATTTAGTAGTTGGGCAATTCAGATTCCGAATCCAGATCCAGATCTAATTCTATAACTCATGTTCCGAATTGAATTCTGAGTTTGAATTCCAGAAATGAGTGCGAGAAGTAAATTCTGAAACTGAATTCAGTAAATAAAATTTAAAATTTTGTTCCAGAATACAGATCTAAAATCACATATATTTTATTCCCGGAGTTCTGAAGTTGAATTTCTGAATCACAATTCTGGATTCAAATTTCGAACTTAAATTAAGGCACTGAATTCAGTTCCAAAATCTAGTCAAGAAACCAGTTCCAAAAATATAGTTTCAGAATCCAGAATAAGAATTCACTTCCAAAGTCTTAATTTAATTTTAAATCATTGAAGGTGACGATGCAAAACCGAACATAAAAAGGATTAGTGGTTATGTCAGAGACATAACTGGATGACAGGAACACGAATAAAACAGGACGAGGCCCGGAGGGCCGAGTGTCATATACCATTCGGCTCAATTCGTCGAGTACGCAAAATGTCTGTGTGTGCGCAGAGATGGCATTTCACCAGAGTGATACACGCTGGAGTCAGATTCTTGTCCACACCGAGGATGCAAAAAACGAAGCACAGCACAAAGAGGAAAGCGCACTTCTTCTCAGTGTCGAATAGACAGCATTTGAGTGTGTGCTTGTGGTTAAAGCAGCTGGCGCGAGTGAAACACATTCTCTTCGCATGAATCGATCACACGCGCTCTCGTCTAAATACACCCAAGTGACCACTGGCGCGTGATGGTGAGCGAACACTTCTGTGAACTTCAATTAATAGAGAGTAGATCTGGCCTTGCTATGAAAAATTTGCAAGGAAAACCGAAAATTTTACGATAAATTGTTTTATTTAGCTGATTTTGCGTGTCCACGCTTCTTCTACGCGAACCATACAGCAGAGTGCTCACCGGCGTGTACACCTCTGTGAAAGTATCTGCATCCACCTCAGAGAATTTATTAGCTAACGCTCTAGCACTTTGGTGCGATTCAGTGGAAGAGGTAAAAGGAAATAAACAAACGCACTCATGATGCGTGCACACTTTATACAACAGTGGTGTATATATGTGAAAGAGAAGAGCTCTCGTTGAAGTTGTCAGTGCGAGGGGAGAAATTTTGCTTGCTCTTCGTCACACAGAGGAGATAGACATCTCTGTGTGTGCGTATGTGTGTATGTAACGTTTTTTGCACTAACTTTTTCGGGAAATGGCTGAACCGATTTTCACAAACTTAGATTCAAATGAAAGGTCTTGTGGTCCCATACAAAATTCTTGAATATTATTTGGATCCGACTTCCGGTTCCGGAATTATGGGGTAAAATGTGCAACAAAATGAAAATATGTTTATTTAACATTTCTCATAGATGGCGCGACCGATTTTCTCAAACTTAGGTTCACAAATGAAAGGTCCTGTGGTCACATACGTAATTCTTGAATTTCATCCGGATCCGATTTTTCGATCCGGAAATATAGGGTACAGTGTGTTAAAAATTTTCTACCATCAGTGAAAAGGGCGATAACCCGTAAAAAGTTTTCTAAATCGATCTCAAATCTTCTCCAATTGATAGTTTTTATAAGTAGACGGTCAAACAAACCGATTTCGGGCTTAACACAGTACACTAAGGTCTTTTTTATGCGACTTTTTTCATGCGAAGTTTCAGAGCTATGCGGTTTTTTTTATGCGCATTTTCAGAGTTATGCGGTTTTTTTATGCAACTCGCATAAAAAAGACTTCAGTGTATTATATATGATAGTATGATTGATATGAGAAAGGCATCATTACACGACTAGGTGAATTAAAACAGGTTTTTGGTTATAAATTGAATGACTTAATTGGCCGTCATAAACAACATAGAGAAATACGTCTCCCTCATATTATTCAATTGAAAATACTCATGGTTTATAACCATCCATAATTAGTCTTCTAGTGCATTAGACGGAACTGGACGTCGTGGTGAGGATCTTCCTCAAATACCAGTAACAACAATCCTTCTATTTGGTGTAAAGCCTCAAATGCTCTGGTCGCCTGGAACCAGACTCACCTGAATTCCGAACTTAATTTCAAGTTAAGAATTCAGTTTCAGAATTAATTTCCAGCAGTGTTGGTGATTGCCGAAAATTTCACAGAAGCTGCTATATTGCTATCTATATTGTATACAACATTTTCAATCCGGTAGAAGATGCTACAAGAACTCGAGTCTCTCAATGCATGAATCGCGAGAGAATTTTTCTACATTCCTTCGCTCCACTTCATACTCTGAGTATTTCTCGGCCCTTAAAAAAAATTGCAGTCTGATAATGATCGCCGCTGTGTGGAATTTACCAAGAGAGAATCGCAAGTTGACAATCATCGCAGAAAATCGAATCGATGATTCGACTTGATGATTCTCATACTAGGTTGCAATATTTCAAAACTCTTGTGTGGAGCATTCACACACATTTTCATAGACACAACTTATACAAAGATTATATGCACATAGTTAGAATAAGCGGCAATAGTAAAATGATTCTATCGCAATTATCAACTGCCTGTATAGAATCGGATCGCGAAACAAGAATAAGCAACCGTTTGTTGCTTCAGAGAGGATCCCCACAGCAGCGTGCTAACCTTTGATTCTCAGAAATGTCATCGAGAGAAATTCGCTCTCGCACTGGTGTCGATTCTATGTTAAATGAGCCATGCCGGGTTTTTTGTTGTTGCGATGATTTCCAACTCTCTTTGATGGCACTGATTCAATCGGTGAAGAGTTGCCAGCGAACGTTCTTTGATACGATAAAAGCCGTCCTTGATTTCCAGATTACATTCGAAATTAAGGAGTGTATCGATAAGTAATTAGCAACATTCAAACAGTTATTACTCTGAAATGGCTTAATTTTTTGCAGCGTGTTTTGCGGTGACATGTTTGTTTACATGTCAACAACAGCTGCGCAATCGTTTGGTTTCGATACGATTTATCGTTTCAATGATGAGTCGAATTGATCCGGAAACGTGAAAGAAAATTCTGCACACTTGGTGCTCAGAAATTTGTGTCACGTACAATGAAATTGCAGACGCGGGATTTGGCCAAGCAGTTCAACACCTGCATCCCGATGATTCAACGAATCAAAGTTCGGAACTCCCTGAAAACGTACAAGAAACAGAAGGTGCCGAAAAAGTCCCTGGTACAGTAAGTTCAGGCCAAAACAAGAGCGCGAAAACTGTATAACCGGATTCTACAGAATAAAGACGGATGCATCCTGATCGACGACGAAACCTACGCCACGGAAGACTCTCGAGCGCTGCCCGGACCGCAATATTATACGAAATCGGTGTACCAGGACCTGGACGACGCTTACACCACGGTGGCGATGGAAAAGTTTGGGCAGAAGGTGTTGGTCTGGCAGGCAATTTGTACCTGTGGTTTGCGGTCGTCGATTTTCTTCACGAAGGGCACAATTAACGCCAAGGTGTACGAGGAAGAATGTTTGAAGAAGAGAATGCTGCCACTGTACAGAAAGCATAAGGCTCCTTCTCTCTTCTGGCAGGATTTGGCTTCAGTCCACTACGCCAGCTCCGTTCTACAGTGGTTGTCAAAAAATAATGTACAATTCGTGGTAAAGGACGGCAACCCACCGAACTGCCCGGATCTTCGGCCAATTGAAAGGTATTGGGCGGTTGTCAAGCGGCACTTTCGGAAGGAAGGTACAGTGTCCCAAAACATGCAAGAGTTAAAAAAAACTGGACAGCTGCCACCAGGAAAGACACAAAAGTAACTGTGCAGAATTTAATGAAGAATGTCAAGTCCAAAGTGCGTGAAATGCATAAAAATAAAATTCTTCTACAATATATCGAAAACTGATGTCAAAATATGTTTTTTTCGCATTTTTATTCAATAATCAATGTTGCTAACTACTTTTCGATACACTCCTTAAAAACTCTGGAATTGGTTTCCTGACTAAATTTTGGAACCGAATCCAGTTCCCTGAATAAGGTTCGGAATTCAAGTTTAGCAGTAGAACTAAATTTATGACCTGACTTCTTGATCTGTATTCTGAATCTGGATTTAGTACCAGAATTCGAACCTGTCCCAGATTTCGAATTAAGTTCTTGAATCCAGTTCAAGAACTCAGTCCTGCCCTAGAATTTTAGTTCTTGTGTAGATAAATAAATTATGGCAAAACGACTGAACAGTTCTAAACATTAGATAAATTCCGCCACTCGGTTCTTTTTAGATCCAATAAACATTAGCAAAGATTATGCGGAATTAACTAAATATCTAAATTCACCAAATGTAAAATAAATCGTACTTCAATATGGATGCTTCGTTACAATTTTGGAAGTGAAGCAATGAAGGTATCAAAATTCAGACAATAAAATACAAACGATATTCAGAAGCGTGGAAGAAGCATTATACGTTTTCACGTACTCCAGTTATGTCTGCGACATTACCCACCCGCCTTTTTTTCAGGGGGACATATTTATGCAAGTTGTTTAAGGCGGTCAATTTAGTCATTCAGTTTATAATCAAACTGCTCGTATATTTGATAACCTCGCATATAGCGAAATTGTTCATACCAAAATCTTTGGATGATGATGACAACTCTTCACAACTGGCTTGTAACATGTTCACTAAAAATATCTAGTTTGTGAAGTTCGTATCATATGAGTATATAAGTGAAAAATATGTTATCATTTTTCATGAATTTTTAAGGAATATTCGAGACTTTTTGTCTACGCTTAGCGAGTAAATATCAACAATCTCTAGTTTCTAGAATTCATAAAATCGAAGATGACGGCTTTCGGTTTGTGGCTATTCATTCAAATTGCTATACATATTAATATCGCATTAATTCCTAACTGAAATTTAGATATCCTAGATGGCTAAAAACGATTTGTTGTGGATTTTTGATTTTGAACATTACATTTTTTATATAATCGGTCTTGTCCCGTACACGACTCCGTAATTTTTTGCTCTCTTGTGTTCCGCCTGATAATTGTACCGTTACAATTATGCAAGGAAAGTATTGAAAGTTTGCAAAATTCACACATGCTCAACCAGTAAGTACGATTATCGATATTCGGATGTGTGGAAAAAGCATGTCAGTTTTAATCGTATTCACGTCATCCAGTTATGTCTCTGACATTACCCTCCCGTCTTTTTTTATACTCAATATATTTCATGAATTCTGTGTGGGTAAGGATCAGTGCTGTAAAACTTCATTCAATTCAATTGAAACTGAATGTGGAACACATTGACGATCTCTCGAATGCAGTAAACTTCACTCTCTGACACACACAATGTTTGCTGACGGCCCGAACGGGCAGCATTCAGTCATCAATCGTTTCTCTTCAATCGAGGCTCAGTTTAACCACCGTCAGTTGATCTCTTGAAGTAACAAAATATCTCTTTCAATAGTGTGGGAGCGGCCTTCAAATGAGGTTCATGTAAACATTCCAATTGGTTCAAGATAATAGATGAAAGACAAACCAGATTGCTGAAATATCAATCACAGAATATACATAAATTAATTGTTTCCTCCTTCAATTTTCATTTTTAATACTTTACTCCATTTATAATTCTATTCGTTCGAATTTGCTTACTACCAAGAGCGAAGGCAATGAAGGAGTTACACTACTCCGCACTTGAAACTGAGCAAGCAAAACTTCAAATGACTATCAACGATTATTCAACTGACGATGAATTCCGGGAGCTTCACTTGAAAATGGCAGCAAAAGTCAAATGAATTAGTAGGGATATGCTGACGGTCAGCGGCCATAAATTTCGTTTTCATCTTATATTATTCGATTGAAAATGAAATTTACCGCACTGGTAAGGATATTAAATGACTCAAGCTTTAGATATTCACAGCATGAAAAAGTAGCTTTCAAATATACTTTCAACCAAGCCTCTCAAGTAGTCAGGAATGTTTTCTCCTCTTGATATGTATTAACATATCAACTAGAAACAATTCGAAATTAGTACCAGTATCATTAGCAGCCGTAATTATCTCAATCTGAACAGGTACATGAACTTTATTTTTTGCTAGCGAATGGACATAAAACACCGACCTGCGGTAGACCTTTGAATATCCGCATTCTCTAGATGCAGATTTTTCAGAATAAGGCAATTTCAGGTAATTGAAATTATTAGAATGACAAAATAGTTCGCCCTCGCTCAAGTAAGTTGCAGTTAAACCTACTTAACTGGTAATCGGAGCACCTCAACCGCATTCAGCTGCTGATCAACAGTTTCTTTTGTTTACAAACTTGAACGATACTGTCGATTTGCATAATTAACACTGCACTCGAGCGCACGTACAGCCCATTTTTTGACACATGCGCTAGTCATACAATTAATACTGGAATTAACGCGAACAAGCTTCGAGAGGCTAACGCAATATCAGATTCATATTCAACCATATACGATCCATTTTGGCTGTTTAATATTTTCGGTCAAGTATACACTCTCTACGAAAATGTCTTCCGAATTTGCTCCTTATATTAATTTTAGGACTGACGTCATAACAGAAATAAATTTTCGGCGCCGTCTGGTTGCAATATCGTAGATAGAAATTCGTCATTTCACATGTTGCTTTAAACATAATTCATTCAAAAGCTTCACGAGATCGCCTTACTACCCGGTGGAATTGAGTCACGCTATTGAGGAAGTTCCTCAGGCGTTGTAGTACTGGCCTCTTTATATCGAGGCACTATCTGAGTTGTTGTTGTTGTTGCTATGATTGTATATCCAGATAGAAGACACGAGACGGAATACAACATCAAATAATTTAATTTAGGCGTGTCACCAGCTGGGCCCAAATATGTATCCCACGTGCGTTTTCTTTATCTGCGGATTCCTAGACTAGTCCTGTTTTTTTGTCGACGCAACCTAATTGATATCATAGCACATATAACGTTATCTGTACGATTGAGTGACCTAATTTGATGTGACAACGTTCGGCACCAGTGCTGCAAGCTAGAAAACTTTCAATCTACAACTAACAACTGGGTGTCCGGTTGATTGTACTACTGACCGGTCAACAATGACGAAAGATTGTTTACATCATCCAACGATACAATTGAGCATTATCAACACTTCCGGGGCCAGGCGCTTGCTCCGGTTGTCGGTGCCTGAAAGCATGACCGTAATCAACGCTTCGGGAGCAGTTAGATGTGCGCTAATTCGATTTGGAATGGTACGCTAGATGAACCGAGCTCGACTGAACTGATATGTAATGAATCGTGTTTTTATTTGTTTATACTGTTTCTGTAAAAACTGTATCAATGTTTATAATTTCTTAAAGCTGGTTGTTGATGAGTACGTCATTAGAATTGTTTAATGTTTTTGACTTAATCACATATTGAAAATCGACAGTGGTTCAAAATAAGACGAACTGTGCTAGAAACTGCTTTTCCCAGCTGTCAACACCAGTACCTAAACTCGTTTGTTTTCCTGCCGCGATAAAAGATCAGAACCAACAACATTCGTGTCTTTTGTTGTTCAAGTTCAATGCTAAACTCACTTCCGGATGGTCAGACAGGTTCTTGCTTGCAGAAGCAGTGCAGAAATGAGACGAGAACCGTCGATTACCTGTTACTCTCAAGCGCTGCCTTTCACTTTTTTGTCACGTTTTTACTACGGAGTGGGTCAAGAGGATACGAGAGTAAAATGTTCAATATTCGTATAACTTAGCCCTTCGCTAGCCAAATGGTCCGAACCAATAACAATGATTGATTGAAATATATGAACAAAGAAAACCTGAGCATTTATGATGTTTAAGAAATTCTTCATATTAAATCTGTTAGAAAAAAGTTGATAGGGTTTATTTTGACGTAGGACTACGTTTTCGTTTTTCTATCTGGACGTACATAGATATTCCAGATAATTTTTGGTCGAAAATGTCTAAATAATAATGGGTAATATAACTATTTCTAACTATCCCTGTTCTCAAACACACCTTTTCGGTTAAATGAGTTAACTTTGTATTCTGTATAGTAGAGACAATAATATTTAAACAGCACTGCAGAAATTGCTGGACATTTGTTTTCAATGACATTCAAACGTCTTTTGGAGCATCTCGAACCATGGTTTACACGTGGTGTGTGATATTTTACTATATTACTTTAACTCCAGTATCATCTCAAATAGAAAATTCTACCAGAGTGTCGAGTGTTTAACAAAACAAATTACAGAATTACAGAAAAGACGTGTATAGTTTCGAACCGTGTATATTTTTGTTGAGAACAAGCCTTTAGACGGCCCAATACCAAATTTCATGACAATCTATCCATTAGTGTTTGAATAATATCTGATAGTGTCACACGAGTTCATGCATAAAAGTAACAGTGAAATTGAATGAGTTGCGGTACGGTTTGGTCCACCATTCCCCATATTCTCCTGACCTGGCCCCCAGCGACTACTATCTATATCCAATTTTATATCAATCATAGATGGAAGTTGTTTCAAATAAACCAAAAGCTTATGCTAAACAGATAAAAATGTTTTGTGAATTTACATAAATTTTCATTAACATATTCGGAGCAGGCAATTTGTTTATTTGTTTTTTTTTTGTTTTTTTTTTGTTTATTTGTTTATTTTGTAATTTGTTTATTTGTTTATTTGTTTATTTGGAGCAGGGAATGGCCGGTGCCGTTAGTTTCTGTCAAACTTGCTCTCCAATAGGCATAAAACTTCCTCATCTTTTGCATCAACAGATTACAATCATCCAAATGATACATTTCACTTGAACATAGTATTCCTAACTAACTAAAACTAAAACTAATTAAATAGTAACTCTGGGAACAATTTCTTGACAACGTTTCGTGATAGATTAAAGTCGAATGAATTGGAACAATGGTTGAATATTCGGCACATGTTGGCAAAAGGCTCGTTATACCCATATTTAGATCTAGCATAGTTCCTAAGATTACGGCGATGGATATCTATTTGTAAAAGCTGTAAAAGCTGGCATGGTAACTTGGAAGGTTCCAAAGGTTTCTCCAAGGAAGGCGACGCAGAGCAAATCGAATAAATTTTCGTTGGATTGCTTCAATGCGTTGGATATCGTTGTGGTAGTAAGGTGACCAGACAACCGAGGCGTTACTTTACAATTTTTCATTTTTCAATGTACTTTATAAGCAAAACTAAGGGTTTTTTGAAATATTTTGGTCTTGTTTATTGAAAAATCAAAAAATTTCAAATTAATTTTACATCAATCATGATTTTTAATTAAGATTCTCGATTCAACTGATGTCTATTTCATATTATTATTGATTTACATGTATTTACATTTACATGTGTAAAATTTCACATTTACATTTACATGTGTAAAATTTCATTATTCATTTTTGTGTAAGATAGATTCAATCCTGAATCTGCTTACTGTAAACTAGAGCTTGATTGTTTAGAACAAATGTGGGTTGTTTCAAGAAAACATTGGCTGGATTAAACTAGATTAGTTATTGTCACTATATTAACCAAAAAAAAGCCTAGGAATTACCCAGAATTTATTGATTTTTATTTATTTATTTTTTTATAGCAGCAAAATTGGGGTGGAATCTTTTATTGATTTACTTCATTTGGTTTTAATTATGTGGAATATTTCACTTTTTCTCATAAGTTTTCGAAGAAATTATAGATACTTTTTTTCCACGCTTGGTAAATTCTTGAAATCCAAGATGGCGGCTTTCCGTTTGTGGATATTCTTTCAAATGGCTACTTAAAACTTAAATTTAGTCTTGTCTTCTACAGAATCCTCTAATCAAACAACTAGTACGTACGATTATCGATATTCGGAAGTATGGAAAAAGCGTGTTAGTTTTATTCGTATTGACGTCATCCAGTTATGTCTCTAACATTACCCACCAGCCTTTTTTCCCTACGTTTATTAGTCACTCTACTATCTCCGTTCGCTTCAAACAAAATTGGTTTGCGGCTTGCAACCCACTGTTGTCCAATAATAATATTACAACATAAACAACATGCTATCTATCGAAACTTGGTCTGCTAAAACATAACAATGATATACGATAATAGCACAAGTGTTTGGAATCGTTAATTGTTAACACTAAAACTAATAACCGGTTATTTGATTGCATATAAAAATACCGAGTACATTCGACAGTGGCAGCGCAACTTTCACTGTCATTTCAAATATTACCTTAACGAACGTGTCAACGACTGCAATTTGTTGACCCTAGTTATTTACATAAAGTACTGTGTTTTTTTTGGCTTGAATCGTGGTCATAAACTTCGACCAGCAACGTTATGTGATTACTTTCCGTAATTGGAAATACACCGTGGAAAGTAAAAGTGACAGAATTTTGCGATATTTATTTACGTTCCTTTCATTTCGTAAATTGTGAAAGATAAACTAAAGATTCCTCACATATGAAATATCATATTAAACATAGCTGCAGGCAAGCTATCCAAAATAAACATATATCTCATGACTATTCTTTACCTCCGGACGCGTTAGAGCAAATAAATGCTCATTTCATCCACTGCGCTCTCGGTTAATGTAGGTCACTGTGAAAAACCAACAGTCTAATTTAAGAACTGCAAAATCTAGGCAAACACTAAAATTTGTCGATTGAGTTGCTGCACAACACTCAACTCCGACAACGGTTTTGCGCTACAGACTGCTAAAATGAACGATTGCAAATAAAAATCTGGAAAAACGAGAAATAATGTTTTTCAGAATCAGCACCTCAAGTTCAAGTTCAAAGCGGCGCTGTCACTAGCCCCAAATAAGACCATACAAGTCTGGTCGCAAACCTGCTCCTCGAAGAATTCAAGTTCAATGTGCCGAACAAGGGCGCCTCTTTGGAACACAAGATGTTCGAGTTTTCCTACTTCAGATAGAGTGGTTTGCCTATTTCAGCCATATTTAGAAATGTGCTATACGAATAATTATTCGATTCTACGTGTATAAATCTTATATATCTGTACATCGTCCTCAATAAAATAACCGGAACAACACGTGATACTGGTTTTTCGAAACGCAAAACAACGAAACAAAAGTTTCTGGTTTTTGTCTTATCACTTCCATTCAGCAATTATAACGACGAAGCAACAGCACGTTTAATTTAGTAGAATGACAATACGAGTGAACTTGAAATGAACTCCGTACTCTACTCACATCAGCATCGCATGACTTGCAGCGAAAGGAAAATGACTGCAGGATATGCAACGGTCACCGCAGAGGAAGAAGGAAAAAAACGATTAATTTTCTGTTATAATTGAATCACGCGTTATATGGAGAGGAAGTGGGAGTAAACTCACACTTCACATTCACAGATATAAGTAATTTAATCCAAAATAATACTTTTATTTTCAAAAAGGAAATACACTTCCTGAAATCGCATTTTAAAAATAAATTATTGAAAGAGTGCAGATTTAAGTATTCGTTCGATATTTTTATTCCTACCACTAGGTTGTACTTTCACGATCAGATTTCGATGACTTGTGCATTTTCAATAATACACAACCGAGAAGAAGATTGCATCTAAGAGTTTTTTTCTTTTTTAATTTTCGTCTTCGACTTATCAGTGCATAACAGTTTACGTTGAACCGAGTTTGAGCTAGCCCTGACGGATTGTAAAGAGAAAAGGTTAATTTTACCCTTAACATAAAAAAAGATAACTCTTAAACGACCTCTAAGTATAGTCAAAATGTTGAAAGGTTTGAATCATAAGCAAAACATTAGAAGTATTTGAACTAAAGACTGTCACAGAAAGTATGGACGCACTTTGATTTCGCTGTAAATAATTCACAAGTGTTAAATATTCAAATTTACTTCGATATACTGATAATATTAGACTACAACAACAGAATATTATTCTCAACATTTGCTACATAGTCATTGTAGACTAGCTGGCGCACCTTCTTGCGAACTTTCCTCATTAATTCCGTACAGACTTCTTGGCGACAAGTTTTCACACTTTTTTCCAATCTTTTTCGAACTGTTGAATGTTTTCGGCTGCCGAGACATGTTTCCTAAGATGTGCCTTCGTTAATGCTCAAAATTCCTCAATTGGTCGATGTTGTGGGCAATTTGGTGGATTCATGTCTTTTGAGACGAAAGTGACATTTTTGGTAGTATACCATTCTACCGTTGTTTTCGAGTAGTGGCAAGAAGCAAGATCTGGCCAGAAGACAACCGAATTCTTGTGGCTTCGAATCATGGGTAGAAGTCGTTTTTGTAAACATTCCTTGATGCATATTTCGCTATTCATTGAAGCAGTGGTGATGAAGGGTTTCGAAATCTTACCACAGCTACAAATTGCTTGCCAGACCATAGCTTTCTTACCAAATTTTTCGACTTCAATCGATGTCTCGGACTGGTTTAACACTTGCCCTTCTCGCACCGTATAATATTGTGGTCCCGGCAAGGATTTGTAATCGAGTTTCATGTAGGTTTCGTCCATGCAGTTCAAATTTCCAGCAATAATCGTATTGTACAGCTTTCGAATCCTCGGCCTGATTGATGCTTCTTGTTTCGGACTACGTTTTGGTTGTTTCTGCTTCTTATAGGTTCGAAGATTCAAACGTTCTTTAGCACGAAGAACATTTGACTTCGAAGTTCCCACTTGTTTGGCCACATCCCGAACTGAAACCTCCTTCTTTTGCTCGAACGCCTTCAGTATACGTTTATCCAACTGAGGGTTAGCAGGACGTTTTTTTCGACCCGTTTTCGGTTTATCCTCAAAAGTGTTATCCTCACCGAACTTCCTGATTGCATTTCGCACGGCTTATTCACTTACTCCTTCCATTTTTGCTAACTTTCTCAGTGACAGCCCGCGTTATGTGCACCATTTGTACACAATTTTTCGACGTTGTTCTGTTGAAAGTCCACGCATTTCGAAACAAACTAATGAAAACGAATAAACAACTGCACAAGTGGTTAGAGAAGAGTGTAAACAACAGGACGCAGCCATAAAAATTGACAGATTCTGAATCATTGCGAAATGGCAGCGGTTTTTGGTTGCGTCCATACTTTCTGGTACAGTCTTTAATGCATAACTATGACCTTTATATTAGTTTAGTTTTCGATAAAAAGACACTGGATAAAAAGAATCAGTTTGGACGAGAAATAGTTTTTGTTAGAAAAACTTTTTTTTTTCTTAAAAGTGCTTATCTTGCAATGTATGAACGGTTGGTAGGGTAGATAATCACCTTTCGTGGGACAAAATTTTATCAAAATCAAAGATTTTTTTTTGTAAATCGATTTAAATTTTCAAAATCAACATTTTCAGGTGAGTCCTATAGCTTTTCAGTATTTTTACTCGAAAATTTGACTGTTTGGTGAAAATCACTAGTACAACAATTTTGGTAATTTTTCGACATTAGAAAAAAATTAAACAAGTTTGGCCCTTTTCAAAGGACGTATGCAAAGTGGCTTCTTGAGACAAAGTCTACATGGTCAGAAAGTTTTATTCGCATCTGAGAAAGTGTTGCCAACTGCGAAATTCGCCGATAGCCAAAATCGGTTCATTTGTTCATCAGCCGATCACTTTAAATTACCCAAGATAAAATAACAACGAAAATTTCAGGAACAAAAAATCGAATTTCCTGTGGAACCGCTCAGATGTATTCACGTCAGTCTGGTTATGTCATTGACATTATTAACCCTTCTTTTTCTATAGGTACTGATAAAACGTTGAACTAAGTTGACGACGATTTCACGTCACATAAAATTTTACATTCTCACTACAAATCGCAACACTATGATTGACATCTTATAATAGAATGTAGTGCATCTACCCTGTGGATGGAAATGTTCATTTCAAGGTTGAAATTCCTACAATAAAAATAACAAAAACAAAAACAAAATTTGAAACACCAATGCCATGAGTAAATAAAAACTCTCATGGTTTGATATTTATCTCTATGCCAGCCAGCATAAGTGAATCACTCTCGATTCAAGTTTACTGTTCGATGGGGGCGTTGGACGGCGACAGTGCGAAGACGGCTCAACGCGGTGCCATGAATGAGTGTATAGCCCCCGACGCTTCCGACAGCCAGACGGGATGGAAACAAAGTCATACACCATGGGCCGTCCTGCGTAGGGGAAACACGTGACTAATATATTTTTCTGGAGACGTTGACGCTACAGCTTTGATGATATCACAAAGCGGCAATTTAATTAGGTTTATAGGTTGGGTCGACCACAATTGATTGTTCCGTTCTTTCTACCACGGTACAATCAACGTTCAGTTTTGTTGGTAACAATAATTACCATGATACAAGTTAACAAGAGATTTAGACGCTTCAAAACAACATATTTAGTAAATTAGTAATTTTTTTTCTTGGCTTTCCAGAAATCAACACTGCCATCGGAGTTAAATGCTTTCGCTGTACGGTGGCACCCCCGAACCGGTACGCCAATAATACGAAAACGCAGCTATGCTCCCGTTTCGATCACTCCGACTACTACACCGTCGATTGTCCTTGGTCAACGATGTGCGTGAAGCGAGTCTTCAAGCTCCAACTGCTGAGGGCCGAACAGGAAACCATCAGCCGTGACTGCGCCCAGCAGAAAAATACGGAACAGGTAGGTTCGGGATGGTACTTCATTGTGTTGAATTCGTGACTAGTGACAGTGTACGAGGTGGAGGAAAAAAATTACGAATCGATAGAAATGTGAAGGGAGCCTCAGACAAGACATCATTAGCCTCTCACTTTCAGCCTTTAGAAATCTAAAAAACCTAGTTTTGAAAGTGATATTTTTTGTTGATTCTTCGAATTACAGATCTATAAAAACGGCAACTGGACCAAGGAGCATCATATAGAAGAACCATACAAGGAGGGTTGCCAAACAATTGACGATTCGACCTATTGCTTCTGTCGGGGGGCATTGTGCAATTCCGCTACCAAGATGGAGAAGAACAGCTACCATGCGGACGTGATGGCCGTCATATTTCTGTTTAATGTGATGAAGTACATACGAAACATAGACTACTGACAGTAGGTGCTTGCTAAAAAGTTTGAGAGAGAGAAAGTTGTTTTTATTTCAACTACTTCACTATAATCGTCTTTTCAAACGTCGTGTAGACAGCGATGATGTTTCATAAATTTCTAGTGATAAGTTTCCAGATATTGTCAACAAAACGCTTATTCCTTTAAAATATTTCGGAACACAAAAAATGATGTACACCGTAGGTTTCGATATCAAATGACTGATTACGATCAAACCTGCCACGCAAGATGGTTCTCTAGTGAATACTCTAGAAATGTTATTTTCCTGACAAGTTGTTGTGATATTTAAAATTAGTGCAGTCAAAGAAATTTGTAATTTTTCTTGTCGATTTCTACATATCCGAAATTTCCCAGTCAACTCACATAACAATTTTTCTCCAATAATTTTACTGATTATCTAGCATTGGACTGCTATTTCATGTCTTCTCGTGAGTCTTTGTTGATATTTGGCCTGAATGAGCGCAACCTGTACAGCAGGACTGAATCAGAAATCAGAACTAATTGGCTCAAGTGGCACGTTCCCCTAGTTATTTGGAGATTTGTGCCTTGCCGTAGCTTTTGATCAATTTCCTGATGGGAAGGAAATGGTAAAAGGGACATGGAAGGGAATTGTGAAATGAGTGCGGTGGAAAAACAACACAAAACATAAAGAAACAAATCGTTCTGCATCCCCGAAAGGATGCTGAACGATCCGCAGGTACCAAAATGCACAGTTAATAAAACCTCCAACCCCCGAGAGGTTTTAGAGATTTTACAAAAGCGACACAATTCTGCATTCTCTGAAGGACGCAGAACGATTCGCAGTATGTACGAACAGAAGTAAATTCGGCACCCCATAAAGGAAGTCAAACAATCTGCTAAAACCTTTTTAAGGTCAATACAGAAAGGATTCATTCACTCCAGGAAGAACGATGAACCCTTCTGACTATAGCTCCGCACCACATTGGGTGAGAAACGAGAGAATATCCTTTAATTTTAGCTCCGCATACACAGACTCAACCATGTATGGAGAACCAAAAACCACGATACGTAATTGCGTCAATGCAGGACAGTTACATATCAGATGACATGAAGTACCGTAGTCGCATTCACACAAATCACATGAATAATACTCAGCATGTTGAATAGTAGCCATGTGATAATTGAGTTTGCAATGTCCTGTCAGAGCTCTGACCAGAATACTGCAATGATGTTTTGAGAAATGCAGTAGACACTTTAACATTTTTAGATTCCAATCTGGTAAAATGCTTTTTTCTGAGCGCAAGTTAGCAAGCTGTCCAGTTACTATCATATTTGGATGCAGCCCAAGAACGAATCTTGTGCTATATACAACTATTTGAAAGTGGTAAAGCTGGTTCAGGACCAACGAAATCATTCGTTGCACCAGCTCTAGCCAACTCATCAGCCCATTCATTTCCAGTAATACCAGAATGGCCGGGTACCCATAAGAAGTAAACAGCATTTGAAATGCCGAGGTCTTCAATTTGAGTTCGACATGCGATCACTAGATTCGACTGTGAATCATTCGAACTGAGTGCTTTTTAGGCTGCCTGACTGTCGGATCAAAAATAAATTCGTTTACCACAGATCCTCTGCTGAAGTGCCGATTGTATTCCACACAGAATCGCGTATCGTTCTGCTTCGAACACAGTACAGTATCTACCAAGTGAATGAGACTGCTCTAACCTCATTTCACGACAGTAGACACCAGCACCAGCACGACCACTCAACAGAGAACCGTCCGTATAACAAACTATGTGTTCATCAAGAATGCTCCCGTCATCGCCATTAGGACCATCCTTTGGAGATGATTTAGCTTTGACTGAACTGTCGCGACTTCTCCTTTCTGCCACCATACAATGAATGTATCTGGGTTTGAGTCCCCATGGCCGAAAGCCATGCAAGCTCTTTTAATCCTGACGTCAATGTGAGCAGACCAATTCAGTTTTGTATCAATAACAACCCCGACGTATTTAACTTGATCAACCGCAGTAGCCTATGAACCGAATAACTGTAATGGACGAGATCCTGTGATTATCCTGCGACAAGTGAAAAGCACTATTGATGTTTTGCCCGGATTTATAGATAGTCCAACCTGACAACACCATTGTTCAACAGATCGCAGGGTTTGTTGCATTAAATCAAAGAGAGTGTTAATGCTTATACCGGTCATCAATATATGATAATCGTCGGCAAAACCATAGCTCGGAAATCCAAGGTTATTAAGTTTCCTTAACAAACCATCAGCGACTAGGTTCCATAAAAGTGGGGATAGTACACCACCTTGAGGACACCCACAGACACTCAGCTTTTTAATCTCTGCTTGTCGAAGCGATGAACAAAGAAGTCGATTGCTAAGCATTGCGTGTATCCAATTTGTGATACTTGAAGGTATGCCATGACCACGGGCTGCTTCCAGAATTGAATTGAAAGACACGTTATCAAAGGCACCTTCAATATCTAGGAAAATTCCCAAGCAAGATTGTTTTTGTGAGAAAGCTTTTTCAATGTTATACAGAACATCATGTAATAGGGTTGTAGTGGACTTTCCACGCTGGTAAGCATGTTGCATTCCATGTAGCGGATGCACGCCCAAACTAACATTCCTGATATAGTGATCGACTATGCGTTCCACTGTTTTAAGAAGAAATGAGCAAAGACTGATAGGCCTGAAACTCTTCGCTTCCTCATAAGTGTCGCTACCGCCTTTGGGAATAAATTTGACAATTATTCCCTGCCAAGCTCTTGGAATATATCCTGTCGCAAGACTAAAAGTAAGTATTTTCTTCAAAACATGTTTGAAATGTTAATACCCTTTCTGCAGTAACACTGGGAAAACTCCCTCCTTTCCAGAAGACTTGTGCGGAGCAAAACTCTCAACTGCCCATTTGACCGATTCAATCGTCACAACGCTTAGAGCAAAGGCCCAAGAATCGTAACTACCTGAAAAAGTCACGGGTAGAGCTGTCGGTGATCTATACATCCTGGAAAGTGAGTGTTAAAAAGATAGTGAAGCACATCACCTTCATCAGACAAGCACTCACGATCTAAAGTTCTAAAAAAAACGATATTAAAGTCCTTAGATTTCAAAAGTAACTTGTTTAATCTACTGGCTTGGTGAGACTAGAGACATTTGTGCGAAGGTTTTTCCAACCACTTCGCTCAGACGATCGAAGAGCATTATATTGGTTTATAATCGCCTATAGCGAATCATGGAGGGATTTGTTTTAATGCTTGAATCATTTAAATCCCACGAGTTGCGAAGAATGAATTCGTCCACTGTGCCAGAGCTTCGCTCAACACAGTAAGGGAAAACCCAAGATATTCCGTTCACGACTGCATTATTTAACCTCCTGCAGCCAGTCAGTCATCGGCACGGAAATACACCTCGACTTAGAAGTTCTTATTTTTGTGGCCTTTTACGACATGGAACAGGAAACTAGTGGATCAATTGTTGGTAGAAAATAATTCCGCCGGATGCTACACGGCTTACCTGTTTGGTGGACTTATACTACCGGTACAGGTGGACCGTAGCATTATTCTTAGCCAGATGGGAAACCGCTACCGACACTACACGGCTATCTAGGCTGCTCAGAAAGGGAAGTAGACATTGATGGTCATCAAAGATAGGATGAATAACAATACATTTAGATGAAATCAGGAACAAATTAGTGAAGATTTCACAAGTGTTTCCGCAGTTTTTACAAAATAAGGTAATTTCCAAGCGAATTAAGCAGAAATATAATAATGATGATTTTAGTGGGTTTTTGAGGTAATGTCCTTGCAAATGAGATGGAATAGTTAGCCGCTATCTTATAACATTTGATCACAAAACGAGCTTGAAGACGTCGATATTGTCAATGACCTAGGCGTTTTGTTGGGTATATTTGATTTTTGTGCATTGTAACGACACGTTATTGTTTAATGCTTTCAAATGTTAATTTTCGTTATTGCTGGTTATTGCTTTCAAATGTGAGCAGGATTAGGCCCCACGTAAGGTTGAAACCAACAGACAATCCACTTTAACACGAATTTATTTCTTTTGCGCTCATTAAGCAATCTTGATTCGTTCTTAAATTTTGTGTGAAACTTTATTGTCCGGTTTAGTCCCATAGAGTGTTCAGTTTAGCCCCGCGGTTCCTAAATATTGGATTTTGGGTTGGTCGTTTCGAGATGATTTGGTATAAAACTTATTGCATGTTTTTCCAAGTCACAAATTAGGTAAAAACGTTTCCAAGAAGTGTCCGGTTTCGCCCCGCAGTTCTTGAAATATTGGATTTTTGGTTGGTCACTTCATTGCGACTTTTCACAGAAACTAGTGCATAATATCCTAAACCACAAGTTGGGAATCGTGTCCTTATCCGATAAATACGTAAGGTTTTGTGGTAACTATAGTGTGTTACAATAATTCTTTAAGATACACTTGATAAGCAATGTCGTTTTCGTTGATGTCAAACCTAACCTAGTTTTCACGCTGAGTGCTGTCAAACCGTTTGTTTTTAGTTAATTTCAAACCTAGTTTCAACGCCATTGAACCGAAACTTGAGTCAAATTCGAACCTGATTCTTAAATCGGATTCTATCGGTTTCTGAAGAAAAAACGACATACGATTGCCATGATTTGTCAAACTCAGCATGAATAAGAATGATGTGGGAATAACATCACGTCAAAAACTACGGCAGATTTGAAAAAAAATTTCGTTCGTACTCACCGAACCGTCGTTTTCTACCAAGCACAGGAATACAACGTCTTCGCGTAGTAACCGGACGGCGGCATGCAGCGGGTGCTTCGTCTTGCTTTTGAGCATTTTGTACAGCAGCGGACCGGACATATGCTCAAAATCCTGAGGAGTCAGATCATCCCAGTGAGTCGATATTAGTCCGGAACAATATTCGAGTAGATTGGCGGCTCCGACTTCTTCAGCAACACAGTAAAATCTAACGCACGATCTTACCGATACCGACGAAACCAGAGCTCGTTCGCACAAACCCATCAACCCGGGAAGCTTGAACCGATGGGACGTTTTCAGCAGATCCAAAGCTAACGAATCGTGCTGTAGATCTACAACATCGGTGTAGATCCAACGAAGCAGCGCATAGCCCACATCGGCATCCAGATCGGACCAGTCTATTCGAGGAAACGACATTCATTCAATTGGGAACTTGGCTTTCGAAGTTTGTAGTGTGATACTCACCTAGTTCTGCCTTGTCGGCTATGACTTCTTCGCGCCATTCTTCGCTGCGTGCATTCAATACAAACTTATGTGCTGGCATGGTTTTGTCCTTCAGCTTGACCGTTATATCCGAGTAAGTTTTACGTCCATACAGAGTTGCGACGGTCATAACAAGACGGGAAACAAAGCTACTGAATTCGCCCAGGTCGTGGTCATCGTTCGATGCAGCCGCCTTACTATACTTTCTCTCCAATTCGGCATAATTTTTCTGTAACTTGGTGTATTCCTCTTTGAGCAGCTTTAGATGTTTCTCTAGTTTTACTGAGTCATTGTTACTGGTTCCTAAAATAGCACACATTTGATTAAAAATGTATGTTTTGAAAACTGATTAATCATGTTTTTTTAGGTCTACCAAGCCTTGCCATTCTTTGTGTTTGCTAGGTTTATGAAAATTGAACATTATTGTACATTTTGTTATTCGACATTAAGTATAGGTTCAATCGAATGTTTACATTTCATGAAATATATGATAAGCGATATCAAAGAGCGAAGAAGACAGCAACATCATTAGCTCACAGTCACATCATCAATCGCCATCCTTTTACTAATGAATGGGGTGGAGACGTTTGGAAGGGCTCAATCTTCGTTACTGTTTTTCATCATTAGATTTTACCAAAATTACGGAATAAACGACAATAGTCAACAACCTAATTCTTACATTAGACAAAACCCTAATGTATTGTTCTTACGAATTTTAGTGAACTGTGTAATTTAACAACTCACTTACCCATGCTTGAACGATATTGTTTTCTGTAATTATTAGTGAATACTACTACACAAGTTGTAAATCCAAATAAAACACCCGAATCACAAGAAAAACATAACTTTCTAGCTCAATCACTTGCTTTTTGCTTATAAACGATGTAAACACTTCCGACAGGCGGACGAATTCGAAAGAAAATTTCTCTGCTGTCAAACTTCGAAAATGATTGTGTCGGTTTTTCCAATGACAGAATAGCGATGGCTCGAACCATTCGTTCGATCGCAGTAGCAACAGGTGTGTTTATTTGCTCTTTATATGCCCCTATTCGGACCAGTGCTACGCTCTAGTGGTAGGTATAGACAATCAAACAGAGTGTTTGACCGGATGATAGGGATTGCGGCAGCCGGCAAAAACAGGTTAATAGTTAGATTCTGGCTTATTTTACAAAAACTATTAGATATGTGTCGTTTGCGGCTTTTACGCCAGTCAATATATTTGTTTATAAAACTGTCTCGTGTATGGGCCACTATTTTCGCAATAGATTTGCATTTCTTCAATTTATCATGTTTTATTTCATGTGATTTGATGACCCAATATAAAATTTCACAGTTCTCAAAATGTGCATTCTCCCGACGAAATCGTATACTTTGAGTACATTCGACGGAACATCCGACTAAATCGTGCTACGTTGTCAATTGATTCCGTCTAATCGAATCCAGGAACCGATTTAATTATGAAGTTTGATTGAATTGATAGACTGTAAAATATTTCGGCGATCTATTTCGTCGGTTATTACGTCGATAGTTAAAGCAAAGCCTTGGTATTACATTCCTGTGGTGGAATTTAACCTTCTGTTTCAACAGACTTCGCAGCCGATTCAGAGTGTACAGAACCATTGCATGGTTAGTGCTACGATTCTACTGACACTACGAATCCTTCCAGGTGGGGGCTCGAACATACGACAACTGGTTTGTAAGACCAGCGCCCTATGCATTGAACCGCCAACCCGGGGCTTAGTCGATAGTTGCCTGTGTCTAATTCACATAAGACCCACATTGTCTCAAAGACGCCCAGTCGACTCGTCTGGAATATGATTCGGAATTATGTATAATTTCCAAATGGATTCCAAATCAAATGCAACAACCGATTCCGACTCGATCCGATTGTTGCATCTGATTCGGAATCCATTTGGAAATTCCGAATCAAATCCCAGGCGAGTGGACTAGGCGGACTGAAACATGAAATCTTAATCAACTGCTCGTTTCTGAGTGCTCGATCAACCAAATTAACATAATAGTTTTTATTGAATTTTCGTTTACTTTGAAAGTGTAAAAGTCAGACGATTTAAGCCATTTCATTACACTCCTGCTAGAGGAATGGATTAGGTAGGAATTTTGGTTGATTTCCAGCAAATGAAATGATGAAAAAAATCATTGTTTTGCGATTTTTTCAGAATTATCAAAATAAATTCAAATGTTTTGCATGATAAAAAACATCATTCGAACAACATTTTGTAATTTTTAATAAAATATTGAGAAATAAGTCGGTGAAGAGGTATTTTTGAAGACGCTTCTTTAAAATCATGATTTGCGGTGTCCACTGTATCTCAGCGCAGACTAATCAGAAGTGAACAAATCAAAGCAGCATAGTTAGAGTTTAAGTTTTTCTAGACCCCAACGTTTCTGTTTGATTTTTTTAAATTTTTTTAATTTTTGGTGGTTAATCAGAGTGAATACTATGTTTTTTTCAAGAAAAAATCCGCCATTTTGAAGCTGTAAAAACTTCCCAAAGTAACAAACAACGAAAAGGAAAACGTTGGGGTCTGGTTTTTTATATGTAGAAAGTGTGTGCAAAATTTGAACAAAATTGGTGCAGTTGTTTTTGAATGACGATGGACACAGACTTTCAAAACCTGCTTTCGAGCAAAAAGCGTTTAAAGTTTTTTGTCTATAAAATCAATGAAAAAAAATTTATTACTCAAGGGAGCCCGTAGGGTCTAATATTTTCAAAAAATCATATTTTTTCTTTTATAATTTTTTATAATGAAACATTTCAAGAATGTTTTGTCAAATTTTCAAGTCAATCGAAGCAGAAGTCTTGGGCCTATGTGTCGAGCTCTTACTTTTTCGTAGTATGAGATAAGCAAAGATAAAGGCCCATAACTTGCACAGTTTTGTTCCGATAGGCTTGAAAATTTCACAGAATATTCTTGAAATGTTTTACTATAAGAAAATATTAAGAAAAAAATAAATGATTTTTCAAAAGTGTTAGAACTTACCCGCCCCTTAAGTTAGTGAAACAGGCGAAGATGAAGAATAAATAAGAATACTTTGTTGAAGTGTGATAGTGTAGTAAACAAGAGTTCTAGTAACTTAAAGTAGGAAAAAAGAAACCCCTACAATGTGTGGCCTTTTACGACATGGAAGCAGGAACCCAGTGGATCTACTCTTGGTAAATTTATTGTTGCCACCGGATTTCACACGGCCTCTAGGCTAAATTAAACAATTTTTTTCTTGATATAAAGATAAAGCAGGATAGAATCAACATTGCCGGTAACATCAACTCAACTTTGCTTGACATGTAATGATAATACTATCACTGTAAAAACCGACTATTGAACCGAATGTCATATACCATTCTACTCAGCTTGACGAACGGAGCAAATGTCTGTGTGTGTGTGTGTGTGTGTGTGTGTGTGTGTGTGTGTGTGTGTGTGTGTGTGTGTGTGTGTGTGTGTGTGTGTGTGTGTGTGTGTGTGTGTGTGTGTGTGTGTGTGTGTGTGTGTGTGTGTGTGTGTGTGTGTGTGTTTGTGTGTGTGTGTGTGTGTGTGTGTGTGTGTGTGTGTGTGTGTGTGTTTGTGTGTGTTTGTGTGTGTGTGTGTATGTGTGTGTGTGAGTGTGTGTGTGTAAAAGTATGTGTGTATGTGACAAATAATGTCACACGATTTTTTCAGAGATGGCTGAACCAATTTTCACAAACTTAGATTCAAATGAAAGGTCTTACGGTCTCATAGATCGCTATTGAGTTTTATCCCGATTTGACTTCCGGTTCCGGAATTACAGGGTGAAATGTACCAAAAAAAAGAAAAAAAAATGTCAATCACCTTTGTCAGAGATGGCGTGATCGATTTTCACAAACTTAGATTTAAAGACTGTCCAAGAAAGTATGGAAAGCTGTACAATACGATTCTTGCTGGAAATTTGAGCTGCATAATCATGGACGACGAAACCCACGTGAAACTCGATTACAAATCCTTGCTGGGACCACAATATTATACGGAAAAAAAGCTATGGTCTGGCAAGCAATTTGTAGCTGCGGTTAGATTTCGAAACCCTTTATCACCACTGCTTCAATCAACAGCGAAATATACATCAAGGAATGTTTACAAAAACGACTTCTACCCATGATTCGAAGCCACAAGGATCCTGTTGTCTTCTGGCCAGATCTTGCTTCTTGCCACTACTCGAAATCAACAGTAGAATGACATACTACCAAAAATGTCACTTTCATCCCAAAAGACATGAATCCACAAAATTGCCCACAACTTCGACCGATTGAGGAATTTTGGGCATTAACGAAGGCACATCTTAGGAAACATGTTTCGGCAGCCGAAACCATTCAACAGTTCGAGAAATATTGGAAAAAATTGTCAAAACTTGTCGCCAAGAAGTCTGTACGGAATTTAATGAGAAACGTTCGCAGGAAGGTGCGCCAGCTAGTCTACAATGGCTAAGTAGCAAATGTTCAGAATTATATTCTGTTGTTGTAGTCTGTATTATCAGTATATCGAATAAACTTTTGAATTATTTACAGCGAAATGAAAGTGCGTCCATACTTTCTGGGACAGTCTTTAATATTCATTGTTTTCTGATATAGTATAACATGGATAAGGGGTTTTTATGAATCAATGTATGAGATTTTGAACTAATTAAAAATATCGGTATGGTAGACTATTTCACTTGCAGTTAAATTCGGATATGTAAACAGTAAAGTGAAACGTCAAGGTGAAATAAAACTGGTGTAATATATTTTCAAATTTCTCCGATGATGAAGCAATGCTATTTCAAAATGTTATTTCCTCATAAAGTACTACAATTAACTTGGAATAGGTGAAATTAATTTCAGAAATGAGTAAATAAAACTATTAAAAATTTTAACATTGCACTAACATTTTCAATAATTATAAGTAACATTAGATCACATTGTTCAATTATTTTCTTGCTTTTGTCAGCAATGTTATTTCACGGGCAAGCTTCCAAGAACCATTGCTGGCTATAAAGATTTCGGGTTGGGTTCTCTCCGCGCTGACTTCAACTCCGATCGATTTTGCATTGCAATCTTTTGAATGGAAAATGAAATCGGTAGATTTTTCCTGTCAGAGTTAACGGAAAATATCTTCTTATCGCAAGAAGAGCCCACTAGATTCTATGGTTACTTCTGATTGTTGATTTGAATGTTTAGAAAGAAAATCAGATGAGAAAGTTTCTGTAGAAACTTGGCAATATATGGTTTACTACCTTTAAGTTGTGAACCGCACTTAAATTTTTTTCACTTTTAATTAAAATTTGACGGCTTACTTTTCTGATTTATTCACATGCAAATATTAGGATTGTTAATTTGAAGTTGGGAACCATACCTTTCAATTTAAATTTGACAACTCAGCTATTAATTTCTGCGCTGTCAAAAGTAGTCTTGATATAGTTTTGCTTGTTCCAACTGTTATGCAAAACGATAGATAGTTCTCTAATAAACAAATTTTACAAGGATGTTTGTTTTCTGTTGCTAAAACTTCACACAGCCGCATGGTCCCACATTATCTCCCAGACGGACTGAGTAAACAATTGTTTCTCTAGTGCTCGTTCTTGAGTACTCGATCAACCCATTATAAATGTCATTGAATTTTTGCTCTCTCCATGGATGTATTAGTGTAAAACTTGCCATTTTAATACACTCCTGTAAGAGGATTGGACGATACTAACCAAGGTAAACTGCGCAGAGCTGTACTTCGGAACGAATAAGTGCAAAATCAGAAGGAAGAACAATAAAACGAGTTGTTAATTCAGACTATTTCTCTTACAATTCCGTGTTCGTTTCAATCGGCTCGGTTACGAAATTCATTTTGGATTTGATTCAGAGTTCATTTCATAAAATTTCTGAAATATGCTAATCCACACAGTTCCTACGTAACTTTCCTAAACTCCCTTACAATCCCGTATACCCGTCAAACTCACACAATCCCTCCTTTATTTTTTTTTTATTTTTTTTTATATCATTTATTTTACCCCGGCTTTAACCATTTTGGTCGTTCACCGGGTTTCCCTCCTTTATATTTACTAACCCCGGTTAATGCACTTTGGACTGTGATAAAGTTTAGAGGGATTTGTTCCTAGTGTTGAAATTAAAGGATGAACGGGTTTTTAACTAATTTTACGTACTCGAAAAGAAATCTTGAAGGTTTTGATTAATTTTGATTTTTTATTAATCTCAAACAATCCCACGCTGTCTGTGCGACGGACTGAGCAATGAATTCTTATTGGAATACATGAATAACCGGTTGACAGTGAAAATAAAAATATCACTGAAATTGTGCGCTCTTTATGAATATGTTACCATAAAAGTCAGGTTATCCACTCGCATTCGACGGGTAGATTTCCCTCCAGACAACGGGATATGTCAGTCAAAAATTTTTGCGTTATTCTTTCACAATTCCTACCCCTTTCCCGTAGAGAATTTCGCCTAGCGATTATTACCGGTTCGGTTTCGGCCGGATTATTGCCATACAAGACTGACAGAATCTACAGTTGAGCGCCTCTGGTTTTATTTTGTTCCATAAGAAGAATATATGAAGAGAGACTAGCTTTCTCACTACCAAACATGATATGTAATTTTTCATCTCTCAAAATACCCATATTTCAATCTCATTTACCTTGCCTCAAGACTCGTTTTTTGTATGTACATGCAGGATTGACGAATATCAAATTATGTCGAACAAAATAAAGAAGGAAGAGTAATTCCGCCTGAGCAATTTTGACAGCAGCTGGAATACAGCCAGACTTCTGCCCGTTGTTAGAATTCCTTACAAACGGGTAGCGGCATGGATGATGCGATTTCTAAGGTAGACTTTTTTGTTGGCATCCAGTAAATTATAACAGTTTATGCACGGAACCACCCGCGATCCCATTTCAACCAGAATATTATTTGATTTTCTGAATTCGATTGGTTAAAATTTGGTACAACTAATCGATTGTTGTTTTAACTAAACTGTCATTTTTGTTTTTCGATTAGCAGAAACGATGGTTGAAACAACTAATTCAACTGTTTGAGAAAAAAAGCTGTCAATTAGTGAGGACACATACCTTTCAATTTCAACAAATATTTTAGTTGAAATAACTGGTGTTGTTATTGAAACAAAATTCTGTTAGTTGAAAAATAAATCGGTTTTATTTGTTTGTTTGTTTTGAGATCAGTAAAGATCTAAATTCTAAAAAAATACTTCTGATTCGATCGGAAATGATTGATGTAGAAAAACGTTTTTAATCAGCAAAAGTGCCCGGAGGGGCGGATAAATTAGCGAAATTATTGAATTTACCTAAAATGATGCCTTCAAACGGTTGAACTAAAGTTATGCACTGATAATTTTAGTCAATTTAACCCTTCGCTCCTGTTACTTTTATAAATTAAATTCATGTTATTGCTAATGCATGAACATCATCATCGGTATCAAACAGCTGGAAGTAAAACAGTCTGCTGAAAGTAAATAATGATCGAATTTGAAGCATAAAATTTTTGCGCATACCTGAAAGATTACGAGATGATCATTCATTAACATTTTCTAATTTGTCACCAAATTTTTCATCTCAAACGAGGTTAACTTTATCACAACACCGCTGTTAGATAAACACTTGTTATCATAAAATTCTCAAATCGAATGAATACAATTTCACCAAACGCTTTAACCATCGATGTTGTTTTCATTGACATTTTGAAGCGACGCGAACAGATTTCAACTAAAAAAGTTGTTGATTTTGCATTGCGAT
Organism: Malaya genurostris; assembly: GCF_030247185.1. NCBI lineage: Eukaryota > Metazoa > Arthropoda > Insecta > Diptera > Culicidae > Malaya > Malaya genurostris. The sequence goes on from NC_080571.1 coordinate 70,083,325, forward strand.
TATTGTTTTGCTTTCAACTGTCTCCGGCATTTGACAGCATTCAGAACAACATATTTTTCAACTACTTGAATATATGCAAATCGAAAACCATTTTGGTTAAATCAAAAAGAAATTAGTTAAATCAACTATCGCAAAAATCAAAAACTGCGATATCGCAATTTAATGATCGAAGGGTTCTCCGTGTGCTGCAATTTTAGGAAGAACTGCTCATTTACTAGTGCTATATATCCGAAAACTTGAAAATAAAAATGTATATATAGAGTTATATGAAATTTTTATTTCTTATTTCACTAAAAATCGGCACGAAAATGTGCAAAACTAGAGAAGAAAACGAACTGACAATGCAATTCACATTTTCTCACTCAATTCCGACAGATTTCCGAACCAATGGGTTGGAGGCGAATTTAATTCGGAGTCTGCATTGATTCAGATTTCATACTGAATTCTGATAACATGGGGAACTGCACATGTGGGCAATATCGATCTGCTTAGCTGTGACATAAAACCGTTCTATGGGACATAATTGCTAAAGTGTCAAATTTTATCAGAAAGTTAAAATGATGAATGAAACGATTCACAACCTAAGTGCAATAATTGATATTAAAAACGGTTCCTGGGAAAGGAAAAAACACAACTCATTATTTCTATATAAATTGTCGATAAAATACAATACATTTAATAGTCTTGCCAACATCATAGAATATGAGAAAGAGGGGATCAGCCGATCGTTTTGCTGTCACTTTATTTGATATGAACCGTATCCGAGAATCAGGACAGAAAAAGAAAGCACTATCGTTTTTAATACAATCCACATTGTTTGCTTTGCGTACACATAACATGGTATATTAGTAAGTATTTTACCAATAGAAAAATTACTGACAATTGTAAATATTCAAAACATTTCAGTTTATTTGTGTACATCAAATGTAATTTAACCGGGTAAAATATGTTTTAAACTGAAACAGTCTTTGTATATTGATGCTAATTGGGATTTAACTATTTCTTATTTGTGCATTTGTTCGTAAAGCCATGCGTAACAAAATTTACCGACAGTATGTGAAGCAACACTGAATAATTAGATTTGTTTTCAATTTCAGATAAGAATTACTAAATATGTTATCCATGCTGAAAGCATAAATTAATTACCTTTTTATTCCATTTTTTCTGATAATTATGTAATTTAATTTCTTTAAAATTAAATCAACTCAACGTAACGTTTTCTCATGTTTCTAACGCGGCGTACTTTCCTTATTTTCCAAGATACTATTAAAGTCTTGCTCCGTTTACTAGTTCTAGAATGATTTTTAAATATTGTTGACTTGCAGTCGGGATATTTCTAACATTTCAGGGGTTTAGTTAATGTGGGGAATTTAGTAAGCATCTGTCCTTTATCTTTCATGATATGCGTAGATATTTTTTCCAAATCAGAAGAGCCAAATAGTTGTATGTTTTCTAGGTTTTGGTTGATGCGCCCTTTGTTTATTAATTTTAATCTTTTTTTTTACTATAAATAATAGCAACGATTTGCTAGCATGCATATCAATATGGAATCAACAATCACGGAGGTTTCTAGCATTTGACATTTAATTTCTGCTCGTTGTATTGACTCTATCAGTTTTCGGAATGTTTTTGTTTTGCTTTACGCAAACAAGTTATCGATAGTAATAGGTATGAAAGTGTCGTAGTGGAGAGTGCTGTTTTACAGTTAGAGGTTATTTTAAAAAGATCACGAAAGTACCGTTGAGTTCAGGCGTTTAGTGCAGGTAGTTAGGAACATACTAAACAGAATGGTCCCGATTTGTGTATGTCAAAACACCAAAATTATCAACATTTGAAGTCCATCGGTTGGAAATGTTTTCATATTAAAGCTCACATGGCTGGAAATCTATCATCATGGGTTATTTGTTGTTGTTCAATTGGTTTACACTAACTCGCTATGTAGAAATTTGGTAATGTGAGTAATGCGAAAAACTATCTTCTGCTACATGTAATATAATATGAAAGTTTGTTCCTCATAAGATTTAATAAAAGAGTTACTAACTCGCTATAATTTTCATGTATTGATATATGTCTTGCTATTCTTTTTTTTTGGCCAAACTCATATTTTGTTATGACAAGTATTATTTTGACATTAGTAAGTAATAAAGCGTATTTCTTCTGAATTTGCGACACCAGCCACTTGAGCAGGTGTCGTATATAATATCGAGCCGTTCTAAATTACATATTCAATTTTTGGTCAAAAGGGTGAGTATAGTTTTTCACTGTATTAAAAACGTTCTTCTTAGCATATTACATATTAAAAAGAGCAAAAACTGTAAAATATGTACATACATTTTCTCTCATTTGCATTTGTTTTGTGCTTTGTACAGTTAAAAATGCGATCAAAGCTATTCTTTACGCTCAAATTTTCTGTTGATAACTGCTAGATTAGAAAAACTGTCAAAATTCTGTATACACACTAAGTACGGATAAAATTCGATTATTTAAAAGTAGGAAATTCCATACATGTAACATTTCCCACGAACAGACGGAATAATGTCTATTTAAGTCACACACGAAACGAAATGAAACTTTGAACATATCACGTTGATTGTACAGTCGAATTCGAATATTTCTTGCGCGATTGTTTCCATGCATAAATCTTTGGAAATTTCAGTATAAGTGGAAATGATTAACAACTATGTAGAAGAGAAATTCTAGGTATGCTAGCTCTAGTAATTTCTAGAAAAAGAGAAATTGAAAATACAATATAAGCAGTTTCTAGAGTAGGTGAGACAAAGGTTCACTGCACTAAGCTGTATTATTTAGTTAAGCTGTGGCGTCATCAGTTATCATTTGCTCGGTTTTTGGGTTGAGCTTTTCCGGAGATTCTTAGGATACGGGATTATCTGGGTCAGGTTGAGGAGCTGGCGAATCACTAGTTGGAGGTTTACTGGGCGATTGTATTTCTTCCGGACTGGTAGATGAACTGGATACACCTTCTGTTACGGATGGTAGAAGAGATTCGCTCGAAGGTTGTCTGAAAAAGAAGGAAAATAATTTTCATATTCATCTTTACAACGCGAATTATGTTGTTTGTCACAAACCTTTCAGAAGTATGATAGTCACCCGGTGCGGAGTTGGACCGACCGGATCGACTGAATCGTTCGATTTTCGATCCTGCTATCTGTTGTACTTGGCCGGAAATTGTTCTCATAAATGGGTTCAAAAACGAGTGTTTCTTCAGCATCGTTTTAATCAGTATCAGCGTATCCAGTTTCGGTATGCTCTTCACGACGCTGGTCATATCTTCGTCGTTTATTTGAACCAATCGACAATTCTCTTCTTCGGTTGGTAGTATATGCAGTCCAAATTTCGTAACCCAGCAGTGTTCCTTGATCTGAGGAAGTGTCATTCGAAGCTGAGGATCCTTGTCCAACATGCCGGTGATTAAATCCCGTAGTTCTTGACTGATTGTACTGGTAGGAGGAAATTGCAGGGGTTCATTTTTTATCTTTTCATACACACCAGGAACCGACACAGCAATGAAAGGAACATTTCCGTGGACTAGAGCATACAGGGTGGCACCCAACGCCCAAATATCGGCCGCCTTTCCATTGTAAACAAGCTGGCCTGGAAGTAGTGTTTCAGGCGCCCTGAAAGCAGGTGTCCCTGCTGTAGATCCATTATTCATGGCAGCATCTTCACCGAGGAACTCATTACAAACACCCAAATCTGCCACTTTTACGTTACCCGTATCAGAGAGCAAAAGATTGGCTGGCTTCAGATCACCATGGATGATTCGCTGATAGTGTACTGCAAAAGTGTTAAAACCAATATAAAATATGTATCAAACATTTCTGGACGAGCGAGATATTACAATATTCAACTCCCAATATCACATCTCGGAAAATATTCCAAGCACGTTCTTCACAGAGTGGATTGTCAGTCGGTATGCTGAGAACTTCTCCATGTTGCACCAGTTCGAACACCAGATAGAGTGAATCTTCCAATGGATCATCCAACACTTCGACTAGTTTTACCACATTGGGGTGATCCAACTAGAATGTAATAGGCAAGTTTTAACATACAATTTTACTCCGATTCAATCGTAACCAACTGTTACCTTCTTCAGTACTGCAATTTCTCTATAGACTCGATCCAGAGGGGACGTTCCGCGTTTTGGACCTCGGCGCATGAGACCGGCCTTGCGAAGCAGTTTGCGCTTGGACAATATCTTCATGGCGTAATGTGTTGAGTCTTCTTCAGAATAGGCCAGCTTCACAAGTCCGTATGAACCCTGAAAACGAGACAAATATAGTGCGACTGTAGTGGGACTAGATATCAACTAAACATAGATAGATACATCCATGTTTAACATACGGCATACTATCTAATTCTGATTGTTTTAGCTCAACACTGGTTGTTACTTGAAATAGTTAGATGAAACAATATGTTTTACTCTTGTTAAGACGTAGAGCCGCCTTGTGCTAGTTTTAAATTTGACCAGTATCTAACGAGGAAAACAGATTGGAAAATCTGATGACATACGAATATAACTATGAAATAAAAACCGTGAAAAGCAACCGCCGGGACGAAACTCGAACCGCAGCTAGCTCTTATTGGAGAAATCGTTTTACCAATTAAATTACCCTGTATGTGAAACACACGAAAAAACAGTCTAATTGGATAGAAGAACCGAGCATGTTCAGCTTTGCACGGACGCCAAGAAGTTCAATTATAGCAAAGACATCATATTAACAAGATATTCAGCTCTCACATTTCCCGAGCAAATAATTGGCAACATCCTTTTTTGCGAGCATGGCGCCCTCAGGTGAGTCCTCATCGAATATCGTACATAGAAGTAGGGGAGAGAAATACCAAATTCGTGTGTGCCAAAATAGCAGCACTGCGCACCTATACACTCAAATAAAAATTCACGTTCGATTCACTTGAAAAATCACGTAGAATGGTTTCAAATGTCAAATTGAATATTTTACGTGACGAAAATGAATGTTATACGAACATCCCCTAAAATGAATAGAGTCATCACATAAAGTTTACGTGAATTGACCAAACGTCAAACAATCTACGTGAATTTTCAGTGTGAAAAACCCGATTTTGAAAATGGCGAGCAGTGGCCCTCGAAGTGTAAGTAGTGTAAATATTTGTGAGAAAAGTTATTTAATTACAATTTTTTTACTCCATCGACCGGACCATTCTAGTATGAAAGTTTCCATATGTTCAACTGGACCGAGTGCCTGCGTGAGTCCGGAAGTTTACCCGTTCCTGCCGAATGCTTCAAACAGACCGTCGGTATGAAGCTAGAGACACTGGAACCATGTAATGCGACTTCAACCTGCATCGGTAGTGTTGTGGGAGTTCTTGGATCTCGACTTCGGCTTCGGTTAGATGGCAGTGACAACGATTTCTGGAGGCTTGTCGATTTGAGATACCACGACGTTATTAGTGGCTTTTTAAGCCATTGGAATTATATGACAATTTTCTGAAATAAATGTTTTATATTTCATGGCATTTTGCATTTTATAGATTTATATCAAAATCTGAAATCTCCCTTTCGACTTTATCCAATATATAAAATAGTAATTTTCTGGTATCTAAATTTGATATGAACTGATAGATAAATGCAATATGAACAGTACATTACATTTTACCTATGAAACACGTAACTTTTACTGGATAATGCATTAAACAGCTTTTAAATGCCAGTCCATTAAAACCTACGTGAAAAGTGGGGTGGAAAATATTCACATAACTTTTCACGTAACTATAATATGATTATTATTTTGAGTGTACAATTGACATGATATGTTGAATGTGATGCCGTGCTATGGCGTTGCTGGGCTGAAAATTGATTTCGCTCCAAGCTAACAGGGTCTGATTATAGTCATATATCTACGGCGAATCCTCTGCCAGCAATCACTACACTTTGTCTCACAAGTGTTAGCATCTCGGGAGAAAACAGGTATCGTGAGTGTTTTCGTTTTACCTGAAATAATGGTGATTAATTTGAAAAGTTGGAAATGGAGCGCCGTGTGAGTTGAAACCGAGAAATCGAAATATTACTGCAGCAACGTGAAAAGATGCCATTTATCTTCCAAAAAATCTATATTTTATCTAATCCCATGAGAAATGACTGCGTTATGCGATTGAAAATCGATAAAAGAGAGGATGAAGTACATGAAATTTCCGAAATTGAGATTTTTTAAGTCCAGATGTCTCCGTAATGCATGAAACATCGATATCTACGGTTAGTTCGGAACTGGCAAACTTTTTGTATTGAAAATCTTCAAACTTTGACACCCTTATTGTATATGCTCGTGACAAGAATATGCACTCAATTTTCTCGGAGATGGCTCAACCGATTTTCTCAAACTTAGACTCAAATGAAAGAACTTATGGTCACATAAAAAAATCTGATCCGGATCCACATGGTGGTTAGTTTAAAGTTGGTAGTATAAATTCAATTTCATGCGTGTTTTTTTTTCACAAGTTAAGACGTCAATAAGGGTAAATTTATTTAATATCTTGGATAAATTCTTCCAGTTTGTAGATCTTGTTTGTTAGTAGTAATAAATTCTTACTTCGGTAATACCGGTTCAAGTTCCGGAAGTAGTAGTCAAAAATTACAACTGTTCAAATTTGTAGAACTAGTAGGCTATGAAAAATGACTACGGTAATACCAGTCCCGGACTCTGCTTCTAGAAATACAAAAAATAACGACCACAAGCACGCTATGCTTTATATGCTTTCGCATAAAATGGAAATGGTAAAGTTGTCATTACTGGTGTTTCTATCTGTTTTTGTCGCATTTTAGGTACTCTCTTTTGAGGAATCCAATCAGCATGTTCATCACGAAATAGCATGATGGTGATACTTTTGAAATACTCTATGAGTTAGAATAATTTGTGGAGGAATTGATAGAACCTTACAAATGTAGGGGAATAGGGCTATTTGACGGATCCGATTTGTTCACCGTTTGCACCAAACAAATACGATTTAATACTCAGACATTCAGGTGCTTGGTTTTTAAAATGCACTCAATTGTAATAAAATTTGACGAAATTTGTCGAGTCGGTTCTTTTAAGGATCTAGAACAGGAAACTCACCTGAGAACAATAAATTAAGGGTGATTTTTTTTAAAAGATATAAGATTTGATCTAAAAAATAGTATCTCACGAATAATGCCACCGGCCCTTAATCCACACCAAACAGTAAATTTTTTTAGGATGCATTTGTAGCTCTTGCAATGTTTCTGGCTGGTCTACACTCCAGATGCGACAATTTTGCTTGTTGACGTATCCATTCAACCAGAAATGAATATCGTCGTTGAACACAATTCATGATTAAATTATAAACCAAACTGCACAAGTTTGACAATGACACGATTCACGCGTGATCTGTCAGAAACAGTGTTGCCAAAAAGATACCAGCAAAAAAAAATCACCATTTGTAAAGTTTTCTTAAACTTTAGTATTTGGAAATTTGTTAGCTTAATTTTTTAATCATTATTTTACATCCCTAATTTTGTTTGATGGGTTTATGCATCATTTTCGCTGATTCGAAATTAGAAATTGATTAGAAGTAAAGAATAAAATCTGACTAATAGTAAATTGGGATGCATCTCGCATGCCTCACATCAAAACTCTTTCATAGTTTGTTTACACTTCTATACACGCTATTTGACCATCGCTTATGGTTTGAGTTACCATTACTCTAATTTATAAACTCTATTTTTTCATATATGAATTCTCTTGCATTTAATCAAACATTCGAGTGAGAGTTGAGTTTTTGGTTTTTGGTGTCAAAAATCAAAATCAAAGAGTAGTTAGTATTTTTGTTAGTACGGTTGGATAGTTTAAATATGGATTTTCTGTAAGGAAAGCTGAACTACAGTTTCACCATGGCTCTTTCTTCGGTTGCAAAGGAACGTCTAAGTGTAGTTTTTGAGGTTGTGCAACTCAATGCGTTTTCATTCTTGGAATATTCTTATCGACTTTGAGTTTTTCTATGTGGTTTCTAGATCCAGTTTTTTTCCATGAATCATCAATCATAGATGTTTTCAAAAGAATTTAAAAGAAAGGAGATGACATCAACTAGTTAGAGAAAAAATGACAGCCTTCAAAGTTACGCTATTGTTGTCATTTCTAGAACAATGGATTTAAAACAATTTCGTATGTTAAATTATCATTGCTTCTTGATGAAAAAAAATACGGTCAAAGTTCAGCAATCGCTTTAAAAGACTCTGATTCATCGAAAACAACTATTTGTTATTGGTTTGCTGAATTTCATTATGATCGTACAGATACCGTTGATGATGAACGTTCTGGTCGTCCAATTGAGGTGGTAAACCAGAAAACATGAAAAAGTCCACAAATTGATTATGTACAATCGCAAATTAAAATTGCATGAAATAGTTTAAGCCTTAAAAGTATCAGCAGACAGTGTGCTTACAATTATGCATGAAAATTTGGTCGTGCGAAAGCTATTTTCAAAGTGGGTGCCCCGTAGATGAAAAATAACAACGTGGTGATGATTTACAGCAGTATTTGGCCATGTTTACAGGAAATAAATCAGATGCTTTGCTCCGATATGTGACAAAGGATGAAACATGGATCCATTACTTAGCTCTGGAATCAAAACGATCATCATCTGAACCACGTTCGAAGCGTCCAAAGGCACAAAATGAGCAGCTGGAATGGTAATGCATTCAGTATTTTGTGAAGTCAACCCAGGTCTATCGTGGCCAGACGGTACAGCGCAAACTTTCAAACGGAGCGGAACATAATTGCCAGGGAAAGACACAAGCCATATAAAGCTAGTAAATACCTGGCACATCCTTTAGAATTTGGACCGAACAGCGTGCAAAGCGACCATGGTTTCACGAAACACAATGGCTGCTTTTTGCTTGATGATGACAAATAGTCAAACTCGATTATTAGCAGCTTTCCGGTCAAAAGTTTTACATCACGACTGGAAGCGATAATGAGCCGGGAAGATTCAAACTCGTGTTTGTCGACAAGTTTGCGAAGAAGGCCATAATATGTGGCCATTTATCCCATCGTCGAACCTGAGAACCTGTTTTTTCCTATTTGTATGGTTGAGGTTCCTCCGACGAAAATACAAGACAAAATCATGAGCTTGTAAGTTTGTCTAAGAAGATAAATGTAAACTTTCCCGGAATATCTCTCAAACGTTTTAAGCAGAGAAGCTACCTGAATCACTCCTCGTTTAATTAGAATAACTTTCAAAGTTTCTGAATTCAACGATGTTTGAGTCACATCTGGAAGGGTTTTTAGTATCGATAGGATTCTAGAACTAACCATGGAGGGCTGCAGTGCGCTAAGACTCCGCATTAAATATGAACTACTTAATTTCATTAACAGTTCGATTCAAAATGCTATACGCTGAAGAGTTGAAGACGAATAAGAAAAGGTGAAAAAAAGGTTGATGTGAATTTTGCACAAGATGGTTCCCTTACTTTTCTAATAAATTAATGATATTGGAATTCTAGTGAAGCATTAAGTCTAGCAAAGGCTGCCATGTCACTTACCTGCCCGATTTGGTCTAGAAGTTTGTATTGGTTCAACTGCAAGAAGCTGCCCGACTGTTCGATCGAAACTCTTCTTGACTCCCGTAACGGAGCTCGCCGCCGTCCACTTCGTGGGCTTCCGTAAGGACTGTTATAAGGACTGTAAGGTACATTCGGATAGATTGGTCGTGTTTGATCAAGCGTTTGCAACTTCGGTAGCACCCGGCCTCTAAACGATACCCCCGCCGTATTGATGTCCAGCTGGGATTCGCTCCTATTGCTTGCCTCTATCAGATCGTCGTTGTCTACCAGATCTAGAGATTGAGTTTTCGGTAAGATTTTAATGTGCTGAGTCATGAAACGGATACTGTGGGATGTGGCGTTAGTACGACCGGTTGGGGGCTGGTGATGGGGATGGAAGTAATTGGATGGATGGTGCTGCTGGTAGTGAGGGTGGTAGACGGGTGGTTTGCTCGAGCATGTGGCGATAGCAGTGGGGACGACCATGGCGGCAGTGGCAGCCGAGGCAGCAGTGTTAGAGGCTTCCAGCGTTCCACGTGCATGATCGGACAAAGTTGGACTTTCGGTAGTGGTTGAAGGCAAAGGTGGTTCAAAGTTCGGATGACACATATCACACAAGTTCACAGTACGTATAGAGTTGATTCCGTTGGATTTCTGAGCAGGTTGCAGAGTGACAGAATGGTGTCTTTGGTTAGTTGTGTTATTATGGTTGATACTGATGGTTATTAATGGGTTTTCTGGAGTAGTTGTTAGCAACATTGGAGTCACACTAGGTGATGGATTCGTTGTATTTTGGTCACTTGGTTGGTTAGTCGAGGCATTGGTAACATTCAAATTGACGGTTGGTTCTACTGATGTGGTACCTGTTTGCGCCATTTCCTTCTCGTCTGTTTTTTCGCTTCCTACTACTACTGGCCGCGGGTTAACTCTAGGAGAATTGGTTGCTATATTATCTACTTGACTATTCGCTGACTGCTTGTCACTATTGCTATTAAAGCTAAGATTTTCAAAACATGTAAGATCGCTATCTAGGAGATTGTGTTGCTGTTGACTTTGGACGCTTTGCTCAACCACAAAATCGAACAAAAGCGCAGGAGGTGGAGGCGGATCTGGGGGCGTGATAAACTGCAAGCATTTCATGCTAGTGGTATTATTATTATTGTTTAGGAACTTTCTATCCAGATTCACATCCAAGTTTCCACATTTCCGCTCAACGTCTTGTGCTAGTTTTACGTCCGAGGCGCTCTCCATGGAAGGTATCATGTTGTGGGCTAGTGCGGTTCCCTCCATTTCAAGTGCCGGGTGCCTGTAAATAAAACGATAGAAATAATTTCAAAAATATTGTTCAGCTTGATCCAGTACAAAAGTACATAAAAATTGGTAAGTATTTAGAATTAACCCTGCACATAAGGTCAGAAAGTTTTGCTGGCCCAAGTAGCGAACGACCTTAAGCTTAAAATCTCAATAATCGGAAAACAATAGAGAAATAAAAATTATTAAACTCAAATCCATTTCAATGAAGTTATAAGTGAATAATTGTATTTCTCGGGAGATTCATTAAAAGTTTATTCTAAACATTCACAATTCTAAGCTATCACTGTGACAGTGCATTTTGGAAAAATATCAAGATAACTGGCAAGAATTAAGAATACTGTGAATACTCTATTTAACACTTGTTAGAAAAGTTTGCTATTCCAACAACAAACAATACACCTTATAGGCTTATAGCAGAGAGATATTATGAAAATTGTTTGTTGTTACAAACTCGTTTCTTGTTGGTAGGGTATCGATGGAAGCTAAAAAAGGGTATTTCTTATAGTAAAGTATATGATTGAATAATTTGAATGCTTTTAGATCACTAGAATGATTTTCTATCATCATTGAATTCTACTACATCAAGTCATTTTTTTATTATAATTAAATGGTTCTCTACCAATATAGTCCATGTCACGTGGGAGAACAACCGGTCTAATGAGAGTTTGTAGATTAAAATTCATGCGTAGGAGTACCATTCTCGATCGCAAGGCTTTTTCTGAGTAAAAAGAATACACTCCTGTATTTCTCTGTTAGTAATACCGGCGCTCATAAGAGATCCCAAATTCACGAAATCGTCAGTTACCTCGATATCATCGTCGTCTATCAATATTCGTGGTGGGAGGTGTAGCGCTTCTTCTCTAGAGCCTCGAATGTATTCTGTCTGCAACGCATTTGGAGCTAGACTGATCCACCAAGCTTTGGCATTTCGTCAGATGTATGTTTTCATCATCATCTCAATAGTTACGTTTTTAATTTCCGAGTGGCATATACTCCATGTATTGTAATCGTAAGGGTTTCTTCATTATCCGCCACCCCCAAATAACTGTTATTCGCGACAGACATTTAATTCTGCCTATAGTAGGGTTATCACATTCATGCTCGTTCGCACCTTCTCATTCTGCTATTAACTCGGGAGGTGGTCGTATATATTCAAGGTTAATCATCAATAGACACTGGTGGAGGAAGAAGTTAGTGAGCGGCGACCCAAATGCTAAGGCTATTTCACCAAGGGATTGTTTCCTATGAATGAAGAAATCAACATCTTGTTGTAAGAGTCTAGATATTAAACTAAGATCTCGAAAGACATTCCGTTTAACGATATTGGAAAAATGTCGATCTATTTATTCATATATAAGACGACGTCGGCAAATTCTTCGATGTAGAACTCCGCCACCTCAATCCTCCAATAAATAACGTAGGGGTGACCGGGGCTAGTTGGTCGAAGGGGCAGGTTGGCCGAGTGGCTTTTATGAAAGGGCTTATGCGCAAAAGCGACATCTATTGTGATTTTGGTGGAGTATTAGGCCATTCATGTATCGACGTAATTTCAGGTGTTTTTGTGTCGTCGTATGTTCAGGAACCTGTTTATTCTTTTTTCGGCACTTTTGAGTAAATTTAGGTTTTTGTACAGTAATTTGCGTAACGCGATTCAATTATCACCCGAACTCCAGAAAAATTGTACCGCTGAAAAGGGCTTTCAAAACCCTAAGAAATGGTATGATGGATTCCAGTGTTCTCTTATTGCTGTTAGTGTAAATCGTGGTTGTTCTCGGAAACATCCATTGGGGTAGGTTGACCGAGTTTTGTGCGGGGTTGGTTGGAGCAAAGCCTTGGTATTACATTCCTGTAGTGGAATTTGACCTTCTGTTTCAACAGACTTCGCAGCCAATTCAGAGTCTACAGAACCAGGGTTGGTTGGACGAGTTATAAATTTAGTGCATTCGTGAATGCAAACTTTTTTCTCAGTGAACTTAAATGTTACGCTAATATTGATTATTATATGTGTTGTATTCATAGTAAATTAAAATACATATAACATACACATTACTATTCGCTCGGTATTATTATTCCCTTATACATATTACTTACTACCAGTTACTACAGTTTTCTTATGAGGAGTGATATCTGCTCGATTCTCTCTTTGTTCTTTATCTTTCCTGTCATGATTCCAATTGATCTAAGTTGTTTCCACTAATAAACATTTTCCATTGATACATTTTATGTGTTTCACATATTTCATCATACTCGCCCAACCTACCCCGGCCCTGAGGTTAGTTGGCCGATTTTTTTCTCCGCATTTGATTGTTGCTAACCTTTTTCCTGATTTTTCTAGAGTTATGAAAAAATTCATGTGCTTAGAAGATAGGGTAACAGAGGTATTTTGGCCCACTTTAGGATTGATTTTATTTTGGCCCACTTTATAAAAATATCCACCAAATATTATAATATCTTTGAAAACCCCTTCCGCAATAGGTAATTTAATGTGATTAGCTTCAAATTGATGCAAAATGAGTTACTTAACATCGATAAAATCCAATGAAATCGATAAAGTTTGTTAGGTGGGCCAAAATATATGAAGTGGCCAAAATACCTCTGTTACCCTATATCTTCAAGATAGTGTAAACCGTTTATCAAAAAGTCTGAGTCGAGTTCGTGCTTGCATCTCATCAGACACAGTCGCAAATCGTTTACGGTCGAGACAACAGAAACAAAGACAATACAGTGTAGTGAACAATAGAGTGTATGAAATGGGCAAATACGACAAAGCCTGAAACTTGGAATACAAGACCAAATTCAATTTGTATTGATTTCAAGCGCTGCAAAGTTAGACCAGCAGCAAATTTTATACTTCCTAGAAAATACTACCTGCTCAGTTTTCTCCCCTGGAGAATTTGATACCCAGCTGTAGTGCCCATGTAGACAAAGTACCCAAGGTAGATTGTAATGGTCCATGAAGATCGGTAGACTTGGATCTTATAATAGATACTACACCATCATCTGCCAGTTGCCTTAACATGCCTTAAGTTTGCAAGAAACACATTTGCACTTTGCAGCGCTTGAAATCTTACTTAAAGAACGAATGCATCTAGACGCTAATAATGTAAGTGAAATTCAATTCAACAAGGCGTCTAACTGTGTGTACATTATGTTCAAACGTGAAATAGATGCAATTGCATTCGCTTCGGTTAACAACGAGGTGCATAGTGTTGATTATGACAATTTTAAATATAAAATCCCTGTGTACATGGTGGACAATGCAATAGAAGTACGCGTGCATGACCTTCCCCCGCAGGCCACCGATCAGTACGTTCGGGAAAACATCTGGCAGTACGGTGAAGTTCTTTCCATCGAAAGGGAAGTATGGCGGAATTTTTTCCCCGGTATCCGGATTGGCGTGCGAGTGGTACGTATGCAACTACGTAAAGCAATTCCATCTTACATCGTTTATGGTCAAGATGGAATACATCCGTGTAAAACGCAGATTACGTATGAAAATCAACTGGTTACATGTCAGTTTTGTGAACAACCTGCACACTACGGCAAACTTTGCACTGGAACTGCGAAAACAAACAAAACGAACAAAAACAAGGACAACCGCTCAACAACGGAAACTAGTGAATGCAGTGTTCCATGTTTCAAAAACACATTCACCATCTAACCAAACAGCAACTGCAACCAATGTACAACAAGGCGCTTCTATAGTAACTAGCAACGAGATCAAGACTGCGAATAACAAGGAAAACGAAAAGAAGACGGAAATCAACAATGCCACCGATGCGTCAATGGACGAGACGAGCCACGAACAAAGTGCCCCTCAATCCTCGCAGGAGGGAAATGGAAGTTCCTCTCCCCCTAGAAAAAGGGTGACAACGAGATCGAATACAAAAAAAAATTATTCAAAAAGTCGGCTCAATCGGCCACGTAAAGCTTGTACGCAAATAGGCCTGAATAAAAATGTCTTTTGAATAAAAAAAAAGTCTGGTTACAGAAATTCCGAAACGAAAACTCGGCCAACTAGCTCCGGTCTCCCCTATTCCAATCGATCTCTTGCAACTCGCGTGGGCTTTTCCTTAGGTTGCTGCCAGAGTTTAGGTTATACGTCAACACGCGCGTGTGAGTTAGTTACTTTTACGCTGTTACTCACTTTTGTTGCAACTTAAATATCGTGTTCTGATGAAAATAACGAACAATCTTCTGAATGAAACATATTTCATAGGATTCAATAGTGCGTAGGAACTTTTAAAAGTTGTTGCCATAAAAAATGTTTATTTTGAGAAATTTCTGAAATGTGTAAAAACGTCACGTGGTTAATATTGAGACACATGATGTTGAAATAATGATGGAAACATACATCAGATTGAAGGTCGAACCTAGTCGGAACGGACTGGTTATAAATATATCGAAGACATAAAACAGACAGAGAGGGACAGGTTTTAGAATTCCACAGGGGTTTTTTCTTCTACAGGCCAAATTTTGAAAAGGCGCTCCATAGTAAAGTATGACATATTCACGTCATAATACTACGCTTTTCACCAAGAATGTTGATAGACGGCGACGATTTAGAGGTGGTGACGAACTCGTGTATTTGGGGTGCGGTTTAAATTTTATTGTATGTTCTGTATGGGTTTGTTTTTAGGTTAACGGATAGCAATGCAGTAAAAATGGTTCCCAGGTTGGAAAACGAATAACTGGAGCGCAGCGAGCTAGGTTGACCGACGAGCCATAGACTAATTTAGTTAGAAAACGTATGCTTGATATAGTAAAAGATGCCCTAGAACTATAGCTGATAAGTAAGGTGAGTAACCCTTACAAAATTATCTCAAACTTATATTTTCCTGAATACATGTATTAATTAAAGACTTAGTAAAATTCATATATTTTTGTTGTACTACTTGGAACTAGTTATAATAAAGTTATTGTACTGTGCAACTGTACTAAGTATTCAATTTTGTAAAAGACAAACAAAATCGTTCCAACTCACCTGGACAATTCCGCAATACGCGCAGCGCATTGATTGCGACAGTTAGTTCCTCCATGCCAGGATGATGCTAAAAATAAGAAAAAAAAAACAAAACTGAGATAAATTTGACAAATGAAAGGCAACTGTAGATAGCAGAAAATCAGAAATGGTGTCCGTAAAACTTTCGAGGGATAAACTGTGATTCAGAACATAGTTTCTAGGCATTAACCTGATAGGTAGGACGATTTTACAATACACTTCACTACTCATACAATAAATTTATAAAATAAAAAAAAACTGTTTTTAACCTGCTCCGAAGGCTTATGTGTGGCTGATTATTCTTGTATAAAAACGTAAACGGTATACAGTGGAAACCAAAGAAAAAAATCCGAACCAAAGTCATAAATATCGGGCTTGTCTCAGTTAAGTCGAAATTATGTACTTTTATCTTTGATCTGACTTTCATGGGTATCTTTCGTTAAAAGGCAGACCATAAAATTATTATTTTATTATTTTTAAGAGATAAACACTTAACTGCAACAAACCACTTAATTGAACAAACCACATCTTCTTGAGTTTATTTATAAAACCATAGAGTGTATAAGAAAAAGACAACAACAAATTGTTGGTCGAAATAGGGCTATTGTTCCAGGCTTTGCTGATTCCTCAACGTTCAATCAACGGTTTTACGAAGCACACAGAAAAAAAGAATAGTTTTACATTTGTGATCTATCTATGGTCTATGATCTATGATATGACTACTGGAGTTGAGATAAATGGAGGGTACTGTCACCCTAATTGAACCTAGCCGACATAAAAAAAACGAGCCTAAATTTTTTTGACGATCGTCGTTTCAAATGACAAATTGAAATTTTAATCACTCATTACCCTGTAGTTTTGGTACTGCAAGTCGGATCGAAAAGAAAAATTGTATGAAACCATAAAATTAATTCTGTGAATCTAATCGTGTGAAAATCGATTAAGAATTCCATGAGATGTCGCAGTGAGTTTCACTGGTTTTTTGGTCATTTTGGTGAGGGTTTTTGGTCATAATTTACGGTACTTCCTGAACCGGAAAACAGGAACCAAAACGCGGAGCCAATGCATTGCATCCCTTTTGTAGAATTTTGCCTTTATGTTTCAACAAACTTTGCAGACGGTTCTTAGCGTACAAAATCATTTAATGGCTAGTACTACGACGATCCTACTTACACTAAGAATCCTTTCAGCATAAGTCAAAACGGTTCGTATGGCCATGAATTAACACGACTAAATTGGAATAGTTTCGAGTCCTAGGACGGTTTGAATTTTCACTCTGTAATTCCTGAATTGGCAGTCGGAATCGGATAAAATTCATTAATGTTTTATGGGGCCATTAGTCTTTTAATTGGATTTTTTGTTTATGAAATTCGATGTGGTCTTTTTTGAGAAAACGATTGAACTATTTCCGAAGCTTTTGGTACCGGGATTCGTAAATCTGTGTAGCCGAATTCAGTTAAATTCACATAAGAGATTGTAAAACATTTCATTTGATGTGTTGATGCCATCTTTGAGAAATCGTAATGCATTCCAGATAAAATTTTGAGGTACATTCCGAAATCGAAAATCGAATACTGGTAATGCATAAATAAGTTTATTTGGTCATCGACTATTAAAATCTGCAAACCCGATAAATGTATGTGAAATTAAGAATTTTACACTAATCACCCAGCATCTCCGGAACCAGAAGTAGAATCTGATTAAAAACAAGAAGTATTTAAGGAATTCTAAGACATGTCATTTGAATCTTATAAGGAGAAAATCGGTTATGACATCTTCGATAAAATTGAGTGATTTTTTTGTCACACATATTTGCTGAAATCGACGAACTAATTCGAATGGTATATAAGTGTAAGAAGTTATGTTGCTTGAGCAATAATAACGATATATCCGTTAAAAAATGGAAGTATTTTAACAATCTATGGTTTTGATTACAAGAACTATTATGATAGGTACATTGTCAACCAACTGAAATATTTTAGATGAAACTTCGTATAACTCAAAAAGTAAACATTCGATATCAAAAACATCCAATAGCATTCTGGTCGCCGTGGAGACCTTTTATTAGCGACTAGCTTGATTAATTGATCGGTCCAGCCATCTCGGAGATCTCGATCTCTTTGTTAAGAGTTTAATTTTAGATTTTTTCGCACATTTTACCCCTTCACTCCAGAACCCCAAGTCGGATCCAGATAAAATTCGATAGGAATGCGTTGGATTTTTGTCGTGAATACGACATACTTTACTATGGGGCGCCATTTTAAAATGTACCCTCTGAGAGAGTGATAAGTTTTTAACTTACACGTGTATAGCAACAGCGTTGAAGTATTTTAATAGTACACTATTGAAAACCCTGTCTCATTTGACACATGTCAACACCAGCCAATCAGAACGCGTTCTGAGGAAGAGAACAAAATATCTGCTGCTGTACAACAAATCGTTCGAGAAAAATGTTCCGAACAGTGCTTAATATCGTAGTGAGTTCCACAATTTGGTCCTTCTGAAAGGCAGGAATGAATCCCGTACAGCATCCTGATAGTTTCTTTCAATGAAATGCAAATCAAAAATGAAATAATCGACATTATAATTCTGTATGTGTCTATTTTTATAGCCGTTAGGACCGCCCATTAGTGAAAAAGCTACAAACGAAATCACGTAAAAGAAACCTCTTAACAAAAATTGGATCAGTTTGGATTCTATCGCCACTGCGAGCAGATGTATTATGTGTCGTTTGCAAAGCTAGTTTCGCTTCCGACAAGAGCGATTACGTCACAGCTGCCAGTTGTTTGCATTGGTAAAAAAACAACGAAAAGAGGACAACGGTGGAGAGCATCACAAAAAATCAGCCGTTCTAATGGCTCTAAAAGTTTTCTAAAGAACTATTAGGATTTCTTGCTCGCAAATCGAAAGTAAATATCTTCAGTTTAGTGCAAATCTAGAACAGTTTGATTAGATTTGTGCACTTTTCGCTGTGTAAAATTCACAGTAATCGAGATCAAGTGAAGCCTTCTTTGTTTTTGCGAAAAATGTGAAAAAGGGGTATGCTTGCATAATTCATACAAAAGATCAACTAATTGATATTCGGAAGTGTTAAGGAACATGTCAGTTATGTCTTTGTGCCGCCGAGCCATCTTGGCTACGGTTATGTGGCTGCGCCACATCAGTTATACAGGAGACATAACATGCAGGAGATATGAGCCTTTCGGCGAAATGACCCTTTCGGCGAAACGACATTCGGCGAAATGACCTATTCGGCGAAATGACCTATTCGGCGAAATGACTTTCGGTGAAATGGCATTCGGCGAAACGACTTTCTGCGAAATGGCTTTCGGCGATAAGACCCGCTCCCCTATAAAGCTATGATCGGATATATTCAGAATCCTGTTTTCTGAAATACCACAAATTAGAAGGGATCCGAATGCATATATTTGTGTAAGAATCGACTAAAGTCGTTGCAGGACCGCTTTTACAGAGGGGCAGTAGGGGCACGTGCCCCGGGCCCAGGGTCTTATGGGCCCTTGTAAGTTATTGTGGATAAAAATACGAAACTACGGCATCATTTTGATTACAAGAAACATCATTTCTGTGTCCATGATTTGGTTTGATGATACTTTTTATCATAAATCAAATAAACATAGATTTCCCATTGTACGGAGACACTAACAGCGCTTCAAGTGAGAAACGGGTGTACTTTTTTTCCATTAGCTACTGTCATAAATAAAATAATCCTAGATTCCCCAGTGTAATAGTAATGTAGTTGAGCAACCCGTGACACCAAAAGCGCCGTCTGGTTTAAAATGGGTGCGTAAATGCTCCTAAAATGCATGTACAAAGTTGCCTGCGCATTTAACGAATGCTTTTAACTGAGAAAAGGTGCTGCTAGTGTACCGTACAGTGGGAAATCTATGTTTATTCGATTTATGCTACTGTGGTTGTGTTTAATGCGCAGGCAACTTTATGCATGCATTTTAGGAGCATTTACGCACCCGTTCTCCACCAGACGGCGCTTTTGGTGTCACGGGTTGCTCAACTACAGTACTATTACACTGGGGAATCTAGGTTTATTTTATGGTATGCTTTTATGCTTCGTCTTGTATTCGAACAACTCGTACTATAAAACATGAATATTATAAAAAGGCAATTCACATCGAAGTGACTGTAACAGTTGGTAATCGTCGTTTTGTGTCGTTCTATGCTTTTGGAATGCGAAGCTTCAATCATTTGCAAAACAATGGCTATCTTGCAAAACGTGCTTCCGTTTGCTATTGAAATTGGAAAAGGAAACGTACAGAACACGTTTTTTAGATTGCTAGTTATGATTTATGTAGTTCAAATTGATTATTGATACGTGAGAGATAACCGAAGCAATATTTTTGATTTTGATGGAAACTGACAAACGAGTTCTATTGAGTATTTTCTCTGACGGTGTAAGATCTGAGTTCGTTCAATTTTACAATGAGCAATTTGTAACATCTAGTAACTTCTACTCTGTTTGCAGAAAAATTCTCCCCACCGTGCTTTGAAAACGTTGTGCGAGAAAAATTTGAAAGCTTGATCGTGGAAATAATTGCTGGTTTACTCTTTCAGTTATTGCGGTACCAATCTGCGTTATTATTTAATTTAGGGATGGATGTGGATGGTATGGATAAAAAGATTGACTAGTAACCAAGTAATTAGGAAATGAGCTAGCAAAATATAAGGGCTTCATTTTCGGGTTCGCTACTGAGTTATTCTATCTTGATTCGAAGATCGTGCAAGAACAGTTATTCTTAACCAAAACTTGAATTGAGAATGCTCAATTCAACAAATATCTGATTATATTTGTGTTGGTTTTGATGAAAAGAATATTTTGAAAATTTATCCATATTTATAGGAATAAACTAGAGACTGGTCCATTTTCCAATCCAAGGAAAAGCAAACTACTTTTTTAGTATATTGTTTTTAGAGCACCTGATTTTTTCAACTTCTTTGAAACTATTTGTGTTCAATTACAACGAGTCGCACAGAAATGGCAAAACTTAACAAACAATAAGAACGGTTACTACGAGGAGAGAGGTCGTCATGAGCAAATTTGTTGTGTTTGATCTGTGAAATCTGGTTCTAGTATTTATATGACCTCATATGTTAGCAAGAGATTGAAGTTTTTAAAATATCTGTAGATTGCTTCAAATGTAACATTTTCATTTTTTAAAGGACGTTAATCGTTGGTTTGAATACTATAATTAGAGATGCGGTTTTCTGTTATTGTTTATGTTACTTGCTTACTGGTTGTCATTCATGTTTTTGCTCACTAAGATTTTCGGACACTTAACTTCAAATAACTGACACCGCCTTTTAACAAATGAACACAGTTTTTATTGAACCGCAAAAAGACGTCCGAACTTTCTACTACACATACGATCGATCGATCTGATTGAAAAGGCATTTTCATTTAGGAGAAACGTTATAGATCTAATATCGATTGAGACAGGCCAGAAGTATCCAAGATAATACCTCCTAATTTCACTAAACCAGGTCACTTTTCAATTCTGAACCGATGAAAGTTACATTCTAATGTCTTGTGATCACTTCATCAAGAGCCGGAATCATCGACTATCAAATACTGTATTTTAGAAGAACTTTTGATTATTTGGGAGTGAGTGATTTTTTCCTTTTTAAATTCGCACATTCTCACAATCTTTACTTCACTGTACGAGGCCGGGTGCATGCAGTGTCAATTTGATCAAGTATGAACAAAATTGCGGAGTTTTTCTGAGTATCCATTGGTTTCTGTTATGCAAAAGCAAAAATCAATGAAAGTAACAAAATACAAATTACACCGAGTTTAGTTAATACATAAAATTTTCTCTTCAATCGATACACTGTTTATAAAATTAATAAGTTTGTACGTTCTTTTTCTCGAAATTATTATTATAATTATAATATCGAATTTTATTATTATAATATAAAATCGTTTCATTTGTCCAGGTATTATATTTTGAGATTGTTTGTATCTAGAATTGATCATTTAAATCATCATAATTGGCTTCCATTTAAAGAATATTTTTCAAAAACTTTACGCTGTAAAAATTTATAGGAAGGGATAAAAATAGAATAGAATCAATTATTCTAAAAGAATCTAATTGTCAAATTTATCATTCGCAAACAATCAAAACGCTTAAACTACAGTAAATTTGTAATATGTCACTTGAATAAGTCTTCAATTTAGTGCATCCACCATCATCTTTATTTTTGTATTTATTATGGGAGCCTTAGAATTGTTTTATTTTTAATGCAAATATGCTCAGTTGTGTCTTGCAAAATACGTGGACTGAAAAGTCCTGGGCCTAACACATAGATGGTGCTAGTTTTATTGCAGTTATCTTTTTTCAGTGTATACTAGCTTTTAAAAGACAGCTGTTAAAATTTCATGATACTCTATTCATTAGTTTGTGAGTTATTGTGCTAAGAGTGACGCTATTTTCGTTATTTTCAGAACAATGGATCAAAAATAATTTCCTGTTTTAATTTTACACTGCTTCTTGCTAGGAAAAAAATACCATTCACGCGAAGCAATTGCTTGAAAGGTGTTAAGGAGACTCCGCTCCATCAGAAACAACAATAAAATGTTGGTTTGCTGACTTCAAACGTAGAGACACCGACGATGTAGAACGCAGTGGATGTCCAAATGAGGTGGTACCATTATAGTGCACTGTTCAAAGTGGGTGCCACGTTTTCTAACTGTTGACCAAAAACGAGATCGTATTGATGATTCTGAACAGGGCCATGTTTCGACGTAATAATCCGGAATTTTTGCGTCGACATGTGACAATGGATGAAACATGGATTCATCACTTCACTCCAGAACAGAAACTGTCGACATCTGAATCTCATCCAAAGCATAACAATCGGTCTGGAGAGGTTATGGTCTCGGTATTTTGGGATGTGCATGGTGTAATATTTATCGACTATCTTTAGAAAGGTGACCATTAACAGTGAATATTATATAGCGTCATTGAAGCATTTGAATGCTGAAATTACAAAGAAACGACCGCATATGGCAAAGAAAAAAATTTTGTTTCATCAAGACAACGTCAATCAAAACAATGACAAAACTACTTGAATTGAACTTCACATTGATCCCACATCCACCGTATCCGCCAGATTTGGCTCCTAGTGACTGCTGGCTGTTCGCAGACTTAAGAAAAATGCTCGCCGATAAGAAATTTCGCACGAATGAAGATGTTATCGCTCCGGGCCTATTTTGATGCAAATGATAAATCGTTCTCCAAAAGTGGTATTGAAATGATTGCATTGCTCTTGATGGGTCGCAAAATTCTCTTCAGTAATGAGGTGCCTTTTTTGTGGAATTGATAATTCAACAAGCAAAATCGCCGTATTTGAAGCTGTACAGTACTGATAATTGTACTGTTTTGGGCGATCTATGGGTTGGTGGAAGCAACGGTTCTTTTTTTTTAATGAGGAAGAACGATGCGTTACCGTGAATGGAAATCGATACAGAATCATGATGTAGATGGAATGTGGTTTCAACAGGATGGTGCCACTTGTCATACTGCGGCCGAAACAATCGACTTATTGAAAGAACATTTTAACTACAACATAATTTCGAGAATTGAACCTTTGAATTGTCCTCCGCGTTCATTTATTTGACGCCACTCGATTGATTCAGTTAGATTTTTAAGTATTTAAATAAATTAACGAAATTGGTGTACAGAACTAAAGAGCAGCAGCTTCACATCTGAAGAGTCGCATGTGGCTAGCAAGCCGCAGGTTGCCGACCCCTGGGTTAAATTAAAAATAGAAACTAACTAACAAACACTTTTATTTTAATAGAACCATTTTTATTCTAATAGAACCATTTGGTTCGTCGAGGAACAATAATAAACAACAAAATCAGTAGTCGGAACATTGGGTAGCAAGGCATATTTAAGAGATCGCTAGAATCGTGTACAATATTACATTGCATATACAGCCGATACATCTTATTAAAAAAATTACTTTCGGTACGATATTTAAAGATGAAAAACCCTTTTAACAAATTTGCCCTTCCGGAAAAATAACCTTTCCGCCGAAATGACCCATTCGGCGAAACAGCTTTCGGAAAATTAACTCATTCGGTGAAGCAACTTTCGGCAAAATGTCTATCAATTAAATGGTTATAGACAAAACGGCTTTCGACGAAATGGTTTGAACGAAAAGATCATCAATTTTAGTCATATGAAAATTCTGCTGTCCGAAAAATAACAAAATGAATCCTCCCAGAATGCATGCCATTAATGTTGCCACCCTGATTAATTGAGTTTTATGACCTTCGAATGAAAATGCCTGCAATATATTTCAACGTGTCGGACATTGATCACTCTCTCCGTTTGTAGCAAGGACACTACAGTGCTTAAATTCGATTGTACAACACTGAGGACCAGAGCAGTTGTGTAACCAACCAGCTAATTATTACCTCGCTACAAGCCATAAACATTATTGTGAGTCGGTAACCTAATTAATACGCCTAAAGAGCATCATTGTCTAATTGTTTATGTTGCCATCACTATGTTCATGATAGGAAAGCTTACCAGCAACCTACATATGGCACGTCGTAGGATCACCATGTCTGCTGCAACATGTGTTGGTAATTATGAAAACCCATGGTCGGTCTTCCGCCATTCATCGCCCTAGGGCCCTTTCGGACATGACTTCACGGGGGCACGTCAAACCTCTTGTATTCTGTACGGATGTGCACTGCCCATTGAATTCAGCTTGCAACGGAAAATATTTGTAAAATGGAAATTAATTGCACATATTTAACCAATTTGTTGCTGTCGATTATGATAATTTTCTATCTGGTAGACATTTAAATCAATCTTAGGGCGAAACATAATCCGGTCGCGAAATTTGCATAGCACTTCTGGGTGGTTCCGATCAGGTCTGGTTTCAAGTCTGTACGGGAGGTTGGTTTACAATGCCACTGTGTACTTTTCTTATCCGCCAGATTTGTTTGACTTAACCGTTTGCTTGAGAGCTGAACACATGTTGGGCGGTCCAGCCCAACATGCTCGGTGTGTACAGTGAGCTGCTCCTGATAAGAGTTTGTTTGCACTTGATTTAATACACCTCACAAGGCCACATAAATTATGTATCAAGTGTGAAGCAACAGTATCGTAGTTTTTGCACAAATTCACAACCCGCGGATCACTGAAATATGGTATGATATAGCATTATGTCTTATTTTGATAGACCTCTCATAACCGTAATGAATCATTATTTTCTAGTATCATACTGATGATTTCATGGAATCGTCGCCAGGCTTTCAAAAATCGAAGTAGGGTTGCTCTTGGTAACTCGTCAGAATGCCAACATTTCTCGATCATGCGCATATGGATGGTATATTCTAAAATGCATTCTATAATAGTGCTAGGATAATATAAAGTTCCTTCCTCATTTGAAAGCT
The DNA here is from genome assembly GCF_030247185.1 of Malaya genurostris. Classification (NCBI taxonomy): domain Eukaryota; kingdom Metazoa; phylum Arthropoda; class Insecta; order Diptera; family Culicidae; genus Malaya; species Malaya genurostris. Next base: position 70,108,639 of record NC_080571.1, read on the forward strand.
ACTGGCGTATTCTAGATCAAGTTTGAAAATCAAATAGCTATCACTTTTGATTCCGGAGATATAATGGTATAAGTGACGTAACCGACAGAACGCTTTGTTTTTTTACCGCACAATTTTCTCGATTCTTACACGCACAATATAGTCGATTTTTACACGCTTAGACTCGTTTGAAAGCTACAGTTGATTTGTGGATCAAGTTCGAAGATGGAATAGCTGTGAATAATAATGGTATAAGTGAAGTAAGCTACAAAAGACGTTGTTTTTTACCGGTAATTTGTTCAGAGATGGTTGAATCGATTTCTACAAGTCTTGGCTCGTTTGAAAGTCACTATTGAATTTTGGATGAAGTTATCAATTCATCAAATTTAGCCATCGTAGCGATCGACTTGTGATACGGTGCATCATCTTGATGACGATAGTTTTTTGCTTTATTTCAATTTCGACTTTCAATCGATCTAATAATGCTGGCTAGTCTTCACTATTGAGCGTTTCATACTGTCACGGTAAACAAAAAAGCACTCATTCGCATCCCAAATAAAGAAACCATAATCTTACTTGCAGATGTTTGAGTCGTCGTATGGTTTGGTCGGCTTTCTGTCCAACCATTTCTTGCTGGAACCGTGTTTCAACCATTGTAACGTATCGACACAAAAAGTTTTATTTATAACGTTAAAGCATGGCCAAATACTCCCGTAAACCTGCAAAGTACATGTCTTGTTTTATCATATGTAAGAAAACGTGGCACCCACTTTGGAAAGTTTTTTTTTATTCAAGAATACACTTCCTTTCAATACTTCTATGATGCCAGCTATCTTCTGGAACTGTACTTTTCGGTTTTTCGGGTTTAACAATGGAATAGACTTTAGAGATGAGGTTTTACAAGAAGATAGATTACATTTAGGCCAGAATTCGTGAAATCGTCCAGAAAATTGTTTCAAATTTAATTTTTTCTTTGAATATGGAAAACGTAGAAAAAAGATCGTTTTCTAAAAGTTGAAGTTGCTTCCGACTATGTATCTGCTATCGAAGATTGAATGTTCCCACAAATTATTCAGCATCATTTCGTGGTTGGATTTGTTAATATTGATTTTGTGCTCTTTCTTATTCTACCAGCACATCATTTTGATAGCAGGATTAAAAACATTTGATGACGTATAATGTCTTCGCCTTAACTTTTTAAAATTCAGGGATGAACTACCAAATAGAAAAATTATCTTGAGTGATCTCTACGTAAAAAAATATTTTCACACCTTCAAATTTACACGCCTTTTTCACACCAAAATTTTTACAGCTTCTTTTATAGCTTTAAAAATAAAAGACAACCAGCAAATCATTCGCAAAAGAGTTTTTTTTCTTGGTTATATGCGAAATCCTGGATTGTGGTACCGGTGCCTTGAGAATTCTTGAGATTTTTTATTATTTATTCAAACGATGCACCTTTTGTGTGTTAGAGACATGCTAACAATGCTGCGCTCCTGTTACTTTTACAAATTAAATTCAAACTAAATAGCGTTGTATTGGGTATAATCTAAATATGTAGTGCATCCGCTGTAAACTCTCATATTATCAAACTGGAGCGAATGCAGTATCGTTGTTTGCGAATTGCTTTAGGGTGCATGCATTCGACACATACAATGAGTCTTGAAGTTCTGTCGAGAGTTCTTCCATTTAAAGATCGTTTTTGGGAGCTTTCATCGCAACTGCTAATAAGATGTGAGGTACTGGTACTGGTACTGGTTATTAACAACTTCGAAAGGTTAGTTGAGCTTCAATCTCAAACAAGATTCATGACAGTATATTTTAACCATATATCACAGGAAATCGACCCTACAAGATATATTCCTATCCGTGACAGCCTCCTAAATGACTCAACTTTTTTTTCGACACATCCATGCAGCACGAAGTGCGTGGAATCCCGGAACACCTACGCTCGATGGAAATCTCAAAAATATTTACAAATAAGTTCAGGCATATTGCCTCTGAGAAAATATTTTACACGGATGGATCACTAATTGAAGAGGCTACTGGGTTTGGTATATTAAACAATAAAGTTTCGGTTTCATTTAGGCTTCAAGAACCTGCATCTGTATATATATATATATATATATATATATATATATATATATATATATATATATATATATATATATATATATATATATATATATATATATATATATATATATATATATATATATATATACATATATATATATATATATATATATATATATATATATATATATATATATATATATATATATATATATATATATATATATATATAACAGAGTTAGCAACAGTTCATTATAGTTTGAGTGTAATCGTCACATTAACACATTAAACCATTATTTTCTCTTCACAGATAGTCTGAGTGCAATTGAAGCCATTCGTTTAAACGCTGCTGGTAAAAATGAACCGTTTTTCTTGGGCAAAATAAAACAGTGCCTGAACGACATATTGAACAAAAATTATCAAATCACAATAGTTTGGGTCCCGGCTCATTGCTCCATTCCAGGCAATGAAAGAGCCGATATTTTAGCCAAACGTGGTGCTATTGAGGGTGAGATTTATGAGAGAAAGATTGCTTTCAACGATTTCTATAGCGCGTCTCGCCAATCTTGGGATAAAGATGATCTGGGATGGTGGATGTACTCAATTATTCCAGGGGACTGGATGTGAGTAGGGATTTCATTCGTGTGATATCCAGACTTATGTCCAATCACTACATGTTAGATGAACATCTCCTTCGAATTGGACTTTCCAAGAATAATCATTGTGCTTGTGGTGAAGGTTATCGTGATGTTGATCATGTCGTTTGGACATGCGTGGAGTATCGTGATGTCAGATCTCAACTAATAAATTTCTTGCGTACCCAACGTAGACTATCCAATGTCCCAGTTCGAGACATTCTTGCTTGTCGTGACTTTTCTTACATGAAACTTCTTTATAATTTAATAAGTCCATTGAAGTACCAATTTAAATTTTATTTCAGACTGTTTTCTCTTCCATGAGTTCAACCAATAGCCAGCTATCTTACATTAAATAAAAGTGAAGAACTGATACAAACAAACCTGAAATAGTTATAAGATCATGTATAAAATAAATATGTTTTATTTAATGTAATTTAAAATAGCAACTCGCTTGGTAAAATAAATATAAAGTTTAGATTAACTAATATAAGTGTTTAGATTAACTAATGAATATTAACATACTAATATGATATTCGAAATATATTAGGTTTAAAGCACTATGTATTGTGGATGCCACGGCGATTAAAAACTTATGTATATAGTCTATGAAATAAACGAATTTATGAAAAAAAATGTAGTGCAGTGTAATCAAACAGCTGGAATTAAAACAGCCTTTCTGGGAACGGGTATAGCGTTATGGGTAAGTCGATGCCTTTCACGCTGCCCACCTGGGTTCGATTCCCAACCCCGCACATAGGGTCAGAAATCTTTTCTGGCACGAAGAGGTGAATGACAACAATGTTAAAACCTCTAAAATCGAAAAAAAAAACAGTCTTTCGTCGCTACGATGTGGCAAAAATATTCTTCTCCTTTTAGATTATCTCTTTAGCAATATTTCTGTTGGTGAAAATTCGTTATCAATTCTCGCTGACACAAAAAATCACATGTGCACTTCGAGTTTCAGAGTTTTGTCCATGCTTACTTCACGAATGAAAATCGACTTCAGAAACGAAATGTCATAGACATCGAAAACGAATTTGTCTTACTTCCAATCGTCGGTAAGAATGATGCCCTACAATGCTTTATTGACATAATTTCCTTGTTTGGTCTACATCAAGTAAATTCTGTCAAAAATAGACAAGGCTCATACTTAGATCTTCTATTCATACACTGCACTGAAGACTTTTGCGTGAGAGAAACACCTCTTTGGAAAAATGAAGCATTTCACACAGCAATTGAATTGCCATTGTGGTTTAACCCACAATTGAAAAACTTATAAAACAGAAAACAGAAAGCACATAAAATACACAAAAGAGAACAAAGTAATAAAAGTCTACAAAATAATCTTAGTATCTTCAGTAATAATACATTTTACGAAATAATTATCAGCGCCCATGAAAATTACAATCAGAAAATTAAAAATGAGATCAAGAGCTGTCCAAAATTTTTTTCAATTACTTTAAAACAAAATTAAATAGTAACAACTTTTCATCACAAATGCATTATGATAATCAGGTTGGAAAAATTAATGATGAAATTTGTAAATTTTTTCTCTATTTTTTCCGTGAAGTATATATTTCGCATACCGAGAGTGATCGTGACCGTGGTTACTTCTCATTTATACCGGAATCTCCAATTGAAATTTATATAAACTATAACTTTAGACCGAAGATGTTTTGAATGCACTTAAGAACCTGTTTACTGTATATGTTTTGAATGCACTTAAGAACCTGTATACATCAAAAAGGCCAGGGCCTGACGGTGTTGCTTTTGAAGAAATTGGCAGAAGAATTGTCTTTACATCTTACATAAAATATGCATCATTCCCAGAAATTTCAAAATAAATCTTCTGAACCAATCCATGTCACTTCTGGTATTCCACAAGGTTCCCACTTAAGCCCTCACATTTTCCTCTTACATGTAAATTTATGCAGATGACATGAAGTTTTATATGGAAACAAGAAACGGCATTGATGCAGAAATATTCCAGAACGGAATTTATTTATTTAGCACATGGTGCAACAAAGTTCACTTGAACTCAATGTAAAAACTCTTTTCAATCCATCTAGTGGTTTGATTATGTCTTTCTCTTATTATTCATATTTTCAAAAACATCACTAGAAGATTCAGTCAAGAATATTTTTTCATACTCAAATAAAATCAAAAACTTTCTCGTGTATAAACTACCATCACCTTTTCAATTTGTAAACAGTTATGTCAAGTTAATATAGATTTAAATGTGCAACTCTGAACGCTGCACAAAATTGAACAAAGCACGCTGCGAACGGATCAAAGCCGGTGATGTTTTCTTATTCCGTATCGCACGTACCGACTCGTACCAGTTTTGCATCGTCATTTTGAATGACAATTTTAATGTTTTGACACTCATCGTCCTATAATTTCGGAACCGAAAATCGGATCTGGATGAAATTGCACAGTATATCTTAATACAATAAGAGCTTTAATTTGAACCATAATTTGTTATTTGCTGAGAAATCGAAGTGAGTTAAGTTTTTGAAGCTTTTCTTCACTATTACCCGTACGTTCGGAAGCGGAAACCGGGGACTAGTAGTACCAAAGTAAATTTATATATTCACATAGGTCGGATCTGGATAAATTTTTCGGGGACTTTTTAGTGTTTTTCAAGACCTATCATTTGCATCTTAGTTTGTAGAAATCGGTTAAGCCATCTCTGAGAAATGTGAGTGACAATTTTGTCAATGCGAGCACGTCGTAGGAGTTAGATTACCGAGAAGTTACATTGGAACTTATTGTAACTTAGTGTGATGAGATGTCAACTCGTAACATTATTGTTACCATCATAATACAACTTGTTTTGTCGTGTTTGTCATGCGACCATTATGCAGCATCTGTTTTATTTCATTTTTTTATGAACAAGTTACATGTGCTACTTGCGCTACCCGTAAGCTAAGCTTAAATTGTACTGTAAGAATGTAACAGTTTCGATTCGATACCTATTACCGATTTATATAAACCTCTTTTTTTCAATTTGCACATTTTGTTGGATTCATCGTCGTTTTGGATTCCAATTTTGCGAAACATGCTAAGTGTATTGTTGAACGCAATGTCATTAATAACATTCCTCTTTGAGAGATCGAATAAAACAGTTACATCCTGTTAGACTCGTACGGTATTCGTCTTTTGATATTGAATAAATTTGCTCAAACCCTCAGAGAATCATTCGACCTACCGCTCAGAAAGCTCTTTCGACTAATCAAAATGATGAGCCTAATGCTGTGAAAGTGTATCACTTTAGCAACCTAGTTTCACCAGAGCCATCATAAATTTGCCGTTTAGTATGGACTGCACTGCAAAACACATAATTCAATCGCATTACGATGACCAGCAATATGTCACACACATCACTCTGACGCTTTCAACGTCCTGTTTCATTATATATACGATCCAGTAGTAGCATATTTTATTTATCACTTTTGCCGTCATTCGCTACTGCACACAAGTTATCGAGGATATCACATCGCTTAAGCACATTTGCATGAAAACGAGCTAGTAATGGAATATGCATGCAACAATCGTAATTACCATCGTCCATCCGAACGATGCACAACTCGGAGTCCGATGGGCGAGAAGACGAAAATCAGTGTGAGCTATTGCTGTTATTACTGTACGGAATTAAGTTTTCAATTTTCGGACAACATTCGTCTCTTGTATGTAATAGGAAAAAATTACTTAAAACTGCTTGCCGAAGCTTCTCCTTTTCTGAGAGGCAGCCAATAAGTGTTTCGCCTTCTTCGCCACAAAAATCCTTACTTAGCTCAATCCGGAATCGGCACGCTATTTCACACTGTTGCGTTGCCCAATTTGAGGAAACTGGTGAGCAACATTGTGAAAACGACTATGTGAACAAGGAAACCGGTAGTAAGAGACGGACGAAAATCGAGCTTATAAGAGCTTGAAGTGGTTGCTTTTTTTCGCACCTCTCTCTCGGGAAATTCCCATTTATGACAGGCCAATCCAAGCGTCATTAAATCGTCAACGAGACCGTCATCAATATTCATATCATGTGGAGGCAAATTGGACCCGGCGTAGGTACGTTAGTTTCACCAGTCATGCTGACTGTTTTAGCACAAAAAAAAGTCGCCTTCGGTGTCGCTTATCAATATGCATTTATTCAGATCAAGCTGCTTTCGTTTGGAAGCTCAGAGATCAAACATCTGGGTTGAAGTACCTACGCTGCATGAACCAAACTTGTTACGCAGTGGATCCGAACGGTGTGTACCTTTAACGAGACAGTTTGGATAATGATTGATTTAATGACAAAAGCTTGTTTTCCAAATACGGATGAGAAAATGTAGCGCTAGTTAATCGGAACAAGTTCGATACACGATTCCATGGAAATATATTCAATAATATTTATCATGATGTTTTGGTTTGTTACTGGATAAACATAACTCAGTTATAGCAACTTGCATCTGCTCACCTGAAATGAATTCTCGGTAATGCAATTTCAAATATGCTGCTTTAAAACATGCTTTAATAAACGACCGTACTCTATGTTGATATTGTGAGGTGTACTAAAATAGCAATTTATTCACTGTGCTTGAGTTTTAAACCAGATAGATTGGATCAGTCAGTAACTCAAAAACCAAAGATAAAATCGTGGTGTTTCATTATGATGATGAGTTTTTTTTCCTATACTTCGTACTTCTATAATATTTATCATGATCATCGATGGATTAATTAATGTTGGATTAGCATTAATTTTACCGTTTTCGACTGTAATGTGCATTCGGCTAGCGGGTGCGACCGTATGAATTTAAATGCATCAAAAGCACACATTTGTTTGGCTAGTAAAAGGTGCATTTAAATTCATACGGTCGCACCTACTAGCAGACCCACGGTCAATTGTGACAGATATTGCAAAAAAAAACCGCAAGACAAACTGTTTAAAAGGGTTTACATTGGGAAAGATTTTTTTAACCCTTTAACTGTCATATTTGTGGAGTTAAGGTGGCTTTGCTGATTTACAATTTATATTATTTTTTTAAAAACCCATTAGCCAGAAAATTGAAAAAAAAATCAGAAATATGTTAGGCATTATGAGAAACCTTTCAGATTTTTTTTCAGAATTTTTCAAAATGTATTTCATGTAAAAAGAGAATTGTCAAAATTTTCGATTTTTTTATTCGCATTTACAAGTTTGGCACCACTCTAGATTTTACATCAATAACAAACCATTTATGAGCTCATTACTCTGTTTTATTTTCAGATTTTAAAAAGAAATGTGGACGAGTATGATAATATCAGACTTTTAAAAATCAATTGAAAAACCATGTGTCTCCATAAGATTATCATCAGATGAAGACGCATGGCTTTTAGTTCTGAGATCATACACACTTAAATTTTTTAGCTGAGTCTCGGCAAAAAAATGCCGAGATTCGCACAGCCGAGTAATCAGCAATCATCTCGGCAAATATAAAATTACTGAGCGTCTCGGCACCCTCAAATTTGACAAACGTCAAATATTGCCGAAATCGTCAGCATAAGATTTACTGTTTGCTCAGTGAAACGTTCACTGAATATTCGGCAATCCAATAAAACGAAAAAATGAAAAAATAAATTACCGAATCATCTGTAATCAAAAATCTAGTCAATTAATTTTATTTGTAATTTCTCAACATTATAAACACGTCATTCAGGATCAAAAATTCATTTTATTAACACCTGAAGGAGGCTTACAAATTTGTTGCCAGTTATGCTCAAAGCCTCTACCTGAAAACATGTAGCATAAAAAAGCGGCGTTTCCAGATGCGACCACCTTGAGTCGAGCTGGAAATATGAAAATAAAAATATATATTGATTTCTGGCTTACAAAAATGTTCAATATTTAATGATGCATATACGGTATTGTTCAAAAAATAAACTTACTTTGATCTATTGAATTATTCCATGCATTGGGTTATTTTTTCGCATATCCTCCAAAGTTTTGTCTCGAGGACGCTTTGAGCCCCGTGTTGGGTGCTTTTCCCTTATAATCGCGAGTGCTCTGATAATGTCGCTTTTTATAGAGCGAAACATGTCACTATATTTATTCAATATTTTTACTTGTAAGTGGTTCCACGCTTCTTCGAAGATTATCCATTTTTTCACTCGAGAATTTCATCAGAAAATAATTGCACAATGCGAAGCGAAAATGTAACGTGGCAATAAATGACAGCTGTCGTGCTGAATCTCGGCAACAGCTAGCGCATATTCCGAAATCTCGGCAAACGTCTCTGCTGATGTCGGCATATCTGTTGTTTACTGATAAATTCAGCAAGCAATTATGCCAAATTTCGGCAAAGTGAAGCATTTTACCGAAATATCAGTGAATGCATTTAACGAAGTTCAGAAACATGCGTATTGATTACTGAGCAATCAGCAAATTTACGTGTTGCTGATCAGTTTCGGCATTTTATTATGCCGAGCTCAAGAAATTGTTTTAAGTGTGTACATCACATACCTTTAGAACTAAATACCACGCATTTCCATCTACAACTTAAGTTCAGGGCTTGAGTATTGACGTAATCCTAATTTTATTTACACACGCCCGTACGCCTGTCTCGATTTAGCTAGCTATAATGTAGAGAAACAGTTCGTTTGCACACATTAGTGAACATGTGTGCCAGCAGACGGTTGTATTCCATAAGTAAGGACCAGTGTGGGAGGCATGAATCAGGAACTAATGAGTTGACAAGTATTTAGTTTAACGTATATTAAAGGTTTATAGTTTTTATTCATGAGCTGATAAGTCATTTTATATATATTTTCATAGAAATTAAATCAAAGAAATCAAAACATACACTGCAGTCAATTTTAATCCCACATTTTTGCTATATTTAGTAAAGCTCTAAACAATATTAAAAAATAGTTATTTTACAGAAAAAAATATTGCCAGACATCAAGCGCAAAATCCAAAAAACTTTTCAACTACCAGTTTTGGGGAAAATTATACGTTGGCGTTCTGTATCAAGTGGTATGAATAGCCACGTTGCCTGAAATTGCTCAATAAGACAGTTAAAATCAAACGGCTTGAGTCCGTAAAGACGGATAATTCAAACTGGGGTCGAACTGATTGTAAATCCATCGAAACAAAATATATGAGAAGAAAAGGCTTTAAATGTTTTTTTGTTTCGATTACAGAGGCGTTTTAACCTTAATTCGCCTCTTCGGGCCAGAAAAGCTTTCTGACTCTACGTGCGGGGCTGGAGATCGAACCCAGGTGGACTGCGTGAAAGGCATCGACTAACCCATCACACTATACCCGATCAGATGCACATAAAAAATCATAACACAAGTATATCAACAGTTGATATGTATAACAATTTGTGTTATTTTGAGATATTTAACGAATGAAAACAGTTGAAAGTTAAAACTTATGATAAAAATATAATAACAAAATCAGTTATGATGTTTTATTTTCATTTGCAAGACTCATGATAAAATTTATTAATTGAAAAAATGAATTCTTCCGTTGTTTCATATCGAAATATCAGAATAAATGATCAGAATATCAAAGAACTAAAAGAAGTAACCAGATCACTAAATAAATTATTCATTTAATAAAAAAAATCCTTCAACAATTTTGGATTAGAACTATGCTAAAAGTTGGCTGTGAAATAGTTTTTGTGTGTTAAATTTGCTATCTAATTGACTACTATTGTAATAAATTTCTGCCTTCGGATTTCTGTAATTATATTAAATTCAATAATAGCTATGATACAAACGTTTCAAATCTTTACGATTTTGTTCCCGCTGGAGTCTTTTTTATTATGTTTTTTTTTGTTATTTTAACAGCTTACCAGCCAAAAATATTTCAAATTTTTTTACAAATTATTTCTGAAATAAATTACTCCAGTTGTTATAATTCTGTTATTACCATCTGATCGGGTAAAAGTCCACCCGAGTAGAAGTGATTTGCAAACCAATAGCAAATTTTATTATTAAAACTAAACATCTCAATGGCAGATATTAGCATTATTTAGTCTGAAATAAGAGTTAAAATATCAAAAATCATAGCAAAGTCTGCATGTGAAAATAGGAACAAAATATAAAATTATGTTGTTGCAATATCAAAACAAGAAAAAATATCTACAATAGACTCTCCCAAATCCTTTGCCGTCGTCTATCACCAATAGCTAAGGAATTCGTAGGGCCGTACCAAGCGGGATTTATTGGAACCCGCGCCACTACGGATCACATATTCGCGATAAGGCAAGAAGTGTCGTGAATACAACGTACCAACGCATCACCTATTCATTGACTATAGGGGATACTGATGGTTCCGTTGAAGGGGATGCTTCATTGTTGTTGGTGGCTGTCGCAGATGTACTGGGGTTGCTTGAGGTTGGTGTGAAGAAAGCATCGTTGCCCTTTGGTGTGGTTGTCTCCTTGTCCAGTTTATTACATGGCTTACCGTAGTGAACAGCTTTTTTGCAATATTGGCATGTGGCCATCTGATTGTCATAGGTAACAAGTGATTTGCACGGAATTCTAGTATCTTGACCGAAAGTCACATAAGAATGTATAGGCCTCTTCAAGCGCATGCGTAATAAACGTACGCCATTTAGAATACCAGGGAAAAAGTTCTTCTACTTTTCTTTTTCGATAGAGAGAATCTCTCCGTATTGGGACATAATTTTGCGAATATAAGAATCGGTAACGCTTGAGGGAATATCATGCATACGCACTTCTATAGCACTATCTTCCATATATACAGGAATGTTGTACTTAAGGTGAAATGTAGCGGAATGCGAAAATCGCGTTTTTGATCAATTATTCAAAAACTAGACCGATTTTCGAAAAACCAAAAACACTTAAGTTTTCGAAATCAAATTTATCATAACTAAGTATTCTTAGAATTTTGAAATTTTGCTTTGCCGAGCCGTAATTGGTTTTTGAAATGTATAAACGGTTACTGTTCCGTTCCACGGGGATGATTTTAGAACTGAAAAGTAGTGTTTGTAGCAGAATTTCACAAAGAATCTGGAAATGCAACTCAATATTATAAAATATTAGCTAAAACAAACGAAATTTGAAAAAGTTTACATAAACTTTTCCGCACTTTTTTATTGCTTGCGCGCTGCTGTTTCGTATTGAGATGGTGTGAGAAATGCACGGTGAGCACGGTGGTATTATATCGTGAGCAAAAATAACATATAAAATTATGACGCGAATTTATGCAGCATTGGGTTTTGTGTTGAAATAAAAACGAGTTGAATACAATAAAATCGGTATTGTAAGAAATCGTTTATTTTCTAAGTAACTGTCATTTATTATGCTAATAATGTCAAATTCTGTTGAGTTCAATGCATTGATGTTGCTGAAGCAATAAAGCTTGGCTGTGTAATATCGTATAACAGGTATTATTTTAGATTGAAGCAATTTTTATAGCAAAACTAAAACTTCATCATTGACAAGCTACTGAATGAAATGAATATAAGCCAAGTATTATCGTTCATTAACCTGTGATACAAACAAAGTGATAAACATTGAGGGTCAGCTTCGAGCCAGTCAGCATGGAAAACTTATTGGAATTCATTGGTTTTTCAATTATTATGAATACAATGAATCAACGCTTGATTTTGCTTTCAAGCTATGAAATAACTTGGTATTTAATTTCGTGCCCCAAATATGTTTGAGAAAAGATTCACTAAATAATTTTAACTGCATGGTAATATGAACTATTAGTTATAATTGGAATGTATTCCAATAATGTAATCTAAGAAATTATTAAACTATTGATGATTTCTGGCACCGGAGGCCAGAGGACATTTGATCTTCGGTTCGTTATCGTTGAAATAGACCTTTCTAGACTCATCATGCTATAATTCCGAAAGTCGCTTCTGAAAAAAAGTTAATGGTAGTTTATGGTACTATGAAGTTTGTTCATTTCAATCCAAGTTTTCAAAACCCCAGCTAGTGATCTCCGAGAAAAAGTAGTGAACTTATTATTGCACACACATGAGTCGACCTCTTTGGCTTGGTTTGAAATTTCTTCGGCTGTGTATGTGAATATTTCATCATACCGGTTGCACAAACTCGCAAGTAGCAGAAACCTAAGACAAGACCTGACAACTGGCTTCTTATTATTCATTACGTCCAGTCTTTTTTACAAGCCAATATAATGAGAGGTAACCCCACTGCGCTAAATCATTGAAAAAAGTTCTTGTTTCTATGTGTCCGTTTTTCTTGGTATGCTTTATGCGACGGTTCGTTCAACTGAAGCGGATAAAATTTTGCGCGCATTTTATGACGCTACATTTCACCTTAATGTTCTCGTGCTCCAAATAGTGCACATTGTTATTGCCTTTGGCGAATTGAATTGAATCCAACTCTTTATAAAACTAGATGTAAACAACAGTATTTGTCTTGTTGCATTGAAGTAAATGCACACGTTTAAAGTCAAGATGCATTTGCTCCTTAAGCAAATCTTCAAGTTCTCGTATCATTGCCGTTTCAACCTTCCGAGCGAACGGACGTGATTTGGATTTACTGCGAAAGCATTGAAAACCAGTTGTGTGTGTGTGATAAAGTGGTCGGACGATATTGTGTGATAGACAATAGTGCTTTTTCCTCTGAGAGGTTTTTTTTTCGCATTATATAATAGAACAGTGCCTTATTGCGAGCGGTCGATCGAAACGGTACCGTTAGCCGATTATTGTTTCGCCGATCAAGGCCAAGTGTGAGGATTATAAACAAGCGGCCATTGTGTGAGGATTATAAATAAGTGTGCCTTTTCCTCTCGGAGGTTTTTTGCACACCATCAAAGCGGCGATACGCCGATCGACGAAGTCCAGCTTGGTGTCCCCCGTTGGATCTTAGTTAAGTACCTTTACGTCGTTTATTTTTATTTCTTTATTTGACCATTATATTTCCCCCCGAATCATTTGTTTTTGCGCGGAAGTAGTTCCGCTATGCCTATTTTAAATCCTGCCCCCCCCCGCTCCCGATGTTCAAATGGAGACTTCCCTTGTCAGTAAAAAGTCCCGCATAAAGAGCTATCCTGATGGGCTCGCACTACCGGCCGGGTCTTACGCGGTCTGTTTCCGGACCAAATCAAAGGAAAAAAACTGAATATTTTAAAAATATCGCGGGACCTGAATTCGCGATATAATACCATAAAAAGTATAGATAGAATACGGCCAGACAAGCTCAGGGTCCTGTTTACCAGCTCAAAACAGGCTAATGAGCTTGTTCAAAAGGATCCTTTTACGCTGGAGTACCGCGTCTACGTGCCAGCTCGTGAAGTCGAAATCGACGGTGTGGTCACCGATTCGAGTTTGACTTGCGAGGATATTCTTAAGTACGGGGCGGGTTGTTTTAAAGACCCCTCACTGAAGAATGTCAAGATACTGGATTGCAAGCGATTGCATTCAGTATCGATCGCCGGGGATGGAACAAAGTCTTATCCCCAATCAGACTCTTATCGTGTGACCTTCGCCGGCTCGGCATTGCCCAACTACATCCTCTTGGACCGGGTTCGTTTGCCTGTTCGTCTATTTGTACCCCGGATAATGAATTGTACCAATTGCAAACAACTGGGGCATACAGCTACTCATTGCAGCAATAAGCCACGTTGTGCTAACTGTGGGGAAGCTCATGCGGACGGCTCTTGCGGTAAGGATGCTGAAAAGTGTCTCTACTGTGAGGAGGGTCCGCATGACCTCTCTGACTGTCCCGCTTACAAACTGCGAGGAGATCGGATGAAGCGTTCCCTGAAGGAACACTCCAAGCGTTCCTTTGCCGAGATGGTTAAGAGTGCCACCCCTCCTAAACAGGCAACGAATCCATATGCCTGCTTGTCAACTGACGAGAGCGATTCTGACGACCCTTTGGAAGGTCCATCTTCAGCGGTCCCTCATAGCTGTAGAAAAAGAATGAATAAATCTTCTCATAAGCTACCTAGTAAGGGTTCGAAGGTGTCTTCCGAAGGGCTTCGAAAAGTTACAGCTAACGGGAATCGGGAAAAATCACCGAAGCAAAAAGCTCCTGGTCTCGGAAAACTCAATTCCGACATGGAATTCCCACCGCTTCCAGGGACTAAAAAATCCCCAAGCGTCCCTGAAAATCCACCAGAGAACCAACTAGGTGCTGGACTTATAAAGTTCTCTGATGTTGTGGACTGGATTTTTACAACTTTCAATATTTCAGACCCTCTTAGAAGCATTTTAATTGCTTTCATGCCAACAGTAAAAACATATTTGAAGCAGTTGACTGCAAATTGGCCCCTTCTTTCAGCGATTGTATCTTTCGATGGCTAAATCATCCACCGAGGTCACGGATCTAATCACTGTTTTACAGTGGAATTGCAGAAGTATTATCCCAAAAATAGATTCATTTAAATTTCTAGTAAACAATCTGAAATGTGACGCATTTGCATTGTGCGAAACTTGGCTAACTTCTGAAATACCCTTAAACTTTCACGATTTTAACATTATTCGTCTGGATCGAGATAATCCCTATGGAGGAGTACTTTTGGGGATCAAAAAGTGCTATTCTTTCTATCGCATTAACCTCCCCTCGATACCAGGTATTGAAGTTGTCGCATGTCATGTTACAATCAAAGGTAAGGACCTTTGCATTGCTTCCATCTACATTCCCCCAAGAGCCTCGGTTGGGCATCGGTGGCTCAGTGATATCGTAGAGCTCCTTCCTGCACCGACGTTGGTTTTAGGAGACTTTAACTCACACGGTACGGGATGGGGCTGTCTTCACGACGATAACAGATCAACTATGATCCATGATATCTGCGACAACTTCAATATGACAATCTTGAATACGGGAGAAATGACACGGATTCCTGCACCACCAGCAAGACCAAGTGCGCTGGATTTATCCCTTTGCTCGACATCGCTACGGTTGGATTGCACGTGGGAGGTAATTCCTGATCCCCACGGTAGCGATCATCTACCGATCGTAATATCAATCACCAGCGGCTCAAAACCATCGAAGACAATCAATGTTTCGTATGACCTCACACGAAATATTGATTGGAATAGCTATGCGACCTCGATATCTGAGAAACTTGAAAGAACTCAACAACTTCCTCCGGAGGAAGAGTACACGTTTCTGGCTGGCTTGATTCTCGACACCGCGACTCAAGCTCAGACGAAACGTGTACCCGGCGCGAAAACTAACATCCGTCCTCCCAACCCGTGGTGGGACAAAGAGTGCACAAATTTAAACGCGGAGAGAGCCTCCGCGTACAAAATATTCAGAAAAAATGGAACACCTGATAATTACCGGAATTACGCGGCGTTAGACGTTAAAATTAAAAACTTGATTAGAGCTAAGAAACGCGGTTACTGGCGTCGGTTTATAGACGGCTTAACGAAAGAAACATCTATGAGTACTCTTTGGAACACAGCCCGACGAATGCGCAATCATAACACCACGAATGAAAGCGAGGAATATTCCAACCGCTGGATATTCGATTTCGCTAAAAAAGTATGCCCAGACTCTGTTCCGAAACAGAAGATCACCCGCGCCGCGACACCAAATACAAACGAAACACCGTTTTCGATGGTAGAGCTCTCACTTGCACTCTTGTCATGTAACAATAAAGCCCCGGGATTAGACAGAATAAAATTCAACTTGTTGAAAAATCTGCCAGTCCCCGCCAAAAGGCGCTTGTTGAGTATATTCAATAAGTTCCTTGAGGACAACATTGTTCCACATGACTGGAGACAAGTGAAAGTGATCGCCATTCAAAAACCAGGAAAATCAGCCTCCGATCACAATTCGTATCGGCCGATTGCTATGCTTTCCTGTATCCGGAAATTGTTCGAAAAAATGATTCTCTTCCGTCTAGACAATTGCGTCGAAACTAATGGCTTACTTTCAGATACACAATTTGGTTTCCGCAGGGGTAAAGGAACGAACGATTGTCTTGCGTTGCTCTCAACAGAAATTCAAATGGCATTTGCTCGTAAAGAACAAATGGCGTCAGTTTTCCTTGACATTAAGGGGGCTTTTGACTCAGTTTCTATAAATATCCTATCTGAGAAGCTGCATCAGCATGGTCTTTCGCCAGTTTTGAACAACTATTTACATAATCTATTGTCTGAGAAACACATGTATTTCGCGCATGGTGATTTGTCGACAATACGATTCAGTTACATGGGTCTTCCTCAGGGCTCATGCTTAAGCCCCCTTCTATACAATTTTTACGTAAACGACATCGATAAATGTATCAACACATCTTGCACGCTAAGACAACTTGCCGACGACAGCGTTGTGTCTATTATAGGACCCAAAGCTGGCGATCTGCAAGGGCCGTTACAAGATACTCTTGTCAACTTATCCACATGGGCTCTTCAAATGGGTATCGAATTCTCTACGGAGAAAACTGAGCTGGTTGTATTTTCGAGAAAGCGAGAACCAGCACAATTACAGCTTCAACTAGGGGGTGAAACCATAGCTCAGGTCTTCACATTTAAATATCTCGGGGTCTGGTTCGACTCCAAAGGCACCTGGGGATGTCACATTAGGTATCTGAAAAGAAAATGCCAACAAAGAATCAACTTTCTTCGTACAATAACCGGGTCGTGGTGGGGTGCCCATCCAGGAGACCTGATCAGGCTGTACCAAACAACGATATTGTCCGTGATGGAATACGGATGCTTTTGCTTCCGATCCGCGGCGAACACTCATTTCATCATGCTGGAAAGAATTCAGTATCGTTGTTTGCGTATTGCCTTGGGTTGCATGCAATCGACTCATACGATGAGCCTCGAAGTGCTGGCGGGTGTTCTCCCATTGAAAAACCGGTTCTGGGATCTCTCATATCGTTTGCTCATTCGATGCGACATTTTGAATCCTCTGGTGATTGAAAATTTCGAAAGGTTAGTTGAGCTTAATTATCAAACCCGTTTTATGTCCTTGTATTTTGATTACATGGCTCAGAATATTAATCCTTCTTTGTTTGTTTCCAACCGTGCTCATTTCTTGGATACTTCTGATTCTACTGTGTTTTTCGACACATCCATTAGAGAAGAAATTCGTGGAATTCCGGCTCACGTGCGCCCTCAAGTGGCCCCAAATATTTTTTATAATAAATTTAGAACAGTCAACTGTGAAAAGGTGTTTTACACTGACGGATCAAACATCAACGAGTCCACAGGCTTCGGCATCTTCAATCAAAACATCACCGCTTCTTACAAACTCAGTGATCCGGCTTCAGTTTACGTCGCAGAATTAGCTGCTATTCAGTACACCCTCGAGATCATTGAAACGTTGCCCAAAGACCATTACTTCATTGTCACGGACAGTCTAAGCTCAATAGAAGCTCTCCGGGCAATGAAGCCAGGAAAGTATCCCCCATATTTCCTGGGGAAAATACGGGAACATTTGAGTACTTTATCTGAACGGTCTTATTTAATATCGTTAGTCTGGGTCCCTTCGCATTGTTCCATTCCGGGCAATGAAAAGGCAGACTCATTGGCTAAAGTGGGCGCATTTGAAGGTGATATTTATGAAAGACCAATCTGCTTCAATGAATTTTTCAGTATCTCTCGTCAGAAAACTCTCGAAAGTTGGCAAACTTCATGGAGCAATGACGAACTGGGACGATGGCTACACTCCATTATCCCTAAGGTATCGACGAAACCTTGGTTCAAGGGGATGAACGTTAGTCGTGATTTCATTCGCGTTATGTCACGACTCATGTCAAATCACTATACATTCAACGCACATCTCCGGCGTATCGGGATCGTGGAGAACGGGCTCTGCACCTGTGGCGACGGTTATCAGGACATCGAGCATGTCGTGTGGTCGTGCGTAGAGTATCGCGACGCCAGGTCGAAGCTACTGGAATCCCTCAGGGCCCGAGGTAGACCGCCTGAGGTTCCGGTTCGGGATGTGTTGGCGAGTCGGGATAGTTCATATATGCTTCTCATATACCAGTTTCTCAAACACATTAATATACAAGTGTAATCTGTTACATCTGGCTTAGAAAGTTCCTCCTATTTATCGACGTTGTTTCAACTGTGGCTAAGAATTATTTCTCAACTGCAGGTTCGACACTAACTTCCGCCGATTATCCCGATTCCTCATCTGTCCACCATCTTCATCGGAACTAACAAGATCTTTTTGCTGTCACTAACCTTCGCTTCCCCCCTCCCCGTCTCTTCACCATCTCGATGTCAACTAATTAGATCTCTGTCGTTTTAGTCATTTCATTCCCATATCCCCTTTTTACTCCGTTTTCCGCAATATTTACTTCGCTATATTTTTTTTTTCATTTTCTTCTGTAACAACACCATCATCGCCCACGGAAACTTATCAACAGCATGCGGGCCACCCGCCGGGTATTCGTAACCTGGGGGTGTTTCCCGCGGACCCACACGGACCGAAGAATGCGGCCAACATGAATATTCACCAACGCCATATGGAAGACTCTCATGAAATATTCAATTAACCGGCCGATCACCACATGAAGGCTGGATCTGCCAAAGTCAACCACTGCGACCCAAATATGACATTACTTAATGATACAACCCTAGTTTTAAGTTAGTCGTAAATTTTAAATTAGTAAAAGCCCTTGGCATCTTAGAGCTTAAGCGGTGTGCCTTAAACATTATATTCTTGAATAAAAAAAAAAAAAAGTTCTCGTATCGAAGGTCGAATTTTGCACTGCCTAAAGTCAACGACAATTGTATTCTTTCGTGTCGGTGGTAGCTTTTGTTCGTTTGGTTCACTCGTTTCGAGGTTGTTCTATTGTTCACTACACAATACTGTACTTGGTTTCTTCCGTCCCGAACGTAAGCGATTTTGTTATATCGACTGACTTGGATGAGATGTGAAAGCGAACTGACCACCATGAATATTGATAGACGGTGACGAGTTCGTGTATTTGGGCACACTGGTAACCGCCGATAATGACTCCTGCAGAAAAAATTCAGAGACGTATTTTTGCAAGAAATCGTGCGTACTTTGGACTCAGAAATACCCTTCGATTGAGAATGGAACGCCACCGCTCGAAATTGACCATCCTCGTATGAACGGAGCAACAAATAAAAACATCCGTTGTGACACTGTGACACATTGGTGAATGAGAGGCCTATATTAAAGAGAAACTGGATGCGTGAGAGTATATGCTATTGAGCAGAGTAGTACTCTTGCTTGGTAAATTGCCTGTGCTCTCAGTCTCAGTTAACACATGACCTAAGCAAACCATGGCAATGCAATGAAATGAAAGGTTCGCTCTCGTTAGTACTGTAGGAGAATGAAGAATTTTGATTCACGGCGTTCTACAAGACGCAAAGCAAGGTCATGCACATTGACAGGTTGATCACACTACAACAATATTTCATATATTTTACATCATAAATTTTGCATTTGAGCCCATTTTCAAAACGATGAATTGGTTTCTTGGAAGTTTACACTGGGTAAATATCCTAAAAACACTAGAAGCAACGATCTTTAAATTAATATTCATAGGAACTAAAAGTTATGAATCTAGTTTTCTCACAGGTATCTTTATTATAAGAACCATTCATCAAATGCTAACCTCATGAAGCAAAGTCATCAGCTAGCGCACATATTCATGAACTAATGAATGAACGAAGCAGCTCTCCTGGCTTGGGTTGCGCTGTGAATTCTACCTAATATACGAATGTGTGTGAATAGCACAGAGGGTGAAACTATGTGCATATAACCTTTCTATAAGTTGTTTTGAAATATTGTAATCTAGTGTGAGAATCATCAAGTCGAATCTTCGATTTTCTGCTATAATTGTCAACTTGCGATTCTCTCTTGGTGAATTCCACACAGCGCCAAGGGGAGAGTCGCTTAACACCAACTATATTGTGCCTCGAAAAATAACACGTGATATATTGTGAGTCTAAGTGTGCCACGCTGTTCCCCATGAAACAGCTACTTGTCAAAACTGAGCCCTTTGTGTGCCGCAACTGTGCATCTGTATGAAAACGAAAGTGCCAATATTGATAAATGCGCCAACGCATTGTGTTAAATGCGCCAACGCATTGTGTTAATGTGCCCATTGTTCTAAGCGTCCTCCCCTTGCACAGCGCCGAACATTGCCAGACTGTATATTAGGTTTTACACGATGACGACACAAATGAACTACCGACGAATCAAGTTCATCTTTGACAGCTGCCGGTGGTTTATTATATTTTGCGACTGTGAATTAAAAATTGAAAAATTACGAAAAAGTGCCTGTTAAAAACGTGCTCCACAATGAAAAGAATCGAAACTATTGCTCTGTATGCATTTCCAGAATCAAAGAGCGATATTTGTATAAATTTGTTTAGTGTGAGGCGACTTGCAATTTTTAAATTCAAACGATGGACCTCTGATGAACTTTTAAACTGTAAACAAAACACCGGCGACTATCTAAAAAAGTTCATTCTGTTCATTTTGTAAGGTTATGTCATGTTCGTGTAAAACCTATTTAGATTTTGTCGTGAATACGACTTACTTTACTATGGGGTGCCTTTTCAAAATTAGCCATATGGAAGAATGGGCAGAACTTAATCGTGAATATCTCGACTTGTATTAATGGTAGCAACATAATTCTTTCACCATTTCATCAAAAATATGATCAGGAATTTAGGATAACATTCTGAACAGTGTGCGATAACCACAAACAACTAAAAAATTAAATTATCCGAAAATTTGAAAACAACGCGGAAAACTCATTACTTTCGCTTGGGTTTTTCGCGCAAGGACGACGATTTTGAGGTAGTCAGGCACATATATTCAATTGAATGCGTATAAAAGGGGAACCGTGGTCGAAAATCGATCATTCGTCATCTAACACTCGGATTTCAACACACTGATCAGCAAAGGACTACAGGCAACAATCCGTTTATGTACTGAAGGCTACAAAATAACTGTTCCGGCTTTGAACCACTACAAAGGAGTGGAATGTTATCTGAAACAGACAAAAGCGGAATACTTCACACACGATATTGCCGCCAACAAACCTATGAAGGTTGTACTTCGAGGACTACCCGACATGATGGAAGCCGAACTAAAGCAGGCACTGTCGGAGGCTGGACTAAAGCCTATGATGGTGTTTAAAATGAAACGACATAATACGGACAAAAAGTTTAGAGATCAACTGTACCTGATTCATCTGGAGAAGGGCTCCATCACCATGAGTCAACTGAAAACGATTAAATCGTTATTTCACATAATCATCGAATGGCAAAAGTATAAACCGGTACATCGGGATGTCACACAGTGCACGAACTGTTTGAACTACGGCCATGGAGCGAGGAATTGCCGAACCACACAATACCAACGATTGCCTGCTGAGTTTACAAAAATTCGACAGCAGGCGTCCCGTAAACAGTCAACGAGCAAGAAAGTTCCACAGAAGGATGAAATTAATTTCCCACGGCTCCCACCGAAGAAGGATATTCCAAATTTGCCGCCACTTCCTCGCAGCAATCTAAAAGGTTCAGCCGCTGGATCACAAAAAGAATCTCCCTCAAAAATCCCTCCTGGATGGGGCAATAATCAACCACAAGCAAAGGATGACTCTGGTGACTTATTCTCTGCTGAAGAACTGATCGTCATTTTTGAAACAATGACAACAAAACTACGAAACTGCAGAACGCGGTTGGATCAAATCAACGCCTTAGGCAAATTCATCATCGAATATGCAATATAATGAGTTGGTTATAGTAAATTGGAATGCTTGCTCACTCAGGAGCAAAACTGCTGAATTGTCCGACTTTCTTCAAGAGAAGAATGCCGATATTGCTATTTTAACTGAAACTCATCTTAAACCTGAAATTTCTATTTTTATTTCCAATTACAGGATTCACAGGCTCGACAGGACAACTACCAGAGGAGGGGGAGTTGCCATTGCCATTAAACGATCCATTCAGCACAGGCTTCTGTCAGCCTTTATATTGCAACTCATAGAAGCCATCGGAATTGAGATTACAACGACGATGGGACCCATCATCATCATTGCAGCGTACTGCCCCAAACAAACCAATCTTCGAGATGGTACGTGTGCATCATTGAAGCGAGATCTGGCTATGCTCACTCGACGACAGAACAAATTCATCATTGCTGGGGACCTGAACGCACGGCACGAGCTGTCGGGGAAACAAAAGACAGAATCGAAATGGATTCGTACTTGCCGAAACATCTTCGCTCCGGATCAACCAACGCGACTTTCCAGATCGGGAGTTCATTCAATTTTGGATATATTCATCAGCAACATCGCCATAGAAAGCTCTCCGGTTGTCTTCAACGAACTTTCTTCTGACCACTTTCCAGTAATATTGACGTTGGGATCTTCACCAGAAACAGTGCCTATTCGACCTCGGAGGAACTATTATCGCACCGACTGGGTCCAATTTCAACAAATCGCCAACCAACTTATTAATATCGATTTGCCACTAGATTCCACGATGGAAATCGATGCGGCCCTATCTTCCTTCCAGCATTCAATCACAGTCGCTCGTGATAGGACGGTTCCAGTACAACATATGCCGAGTTCCTCTCTTCAAATCGACAGTGTCACAGAGCCGTTGCTGATAGCGTAGCTGAGGTTGACCAATCAGACAGCTTGGTTCCAGAGGAAAGTAGAGTCACTGCGAATGAGCTGTTGGCTATTGTGAAAAAATCCAAAAATATGAAGGCCCCCGGTTTCGATAACACATTCAACATTGAGCTGAAACATTTGAGTATTCGCTCATTTGTCTTCTTAGCTAAACTTTTTAACAGGTGCTGGAAGCTTGGTTACTTCCCGTCAAAGTAGAAGTTAGCTAAAGTTATCCCAGTTTTGAAACCGGGGAAAGATCCTTTCTTTTCCAAGAGCTATCAGAATTATCAAAAATTATCTTGCAGATAGAGCATTCCAATTGAATACGCAGTCCCTGTTTGGCGGGGCTGTTCACGAACACACAAACTTAGGCTTCAGCGCATTCAAGGTAAGATCTTGAAGATGATTCTAAATCTACCCCCTTGGACAAGGACTAGTGAAGTACATGAGATGGCCTCCCTGGATATACTAAAACGAAAATTCGAACAATACTGCACGAAATTTGAAGAGAGGTGCTCAATCTCTGAAATACAAATAATTCAAAATTTGTACGTATTAGGTTAGGGATAGTTATAAGTAGGTAGATATTTTATAAATAATTAAAATAAATATTATGATTAAACATTAGTATGTAAAACAAGAATAACTAAAACACGTATTATTAATAACGAATCGTATGAACAACAAAGATGAAAGGCCAAAGGGTCAAAACACTTGTACTGTAAAATGTTGATGTAATACACAAAAATAAGATTAATAAACAGATATTTATGCAAAAAAAAAATGCGGAAATCGATCATTTCGTCTTGTGCGTTGGATGGAAGCGGACGTCGTGGGAAAGATTTAATCAACCAGCAGCTACGGAGAGTGCGCCTACTGCGTGGTTAAAACCCTCAAACGCTCATTTGTACTTCAGTCGTCCGGTGGAGCAGATGGCAATGAAAGCAGACCTTTCGCATGGTATAAAGCCTCAAACGCTTAGGTCGTGCTTTCATTTAGAATTCAATCGTCAGGTAGAGCAATCGCTAGTAATAAGAGCAGATCTTTAGCGTTGTACAAAACCTCAAACGGTCAGGTCGCAGAGCCAGTTTCCCTTCGAAGAAGATCGATTACTTCATCCTGTTGGTGGTCGTTTGCATCGGGGCAAAATACAACGGAAAATGGACAACAATGTGGAACATTATGCAAAATCAGCTCTCCTAATGGCTCTAAATGTTACCTAAAGATTGAAAACTAAAATTATCAGTGTAGTGCAAATCTATGATAACTTGATCAGTTTCTTGCAATTTTTACAATTTGGCTCTTCTGGGATGCCAGAAATTAATCCCGTACAGCATTTTGATAGTATCTTTTACTAAAATATTGAAATCCGAAATGAAATAATCGACATCAACATTCTCTAAGGTGCCATTTAGAACCATAATTTTATACCCAAAGAATTATGCGAAATTTTACTTCACTATACAGTATACGGCCCATTTTTCAACCAGTTGTAGTTTGTAGTAAATGCATAGCACCGGCTCAGAAGCCATTCATTTCGAATTTGGCTGTCGTTGTCATCGTGTTCATTATGATGCGATCGAGGAATCTCCAAGTGAAATGCAAAGCTTGTTACCGCAAGCGGAAGAAGCAGGAGACTAATACAGAACACATATCAGTTTCGCATTCACGGACAACAGGTCAGCCTGGAAATAGATGACGGAAGTCAGCGGTATCCATCGGAAGTCAATGGCATCCATCGGAATTTGAACTCAACTCGGCACTCTCCATCACGAACGCCTTCATAAAAGGTTCTTTTCAGAACCACCATTATTTTATCATAAGGTCGGCTGCTCGGCCATCCATGGAAGTTGACCATCAATGTCAATTTCCCTCTCTGAGCAGCCTAGATAGCCGTGTAGTGTCGGTAGCGGTTTCCCAACTGGCTAAGAATAACGCTACGGTCCACCTGTACCGGTGGTATAAGTCCACCAAACAGGTAAGCCGTGTGGCATCCGGCGGAATTATTTTTTACCAAGAATTGATCCACTGGTTTCCTGTTCCATGTCGTAAAAGGCCACAAAAATAGGAACTCCTAAGTCAAGGTGTATTTCCGTGCCGATGGCTGAATGGCTGCAGGAGGTTAAACAATGCAGTCGTGAACGGAATATCTTGGGATTTTCCCTTACTGTGTTAAGCGAAGCTCTGGCACAGTGGACGACTTCTTTTTTCGCAACTCGTGGGATTTAAATGATTAAAACATTTAAAAAAATCCTTACATGGTTCGCTATAGGCGATTATAAGCCAATATATTTGGTTTCTTGTAGTTGTTGTACGGTAAGTGCTGGAGGTGGAGTGTTCGTTACTTTAATTGATAATGGTTAGAGTAGCACAAATCAATCTCCAGCATAAACGTACAGCAACTATGAATCTATCCAGACTTCTGCAAGAAGGTAAAGCTTCTTTAGCTTTGGTTCAAGAACCATATTTCCAAAAGGGAAACTTCTACGTTGGAAAATTGTTAAACCCAGTCTTTGTTGCCTTTAACAAGACCGGAATGACTAATCCACGTGAAATGCCTCGAGCATGCATACTTGCAAATAGTGCTCTCGATGTCTCTCTCATATCGGAGCCCACAACTCGGGATATTTGTGCTGTCACAGTTGGTATGACTACTGATGGCATAGACAGGAAATATGTCTATTGTTCGGCATATTTGCCGCATAACCAACCTTCGCCAAGCGATGACTTCAAAAAGGTTGTATCATACTGCTGCAAAAGTGATTTACCGCTTGTAATCGGCAGTGACATAAATGCTCACCATATCATTTGGGGCAGCACAGATATTAATTCGAGAGGCTCTGATATGATGGAATTTGTGAGCAGTACAAACCTGCACATAGTCAATGCAGGAAACCGTCCAACTTTTGCGAGATCTGGCAGAGAGGAGGTTTTGGACGTAACTCTCTGCTCTGATAGAATTGCGCATGAGTTGGTGAATTGGCTCGTCTCCGATGAGCTCGAACCTTCGTTGTCTGATCATAAGTACATATTCTTTGATCATTCAAACGTTAAATTTGATATTATCACATATCGTAATCCCAAATCTACAAACTGGGACCTCTATGAAGAGGGCTTGGCGACTAGATTTTACGGGTACCAACCAACAATTGAAACCCCAATTGATTTGGAAAATGTTGTCGACGAGACAAACTCACTCATAGTTGCAGCATATGAAGAGGCTTGTCCACTTCGGATTGTGCGAGCTACTAGAGGAACTCCTTGGTGGAATGCTGAACTTGCTAGACTAAGGAAACTATGCAGAAGAGCTTGGAACCACCGTCGCAGAAATGGGTCGGAGGCATTCGTGTTGGCTCGAAGGGCTTACAAAAATGCTCTTCGATCGTCTGAGCGAAGTGGTTGGAAAAGCCTCTGCACAAATGTCTCTAGTCTCAACGAGGCTAGCAGATTAAATAAGTTACTTTCGAAGTCTAAGGACTTTAATGTCAGTTTCTTAAGAACTTCAGATGGTGAACACTTGTCTGATGAAGGTGATGTACTTCACTATCTTTTTAACACTCACTTTCCAGGATGTATGAATCCATCACCGACAGCTCTTCCCGAGACTTTTTCAGGTAGTTACGATTCTTGGGCCCTTGCTCGAAGCGTTGTGACGATTGAATCGGTCAAATGGGCAGTTGAGAGTTTTGCTTCGTACAAGTCTCCTGGAAAGGATGGAGTTTTCCCAGTGTTACTGCAGAAAGGGTATGAACATTTCAAACATGTTTTGAAGAAAATACTTACTTTTAGTCTTGCGACAGGATATATTCCAAGAGCCTGGCAGGAAATAATTGTCAAATTTATTCCCAAAGGCGGTCGCGACACTTATGAGGAAGCGAAGAGTTTCAGGCCTATCAGTCTAAGCTCATTTCTTCTTAAAACAGTGGAACGCATAGTCGATCACTATATCAGAAATGTTAGTTTGGGCCTGCATCCGCTACATGGAATGCAACATGCTTACCAGCGTGGAAAGTCCACTACAACCCTGTTACATGATGTTGTGTACAATATTGAAAAAGCTTTCTCACAAAAGCAATCTTGCTTGGGAGTTTTCCTAGATATTGAAGGTGCCTTTGATAACGTGTCTTTCAATTCAATTCTGGAAGCAGCCCGTGGTCATGGCATACCTTCAAGTATCACAAATTGGATACACGCAATGCTTAGCAATCGACTTCTTTGTTCATCGCTTCGGCAAGCAGAGATCAGAAAGCTGAGTGTCTGTGGGTGTCCTCAAGGTGGTGTACTAGCCCCACTTTTATGGAACCTTGTCGCTGATGGTTTGTTAAGGAAACTTAATAACCTTGGATTTCCGACTTATGGTTTTGCCGACGATTATCATATATTGATGACCGGTATAAGCATTAACACTCTCTTTGATTTAATGCAGCAAGCCCTGCGATCTGTTGAACAATGGTGTTGTCAGGTTGGATTATCTGTAAATCCGGGCAAAACATCAATGGTGCTTTTCACTCATCGTAGGATAATCACAGGAGCTCGTCCGTTGCAGTTCTTTGGTTCAGAGGTCACTGTGGTCGAACAAGTTAAATACGTCGGGGTTATTCTTGACTCAAAACTGAATTGGTCTGCTCACATTGACTTCAGAATTAAAAGAGCTTGCATGGCTTTCGGCCAATGTAGACGAGCTTTTGGAAAATCATGGGGACTCAAACCCAGATATATTCATTGGATCTACACAACTATTGTTAGACCAATTTTAGCATATGGATGTCTTGTATGGTGGCAGAAAGGAGAAGTCGCGACAGTTCAGTCAAAGCTAAATCATCTCCAAAGGATGGTCCTAATGGCGATGACAGGAGCATTCACGACAACTCCTACTGCTGCTCTAGAGGCGCTACTGTGCATTAAACCACTACATGTGTTCCTAAAACAAGAAGCATTATCTTGTGCATATCGTCTTAAGGTTACAGGGCTTTGGAACAGTAACCCATTAGATTATGCTACCAGCCACACTCGCTTGTGGTCTCAAATGGTTACGTGGGATGAGTATTTACTCGCTCCTAGTGACCTAACTCTCACATGCAGTTTTCCTTTCAAAACATTCAATGTGAGCTATCCTTTTCGTGAGGAATGGTTGTCTGGTTGTCTGGAACGACAACTTGATGAACACATAGTTTGTTATACGGACGGTTCTCTGTTGAATGGTCGTGCTGGTGCTGGTGTCTACTGTCGTGAAATGAGGCTGGAGCAGTCTCATTCACTTGGTAGATACTGTACTGTGTTTCAAGCAGAAATCTACGCGATTCTGTGTGGAGTACAATCGGCACTTCAGCAGAGGATCTGTGGTAAGCGAATTTATTTTTGTTCCGACAGTCAGGCAGCCTTAAAAGCACTCAGTTCGAATGACTCACGGTCGAATCTAGTGATCGCATGTCGAACTCAAATTGAAGACCTCAGCATTTCAAATGCTGTTTACTTCTTATGGGTACCCGGCCATTCTGGTATTACTGGAAATGAATGGGCTGATGAGTTGGCTAGAGCTGGTGCAACGAATGATTTCGTTGGTCCTGAACCAGCTTTACCACTTTCAACTAGTTGGATAAAGCACAAGATTCGTTCTTGGGCTGTATCCAAACATGCCAGCTACTGGCGCAGCTTGCAAACTTGCGCTCAGACAAAAGCATTTCTACCAGATTTAAATCTGAAAATGTCAAAGTGTCTACTGCATTTCTCCAAGCATCATTGCAGTATTCTGGTCAGAGCTCTGACTGGACATTGCAAACTCAATTATCACATGGCTACTATTCAACGTGCTGAGTATTATTCGTGTGATTTGTGTGAATGCGATTATGGTACTTCATATCATCTGATATGTAACTGTCCCGCATTGACGCAGCTACGTATCCGGGTTTTTGGTTCTCCATACATGGTTGAGTCTGTGTATGCGGAGCTAAAATTGAAGGATATTCTCTCGTTTCTTACCCAATGTGGTAAGAAGCTATAGTCAGAAGGGTTCATCGTTCTTCCTGGAGTGAATGAATCCCTTCTGTATTTACCTTAAATAGGGTTTAGCAGATTGTTTGGCATCTTTTAGGGGGTGCCGAATTTACTTCTGCTCGTACATACTGCGAATCGTTCTGCATTCTTCCGGGAGTGCAGAATGGTGTCGCTTTTGTAAGATCTTCAAATCCTCTCGGGGGTTGGAGGTTTTATTAACAGCGGACTGTTCGGGACCTCGTAGAGGTTCAGAATTTACTTCTGCTTCCACTAAATGTGATCCTCAGCAGATTGTTCGGCATCCCTTAGGGGTGCAGAATTTACTTCTGCTTCTATGTGTTTTTGTGTCGTCAATTTTTCCCATCCTCCTAGTCCAACCCTTACCATTTCCTTTCAATCCTTCCCTCTTATATATCGGGAAAATGATGCTAAAAACAAATTGATGGCAAGGCACAAATCTCCAAATATCAAGGGGAACGTGCCATTTGAGCCAATTTGTTCTGATTCCTGATGATGCGATCGAGGAATCTCCAAGTGAAATGCAAAGTTTGTTACCGCAAGCGGAAGAAGCAGGAGACTAATACAGAACACATATCAGTTTCGCATTCACGGACAACAGGTCAGCCTGGAAATAGATGACGGAAGTCAGCGGTATCCATCGGAAGTCAATGGCATCCATCGGAATTTGAACTCAACTCGGCACTCTCCATCACGAACGCCTTCATAAAAGGTTCTTTTCAGAACCACCATTATTTTATCATAAGGAACTATACTGGTTATTTCGTAATATTTGTGTGTCAGATTGTTTATTGTAACTAATCTGCACTGTAGTTTAGGTATATCGTTTCAAATTCTAGTAGTGTAAAAGGGCAAAACTTGCACAATTCACACTATCGATCAACTAATTTGTATTCGGAAGTATAATGTGAAAGTGTCAGTTTTATTCGTATTCACGACATCCAGTTATGTCTCTGACATTACATACCTGTACTTTTTTTATCGTGCCGTCACAAATGTACAAAAATTCATCCTTGACAGTTCGAAGAACACATCTCAAACAATCATCTTTATACTTCACAACCTTTACTAAATCTCTGAAACGAACCGTATAGAATCGGTAACAAATGTTCTGAAACTCATCCGTGAACGGTCTTATCCGTTTGTCAACAAACAAACAAAAATCTGTTGAGTCGAAATGTGTTCATCCGATTGAGGTTCGCAGTGACGGTAAAAAACCATATATTTTTTCAAGGGCCGTGAAATACTCAGAGTATGAAGTTGGAGCGAAGAAATGTAGAAAAATTCTCTCACGGTTCATGCATTGAGAAGCAGCGAGTTCTTGTAGCATCTTCTACCAGATTAAAAATGTTGTATACAATGTAGAGAAATATCGAACCGCTTTCTGCCAAATTATCGGCAATCACCAATACTGGTGTTAATTAGAGACATAAAACTGATGAATCAAAATAATCAAAAATATGAGCGGTCATAATCGAATGAAAAGCTTTTTGAATAGCAAAAGTTCAGCGCAGAATATCGTTCACTGTTACGTCTAATTTAACTCTCAGTGCAGGTATCGCGACGAAAAAAAAGATGAAAGGCAAAAGTTTTCATTATTCGAGAATTTCATTACATTCAATGAAGCGTTGATCCGGAAGAAGCCAATATTCGTAACTGACCAACGTCCGCCTGTCGCTTATCATCCGAGAGCCCTCCCATGATGTAACTATTGATGGTAAGTATCCGATAATCCATGGGTAATACATAAAAGCTCTTTGAACCCGTTTTGCATGCACATTGTGGTGGCTCATTAGCCAAGCAACCACGGCAAGTTGAGGGATCCGGAGAGTACGTGCAACAATTACGACTGAAAGACTCCTATATCGGAAGATTGGATTATGGCTTACGGCACCGGAGTGAGATTTATCTTACGTAGCACCGGAGGGAGAAAAACTCACACATGATTATCGGTATGAGTTGGACTATACATTATCTACAGCATCTAGATGTGAGATATTCTTTTCCCCGAGGTAGATGTGAGATATTCTTTTCCCCGAGTTTTGCTTCCTATCATTTATGGAGATATTATTCCTCGGCTGTTTAAGACATATTCCAGTTCAATGATTAATCAAATGTGGATCGTCCTCCAGTGCAAAGTATATCCCTCGAGCACATCGCATCATCTAATGAGGGATGATGGTTACTTATTGGAAAAATCGCTTATATTATGTGTGTGTGTGTTCAACGTTGGAGATAGGTCCTAGGCTCAGTATGTTTGAAACGCATATCCAACACCCGTGGCTATGAATTAATAGTGAATAGTCGCGCAATTATTGAATAAATTATTTAATTAAATGCATTTAAATGACATAGCACAATACTGTCATTATCTGTTGATTCGTGTGTTACATCGCAATTCGTTGCCGTTGCGTTCTCGAACCGTCTCAGATCATCAGAAGCTCATTTTGACGCGCGTTGAGCACTTGCCTGCTGGTTGAAAGTTCCTTTTCTGTTCATCAATGATATTTCAATACACAGGATGACGGCATGCACGGCTCTCCTTATACGGTTCAAGCGATGTTCGAATGAATGAAATTTATTATATCATTATTAATTAGTATTAGAACAAAGAACATCTTGATAAATTAATAAACTAAATTTATCGGAAAAGAGCTTCTTGAAATTCGTTTTGACTTATAAAACCATGTAGGTTGTTTGGGGGTAAACCTAAGTTTGTGCTTAGGGCACATAACCGTTTTTACTTTTCTTTACGTTTCGTCTTAGACTCGTCAGTGCAGCGACCATACCTGAATCGGCCAGTATTAGCCGAAAATAACGTTTTCGTTCGGCACGTCAGCAAAGACATGGCACTTCGGTGCCAATTAATAAGTGTTTTGCAAATAGCATTAACCACAGATAACAGATATACAGGCTCGAACAAAATTTTTCAAAATCCTGTGTAAATTTCAAATTTTCTGTACGTTGGAAACACTACTGCCACCTACTCGACTGTTCGCCGCGATCTTTCAAAACGTTCCACTGCGTTCCGGAACGATAACAAAATCCTCCTGCATGTTGTAGAATAATTCCAACTATAACAATTTTAACACTTATCACACGATTTCCCTAAGTGTTGAAGGCAATTTTATTTCCATGTCGCATAAATCACACGAGAATTCGATCGGAATAAAACAAAAATAAACTTGTCATTTTAACCAACAGCAAAACAAAAATCTAGCGTAAAGTGAATGTTACACCCAAAACTGTGGCTCATGTGAAAGCGGCACCCGAATAGTGGTGGCACCTCGTGTCGATCGTGGTGACATCTGCAAGTGTTCGCCACGCTGATTCAGCAAATTTTACACACAGTTCATATGTGAGCCTGTATATCTGTTTTTTTTTCATAAATACGTTTATTTCTTAAGGCAGTTTACATAAGTTTTTCTTCGCCGTAGCATCACTTTTACATAATATTCTTATCCTAATTTAATTCTAACATAGTCACAACGTTTTGAATTTATTAAAACATATTCTCTTATAGCTTAAATATCATCTTAGGTAACTCGTCATTAATTATGAAATCTACTCGGAAATATTATTTGAACCAAACGATTACCTTCTATAAATTATAAAATAAGCTGTTTTTTTTTGACATTTTGTTGATAATTTCATAAACTGTTTCGAGTTTGTTTGTATCATTACATAATTTTTATTCTAATTTAGCTATTGGTTGAACTCATGGACGCAGCTGGGATCAGAGCTAAGTCTTAAAAGGGGCCTTTATTAAATTGAAACTCCAATTTTCTTTATGAAATGATAAATAAGTTTCATGTATGAAAGGTCACGACAAGCAAGAATGTCTCGAACTGGGATATTGGATAGTTTACCTTGGGTACGCAAAGAATTTATTAGTTGAGATCTGACATCACGATACTCCACGCATGTCCAAACGACATGATCAATATCCCGATAACCTTCTCCGCAAGCACAATGATTAGTCTCGGAGAGCCCAATTCGAAGGAGATGTGCATCTAACGTGTAGTGATTGGACATGAGTCTGGACATCACACGAATGAAATCCCTACTCACATCCAGTCCCCTGAACCATGCCTTTGTCGATATATTCGGAATAATTGAGTGCATCCACCGACCCAGATCATCTCTATCCCAAGAAGCTTGCCAGCTGGCAAGTGTTCTTTGGCGAGACGAGCTATAGAATTCGTTGAAAGCAATCGGTCGCTCATAAATTTCACCCTCAATAGCACCACGTTTGGCTAAAAGATCGGCTCTTTCATTGCCAGGAATGGAGCAATGAGCCGGGACCCAGACTATAGTGATTAGATAATTATTGTTCAATATGTCGTTCAGGCACTGTTTTATTTTGCCCAGGAAAAACGGTTCAGTCTTGCCAGTCATGTTAGAGCGAATGGCTTCAATTGCACTCAGACTATCTGTGAAGAGGAAATAATGGTTTGGAGATAATGTGACGATTACACTCAAACTATAATGAACTGCTGCTAGCTCTGCTATATAAACAGATGCAGGTTCTTGAAGCCTAAATGAGGCCGAAACATTATTGTTGAACATACCAAACCCTGTCGCTTCTTCAATTCGCGATCCGTCCGTGTAAAACATTTTCTCAGAGTCAATATGCCTGAACATACTTGAAAATATTTTTGGGATTTCCGTCGAGCGTAGGTTGTATATCTGTTATCTGTGCATTAACTATACGTCTGCTTAGCGGTTCAAGTTGAACTGTTTAAGTTTGCATTAAGCAGTTCAATTTGAACTGCTCTGCACTGTGACGAGTCTAACATGTAGGTTGACTAGCTTACTTTAACATTTACTTTAGGTTTCCATTTCAATAGATGATAAGGAAAGCGTTCGAAGTACTTGGGGAACATTTGCATGTTGATCGACGATTTCATCACGTGCAAAAATGTTTATATGATCAGAGATGTGATATTTAGATCACCCATCCATATCGAAGCCTTGCGGTTATTCCAAGGAAAAATATCAAAACGGGCAAATTTATTACTCTTGACCTGTAGAATCAAGTTCTAGGGTTTGAAAAAATCAATTTACAGCTGAAGTTTGAAGTATTGCAAACTCCTATAAATTGTTTCAGCTGTAGTTCCTTGAATTCGAAAAATGTCACTGATATTCTCGAGTGAATTCCAGAATTTCATTTGGATCCGAATTGTCGATCATGACAGGGTGATATGCACCGAAAAAGTTTAAATAATGTCACTCAATTTTTTTCTGGGACGGCTGAACCGATTTTCACGAACGTAGATTTTAAATTTCATTTGGTTCCGGAATTATAGAGCGATGTTCACTAAAAATTAAAAGTAATGTCAGTAGTTCTTTTTGAAGATGTATCAACCGATTTTTACCATCTTAGAGTCAAATGAGAGGTCTTCAGATACCATAAGAATATGTCGATTTTTATTCACATCCTACTTCCGGTTCCAGAGATAGTGTGTCTAGAGTAAAAATGTCAATTTTAAGAGTTATTTCTTTTTCTCATAAGAACCATGGTCGCGCAATTTTTAAATTGGCTAATAAATTTTTCTAGTTTGCAGATCAACATAGTCAATGGTCAAATAGACTTCACGAAATCAAACTCAAATTAATAGGACTGATAGTCCCATTAAAATATTGCCAGTCCGTTATATAAAAGGGTAGACTTTTGCAAGGGCTTCTTTTTTTCATCTGTTAGAGCGACCGGGTAATACCGTGATCAAACTTGGACACCAACATTCACGCAAAAGAAGAACTTAAGACATCAAGATAAGTTTAAGTGATAGCAAAGACATCATATTAACAAGATATCCAGCTCGCACATTTCCCGAACAAATCATTGGCAACATCCTTTTTTACAAACATGGCGCCCTTAGGCGAGTCCGCATCGAATCTTCTACATAGAAGTATGGGGAGAGAAATGTCAAATTCGTGCGCGCCAAAATAGCAGCACTGTGCACCCATACAATTGACATGATAGGTTGAATGTGATGCCGTGCGATGGCGTTGCTAAACTGAAGACTGATTTCGCTCCAAGCTGACAGGGTCTGGTGATAGTTAAAAATTTATTTAGCAGTGAAGATAGAATGTCTTGTGAACGGAATAGTGTCAAAATCATTATTAATCGATCGCGAAAAAATAATCTTAGGAAAGGTTGTATTTATAATCAGATTAGTGAAAACCGTAGAATCAAACTCAAAATTTTAAGTAAATTTTGAAGAGAATTTTTATAAAGTTATTGAAGTGAGCATATAAGAAGTGTAATCGAACGCTTATTTAATTATTTGTTCCGATATTTGTACATGATATTCCGCTCATTAGTTTGAGATATTGAGCTATGAATGACGCTACTTTTGTTATTTTAAGAACAATGGATCGAAAACAATTTAGTGTTTAAATTTTACACTGCTTCTTGATGGGAAACGGTTCAAGCAAAGCAATGACTTGAAATGTGGTATGGAGGCTCCGCTCCACCAGAAACAACAATAAAACGTTGGTTTGCTGACTTTAAACGTGGTCGTAGAGACACCGATGATGCAGAACGCAATGGACGTCCAAATGAGGCGGTAACACTAGAAAACATACAAAAATCCACAAAATCGTTTTGAATGATCGAAAAGCGAAGTTGCGTGAGTTAACTGAAATCGATATCAAAAGAACGTGTTTGCTTTATATTGAATGAGCATTTGGCTATGAAAAAACTGTGTGTTGAAAGTGGGTGCCGCGTTTGCTCACTGTTGTCCAAAAAAGAGAACGTGTTGATAATTCTGAGCAGTGCTTGGCCATGTTTGAACGTAACAAACCGGAACTTTTTCGTCGATATGTGACAATGGATGAAACATGGATTCATTACTTCATTCATCCAAAGCACAACAATCGACTGGAAATGTTATGGCCTCGGTCTTGAGAAAGGCAACACCATTAACAGTGAATATTATAAAGCATTATGGGAGCGTTTGAAAGGCTGAATTTGCCAAGAAACGACCGCATATGGCAATGAAATAGATTTTGTTTCATCAAGACAACGCACCGTGTCACAATTCAATTAAAACAATGGCATGAAATGAACTACGGAATGCTCCCACATCCACTGTATTCTCCAGATTTGGCTCCCCGCAACTATTGGCTGTTCGTAGATCTGAAAAAAAAAATGCTCACCGGTATGAAATTTCGCACGAATGAAGTGGTTATCGCTGAAGCTGAGGCCCATTTTGAGACAAAAACTTGAAACTTTTCTGCCTATGTGTTAGGTATTAGTTTCACTTTTTTTTTCGTCGATATGTGACAAAAGATGAAACATGGATTCATCATTTCGCTCCGGAATCAAAACGATCGTCTTCTGCGTGCTCAGCAACTGGTGAACCTCGTCCAAAGCACAACACTGGGCTGGGAAAGTCGACTATCTTGAGAAAGGTAATACTATTACCAGTGAATAGTATATAGCGTTATTGGAGCGTTTGAAGGCTGAAATTGCAAAGAAACAATCGCATATGCAAATTAAAAATTTTTGTTCCATCAAGACAAACGGTGCGTCACAAGTCAATCAAAACAACGACAAAACTACATGAATTGAACTTTGAATTGCTCCCACATCCACCGCATTCGTCAGATTTTGCTCCGAGCGACTACTGGCTGTTCGCAGACCTGAAAAAAAATGCTCGCCGGTGAGAAATTTCACACGAATAATGAGGCCTATTTAGAGGCAAAAGATAAATCGCTGATAAAAAAATAAGATAATTGCGTTGCTATTGATGAAGATTACGTTGATGAATAAAGTTAATTTTGAATCAAAAACATCGTGTTAGGCTTTTTCAGCCCATGTGTTATTTGAATTTAAATATGGCTTGTTGGTCAATTTATTTCTTTACCAAATATTAATTTTTCGTTGTTGACCAACGTTTCGAATGTTTATTTCATATGTTTAAAATAATAGATACGTAGTTTATTGCTTCTAATTAAAACTTCTGAAAGGGAAAAAACAGAAGTTTTAAAAATCCTGAAAAATTTTATGTGTATATACAAATATCAGATATTTTCCAAATTTTCTTTTGCTTGTTGGGTGTTGGGTGTGCATTAAAAAATTTTCAAATTATTTCTTCCGTTTAGAAATTGTACCTTTAAATGATATCTGTAGACTGGTATAAAGTCATCGTTTGAAAGTTTTAGTAATTGAGTCGCATATTTTTCATATTTCGAAGTGTGTGTATGAAATTACTACTCGTCAATTAGAGTGATAACCGAAAAAACGGGAAAAATTTTAAATCTGGCTAAAAATTGTTTCAACTTATTGGTTTTGCTAGTAGCTGGCCAAACCAATCGATTTCAGCTATATCGGTTCTCTGTTCCCGGTTTCGGAAGCACCGGAAATAATGCTCAAACACTAAAAAACGGAACTCTCCTCATTTTATCAGACACATCTGAGTAGAATTTCACAAACGTAGACTCAAATGAAAGATTTTACGACCTCATAGACTGCTATTGACTTTTGTTTGGATCCTATTAACTTGGCTCATTGAAAAGGTTGTGCTAGTTTATGCACAAACAAAATTTTTAGTTCTTATTCGAGATTCAAAACTTTTTTTTGAAATTTCCTTTTTAATATTTATGAAAACATGAGTTATATAAGAAAGGAATAACTATGCCAGGTTGTCCTTTATGAGGATTGTGTTGAACGTGAAAACTTTAAAGAGAAACAGGAAGCTTTACTACTGAGCATTTGCCAGAAATTCATAACATCGGTATTGTAGAAACCGATTCCTTTCTACGTAGTCTTTTGGCAGGATGGAGAGTTTCCTAGTAAATCGCTAGTTAGTTACGAAACTCTGCTGGCTACGTGTCAACAATGTGGCTTGAATATCAAAAATGCAACGAACGCCAATGATCATCGTTCGCTTCCCTTCGCCTTTGTTCGATAATCGCTCTGATATTCGGGTGCGAACGAAACCGAAAACCCCCGAATGACTTGAGGTGAATGAGGAACGAATATTTATGCAGCTTTAATCATCAAAGCATAATTCGCGATGATCGTGCTGTCTTTGAAACAAGTAAATTAAGACGTTTCCATCCGTTATAAGTAGCATAGTCTTTGTGCAGTGAATAGTTCAACGTTGTTCGAGACGGGCGTGAGTAATATAAGAATATTCGCACTGAAGATGGATGAATGAGTTAGTTCGTGTCAATTCTGTCAACAGCCTGACAGGCAATGTACACTAAAAAGCCAGACAACCATTTTGTATATTTTGTTTTCATATTACAATCACAATCCCAAGCAACAGTACCTGAAAAATCCACTTTGTTACAACTTACACCTGGAGCCTTTGACAAATTAAGAGTACAGATCAAGCTCCGTGCATACCTTCATGCTGATGAAAAGCTGTATAATGTATACCAGAAGCTGCTAAGAAATTCGTTCAGTTACGTTACTTTCAGATGTGGATAATTTCTCAAAAAACTGGCTACCTAGAATGCTATTTGACTTATCAAGGTTATTGTAAAAATTCAGCGGATCTGTTTGATTTTAGCAAACTAAATAAACTGATTTTCGATCGAAAAAAACGGGATTTCGATCACTATAACATACCGGATCCTAAAATTTCATCATTTCAACCACCTCAAAGCAAACCTTCGAAAAGCAATGACTCATGAATTACGGGTAATAAATATACTGGAGTGCAAATTCACAAAGAATTTTACGCATGGAAAGCGACTATCTCTGTTGCTTCCATATCCAGATGGACCAGCATTCGTTATCGATCTACAATACACAAAATACCACTGGGAAGTGTAGCTACACACCTAGCAAAAATCGTGTAAATTTACGTCTTCTGAGACCAATATATAAGAGCGTTAAAAATGACTCATTTTTACAGTAGATCTAACATATATTTAATGCATTTTGACCAATTTTTAAGTGTTGAAGCATGTAATTTTACTCGTCTGCTTTCAAATTAGTGTATGTCTGACACATATGTAAATCATTCTTGTAAAATTCAGTCATTTTATATGCGGATTTACTGCACCGGTAAATTTCATTATTTTTCGCTGTGTACATTTGCAAGGATATGTACGAAAACAGACCACCGATGCACAGCCTAATCAAACCACCAAGTAAACGGAACGACAAAAGGAAATGCACTATGCTGCAATCAAATCCAAACCATTGCTCCGGGTCAACCATGCATACACACACGTTTTACTTCACCGCATCACACAATTCAATTGAGACATTGCACACTCTTTCCACTGGCAACACATGAAACATCTACTCAACACATCAGCCGAAGCCGAAGCAGAAAGGATAGACAGCACAATTTCAAATCGAATTAGCTTCATCAGCAGAGGGTGAAGGCCCAGCCCGGCGATATCGAAGCTCAATTGTGCCTGAGTACGTTCATTTGATATGAGAGTTGCGGTTTGATTGGTGGGTGTTCTATCACGAGAAAGCTACTTCCAAGGCAGTAATGACAAAAGAAGTGATCAAATCTAGGTGATTACAGATCACTGTCGGCACTCAAGTGTAGTAACGTGATTTTTACTTTTTACTTTTTGATTTTCTACATTGCTAGGGTTGCCTTTATGATTGAACTTGAAACACTGTCAAAATACTAACAATTATTTAATCACGACATAGAGAATCAAGTCTTGATCCCCTCTGTCTTGATTAAATGACTTGACTTATTAATTGTTTTTCCTTTCTCATATAAAAAGGTTATGTAATCACTTGACAACGGATTAGTTAAAAATTGACTCTATGAAAACTCTAAAACGGAATTCATTTGTTAAGTCTTAACCGATTTTCACAAATTAACTGATTAAAGGTCTTATGTTCCCATAGGTTGTAGATCCGACTTCCATTTCCAGAACTACATGGTGAAGCGTGTTTATAATTGCAAGCCGTCATTAAGAGCGCCGTTGAAAAAGAGGAAAGAATTCTTCTAAATTGGGCTCAAAACAGTTTCAACTTGTAGTTTTTCTTAGTTCCTGGCCTAACAAAGGGATTTTAGCAACATGGGTTCCAGGTTTCTAGAAACGAAACTTACTTCATCTTCAGCTATTGAATTTTGTGCGGATCCGACTTCCGGTCCTTTCGCCGAAAGCCGTCTCACCGAAAGGGTCATTTTATCCCGATCCGACTTTCGGTTCCGGAGTTACATGGTAATATGTGAAAATTAGAGAAAATGAGTGCATTCAATTTTCTCTGAAATATCTCAACCGATTTTCACAAACTAAGATTCAAACATTTTATCCTGATTCGATTTCCGGTTCCGGAACTAATGTGTGGAAAATTACGAATTTAATTAGTTTTTTTAACAAACGATGGTCAAAAACAGGTACAAATCCCATAAAACTGTCTGATAAATACTTCTAATTTGCAGAGCTTGTTAGTTTGTGGGCATAAAAGCTTAATTTAGCCTTACTGGACCCCTTTTCCTGTTCCGAAAGCACCAAAAGTGGAGCAGAAAAACTTAAAATATAGAACTCACTTCGATTTCTCTGCTATGCTTGAGCCGGTTTTCACATATCTTGATTTGAATTAAAGCTCGTATTATATTTAAAGCTACTGTGAAGTTTCATCCGGATCCGACTTCCGGTTCCGCAGTTACAGAGCGATGAGTGTCAAAGTTTTCGAATCGCCATGTAGAATGACAATATGTACCACACAAAAAGAAGAAGAAAACACAAAACAAACGATGTGTGCTTTGTTCTATTTCGTACACGCTATAAAGGAATCAAAACGGTTACGGATGTCTGCTACTAACGTGTAATATTGGTAAAATACGGTGTTGCGGTTGATAAAAATTTTAGCTCGTATATGATCAGTATGACCGAAAGAATAAACGAATATCAATGAATTGAAATTTATTTGAAAAAATATGAAATTTTCACATCCGGTAGTGCAGTAATACCGTACCGGTTGTGTAATGATGTCAATAATAATAATAAAACTAATAATCCTACTACATGTTTTGTGCTGCTGATTCATGCTGTTTAGCTTGACTTACATATGCAGAAGAAACAGAAACGCAGTAGTAGTTAAGAAACTAGTACACTAAAGTATGAAATTCTTCGTTAGCCACTAAGCACCAAAACATTTGCTTTGGTGTATCTTTGGTTCGACCTTTCTACTGCTCGTTTGAACCTACAGGGTCCGGCACTCGAAGTGTAACCAATTAAAAAGGCCATAAATTCAGTTTGGAAAATTACTTTTACTTAATTCAAAGTACAAAATGTGTAAAAATAATACAAAATTCAGAATCAATTCACTTTTGCTCGATAAGACCACCTTTTGCCTTGACTTGATGACTTGAGAGAGCGAAGGAGTTGCTTCGTTTGGCCGAAAGCGGTCAATTTCCGAACATTGTATTTTCTGACGAGAAAATTTTTCCAATTGAGCAATTCGTAAACTCTCAAAACGATAGGGTTTACTTGACCGACCGTTCATACGAGAATTTGAGTCATCGATTGGCCACCAGGAGGCAGCACCCGCAACAGATAATGGTTTGGGCCGCTGTAACCGCAGATGGGCGCTCTCCAATCGTTTTCATCAAGCCTGGCGTCAAGGTAAGTGCGACATATTATCGGGAAAGTATTCTGGAGGTTGCTTTGAAGCCGTGGGCAGACAAACATTTCGGTGGCAGACCATGGACGTTTCAGCAGGACTCGGCACCGTCTCACAAAGCTCGAGTGAACCAAGAATGGCTGAAAAACAACGTTCCGAACTTCATCACGTCCACACAATGGCTCTCGAATTCACCAGATGCGAATCCAATGGATTATTCTCTTTGGGCCTTTTTGGAGAGCAAAGTCCGAACTAAAAGATACACCAGCCTCGAGGCGCTGAAAAAAGTTATTGTCCGCGAGTGGGCCTAAATACCTGCAAGTCACATTCGGCCAAACGAAGCAACTCCTTCGCTCTCTCAAGTTATCAAGTCAAGGCAAAAGGTGGTCATATCGAGCAAAAGTGAATTGATTCTGAATTTTGTATTATTTTTACACATTTTGTACTTTGAATTAAGTAAAAGTAATTTTCCAAACTGAATTTATGGCCTTTTTAATTGGTTACACTTCGAGTGCCGGACCCTGTAACTGAGCCAAAGAAACCTAGCTTTGAGTATGCCGGGCAAACGAGGCGGATACAGGTTTGTATGCGAGAGGGCGCCACTTCCAACGGCGGATCGGCGACCAAGTCAGCTGTTGTAGCCTCGGCGGATTTCTTCCGTCGAGCCATCTTGGCTATGATTATGTGGTCTAGCCACATCAATTATATAAGAGATATGAAAAATAAATAAATTTGAAGAATTTGTAGTTTTCTAATTAAAGGACCATATGGCCCTTTCGGCGAAATGACTTTCAGTGAAATGGCTT
This sequence comes from Malaya genurostris, assembly GCF_030247185.1. Classification (NCBI taxonomy): domain Eukaryota; kingdom Metazoa; phylum Arthropoda; class Insecta; order Diptera; family Culicidae; genus Malaya; species Malaya genurostris. Next base: position 70,151,266 of record NC_080571.1, read on the forward strand.
TTGGCGAAAGGATCCACTCCACTCCAAAATTCAGCAACATAAGATAGCACATTAAGCTACTTCGCACGTTCTTGAAAATTACTTCCAAAATGGTTTTCCGGTGAATATGCCTTTCAGAAATATTAGTTCAATTCTTAAATTCCCAAATCGTGAGGTCTAGAATTCGTTTGAAGTCTTCCGGAATCTCTCTTTGAAGTCTTGCGGATATAAAATTATTGTTAGCTGTTCTTCGAAAGTACTCTGAAACTCTTGAGCCTGCTCAGAATACTTTCTATTCTAATCATGAGGCTCAAATTTTCGTCGGAGTTCTTTTGAAACATTTAAAGATTTTTCAGTTTTGAGCCGAAAATCCTCTGGAATCATATAAACTATTTGAAAACTAGTTAAGTACATAATATTTCCAGGTAAACTATAAACCCACTTTCTTTTGCTCTCAAGTTAATGATTTGGCAAGGTTTGTTGTTGTTAATCACACGAAAATCTCGGAATGTTTTTAAGGTTACAATACTGTGAACAATCAAATTACAATTAAAGTAATTTTAATTTCACAAAGCTTGTAATTTGAATAAAGAATAATCCAAACGGTTTTGACATTATTACTGTGAAGCCTTTCGACCAACTAGTAAGAAAATTATTTAATTTGAAAAGAAAAGTGTTATCGAATTAGATTGATTTCAAATTAAAGCTAGAAGTTGTAGGTATTTTTTTAAACAGTAGCAAGGTACAAAAATTCTTTTCAAAATAAACTCGAAGGTGGCCTTGATTTCAGTGTTCAAGTGGGCAACTTGGCCTAGCTGCTCTGGTATGAAATGCAGGCTTTTTGTAATCCAACTGCTTTTAAAGGAATACAGAAGAACGTTTTGCTTGGAATGAATCAAACTTTAGGCGCTATTTATACTCGTTCCGTCCAGTCGGCCTAGTGTAGTGAGAAATACCTTGAGTGTTGAACGAACGTTCGGAAAACTGGTTGTTAGTATAGTTTTTTCCAATTAGGATGAGATTTGCGAGCTGTTTGACGGTGTCAAATTTTGAAATGTATATTTTCAGTGAGGTTTACTGTTAGTTTAGTTGTTGTGGACATTTGTCACTTCAATTCTACAAATAACTCACAATTTTCTTTAAACAGTTCTTGAGGAAGATTTACGCGAAAAGTATGAATGATAAAATGTAAACTTTTCAACCGCTCACTCAATTTAATGAAGGAATATTCGGATTTCATACCTTCATTCGGCATTTGTCATTTTTTCATCTTCGCAGCGATTTTTCGAAGTACACCTTAACATTCCATTTTGTACTGAGTTGTATTTGAGATTCCTTAACTATCTCTTGCTTCACTCCAAGAAATAGAGAACTAGCCAGAAATAAATCATAATCCGGGTCTTGTAGAAGTTTTGACACCGTTTTACGTTTAGTTACCCGTAATACCCGTTACCTTAAAAGCCCGATTTATCCACTAAAATCACTAAAACTGTTTCTTATTTCTGCTTCATTCTTCATGCTCTATATTGAGAATTGATGCACATTTCTTGAAAAGTAAACTAATATTCATAAAACAGCTAAAAACACTTATGATGTGGTCACTACTCTGCTCTTAATTTCATCTCAATGGATTTTTATTCATCCTATCGTTGGTTCTATATTCGTCCTAATAATTAACAATGGCGACAGTAATCAAGAATAAATATTGCACTATTTCACTCTCAAGTTCAAACTGTCAATATTCTTCTTGAAAGGGCCTAACGCCAACTATGAGACAACACATAATATTTTTAGAACCCGTTTGGAACCAATTCGCATTTCAAAGTTATTGGGTCGCTTTTGTTTTACTTTTTAAATTTTACTGTAAGATTGATCTGAATAGGCCCTTTCAAAAATATGAAAATATCAGATACACAGCAGATGAAACACACACACACTCAATAGTGTTATGTTGTCATATATCGGAATAAAACCAGTGCTACTAGGTTTGCCACAATGGTTATTTGATTAGTATTTAACACGCTCGTTCTGGTAATATTTGAAGCCGAAACAGTTTTATTGATACATAAATATCAATAATAAATTAAACTACTGTCACGGATACCAAAAAACTAGTTGTTGATGATAATTTTTAGAAGAAAAAATAATTCTATTCTATAACATTATGAGAAAACTTGGCAACCTTGCGATACTAAATGAGATGAAAACAAAGCGCAATCAAGTGAACGATTTTCATCTCATATTTTTGAAGACTTTTATTGCTTGTCGGATAATTTTAGAAGTTTTTAAACGTTAATTAAACTAATGGCACTATTTACAAAATCATCCAGCATTCATTAGTGGTGTAATTATGTGAAATAGTGATCATGTTTTGAGACGAATCGATTAGTAAATATTCAGAAACGTGACGAACTGTAAAATTTAAGACGCAAATGTTTCCTAAATTCCAAAGTGAGTTTGCTTTAAATGGGAAAACGATCATTGAAGGATTTAAATTTTTTTGTGCAATAAAATGTGACAATAGCTTAAAGAAACATTTTAAAGTTTTGTTCAGGTACTTTAAAAGATATGATTCATGGTCAAAGTTATAAGATGAAGGGATGAGATGCAAATAGGAGCTGGGATGAAATAGGGAGCCGTTACCCTAGTTGAAAAAATTTTCATGCAGTATAATTTGACAAACACAATCAAATTATTTCAACTGATCTAAATCTAAGCATTTAGATCAGTGGTTTCCAAACTCCGATTGCCAATTTAAATATATTAATTAAATTTCAATTATTATTCGTTCTACTGCCCATCAAGTAGAAAAAAAATTAATAAAATTCTGAGACAATCAACATTTTTGCAGTTAACTCGATATTTAAATATAAAATGGATAGAAATGATACAAAAAATAATTTGCTTCCCAATCTCAACGCGGTAGAAATTAATTGTTAATTCAAGATCCTACCGATAAAACATTAGGTAAGCCAAACAAACAACAAAACCTCACCTATCAATGCTCAACCGGAGAAATAAATGGAAGATCGACTGGTGTAGGAATTAAGGTTTTTAGTGTGAAATTGGATCGACCGTGCACATTCAGATCAAATACCAAGTTATTTTCTAGCCGGAAGTCTTCTGCGTTGTGTATCATAACATCCCCAGTAGTTCAGTTGACAGAGCGATTTCCCCGGATTTGAGAAGGTTGGGGATGGATTTATAACTGTCTCTGAAAACTTATGACGCCAGTTTTTGGATTTCATTATTTTCATTGTATCTGTCACAATTTCAGACCGTCTTTTCGTTCGGTAAAGAAGAAAAGTTCTGCTTTTAGCGTGTTTCTTTGTTGCGTACGTGGACAAAACTATAATTTTTTAAGAGGTCGCTCAAAATTATTTGTGACTCTCAAACGACGACTCTCGTTTACGACAAAAAATAAATTTTGGTGATAAAGATGTGCATGACTGAGTTTATTACATTTGTTAGTATTTGGTTCTATGATTGTTAGAAAAACTCCCAAGTGCTCTCACCCAGTAATAACTAAACGATATATAGATCTAGATTCTGCTCCTGAACACTGGATTAGAATATTGAGCTATCGAACAAGGTTTCTGGCTCAGAATACTGAATCTGAACCTGGACTCTTGAAAGAGATTCTTTATCCGAATATGGATTCTGAAAATAAAGCAGAATTCAGTACTTATATTCGGAACATGGATCTGCATTCTAGACCTGGAGTTAGATTGTGAATCTGAACTGCTGACAGACACCTTAATCTAAATTCTGGATCTGTTTTCTGAACTTCTGACAGAGTTTCGAAACTAAACTCTTAACCTATTTTGCACTTGAACTGTGAGCCTGAATTGGATTCTGGACCTGAGTTCTCTAGGATTCCTCAGTTCTGAACTTGAACCTAAATTATTGACAGAGATTCTAAAACTAGACCAGGATTCTGAACCAGAACCCTAGAGTTGGATATCCAACAAGGTTTCTGGATCTGAATACTGGACATAGTTTTTGAACCAAAATTCTGAGCCTGAGGCAGAAATCCACACTAGAATACTGAGCATAGATTTGTATTCTATGCCTGAAGCTGATTTCTTGGCTTGAACTCTCGATGGAGGTTTTGGATTCTAAATCCTGATTTAGGTTTCTGAACCTGAAACTTAAAAGCCCGATTTATCCACATTACCTTAAAAGCCCGATTTATCCACTAAAATCACTAAAACTATTTCTTTTTTCTGCTTCATTCTTCATGCTCTATATTGAGAATTGATGCACATTTCTTGAAAAGTAAACTAATATTCATAAAACAGCTAAAAACACTTATGATGTGGTCACTACTCTGCTCTTAATTTCATCTCAATGGATTTTTATTCATCCTATCGTTGGTTCTATATTCGTCCTAATAATTAACAATGGCGACAGTAATCAAGAATAAATATTGCACTATTTCACTCTCAAGTTCAAACTGTCAATATTCTTCTTGAAAGGGCCTAACGCCAACTATGAGACAACACATAATATTTTTAGAACCCGTTTGGAACCAATTCGCATTTCAAAGTTATTGGGTCGCTTTTGTTTTACTTTTTAAATTTTACTGTAAGATTGATCTGAATAGGCCCTTTCAAAAATATGAAAATATCAGATACACAGCAGATGAAACACACACACACTCAATAGTGTTATGTTGTCATATATCGGAATAAAACCAGTGCTACTAGGTTTGCCACAATGGTTATTTGATTAGTATTTAACACGCTCGTTCTGGTAATATTTGAAGCCGAAACAGTTTTATTGATACATAAATATCAATAATAAATTAAACTACTGTCACGGATACCAAAAAACTAGTTGTTGATGATAATTTTTAGAAGAAAAAATAATTCTATTCTATAACATTATGAGAAAACTTGGCAACCTTGCGATACTAAATGAGATGAAAACAAAGCGCAATCAAGTGAACGATTTTCATCTCATATTTTTGAAGACTTTTATTGCTTGTCGGATAATTTTAGAAGTTTTTAAACGTTAATTAAACTAATGGCACTATTTACAAAATCATCCAGCATTCATTAGTGGTGTAATTATGTGAAATAGTGATCATGTTTTGAGACGAATCGATTAGTAAATATTCAGAAACGTGACGAACTGTAAAATTTAAGACGCAAATGTTTCCTAAATTCCAAAGTGAGTTTGCTTTAAATGGGAAAACGATCATTGAAGGATTTAAATTTTTTTGTGCAATAAAATGTGACAATAGCTTAAAGAAACATTTTAAAGTTTTGTTCAGGTACTTTAAAAGATATGATTCATGGTCAAAGTTATAAGATGAAGGGATGAGATGCAAATAGGAGCTGGGATGAAATAGGGAGCCGTTACCCTAGTTGAAAAAATTTTCATGCAGTATAATTTGACAAACACAATCAAATTATTTCAACTGATCTAAATCTAAGCATTTAGATCAGTGGTTTCCAAACTCCGATTGCCAATTTAAATATATTAATTAAATTTCAATTATTATTCGTTCTACTGCCCATCAAGTAGAAAAAAAATTAATAAAATTCTGAGACAATCAACATTTTTGCAGTTAACTCGATATTTAAATATAAAATGGATAGAAATGATACAAAAAATAATTTGCTTCCCAATCTCAACGCGGTAGAAATTAATTGTTAATTCAAGATCCTACCGATAAAACATTAGGTAAGCCAAACAAACAACAAAACCTCACCTATCAATGCTCAACCGGAGAAATAAATGGAAGATCGACTGGTGTAGGAATTAAGGTTTTTAGTGTGAAATTGGATCGACCGTGCACATTCAGATCAAATACCAAGTTATTTTCTAGCCGGAAGTCTTCTGCGTTGTGTATCATAACATCCCCAGTAGTTCAGTTGACAGAGCGATTTCCCCGGATTTGAGAAGGTTGGGGATGGATTTATAACTGTCTCTGAAAACTTATGACGCCAGTTTTTGGATTTCATTATTTTCATTGTATCTGTCACAATTTCAGACCGTCTTTTCGTTCGGTAAAGAAGAAAAGTTCTGCTTTTAGCGTGTTTCTTTGTTGCGTACGTGGACAAAACTATAATTTTTTAAGAGGTCGCTCAAAATTATTTGTGACTCTCAAACGACGACTCTCGTTTACGACAAAAAATAAATTTTGGTGATAAAGATGTGCATGACTGAGTTTATTACATTTGTTAGTATTTGGTTCTATGATTGTTAGAAAAACTCCCAAGTGCTCTCACCCAGTAATAACTAAACGATATATAGATCTAGATTCTGCTCCTGAACACTGGATTAGAATATTGAGCTATCGAACAAGGTTTCTGGCTCAGAATACTGAATCTGAACCTGGACTCTTGAAAGAGATTCTTTATCCGAATATGGATTCTGAAAATAAAGCAGAATTCAGTACTTATATTCGGAACATGGATCTGCATTCTAGACCTGGAGTTAGATTGTGAATCTGAACTGCTGACAGACACCTTAATCTAAATTCTGGATCTGTTTTCTGAACTTCTGACAGAGTTTCGAAACTAAACTCTTAACCTATTTTGCACTTGAACTGTGAGCCTGAATTGGATTCTGGACCTGAGTTCTCTAGGATTCCTCAGTTCTGAACTTGAACCTAAATTATTGACAGAGATTCTAAAACTAGACCAGGATTCTGAACCAGAACCCTAGAGTTGGATATCCAACAAGGTTTCTGGATCTGAATACTGGACATAGTTTTTGAACCAAAATTCTGAGCCTGAGGCAGAAATCCACACTAGAATACTGAGCATAGATTTGTATTCTATGCCTGAAGCTGATTTCTTGGCTTGAACTCTCGATGGAGGTTTTGGATTCTAAATCCTGATTTAGGTTTCTGAACCTGAAGTTGGATTCAGAAGCATAACTCAGGACTTGGATTATGGGCCAAAATTTTGAAGCATGATTAAGGACCTGGTTTCTGGATCTGAGTTCTGGACCTGTATTCTGATCTTGGATCCTGATTCTGTATTCTGAAACTGATACAGAATTCTTTATTTGGATACTGACCTGGATTCTGTGCATGGATTCTAAGCCATGATCTGGACCTGAAATAAGTAACTTGACTTAACCTCTGAACATGAATTTGTGATCTGATTGCAGAATCTGAATTCTGAACCTAATTAAGATTCTGGACCGGAATTCTTAGCCTGGAACTGAATTCTGAAATTGGACTCAGATTCTAGACCAAAATAATTGACAAAAATTTTTTACCTGAGCCTGAATTCTGCATCTGGATTTTGGAATTTAATTTTCAACCTGGACTTGAACTTTGGTTCTGCGCCAAAATTCTGACGCCGGATCAGCTCCTGACAGAGTTTTTGAACCTGAACCTTAACTCTTCCCTGAACTCCGTTTCAGAACATGGACCTGGGTTCTTCAGCGAAAATCGGGATCCGAATTTTAGGCCTTTTGGACCTGGACTATAGACTCGAACTCGTGACAGGAATACATAGGTTTTCGTGTGTTTTGGACATAAGTTCTGATCCCAGGCCTAGATTCAGGGTCTGAATTCCTGACAGAAATTTTAGATCTGAACCTAAATTCTGAACCGAGAAGCAGGATTCTGGGTCTGAATCCCGACCATGAATCTGAATTCTGGATCTGACTTCAGGATTCTGAACAAGATTTTGGAGTCGATCTTTGAAAATCATTCTGACCATCTGGATTCTGTATGTAGACCCTAATTTTTATCTGTATTTTTTATGAATTGAATTTGGAATATAGAATATATGATATGAATTGCTAATGAAACATTGAAACTATTTACACTCATTTTTATTTGACCAATTCTTGGTCGTAATAGCACTTAAATTTTCATCTTCTTACTTTAATTTTCTTTCTCACAAATCTTACAAGAATTGAATGATGCACTAATTACATCATTTTTGCAACTGAGAGATTGAAATGGAATTGCTTTTCCTAATGATATATTACCCGCATGTCTATGTAAATTTGTCATGAATATATTTTACTCAGGGCCTTTCTCAGAAAGGTTTTTAAAGTATCGAAGCCCACTATTAACGACTTATTGCCCACCTGCTAACAATTTTGAGTTTACTACCCACTGAAAATGAGTTAATGTCCACTAGTAGGGACCAGTTTGGGAGGTCGTCAAATGGTGAGATAACTAAGTCCTCACAAGTCCCTATCTCATGCCTCCCCGAGCGTCTATGATGACATTTGGTCAATAGAACGGCGTCGACTGGGTGCTATCGCCTTCTGCGTTAGTAGCAGAATGAGAGGGTGCGAAATGGCTTGTAGGTTGAAGCCCATCCTAAAGTGCAATGTTCATCATAGTATGTTATAACATATAGTTCTGTCGTTTGTTACATCATGTATTATTAGTATTATTTTTATTATTAGAAGAGCGCAACTTACACTGCGATATTAACTGTTATATTATATCATAGCATATTGTTTCATATATTATCGTCTTACACTATTTTATGTTAGTATGGTATTATACTGCATTGCATTATAGCATATTATATTGCATTATATTATATTATATTATATTATATTATATTATATTATATTATATTATATTATATTATATTATATTATATTATTTTATATTATATTATATTATATTATATTATATTATAGGGTTTAGAATATTATGAGTAGTACTACGTACCTCTGCGCAAAATATAAATTTGTTTTCCTTATAAGTTATCATTTTTTAAGTAATCTTTTAACTAACTATCAAGGTCGTCACAAGCTGAGCTTGGTCCTCACTGGTTCCTGTTTCATGCCTACATGTGTGTCTGTGGTGACAATTGGTCGAGGGAATGCGTTGATGGTAGAATGAAAGGGTGAGAAATGACATATAGATTCAAGTAATATAATATCATAGCATATCGCAACATATCATTTTATTCATTATATTATTTATTATATATTGCATTGTAATATATTAGATTTGTTTTTTTTTTGTTTTTTATTATTATTTTCATTATTATATTTATTGTTATTATTATTAATTTGTCATCAATAATAATAACATATATTATTTTTATAGATGTGAATATTATTATTGTTATTAGAAGAGAAACATTCTACTTCCTGCAGTATTGCGAAGATAGAAGAGCATAACTGACACTCTACACTAAATGATATTTTATATATTGTTTTATGATATATTATATTATATTTTATGACATTGTATTATATTATATTAAATTAAAATATATTATATTATATTATGTTATATTGTATAATTTTGTAATCTATTATATCTTTTCATGTTATATTAATTTCATTACACTATGTTTCATTGTATTTTTCAATATAAAACATTTTGCACGGGGGCGTAAAGGGTAGGGAGCATCAGGGCATCGGACGAATTGATGACTGGACGAGGGATTGTGGATAGCCAGCCCAAGTCACTTGAAGGAAACTTGTTTCCTTCTGAAGGTTTGACATGAGTCTGACGCGCCCTTCTCAAACAAACCATCAGGCGGGTTCAAGCAAGTATAGCGATATGCTTCATCCATGCACTGGATATTATGGTTGGAAGAGCATCTTTTATTCCCGCGGAATACGAGTAAGTAACTCTACTTACATATCCGCCCAACCCTTTTTGTTCGCTTTTCGGTAACAGCTATAGTAAGAAGGTGAATGGATGAGTCATATCGGGGCTACTGTAAGTCTACCCGCATCCACTGGCAAGTCCTTGAACTGATGGTGGCTTCACTTCACATCACTTCACATCACTAGTAGGGACCAGTTTGGGAATCACTGATTTAAATCATCTTTCTTTTTATTAACAAGAATTCACGTTGACAATGCTCGTAAAAGAGCGACGTATCAAAACCCGATCACACTTAATGCATCATCCCTTGACGATCATCTTGAAGGTTTCTTTTTACTAACGAGAATCCATTTTGACAACGCTCGTAAAAGATAGACATATCTAAAAACGACCATGCTTAATGCATCATCCCTAGACGACCATTTGAAAGGATTGAGTCTCTTCAGTTTGATGTCATGTAAAAAATTTGGTCCCTTAAGTGGCGAAACTGGAGATACTCTAACCCTTCAGGTCTTCGGTAGTTACGTCACTGGACTCTAGGTTTGCTTGTGCCACGTTATAATAGAACTTGCATTGTCCAGCATGATTTCAGTCAACACAAAATATCTCAGTGTGCGGCATGGAACAGGAAACCAGTGAATCAATGCCAGAAATGCCGAATGTCACACTTTGTCGCTCCCACACATAGTTCCAGTTGCTGGTTTTGAGCCGTTACTGCAACATTTTAACAGTAATGTTACCAAATTGTTCGACAACTGACTATTGTTTGGAAAGCATGGGCAATGCTCTTTTCTTCACAAGCGGATCTAAAGGTCACACAAACTTATGTTGCCAAAGGTTGGGACCACTCCTTGTGCGGTGATTCGTTTTCAACTTGGCAAATTATTAGGATTTATATGCCAAAGTTTATCGACAATCCGAACAAGCATGGCTAAGCGGAACCTGCACCTACGAATGCATACGGACTTTGCTTCAATTTAATGATATGGGATGCTATGGTGATACTCAGTTTTACATATTCTTTCTATTGCATTGAAATACAGAGAACAAATGGATAGTATTCAGAATGTCAACGGAGCAAAAAAACCGACATTATTCGCAACGAAATCAGGATAACAGATTAGTGTTGAATTTCTCATCGGATGGTTTAAATAATTGACGTAGCAACAAATATCTCGAATGAGTGTTACATGAACACCGCCACAACACAATCAGTTCACAGAAACTCAGAAAAGGCAAAGCTAAGCGAAAAGTTTGCCAGACTTCGTTCATAACTGCACTTTATCTTCTTGCTTTGTGTGGTTTAGCCCACTCATTGGGTTTCAGAGTCGAACTGGGACCGGCTTTTCTTCCTACATAGCACACGACCAGAGCGCGGTGTACGACGTGACAACTTCATTTGCAAAATGTACATATAAATTGTGACACAGAGAATAAAATCCGCCTCAGCAGGCGGTATGATCCCTTATCGGTTGCCTCCGTAGGCTTCGAGAACGACAGATAATACCAACAGAAAATATGTTCAAATAATTTGTTTCTCGAGTTAATCGAAACGGTCGTACGAGATGACAAGAAACACTATATCGGTAATATCTGCGTGGTTGGTTGAATGCATGATGAAGCCAAAACGTAGATATAGAAAGCAAAACTAAAAACGTAAATGAATATGGCCGCTACCGAAGCCTTCTGAGTTCGATAATGATCGATTTTACCGATATCCAATCGAATGGTCACCATAAAAGCTACGATACCAAAGACCAAGTTGCTATAATTCTTCGATGGCCTGATTTTCCGAAATGCTAATTACTGCAAATTATTTTACTGCACAAAATATTGTATTGCTTTTAACGCAGGAGTAACTGTCCTGTCTTTCGAATTATTAGTTTGATTTTCGAATGTTGATCGCAATTATTTTGGTACTTCAGAATTTATAATGAGGAATCTCAGAAAAGTAGGCGGATTATTTGGTTTGATTGATTTTGCGGGATAGAATAATCTGTAGGTTATGACGTAGTTTCTCATTTAGAGCTCCCGCAGGCCCGTACCCAAAATTTCGTTTCGGAAGGGGCCCAAATTTGGTACTGAGGATTGCTTAGGTACATAATTTTCGGTGCGCCTTTTACCGGTATTTTCAACAGACACTGAAACTATCATTATTGAGTATTTAAATTAAAGGCTATAGCAGGATAAGCATGTGAAATCTGCCCCCAAAGGGAATTCATATTGTTATACCACATTCGAAAGGTCATAGACTGAGAACAATTTTCTCAAAGTTTCACTCCTTTAACTGCCATATTGACGGAGCTAGCGTGGTTATATTGATTTTTATTTTATTTGATTTTTGAAGAAATCGCTTATCCGAAAAATTTGAAAAAAATCATGTATGTTTAAGACATTATGGGAAAGATTCACAATTTTTTTCAAAATTTTTGAAGATGTATTTCTTCCATTAAAAAATACTTGAAAATTTTGAAACCTAGTTTTTCCTTCTTCCAAGTTTTGCACTACCCTGGACTTTTTAGTGATAAATAAAGAATTTTTGAACATGTTAAAGGGGTATGTTTTCATATTAAAAAAAAATGTGGACGACCAAAATATTTGATTTTTTCTAAAAAATAAATAACAGTCGACCATGCGTCCCCATCAAGTTCTGTTAGAAGGAAACGCAAAGTGCTTTGTTCTAGTAGTTTATGCAACTCAAGCGCAGGGCGTAGAAATCAAAGTAACGAAAAGAAGGAAATGAGTTTCAACCTTTGCATAATACATACACGATCATACTTCGGGTACAACTGAGCAAGTTACAAAGCAAGAACTTACTGGTATGTGGTTCATATATGAATGGTAGTAATATATGAACGTCGCAAGTATCACACATATGATATTCGGTTACGGCAGTCAAGAACTCGAGTGGGTGTCAGTTTTTCACGTGTCGCTGATGGATGTAATGAAAGAATAATGAAAGAAAGAATGCAAATTTCATTACAGTATCAAAAGTTATCATAAAGATATGTTATCGAGGGATGTCTTTTTGGAAAAATGTGTGATAAAGATAAAGTTTGTGATTTGTGTTTGAAAATGTCAATCGAGTATCTTTATCTTTTATCGACCATGTCCATTAAACAACTTGATTCGCTGAATCGATTTCTTTAATTTGGTATATTGTGTAGAAAGCTCCGTACTTTCCAGAAAATATCTGAGAATACATAATGACACCAATCTACTCAGTAAGTGATTATTCACTCTCAGAGGAACGCCTCCAGATTTTTACTGGTTTAACATATATTTTAAAAGATTTGTTTTGATTTTGTTTGGTAAAATTTGAGATTCTTTGAACTGATATATAATTTTGTTCATCAATACATTGTTTCTGGTAATGATTCCAATATTTTGGAGTAGAAAAATGTACATGTCATCGCTTTAATTTTTGAGTTATATACAAACATGTGAAAAAAAATGAAAAATTCATATTTATTTATAAATTCATCGATTTTTTAAGGTTTTCTTTTGATAGTGCAAGAATGGTAATTGGACGAAAATTGTGTGAAAATATATAGGTCATCGCTTTGAATTTCGAGATATTTACGATCATTGTGAAAAGTCGCACCTTTTCTGAGGTCATTTGACTAAAATTTTCATTATAACTTTGGGTAGACAATCCTATTTTTCGTTTCCTTCAGTGCATTTTATTTCTGGAAGTAGTACCGGTTGACTAACAACAAAGTTATGACTCGGTAAAGTTGAAGTTCTCACTATCCTATTCGTGATGCAGGTGCCGCATGAATGCAGATAGGGCATATTTTTAGCTTGAAAAAGAAAACTTTGAACGGGAAAAATCAGATTTTCATTAGTTTTTCCTAAGCGATAGTTAATAATGACATACTTAAAATAATCTACAAACTTCACATAATTCGAGGGTGTAAAATTTTTCGAAATTGGTCAAGTAACAACTGAGCTATGATAGTTCAAAGTTACCGTTCCAACTTTTTTTGAAACTTGGTGGCCTTGGTGCTCCGCGTAACTTTTTTAGGCTTGGTATTAGGAGTGTTAACATGTGAATTGATCGTGCCAATGTTTATCAGTGTAGGCATTAAAGTAGGGAAAAGTGAGGAATTTCAAACCACACTTTGATTTTGACTAATAACTCAAATTGAAATTTAATTCAAAACTAGAAATATAAAGGTGCAAAACTTTACCTCACGGAAGTTTTTTTTGACTACGAAAGTAATTGTATTTTTTATCAATTTTTTTGGCTTTTATATGTGACATAGTCTTTGTAGATGGTGCTTAGTGCGAAAAAAATACGTTGAATAATAAATACTACTGAACACATCTATTTATTGAGATTATCAACGGAACGTAACTTGAGCTTGTCTTATTTCAAACACCATGATGAAAAATGTTCTAAAATTAACCAGACAACGTATTATAAGACTGGGACAGTCGAAATTCGGTGTGACAAATTGTATCAATCTTTTCCAGTGTAGAATACGATCAATTTTTGTCTTCAAAATCTTTATTCACGACCTACTTTCGTGATTGTGATTTGCGTGATTTTATCTTATCCCATATTTTGCATTTTTTCATTATATACGAATTTCAGTTCCAACTCGAATGAATGTTGGTAGCATACTCTCAGATTTGAATGAATGTAGGCAGCATACTCTCAGATTTGAATGAAATTTTCTGACCACTTTACATACTTTGTTTTTCCTAAATTGATCTAGACTATCATTTAAACGGGTCAAACAATTTTTCTCAAACGGCTATCGGTCGAAAAAGGCAAATCCTGTAAAATAGTATTTCCACAAAATTAGTCAAATTTCCAAGCAAACCTATTAAAATAAATCCTGGTTGAGTTCCACATTGAATAAATAGATTTTTTAAATGTTAAGTCATTTTACAAAAGAAACCTTATGCATGAGCGTCATGCACAAATTACGTCACACCGAATTTCGACTGCCCCAGTCTTATAATACGTTGTCTGAAATGAAATAACTAATTGTGTTAGAGCAAATTCAGCAGATAGAAGTTCTATGTGGAAGTTCTATAAGATAATATTCCATATTCTATAATTTGTACATTTGACTAATTTTGTGGAAATAATTTTTGTAGGATTTGTCCTTTTTCGACTATAGCCTATAATGGTCGAAAATGTTTGGCTCTTTCAAATAATTTGGAAAAAACAAAGTAGGCAAAGTAACTTTTTATTACCAAGTCTACAAGTCCTGAGCAGTCATCTGACACCAGTATGTTAGCACCAGCCATTTGAAAGTACACCGATTACGTTGAGCTCCTCGCGATGTTTTGATACACATCGCGACTCTCAAATTGCGAAAATTACTTCCACTTGATGTCCCAAAACACTATCTGCTGTATTTTAAGTAAACCGGCAACTTATTGTGAGAGAATCGATTCAAAATTCTCTTATTTTCGTGCAACAAACAAGGTAAAGCGTAACAAAATTGCATTACTAATTGCATATTTACGTTGCAATCAGCTAATTTTGAAATTCCGATTTAGTTCTCAACAAGATGGCGTCGTGACAGGAGCCGGTCCTGAGAGTTTTCATTAAATCTGAGAGGGTGCTGTCAACATTTCTACGAGAAGACAGGAATGACGTCAATAGTATTGTTCGTCAAGGAAATAAAATTGATGATTATAATCGAAATTTAGTAAAAAGTGTTATTTGTGAGAGAAAACAGGAGCTTTTTGACTGACGTGTTAAAGAATGCTTCAAGCTTTGCGTTTATTGAGACGTAGTAAGACTTAATTGTTTTAAATTATTCCTAAAAATTAACACGAATAACTCTAATTTACCTTCCCACGACATTCAAGGTTGAAAAGTACCTGAAAGTAAATAAGAAAGTACACTGCTTAGTATGGGTTGATTTATCCATAATTTCTAGAAGTAAAAAAAAACGGATGGAATAAATTATACAGCTTCGATAGGAGTTTTATCAGAAAATTTATACACCCTCAGATTCGATATAAACAAGAAAACCCACGATGACTGAAAAACAACTTCTACAAAGTTCATTTCCATGTTCTTAGCAGCGAATGAAGATAGACAGGTCAACGGTGGAACAGGCTTTTACGGTAGGTACGTACAGATTCTATTTGCGTGTTTCGCCATTTCGCGGTGTTCGAATCTAATTTGCATCTCTTTGGCAATGTGTACTGAACCGGAAAAGTAATAATTTAATCCACTCGGAAGGTCCCATCACAAACATATTGCGCCTTTGCCGTTGACCGTAACGGACGCAGAGTCTTTTACGTGCAGACCTTGGTCACCCCGCTGGGGCGAACGGAACCACCCTCTGTCCAGTATATTGAAATTGTCGGCATGTCGTTTTGCATGTCAACTTGGAATTAACATGCAGAGTTGTTTATACTCGAACGTCAACCGGAATGTGAACGATAGGGCCAACTAGCAACCGAGACCGGCGAAAGAAAACTGAAAGTAGGGGGTGGTGGAAATCTTTCCGCTGGCAGCCGTCGGGAACATTTCTATTTCAGAAACATGGAACATGGGCGGGCTTTAGCAAGGACGCCGACGGTGGTTTCAATGAAAAATCTAATGTGAAGTTTTGGGCTGTTTTGTAACTACCATCGAGTTGACCAGGTCATATAGCGTTTTGGCATTCGCGATTATGAAGGAAAAATCGACCGTCCCACAACAAAAGGGCCTAACTGCAAATGACAGTTTCTCTTTGTTTACTTTTTTTTCACGATTTACCGAACTGATTATATATTTGACGCTTTACTCTTCGCAAAACTTTCAAGGTAAAACTACAAGCTTTCGATTTATGTTGGAAACTTTAGAGAATTTGCAATAATGGCTCCGTAATAATCAAAAGAGAAGGTAACCAAAGAGAGGCTCTCATCTGTAGTTAGGCCCTTTTGTCGTGGGACTATCGAAATGATAAAGTAGTTAATTTAGGCAAAATGTGCTGAACAACTGATGAGATTGGTTGTAAAGGTTCAGGCGAGGTGTTGAACAAACTGGATTGCGGGTTTATTCGAATCACGATAGCTCTTTGCCTGGACATGCGACTATTGTGTGGTTACCTTGAGTTACCTTCACGTGATTTAACGCCTCAAATTTCGGAACGGCGGAAAAGCATTACTTTAAGTTCCATTCTTTGTTCGATTACAACTGCTTCAACGAAATTATTTTCTTATCTTATGTAGTTGCTTCTATTTTGGCATCTTTCAACGATCGTTTCGTCGAATGATTTCTATTGCGATCCTCATATATTTTGGGTGAGAGTCGTGTGCTACCCCGAATGTCTCCGGTGACCTGCGATCTGTGAAGCCTCTGTAGAGGGAAAAAGTCGTTAGTGACTCATCGTCGGAAGACATGAGTACGACACCTTTGAAGTTTTATATGTATTTTTTTTTCGGATGTTCCTAAAGTTAGATTCGAAGTTAACGCACTGAAAAAAATTGTAAAAATTAGATATGATTCGGTGAAATGGCTTCGTGGAAACGGTATAAGTAAGAGAAGAGTAATAACTCTTTCGAATGTAATGCAAGTAGCTATTATTTTGGGAGCTGAATTTCTTTTTGGGAACAGATAATAACTCAAAAGAGTCAAAATGGACAAATAAGGTAGAAAAGCAATTTGAGCCCTAAAAAATTGATTTAGGCCATGGTTGTGATTCCATATGGTACCTGCAAATTGTCGTGTAAAAGTAATTATTTGACATGAAAAATGCCTTACTCATAAACGAGGCCGGGCGTCAATTAAATGTTTCAATAATAGCCGCGTAACCTTTTTTTGTCATAATCTTGAACAATTATAATTCATATTTTAACTACCTATCGATTCGGAAACATTTAACTTGAACTTCTGGTAACGTCATTAGTGTACTATTGAAAAACTAGTTTGAGTCGACCTATGTTTCTACGAGCCAATCACAGCATGCCATCATGATGTCATCTGTTGGATTTCTCTCGCACAGCCGACAGTGTTGATCGTTGATTACTCCACAAATTTCAGTTAGTAGCCATCCGATCGGTACAGGGAGGGTTTACATCATGCAAGAAAAAGTTCGCTCTCTTTTGCATCGTATGAACCTCGCACAAAAGAGAATCCATAAATATATGACATTTTTCAATTTTAACTTGTCGCCTGCGGAGAAGGATGCTTTGTCTTGGATGACGAAACTGAAAGATACATCCATTCGATTTTCCACATATAACTTGGTTCAAAAGCATTACTTCAATATTAATCGTTTGTGTGAATGTTCACTGCATTGAAATTCGCTATTAATTTTGGTTAACCGGTACACGATGGGATTGCAGAAACGCTGTACTTAGAGTAGGCTCAGAATTACTGTAATTTCAAACGTTTCTAACTAGGTGTTTTGAAGATGGATTTATATTTTTTCTCGATTAACATTAGATTAGATGCAAATGACAAAATCTCTTCGTTTACTTTCTCTTTCGATTATGAATATTGTTATAAATGCTTCTTGAACCCACTTGACGATGATCAATTTAGAATCCTAGATAGTATTTCACGATCATTTGCCTATTTTTCAAATTTAAATCTGTGTTTTTGATGTAATTATGATCGGTCGTGTCTTGAGGGGAGAGTTGGCATCACTGGGAGTGCGGTACGGTGTCCTGGTGCTGCTCTCAAAAAAGTATAATTTAAATGTGTTGTTTGATACGTATAGTTAAAAATTAGGTTGAAATAGTTATTTTGAGTGATAGTGCAGGTGTATCAAGTATGTGTTTAGTAGTGAGAGTGCTATTTATTGAATAATATTGATCCGCGAAACTGCAGATGCTCAAGCGGCGGAAACTGAAAATTTACCGCCCGAAAACTCAACTAAGTTAACCCGTTAACCGATCGAAGCGCCGTCTGAATGTCATTGTCGGTGTTATCGGATTTCTATGGTCGATCGTGTCATTCAGACTGAAGGTCTAGGGTGATGCTCGTGGAGATACAGTGGTACCCGCAGTCTCTAGAAACAACGAGTATCAGACTAACATTCCTTCCTTTCCTCAGTAGCACAGCCTTTGGTCGTAGCCAGCGTAGTTATTGATCATTTAATGAAAAGTAAGGAGTGAGTGGGTATGTACAGTGAAAATAATTAGCTTCTCCCAAGCTTCATTTTCTTGGTTTATTGTACATTTTCAATCATTCGGTCAATCACGAAGTGCAACTACGGCCGATCTACTTCAGCTCAGCTTATTATGATCGGTCGTGTCTTGTATACAAGCCTGTTTTTTTTTCGTAGCACGGGATGCTTTTTTGCAATCTATTTTGATCTTCAATCACTCCAATAATACACAGTAATAGTCGATGTTGATGGTTTTTCGAGGCAACAATCCCAGGACATTCGCACCAGATCTTCAAAACCATTAAGCCTCTCTAGGCAGCTTCAGAGCACTCGCTTCAGTCTTTTGCCATGTATGGTACAATCCATCGCCATCTACAGGGTCCGGCACTCGAAGTGTAACCAATTAAAAAGGCCATAAATTCAGTTTGGAAAATTACTTTTACTTAATTCAAAGTACAAAATGTGTAATAATAATACAAAATTCAGAATCAATTCACTTTTGCTCGATATGACCACCTTTTGCCTTGACTATGGCCTTGAGACGGTCAAAAAACGAATCGCAAGTTGCCGAATGTGACTTGCAGGTATTTAGGCCCACTCGCGGATAATAACTTTTTTCAGCGCCTCGAGACTGGTGTATCTTTTAGTTCGGACTTTGCTTTCCAAAATGGCCCAAAGAGAATAATCCATTGGATTCGCATCTGGTGAATTTGAGAGCCATTGTGTGGACGTGATGAAGTTCAAAACGTTGTTTTTCAGCCATTCTTGGTTCACTCGAGTCGGTGCCGAGTCCTGCTGAAACGTCCATGGTCTGCCACCGAAATGTTTGTCTGCCCACGGCTTCAAAGCAACCTCTAGAATACTTTCTCGATAATATGTCGCATTTACCTTGACGCCAGGCTCGATGAAAACGATTGGAGAGCGCCCATCTGCGGTTACAGCGGCCCAAACCATTATCTGTTGCGGGTGCTGCCTCCAGGTGGCCAATCGATGACTCAAATTCTCGTATGAACGGTCGGTTAAGTAAACCCTATCGTTTTGAGAGTTTACGAATTGCTCAATTGGAAAAATTTTCTCGTCAGAAAATACAATGTTCGGAAATTGACCTCTTTCGGCCAAACGAAGCAACTCCTTCGCTCTCTCAAGTCAAGATTTTTTTTTCGCGTTCACTTTTGGCAGAATGCTTTCTTGCGCTTGTAAACAATACAACTCCGAACTGTCATTTAGCAAATTTCTAGAGAGCTGATGCCCGTGCGTCAGCTGCGCGAGCGGTCTGAAATTGGTTACACTTCGAGTGCCGGACCCTGTACATTAGGGTGCCAATATTTTAGGCGCATCTCTAATTTCGTTAAGGGTAGTGCTAATAATGGATCAAAGTTTCATCAACAGCAGACCACTTGATTTCACATTACCATGGCCAAACACGCTTCCGAAGGGCACTCGCGTTTTTAATGCGAGGCACCCAGCGCCAGGATATTGTTTTCATGTGAAGAATCTCACCCAAAATGCGCTCAGTACTAGTCCTAACTCTCGTACCATCAAATTCCGGTCAGTGAACACCATTTCCTTTTTTTCTTAGCATTGTCATGTGAAATTGCTCGTAATATGTCGACTTTTTTATTATTTCGCCGAGAAGGTTGTACTGCCGAATGTTATTTCGCCGATAGGGCCATTTCGTCGAATCGTACAATTGTCTCAATTTCGTAATGAAATTGATTTGAAATGATGAAAGAAGATGATAGTGTTCACGTTCTTTCTATTGGCCTACAATTGCACATCTGAAATGTTTTCTATTTGAAATAACAGATATATTAATTTCCTCGTGTTCAATTCAGAAACGACATCCTCTTGATTGAACTTTTCAGATTCATTTATGATTAACAATAAACATCAAAGCGTTTGTTTTTGTCTATCTATCAGGTTAATTGTTGTGGTACTTTTCGGTTAGTTGAGAGCAAATGAAAAACTCGAAACTAACAAAGGCAAAGAAACTCAGTTTTGAGTAGACCGGACAAACGAGGCGGTTACAGGTTTGAGAGGCCGCCGTTTTAATCTTTTTGTTTTTTTTTTCAAAAATAATAATCATCTATATTCGATTCTAGCGATCTCTTAAATGGAAACAGTTGTTTTTGCTTGACGATTTGAAAACTAGCTTTGATTTTTATCAAAAGAAATCGTAAAAAAATCATAAAAACAAAATCAACAGCCGAAATGTCGAGCAGTAAAACAGCCTTTCTTATATAGAAGACTGTTAGACACGAATTTTTTTTCATATTTGAAAATTAAGCGAAATTTATGCTTTGTACGATATGTTCAGTTGAAAAATTCTTTCAGCGAAACAGATTTCGGCATAATAACCGATTTAATGAAACGGCTTTTAATGAAATAGCATTCGGCGACAACAACCTTATGCTTTTTGTTCAGTCCAGCAGAGTGCTCTTCTTCGAACTTTCTTCCTCGAACACTTTGATTGTACCCTTCGTAAAAAATCGACGAACGCAAACCACAGGTACAAAACGTTTCCCTGACAAATAACTTCTACGTAAACTGTTCCATGGTGTCAGCGTCGTCCATATCCACCTATTTCGAATAATACTGCGGTCCGCGAAACACTCTCGAATCATTCTTGGCTCAGGTTTCAACGTTGATCAGGATTCTTCCGTCTTTGTTCCCCAGAATTACAGTTTTCGCACTTTTGTTTTGGCCCGAGCATGCTGCACTAGAGACGAATTTCGATCTGTTGAATCATCCCTATGCTGGTGTTAAGTTGCTTTGCAAAATCCGTTATAAGTTGAAAGGAAATGGAATACCGCTTCTACATAACTCATGCCGCGTGACGGTTTCGTCATTTCACCTGGTTATGATATTAATGCTATCATGGGGAATGAAACAAGGACATGCTTTGTCAGAAATTCGCCATGCACAAGGAGAACGTCGAGCCAAGATGTTCCGATTTCCAGGTTTTGCAAGCATCCAACTTTTGATGTAGACTGCTACGCTAATTAAGGAACTGTAGTTGTTTTGGTTGGTTTTATGCGGAGAAAGCTTAAATGTAAATGTTAATTAAATGTTCATTCTATGGAAACTGACCGAACAATGTTGGTTTTGTTAATCGATTTAACATTCAACGTTTAATGATTTTATGAATTTAATGAATTTCTGGCTCCAAATAAAACATTATCGAGTCCGTTGGGTACATCGCTAGGCAAGGTAGCAACACGAAAGCAATACTCGTTGGTTTGTTATGGATTCTATCTATCCAACAGAAAAACAGCGATGTATATCAAGATTACATTTCTCAGTAGGACTTTCACTTTCAAGTATGTACAAGCGCAAAATGCTAGACCCCCGCTGATGTGCTGAGTTTATTTTCGTTCTCTACCTTTCTGACCTTTTCGACCAGACGAACAGTTAGAGATTTTGGCACTTATTTTTTATTTTATATTTTTTGGTAGGGATTTCACGATGTGCATGAAAAATGACAGCACCCGCAGCGAAACCTTTCCATGACTCGGTCTTCTGATATCTTATCGGATCCCAGTTTTCCGCTTTCTTCTACCAAGCTTACTGAATAGCTTCTTATCGATGGCTTAGTCAAGTACCTGCTGCAATCGTAGCTTAACTGAAGAGTGATTGCTGCTATCTTTAAGAAAACCGACTAACATTTCGAGCTCGCTTTACGGGTGGTTATGTTAAAATCATTTTTCGGTGAATCACTTTCGTCTATTCTTAATTTTTTCCAAGCGATGCATAATTTTTTACTGCGAAATTGATTTGTGCTTTTCTAACTGTTCAGAACTCTCATCATACTATCCTGAGTTAATGTTGTGATTTAAAATTGTTCTCTCAAACTGGCTCAGAAGACCAAGTTTCACATACCAATCGATTTTGTTCGACAAATTGAGAGAATTAGTGAGCGAATGAAGCCTAGACCTTCAAGATATTTGTCCCGGGCTGGCGATTCAATACATAGGGTACAGGTATTACAAACTAATTGTCGTATGTTCGAGCCCCGACTCTGGGAGGATTTTTAGTGTTAGTAGCATTGTAGCACCAGCCAGCCATGCAATGGTACTGTAACATACGCTATGAATCGGCTGCGAAATCTGTCTGTACTGCAATCGTACCTGAAATTTCCGAAGTCGATTTTATTAATGCCAAAAGAGTTAGAATGGCATGAAACGTTGTGATTTAGTGTCACCTAGATTATTTTTTTAAAGAAGCGACGGGACTTTTGAGATTGCCAAATCCAACATTTTTTGTTAATGTCAAACGTCTTAGAATTACATGAATCACCAAGATTTTATGTTATCTAAAATATTGGCTCCCTAAAGCATATGTTCAAAATTTGTTTCGTACGCCGGTATGATCGACGCGTAATGAAAGCTTATTGTAAACGCTGTACTCAAAGATATATATTTAAGCTGGCATTAGTATTCTGATTATCCCATATTTTCCTCAAATACTGTGTCAGAGTGTCCGGACGATGGTTCTGGTGCTGGAAAATATTTCTTAGAGTCCGGCATCACACTACACTATGAAAATCAGTAGTTCGAATGTTAAAAAAGTGTTAAAAAAAATTTCTACACGGAACCGCAAAACTACATAATTTTTAATTATTTCCACCTAATTTTGTGTTGAAATACAAAAATCTAGTTTTAGGTATAGTGGCTCTAAGTAGTTTCCATAAGGCACTTCTTAAAATATAGTGATAGGTGAGTTATATTTATTCACTAGTAAGTTATTTTTACTCTGCGATATTTTTCCGTTTCAAGTATTCCTTCAATAATTGGCCCTCTGTGGCTCGACAAAAATCACTGGGTATCTTGTGTGTGCAAATTTGAAACAAATAGTGAAGTAGTTTTTTAATGACGACGGATATTTTCGAGAAAAACGCGTTTAAAGTTTATTGTCTATAAAATTGAAGGAAACAGTTTAGGTTTCTAGGGGGTGCGTAGAGTCTAAAATTTTAGAAAAAAAATTATATTTTTTCTTTGTATTTTGTCATAATAAAACATTTCAAGAACGTTTGGACAAATTTTCAAATCTATCGAAGCAGAACTCACGTAATACCCCAACGGTTTTGACTTCTTGGTAGTTCTGTCTTAGTTTTAATAATTTGCTGCATGGATCTAAAAACCCTAATGTTTCAGTATAGAGCTTTCTATACCCTTGTGCGAACTACCTAGAAACTAAAAACCGCTGGGCTATTTCGTGATGGACACAAACATCATATGTTTTTCTCTCAGCTCAAAATTCTCTAAAGCGCTTTAACAAACTTAGACTTGTTTAAAAGCTACTTTTGGGTTTGGTTTTGAAGATATAACCGTACAAAATACTTTTTTTCATAGATGATTGAAACGATTTCTAAAAACTCAATCAAAAAGCAATCATTCGAGCTCCGATTATATATTTGTATAAGTGGTGTAACCGACAAAACGCTCCGCTCAAATTATTTTTGAAAAGGCTGAACCAATTCTAGCAAGCTTAGGCTTTTTTCGGGACTAATATTGGGTCGAGGATCCAATGAGGAAGCGACAAAACGCATTAGCTTCTATCCAAACATTTTTTTCAGAAACTGACGTAAGAAAATATAGATCTTCTCCGTTGGCGAAAAAGTTCCTCCACTTTTCCCTCACGATAAAAAAAACCATCCATGTGTATTTGAATAAAGTTTTCGCTAAAGCTCAGAAAAAATTTGGGCTAACGCATATCAATGGCACATTGTTATACTCAACGCAGTGGACTTTGTTATTTTTCACCGAGAATTATGGTTACCTCCGCTTCTGGTTCTTTCGTAAACTGCACGAAAATTGCATCATCGGACTTGCTCCAAGGGGCAAATCACTCTAAACTCTAGACAATCTCATACTAATAAACTCATGTCATTCCAAAATAATTTTCTCTAATCTCATTTAATCCCAACTAGTCTAGATAAGTTTGGGTAATTTAAAACTATTCCAACCTAGTTTTGGCTAATCTTGTTTGAAGTGTATCTGTCATTCGAGCTCCCACGCAGAGATGCCATTTATACAGATTTATCTGTATTATACAGATTTTTACATGCGCATACAGATTTAATACAGAGTACAGATTTTATACAGATTTCTCAAATTAAATACAGATTTATACAGATACCACAAAAAGTAAGAAAGAAATAATGAAAATTTTCCGTCTGAGTGTGTTTGATTGCCCATATTAAAACGTACAGCTGTTTAATGATGAACGCTGAAATACATTTATATCATAATTTGAAACCAATTTGAACTGATGTTCATGGAAGTCATGGCGTCATGAAACTTTATTGTCAGACTGAAAAGTTGTATGACCTGACTTGACGTTGCGTATTGGGCGTTTGAATTCCAAGTCATCATTTTCAAACGAAAAAAGTATATGGATTTACAATTCAATTGTGGTTGATAACAAAAACAATTAAATTTCGTCGTTGAATGTTCTTGTCAGTGCGGCAAGGACTTACGATATAAAGGAATTCTCCTTGCATCTGCCAGTGCATCTATAACAATAATCTAATGGAATAACATCTTTAAACATCATTTTATTTCCGAAATTTCCTTTCATTAGTGAATGCAGATAAATACAGATTTTTTATACAAAGCAATTCAGATTTTCTATGAAAATATCTGGCATCTCTGCTCCCACGTTTACAGCTTCTTATGTCAAAATAATGCTTTTCCAGATCTCGGCTAAACTTCTCTAATCCCATTCTAATCCAGCGAAATCCCTGCTAAACTTTTTTACTCCCGGTAAAACTTTTTTGAGTTCAGACAAAGTTTAGAGTGATTTGCCCCTTGGACTTGCTCTGTTGCAACTACTGTACCTTTTTTACGTCGAGGCGCATTTTATCTTTTAGTAAGGTTTTAGTTCCGCCTTTTGAAAGTTAAATACTGCTCTTTCTAATGACAATAACAATTGACCTTGGTCATAAAACCGGTTTTGCTTTTCTCTTATAGAAAGGCTATGCAATGGAAACCGAGGTCCGGAGGGTCATATACCATTCGACTCAGTTCGTCGAGATCACAAAACGTGTGTATGTGGCAAATTATGTCGCCCAATTTTCTCAAAGATGGCTGAACCGATTTTCACACACTCAGGATCCCATAGACTGCTATTAAATTTTATCCCGATCCGACTTCCGGTTCCGAAGTTACAGGGTGATGTGCATCAAAAAAAGAAAAAAGTCACACACGTTTCTCAGATATGGCTTAACCCATTTCAACAAACGAAAGGTCTTTTTCAAAAGAACAGTCTTCTAGCCTTGAATTTCATTTGAATCCGACTTCCGGTTCCGAAATTATAGGGCGATGAGTGACAAAACATTCCAATCGTCATTCAAAATTACAATGCAAAGCCGGTACGCGCCGGTCGGTACGTGCGCTAGAGTAGAAGAAAACACCACCGGCTATGCTCCGTTCGCAGCTTGCTTTGTTCAATTTCGTATAGCGGGCAGTGTTGCCACATTTACATCCATATTTTTCAGGTGAAATATATGTAAGTTTGTGAATCTTTTATTCAATTTGTACCTACTTGTTAGTATAATCACAAAATCATGATAACGATGATTTTCTATAAAAGTACACCTATTGCCTTTCTTATATAGAAAGTTTATACAATCAGTTGAAAAATTAACTAGTGAAAATTGGCCCGGGGGGGCTAAGTGTTCAATATCATTTGATACAGTTCATCGAACTGAGAAATATCTGTGTGTGAGTATGTGTCAAATAATGTCACTCATAAAATAAAAAATCTTATAGTCCCACAGGTTGCTATTGAATTTCACACCGTTAATTAGAGCGACGATTCAGAAAAGGGTAAAATAAGAGAAAAAGAAATTTGGTTTAAAACTGATTTATTTTATAGGCTATATTAGTTACTTACAAAACGAATCGACTTCGGCTATATTGGTTCCCGGTTCCCGGTTCCAGAAGTACCGGAAATAGTGGTCAAAATTTTTAAAACGAGACTCACTCAATTTTCTCAAAGACGATTTGATCGATTTCCATAAACAGGTTCAAATAAAAGTCCCTATAGGCTCATAGGTTGCTGTTTAATTTCATCCGGGTCCGACTTCCGGTTCCAGAACTATAGGGTAAAGTGTGTTTTATCATTTAGAGCGACGATGCAAAATAAAGAAAAATTCTTATTAACTTGACATAACTGTTTACAAATTAAAAAGGGTGTGTTAGTTTATACCCAAAGAAAGTTTTTTTTTATTTTCTTCATGATTGAAAAAAAAATTCTTCATAGAATCTTTTAGTGATATTTTTGAAAATATAAGTAATATGAGAAAGGTATCATTACACCACTAGAGCGATTAAAAATAGTTTTTTTAAAATTATTTTTGATGATCGTTTTTGTTCACCATGCTAATAGAACCGTATTCGGAAAGCAATAATTCCATAACATACAATAACCCGAACGATTTCTTCGGATAGGATAAGTTACGGGTTCTGATCTCTGTTTTTTTAGGCAAATTTTCATTTCTGCTATTCCTTTCGTCAGTTTTTTTTTCAATCTGTTTTCCAATAGAGTATTTAGAAACGTTAATTCAATAGCAGCCAATGTGGGAAGATCACCTTTCTGTAAATCTCATTTTGCTAAAATCTGTCAAACCATCTCTAAGAAAACATATATTCAATGAAACATGGTGGTCGCAATAATATGATTAGAATTTTCGAGTTGCAAATAGTTTCTGATATCTTGATAATTTGTATTAAAATACAAAGAACTAAACGAAAATCAATCAATAGCTCAGGGTGGTAGAAATGGTAAACGCGTATGCACGGTTCGGTTCCTGTCTTTTTTCCTAAAAAATTATCGGCATAGCTAGTAACCAATCAGCAATGTTTTAGAAACGAATAAACCATCCGACGGTTGGCAAATCTCCAAGACTAATTCAAATTATAGAAGTATACCGACGCTTTTGTTTACGAATTAAACTCGAATTGAATAATAAATACCGAAGCCTTCAACTTCAGTCGAGCAAAACCGATTCCGGAAAGCTAAGTCCAACCGATAAACCGGAGAAATTTCCATCAATTATACCTTTTGAATTCACAACCCATACTTTTCACCGGTGAGATTTCGAAGTGCTGAAAATGTTAGCTTCCTAGCTTGCCATTAATTACCTTAAATCCGGATCCGGTCATGACCGGAAACAGGTTGCCTGTATCGTGAGTGAATAATACAAGGGTAGACTAATTAAAACTTATTCGAGTCGTGATGTGCTCGGTAAATTTGAATGGACCCGATGCTTCTGCTAATCCGGTCGTTCGTTCGTTCGTTCGGAACGTTATCGAAGGCAAAGTTGGTAAATCCAAGAGCCCTTCGACAAGTGATAGCAAAACCCGGGATTTCGGGACTAATTAGTTTAAATGTTGTTGAATTGAGTCCGACTCTACTTCGCTTTGGTCGGTCGTCTAGATTTTACGAACGCTGATGTTGGCACATTGATGTGTCGGTTTATCTCTGCTTAGATGATGAAAACATGTTTGCAAAAAAAAACAAGTGAAAAACAAGCAAAAACTTCGTGTTACATACAAGCTTACATCGCCTAGCTTTTCAACGGTATTGACCAAGTGGTCTCAAAGTCCATACGGGTGGATAGAAGCAACTTTCTAGAACACGAAGAGTCATTAGTAACGTGACAAGAATGTCGGTACTGTACCTCAGCCATATTTAGAAAACTTCTCTCGTCCTGTGAATAGCAGAACCACCTTTATCGTGTCGATAAAACGAATCGAAAAGTTGTTGGAAGTACTGCTACAGCGCAAGAAGGTGTTTCATCCTGCAAGAGGAAGCAGATTGCAAACGACATTTCCGACAAACTTATTTACGTAGTCAGTATTTTTCCTTTCTTGTTTCACCATCATGCCATTAGTCACCAGAGAATTTCTCCGAAAGCAATATATGCATATTGCTTTGAAATATGAATTCCATGTAAAATGTTCCCACGCATTTAGGATCTCGGTGAACAACAAGGCTGAAGAGTTTTTATGAAACACAATCAAAGCTGTAACTCAATCCGAATATTAGAGCAGCGTGTTTCAATTTCATTTTAAAACCGAATCATAGTATGGATGTATGTAAATGTATCATTTTATACTAATGATTTTACTATTTTTAATTAATATAATCTGGCGCAAGAGTTTCTTTCAGATGCTCGAATCATGGATTGAATGCACAATGTAGAAGAGTCAGTATCGTGATTCTCGTTAGTGTTGTTTTTTTAGAGGGAATATTGATCATGTTGAGCGGAACTCATCAAAGATAAAAGTCAACAAGGGCAACAATTTTAAAATTGAGTATGGTGAGCATTCACGCGAATAGTAAACATCCCCCGCGCAGTATGCAATATCATGTGGTTCATGTTTTTCTTTTCATCATACTGCTTTTTTGCACAAATACCACAGGGAGAAATAAATTGTGTTCAAATAATATTTGCATAATGAACACAAGCAAGAATATGAATATGATGTCCTCACAATTCGTAGTTACAACGTATGATGCTTAAGGAGTATGATTGGAAGATTGATAATTATTATTGTATCCATTGTCGGTAAAGGATGAGTTGATAATGCAATACACCGAAACTTTTTCCTTTTACGAAATCTTTTTATCTTTTGATGTGGAACACATCTTTATTTCCTATATAGGGGTGCAAATCAGAAACTCAAGGAAAAATACACGTAGAAATGTGGTTAGGTTTTAAACACTTACAGTTCAGTATATTTTGTATCAATTATTAATATTATTTCATTATTTGATTGTAAATATTTCTAAGATTCGTTTTGAATGTATCAAGCCACGTATTTTCAATTATAAATGATTGAAATTTTGATTAGTAGCGAGCAGTGTCCTATTTTGTCTGCTAAAAATCTTCGGCATGTCGGCTTTCTCTGCCATAGACGACGGTTTTGAAGGAGTAAGCGATATATCAAAGGGAAAACATCGCTCTGATTGGTCAATAGATGCAAAATCGAAGCTGTCGGAAGCACGCGAATCTATACATAGAAGCGAAATTATAGCTAACGTTTCAGTCCTACGCATGGCATGCTAGAGGTAGGTTGTTGCTAGACAGCAAAACAGAAAGTGCCATAAAACGATTTGAAGCTTTAATTGGTATGCTCTGATCTTGTGTCATGCAAGTTCGGATGAAATTCTATGTTATGTCGTTTCGCCTGAGAAATTGATAACTACCCCAGTGTAAATTGAGTGCTTAAGATTAATTTATATAAGATGAACTTGATTGATAATGAGAAAAAGTTTATTGTTTCAACAGAAATCGAAGAATGGTAGAGAAACTTAACGCTATAAAAATAATTGCTTGCATACAAAACTTGATCACAAGCTTGACGAAGAGAAGCTCAAGTATCGAAATCCGTATAGCAAGTATGTACAAAGATATAATTGCATACATTTAGGATATTGGTGTAATTTTGTCGACTATGAAACAAACACAAATATGATAAACAATGTTCGGTGTTGGTTTCTAATCAAGATCAATCTAAGCAGACTCTCGATTCAAAAGTGTGACGATTTATTGAACTGTTTGATTGTAGATCATAAGAAATTTTGGTTGCCTTGTTCCACATCAATGCCTCGAACAACCCCATGGGGCTGATCCTTGTAGTTTTTTATTAAAAAATAGGTTTAGCATTCGCTCAAACTTTAGATAACCTTTCCGAGTTTCATAAACCAATCGATTCAGCTCGACGAACTGAGCAAATGTCCGTGTGCGTATGGATGTGTATGCAAAATCAAGAGGCGTGTTTCCCAGGCTGGATAGATTTTGTCCAAACTGATTGCAAATTAAGGGTCTTGTTGGATGTATTTACGC
Organism: Malaya genurostris; assembly: GCF_030247185.1. Classification (NCBI taxonomy): domain Eukaryota; kingdom Metazoa; phylum Arthropoda; class Insecta; order Diptera; family Culicidae; genus Malaya; species Malaya genurostris. Next base: position 70,181,738 of record NC_080571.1, read on the forward strand.
TATTGTTTTTGTTTTCAGATATGATGATTACTTTCCCCGAGTTACACAAACTTTTATGCATAAAAGTGCAGTTTTTTTTAATAACATCTGCCACAATTGGTCTTGTAAACAAAACATGTTTTGAGAAGTTTGAGTCTTTTCTGTTGAATTTGAATGGACGGATCTCTGCCGCGAGATTCCGTGCGATCTGTCAAGATTCGCATCGCTTCGCTTCGTGTCGCGTGTCGCTTTCTCTCTGGCTTCACCCTTAGGTGACTGTCAGAGTGAAAGCGTCACGCAAAGCGTCGATGCGCGCGTGGGAGCTAGTTGCATTTGTCCAAAGCAAACAGTCAGAGTGAATGCGATGCGAAAACAGTACATCGCATTGAATCGCTTCGTTTCGGTCCGCGTTCCGCGCTCACTCTGACATCAACCTTAGGTTGCTGTCAGAGTGAAAGCGTCACGCAAAGCGTCGATGCGCGCGTGCGAGCTTGTTGCATTTGACCAAAACAAACGTGTCAGAGTGAATGCGATGCGAAAACAGTACATCGCATCGAATCGCTTCGTTTCGGTCCGCGTTCCGCTCTCACTCAGACATCAACCTTAGGTTGCTGTCAGAGTGAAAGCGTCACGCAAAGCGTCGATGCGCGCGTGCGAGCTTGTTGCATTTGACCAAAACAAACGTGTCAGAGTGAATGCGATGCGAAAACAGTACATCGCATTGAATCGTTTCGGTCCGCGTTTCGCGCTCACTCTGACATCAACCTTAGATTGTTAAGCGACTTTGCCCCCTATTCCAGTGCACAGTGGTCCCAATTACACCAAAACGCCTTTTTTGTTTGCGCTTCAGAGGTTGATTTTAGAGTCTAAATGCGTTCAGTAAAATTTTTAATTGGAATTTTTTATTGGAATTACAGGAAAACATGTCGAACACTTGAACTCTTTAAAATGAATTGATGTCGAGATATGAAGCATTGTTTATCGGTGGCCCCAAAAGGTAATTTTACTTTTTTGCCTTTCTCATAGAAAAGGCAATGCAATCACGGTAAAAACCGACTTTTCAACCGAGACCCGCAGGAAGAACTAAGCAAATGTCACAAAAATATGCACTCACAGAGATGCCTGGACCGATTTCCACAAACTTAGACTCAACTGTAAGGTCGTATGATCCCATAGTCTGCTACTGAATTTTATTCCGATCCGACTTCCGGTTCCGGAGATACAGGGTGATATTCACCAAAAAATGGCAAAGATTTTCAAAAACATAAATTCGATTGAAACGTCTTATGGTCTCATAGGCCGCTATTGGATTTCATTCGGATCCAACTATGTAACTGAATTCAAGTTGGTGAAAATCTATTCAATCATATGTGAGAAAGTGAAGTGAGCTCCATTTTATCACATTTGATTATTATTGTCGGTACTTCCGGAATTGAAAGCTGAATTTCGGTTTATTCAACCATACACTAATATGAACGGCTGAAAGCAAAAATCGGATAAGTGCAACTTAGTTTGGAAAACCCGTGTAAGTATTTTTGAATGCAAAAATCGGATAAAAACATTGAGAGCCAAAACCGGACATGGATTTTGCACTGCAAGAATCGTTTAAAAATATCTTTTCTGCAAGAACCGGACAAAATAACTTTGAATGCAAAACCGGACAGAAACTTAACTGGTTCTTCGAAAACAAATGAATTCATCCGGTTTTTGCATTCAAAGTTTTTACAAACTCCCGCTGTGGGATCGCAGCATAGATTACGTTACCCTTAACAAACAAGCAAACCATGCTTCGTCCACAGCGACAGTCGGTAAAAACATTGAATGCAAAAACCGGATAAATACATTTTTTTTGAAGAACCGGCAAAGTTTTTGTCCGGTTTTTGCTCTCAATGTTTTAATTCGATTTTTGCATTCAAAAATACTTAAACGGGTTTTCCAAACAAAGTTGCTCTTATCCGACTTCATATGACCTACAAATTTATTTACGATTCTCTATGAAGATTTGAATTTAGGAAAAAAATGTACCGGTAGTCGGACTTGAATAAAACTCAGTACTTCAATCACGGGACTGTCAATGGTCTGTTTGGTTACTACACACTTAAAAAATGTTTATGAATGCAGATAAAAGGAGCATCGCGATTCACTTACATTCACAATACAAAGCATTTAATGATAAGTCATATCATTAACTTCACAGTTGTTATAGCTGAAACTCACATCGATACAGACGCAAAATTTATGTTTACATGTTAGTAGATGTAATATTGTGTCATCACCGAAGTTATTACGGTATACTTGAATTTACGTCAAGCATAAATTTCATTTTTTCTAAGAGTGTAGAGTATGGCTAGAAAAATTAACTAGCCAATATTAAGAGGTACCTTATGAAAAAAAATCTTGAAACTGACATTTTTACACTAAACAACCTCCGGAAGCAAGGCTTAAACCGAATGAAAATTGGGATATTCTTTTGGTATCTTAGAACCTTTTTTTTATTCAATATTGTAATATAATTTTTAGGCACACTGCTTAAGCTCTAAGATGCCAAGGGTATTTACTTATCTTAATTACGACTAACTTAAAACTAGAATAGTATCATTATTAGTAGTATCGGGGTAGCGGATTCTCGAGAATTCAACTTTCAGCTGGCGATCGGCAATAACCTGTGAATTGAATATTGCATGAGGGTCTTCCATATGGCGTTGGTGAATATCCTTATTGGCCGTATCCTTCGGTCCGTGTGGGTCCGCGGATCTTAGGACTTTTCATTTGAATCTGAATTTGTCAAAATCGGTTCAGACACAGTTTCACGTTTGAATCTAAGTTTGTGAAAATCGGTCACACCATCTCTGAAAAAAGTAAGTGACATTTTTTTTTCATCATCCTGTAATTCCGGAACCGGAAGTCGGATCGCGATAACTTTCAATAGTGATCTATGGGGCCGTAAGACCTTTTATTTGAATTTGAGTTTGTGAAAATCGGTTCAGCCATCTCTGATAAAATCGAGTGACATTATTTGTCACATTCACACATACATAAATGTCAGTTGTTTCAACAGTCACTCACGACTGGAGAACTTTCTGTTGTCTGGTAATCTTCTTATATGTTCCCAGTGCACAAAAAAGGTGACAGGAAGAATATCGACAACTATCGCGGCATTACCTTACTTACAGGGTCCGGCACTCGAAGTGTAACCAATTGAAAAGGCCATAAATTCAGTTTGGAAAATTACTTTTACTTAATTCAAAGTACAAAATGTGTAAAAATAATATAAAATTCAGAATCAATTCACTTTTGCTCGATATGACCACCTTTTGCCTTGAATATGGCCTTGAGACGATCAAAAAACGAATCGCAAGCTGCCCGAATGTGACTTGCAGGTGTATTTTGGCCCACTCGCGGACAATAACTTTTTTCAGCGTCTCGAGACTGGTGTATCTTTTAGTTCGGACTTTGCTCTCCAAAATGGCCCAAAGAGAATAATCCATTGGATTCGCATCTGGTGAATTCGAGAGCCATTGTGTGGACGTGATGAAGTTCGGAACGTTGTTTTTCAGTCATTCTTGGTTCACTCGAGCTTTGTGAGACGGTGCCGAGTCCTGCTGAAACGTCCATGGTCTGCCACCGAAATGTTTGTTTGCCCACGGCTTCAAAGCAACCTCCAGAATACTTTCCCGATAATATGTCGCATTTACCTTGACGCCAGGCTCGAAGGTCTGAAGTTGGTTACACTTCGAGTGCCGGACCCTGTAGTGCAATTCCTAAGTTGTTCGAACTGGTTGTTCTGGAACCCATTTTTAATCACTATAAGCAGTACATCGTAGAAACTCAGCACGGATTTATGCCGAAACGCTCAACCGCTACTAATCTATTAAGCTTTACGACGATGTCAAATGGTCTTCAAACAGACGTTTTATATACGGACCTTTCGCCTGCTTTTGACAAAATAAATCACGTCATTACTATCGACCGACTGGGCTTCGGTTCCTGTATTCTCCAATGGACTGAATCGTATCTCTGCAATCGACGGTTGGCGGTTAAGATCGATGATAATGTATCTAATGAATTTTTTGCTTTTTCTAGCATTCCACGAGGCAGTCATCTCGGACCACTGGTTTTCCTCCTGTATTTCAACGACGTGAACTTTTTACTGGGTGTCTCACGATTATCATTTGTCGACGACCTAATACTCAGAGGATGCCATTTCTCTCCAGAGTCAACTCGAAATTTTTTCGGAGTGGTGCGACATTAACCGAATGACATTAATTATCAGTAAATGCTCGATTATCTCGTTAATACGGAAAAGAACACCTATACGTTTCGACTATTGTCTCCGAGGATCTACGATAGATAGAGTCACATGTGCCAAGGATCTTGAGGTTTTTCTCGACGAACAACTGAACTACAAGCAACATATTTCGTACATTGTTGCAAAGGCTTCATGTTGCCTGGGATTTATAATGAGTACTGCTAAGCACTTTACAGATATCTACTGTTTGAAGTCTCTCTACTGCTCGCTTGTATGTTCAACGATCGAATATTGTTCGGCGGTTTGGAACCCGCTTTACCAGTATGGAAATCTCAGAATCGAATCAATACAGCGCAGATTTGTTCGTTTTACTCTTCGCCAGCTACCATGGAATAACCCTCATCAGTTGCCGAGTTATGAAAGCCGCGGACTGCTTATCGGGCTCAATACACTGAAAGTGCGACGTAATCTATCCCGTGCATTGCCAATCGCCGACGTTTTGTTAAACAATGTCGATTGTTCAGCACTTCTTAGTCAAATAAACATAAAAGTTCGCGCACGAGCTCTTCGCAACTACAACCTCCTCAGAATGCCCCTACGTCGCACTAATTATGGAATCAACGGCGCCATTATTGGATTGCAACGTTCTTTCAATGCAGTTTCGACGGGATTCGATTTCCATGTCCCGCGCAGTCGAATTAAAACTAGTTTTTTAAATATACATAGAAATAATCATTAGGACCATATTTTGTCTGTTGATTATGTATATTAGTTAAATAAATAACAATAAATTAATAAATACATTCATACACACATACACACACAGACATTTGATCAGTTCGTCGAGCTGAGTCGAATGGTATATGACATTCGGCCTACCGGGCCTCGGTTCAAAAGTCGGTTTTCACAGTGATTGCATAGCCTTTCTATATGAGAAAGGCAAAAATGGTTCGGCAATACTGCTGTTACAGCGACGCGAAAACTCGAAGCGATTGAACTTATTTTCATATATCTCTTGAAGAACAGATGCAGCAGATTTCACTCTAACTAATGGTTTCCACATCTGAGATAACTACTGGAGCTGAGACGAATGGGAGTACCGCTACTTCATTAGTTTAAATGTGGCTTTTTAGTCTAATTAATTTTCCATTCAAGTTCTATTCCATGAGCAGCAATTGCAAGCAATAAGCCTTGTTTTTGCTTTCCATAAAGTTTCACTCCTTTCGTTGCTTCATATTTAAAGACTTCTCGTATCGGGCCACCAAAATAATAAAATAACTCTTTATGACATAGCAAATTTTATTCCACAATGAATTGAAATAAATTTTAAATAATCGAGTTGTGACGAGAAACCGGTTCGCACCATAAATCTTATAACATTAATTCCGTAAGTGAATAGCGAAATTTATTCCTCATATGAAACTACCCAAAGAAGGCAATACTGAACTACGAAGCTGGTTTTTGCTTCGAACACTTTAAACTTAACCAAATAAACATTCTGAACGAATAAGGTAAACAGTGTTCTATTCATGTGAATAATCATCTAACTGTCAACAAGCGGCAGAAGGTTAAAATAAATCGTTCCCACATTGCACCGAACCCATAAATAGCAAAATGAACAGCAGTGTGCCTGTGTAAAAGGCTGTAATTCAACGCAGCTGATGTACGTATTGTGCTAAACGTTTCCGTTCCGTTGACTCCGTTCGGAAACCGCGAAGGGAGCGTACAAGCATGACCGCAATCATCCTCATTATCAACATTGTTGGCAACTCTCCAGTGCACAGTTGAAAGCTTCGAGCGTTCAGTTCTATTGACGACAAAAAATCGAAAAAAACACCAGTATTGCAATGTAACAATTGTATTTCGATCACGTGGTCGTTCGAAAGCATGCTTATTTCGCATGGCCTAGGTCTGTCTGAGACGATTATTCGGAGTATATTGTGATGAACTCGTCTCAAGCACCTTAGTTCTCTTATGCTTGATCGGAACGGAAGGATTCTTAGTGTCAGTTGGATCAGAAGCCAGGGGCAATTTGTTATGATTCCTGATGGATCGGTAGCGCTAAATATGCAATTTGTCCTGTACACTGATGAATCGGTAGCGAGATCTGTTGAACCAGAAGGTTAAGACCCTTGTAAGTATACCGACATTGCTTAGTTTCTTGTAACTTTCACTAATCAGCTGATTTAATTATGCACTAGAATGCTCATTTGATAGTTGAGATTAATTGGCAACCGAGCGTTTCGTGTCACGTGATTTATTAGATCATTTTATAAAGCTCTTACGTATTAACTGCTGCATCGGGGCTATTAATTTTTAGAAGTTAATTTCTATAACGTGGAATTACTATTGCTAAAAAAATGCATGTGGTTTCGGTTCATAATATTGGATTGGCAAGAAAGTTTCAATAGAAATTTGAGCGTCAGTAGGTGAGCAAGTTGACAAATCATTTACATCTTTGAACATTCGTCGAAAATAGTAGAAGTTGTTAAGGGTATTACAGTCACATTCACCGTGCTGGTCCGCTAGTTGTATTTATAATTAATAACACTTTGAATAATACTGTATAATACAGCAGTCTAAAAGATGAAAAAATCATCATTTTTGATAATTTTTTCCAGAATTATCGTTCAACAAAAATAATTCAAATGTTTTGCATGATAAAAAGCATCATTCGGACAACATTTTGTAATTTTCTGTGAAAAAATATTGAGAAATAAGTCGGTGAAGAGGTATTTTTGAGAACGCTTCTTAAAAATCATGATTGGCGGTGTCCACTGTATCTCAGAGCAGACTAATCAGAAGTGAACAAACGAACGCTGCTTAGTTAGAGTATAGAAGTTTTTTTTGGATCCCAACGTTTCTGTTTGTTTTTTTTTAAATTTTTTTAATTTTTGGTGGTTGTTCAAAGTGAAAACTACGATTTTTCACGAAAAAATCCGCCATTTTGTAGCTGTTAAACCTTCCCAGAATAACAAACAACGAAAAGGAAAACGTTGGGTCTGGTTTTTTATATGTAGAAAGTGTGTGCTAAATTTGAAAAAAAAAATGGAGCAGTAGTTTTTGAATGACGATGGACACGGACTTTCAAAACCTGCTTTCGAGGAAAACGCGTTTAAAGGTTTTTGTCTATAAAATCAATGGAAACAATTAATTACTCCAGGGAGCCCGTAGGGTCTAACATTTTCAAAAAATCATATTTTTTCTTTTATTATAATGAAACATTTCAAGAATGTTTTGTCATGTTTTGAAGTCAATCTAAGTAGAAATCTTCGGCCTGTGTGCCGAGCTCTTGCTTCGTCGTAGAATGAGATAGCCATAGATAACTTCCAGAGTTTCGTTCCAATAGGCTTGAAAATTTCACAGATAGTTCTTCAAATGTTTTACTATAAGAAAATATAAAGAAAATAATAAATGATTTTTCAAAAGTGTTAGACCCTACCCGCCCCTTAAGGTGGTATTTTCCCACAAATTTAAAGTTTTACTTGAAGTAATATGGTAAATTATAATGCATATCATGCAAATAAAAACTGAAAAATATTTATTTGAAATTCATTTCTAAACTAGACTTGGATGTATTTAGTCGAGAGCAGGTGAGAGCGATTCATGCGAAGAGAATATGATTCCCTCGCACCGACTTTTCTAGACGCAACAGCACACTCAAAATCTGTCTATTCGAAACTGATCCAAAGTGCGCATTCTTTTTTGTGCAGTGTTCGCCGGCTACAACCTCAGTGTAGACATAAAACTTACACGCTGCCCTTAACAGAGACGACAGTATCGTATGCATAATTTTGCACACCATTGACGCTACTATTCAAACAGAGCCCTTTTACACAATCAGAATTAGTATTGATCCAATTCGCATTCAGTTAATGCCGTAGAGAAGATTACTGTGCTCATCAGCAACAGGACATTCTGTGGATTTTCAGAGCATCCAAAATTCGCTTTAAAAAAAATGAAAAAAGATTACAGGGTTGTATACGAGAGACGACCGATCACGACGACATTAAAATGCACGAATATTTAACCCATCCGTTCTGCATGAAGGCAGGCGTTGACTGAGCAGAAAAATGTGTAGAGCATATATTTATAGATTCTATTTTTGTGTGATAGTTCATACTGTACATCGCTCTGATTGGTCAATTTATGCAAAACCGAAGCTGTAGGGAAGCATGCGAATCTATAAAAAGATCAGAGGAAGGTAGCTGCTAGACAACAAGACACAAAGTGCTATAAAACGATTTGATGTTTCGATTGGTTTGCTTTGATCTTGTGTCATGCGAGTTTGGATGAAATGCTTTGTTATGTCGTTTTCACCTTAGAAATCCGCAAGTATCCCAGATTAAATTCTAAACTAAACAAGATAAACTGGATTAAATATCGAAATCGCAGAATGGTAGTAATGGTAGATAAGTAAACGCTATAAAAATAACTGCATGCATATGAAACATGAATACAAGCTTGGCGACGAGAAGCTTCAATATCGAATTCACGAATTCACGAATTCAGGCAAACAGAGTTTGAGTTCGCGCTTTCGATATTGGCTCTAAATACTGAGGTCTTTTCTTACACCTGGGATACGTACCGCGTAAAAAAGCAAAAAAAAAACACGTAACTTCGGGAATCCGCATTAAAACCGTGCAGCTTCGGAAATCCTCGTGACAAACGCATATTAAAAATTGCGCCTTCAAATGCATGGCTTGATTGAAAATATCGATCATTTGAAATTTTGGTTGCCTTGTTCCACATCAACAGCTCGAACAACCCCATGGGGCTAATCCTTGTAGTTTTATTTTTTAATTGACACCTTTTTATAGTGAAGGGTAAGATATTTTTAATGCCAAAAGCTAAGGAGACGCACTTCTTTAAAAAAATTGTTTGTGTTATTTTTTAATTATGCGTCAAAAAAGGTTCAAACACCTTGTCATATGTTTCTATAGTTCAACCAATTCGGAGATTCGTTTTTAATGGTATTTCGAACTGGAAAATCATGTGAAACCTCTCCACTAGTGAATTGTATTGTACGTTTACCCAATTCTGTCAATTGATTATATCTTCTTTATACATTTACATTTCCAGTTTTCATTCTCCGGTCATGCGTATGAAAGCTTTAATGCAGTTGATTCCCACTGCTCAGATGACACCCTTTGAAAAAGGTGATTGAAAAAATTGACAGAGGATAAAGTGGAACTCTACCGTTATTTTATCATGAATCAATAATGCCTATTTCACTGTGAGGTTATGTAAAGGAAAATTTGAATGATACAATGGAAAAAATAACATAGCTTGCAGATTATTTAAATAATGCGGTTGTTTTTCGAAAAATGAATGATTGATTTTCAATTTCGTTTAAAAAAATATGAATGGTGAATATTGATATTGATGTTAGATAACGGAGGTAAACTACTGCCCACACATGTTTCGGTAGCGATTTAATCTACTCACACTAAACCCCAAACGATATGTAGTTTAGTTCAGAATTGTTATCGGGGTCCTTTTCTGAAAAAGTAGATTAAGGACTGGTATGGCAGATAATAAAATAAAAACGAGTTGGGACTCAGCTAGTGACGTACTTCACTTATATCGCACAGTAACCGGAGAAAATGATTACTGTTACAAAAAGAACCGAAGGGAAAGTACAACTGAAAAACCGTCGACGAGGAACTGTTCTTTATGTGCTTCAAGAGTTAAACAGAAATCCCATGGCATGCTAGATTGCAGTGTTATTATAAAAAAAAATTGTATTTTAAAGTACGTAAAACAGGTATGAACGATAACGATGTGTTGAAACAATTTCCTAATAGTTTCATTCCCTAAGCCAATGAGGTGGCCGATAAAATTCTATATCCTGGAATATTCATTATGAGTTTGTCTATAGCGTAATATGCTTCAAAACAGTATGTTATTATCGTGTCTCGTGTGAATAACCAACATAACATTTTTCATGCATCATAGGAACAAAATGTTGCCGGTTGCCAATCAACTTAGTTCGGAACAGTAATATAATTTGCAAGCATGTACTTTGAAAGTTGCACAAATTAATTATCGTTATGTACTGTACTCGAAGCTCATGTTGCAATCAAACGAATGCTACCGAAACAACAACGTCGCAGATTGTATGATGAAAGATCGTGTTTGCGTTGTGTACTGTTGCCTGTATCTTCTTATACGCAATCAAACACCAACAGAAGTGAGAAAACTCCTCCCCCATCAAGAGAACGGGTTTTCTTGCAGTACAATTCCGGTACATTGTGCTTGGCAGGATTATCCTTGAGAAGATGAAAATACAGCTGTTAACAGGGCACGTGATACCAATCAATATGGTATGGCCAGAAGTGAGATCTGTCCCGTTACGGAAGCTACTTAGGATGAGAAATTGTAGCGTTGTCTAACTGTTCGAATGCGTTCCTCTCCCGGCAGTTATTTTGTATGCAGGAAAAATCAGATTAATTCACCGGGATATCACTTTTGAGCAGAATTTTCTCATTATTTATCGTTTGATTATAACTTACGAACGCAAAATCTCATAATAAAATTACAGATTCTGATATTTCAAATATCATTTTCAGGTGAACGATATAAAAGACAATGTTTACATCACAGTGACACACGAATTATCCTAAAAATGTAACAAGATCGGCAAGCAAAGTGCAAATTTATAAAATGGATAATAATAAAAGAAAAGCCATTTCAGAAATCAACTTTCAACTGACGTTGTGCACACTTTCAGTATGGTTAACCGTTTGTTTTTTTCACGGATAGAGAACCAAATCAACTCATCAGTCATTATCAGAACTAATAAAAGAAATTTTCATTAACTCGAAACAGAAGAAAATGACGAAAAATAAATGTCACTCTCAGAACAAGATCCATGCAATGTCAACGACATAAGTCGAATAGTAGTTTCAAAAATGTGAAAATCGTATACTGTGCAGTATCGATATTCAATCGAAGCTTCGAGAATCGATAATGATAGAAAATGATTCACAATGGTTTTTACCTGTTGGTGCCAGTATTTTGGTTACCAAAGTGGTTCTGGGGTATAATTACTTTTATTTATTATATTTTACACATTTTTTATAGCTAAACTTCACACATGTTTGTATATCGATGACAGAATGAGAATTGGAAACTAGTGACGTTGGCTTTGATTGGCTCCCTTTTCCTGCAGTGAGAAACGAAAATGCTTCACCTCTCTTCGTTTGAATTGGTTGCGATAATCTACGAATAAGATAGTAAGAAAACCGAATATAAGGCTGTTGGATTGAATTCTTTCGTTGAAAATAAGCTTGATTAAAAAAGCGAATGTATTTTAAGTAGGGGGAGTGAATCATTTAGCACAAATCCAGTAGGCCGAAAACTGTATCGCCGAATGGGTCATTACACCGAGAGGATCTTTTCACCGGCCTCTCGCATACAAATCTGTAACCGCCTCTTTTGCCGTCCAATTCAAAGCTAGATTTCCTTGCGTTAGTTAGCATCGAACGTGCGGCATCGAGGTCGGATAGCACAAAAGCATTACACATTTTTGCCTTTCTCTGTAGAAATTAGAATTGCTGTAAAAACCGATTTTCGAACGGGAAATGTCTGTGTGTGTACGTGTGTGTATGTGTGATTTTAACAAACTTAAGCTCGTTTGAAAGCTCTTGTCGGGCCATTAACCATGTTCAAAGATCAAATTTCTGTGACTTTTGGTTCCGGCGATATGATTGTATAAGTGACGCAACCGACAAAACGCGTTGTATTTTTACGCGCTTAATTTTCTCAGTAGTAGTTAATAAAGTCAACTAGTTTTCATGGAAAATCCATTCTAGAGTTAAAAAATCAATTTGAAAAGTTCAATCAAGATAATTCTTTCTGAATTAAACACTGAGAAATAAATTTCTCCGTTATTTCAAATAAGAAATTTTTCAGTTAAAAGTTACTGGTTCCGAAGTTTTTTTTTAAATATTATTATACTTAGTGTTAATTTATGTCACTCTGTATATTTTTTAATAATCTGTGCAAATATCCAAGAAACCGTTTTGCTTGGTTTCTTACAATAGCACAATGAGGTTACTAATTGTGTTTTTCTAGAAACCTTGCAAAAAAAATTGTACTGCAGAGAACCGGGTAAAAACTTGAGTTGCGCTTGAAGTTTTAAAATGGCTATACACTGGTTAAACTGTAAATTCTCAATTTTTAAAAGGTAACTAATCCTGTTAACGTCAAGTGTTCATTTCGATAACAAGATAACAATATGAATGATTTATTTTTTTCATAATTCAAAGGGGAAAACTATTTTACCCCTAAATTTATGCTAGGTGCAAGTGTATTTATTGTACGTTTCGTCTTTGACTCATCAGTGCGTAGTAGTTTATATTGAACTGATAGCGCGACCTGATGGTGCAACATAAACCGCTAGGCAGACGTAATATTAATGCTAATTGCAAAACACTTTTTGCTAATTACACCGGAGTGTAATGTCTAAGCTGACGTATGAATAACATTCTGAGGAAGAATAAAACTCATTTTCAGTGTATATTTTTTTTTTAGAATACCTCATCGATTTTTTCTAGGACACTATTTCCGTTTAATTTACTGGTTCCGAATTACACCAATTTGAAGAAAGTGTACACAAAAACTACATTTGCCCTTCTTTAAAAACAGTTTTGAATCGAATTGGACTTCCTATCTTTGCTCAACAAGTTTGCAATGGGCACCAAACGGCTGCCAGGATCCATTCAGTGACGGGTGTCAAAACTAAAATGACATAAAGCCTTACGTATTTTATATTATATTACACGCATGATGGTTTTTAGAGCAGCGTATCCTATGGGTTCTCGTTTCTGAGTGCTCGTCAACTCAATTGACAGTGACACTAGAAATCTCATTGAGTTTTCGCTCACTTTGTGATTATGTTAGTATAAAAGACCGATGCTGATAGAGATAGGCCTTTTTGTTGGTTTCCGGAAAATTTCAACAGTTTATGCTGGAATTGTAGACATAAATGGTCAATTACTTGTTCGATGTATCCTATAGACTAAATAATTTAAATATTTAGTTATATAAAATTTTTATATCGAATTTAACTAAAAATTAGCAGCAAGTCGATCCAGATATTAACATCTATTTCAACTGATAGTTTTTGGAATGTTATTATAGAATCTGGACAGTTATTTTCATTGTCCTTTTCCGTTTCAAATCATACCAAAGAAGAAATACTTTTGTTGTTAATTTCAAATCTTCTAACACATCTTCCGTAAAAGATTAGTTTCTATCATACCTTGATTGGTTTTGTTATTCACATCCCGAGTTTACGATGCAGTCATACTAACCTGAAAAGAGAGGGAAAGAAAAAGAATTGATTCTATTTATCTGCACTAACATTAGATATGAAATGCTTGGGACAGTGGACTTTGCTGTATGAACTGGGATTGTGCCAAATAGTAGACACTTCCGGTTCCAGAGAAATAATAATAGAAATGATATGTTTTTCGATACGTTTAATGCCCATTTTGAAAATTTTAGAGCTTTTGTTAAGACATTGATCAATTTCAAATGACAAATAGTGGATTTTCTAAACCAGAATAAACTAATTATGCTTTCGTTTGATGCCAAACCTAACTCAGTTATCGTACTTACTGCTGTCAAACCGTTTGTATGAAGCTAGTTCTAACGTTATTGAACTGAAAATCGAGTCAATATTATTCTTATATTGGAGTAGTTTCGTAAAAACTGTTCGTTTGATAAGCGTTAAAAACCTGTTTTAATCCACCTAGTGGTGTAATGATGCCTTCCTCATATCAATCATACTATCATATATAATACTGTGGTATTCTTCAAAATTATTTTTCTTCGATTCTTAAAAGAATAACCGAAATCGGTTTGTTTGACCTTCTACTGATAAAAACCATCAAATTGGAAAAGATTTGAGGTCGATTTAGAAATTTTTTTAAGGTTTTTCCCCATTTTCAGTGATGGTATACAATTTTTAACACACTTTACCCTATATTGCCGGATCCGGAAGTCGGATCCGCATGAAATTCAGGAATAACGCATGGGACCACAGGACTTTTCATTTGAACCTAAGTTTGTGAAAATCGGTCGCGCCATCTATGAGAAAAGTTAGAACACATATATTCTTTAAAAAAGCATATGTGCGTATGTGTCAAATAATGTTGCTCTTGTTTTTCGGAGATGACAAAGCCGTTTTTTACAAGCTTCCTTATCTCATCATATATGTACTTCCCCTCCAATAAATAGAATCTCAGCGGAATTTTTATTAAAATTAAATTTGTTTTTCTAGTATTATATTTGCCAGTGTATATTTGTTTCTTTTATTCCCAGTCTCAGTTACGTCACAGCAACAGGGGACACCTAAGGGATTGTTCGAACTATCGACATAGGACCACAAAAATATTGTCAAAATGGAAATTTGGAGTCTTCAGACAGTTTTTCTTGTGTTCTACATGAACTCATACAAAATGTTTTTACAAAAATATTTCTTTAAGAATTTTGGATGCCCTTAAAAGTTGGTTGGTGTTGGTGTTGAGAAGTGCGGATCACCTTCTACGAAGAAACAGTCCAACTTCGAAGAAGATTACTCTTGTGCGAAACGAACGGCGCACAAAATAAATCCACAAATGGTCCAGTTGCTGATGCACACAGCTACCTTCTCTACGACATTCACGGAGTGCAAGTCGATTCGATACTCGTTCATGTTGAAGACCGGAATTTCCATGGAAACCGCCAATTTTTATGCATGAAACTGTCATCTCTGTTAAGGAAAACCATGATAAAGGCTTATGTCGTTTTTCATTGAGAACACTCGTGGAGTGTTTTGCTCGATTCGTGCACTTTTCGTACAGTCGGGTAATCAAAACAGGTGCACTGTGTTTCATTAATTTGCACCGCACGAAAAAAATGCACTTTCGGGGCAATTCGCGGGCAACTATTTTGCACCCGTTTTCTTTTCAGAGCAGCAAGCGTGCAAACCAAACTTTAACAAAACCGTTTCATTGATCAACTGTCAGGGCAAAACACTGGCACCGAGCGAGTGGAATAAATGAAAAACAACATTCGAAAACAGGGGTAACTAAACTACGTTCGTTATTAATTGATGTTTCGCCCACTAATGTTTTAAAATATATAGTTTTATCTAATCGAATCGATGTATATAAGTATTTCCATGCATCAAACGTGATGATATCAAAGGTCTGTTTAAAATTGGTTGAGCTGTAAATGTTCAAAATGTTTGCACGGTTTCATTTTATGTATTTTCAATTCGCACCCTTGTATAAAGACGGGAAACGAGATCCTACGTCAAAAGTAAGCGAATCCATCCCATACAAGCAGAGAGGACTGCTCCAAATGTAATCACAAAAATCAATCCGATTTTCACAAGCCTAAATACTCGGATTTGGCTATCACCCAGATATAGTCGTGGTCTATCAATATTCGTTGTGGGAGACTAACGCTTCTGGGTTTCTAACCCAGAATTACCCAGAAAAATGGCTATTTCTATTTTCTGTTCAAGTGTTCATAATTTGGTTCTATTTGATCATTTAAATCTAGGTGGAAAAGTAAGGTGGGACATTCTTTTTCTAAAAATTTTTACTTGGGAGCAGGGAAAAGCCCGCTGGAGCTGAAATTTACAATCTGTCTCTCTAGCAGGCATAAAACCTCCTCATCTTTTTATATCAACAGATTACAAAGATCCAACAGATATACTGCTTAATACTAAGGGCTGAAAGTAAAATTACTCCCGGCGAGGGTCAAGTGTGACTGGACGGTGACGTTGAAGGCTGCATCCTGCTGTCCGTGAGGGTCCGCGGGAAAAACCCCAAGTCACAAATACTCGGCGGGTGTCCGGCATGCTGGACATCAAAGAGAGTGGCCCTCGGAGACCAGTGAATAGTAGCAATGCAGGAAAAAAAGGAGAGAAAAAGAGAAAAGTCAATATTTTGGTAAATGGAATTACGAAGGGGTTCGAAGAGGTGGAAAGAGGGGGGGGGGGGGGGGCGTTTCGAAAGAAGTTGAAAGCGGCAAAAGATCAAGTTAATCGTCTCAAAAGATGGTGAAAAGATGAAGAAGGGGGGATGCAAAAAGTATTAGTAATATCATAAAGATCTAGTTAGTTCCGAAGAAGATGGTGGACAGCAGGGGGATTGAGAGAGTCGAGCGGATGTTAGAAACAAACCTAATGGTGAATGTTATTCTTGGTTGCATAATCGATAGAGAATGGAAGCAGACTTACTAAGGGAGCACTAAACTAAACTTGTGCATTATATACTAAATTAACTCTAAAGCTAAATCTAGAATTTAAGTATTGGAGTTGGAAGGACTGTTTGAGATTGTGTTTAAAAAAAATTGTTTTATGGTATTGCGAGACAGGGTAAAATCAAATACATGAGAACATCGATTGAATAGACGACACATACTGGAGAAAGGTTCATTATAGCCATAATTAGTGCGAGTGGTTCGAATTCTCAGGAATTGATGAGATCGAAGATTTCGAGAATGAATATTTAAATTTAGTTTGCCTAACGATTCGGGGCAATAAAATAGAGATTGCAACAGATCTGCCACGAATATTGCCCTGGAGAGATCTCGGCTAACAGATAACAGGTGTAGATCGATCAGTTTAAGGAGTGCATCGAAAATAAGCTATCCACACTTTTTGTTTTTTTCGAATTATGATAAAAAACGATATTTTATGCAAACTAAAAATTGATCCTCTATTGTACGAGGTTAAACTTGAGCATAATGAAAACCGGATGAAATTTAATTTATTCCTTCACGAATTTTCGAACTTTTGATCGAACGCTCTTCATCAAGTTCCGGACAAGTGTTGCATCGCATTTTTTTGACGCTTGAGTCCAAATATTTTTGAACTCCTGCATGTTTCCAGCTGCCTTACCAGTCTTCTTGAAGACCTTTTCACGATTGCCCAGTAACGTTCGATAGGTCGAAGCTGAGGGCAATTTGGTGGATTGATATTTTTCTCAACGAAATTTATACTTTTTTCCGCAAGCCAATTGACAGTGGTTTTGGCATAGTGAGCAGACGCTAAATCCGGTCAAAACAGTGGAGTGGAGGCTTCTTATATAAAGGCAGCAATCTCTTCTGGAGACACTCAGATCGACAGATTTCTGCATTTATAGTTCCGGTAGTGTGAAAAATGGTTGACTTCAAACCACAGGAACATATTGCTTGCCATACCAGTACCTTTCGATCGAGTTTCTCTACTACCACTTTCTTGTCCAGTTTCGGGTTGAAAGAGCCGGGTTTTCTGCCTCTTCGTGTTAGCTCATCCAAAGAAGAGTGTTCCCCAAACTTATTAATGATGGTTTTAACACCGGCATGATGAATTCCAAACCGCTTCGCCAATTTTCGCATAGTAATACCCTTCTCACTTATCCATGTGTCCAGAACCTTAATTTTCACTTCCTTTTCAATACGCGACATTTTTAAAACGCAGAATTTCAACCGCACAAACAAGTAAACAAACGAAAGCTAACAGCCAAACGCACAGCATGCTGTGATCTGAGTATATAAACCCATCACAAATACATGCGTACAACACAAATGTATGTGGATAGCTTATTTTCGATACACTCCTTACAGCGTTCCTGATAGCTCCAAGGAAGACTACGAAGAGCAAAGCGAAGAAATTTACGCTGAATAGCTTCGATGCGATTGATGTCCAGTTGATAATAGGGGGCCCAGACGATAGAAGCGTATTCTAGAATAGAACGAACCAGTGCGCAATATAGTGCTTTTAAGCAATATATGCTTTTAAAGTTCTTTGTGACTCGAAAAATAAAACCAAGTGTCTTGGAAGCCTTAGAGATAATATACTCGACGTAATGTTTGAAACTAAGTTTAGAATTCAAAAGGACTCCCAGGTCTTTTACAGTCGATTCTCGCTTGAGAATAGTTCCGGAAATAGTATAGTTAAATACTACGGTTGTGCATTTGCGAGTAAAAGAGATCACGGAACATTTAGATGGGTTTAATATTATTCTATTGAGGTCGCACAAGTTGGAGAAAATATCCAAATGTTTTTGTAGGAATCTGGCATCTTCGTGATCTCTAATAAAATGGAACAATTTAAAATCGTCGGCGAAAGATAATTTCAAGCATTGCATCGAATGGTTCAAATCGTTCAGATAAAGTAAGAATAAAAACGGTCCAAGATGGCTACCTTGAAGTACACTCGAGTTAGCTCGAAAAGGTGCAGCTGTACAGTCTCCGATTTTCGTTATCATACTACGACCAATCAGGTACGAATACAACCAATTCCTTCTCAATGATCTTTGCACTTGAGTTTCTTAAACTAATAGAACTAAACACCATACGTTTCCTTTCAATTGGACTTCAATGGAGACGAATGAGTGTTTGTTACAACTTTTTGGCATTAAAAATGCCTTACTCTTCACTATATGGGACCGGGTGTCAATTAAAAGTTTCAAAAATAGTCGCGTAACCTTTTTGTGTCATAATTTTGAACGTTAATAACTCGGTCATTTGTTGATGGATTGTTACAATTTAACAACCAATCGATTCGGAAACTTTTAACTTAAACATTTCGGAAACTTTTAACTTAAACGACGTCTTTTCAGTATTTCAATAGCATACTATTGAAAAAAGGGTTGGAATCGACCTATGTTTTCATCCACCAATCCCTGTTGTACAAAATGACGTCAACTTCTTGTTCGGCATAGGAGGCTTTGCGTCATGCATAAAAAATACCGTATCGCTATGTGTAGTATGAAAAGAAATCTATAAATATAGGCTGCACAATATTTCTTTGCCTAGTTGATGTTTGACTGTGAATGAAACAAGTAGCTCGTACAGTGAGCTGATGACTGGATTGTATATGCGTTCACTTGCTGGATTGTCGCTTTTACCTTATTTGTTGGTGAAATTTCCTGTTGTCTGTGCAACACCGTGTTCGCTTGAGTATTTTATATATCATCTAGCTATTGAAGAACCGAATCAGCGTGGTTACCGATTCTTTTGAAATATTCCATGTATTTAGCAAATTTTTGGTCGATTTTGCCATTAACAATACCTTACACTTCGCTTCCCGAGGCTGGGTGTCAATTTAAAACATGCAAAACTAATCGCGTAACATTTTTCTGTCATTTGGTGATGGATTTATATAATTCAACAAACAATCGATTCGGAAACATTTAACTTAAACTTATGAGACAACTTTGAATATTTCAATTACATACCATTGAAAAATTGGTTTGAATTGAGTATTTGATTTTGATTCTCTGGTATCTATCAGGCCAATTTAGAATTATCTGCGATAGATTTTTCGGATCTAATTTGCACCACTTGTTCCTCGATGATTTGTTAATGGATTTTCCTAATTTAAATGATTCCAAAGCTTCAACATTGTAAGCTTAAACATGCTTTAATTTGTCAACGGATCGGTTTGCAAACTTAAATCTCTTTATTCCCATTTTATGCGTGAAATTTTATGCGGACTGTTTCACATGTTTTCTTCCTTGTATTGTTGCCATATTATTTACCGACACTTTCCGAATATTATCGACGATTTTGAGGGATTAATAAAATTACACCATTCCTGAGATTACTGGTACAACATTCTCATGGATCGATTAACTGTTTATCAAATTAATAAGTCCACCCAGTGAACGACCATTATTAGGTTAAAACTGGGGGTAAATAAACGATATAAATCAAATCAAATTAATAAGTTTGTACGTTTCTCGAAAATTATCATCATAAAATAAAATAATTTTTTTTTGTTCAGGTTTAAATCTTTAGGTTGTTTGTACCTAAAATTGAGCTTTCAAGTAACTGAAGTGTACTGAAGTTTAGTGTATCATTATCATTATCATCTTTATTTTTGTATTTATTATGAAGATCCTAGAAACGTTTCATTTTTAATGTTATTGTGCTCGGTCGTGTCTTGAATATACAACCCTCTAATTTTTTTGAGTTTCTAGTTTGCACCGCTATATAGAAAACAAAAATGTGTTCCACATTAAAATAGCCGCATACAGAATTTTAATGTCGATTATTTCATTTCGGATTTGCATTTCATTGAATGAAACTATCCGGATGCTGTACGGGATTCATTCCTGCCTTTCAGAAGGACCAAATTGTGGAACTCACTACGATATTAAACACTGTTCGGAACATTTTCCTCGGACGATTTGTTGTACAGCAGCAAATATTTTGTTCTCTTCCTCAGAACGCGTTCTGATTGGCTGGTGTTGACATGGGTCGAATGAGACAGGTTTTTCAATAGTGTACTATTGAAATACTTCAATGCTTTTTCTTTACAAGCTTAAGTTGAAAAATTTCGATTCTATTGGTAGTTAGATTATATAAATCCTTCTACAGATCACTGAGCTATGAGCTTTAAAAATACGAGAAAGGCAAACGCGCCTTATGCATTATTCTCTTTGATACTCGTTTATGCCAAACATGTCAGAAAAGTTTAATTTTGAATTATTTGAGATTATGTCACACAACTGAATACTTTATCATAAAATTGTGATCATATTTCCGATGGCATGTAGCAAAAATTATGTTGATTCGTTAGATACAACAAAAGATTAATTTCTAATTTATATAAGATGAACTCGATTGATAATGAGAAAAAGTTCGCTGCAACCGAAATCGCAGAATGGTAGTAATGGTAGAGAAACGCTATAAAAATAACTGCTTGCATACAAAACTTGAACACAAGCTTGGCGAAGAGAAGCTTAAGGTGAAATGTAGCGTCATAAATGCGCGCAAAATTTCATCCGCTTCAATTGAACGAACCGTCGCACAAAGCATACCAAGAAAAACGGACACATAGAAACAAGAACTTTTTTCAATGATTGAGCGCAGTGGGTTTACCTCTCGTTTTATTGGCTTGTAAAAAAGACTGGACGTAATGGATTTTTGAATCCTTCACACTTTAAATATATGCTAATTCAATCGTTATTGTTAGTGATTACTCTTACACTAGAGCTATAAATCATGAGTAATTATGAATGACTAACATGAGGCTAAATGTATATGTATTGACCAATTTGCTAACCATGTATATGCCTGAGTTTAGTAGCAAGCATGGATTCTCCTTCAAAAGAACGATTGAAGACGAGATAACATTCAAGTATTTTCGATATCTTTGCCAGTCGTTCACCAGGCCCTTCCCGCCGATGAGATAGAATTTACGTAAAAGTATTTACTTGACTCGCATGATAGAGCGCGGTCGAATTTACTTATCGAATACATTCAATGCCAATATATTCCATTCTAATTGACTTTCATTATCATCTTCGAATAAGTAAAAAAGTATTATTTCTGTTGTGTCAATAGGATCGTAGCACTAGCCATGTAATCGAAGCTATGCTATGAGTCGGCTGCGAAGTCTGTTAAAACAGAAAGGCCAAATTTCTCAAAAGGAATGTAATTCCAAACGTCCACACCCAGACATTTTCCTGGTGTGGATTCAGTATTCTCTCAATACGGTTCCGCCACTCCTTGTCTGTGAAGTCTGTTGACACAAATGGTCATATTCAACAATAAATGTAATACCATGACCTTGCAATGCATTGAACTCAACAGAATTCTACATTGTTAGCAATATAAATGACAGTTACTTAGAAAATAAACGATTTCTTACAATACCCATTTTATTGTATTCAACTAGTTTTTATTTCAACACAAAACCCAATGGTGCATAAATTCGCGTCATTATTTTATATGTAATTTTTGCTCACGATATAATGCCACCGTGCCCACCGTGCATTTCTCACACCACCTCAATACGAAACAGCAGCGCGCAAGCAATAAAAAAAATGCGGAAAAGTTTATGTAAACTTTTTTAAATTTCGGTTGTTTTAGCTAATATTTTATAATTTTGAGTTGCATTTTTAGATTCTTTGTGAAATTTTGCTACAAACACTACTTTTCAGTTCTAAAATCATCCCCGTGGAACGGAACAGTAACCGTTTATACATTTCAAAAACCAATTACGGCTCGCCAAAGCAAAATTTCAAAATTCTAAGAATACTTAGTTACGATAAATTTGATTTCGAAAACTTAAGTGTTTTTGGTTTTTCGAAAATCAATCTAATTTTTGAATAATTGATCAAAAACGCGATTTTCACATTCCGCTACATTTCACCTTAAATATCCGATATCCGTATCGCAAGCATGTACAAACATATAATTGCATACATTTGGGCTATTGATGTAATATCGTCGGTTATAAAACAAATACAAATCACGACAAATAGAGTCTATATTCTGGGTTCGCTTGTTCGGTGTTTATTTCTAATAAAGATCAATCTAAGCAGACTGTCGTGACTTCAATAAGAAAATAAAGCAGGTTTTTATGTTTTCTGCGTTGTTCTTGTATGGAAATTTTAACAAATATAACTTTTGAACATTTTGCATGTTTGAATGATCTTCACCATTGTCAAAACAACCATTGTACCGTTTTTCGAAAGAACCAGAAGTGAAATGTCAAAAATACCATGGCATTTGTTAAAACTATTAGTACAATGTAAAAATAACATTCTAATTGTAGTAGTTATTCATACAATATGCAGTTCAATACTACTATTCTAGAGCCAAAATCATTCATAGTAAAAATGATCTTGCATAGTGTTGATGATGTTTTCTGATTTTATTCTGTGCTCGGTTTTCACTATACTCGTATGGTTTAACTAATCTCGCATATGATAACTGTTGTCATCGTATGTTTCTGAGTGTAGCGTTAAATTCTCTACCATTACTACCATTCCGACATCGATAATTAATCGAGTTAATCTTATTTAAATTAAAAATTAATTTTAGGCACTCAATTTTGTCAAAATAAATAATTGTTTTTCCTCATAACCAAATAATAATCATGTTACCAAAACAAATGCCTTGGAATTGGTTTGGCTTGAGCAAGAAAAATATTTAGCTCTAAATTTCAGAGAAATGATTGAGAAATAATTGAAATCATGGAACATTACTTTTTATGAGACCATGCTTATTACCATGCTGATTTTGTGAGCAAATCCCATTAAAATTTTCATGGTTTAAATCATTTTGCTCATCATATGATCATATCATATCATAGTTTTCATAATTTCTTAAGCATGGTATCGGCAAAGGATTTTTAGCCGTGCAAGAAAAAAAGGAAAACAAATATTTGGATCTGCTATAGTATTTCGAGTAACTGAGGTTAGGGTAGATTGATATAAATTAAATCAACTTATTGAAAATACCTTAACCGTTACCGCTTTTTGAATTGTTTTATAATTTCCTGATATAATATCAGCTGAGTCCAATTTCAAAGACGAGTAAAGATCAGATATAAATTAACTTTCCCGAAGAAGAACTTTTTTCTGCTCAATTGATACTAACTCATGCCAACAGCCAAAATCACTCTGATTCAAGCTTGAAATTGAATACCACCTATCATTTACAGGTGTGTTGGTGTGACTGGTAAGCTGCAGTTTATAAACAGGTGCTTCTAACGTCCGGACGCGCTCGTCATACCAAACAGCACCAGGATAATGTTATTGACCAAAAACCACTCGAAAACACTTGTCACAGCACAACACTCACGAGCGGAAGAATGCATGCCAGCTAAACCTGTGGAACGCCCCTTCAGGGGATTATCGTTACTGGTGCTTACTCTGTAGCGCCAAGAGCTCCTGGCAGGTGCGGGCAATCCTCAAGAGTATTTCACATGTGGTGAAAAGTTTCTTGCATACTGTGTTTTTTTTATTACATACAAGGGGTTGTACATAGTGAAAACAGCGGAAAATTTTTCGATTGAATGTAGGGGGCACCTTCCCGACGATAGACTGATAAGAAACAGAAATAGATTTTAAAAGCAACTTAACGAGAAACGTGACATGCAATGTCGACCACTTTTCAAGCTAGAGATGGTATTTCACTCACGGTTCAAAGGTCGTGTTGATTTACTACTCACAAATTAAATTATCAGAGTTAATAGTATTTTTTATTGTATTACCCTCTACACGACACACAATCAGGCTATGGGTCGGTGCCTTTTTCAAACGCCTTAGGGATGATTGAGTGTCCTGGTTTTCAACCTAACGTGAGAATGGTTGAAGATGGAAAACTGGTTAGCACGTATGGTCTCAACACGAGGCACAACATCATTGTCATGTTGAAAAGTGTGAATAGGTACAACACAATCCACAGTGAACAATAAAGTCAACAAGATGTTTCCAGTTGCTTTTCGCTCCGATTGTTTGAGGCAATTGAATCTGATTTTCAGTTTTCAACTTTCGTTTTCATGTTTTATCAGGCATTTTTTTTATGGAGAGTATCGGGTATGCCAAATCTGCCAATCTTTTATTGAATAAAGTTGTAACACAGCTCGCTTTCACATCTCATCCAAGTCAGTCGATAAAACAATACTACTTATGTAGGTTCGGAACGGCAGAAACCAAGTACAGTATTGTGTAGTGAACAATAGAACGATCTCGAAATGAGTGAACCAAATGAACAAAAGCCACCACCGCCAGACAGTGCAAAATTCGACTTTCAATACAAGAACTTGAAGGTTTGCTTAAGGAGCAAATTAATCTTGATATTAAACGTGTGTATTTACTTCGATGCAATAAGACTAATAATGTTGTTTACATCCAATTTTATAGAGAGTTGGATGCAATTCAACTCGCAATATTCACTATGTGAAGCATGAAAACATCAAGTACAACATACCAGTGTAGATGGAAGATAGTGCTATAGAGGTGCGTGTGCATACGGAGAGATTCTTCCCATCGAAAAGGAAGTGTGGAAGAAGCCATGAGATGAATTGGACAAGAAGACATTTACACCCAAGGACTACGGCGCTTCCTCCATACCTACCTCAAATAATCCCAGTGCATCAGTGACAGTCATCAACAACAATTAAGCATCCTCCTCAACGAAACTATCGGTATCCCCTAGAGAACAAGGTACACCAGCTGCAGCTAACAACTTACCCAACATCCGGTCAAAAAGTAACGATTATTCAACCAACAACAGTTATGCCGAAATAATAGACGGGAGCGTGAATAGCGAACCACTGCTCCTCTCATTCATTCATTAATTGCAGCAAAAAAATGCATATCGGCTGCGTTAAGCTTAAGTGGAAAGGAGCCGAATAAAATAAACTTAATAAAAAAAATTAGAGGGTTGTATATTCAAGACACGACCGAGCACAATAACATTAAAAATGAAACGTTTCTAGGATCTTCATAATAAATACAAAAATAAAGATGATAATGATAATGATACACTAAACTTCAGTACACTTCAGTTACTTGAAAGCTCAATTTTAGATACAAACAACCTAAAGATTTAAACCTGAACAAAAAAAAATTATTTTATTTTATGATGATAATTATCGAGAAACGTACAAACTTATTAATTTGATTTGATTTATATCGTTTATTTACCCCCAGTTTTAACCTAATAATGGTCGTTCACTGGGTGGACTTATTAATTTGATAAACAGTTAATCGATCCATGAGAATGTTGTACCAGTAATCTCAGTAATGGTGTAATTTTATTAATCCTTCAAAATCGTCGATAATATTCGGAAAGTGTCGGTAAATAATATGGCAACAATACAAGGAAGAAAACATGTGAAACAGTCCGCATAAAATTTCACGCATAAAATGGGAATAAAGAGATTTAAGTTTGCAAACCGATCCGTTGACAAATTAAAGCATGTTTAAGCTTACAATGTTGAAGCTTTGGAATCATTTAAATTAGGAAAATCCATTAACAAATCATCGAGGAACAAGTGGTGCAAATTAGATCCGAAAAATCTATCGCAGATAATTCTAAATTGGCCTGATAGATACCAGAGAATCAAAATCAAATACTCAATTCAAACCAATTTTTCAATGGTATGTAATTGAAATATTCAAAGTTGTCTCATAAGTTTAAGTTAAATGTTTCCGAATCGATTGTTTGTTGAATTATATAAATCCATCACCAAATGACAGAAAAATGTTACGCGATTAGTTTTGCATGTTTTAAATTGACACCCAGCCTCGGGAAGCGAAGTGTAAGGTATTGTTAATGGCAAAATCGACCAAAAATTTGCTAAATACATGGAATATTTCAAAAGAATCGGTAACCACGCTGATTCGGTTCTTCAATAGCTAGATGATATATAAAATACTCAAGCGAACACGGTGTTGCACAGACAACAGGAAATTTCACCAACAAATAAGGTAAAAGCGACAATCCAGCAAGTGAACGCATATACAATCCAGTCATCAGCTCACTGTACGAGCTACTTGTTTCATTCACAGTCAAACATCAACTAGGCAAAGAAATATTGTGCAGCCTATATTTATAGATTTCTTTTCATACTACACATAGCGAAACGGTATTTTTTATGCATGACGCAAAGCCTCCTATGCCGAACAAGAAGTTGACGTCATTTTGTACAACAGGGATTGGTGGATGAAAACATAGGTCGATTCCAACCCTTTTTTCAATAGTATGCTATTGAAATACTGAAAAGACGTCGTCATACATGTTTAAGTTAAAAGTTTCCGAATCGATTGGTTGTTAAATTAGAACAATCCATCAACAAATGACCGAGTTATTAACGTTCAAAATTATGACACAAAAAGGTTACGCGACTATTTTTGAAACTTTTAATTGACACCCGGCCCCATATAGTGAAGAGTAAGGCATTTTTAATGCCAAAAATACACGTAGAAATGTGGTCAGGTTTGGAACAATTACAGCTCAGTCAATTTTGTATCAATTATTAATATCATGTCACAATTTAATTGGAAATATTTCTACGTATTGATTTGAATGTTCATAGCCATGTATTTTAAATTTTATAACATTGAAATGTTGATTAATAGCTAGCACTGTCCTATTTTGGCTGCAAAAAATCTCCGGCATACCGGATTTCCCTGCCATAGTCGACGGTTTTGAAGGAGTAAGCGATATATCAAAGCGAAAGCAGCGCTCTGATTGGTCAATCGAAGCAAAAGCAAAGCTGTTGGAAGCACGCGAATCTATAAATAGAAGCGAAATTATAGCTAACGTTTCAGTCTTATGCGTAGCTTGCTAGAGGTAGGTTGTTGCTACACAGCAAGATAAAAAGTGCCATAAACGATTTGAAGCTTTTATTGGTATGCTCTGATCTTGTGTCATGCAAGATTGGATGAAATCTCATGTTATGCCGCTTCGCCTGAGAAATTGACAGCTACCCCAGGGTAAATTTTGATTGCTTAAGATTAATTTCTGATTTATATAAGATGAACTCGATTGATAATGAGAAATATTTTATCGCTTCAACCGAAATCGCAAAATGTAGAGAAACCCTATAAAAATAACTGCTTGCATACAAAACTTGAACACAAGCTTGGTGAAGAGAAGCTTAAATATCGATATCCGTATCGCAAACATGTACAAACATATAATTGCATACATTTGGGCTATTGATGTAATTTCGTCAGCTACAAAACGAATACAAATCACGTCAAATAGAGTATATATTCTGGGTTCGCGGGTTCGGTGTTGGTTCCTAATAAAGATCAATCTAAGCAGACTCTCGTGCATTTGCGGATTCAAAAGTGTGACGATTAATTGAAAATGTCGATCATTTGAAATTTGGGTTGCCTTGTTCCACATCAATGGCTCGAACAACCCCATGGGGCTGATCCTTGTAGTTTTTCCAAAAAATCATCGTTTTCTGTGAGTTTTTCATTCATTTGGCTTCTTCAATATATGTTTCCACTCAGTCATTGCAAAAACTGATCATTAGAAATTTTGGTTGCCTTGTTCCTTACAATTTTTTTAGAGCTATGGTTCAACAAAATGAATTCTAATGTTTTGCATAATACTTCATTCGAACAACATTGTTCGTGGAAAAATATTGAGAAATAAGCAGGTGAAGGAGAATTTTTAGAACGCTTCTTAGAAATTATAATTTGCGGTGTCCATTGTATCTCAGCGCAGACTAATCAGATGTCAACAAATCAAAGCAGCATAGTTATAGTAAATGTTTTTCTAGGCCCCAACGTTCTTGTATGATTTTTAATGTGGAACACATTTTTGTTTTCTATATAGAGGTGCAAACTAGAAACTCAAACAAAATACACGTAGAAATGTGGTCAGGTTTTGAACAATTACAGCTCAGTCAATTTTGTATCAATTATTAAAATTCTGTCACCATTTGATTGGAAATATTTCTACGTATTGATTTGAATGTTTATAGCCATGTATTTTTAATTGTATATCATTGAAATGTTGATTAATAGCATGCAGTGTCCTATTTTATTTGCAAAAAATCTCCGGCATACTGGATTTCCCTGCCATAGTCGACGGTTTTGAAGGAGTAAGCGATATATCAAAGGGAAAGCATCGCTCTGATTGGTCAATCGATCTAAAAGCGAAGCTATAAATAGAAGCAAAATTATAGCTAACGTTTCAGTCCTAAGCGTAGTATGCTAGAGGTAGGTTGTTGCTAGACAGCAAGACAAAAAGTGCCATAAAACAATTTGAAGCTTTAACTGGTATGCTTTGATCTTGTGTCGTGCAAGATCGGATGAAATTCCATGTTATGTCGTTTCGCCTGAGAAAATAACAACTACCCCAGGGTAAATTTTGAGTGCATAAGATTAATTTCTAATTTATATAAGATGAATTCGATTGATGATGAGATAAAGTTTATCGCTTCAACCAAAATTGCTGAAGGATAGTAATGGTAGAGAAACGCTATAAAAATAACTGCTTGCATACAAAACTTGAACACAAGCTTGGCAAAGGGAAGCTTAAATATCGATATCCGTATCGCGAGCATGTACAAACATATAATTGCATTCTATTGGGCTATTGATGTAATTTCGTCGGTTACGAAACAAATTCAAATCACGACTATTAGAGTCTATATTCTTGGTTCGCGTGTTCGGTGTTGGTTCCTAATAAAGAAATTTTGGTTGCCTTGTTCCACATCAACTGCTCGAACAACCCCAGGGGCTGATCCTTGTAGTTTTTTTTTTAATTTTTTGAAATTTTGGTGGATGTTTTAAGCAAAAAAGTACGGGTGTGTAATGTCAGAGACACGATTTCTTTATACTTTCGAATTTCGAATCGATAGTTAATCGATTGTGTGAATTGTGAAACTTTCCCCTTTATCACTACAATTTTAAACGATTTTTGACGTCGATTATCCCATTTCGGATTTGCATATTTCATGTTTCGATTCTATTGGTAGTTAGATTATTTAAATCCTTTCACAGATCACTGGACAATGAGCTTCCAAAATACCAGAAAGGCAAACGCGCCTTATGAATTATCCTCTTTGATATTCGTTTATACCAAACATTTAAGAAAAGTTTAATTTTGAATTATTTGAGATTATGTCACATATTTCCGATGGCATGTAGCAAAAATTATGTTGATTCGTTTGATACAACAATAGATATTCACGATCAAAAACTCACTCTCTCAGAGGGTAAATTTTGAAAAGGCACCCCATAGTAAAGTGTTAGATCCTACCCGCCCCTAACTAAAGGAAATTATTTTTTCAGTAGTCGACTGACAGATAACTGACCCAATGAAAGATAACGAATAAACTAAGCACGACTAGGCCTTCTATTGCGAAAATGTTAGTAAAAATACACCTGAATGTATTCTTGTACATTTAATTTTGTTGTTGTTAGGATAACATTTCAAGAGCTAGCGGAAACCGATGTATGAATGTAGAACACCATCTAACGAAAGTCATAAAAATTGTCATAAAAGTCTAAAACCTTGTTTAATCACTTTGTTTAATGTGTCTCTTAGATATGACAATCAAAAGCTGTATCGATCCGCCCAAACATTTTTCTGGCTTTATCTAGACATTTTGGTTTAAATTAGACGATTTTTTAAACGATGATTTGGCAAAAATATATAAAAATCATGCCGCCGTTCAACACAAAAATATTTGCTGGTTTAAAATATGAAAGTTTTTTCCACGGCAATGAGCACAAAACTGTTTAGAGAATACGTTATTATTGGTGATCGGTTATTGGCTTTTGAAACATTCGTTACAGTAAAAAAAATCTACAAACCCCTGTTTTAATCCATCTTGCGGGTAATGATGCCTTACTCATATCTCTCATAGCCTCATATAGAAATGTGGGGATTTTCGCAAAATAATTTTGTTTGATTCTTGAAAACCAAAAAGGTTTATCCATCAACTAGTATAACCTACAGACTTGCAGGTACTTCTAAAATCGGAATCAGGGAACCGGTATTTCGAAAAAAGTGACTGGGATCCATTTTTGAGTCACAATATCCGGTCGTTAATCGAAAACCGGGAATCAAAAAAGCCAACATCAATATGTTTGGCCGTCTACTGACAATGACAATCGATCGGAATAGTTTTGAGGCAAGTTTAGAAATTAGTTTACGTGTCGCTATAATCTTCACCCTGTAATTCCGCAACCGGATGTCGGATCCGGATGAAATTCAGGAATTCAAAATGGAACCACGAGACCTTTCATTTGAACCTATATTTATTTGTGAAAATCGGTCAAACCATCGCTGAGAAAAGTGAGTGAGATCCATTTTGGAATATATGACCACTATTTCCGATGCTTCTGGAATCGGATACCGGGAATCAGGATAGCCAGAATCGGTTTATTTTATTTGTCCACTGATAATTGCTACCGATTGGAATAGTCACAAGGTCAGTTTAGAATTCTTTTATGTTTTTTGTTCGCCACTTTAAGTGAGGGTATCAATTTTTTAACACACTTTACCCTATGATTGGTATGGAAACACCCCCAGGCTACGAATACCCGGCGGGTGGCCCGCATTTGTAAAGAATTATGAAACCTTTCATTTGTACTTAATCTTGGTAACATCGGTCACGCAATCTCCAAGAAAAGGAATGAAATAATTTGACATTGTCATCAATCACCCTGTAATTCTGGAACTGGAAGTCGGATCGAAATGAAATTCAGGAACTGTATATAAGACGCTTATACCTTTCATTTGAATCTAAGTTTGTGAAAATCGGTTCAACCATCTGTGAGAAAAGTGAGTGCAAAAAATGTTACACCCATACAGACATTTTGCATACTCGAGGAACTGAGTCGAATGGTCAATGACATTCGGCCCTCAGGGCCTCGGTTCAAAAGTCGGTTTTCATAGTGATTGCATAACCATATTTTTACGTTGCTGGATACCGTTACACTTCTCATTCGGAATCCTTTCATATTTCAAGACAACACCTGATTTTATGCTGCATGTAAACAAAAATACGCCTGAAGTTATACCCGTCAAAGTAAGAAGAGTTACGTTTAAATGGCAGCGAAAGGGGCTGTTCATAAAAGACGTCACGCCGCAAGGGGGAGGGGGATGTTTCATAAAACGTGACCTTTTGTGACAGGGGGGAGGGGGGGAGGTTTTTGGAATGTGACATCCAATATTTTCAATGAGCGCATTTTTGAAATACCGAATTATATTACTGCTTTGCCCTATTTCCTGAAAAAATCTCCACAATAAACGTTTACATTCTATAGGAAAACGTGTATTTGTTGATGTAAAAGGTTTTTCTTGTAAATTCGGAAATGAGTGATGCAGGAAATCATTTCTGTTGTGATCAGCAAAAGTGCACGGTGGAGCGAGTAAATTAGCGAAATTAATAAATTTTGCCTAAAATGAGTAAAAAAGAAAAAGATGCCTTCAAACAGTTTAACTTAAGATGTGCACTGACAATTTTTTCGGTTATTTGATTTTCTAGCAATGATAATAGTATATCATAAGAATTTCTCTTATCTGATTCTGATGCAGTTTATTCAATTATACTTAATTTGAAAAAGGGCGGGAGATCAACGATTTCAGACGTAGAACATGTCATGTCTTATCTTGATCATATGTGATTTTACTCCACCAACATAAAAGCTTATCGAATCATCCAATGATTGAACTTTCACTGATCAACTAATAATGAAAAGATTCTCCGGCAGTGATCTCGTGTTGATGAGGTTTTGGTCTTTATTTTCTCAGCCCTGTAAGCTACACTAAGGAAATATTATTCTTTACCTAAAACAATAATATATCTGTGTAGCCCTAGGAGGAATAAAACAGATGATTTAAATGTTTCATCAATTCCAACCAAATACTTTTGTTAATTTATATAATTGATATTAATAAAATAATTCCGATGATTTTGTAGATTTATGGATATTTTTTAATCTAATGACAGCATGTAATAAATCGATTTTTCCCTCATATTTGTATGGTTTGTCATACATATTGAGAATTTATTGAGATGAATTTTATTTATTTTGAATTCGTGACACGTGACATAGGGGGGATGGGGGGTCTTTGCTTCTGTGACAATTTGTGACAAAGGGGGGATGGGGAGTCAAAAATCGTTAAAAAAAGCGTGACGTCTTTTATGGACAGCCCCAAATCGGTTCTAATGTGTTTTGTGAATCGGCCAGTATAAGCCGAAAACAACGTTTTCGTTCGGCACGTTAGAAAAGACGCTGCTCTTCGGTGCCAAATGAAAGTGTTTCGAAAATTGCATGAGCTTTACATCGTGAACTTTTATGCACTGCTGAGATGTACAAAGCCGTATTGCTATAAGCTTTAACTCTGTGAATTAGTGCTAACCTTTTTGTTATAAGATTGGCACAATTATGTAAATACTGTCAGCCATGCTATTGAAGTAAAAACAGAGAGCCTTTATACCATCCATAGCAAATTCCGATGTAATTGATCGTATTATAGTACATAAATCTCTGCTAGATCTTCTCCTTATATGGTTGATAATTTTTATAAGGAAGATGCTGATATTGCCAGTAGTTATGATCTGTCGTGAAAATTTCCGCTATTTGGGAATGTGATCAAACTTTTGTCTTTTTGGTGGCATTTGATTCTGGTAACCAAATTGTACATGTATATGGTTCTGTTTTGTGTGATATTCTTTTGTAGATTTTTCCATGCTTCTCCTGTAGCATCAAAATAGCAATCTAGTGCTTTCTTTCCTTGGTCGGTGGCATCTAATATGATGTTGACAAGTTTGTCACCAATCAGTCCCGCATTGAATGGCCCGAAATTTAGGAACCCTCACATGTTCTTCTCGATGTACATTTTGGTCGGTGCAATCCATTGGTTTTTATCTTTTTGCAGTTCATTGAGGATCTCAGATCCAATTTTTCTGGCAACTTCCTCTGATGTGCAGAGTCTAAGGTTTTTGTCCTTTATGAATTCGTTCGATCTCTCTTTAATATTATCGATCTCGGCTCGAATTACATCCTTAGGCCGTTCTTGCAACATTCGCTCATTATACAGTGCTATATCTTTTTCTCGCACTTGGTTGCACATTCCTTCTAGATGAACAATGGCTTTCACGTCTTTCAAAATATCGAACGTAATGTCACTTAATCCATGCGTTAGAAATGAAGCTCTCAATAAAAATCTTTTGCATTGCATAAATTGGCAAACATTGTATATGAGGATAGTTCTTTTTGGTTATGTCTCCGGAACTTTGTCTTCTTTCTCAATACAATGTACATGTGGCACGGAGGAGCAACTTCTCTAATTAGATCATGGTAACTTGGAGATAGTCTCCTTTTCAAGTAAGGTGGCATTTTTTCTGGAAACAGGACTTGATTTATAATCAATAAGTCGCCTTGTCACAGGATCGGTTATGTTGTTGAATTGCTTCCTGGTAATTACAAATATTTTTCCAGTTTCATGGAAATCTTTCAAATAGAATTTCAACTTTCTATTATCGCGAAAAACTTTCCGTCGATAGTTTCTGCTCAGGAGACATTTCATACCGGGAAGTAAAGTTATATTTCCTGTTTCCGGTGGTTCGGGACGCGAGCTCGTTTACGTACTCATCACGTAGTATTGTTCGATGTAGGTTTCAGAGCTGGTTTCAAAATGACATTTTTTTTTCGAGTGGTTTCGTAGAGCAAATAACGTCTTCTTTTAAGCTTGACTCATGAATGTCAGTATTCGCATGAATAGGTCTCATATCTTCAATCGTTGAAGCAACACTCGGATCCTGAATTGTGAAACTCGACAATAATCTGCATGTAGATAATTTGCACAATCGCATCAATAGATGCTCTTGTTAGGGAGTTTTCTTTTTCACAATATACAATTCCTCAATCGATCCGACATTAGACGATTGCTTTCCAATTTGATCTGAGGTGTTTTCTTTTTACTATCATTCGAAAGTCTTTTCATTTGATTTCGCAGTAGTTTAACCCGTTTTCGTTGGAAGCTTTTCGTTTTATTCATGCCTAATTTATCTCTGAGAAAAGAAATATAACGGATTATTCCGTGCAGATTTGATTGTATCTGTTTCCAATGTTGTTCTTTGCTTCTTCGAACAATCTGCAAAATTTTGATGTGGAACACATCTTTATTTTCTATATAGGGGTGCAAATCAGAAATGCAAGGAAAAATACACGTAGAAATGTGGTCAGGTTTGAAACACTTACAGCTCATTATATTTTGTATCAATTATTAATATTATTTCATTATATTTCTAAGATTCGATTTGTATCTATCATGCCACGTATTTTCAATCATAAATGATTGAAATTTTGATAAGTAGCTAGCAGTGTCCTATTTTGTCTGATAAAAATCTCCGGCATATCGGATTACCATGCCATAGACGACGGTTTTAAAGGACTAAGCGATATATCAAAGGGAAAGCATCAATCAATCAATGCAAAAATGAAGCTGTTGGAAGCACGCGAATCTATAAATAGAATCGAAATTATAGCTAACGTTTCAGTCCTACGCGTAGTATGCTAGAGGTAGGTTGTTGCTAGACAGCAAGACAAAAAGTGCCATAAAACAATTTGAAGCTTTGTTTGGTATGCTCTGATCTTGTGTCATGCGAGTTCGAATGAATTTCCATGTTATGTCGTTTCGCCTGAGAAATTGACATCTACCCTTGGGTAATTTTTGAGTGCTTAAGATTAATTTCTAATTTATATAAGATGAATTTGATTGATTATTAGAAAAAGGTTATCGCTTCAACCGAAATCGCAGCATGGTAGAGAAATTTAACGCCATAAAACTAACTGCTTGCATACAACCCCATGGGGCTGATGCTTGTAGTTTTATATACTATTCGACTCAGCTCGTTGAGATCACAAAATGTCTGTGTGTGTATGTGACAAATAATGTCACTCAATTTTCTCAGAGATTACTGAACAGACTTCACAAACTCAGATTCAAATGAAAGGTCTTATAGTCCCATAGATAGCTTCTAAATTTTATCCCGATCCGACTTACGGTTCCGGATTTATACACTAAAAAACCTGTTTTAATCCACCAAGTGGTGTAATGATGCCTTTCTCATATCAATCATACTATCGT
Organism: Malaya genurostris; assembly: GCF_030247185.1. Lineage (NCBI taxonomy): Eukaryota > Metazoa > Arthropoda > Insecta > Diptera > Culicidae > Malaya > Malaya genurostris. The sequence continues at coordinate 70,217,331 of NC_080571.1, forward strand.
TTATAATACTGTAGAATTCTTCAAAATTATTTTCTTTGATTCTTGAAAGAATAACCGAAATCGGTTTGTTTGGCCGTTTACTGATCAAAACTATCAATTGGAGAAGATTTGAGGTCGATTTAGAATTTTTACCTTTCTCATATAGAAAGGTTATGCAATCACTTGAAAAACCGACTAGTGAAAATTGGCCCGGAGGGCCAAGTGTCATATACCATTCGACTCAGTTCATCGAGCTGAGCAATGTCTGTGTGTGTGTGTGTGTGTATGTATGTATGTATGTATGTGTGTGTGTGTGTGTGTGTGTGTGTGTGTGTGTGTATGTGTATGTGTGTGTGTGTGTGTGTGTATGTGTCAAATAATCTCACTAGGTTTTCTCGGAGATGGCTGAACCGATTTTGACAAACTAGGATTCAAATGAAAGGTCTCGTGGTCCCATACGGAATTCCTGAATTTCATCCGGATCCGACTTCTGGTTCCGGAATTATAGGGTAAAGTGTGTTCAATATTGTACACCGTCACTTAAACCGGCGAAGCAAAAAACGTGAAAATTTTTCTAAACTGGTCTCAAAACTACACAAACCGATAGTCATTATCATTAGGCAACTAAACAAACCGATTCCGGCTATCGTGGTTCCCGGTATCCGGTTCCGGAAGTACCGGAAATAGTGATCATATATACCAAAATGGATCTCACTCACTTTTCTCAGCGATGGTTTGACCGATTTCCACAAACTTAGATTCAAATGAAAGGTCTCGTAGTCCCATACGGAATTCCTGAATTTCATACGGATCCGACTTCCGGTTCCGGAATTATAGGGTAAAGTGTGTTCAATATTGTACATCGTCACTTAAACCGGCGAAACAAAAAACGTGGAAATTTTTCTAAACTGGTTTCAAAACTACACAAATCGATACTCATTATCAGTAGGCAACTAAACAAACCGATTCCGGCTATCCTGGTTCCCGGTATCCGGTTCCGGAAGTACCGGAAATAGTGATCATATATACCAAAATGGTTCTCACTCACTTTTCTCAGCGATGGTTTGACCGATTTCCACAAACTAATATTCAAATGAAAGGTCTTCCGGTCCCATATGGAATTCCTGAATTTCATCTGGATCCGACTTCCGGTTCCGGAATTATAGGGTAAAGTGTGTTCAATATTGTAAACCGTCACTTAAACCGGCGAAACAAAAAACGTGAAAATTTTTCTAAACTGGTCTCGAAACTACACAAATCGATAGTCATTATCAGTAGGCAACTAAACAAATCGATTTTGGTTATCCTGGTTCCCGGTATCCGGTTCCGAAAGTACCGGAAATAGCGGCCATATATACCAAAATGGATCTCACTCACTTTTGTCAGCGATGGTTTGACCAATTTCCACAAACTAATATACAAATGAAAGGTCTTCTGGTCCCATACGGAATTCCTGAATTTCATCCGGATCCGACTTCCGAATTCGGAGTTATAGAGTGCGTACTAGAAGAGTTTGTGTGTCATGTTAGTTGGTGGCCGTACGAACCGACTTTGATTATACCGGTTCTCGGGTTCCGGTGCCGGAAGTGCATATAATAGTGAACCCATTTCGTTCTCTTAAGGATAGCTTACGCAATCAAAGCACAGTTTTATTCTGTATGTTATGCATAAACAATCACTTGGTTTCTTTCAAAAATCGAAGAGAAAATTTTTGAATAGAATACCACAATATTATATGTACATGAGAAAGGCATCATTACACCACTAGGTGGATTGAGACAGGTTTTTTTACGTTTTCTCGCCCTTTTCAGTGATAGTATAGAATTTTTAACACATTTTACCCAATATTACCGAATCTGGATCGGATTCGGATGAAATTTAAGAATTCCGTATGGGACCATAGGATCTTTCATTGGAATCTAAGTTTGTGAAAATCGGTCGCGCCATCTATGAGAAAAGTTAGAACACATATTTTATTTTTTTGCACATTTTACCTCATAAAAAGATGCCGTGAAATGATCTAAAAAAGATGCCGTGAAATGATATAAAAAAAATTCATTTTCCGAAATCGAAAAATTGTGTTTGATGCTAGATCTAAAGTTTCAAAAATAGAGATCTTCCTCAATCGAGGTACAAGTTTTTGAAAAAAAAAATTTGAAGAAAATTTGACTCTAGATCATCGAAACATGTTGAGATTTCCGAAATCGAAATAACATTTTTATTTCAGATGTAATAGAATTGCCCTAAACTTCGATATCTAGTGTCATCTCAATTCTAAGACATTTGGCATCAAGAAACTCCAGCACACGAAGATCGAATTCGGACAGCGTCAATGGGAAGAATCATCAGAACTCCGACGAAAAACATTGCAAGGCGAACGGTGCATAAAAATCCCTACAAGACTGATGAGCATCGAAACCTTTTATACGGCACAAACGAATCGCATAGAATCCAAGTCGATTCAATACTAATTTCAAATGTGTGGTGAGGCTCAGTTAAAATAGTCGCGTATATTCTATGCGAAATGCAAAGAGGTTTAATGTAAACGAAATTTTTGTCTGCAGTTAGGGGAAGCTAGGAGTACGGCGTGGTAAACATGGAACACTATACATTGTTCGTTATTTCGTTACCACCAACTATCTCAAATACATAGTTTTATCTCTTCGAGTCGATGCGACCTAACCACTGACTACTAGTCCCCGGTTTCCGCTTCCGAAAGCACCGGTAATGGTGACGAAAAGTTTCAAAAACGGAACTCACTTCGATTTCTCAGCAACGGTTAAACCGATTTTCACAAATCATGATTCAAATTAAAGCTCTCCTTATCTTGAAAGATACTGAGCAATTTCATCCAGATCCGACTTCCGGTTCAGAAATTATGAGGCGATGAGTGTCAAATAATTCAAATCGTCATTCAAAATGACGATGCAAAACTTATACGCACGGTTCGTGTCGCTTTGATCCGTTCGCGGCGTGCTTTGTTCAAATTCGTATACCGTGCAGGGTTGCCACATTTAAATCATTAATTTTTATATTTTTCAATTGGAAAAAATGTAAATTTGTAAATCTGCTATCCAATTTGTACTACTTGTTAGTGTAAGTGTTCTATACCTAGTAGATCATCGGGCTGAGCAATGAATATGTGTCAAATAATGTTACTCATAAAATAAAACATATCAGAGTTCCATCGGTCGCTATTAAATTTCATCATGCTTTCATAGGGTAAAAAGTGCTTAAAATTGCACACCGTCATTAGAGCGACGATGCAAAAAAGGATAAAATTCTTCTAGATTTGGCTCAAAACTGATTCAATTTTTTGGCTATATTAGTGACTTACTAAAGGAAATAAATTCCCTTATACAGGTTCCAAGTTCCCGGTTCCAGAAGTACCGAAAATAGTGGTCAAAGAGTCTAAAACGTGACTCACTCAATTTTCTCAGAGATCATTTGATCGATTTCCACAAACTTAGGCTCAAATAAAAGTTCCTATAGTCTCATAGGTTGCTGTTTAATTTCATCCGGATCCGATTTCCGGTTCCAGAACTATAGGGTAAAGTGTGTTTAATCATTTAGTGCGACGATGAAAAATAAGGAAAAATTCTTATTAACTTGACATAACTGCTTACGAATCGAAAAGGCTGGTTCATACCCAAAGAAAGTTTCTTATTTTACTCGAAAATAAATTAGGTGGATTAAAAAAGGTTTCTTTTTAAGGAGTTCGGTTTTAGTAAATTCTCAAATACGAAATCAAACCCGGCGTAATGAACGTGTGAATTATCCAAATTTTCGTTCGGTCGAGAAAATTGGTCAAATGTCTAAAAGAAAAGTGGAAAAACAGTCCAAATACCGTCTGACTTGGAGAAATGGTCCAAAGAGATGGCTTATAAGATTGACAGTACAAATGTGCAAAAACTGATGGGAGGTATTCGAACAGCTGACCAATAAAAACCCTGCCAGATGATACTCCTGGCGTTTTTGTGTGTTACTTTAGTTTGTAGAAATAACTCATTTTGTGCCAAATATTGAATAGAATATTTTGTTACACTATCTTATACACACACCGGTAATAACCATGCCCGTTAACAACTCGTTCTACTCATCGGACATAAACTTATGTAGATGAAGCCCGGAAGCTCTGCTGACACAGCTTTTAGTCGCATCAGAAGGGAAATTAATTTCGCGCTACTGTGCCCTTGCGCACACATACAGCGGCAACGCGAAAAAGTCGCTTGAATTTATGGAAATTTCTCCATTAAACATATGCGCTTCGGTGGATTTTAGCACGCCATTCTAGTCAGTATGCTGATTTTTTTCTGGCTCTGGAACGAACGGCACCGTAAATTCAAGCAGCGTGAACAGGTTTATGGCTAATTTCACAGCAGCGTGCATAGCGCAAACATTGTGGCTCACTGGAATACACTCAAGTCTTCATTTGTATGGATTAATTCAAATAATTTTCAAATTTATGTATCGAATCGATTGTCGGTAAAATACCATTTGACAGTGACAACACATTTCACAATCCATATATTCTCCCTGCTCACGAACTGCTCACAAATTTAACAAACTTTGAAACAAGTAGGCCTGTGTTTTCTTTCTGGTGAATAAATTAAATTTCATAATAGTTGCCCAAACAACGTGCTGATGAATATTTTCCATTGAAATATTTTTGTCCCGCTTCTTCAGTAGGAGGAAAACCAGGGTAATCCAAAATATTTAGGAGCAAAAAAATCACGACAATAGATTTTAATAAAACACTTATATCCTCCAGCAGTTTCAATAACAAGTTTTCGTTCATTCAAGAGTTCATCATTTTCCCATCAAGCCAATTGTTGTGAAATTGTTTTCTCCGAATAAGTATAGTGCTTTCACAACTCGCATCATCCCTTCGTCGCTGGAGCACGAACACGTCACAAAAGTAATTTCCTGTCCGCGCTGATAGTTTTTCCTGCTGCTGCTGATTCAGTTGTTTTTTTTCTCTTCTTCATATTGTTCCCGCATATCGTACAGAGGCCAAAGAATAATGGGCGTAGATTGCCGTTGTCATCCTTTCCAGCACTCAACTGTCCTCCGGTGCAGGGATATCGAGCGAAACTCTCGGCGGTCACTATCAGATACCGAAAGCATCGCAGATGATGAACGTGTTTTTCACTCTTACATTTGAATACAGATAGACATTCCTGGGTGTCATGTTCTTCAATTGTAATCAGCATTCCGTATGATGGTCCTGTCACACCCATACCGTTTTGGACACCGACTGAATGCGTTTGATTTTCCGATAGCGATCCCGTTGCACATGCATTTCATATTGAACATGTCGTCAGGATAACGTCGGGGTGAAAATAGATTCTTCAAGGATGTTGCCTTGTACAAATGTGTTTGATGCTGAATGTGCCACTGGAGAAGTTTGCTTATTTGTTCTCCTTGGTTGAATCAAGTTTTCAAGGTTTTACATTTTACAAGACACATTTTATTTGAATTGAAATTGCGAGCTTGTAAATGTCACATAAACGACATTCGAATTGTTCCATTAGTTTCGTACGAAATCCAGTATTTTATTCGAGAGCAGAAGAACAGGACGAATTTTTTGTCGTGAATACGACTTACTTTACCATGGGGTGCCTTTTCAAAATTAGCCATATGGAAGAATGGGCAGAACTTAATCGTGAATATCTCGACTTGTATTAATGGTAGCAACATAATTCTTTCACCATTTCATCAAAAATATGATCAGGAATTAAGGATAATATGTTGAACAGTGTGCGATAACCACAAACAACTCAAAAATTAAATTTTCCGAAAATTTGAAAACAACGCGGAAAACTCATTACTTTCGCTTGGGTTTTTCGCGCAAGGACGACGATTTTGAGGTAGTCAGGCACACATCTTAAATTGAATGTGTATAAAAGGGGAACCGTGGTCGAAAATCAATCATTCGTCATCTTACACTCGGATTTCAACACACTGATCAGCAAAGGACTACAGGACAACAATCCGTTTATGTACTGAAGGCTACAAAATAACTGTTCCGGCTTTGAACCACTACAAAGGAGTGGAATTGTACCTGAAGCAAACAAAAGCAGAATACTTCACACACGATATTGACGCCAATAAACCTATGAAGGTTGTACTTCGAGGACTACCCGACATGATGAAAGCCGAACTAAAGCAGGCACTGTCGGAGGCTGGACTAAAGCCTTTGATGGTGTTTAAAATGAAGCGACATAACACGGATAAAAAGTATCGAGATCAACTCTACTTGGTTCATCTGGAGAAGGGCTCCATCACCATGAGTCAACTTAAAACCATAAAATCATTCATTTAGGGGTTAGCCAAATTTTGTGCTAGGGCACATAACCGTTTTCATTATTTTTACGTTTCGTCTTTGACTCATCAGTGCAGAGCAGTTCAAATTGAACTGCTTAGTGCTAAACTCGGCAGTTCAATTTGAACCGCTAAGCAGACGTAAAGTTTCTGCTACTTACAGAACACTCTTTGTTTTGCAACGAAGTGCAATGTCTTTTCTGACGTCGAAATAGTCGAAAACACGTTTTCGTTCGGCACGTCAGAACAGACATTGCACTTCGTTGCAAAACAAAAAGTGTTCTGTAAGTAGCAGAAACTTTACGTCTGCTTAGCGGTTCAAATTGAACTGCCGAGTTTAGCACTAAGCAGTTCAATTTGAACTGCTCTGCACTGATGAGTCAAAGACGAAACGTAAAAATAACATAAAATCATTATTTCATATAATCATCGAATGGCAAAAGTATAAACCGGTACATCGAGATGTCACACAGTGCACGAACTGTTTGAACTACGGCCATGGAGCGAGGAATTGCCACATGAAAAGTCGGTGCGGGAAATGTGCCGATTCACACAATACTAACGATTGCCTACTAGATGACATCGCTGTAAAATGTGTGAACTGTGATGGCGACCATCCGTCTACTAGCAAATCGTGTCCCAAACGTGCTAAGTTCACAAAAATTCGACAGCAGGCGTCCCGTAAACAGTCAACGAGCAAGAATGTTCCACAGAAGGATGAAATTAATTTCCCACGGCTCCCACCGAAGAAGGATATTCCAAATTTGCCGCCACTTCCTCGCAGCAATCTAAAAGGTTCAGCCGCTGGATCACAAAAAGAATCTTCCTCAAAAATCCCTCCTGGGTGGGGCAATAATCAACCACAAGCAAAGGATGACTCTGGTGACTTATTCTCTGCTGAACAACTGATCGTCATTTTTGAAACAATAACAACAAAACTACGAAACTGCAGAACGCGGTTGGATCAAATCAACGCCTTAGGCAAATTCATCATCGAATATGCAATATAATGAGTTGGTTATAGTAAATTGGAATCCTTGCTCACTCAGGAGCAAAACTGCTGGATTGTCCGACTTTCTTCAAGAGAAGAATGCCGATATTGCTATTTTAACAGAAACTCATCTTAAACCTGAAATTTATATTTTTATTTCCAATTACAGGGTTCACAGGCTCGACAGGACAACTACCAGAGGAGGGGGAGTTGCCATTGCCATTAAACGATCCATTCAGCACAGGCTTCTGTCAGCCTTTAAATTGCATTTCATAGAAGCCATCGGAATTGAGATTACAACGACAATGGGACCCATCATCATCATTGCAGCGTACTGCCCCAAACAAACCAATCTTCGAGATGGTACGTGTGCATCATTGAAGCGAGATCTGGCTATGCTCACTCGACGACAGAACAAATTCATCATTGCTGGGGAGCTGAACGCACGGCATGAGCTGTGGGGAAACAAAAGACAGAATCGAAACGGATTCGTACTTGCCGACGATTACGAAGCTGGACAATACAACATCTTCGCTCCGGATCAACCAACGCGACTTTACAGATCGGGAGTTCATTCAATTTTGGATATATTCATCAGCAACATCGCCATAGACAGCTCTCCGGTTGTCTTCAACGAGCTTTCTGACCACTTTCCAGTAATATTGACGTTGGGATCTTCACCAGAAACAGTGCCTATTCGACCTCGGAGGAACTATTATCGCACCGACTGGGTCCAATTTCAACAAATCGCCGACCAACTTATTAATATCGATTTGCCACTAGATTCCCCGATGGAAATCGATGCGGCCCTATCTTCCTTGCAGCATTCAATCACAGTCGCTCGTGATAGGACGGTTCCAGTACAACATATGCCGAGTTTCTCTCTTCAAATCGACAGTGTCACCAAGAAACTCATCCGACTTCGAAATATCTACCGGAGGCAGTATCAACGAACTGGCATCCTAGATAAGAAGACTTCTTATAACAACTTAACTAGGTTAATCCAGGAAAGAATATCTGAGCTTCGCAACAGGAACTTCCAGCAAAAGCTTCGAGAAATTCTCTCACATTCAAAGCCCTTCTGGTTCTTAACGAAGGTGCTTAAGAAAAAACCGAAGCCTATTCCTCCTCTGATGTCACCCAAGGACGCAGCTGAAGGAATACCTTTAATCACACCAATAGAGAAGGCAAATGCGCTAGGCCAGCAGTTTGTGTGTTCTCACAATTTAGGACTCAACATTGTTAGTCCACATGAAAGAGCCGTTGCTGATAGCGTAGCTGAGGTTGACCAATCAGACAGCTTGGTTCCAGAGGAAAGTAGAGTCACTGCGAATGAGCTGATGGCTATTGTGAAAAAATCCAAAAATATGAAGGCCCCCGGTTTCGATAACACATTCAACATTGAGCTGAAACATTTGAGTATTCGCTCATTTGTCTTCTTAGCTAAACTTTTTAACAGGTGCTGGGAGCTTGATTACTTCCCGTCAAAGTAGAAGTTAGCTAAAGTTATCCCAGTTTTGAAACCGGGGAAAGATCCTTTCTTTTCCAAGAGCTATCAGAATTATCAAAAATTATCTTGCAGATAGAGCATTCCAATTGAATACGCAGTCCCTGTTTGGCGGGGTTGTGCACGAACACACAAACTTAGGCTTCAGCGCATTCAAAGTAAGATCTTAAAGATGATTCTAAATCTACCCCCTTGGACAAGGACTAGTGAAGTACATGAGATGGCCTCCCTGGATATACTAGAACAAAAATTCGAACAATACTGCACGAAATTTGAAGAGAGGTGCTCAATCTCTGAAATACAAATAATTCAAAATTTGTACGTATTAGGTTAGGGATAGTTATAAGTAGGTAGATATTTTATTAATAATTAAAATAAATATTATGATTAAACATTAGCATGTAAAACAAGAGTAACTAAAACACCTATTATTAATAACGAATCGTATGAACAACAAAGATGAAAGGCCAAAGGGTCAAAACACTTGTACTGTAAAATGTTGATGTAATACACAAAAATAAGATTAATAAACAGATATTTATGCAAAAAAAATGCGAAAATCGATCATTTTGTCTTGTGCGTTGGATGGAAGCGGACGTCGTGGGAAAGATTTAATCAACCAGCAGCTTCGGAGAGTGCGCCTACTGCGTTGTTAAAACCCTCAAACGCTCAGGTCGCAACTCTCATTTGGACTTCAGTCGTCCGGTGGAGCAGATGGCAATGAAAGCAGACCTTTTGCATGGTATAAAGCCTCAAACGCTTAGGTCGTGCTTTCATTTGGACTTCAATCGTCAGGTGGAGCAATCGCTAGTAATAAGAGCAGACCTTTAGCGTTGTACAAAACCTCAAACGCTCAGGTCGCAGAGCCAGTTTCCCTTTGAAGAAGATCGATTATATCATCCTGTTGGTGGTCGTTTGCATCGAGGCAAAATACAACGGAAAATGGACAACAATGTGGAACATTATGCAAAATCAGCTCTCCTAATGGCTCTAAATGTTACCTAAAGATTGAAAACTAAAATTATCAGTGTAGTGCAAATCTATGATAACTTGATCAGTTTATTGCAATTTTCACAATTTGGCTCTTCTGGGATGCCACACGGAACGACCGAAATTAGCTCTGCGCCTAATTCGTATTACTGTTTTTGAATTAGTTGATTCTAACAACAAAATTTCCAAAATAACTATAAAATTAGTTAAAATGTAGAATTTACTGTGCTGAAAAAAACTCTTATTTTTAGAGAATGTGTTTAGTTGGCGAATATTCTGGACACAAACCAGCAATATTTCAATCCAACACGAAATTCTCACTGACAACTAATTTCGTTATTAAAATCAGAAACTTTGATTCTATTTATCTATCACCGTCATTACTGAAGGACAGCAGTGTCAAAGCAAAACAATCCATTAAAAAGCTAAAAGGGACAGTCTTGTTGAAACTGCTCGCAAATTGCTTAGATGTTTTTCGCATGTGTTACGATATATCCCTATATAATTTTCTAAACCGATATGTAAAAATGACGTAAACTGTTAGTGGAAAGTGTATTTATTCAGAATTTGTGCGCACTTGAAGCGATTGTGCGTAATAATGTTTTTACGCGGAACAGTGATGTGAATTTCGAATGTTTCACTCTAATTATGATGAAGGTTTTTTGTATCTTCAAACCTTCCGAGCTGCGCCGTCCGGTGTACTATTTGTATTCGGTTTTTGTTTTCCGAGTGCTCAAAGTTTTCAGTGAGAATGAAGAAACAGTGATTTAGAAGAAAAAAAATTCAAAAAGATGTTTACGTTTCGTTTATGTCTTTTTCTCCAACACAACATCGTATTTATACCTGCCAATATAGAAAAGACAACCGCGTCTGAATTTTTTTCGGCAGTAGTGTGCCATCTAGTGGCTAGTAGTCATTAAGGTGTTACCGTTTCGGTGACAGGGCGCCATATAGCTGCAGATTGCAGAAGCCAATTCAACCATTCATATTGGTTGAAAACAACATTATATTTCTTTAATTCAACTAAAAAATTGGTTGACTGGATATGAAGTGTGCCTTAGCTAAGAAATGACAGTACGTTTAATTTGTGAATTCAACTAAAAAAAATAGTCATTTCAACAAATATTTTATTATTATTAAGGGAATGAGAATAAAAAATCTAAATCAGCAAAAGTAAGATTTTTTTAGTTGTCTCAAAAAATAACTAACTAAAATCAGCAAATCAACTAAATTTTTCGCGAAAATGCTGATTTCGGTCGTTCCCACGGAACGACCGAAATTAGCTCTGCGCCTAATTCGTATTACTGTTTTTGAATTAGTTGATTCTAACAACAAAATTTCCAAAATAACTATAAAATTAGTTAAAATGTAGAATTTACTGTGCTGAAAAAAACTCTTATTTTTAGAGAATGTGTTTAGTTGGCGAATATTCTGGACACAAACCAGCAATATTTCAATCCAACACGAAATTCTCATTGACAACTAATTTCGTTATTAAAATCAGAAACTTTGATTCTATTTATCTATCACCGTCATTACTGAAGGACAGCAGTGTCAAAGCAAAACAATCCATTAAAAAGCTAAAAGGGACAGTCTTGTTGAAACTGCTCGCAAATTGTTTAGATGTTTTTCGCATGTGTTACGATATATCCCTATATAATTTTCTAAACCGATATGTAAAAATGACGTAAACTGTTAGTGGAAAGTGTATTTATTCAGAATTTGTGCGCACTTGAAGCGATTGTGCGTAATAATGTTTTTACGCGGAACAGTGATGTGAATTTCGAATGTTTCACTCTAATTATGATGAAGGTTTTTTGTATCTTCAAACCTTCCGAGCTGCGCCGTCCGGTGTACTATTTGTATTCGGTTTTTGTTTTCCGAGTGCTCAAAGTTTTCAGTGAGAATGAAGAAACAGTGATTTAGAAGAAAAAAAATTCAAAAAGATGTTTACGTTTCGTTTATGTCTTTTTCTCCAACACAACATCGTATTTATACCTGCCAATATAGAAAAGACAACCGCGTCTGAATTTTTTTCGGCAGTAGTGTGCCATCTAGTGGCTAGTAGTCATTAAGGTGTTACCGTTTCGGTGACAGGGCGCCATATAGCTGCAGATTGCAGAAGCCAATTCAACCATTCATATTGGTTGAAAACAACATTATATTTCTTTAATTCAACTAAAAAATTAGTTGACTGGATATGAAGTGTGCCTTAGCTAAGAAATGACAGTACGTTTAATTTGTGAATTCAACTAAAAAAAATAGTCATTTCAACAAATATTTTATTATTATTAAGGGAATGAGAATAAAAAATCTAAATCAGCAAAAGTAAGATTTTTTTAGTTGTCTCAAAAAATAACTAACTAAAATCAGCAAATCAACTAAATTTTTCGCGAAAATGCTGATTTCGGTCGTTCCGTGCAGAAATTAATCCCGTACAGCATTTTGATAGTATCTTTTACTAAAATATTGAAATCCGAAATGAAATAATCGACATCAAAATTCTCTAAGGTGCCATTTTGAACCATAATTTTATACCCAAAGAATTATGCTAAATTTTACTTCACTCTACTGTATACGGACCATTTTTCAACCACTTGTAGTTTGTAGTAAATGCATAGCACCGGCTCAGAAGCCATTCATTTCGAATTTGGCTGTCGTTGTCATCGTGTTGATTATGGTGCGATCGAGGAATCTCCAAGCGAATTACAAAGCTTTTTACCGCAAGCGGAAGAAGCAGAAGACTAATACAGAACACATATCAGTTTCGCATTCACGGACAACAGGTCAGCCTGGAAATAGATGACGGAAGTCAGCGGTATCCATCGGAAGTCAATGGTATCCATCGGAATTTGAACTCAACTCGGCACTCTCCATCACGAACGCCTTCATAAAAGGTTCTTTTCAGAACCACCATTATTTTATCATAAGGAACTATACTGGTTATTTCGTAATATTTGTGTGTCAGATTGTTTATTGTAACTAATCTGCACTGTAGTTTAGGTATATCGTTTCAAATTCTAGTAGTGTAAAAGGGCAAAACTTGCACAATTCACACTATCGATCAACTAATTTGTATTCGGAAGTATAATGTAAAAGTGTCAGTTTTATTCGTATTCACGACATCCAGTTATGTCTCTGACATTACATACCTGTACTTTTTTAGTTGACTTATGCGTTCTAAGTCTTCTGCACCGAAACTTTCCTACACTTTTGACAACAGCAATGAATTGAAGGACGAAAGTGCTGTCTGCAAACCAATTGCTGGGTAGAAATGGGAATTCATCTTTCCCTTAAAATAGTGTGACAACGATAACCAATAATGTTAAACAAAATGTATTTGTTACTTTTCTGAGAATAGTAAAAATAGCAATCCTTATAAAAATAGAAAATTATCCATCGAATGAATATTGGATCCCATATGAGCAATATCGGAAGGAGGCTTTCGGCCTAATATCGGTATAATCAAATGTCTTGTAATGAAATGTTCGCTCAAGCTTCAAGCGTGACAACATCCACTGCTTTCGATGTTCAATTTCGTCGTGCTTGGTTGCGGTATTTTTGGAGCGATTCAATAATAGACTAAACAATCGTCGTATTTCCGTCGATGAAAAACATCCGACAGTGGAGAAACAACAAAACCCTGTGGACTAACCGTAACAAACCACTATTGAGGCGTGTTTAAGTCCCATTTCTGCTGGCACCGAAAGTTCAACACAAGTGCAATCCATTTCATGTCCATTTATTTGTGGCATACGGAAATTCGACACAGAAAAGCTGCTACAGAGTGGCTGCACAGGCCGTTTGTTTGCTAATGGAGGAAAAGTGAAGTTGGATGCGAATGTGGGTTTTTTGTAGCCTGATTTGAAGGTATTTATGATGGAAATTTTCTTTGGATACAACACTTGTGTTTACCATTCGATTGCCATAAGTTCCATAAATTTTGTTGTTTTGAATAGATAGTTTTTTTTTTCTAGTGAAGTAAAAGCTATTGAGTAAACAAAAAAGAGCCTAAAGGAATACCAAAGACAATCCGATGAAAAAAGAAGTCATCAGAACCGTATAATTATTTATCAAAATCTATTAGCGGACTTCTCAAATAGAAATCAGCAACAGTTGGGTGATTCTTGTGTTCTGCCTAGTAGCTAACATAAACTTTCACGATGTGTAGTTACCAGCATCCAGTAAGCAGAAACCTTAAGTGATAAAAGATTGTGTGTGTTCCATTATGGGTTCGAGCATGCTGTCGCAAACTGGCTTGTAATAACACAGCTGAGGCGAGAGCACGTAATAAATTTCAGGGCGTAAGTTCATTAATGATACGATGCGTGCGATTAGAAAGAGTGTGTAACAATGTAAAATCGCAGCTTTCTGCTAGATGACTACCAGTGAGTGTCTAACATGAGCGTGTGTATGAGACACCTAATAACTGTAATAACTGCTCATGCACACATACAAGCGTAGAAATATAGGCAAATCGTAAGAACGTAGTCTCGCTTTAGTTAATTGTGTTGATTATCAAAGTAATATAATAAATTTTGCTCGTTGAACTGTACGTAAAATCATCAACTGGAAAATGGAAAATTGTAGTGTATGAAGCTTCCTGTGAATATTAGCAGTAAGCGATGCTCAACATATAGAACATGAACTGCGCGGAATGAGGAGAAATGATGTCATTATAAGTGTAAGGGATGGTGATATTAATTTCAACCGTGAGCTTCCTATAAGCTGTCGGTGACGAATGTAACGATAAATCGATTCCCTTTCAAATGCATAATTATTTATTATTTACATAATAATAGTCCGGGTAATATAATAAATATAAGTATGTTTTATATTATTTTTTTGCACATAGCATAAGGCCAAAGCTATAGAAAATTTTTCTGAACAGGTGTTACAGTGCAAAATTATTTAGTTATTCTACTTCAGCTTGACGCATTTTTCCGTCGTTTTGCCTTATGATCAAAAAAGAACCGGAATTTTCATTTTAAAATTCCCGCGCTTGTCCAATCGGTAAACTTTTATTCTCTCAACGTTGGCAACACTTTTATACACATTCTGTCAAATTTTGACGCATATCGTACGATTAGTTTTTGTTTGGCGTCTATACAAAGAAGTTGAAAAATTTTCGTGTGGCGATTTTTATAATGGATGAAAATTTAGAACAACGTGCGTGCATCGAATTTTGTGTTGCAAATGGATTTAAGTGTTCCGAAACGTTGAAAATGTTAGAAAAAATGTGAATCGTGTCTAGGAAAAACACAGGCATACGAGTGGTATAAACGCTTCAAAGGTGGTCGTACAAGCTTGGATCATGATGAGATCCCTGGCCGCCCAACAACATCTGTTACTACAGAAAACATTGAATCGGCGAAGCAAATCGTGTTGCAAAACCGTTCTGTACCGATTAGAGAGATCGCTGTGTTATTGGGCATCTCTTATGGATCAGCCGAACACACTTTAGCTGATGTTTTAGGTTTGAAACGCGTCGCTTCTCGTCTGGTGCCAAAAAAGCTGAATTTCATTCAATGCGCCGGCTCACACAGCGTTGGTTGTGTCGCAGTTTTTGGCCAAAAACTCAACCAATATCATCAACCAAGCACCGTACTCTCCAGATATGGCCCAGTGTGACTTTTACCTCTTCCCCAGACTCAAAAGGCCATTGCGGGGAACGCGTTTTGAGACCATAGAGACCATAAAAAAGAATTCGCTTCGTGAACTTAAGGCCATACCTACTGCGGCCTATAAAACTTGTATGGAAAATTGGATCAAGCGTTGGCATGCATGTATTTCCGCAGGAGGAGAGTACTTTGAAGGCGATAATAAAGAAATTTATTAGAAATTGAAGTTTTGCGTTTTGCCTTTCTAATATAGAAAGGTTATGCAATCACTTGAAAAACCGGCTAGTGAAAATTGTCATATACCATTCGACTCAATTCGTCGAGCTGAGCAATGTCTGTGTGAGTGTGTGTGAGTGTGTGTGAGTGTGTGTGTGTGTGTGCGTATGTGTCAAATAATCTCACTAGGTTTTCTCGGAGATGGCTGAACCGATTTTGACAAACTTAGATTCAAATCAAAGGTCTCGTGATCCCATACGGAATTCCTGAATTTCATCCGGATCCAACTTCCGGTTCCGGATTTATAGGGTAAAGTGTGGTCAATATTGTACACAGTCACTTAAACCGGCGAAACAAAAAACGTAAAAAAATTTCTGAACTGGTCTCAAAACTACACAAACCGATAGTCATTATCAGTAGGCAACTAAACAAACCGATTCCGGCTATACTGGTTCCCGGTATCCGGTTCCGGAAGTACCGGAAATAGTGGTCACATATACCAAAATGGATCTCACTCACTTTTCTCAGCAAAGGTTTGACCGATTTCCACAAACTTAGATTCAAATGAAAGGTCTTGTGGTCCCATAAGGAATTCCTGAATTTTATCCGGATTCGATTTTCGGTTCCGGAGCTATAGGGTAAAATGTGTTCAATCTTGTACACCGTCACTTAAACCGGCGGAACTAAAAACCGTAAAAAATGTTATAAACTGGACGCTAAACCGTTATTCCCAATCTTAGGGTCAATTGAAAGATCTTATGGTCTTATTAAAAATTACTGCATATTTTCCGATGCAACAAACCTTTAAATCGTAATTTAGAGTGCGTACTAGTAGAGTTTGTATGTCATGTTAGTTGGTGGCCGTACGAACCGACTTCGATTATACCGGTTCTCGGGTTCCGGGCCGTAAGTACATATAATAGTGAACCCACTTCGTTTTCTTAAGGATGACCTACGCAATCAAAGCACTGTTTTATTCTGTATATTATACTAGTTAATGCACAAACAATCTCTTGGTTTCTTTCAAAAATCGAAGAAAATTTTTTTGAATAGAATACCACAATATTATACATGAGAAAGGCATCATTACACCACTAGGTTGATTAAAACAGGTTTTTTAATAAAATTCCGGTTCTTTTTTGATCATAAGGTACACGGGCAAAATTCCTATTCTAGAAATGAGCAAAACGAGTCATGATTTGGGGAAAAATCAATATATTTTCATGTTATGATAATACACCATGATTAAAATTTCTCGGATCATGATCCATTTGGACTGATTTCGCTGAAATTTGCCCGGTCGCCCATCATCGCCCCATTTTCTACAAACTTGTGTGTTACTTCGCGACTAATCTCATCATTTCTAAGAGTATTTTCTAGCAATTTTAATCCCTCTAGTGGTGTAATGATGACACCACTAGAGGGATTAAAATTGCTAGAAAATACTCTTAGAAATGATGAGATTAGTCGCGAAGTAACACACAAGTTTGTAGAAAATGGGGCGATGATGGGCGACCTTTCTCATATTACTTATATTTTCAAAAACATCACTAGAAGATTCTGTCCAAATATTTTTTTCAAACTAAACTTGAATAAAATCAAAAACTTTCTTTGGGTATAAACCACCATAACCATTTTCAATTTGTAAACAGTTATGTCAAGTTTATATAAATTTAAATTCACGCAATACAAAATCAAACGAAGCACGCTGTGTGCTAGTCGGTGGTGTTTTCTTCTTCCGTACCAGCACGTACCGATTCGTACCAGGGTTTGCATCATTTTGTACGTCAGATCTGGATGAAATTGCTTAGTATCTTTTAAGACACTGAGAGCTTCAATTTGAATCATGATTTGTGAAAATCGGTTTAACCGTTGCTAAGAAATCGAAGTGAGTTCCGTTTTTGTAGCTTTTCTTCAGTATTACCGGAGCGTTCGGAAGCGGAAACCGGGGACTAATAGTCCCAAAGTAGATTTATATAGCCACTAACTAACAAGGTCTGCCAACTAAATGAAGTTACCAGCAAGTTTTTAAAAATTAGCACCTCGTCTCGCCAGCACATGGAACTGAAAATTTTTCACTTATCGCGCCAAAAAAACGCGCTGAGGTAAAATTGGGCACTGATAAAATCAGAAGCTTTGGAAAGTAGGTCGACACCGTACCCGTATTAATCGTGAAAGCCCATCATCTGATCTCGATTAATAATCTGGTTTGCTTTCCCCAGGCTGCCGAATACATGAGACGAAATTAAACCCAGTAATCACATCAACTTAATTACTTTCCTCGTACAGTGTGGATAAAAAAAATCAAAGTGTTAAATGCATCAAAATTTAATTTTTCGCAAACTGAATAAGTGAGCCGCTAACGAGTGCGATGATTGCACGTTGAAAATTATCGTTAATATATATCCAACATGGGAAGGTTTGGGACGAGAATGTGGTCAGATGAGTTATTTTGCCCCTCGAGCAGAGCGGCACAAGAATGTTTACGATTGCTTTTATGAACATCAAGGGAAGGATAGGGAACAGCAATCCTGACACAATTCAATCCATTGCCGTAAACATGCATGCTGCTCGTTTTATGTATATTTGTTATGAGGCAAACAAAACGCTTCATCGACAATGACCATACCGTTCAGTACACTGGAGGTTACCATTAAAAAATGCCATCATTTTGAGAGCATTAGCAAATGTTTGTACTCAACTACTAAAATACTTTCCTGATAGAATTGAGAAGCATACACCTTCGAGCTACCAGCAGTAGTATTTTTATAATAATTGGTATGAATAAATATATTTCTTGTGTCATTTTACTTAAATAATATCGATAAAAGTATTCTAAATTTCAGCAGACATCAAAGTAAAAGAAAACTGAGCTATTGAGGAAAACCTTTGAATACAAATTTCTGGATTGCATCGCATTGTAAATAACAGAATTTTTATGAAATATTAACCTTGATTAGTTGACGGTCAAGAGAGATTAGATTGCAGCTCAGTGAACTGATAAATTACGGTGATATTTGCGGCTTTGTGTAGCCGGCCATACGCAAATTGACCACGTGTCACCTAAGGATGAGGTCAGATTTTGGCATGTGAGGGGCGGTCTTCAGTAAATAACGAAACCCCAAGACGTGTCGACTATTCGAAATCGAGTAACGCTCACTGATTTACAGTAAATCTTTAGCTTTCGTTCTAGTCAATAAACATGAATGTCGCGGAGTGATTTATAGCGATTTTGTAATTTTACTGCACTGTCATTCAACGGTGATTGCTTTTTTTTTACTTGACTCGCTGTTAAATTAATGGACAATCTTACTAAGGAATGCATTAAGTGTTATTAAAATCTGATGCAGAATCCATCAAATCATCAAATGGAGAAACACTGAACAGTAGTGAGCTATTATCTGTCTTGGGGGACATTTCCATCTCATTATAATGATGATGAATTTGATTCCCGGTCGACGACAAATAAGTAATAATATGTCATAGTTAATGGTTTTGACCTTTGCTACTGGGTTATTGAAATATTACCGTTTCACAGCATAACCGTCTATTGACGTTCCTAGAAGGCTAGGTAGTTGTTGAATGTTACTTCAGAGAATAGGAAATGTTCATGATTACTCTAAAAAAAAACAGATGTACTTAAGAACTGTCTTTTTGTGTTGTTTCGATTCAATTTCTAAAGGTCACTCTCACTCATCCCATTAAATTTTTTACTACAAATTTCTTCAGTGCCCTACTCAAATTTTGGGAAGTTTGCAATTGGGTGAAGTTCTGGTGAATTTGATAGGTTTATTCGACAATCATATTTCTCAAAAAATAAATAAAAAATAATTAACTATCTAACTGTTTCCTAATGACTTCTGGAATACTTGCTTGAGATTGTTCTTGAACATGGTCGTCAAACATATATTCCGGTTTGACTGTGCTTTTTCCGATTTTTGATCGAATTGACCGGCATCGGCTCCGATGGCTGCTTCGATTGCAACATATCTTTTCACTTTTCGAATTTCGTGTTCAAAACTCAAGAGCCTGAATATTCTATCCGTTGTTAAGCTTTACTTTAGATGACTTGGTGATTGATGATGTATGAGAGAATTTTAGAGTTAATGAAAAAATTCTACCTGAATTTTGAAATTATTTATGCCACAAATTTATGAAAGTATTCAATACCAAATCCAACAGTTTGTCGAGCTGCCTACGGGTTTGTGAGAATAATTGCCCGAATTCATCAAACTGCATGCTTGTGTTGTTTATTTACCATATTTACGTTGATTCAAACTGAATTTTAAGGTTGATTTATTGGCAATGACTAATGTGAAAATCTATTATCTATTTATTTTCTGCTACAAACAATGCTTATAGAGCTTTCTGTTCCCTTGAGGCAAATCATTGACACTAAGAGAGAGCTGTCCAGAAATAAAAAAAACCCGTTGGGATATTTTGTGATGAAAATAAATGAAGACAAACACGAGAAAAGGGCTTAAGTGCAAATGAGAGTTTCTTTTTGATTATTTTTTATTACGGTCCTATCGGTAATCCCTGTCTCTAACTCTTTACATAGAATCTTAAGAGGGGGTAGGGTTTAAACGATGGAAAAAAACATAATTCTTGCGAATTTTTTCCAGAATTATCGTTCCACAAAATAAATTCAAATGTTCGAATTTATTTTTTGGTAAGTAAATTGTCAAACGACTAAGTGGTTAACGTTTCTCTCCATTATTTTTCTGATTACTCAACCTACAACTAACGGAATTTGACACACATTCGTTTTTAGCCCAAAGAAAAAAAATATCACAAAAATTTATGTGAAAATGTGAAATACTTCTGTTAAGCAAAAATTGAGCAAATTCACAGATTGTCATTTCATCCTTTGAATCAATGCACTGAACAGAGTTCCCTCTCTAATGGCTTCGACATAATTCATTCGATAGAATAGGATACATTTACAATTTGTATTTAGTCCAAGTAATAAAAAGTTTGTAAAAAAAGATTTTGCTTAAGCAGCATACAAAGCATTCAGAGCAATCCGTTTTTAAGGAATTACTCATTTCAGACGCATCAGAAAAACTTTGATGCAGTTCCTTGTGCAACTTTTAAGCAGTGTGAAAATTTACTTAAAACTTGTTATGTTCGTTCAAGTTGCCAAAAAGTGCCACGTGTACTTTTGAGCACTAATATAAACTAATATAATGGATGTTTTTGGTTGCTTGGAGAGAAGACACATAAATTTTAATTTGAAATTGAACTTACCAATTTGAAAAATCTTTACAGAATAATAAATATAAAATGCAACCTCAATCCATTATTGTAATCATTTTGAACATTGATATTTAAATGCCACTTATTATGTGCTTAGAGTAATCTAAATCATTAGAAAGGAAAATGCAAAGAAAATCTCTTAGTTCGATCTTAGTACTTCTAAAGCACAACCTTTCCATTGATTCATTCAAAAAATTTCTGATTTGTTAAACTCACGCCCACGATGTCCAATATTATTCATCTGTCTCCATTACATACAAACCATCATCTGGTAAATGATATCAGAACTTTTTCTCACGCCGACAGCGGTTTTCTAGAATAGTCAAATGCATTCTGTCATTGAATCATTTGGCAAACAATTATTTCGATACCCTATTAAGCACGTGGTTCGAAATGACAAATCACATGGATCAAGTATGCCTATGTGAATTCTCCACACAAAACATCTCGTTGCGCGCCAAATAATTTTTTCAACGATCTAGTATTCTTTCCTTCGAAGGCCAAGCACTTATGCAACTCGTTATGCGCCGAACACCTAAGCATGGGCGACTTTTTCAACGGAAAATTCCCATTTACATATAAAACAACTTTATGAATTTTTCCCACTTTCCCGAAAAATTTTCCTAATTTTTTTGATGTACGAACCCAGTGGGAGTAGAAACTGATCAAACAAAAAAAGAAACATGCAAATCCGTCCATCCGTTCTTACGTGATGCGATTACAAAGAATGATCTCTGCATTTATATATATATATATAGATATAGATAAGTCGG
This sequence comes from Malaya genurostris, assembly GCF_030247185.1. Lineage (NCBI taxonomy): Eukaryota > Metazoa > Arthropoda > Insecta > Diptera > Culicidae > Malaya > Malaya genurostris. The sequence goes on from NC_080571.1 coordinate 70,238,991, forward strand.
TGAAGAGGTATTTTCGAGAACGCTTCTTAAAAATCATGATTTGCGGTTTCCACTGTATCTCAGCGCAGACTAATCAGAAGTGAACAAATGAACACAGCATAGTAAGAGTAGAAGTTTCTCTAGACCCCAACGTTTCTGTTTGATTTTTTTAAATTTTTTTAATTTTTGGTGGTTGTTCAAAGTGAAAACTACAATTAATTACTCCAGGGAGCCCGTAGGGTCTAGCATTTTCAAAAAAAAAAACATATTTTTTCTATTATCTATATATATAAAAATGCAGAGATCATTCTTTGTAATCGCATCACGTAAGAACGGATGGACGGATTGAGATGCTTTTTTTTTGTTTGATCAGTTTTTACCCCCACCGGGTTCGTACATCAAAAAAATTAGGAAAACTTACCGGAAAAGTGGGAAAAACCAATAAAGTTATTTTGTATGGACAATGGAATTTTCCACTGAAAAAGTCGCCAATGATTGCTAGATCATTGATAGGTGTTTGGCGCATAACGAGTTGCATAAGTGTTTGGCCGTCGAAGAAAGGAATACTAGATCGTTGAAAGAATCTTTTGGCGCGCAACGAGTAGATTTGGGTGGAGATTTTACATGCATGATTGATTCGGCATTTGGAAACACGTGCTTAATAGGGTATCAAAATCATTACTTGCCAAATGACTGTTATACCGTAAACAGAAGCACAAGTTCTAATGTCATTTACCAGTAGATGTAGTTAGATGAATTATGTTGGCCATCGTGGGCGTGAGTTGAACAATTCAAATTATGTAACGATTTTTTTACGTATCAATGATAGGATTCTGCTGTTGAAATAATGAGTTCAGATGAAAATATTTTCCTTGCATTTAGCATGCTGAAGTTTGTTCAGCCGATTCGGGTGAGTTTTCAAGAGTGGTTTACTTCAAAACGGATGGTATTCATGACATTTGTAAGCTGCTTAAGTCAAATCATTTCATTTTCCGAACTTTGGATTATTTGACGAATTACCATATGGGAATCGTGAATATCATATCTGAAGGAGAAATCGTGGCATGTAAGAACCATTAGTTGTGAGATCTGCTGTTTTATACATTGGCTTTAACAATAAGAAGAATACTGGTATAATCACTCCTCATGTTCACTCCGCTAGAACAGAATATTGATTCTCAGGACTGAATACTAAGAAAAACGATGTGGTGGCTCGACGAATGAGAGACCTTTTGATACAATTCTTGAACGAATCCAGCGTTCATGTCAAAGTTAATGGACACAATATTTAATAAAAGGGTAATTTGAACTTTCGAATGTCCAAGTATTTTTCATTTTATCGCTAATTCGTTAATCGAAAATTGATCCTGTCATTATCCTGCTACGAACATTCATCAAACACGACTAAATAATATCACTAGCGGTGAAACAAGTTATGGACAACCGTTCAAAATTAGTTTATTACTTTCGATAATCCCTAAGGATTTGCTATTAAATTTTTAAACGTCTTCAGTACAAATAAGTCTTAACATTCAATGACAAACAACCATCCCCGAGGGCTGCTTTTGGAAATTTGTGGGGTCAATTTAAAGTATTTATCTTGGTCATCTCTTTTTCATCCATCTGTTAATTTGTTTATTTGTTTATTTAGGAGCAAGGGAAAAGCCTGCTGGAGCTGAGATTTTGGTTCTCCTTCTCCAGCCGGCATAAAACCTTCTCATCTTTTGTATCAACAGATAACATTTGACCAAATGATACATAACGAAATCTTTAGTTACCCTTATTTAAACTACAAAGCTAACTAACAACTATTCATATCGTCTAATTATGTAAATAAAACTAGAAAAGGAAAAGATTCGGAGATAACGGGTTTTAATGGTGTTACGAGATAAATTGAAATCAAATTCATCAGAGCAAGTATTGAATACGCGGCACATACACGAAAACGGTTCATTGAAGCCATAGTTAGTTCTAGCACGAGGAATTCTGAGAAAGGGATTAAATCGCAAATTACGCCGAAGAATGTCAAAACTTAGCTGTTGTAGGAGATCTGCACTATCAATTCGACATTGGATGTGGTCCGCGACGAAAACAGCTTTTTGTGTATCACGGCGGACAGATAGCAAATCGAAGTGTATGAGCCTACAACGATTTTCGTAGCTTGGAAGATTAAATGGATCTCTCCAAGGCAGGCGACGCAAAGCAAAACGAATGAACTTGCGCTGAACAGTTTCAATGCGCAGCTTATCAGTTTGGTAATATGGTGCCCAAACAACAACAGCATACTTCAGTGTAGAACGAACTAGAGCGCAATATAACGATTTCAGGCAGTATATGTTATTGAAATTTTTTGAGATGCGAAAGATGAATCCTAGCATTTTTAATGCTTTAGAGATTGTATGTGATCTTTGAAACTAAGTTTTGAATCCAATAACACTCCTAGATCCTTATTTGATGTCTCCCGTTTTAGTACAGCTTGCGAAATAGTGTAATCATACATGATCGTGGTTCGTTTACGAGAGAAGGAGATAACGAAACATTTGAAGGCGTTTATAACCATTCTGTTGACGTTGCACCAGTTAAAAAATACATCCAACTGTGACTGCAAGAAGTTTGAGTCTTTCAGATATTTGATGAGATGAAACAGCTTGAAATCGTCGGCGAATGATAGCTTCATGCTTTGCATGCGAAATTTAGATCATTTAGATATATCAGAAATATGAATAGTCCTAGATGGCTTCCCTGAGGAATGCCAGAGCTCACGATGAATGATGGAGTAACGCAGTCGCCAATTTTCACGGTCATACTACGACCAGTCAGATATGATTCAATCAAATCCATCATCCCACATGTCAAATCTTTAGTTTGAGAGAGATATACAATCTCTGTTCAATACACTGACTCGAAGGATGAGATGGCAATTGGTGCATTTGTTTAGTTTTTGCGTAACAAAAGCATTGAACATATCCACAATAATTCATGATGTTGGATATGAATTTGTCGTAATTCGTTTATTGTAAGCCAAGTAATCAGTAAAATAATGGAAAGAAACATTAACGTTTGACAACTCTGCTGTCCGAAAACACAAATTAAAAAAAATAATTTCAGGCGAGACGAAGTTCGACGGGCCCGCTAGTAATTTATTATAACGGAACATTTCAAAAATGTTTTGTCAAGTTTTGAAGTCAATCGAAATAGAATTCGTAGAATGAGATAGCCATAGATAAAGGTCCATAACTTCCAAAGTTTCGTTCCAATAGGCTTGAAAATCTCACAGAAAATTCTTCAAATGTTTTACTATAAGAAAATATAAATGAATATAATTAATGATTTTTCAAAAGTGTTAGACCCTTAACGACTGAACCCATCGGCTTTCGATATAAATTTGAGAAATTGTTAGAAAATAAAGAAATATTCCGTAATAATTGAAAGAGTAAGTAAACAAAGCGAACCTATCATTGCCACTTGGGACCTTTTCTAATTTTAATCGAGAAATATAAATATCAAATCAGGATAAATAAAATCGCATTGTATTGTTTCTTGTGCAATCAATGATCCAATTTCATCATGAAAGTTTCAGTTCAATATGAATGAGTTCCAATGAATTTTTGCATTTATTTGCGGTTGAAATTCGAATAATCGAAGAATATTCTTTTAGTATAGGCAATGTTGGTGATTGCCGAAAATTTGACAGAAGCTGCTCGATATTTATCAATATTGCATATAACATTTTCATTCCGGTAGAAGATTCTACAAGAACTCGAGTCTCTCAATGCATGAACCGCGAGAGAATTTTTCTACATTTCTTCGCTCCACTTCATACTCTGAGTGTTTCAAGGCCCTTAAAAAAATTACAGTCTGATAATGATTGTTGCTGTGTTACCAAGAGAGAATCACAAGTTGACAATTATCGCAGAAAATTGAATCGATGATTCGACTTGATGATTCTTTTACTAGGTTGCAATATTTCAAAACCCTTGTGTGGAGCATTCACATACATTTTCATAGACACAACTTAACAGATCGGCTGAAAAGTTCGTATCGTTTCTATGAGAGGGCGCCACAAGAATTAAATCCATACCATTTTATCCAGACTCTGCACCGGGCGAAGCAACAATTCGTAAGTGGTTTGCACAATTTCGTACTGGTCATATGAGCACCGAAGACAATGAACGCAGTGGACGTCCAAAAGAGGCTGTTACCGAAGAAAACGTGAAAAAAATCCACAAAATGATTTTCAATGACCGTAAAGTGAAGTTGATCGAGATAGCTGACACCCTAAAAATATCAAAGGAACGTGTTGGACGTATTATTCACGAATATTTGGATATGGGAAAGCTTTGTGCAAAATGGGTACCGCGTGAGCTCACAATCAAGACAATGCACCGTGTCACAAGTCGATGAAAACCATGCTGAAATTGAACGAATTGGGCTTCGAATTGCTCCCTCATCCACCGTATTCTCCAGATTTGGCCCCCAGTGACTTTTTCCTGTTCTCAGACCTCAAGAGAATGTTCGCTGGTAAAAAATTCAGAAGCAATGAAGAGGTAATCGCTGAAACTGAGGCCTATTTTGAGGCAAAGGACAAATCGTACTACGAAAATGGTATCGAAAAGTTGGAAGATCGCCATAATCGCTGTATCGCCTCTGATGGCAATTATGTTGAATAATAAAAACGAATTTTGGCAAAAAAATGTGTGTTTCTATTAAACGATACGAACTTTTCAGACGAACTGTTATACAAAGGTTATATGCACATAGTTAGAATAAGCGGCAATAGTAAAATGATTCTATCGCAATTATCCACTGCCCATGCAGAATCGGATCGCGAAACGAGAATAAGCGACCGTTTGTTGTTTCAGAGAGAATCCCCACAGCAGCGAGCTAACCTTGCATTCTCAGACAGGTTATCTAGATAAATTCGGCCTCGCATGGGTGTCTATTCTATGTTAAATGAGCCACGCCGGGTTTTTGTTGCTGTGCTGATTTCCGTCTCTCTTTGATGGCACTGATAGAATCGTGTGAAGAGTTGCTAGTGAGCGTTCTTTAATACGATAAAAGCCATCCTTGAGTATAGGGGAAAAACATTGATTTCTTTTCATTAGAATTTCAATCAATTTATTTAAACGTTTCACTTGAGAATAAATCTTATTTTTTCGCATTCGATTTGGCATACAGAATAATAGGTCTGGTCATTCATTCCACACAGTAGTTGTTTAAACCATTAATTTTGATTACGAAAATTAAATACATAATCTCGCTTTGCATCAAATTCTGAATATAGTTCTGTATGACAAGAAGTTGAAGGTTTACTTTTCACGCAAAAGTATGATGAATGTGAAAGTTTTACCCATTGTTTAAGGAAATATTGCATTGTTTGTTAATATTTCCGCAATTGATACTCGATTCCCATATTTCTCCGGGTGATAATTTGTTCACATCATAGTTTTCTTGGCGCATAGAGTTAAACATAGAAGGCGCTGAGTTGGGTTGTTCTGAGTTTTTTGTTTGAAAGTCAATACATGGGATCGAATTACACTGGTGAGCAATACTAATGCGTGTTTTTCAATGAAAAACGGCATAATACTGGGCCAGAATTCTGGATCTGGATTTGGGATGAAATAACGCGCTTATGGTATATTCAACACCGAACAAATTTAGCTGTTCTCCAACACGTTTCTGCTGTTTCATTTTTCAAACGTTCCCCGCATTGTTTGTAATTAATCAATTATCATTGTATGGTTTTCAAATTATTGACTATCAGTATTATTACCAACTCGGCCTCCACGGGTGAAGCGGTTGTTTTAACACTAATGTGGCGGAATCGCGCCGCGACTTGTGATCCATATTTTCTCCACACGCTTCTGGTGCACGCATTGGAAATTTGCAGTCATGCCCGGCTTAAACTGTTTTGACTCGTCTGAGAGACCGAAGAAAGCGTCCGGCTGCTCACTTTAATTACGAGACACATCCATCAACGGGTAGGCAGTGGCCGATCGTGCGGGACAGGCTCATTGCAGGGCACCCGGTTCAGCCCTTTGTAATGTTACCCTCCGCCATATGTGGCTAATTGACATGTAGAACTCGTTTTGATCAACCGGCAACGATTGACACCACGGTGGAACGAAGTGTTGAAAGCCTACCTCCGGAGAGATGGATCGACCCCGAGTAAAAAGTTATCGTCGTTTGTCGTTTGCAGCCATCGGGTGATTGTTGGAATATGGCATGTTGTTCATGTTTCATTGGAATATTTTTAAATCTATCCAACACCGGACATTTCCCGTCTCGATCAGGATTACATTACTCGGGCACTTTTACTCGGGGTAACTGTAGATCAATGATCCTAGGAAATCACATATCAATGATAAGATCAGTTGCAGCGGCTAGTGGCCAACTGATTGGTGTCAAGTTGAAGTGAACTCGCCGTTCGAACGTGGACTGGTCGCGTCGGGAACTGGATTTCGATTCTTACATGCGTGCACGCTAAGCATTCAGCGTTTCCTTCTGGGCCAGTAATAAACGTGAATTAAAAATCAATTAAAGAAGTGTGTTCATGCCTCCGTTCCTCGATCGCAATGTGATTGATTTTGCACACTAAAATTTGTGTAAGCACAAGTTTCACCACAAATCGGTTGAGTTTTTATTTCATGAATTTACGATTGATAATTGATCATGTTTTTCTGATGTTTTGTTGTGACTTTCTACGAGTGTATGTGCGTTTCCATTCGTGTAGCGTGTGCAGCAAATTGGCATCGTCTAGCGGTTACCAGCAGCGATGATGTTGATCAGAAATGTGTGATAGCTAATCGATCGTAAACTGTTTTAGTTCTCGCTCGTACATACGATTGATTCGCGATTATTTTCAAGTGGCAATAACAGACACTAGTCAAGTAGTAATCAAATGCAATGACCGACGGTCGCTGGAGGAACAACAAGCAATGGAATGGATTTCAAGACATAATATATTTACTTCGTTTGAGTTTCATGTGATGTGCTAGATGAATAGGTTCATGTTTTGTTCCTGTATCGGTGGTTTGTTAACTTTTCTAACACGCATTCAAATTAGAATGAACATATAGAAAGAACTACCGTCAGTTGTCGAATGATGTTCATTCAGCGAATTTAGTGAGGCTATGTCATGTTCATGTAAAACCTGTAAAACCTAATCAATTAGGTTTTACACGATGACGACACAAATGAACTGCCTATGAATCAAGTTCATCTTTGACAGCTGCCGTGTGTTTGTTTTGTTTTGCAACTGCAAATTAAAAGTTGAAAAATGACGAAAAAGTGCCTGTTAAAAACGTGTTCCACAATGAAAAGAACTAAAAAGATTGCCCTGTATGCGTCTTCAGCATCAAGGAGCGATATTTGTATAAATCTGTTTAGTGTGAGGCGACTTACAATTTTTAAATTCAAACGATGAACCTCTGATAAACTTTTAAAATGTAAACTAACACACGGCGGCTGTCAAAACAAAAGTTCATTCTGTTCATTTTGTGAGGTTATGTCATATTCGTGTTAAATCTAATTGAATTTTTTATCGAGACGCCATGAATGAACTCAGGTTCATTCTCGACAGTTTTGTAGAACTGTTTAGATGAAATTTGCCCAATGTTCAACCAATTTGCTCCTGCAATAATGTAAACAGTTCTACTTTGGCTGTGGACCAATTATTTTAACTTTTAGTGAAAATTCTACAGTTGAGCAGTTATTTTGTCGTTGTCAAAATTAACCCTGCTCGAAAGTATGGTTATTTCTGACAGTTTGATAGTTGTTTTTCGACACAAAGAAAAAATATTGCAAAAAAAATCGAAATTCAGATCTTTAGTAAAAACTTCTTTTGTGTAATTTCATTTAATACTTTGTCAAACGAAGAAAGTGTTTCTCGAAGTTCTTGTTACGTATTCTCTGTATTGCAATAAATGATGAGAAAAAATCAAAATTTCGAAAATCGCGACTGAAATTTTTCACAAGTGATTTTCAGACAAAGATATCACCGATCAAAAAACTATTCTCACTAAAACTGATTTAACATGGCAAAAATCAGTTGTGAAAAGTTTACTAGCGAACATTCGCACATTTAATATATCCTATATGATTCTCGACAGAAGATTTTTGGGAAATAAATTTAAATAGCCTTTATAGCTTTGCAGAATACATCATGAATAAATTCGCCGATGAACATAAACTGAATATTTCTGAATGCAAAATTTTTAGCTCTTGCGATTTGATGCTCTATTAATAAGTGGATCAATAGTGGTGATGTATTCGAAATTTACTCGGCAATATCCCGGTGGTGGAGTAATATCATCAATGGAAGTAGCAAGTTCTGCATTATTAATAGTTATATGGTAATAAAAACATTAGTAGAAAAAAATCACGTAGCATGTGATGCAGCTGATTAAAAACTATTAGCCAATTTAGCTTGAATACCATACGCAGTAGTAACATGAGCGCAGGCTATCGCTACGCTGTGTTTGAGACATGCATATGTTAATGCTGCATTCCAGTTACTTCTATAAATCAAATTCATGCTAAATAGCGTTTTATTTGATTTAATCTAAATAGTCCAATCAACCATGGAATGTGGAAAAAATACTGTTGTTCATATTGACCACCTTACGTGCATCGAAAATATCGCAGTCACTATTTCTCAGTTGCGATTCAGCTGCGAATTTATTCATTAGAGATTTTTTTTATTGATGAGAATATAATAATTAAATCTTGCACGAGTCACTTCGGTATCGAACTGAAGTGTAGTGGAATTTCAACATCAAAATATCATCGGACACTCTACTCCCTTTCGATTAGCGAAATTTCTGTGGGTGAAAATTCGTCATCAAGTTTCGATGACACAAAAAATCACTTGTGAACTTCGAGGTTCAGAGTTTTGTGTACACACTTCGGCAAAACCCTGTGATTTTACATCCTATTAGATGCACTTAAATGAAGCGTCGCAGTTCAAGCAAATTTACGCGCAAGAACATTTAATATTGTGTCTAAAATTCCATGAGAAGTAATTCATCGAAATTAAAAATAACAATACTGGTGGTGACCGCCGCGTCTTGAACCGAGAATCATTGAATCGCAAATACGTCTGTTAATCGAATGAACCACAGAAGCATACATTTGCTCGGCTGGTAAAAGGTGCATTTAAATTCATACAATAGCACCTACTAGCAGAATGCATGTTACAGTCGAAACCAGTAAAATTCAAGCTAATCTAACATTAAGTTATAACAAATGAAATTTTTCATCATTTGACAAATAAGGTCTGACATCGTATGATGGAATAAGTGACCTGTAAAATTAATTTTTTTTGTGTGTATGCTTGTTTCATGATTGAATTTCTCGGAAGTGATTTTGTTACTGTAACTGAGTTTTTTTCGTAGAAAAGTTCTTGAACTGATTTTTTCACGAGTGATAATGAAATGAACTTTTGAAATGATTGCCTTAATTATCACAAACATTGAGGATGGCCGTGGCGAAGAAGAACCCAATTAGATTTTACAAGAAGGCGTTTTGAAGTTCTTGTTTAACAGCTATCAGTACGCTATGTTTCGTCTTCGACTCGTCAGTGCATAACAGTTTATGTTGAATGGACGGGTATAGCGTGATAGGTAAATCGATGCCTTCACGCAGCCCACCTGGGTTCGAAGTTTTTCAGGCACGAAGTGGCGAATGTTAAAATCTCAAAACGATTTTTTAACAAGAGTACATAAATATTTTATGCATAATCTGCTTTTAATACAGATGCGTTGATTGATATTTTCAGTTAAATCATGAAATTAACAAATTGATTCGAAAAATGGCTCGAGACTTAATTTACTTATTCTGAATTCCAATTCCGTTTTTTTAGGACGGACTCCGCGTAATTTAAAACCAATTCCAGTGGAATATGTCCTCTTCTGAGTCAGAATTGGGTCTTTTTGTTAATCGAATTGAGTTATTTCAACACGTTCCACTATTCACAATATTTTCTTGGCATATTTACCCCATTTATTTTTCTTATAATGAATTATTTGCTCAGCTTACCTGAAAGAAAAAAGAAGAAAGAAAACAATTTACTCTTTGGGTTAATTAATAGTTTGAAAAGTTCATTTGCGTATTGGTTAGAAAAAATCTTCTATAATCTTGTATATGCAAGGGGTGGGAAATCGAGCTTTGGTAGCTGATTTGAATGGAAATTTTATTTTGATATTTCTAACGGAGTTAACTTTAAACAATGCAAATCGTTTGAATTTTTATGATGCTGATTTTAAAGTTCCAAACTATGGCTAAAGCACTGGATTTTCCAGTTCAATGCAAATGCGCAATTCGTTACAACGAAAGAGAAACTGTGAATAAGAATGCAAATTGGCTGCATTCCAATCTGTATCAATTCGAAGATCTGCAGTATACATGATGAAATAATTCAAATTCCTGCCATTTTAGAACTTCCGAACTCGTCCGTAACGATGTTGGCAATTAGTTAGCACAAGTATTTTTCTATCAACTGAATCAACAACGAAGCGGGATCCACCTCACGTGCGCTGAGAAGGAGGAGGTCATCGAAGTGCATCGTCATTCTCCTAACGATGAAACCGTTTTGTCTTCTGGAGCATAATTCTGGATCAAAATTATCGCTCAATCTTGTCTTTATCCTTGGTACCGAAAGCGAGTGATGATTGAAGGAACCGTGCTGCTCACATCCTTTTCGCTTGAAGGACGGAAAGTTCGTACTTTTACTGTGTATTTTAACGATGGTGTTCCGTTGGAGCTCATGCAAACCGTAGAGCTAAATTCTTTCGATTCTTTTGTGCAAAAAATAACTTCGCACTACTGTTGAATTCTGTTAGCAAATACGATTCCACTTGACGATAGAGGTAAATCTTGGCATCTGACAGAGAAGATTGTTGATTGTGAATATCTCAAATGTTTTATAAGAAAAAAAACTTCGGATAAGAACAAAAAATCGGACGATGTTATGTTTCACGTATAAAAATTTGTGCAATATTTTTTTCGACTTAGGCAGTATCAACGTTATCGTATGTCCGAATCCCGACCTGGAAGGATTTTTGGTATCAGTAGGATCGTAATAATAAGTAGTACGTTGAAAGGCCAAATTCCACCAAATAAATGAAAGACCAAGACTTTTCCTTGCAGTACCAAATTGATTACCGTTCTATGTCATTGAAAAGTTTAACCAACATTAGGCTCTTATGAAATAAATATGTGCTTTATGGATTTTTTTCACAATGAACAGATGATCCTCACTAATGTCTCACCTGGACATCACAGTTTTTGTTTTTCAAAATTGAAGAAATAAAAATTAAACTAAAAGTAAAATGTCACGTTTTAGAATTTGCCGTATTTGAAAAATCGAATTCATTTCAAAATTATAAGTATCGGAAAAGATATACAATTTCGTTATTTTGAAAAATCGAGTGGAATTTTGAACCACTATGCAAATAGGGACAATTTAAGAAATCGAAGTTGTTTTTTTCGAAGCCGTTGTTTTCGACTAATCTTGTTTTTAAGCGTAACATATCATCTTATTAACGATAAATTACCAAATAAAACATTTAAAAAAAAAAAAAGAAATTCGTTGCTATTTTGTATGAAAAGTCAATTTGGTGCATACAAATAATTAATAGTACGACATTTTTCACAATCTATGTTCTACAAAGCAAGAATTTCAAATGTTAGGCACACATTTTTTCTAGTGTACAGATAATATTTATCCACGGAAATTAAAAACTACCTATTATTTGACTTCTTTTTACTTATTTTTGAGTTCTTGTGAATCTTTTCTTTCATTCGCTCCTTCCATTGTTGTCAAAATACAAAGATCAAAACCACCCAACAGCGAGAGTTTCGTTCAATAAGCTTAAAATAAGTAAACCGTATTAACCTAAACTTGAGTCAACACGACTCAGCTGTAGAGTAAATATAACTTACCATTGAGTAGATATAACTCATCTTTAAGTATTTTTTGTACGTTCCATACCGAAACTAGCTAGAGCCACTTTACCTAAAAGCAAAGTCTTGGCATTACATTCCTTTTGTGGAATTTGGCCTTTCTGTTTCAACAGACTTCGCAGCCGATTCCTAGTGTACAGAATCATTGCATGGCTAGTACTATGGATCCTACAGGGTCCGGCACTCGAAGTGTAACCAATTAAAAAGGCCATAAATTCAGTTTGGAAAATTACTTTTACTTAATTCAAAGTACAAAATGTGTAAAAATAATACAAAATTCAGAATCAATTCACTTTTGCTCGATATGACCACCTTTTGCCTTGACTATGGCCTTGAGACGGTCAAAAAACGAATCGCAAGTTGCCGAATGTGACTTGCAGGTATTTAGGCCCACTCGCGGACAATAACTTTTTTCAGCGCCTCGAGACTGGTGTATCTTTTAGTTCGGACTTTGCTCTCCAAAATGGCCGAAAGAGAATAATCCATTGGATTCGCATCTGGTGAATTCGAGAGCCATTGTGTGGACGTGATGAAGTTCGGAACGTTGTTTTTCAGCCATTCTTGGTTCACTCGAGCTTTGTGAGACGGTGCCGAGTCCTGCTGAAACGTCCATGGTCTGCCACCGAAATGTTTGTCTGCCCACGGCTTCAAAGCAACCTCCAGAATACTTTCCCGATAATATGTCGCATTTACCTTGACGCCAGGCTCGATGAAAACGATTGGAGAGCGCCAATCTGCGGTTACAGCGGCCCAAACCATTATCTGTTGCGGGTTCTGCCTCCTGGTGGCCAATCGATGACTCAAATTCTCGTATGAACGGTCGGTCAAGTAAACCCTATCGTTTTAAGAGTTTACGAATTGCTCAATTGGAAAAATTTTCTCGTCAGAAAATACAATGTTCGGAAATTGACCGCTTTCGGCCAAACGAAGCAACTCCTTCGCTCTATCAAGTCATCAAGTCAAGGCAAAAGGTGGTCATATCGAGCAAAAGTGAATTGATTCTGAATTTTGTATTATTTTTACACATTTTGTACTTTGAATTAAGTAAAAGTAATTTTCCAAACTGAATTTATGGCCTTTTTAATTGGTTACACTTCGAGTGCCGGACCCTGTACTGACACTAAGAACCCTTCAAGGTCGGGGCTCAAACATACGACAACTGGCTTGTAAGACCAGCGTCCTATGCATTGAACCGCCAACCGCTATTCTTCAACGATGTGGCGTAGCTTTTGATTTTAAACTGGATCTCGTTGTTCGTAGTGTTGATGATTGCCGGCGACTACAATGTCAGCTTACATTGTTCATCGATTAGCGCAGGAAAAACAAACTTATCATAAATGTAGCCATGTGCCAAGTTATCACATTTCATCGGATCTCATCTCCAGTCATATTTGACTATAACATTGATGGTACAATTACCTCTAGAGTGGATCAAGTGTGTGATCATGGAGTACAGCTGGATGCTAAACTGACGTTCGATGTTCTGTAGTCCGCATCAAGTATCGTGGAGCCTTAGAATTGAAAGAGTGCAGAAACGATTTGTTCGTATAGCATTAAGAAGTTTACCGTGGAGTGATCCAGTTTACTTGTCACCATATTCAGATAGATGTCAATTGTTGGGAATCGACTCGTTACAATGACGTAGAAAAACTCAACAGGCGTTTATAATTGCTAAGTTGATCAACGGCGAGATTGATGTTCCTGAACTGCTTTATGACCTTAGTTTTCGAATGCCGAAAAGACCAATGCGTAACACAAACCTGCTTCAGCACAGATTCCATAAGACTGTATTCGGATACAACGAGCCAATTACTGTATGCATAAGAACATTCACTGCATTAGCAGAGTTGTTTGAGCTTGGAGAGCCTTCCCACCGCTTCGTTGAAAAAATCAATCGATCTGCAATAATTTGACTATAAATAATTTGTTACAATTTAATTCGTCATAAGTTTTTTGTAATTGTTTGTGATTTTTTTTAAAAGATAGTGGTTTTTATGCATATCTGAGAATGACATAAATTTGTTTCAACTCGGATGGGCTTCTTCCCACTCTGTAAGTCCATTTAGACATTAATCCGATAGACTTTGTTCAATAAATAAATAAATAAACTATGATGCGTATGCATAATGAGCATATGAAACATAAGCATATGAGGTCTTGTCCTGATGGGATTCCTTCTATATTAGTGAAAAAATCTCAGCTGTCGTATAGTTCTGCTACTTGTTTCGAAGAACGGAAACAAGAACGAAATATCCAATTGTCGTGAAAAAGCGGTGTTAGACGCTGTGTTTATATTCTAATAATTGATGCGGGTTCAACCATGGACACATTTCTTTAAAGCAATTTGAAACCCGCACCACCCTTGCAATGCCGGTTTATTTCACATAAATTTGATTTAGATTGATGATTATCTTGGTGAGTGTTAAGTTCGAGCAGTTTTGAAACTTGATTGAAATTTAAATACAGAGCACTTATATGAGGGTTGTTTGAAGAAAGCAAATTATTTATTAAACATCTCCCAAATTGTGACGACAGAAAGAACAATTGAAGATACTTATTATTCTTGCGAGCGGCGGAGAGCCATCTCCGGAAGCGCAAGATAATTTGTTTATTTTCATTGGATACACTTCATTCATTATTCAATCTCTTCGAACGCGACTGCAAGTACTTGCTATGTGTAACGAATTCTACGTATTCAAAGGTTCAACGATTGAATTTGAGTATACGATCTCATAAACCGTTCTCAAGTGGGTATCGTTCATTCAAGATCTAGGAGTTCTTCTGAACTGCGAACAGCACATCATTGCAAGAAATTTCCAAAATCTGAAATTTTGTTTGATGTCGAATGTCTTACAATTGCATGAAACGTCGAGATCACACCACCGGCTTTGATCCGTTCGCAGCGTGCTATGTTCAATTTCGTATAGCGTGCATGGTTGCCACAATCTATATTGTTCAGGTGAAAAATATGTAAATTTGTAAATCTTTCATTCAATATGTTTCTACTTGTTATTATTATCACAAAATCATGCTAACGATGCTTTCCTATAAAAGTGCACTTATTGCTTATATAGAAAGTTTATGCCATCACTTGAAAAATTGACTAGTGAAAATTGACCCGGAGGCAGGCCCGTACCCAAGACTTCATTTCGGGAGAGAACCCTCAGATAAAAAATAATGGTACTAATGATTATGTACCTAATTCTCTTATGTACCCACATCAAACTATTCCACTGGAAAATTATGGCTTGAGAAAAGGTTATTGTGTCACATTGCTTGAAGTTTTTGTAACACATGTCTAAGACCTTCTGAATATTTATATAGCACAACAATCCACAAAACTTGTGATGATGCCATATATTCTGAGTTCATTTACATTCCTACTTTAAATGATGACAATTCACTGCATAGAGTAGCACAGCCGATTCGTGGAGAACGGAAAACATCTTCTAAATTTATAGGTAATCTTAGTGGATGGTCATACAAATTTACTTTGGATGTACTGGTTTCGGATTCAGACTCCGGAAGTAGTGGTCTGAAATTCCAAAACGAAATTCTCACATTAATTTCTCAGATATAAACTAACGTTTGAGCACAGATAATAGTACGAGGAAGCCAAATCAGGTGAACGAGGGTGATGCTCAAGTAATTGCAACCTAACCCGTTTATTTTAATCATGGTGGCAATGCCCATGTGCTTCATGTAAGGGCATTTCACAGCGATTTCGGTCTTAGCTTCATTAATACACGCTAATTCTGTTTTTTTTCTGTTTTGAGGTATTCCTCCAAAAGTATACTATGCAGAACCCAGAAAACCGGAATTGTGATTTTTCCGTCCCATTGAGACACTCTTCGAGGTACTCGTGCCGCTTCGAAACACTCGTGCTGACTTCAGTCCATTGTCGGGTAATCATTCTGTTCTCTGGCGTATACTAAAGGATTTAGCCAAACATGTACTCGAAGTGCGCTTGCGTTCGTCTTTCTAGCCATAAATAAGTATGTGCAGGATATCTTCCTCATCTGCAGAATCTTGCTTAACTAAGGCATGCTCGTTCACTTTCTCGTTCCGGTCGTCTAGTACAATTTTATGTATTATTATTATTGCCATTTATTTTACCCCGGTTTCATCCTCCTTTTTATGTGGGTTTGGCTGTGTTCTGCTTCGTAGGGCCCACTGCTGCGTGATTTATCGGCAGTGGAGTTTTGACCATCACGTAACCCTCAAAACCTCTATCTCAACAATAATCAACAGACCCATAATATGCCTCAAACTTTTTTTTTCGTTTCTGTTTGTGATTTCGGGATACCATTCGACACAGTTCATGTGTTAGTATGTGTCAAATAATGTCACCTATATAATTAAATATCCCATAGTCCCATAGGTTGCTGTTGAATTCCATCATGCTTTCATAGGAAAATGTGTGTTTAAAATTGCCCACCGTCATTTAGAGCGACGATGCAAAAAACGGTTAAATTCTTCTAGATTTGACTCAAAACTGATTTAATTTGTTGGCTATATTAGTTACTTACTAAACGAACCGGTTCCATTAGTACCGGAAATAGTGTTCAAAAACTCTGAAGCGAGACTCACTCAATTTTCTCAGAGATGATTTGATCGATTTCCACTATTTTAGGCTCAAAAAGATGTTCCCATAGTCTTATAGGTTGCTGTTTGATTTCATCCGGGCCCGACTTCCGATTCCAGATCTATAGGGTAAAGTGTGTTTAATTATGTAGTGCGACGATGCAAAATAAAGAAAATATCTTATTAACCTGACATAACTGTTTACAAATTGAAAATATTAGGCTAGTTCATTCCATAAAAAGTTTCTAATTTTATTCAAGAATAAAAAAAAAGTTTCTAGACAAAATCTTCTAGTGATATTTTTGGGAATATAAATATTATGAGAAAAGCATCATTACCACTAGGTGGATTAAATAAGTCTTTTTTAAGAAGTTATCATGGGATTTGCTCACAAAATCATCAGTAATAGGCATGATGTCATGAAAAGAAATGTTTCGTGATTTTCATGATTTCACAATCATGGTACCGGCAATGGATTTATATCTTTATACATTTACTTGACGAAATAACTAAATAGATCAATTTTGATGGATCATATTGAAATTTCGTATTTAAAACTGCAATAATAAAAAAACGGTTGGATAGATTTCATTGATTATACATTTATTTGAAAGGTTGATTCATGAATTTTTTTCAAATTTTTATGACAAATAATTTCGTTCAAATTTTAGAAATTGACAAAAACATCCATTAAAACTGGTTTTTTACCCAAGTCATCAATACCACGTCAATTTCAAGCGCGTTTACAAAGTCAATCCATGAATCGAAATAATAGCAGGTTTATAAGATATTTAGGCTGTCCGGTTTAACCGCGTGTCCGGTCTAGCCCCTCTTTCCCCTAATTATTTTTTTGAGTTTCTGAGAGGGGAGGGGAGGTTTAACCCCTAAAACCCCCTGATTATTCGATTTTCAAAGATCATTCACAGAACATCGATTGTTTCGTTGGCTGTGTGGCACGTAGCGCCGTCCTGTTGAAGCCAACTATTTTTCAATAAATGTATAATCAATTAAATCAACTTTATTTCAACGTCGTTTGAATCGCACGGGAATTCAATTGGAATAAAATATAATAGTATTCCATGTGAAAGCGGCACCAAAAATAGTGTCGATCGCGATGACATCTGCAATCATTCGCCACTTTAAATGAACAAATGTTACACACAATTGTTTGCCGTGCTTTTGGTTAAACGCATATATTTTTTTTCAGAGTTTTACAGTCAGTCTTCTTTGTAAAGTAAGAAAAAGTGACTATTAATCGATTCTACTACTATTTTTCCATAAGAAATACCTACTTTGAATCTAAGACAATTTTGAGTAAGGTCGCGTTTATGAACCTTTTTTCACATTATGCATTAGGTCAAAATATTGTTGACGCATGAATCAATGAAGCACACAGCTTACACACACAATGCAAATAAACGAACATTACCTTCAAACTAAATGAATGTATATAACTGTTATGCCATTCTAAACTGTAAGAAATTTGACTGTTAGTACAGTGAATTGAACACGAGTTATGTTCTTAATTTACATTTTAGTCCAGTCGGGACAACATTAACTGCTCCAATCTGTCAGTTCACACCGATTGGATTCTGTCACCAGCATCTCGGCAGCAGTAACGTGCCACGATTTGCTCTCGGTCAATGATTTCTAAGACCGGTTAGACTACCTCAATCTGATGTGGCTGGTTCCGTTATCGCCCATCCCATCCATCCCACCGCGGTGTAGTAGCAAACTTATCATTTATAAAGGGATATCGCGAAAGTGCAACATACCGATTAAACTGCACATGCAAAAGAGCTAATCTTAATTGAAATCTCCATAACGACGACGTTTTTTTCTTCTTTCCTGATATGACCGGGTGATCTGTCGCTATCGAGCAGGACAAACTAGTCGATTGATTCGACCGAAGAACTTTCAATCGGCCTCGGTCTGCGGGCGAATATGCGATTTGCGTGGGCTACAGGATAATTGCATTCGAACCCGTTTGTTTACCCATACTCTGTCGAGCCGACCCCGGCCGGCGGCAGTATCGATGGCAGCGACGATACAGTTCACTGTTGAACCGACGCTTTGAACGAAGTGATTGCTACGATGAATAATATTGATCTTCTAACTCCATCCGTACACACACAGGCAAAGCTGGAATTGTTTGAACTAACTGAAACATTGAACAGCAGGCCGGTTGGCAATTTCCATTCTGATGGTATCAGGCGAGAAATTTTGCGGTCTGCAATTGACTGTTCTGCTGCTAGGTTCAATTATTCATTATTTGACGATGGGTCTTTGATGAACATACGAATTCTAGGAGTGATGTGGAGTGTCTAAGGCCAAAGAGACGACATCTCATTCGTAATGTTGACTAGAACTCAAAATATTTCTTCGGGACGTCAGGTTTAACCGATTTTCACATACTTAGATTCAAATAAATGGTCTCACGGTCCCATACAAAGTCCCTAAATTTCATTTGGATCCGACTTCCGCTTCCGGAATTACAGAGTGATATGCACCAAAAATGTGAAATTAATGTCACTTAATTCTCTCGAAGATGGTTGAACCGATTTTCACAAACTTAGATTAATATAACAGGTCTTATGGTACCATACAAAGTTCCGGAATTTTATTTGGATCTAACTTCCGGTTCCGGAATTACAGGGTGATATGCATAAAAAATGCGAAAATAATGCAGATGGAAGTTCTTAAGATGCCATAAGAATATCCCAATTTTCATTCGGATCAAACCCCTTGTTCCGGAGATAGGCTGCTCAGTATGAAAACGTCAATTTCAGGAATACTTTGTTCATAAGCTATCTATTTATAGTGACTAGTGATTTTCTCTAGTTTGCAGACCATGAGATTCTGTAACCAAATAAACCATTGATAGTTCCATAAATGATTTGCTGAATTTTATCCAAGTCCGACTACCGGTACATTTTTTTCTAAAATTTAAATCATCATAGAGAATCGTAAAAAAAGTGTAGGTCATATTTGTGCATGGTTGAATGAATCGAATATCACTAAGCCGGGAGTACCGGCAATAATAATCAAATATGATACAATGGAGCTCTCTTCACTTTCTCACATATGGTTGAATAGATTTTCACTAACTTAAATTCAAATGTAGTGTATCAATGTAGTAGTATTATGCAACAGAAATCTTTAAAACTATTTTCTGAACTTTCGGGGTATTTCTGCTGTAATATACAGGAGAAAATAAAAATGAGAAAGGCTTCATTACACCACTAGGTGGATTAAAACAGGTTTTTGTAGGATTGATTTACTGCTAAATCATTCATTTCGAGTTTAATCTCATTAGTTCATTGTAAAATGATTTGGATTATGGAATGATCCGAAGATTACCGTTTCTCTGACTTTTAACACAGTTGATAATTATTCCCATAAACAAAATTTCGAACATATCGGTTTCTGTCAATTGTTTGTATATCTTTCCCAACAGCACTAAGATGGTACCCATCCCAAAGTTGTAAGTTGTATGTATTAGTGACGACACTTATTCTGATTGAAGTTCGATTTTATAAAATCAAATTTGTGAATTTGAAGCAATCGCATCAACTATTTGCTTGATTCGAAGCGAAGACACTGAAAATGGGCAAGAGCACTATGATATATGGGCCTTAGAAGCACTATGATATATGGGCCTTAGAAGTGTCGATTAGTGTATTCTTTTCGCTGTATTCACACTTCGATGTATTTCCGCACTTGTTTGATATGAAGCACCAAATTAATAATATTGCAATGGATTTTCACGAAATAAATTGTTTTACTTCTGATTTGCATTCATATTTCAATGGAAGAATATCTATTATAGCTCTCTTATTGGAAAAAAGTTATAGCACTTAAAAGTGCCGATTAATTGAAATTATTCCGTTGTCGTTCACTTCACATCGCCCTGAAATCCGAAATCCGCACTGCGAACACTGCCCTAAACGAACATGAAGCTCAACTTTCTCATCAGTCCGCCAGCAGAACTGCTCACAGTGCGGATTGATTCAATACTGAATCAAATTTTGTGAATGACTTTCTTTTCACGTTATTTCGTTTACACCTTTTGCCAAATGGGCGGTCCTAACGGCTGCTATAATTACAATCTCTATCTATTTATAGATTCGGTTGATTTTAGTGTACACTACGATCTTTTTTTATGCGGTTTTTTATGCGAATTTTCAGAGTTAGGCGGTTTTTATGCGAATTTTCAGAGTTATGCGGTTTTTTTATGCGGTACGTAAACTCGCATAAAAAAGACTTCAGTGTATTGTGCTTGGACATCTTTATTCGGTAAAATATCCACTCGGAATTACTAAACTGAAGAAGTGCCAATTTTTTTTTCATTTTATAATATATTCAATAAGGCACACTACTTTAGCTCTAACATGCCGAAGGCATTTCTTAACAGTACTTAAGACTAGGATAATTTATTGATTTATAACGATGTTGTGTGCCAATTGTTGAAGGCATATACTATATAGAAGAAGAAGTTCCGGCCTAACAAAGAAAAGTACGATTTTGCCGTGAAAACTTTTTTATTCATCAGTATAATCTCCATCTTGAGCGATACACTTGAACCATCGGTTCTCCAACATGTTGATGACCTTTTATAAAATTTGTTAAGGCCTTTAAAATAATTTTCCGTTTTTGCAATGACCTCAGGTTTCCCTGGAAAAACCTTTTCAAGTTTAGGAACAGATAGTAGTCTCTGGGGGCCAGTTCTGAAGAATATGGAGGATGGTGGATCAATCCGTACCGTAAATCATTCAATTTCACCGTTGCTTTTATGCATGAATGCGCTGATGCGTCTTTTGCCACAGCTTGAACAAAACCAGAACTCGTCTGACACGATCAGCTGTTATTCAAATACAAGTGGATAGAAGACTATTTTTGAGAGGGTACACTACCCACACGGACCAAAAATGATTTGTCGGACCTGACAGTAATCCTTATCATGCAAAACGAAAAAAGTAATACAGCGAGTCTAGTTAGCCATAAATCTTACAAATTCTCATCGAAAGCATGAACATACTCTATGTCTATTGAAAAGTCATTTCGCATATTTATTTTGAATGATTGACCCGTTAACATCACTAAACATTTACAGTCGTCGAACCATTAAATGTCGACTTAATTATATGATTACTCGAAACATTTATCGAAACCATTTTATGATTATTCACGTACACGGTATTTCGAACCAATCAGCCACCGACCCACCATGTAGTACACTGTACATGTAATTGCGTCTAATTTGCTCTTATACTAAATATATAAATGCCCAGCTCTAGCTACAAAGTAAGTAAATAGCTCGCGAGATCTGTAATTTTCAGACCGGCTGGGAAGCGAACTCGTAAGCTAAATGCCTACGGTCTAATAATCGTGATACGACAGTTCGACTAGATGCCAAAGGTAAAACCACGCACATGATTGGTACGTCAATCAATTTTACTTTTTCATGTATGGTATGTACTTACCGTGCCGAATCGATACTGAAAAATTCCCATCGGCAACGGAGGCCCAGTATCTTGAACGCTAGCCGTATCGAGCAAAGCCAACATTCGGTAGCATTCGCGTCACGACATGTGGCACTCGACGATGGAAACGGAAAACCCCGGTAAAAAAGCCACTTGGGATAGTCCACATCAACATTAGGCCCAAGAAAACGTCACATAGCTTAAATCTAATCTTAAGCAAGTGACGCAAGATTCGTGCGTTTAAGGTATGCTACATTTATTCCTTATTGTGTAGTACAATAAAAGCCCTGAATTCATGGCTAAACAACACATCAAAAGCTAGACAAATTGGTTATGTGCCGCTCTTCCCATAGTGTCCCTGAAGACAGTAAGCTTCTTCTTTGTAACGTATACCCGACGTAGTACGTGCCTTGAATGTCACATTTCGGAAGACTCATTCGTAACGCATTCGGTTTTTTTTTCATTTTTTCCCTATTTGCTCGAGGCTTATCGCGTTTCCGTTTACTTTCCTACACCACATCGGTTTAGCACTGACTCCACTCGTTCGACTTCGGGTGTCTTTCCGTGTAAGAAAACGATAACTCCTCGAATCTTCTAGTCATCTCACTAACCGTCTGCCTGGCAGAAATCAGAAGGATGATGATGTGACAATGATGAACTTTCAGAACAGGTGCACGCTTAAAAATAGTTACTCAAAAATTAGTAAGATCTCACTCATCTACAGAAAAAGTGGAACAACTCTTATTTAGAGTAACTCCAAAGTTACTCAAATTTGAGTTCTTCCACTGGAAACGATATTTGGGTAAAATCTACTCATTTACTGAGTAATACTTTATTTGAACATGTACTAAAAATAGAGTAACTATCACTCAAATTTTGAGTGAAATTTCATTTCACATATACCAAATTTGCAAAAAAATTGCTACTTTTCTGAGTGTATTGTATTAAAATATTAAGTAATTGAACTCAATACTATATCAAGTGGTGGTCGCTTGGAGTAGTGTGTCAATCGCAAATTAACATACATGTCAGTTATGCTCAGGCACTAATCATACACTTATTCTTCATAAATGACATTTGAGCATATTCGGTTTCATTCTAAAGCACAACACGGAGTTTATCATTCCGGTTTTTGCAGGCACAACACCGTTTGTATTAAGCGACTCACCCTCGAAACACGCGATCTCACTAACAAAAAATACAACCTGTTGCTACAAATGGTTATTACAACTTTTAGACTGATCTTGCGAATAGTGACAAAAAAACGAGTTCTTGCGTTAAACTCAAATTTAGAGTAGAAGTTACTCAATATCATTGATGATAACTACTCAATTTTTGACGTTTCCATGTATCATTTGAAAATGAGTAACTAGTACTCAAACTCTGAGTAACTTTTTCTAAGCGTGTGGTAATGATTTACTGTCAAAGTTTACTAAAAAAATTCAGGTTGACATTAGTGGTAAAATGAATGAAATAAGGACTGAAAGAAGCAAACCATCAAATCGAGTGCATTGAAGACTTCCGGTGGAACTATCAACGAGTGAGCACGTTGCATCGTGTTAGTCCGGAGAAAATTCGAGTATTTCGCCAGAAAGAAAGGATTTTCAGCCGTACTTTGACGATTCGACGCAGCCACACAGCGAGATTTTCGCTTGTAGTCAAGTGAAAATAAAGTCCATTGGACTATAAACGAAAATTAACTGGCAATATAGCCTCAGTTGCTGTGCCATCAATTCGGCATCATCTCAAGTGAGGTGACGCCAACCAGAAAGAAGAAGAAGAATTGAATCCCGTTCTGTTGTTTAAAAGGTGAAGTTTACTCTATGTATGACTATTTTGGGGTTAGGTTACGAGGTATTGATTTTGTCTCCCACTCCAAAGCAGTTTCTATTCATATTGAGTTGTTATAGAGCACTAGTATTTCAATACGATCTGTATTCCGTCGAAGAATCGAAAACGAAACCCTTTTGATGCACCTTGTGTTGTAATGATGACTTTCTGATAAACCTTGTATATGATTTATTAATAGAATTTTTTCTTAGTCTTGTAGGTATAAATTTTAAAATTGTCTTGTATGAAAAACCGAAACGACACTATTAACCATTCAAAGATTAATTTTTTTTTCATTTCGATTCCAGAAGTTTCGACCTCATGTCTCTATGATCAGGAAAACTTTCTGACGCTATTCATTCAGGGGTTTGGTATCTGCTCGATGATATTTAGGAAAAAATTTCGATTTTTGAGTAATGAATTTTCATAGCCGTTATATCTCAATTCTTTGCAGAATACATGATGAATAAATTCACTGATACTAATACGATATGAAGATCAAACCATAAGCACACAGTGGTATTCAAAACCTATTGCATCTGGAAGATTGTTGAACTATCACTCGTTTCATCCAATGACAATGAAAATTAATGTAGCCCTAAATCTCATAAAACGAGTTACCGCTTTAACTACGAACAAATCAGCAGATCAACAAAAACATATCATATACCAACATCTGAAGCAAAATGATTATCCATCATCACTCATAAACAGGCTTATCAACCATTTTCACACAAAGCAGCCTCACAATAACACACAACCATCAAATTTAGTTGCTATAGCACAGACCGATAAAACCCAGGAGACAGAAACTGAAATCACCGATAAACCCGCTTTGCAAACCAACGATATGCAACAACAAATTCACTATAGATCCATACCATTCATACCCATTCTCAGCAAACAAATTATAAAAGCACTAAAGCCGGACTTCCCAACAACAAAACTGAGCCATAGACCGATTAAAACAACACGATCTCTACTCCGACCGATTAAAGATCCTGTTGATCCATTTAAACAATCAAACGTCATCTATAGCATTCCCTGTAATGACTGTGAAAATGCATACATTGGAATGACAACCAATCAACTGAAAACCAGACTCAGTGGTCATCGATCCAACATTAATCAATTTTTAAAATTAACTGAAAATCCATCACCACACGCAGATGTAGAAATATCAAGGCTAAAAGAAAAAACAGCACTCATTCATCACACCATCAATGAAGGACACAATTTTGCATTGGAGAAAACAAAGATTATAGATCGATCATTGCGATCTACAGCTTTACCTCTGTTGGAAATGTGTCATATTTCCAATACTACCAAAACAGTTAATCATCGCACCGATGTACAAGGCCTCAACACCACTTACGCTGGTATTCTACATTCTATCAAATCCATCAAATACGATAAGAAATGAAAACTCTCCGATAAACACCAATACTACCGTACTCTACACAGCACTTTGCTGAGCTTTTTCAACGACAACGTTACCTAATAACGTTGATAAGCTCATTGTTTTTGATCACCATGATGAAAGCTTCAGAATAGTCGTTAAACTAAGTAGTTGTGACACTGTACGTGATTTATGCAAGCAAAATATTTGTTATGCAGTCAATAGTAAGAATTGTTTTTAAATAACTTTTGATTCAGTTTTTAAGTAAATGACCATTTTCTCGTAGTATTTTAAAGCATGTTCTAAAATTGACCAGACAACGTAGCGTCAGACATCGACAAATTTTGACTATAAACGATAGACTTTAGTAACTTTTTACATTGTATTATTTGTTCAACGCTCTATGTTTTTGTCAATGTAACACAATAAATTTTCCAGTTTTCCTTGAAAAAGGCCTACATCAAAGGCCGAAACGTCGGACAGTAAACAACATTCGTTTGTATTATAAGACTGAGACAGCCGTTTCACAGTTTCCATAAATTCACTGATGTGATGTGATGTGATGTGAAGTGAAGCCACCATCAGTTCAAGGACTTGCCAGTGGATGCGGGTAGACTTACAGTAGCTCCGATATGACTCATCCATTCACCTTCTTACTATAGCTGTTACCGAAAAGCGAACAAAAAGGGTTGGGCGGATACGTAAGTAGAGTTACTTACTCGTATTCCGCGGGAATAAAAGATGCTCTTCCAACCATAATATCCAGTGCATGGATGAAGCAAATCGCTATACATGCTTGAACCCGCCTGATGGTTTGTTTGAGAAGGGCGCGTCAAACTCATTTCAAACCTTCAGAAGGAAACAAGTTTCCTTCAAATGACTTGGGCTGGCTATCCACAATCCCTCGTCCAGTCATCAATTCGTCCGATGCCCCGATGCTCCCTACCCTTTACGCCCCCGTGCAAAATGTTTTATATTGATAAATACAATGAAACAGTGTAATGAAATTAATATAACATAAAATGATACAATAGATTACAAAATAATAAAATATAACATAATATAATATAATATATTTTATTAATAATATTTTAATAATACAATGTCATACAATATAGTATAATATATTATAAAACAATATATAAAACAACAGTTAATGTATAGTGTCAGTTATGCTCTTCTGTCTTCTCAATACTGCAGGAAGTAGAATATTTCTCTTCTAATAAGAATAATAATATACACATCTATAAAAATAATATATGTTATTATTATTGATGACAAATTAATAATAGTAACAATAAAAATAATAATGAAAATAATAATAAAGAAACAAATCTTATATAGAACAATGAAATATATAATAAATAATAGAATGACAAAAAAAATGGTATGTTGCGATATGCTATGATATTATATTACTTGAATTTATATGTCATTTCTCATCCTCTCATTCTGCCATCAACGCATTCCATCGACCAATTTTCATCACAGACACACGTGTAAGCATGAAACAGGAACCAATGAGGACCAAGCTCACCTTGTGACGACCTTGATATTTAGTTAAAAGATTACTTTAAAAATGATAACTTATAAGGAAAACAAATTTATATTTTGCGCAGAGGTAAGTAGTACTACTCAAACCCTATAATATAATATAATATAATATAATATAATATAATATAATATAATACAATATAATATGGTATAATGCACTGCAGTATAATACCATGCAACATATTATATAATAACATAAAATAATGTAAGAATATATGAAATAATATGCTATGATACAATATAACAGTTAATGTCGCAGTGTAAGTTACGCTCTAATAATAATAATAATAATAATAATAATAATAATAATAATAATAATAATAATAACAATAATAATAATAATATTAATAATAATAATAATAATAATAATAATAATAATAATAATAATAATAAAATGTAATAAACAACAGAAGTATATGTTGTAATATACTATGATAAACTTTGCACTTTAGGATGGGCTTCAACCTACAAGCCATTTCGCACCCTCTCATTCTGCTACTAACGCAGAAGGCGATAGCACCCAGTCGACGCCGTTCTATTGACCAAATGTCATCATAGACGCTCGGGGAGGCATGAGATAGGAACTTGTGAGGGCTTAGTTATCTCACCATTTGACGACCATGATGAATAAAATTCACTGATGAACAAAAACTAAATCTTTCTGAAAATGTTCAGTGTGCGTAGGTTGGTTGATAATTGAATCAATAGTGGTAGTGGAGTAATATCATTAATAAAAGCAGTAAGTGCTGTAATTAATTATAATAAAAACATCCACAAACCATGTTATGCAGCTAATCAAAAAATCTTAACCAATTGAGCATGAATGACGTACACAGAACTAACCGAAGCACAGACAACCGCTACGCCAATACAAACGCGCCTTTCAAACACTGCGCCTACTGTGTGTTCGAGACATGCTGACAATGCTGCGCTCCTGTTACTTCTATGAATCAAATTCATGCTAAATAGCGTTTGTTGGAATTAATCTAAGAATCACTGTTCGGAATGTGCAAAAAATATTGTTGTTCATATCGAAAATATCGCAGTCATTATTTCTCAGTTGCGAATTTATTCTGCAGAGATTTTTTTTATTGATGAGAATATAATAATGATATCTTTCACGAATCACTTCGATGTCGAACTGAAGCGTAATGAAAATTGAGCATCGAAATATCATTGGAGACTCTTCTCTCTTTCGATTATCTCTGTGGGTGAAATTACGTCATCTGACACAAAAAAAACACTTGTTAACATCATCATTAGTTATTATTTTTACGTTTCGTCTTTGACTCATAAGTGCAGAGCAGTTCAAATTGAACTCATCAGAAAAGACATTGCACTCCATTGCAAAACAAAAAGTGTTCTGTAAATAGCAGAAACTTTACGTCTGCTTAGCGGTTCAAATTGAACTGCCGAGTTTAGCACTAAGCAGTTCAATTTGAACTGCTCTGCACTCATGAGTGCCCTAGAACAAAATTTGGCTAACCCCTAAATGATCATCATTAGTTTGTTTAGTGCTAAAATTATAAGAAGCTGCTTAGGCAAAATGTTGCGTCGAACAAATAGTATATTTCACTACCATTTTAAAGCGTAAATTGTCCTGATTCAATGAAGTATATTTTATTGAATTGTTTTGAAACAATAGAATAATCAATGAAAAAATGTTTATGCTATTTTACTCTCATTAGCTTCTCCGAAAATGTAAAGGAAGCGTATCTTTTCTATTCGTATTCACGTCATCTAGTTATGTCTCTGACATAACCTACCCGTCACTTTTATCAAAGCTAGAAGTTTGGTTGAGGACAGTGTTTCATTGTTGAAGCCAGTTACAGAAGTTATTTGGGGCTGGCGCAAAGAAAATTTCGTTGTCCTTAGGTGTAGGTGTAGGCTTTCTTGTTCAGTTTATCACAGGGCTTACCGCAATGAACAGAGTTTTGACAATGTTGGCATGTAGCCATCTTGTTGCTGTGAGTGACAAGCGGTTTGCACGGAATCATTGAGTCCCTAACTGAAAGTTACATAAGAAGATATGGCCTTCCTTAAGCGCATGCGTAGTAAACGTATGCCATTTAGAATACCGGAGTGAAAGATCTTCCATTTCTATGGAAAGAATCTATTCATGCTGTATAAATATAAACATACTCCGTAATATTAAATTAGTGTTAGTTGTATCATTGAAAAACATTTTCTAGAAGAAGAAGTCAGTTTATCCTGAATATAAAGACTGTCCCAGAAAGTATGGACGCAACCGAAAACCGCTGCTATTTCGCAATGGTTCAGAATCTGTTAATTTTTATGGCTGCGTCCTGTTGTTTACACTCTTCTCTAACCACTTGTGCAGTTGTTTATTCGTTTTCATTAGTTTCTTTCGAAATGCGTGTACTTTCAGCAGAACAACGTCGAAAAATGGTGAACAAATGGTGCACAGAACGCGGACTGTCACTGAGAAAGATAGCAAAAATGGAAGGAGTAAGTGAAAAAGACGTGCGAAATGCAATCAGGAAGTTCGGTGAGGATAACCTTTGAGGATAAACCGGAAACGGGTCGAAAAAAAGGTCCTGCTAACCCTCAGTTGGATAAACGTATACCGAAGGCGTTCGAGCAAAAGAAGAAGGTTTCAGTTCGGGATGTGGCCAAAAAAGTGGGCT
This sequence comes from Malaya genurostris, assembly GCF_030247185.1. NCBI lineage: Eukaryota > Metazoa > Arthropoda > Insecta > Diptera > Culicidae > Malaya > Malaya genurostris. The sequence goes on from NC_080571.1 coordinate 70,268,432, forward strand.
TTTCGCAGTCAAATGTTCTTCGTGCTAAAGAACGTTTGAATCTTCAAGCCTATAAGAAGCAGAAACAACCAAAACGTAGTCCGAAACAAGAAGCATCGATCAGGCCGAGGGTTCGAAAGCTGTACAATACGATTCTTGCTGGAAATTTTAACTGCATAATCATGGACGACGAAACTTACGTGAAACTCTATTACAAATCCTTGCCGGGACCACAATATTATACGGCGAGAAGGGCAAGTGTTAAACCAGTCCGAGACATCGATTCAAGTCGAAAAATTTGGTAAGAAAGCTATGGTCTGGCAAGCAATTTGTAGCTGCGGTAAGATCTCGAAACCCTTCATCACCACTGAACAGCGAAATATACATCAAGGAATGTTTACAAAAACGACTTCTACCCATGATTCGAAGCCACAAGGATCCTGTTGTCTTCAGGCCAGATCTTGCTTCTTGCCACTACTCAAAATCAACGGTAGAATGGTATACTACCAAAAATGTCACTTTCGTCCCAAAAGACATGAATCCACCAAATTGCCCACAACTTCGACCAATTGAGGAATTTTGGACATTAACGAAGGCACATCTTAGGAAACAAGTCGCGACAGCCGGAACCATTCAACAGTTCGAAAAAGATTGAAAAAAAAGTGCCAAGAATTGTACGAGTTTACTTATGGCGTTTTTCATTGAGAAACACTGGTGGCGTGGATTGCTCTGGTTTTGCACTCTCGAGCAGAAATGGCAATGAAACACCGTCAAAATATTGCATTTATGCTCGAAAGTGCAAAATCAGAGCAATCCACGCCACCAGTGTTTCTCAATGAAAAACGGCATTAGTCCCGGCATTAACCTCTCTGTGGTCGTTCACCGGGATGCCACAAAATTTAATCTTCGTGTGGAAATTCCATGAACATCGAACACGCGAACAAAGAATTTAGACTCTGTTCGCCTTAATTCAGTAATTTCAGCTGTGGGTCATTGGGTTGTCATTCACTACGCCTTCTAATTATTCGAATACCACTGTAGCTACTCAAAACTAGTCAAAATTTCACTGGACCTTTATGCGGCGTGAAAACTGGTATACAACGAGGTCTTTTTTACGCTGTTTTTTATGCGGTTTTGTTTTACGCGTCTTTTTTATGCGAATTAAAAAAGTTACGCGTTTCTTCTTTACATAGATTTCCAAAGTGAAAGCAGATTTCCGAAGTTAAGTGGTTTTTATGTGAATTTTCAAATTATACGGTTTTCTTGTTTTGTCTAAAAAATGTATGAAAGGTCGAGATCTCCCCGGTAACCAATAAGCACATACTAATGCCGCATTACGACAGCAAATAATAGCTAATTGGCCTTTTAATCGCACTTGAGACTGAATTAATGCCGAGTTTGGCAAAATATGCGGCAAATCATAGATAATGCTTATTTATGACTGGTGTGCATTATGAACGCTGAGTTCTGATTGATTTACCTTATGATCAAAAAAGAACCGGAATTTTCATTTTAAAATTCCCGCGCTTGTCCAATCGGTTAACTTTTATTCTCTCAACGTTGGCAACATTTTTATACACATTCTGTTAAATTTTGACGCATATCGTACGATTAGTTTTTGTTTGGCGTCTATACAAAGAAGTTGAAAAATTTTCGTGTGGCGATTTTTATAATGGATGAAAATTTAGAACAACGGCTCGCCTTCGAAGCGCCATTCGGTCGATTGTTGTGCGGTTTCGACGTCATATTCATAGATCCACACCTCATCACCAGTTATGATGTATTCGACGAATGTGGGATCACTAGCTGCGTTGGAAATCATCTCTTTGGCCACATCAACACGACGCTGTTTTTGAATGAAATTCAGCTTTTTGGGCACCAGCCGAGAAGCGACACGTTTCAAACCCAAAACATCAGTTAAAATGTGTTCGGCTGATCCATAAGAGATGCCCAACAACACAGCAATCTCTCTAATTGGTACAGAACGATTTTGCAACACGATTTGCTTCGCCTATTCAATGTTTTCTTCAGTAACAGATGTTGTTGGGAGGCCAGGGATCTCATCATGATCCAAGCTTGTACGACCACCTTTGAAGCGTTTATACCACTCGTATGCCTATGTTTTTCCTAGACACGATTCACCAAAGGCCTTTCCTAACATTTTCAACGTTTCGGAACACTTAAATCCATTTGCAACACAAAATTTGATGCTCGCACGTTGTTCTAAATTTTCATCCATTAAAAAATCGCCACACGAAAATTTTTCAACTTCTTTGTATAGACGCCAAACAAAAACTAATCGTACGATATGCGTCAAAATTTGACAGAATGTGTATAAAAGTGTTGCCAACGTTGAGAGAATAAAAGTTTACCGATTGGACAAGCGCGGGAATTTTAAAATGAAAATTCCGGTTCTTTTTTGATCATAAGGTACAACAGATGAGCTTTCAGATTGCAGATATGAAGCTATAAGCAACAATTTCTACTAAGCAGCATGTTCATCTGTTATGCCAAATGACTGTTATGCCAAATGACTGTTATGTCAAATAGCCATTATTCCAAACGGCCTTTTTGTCGAGATAACACTAGATCTCGATGTGTTATGAATTTTTGAAGACATTCGGTCAAATTTATAACGAATATAAATTTGTTTTTTTTTATTATTTTCTGCCATATTGCTTCCTGTTTGTACAAATAATAAATTTTGAATTTTTTATACAAACCATAAATTATGAATCACAACGACTTGACGAGTTGATGGTAAATAGATCCATTATTATTCTAGTGATAACTTCTGAATTTTTTTTCGAATTTTTTTTCAACTTTTATTAAAAGTACTGAAGCGCAGCCACTAAAAAACTTTTTAAACACACGAGTTACAGATTTTGTTATGTGCACAAATTTACTTACTTTTAGCCATTATAAGTCTAGTACAAATCAACGAATAACAGAGTCGCCTATATTCTCTAAATACTACCAACTAAGGTTATAATGCACAATCTGTATATAATATGTATAGACTGAACTTATTTACAACAAGCTCTCAAAGTTAATGCAACATCGTTGAAGTATAATACGAGTAACGGGTATCGTAAGTTATTACCTTACGTAACAACTGCTACCAGTAAAAAATCAAACGATGTAAAATTATCTATTTCTGCACGTATTTGTCTATCAGAAAGCTCAATCAAGACACGAGTTTCGATGATGAATCAAGACGTTTTGATATTTCGATAATTGCTTTTGTTCTATTATTTGGGCGTAAAAAATCGAAATTATTCCTCGATTCTCCCGCTTTAAAATAACATCTTGTATTAGTAAAGCTTGAAACGATTTGATTTTGTTGGTGATTTTTAACAACAAAATCCCTACCGCATTTTTTATCTTAAGATAGATAAGACGTTTTGATGTTTGAGGAAGATCCAAGTGAAATCAAACTTCGAATATTTCAGGAACTACAGACTGAATACAAAAAAGAAAACCAAATCCTAGGACAGGACCTGACAATTGTTAATCCACTTCTAGGACCAGTTTCGGACCAGCTCGTGATTGGTTGAAATTGACATAAGCAAGTACAAGTTGTTGAAATCAATATTACTGCAGGGTGGTAGAAAAAGTGTTGTCAGTATCGTCAGTAACAATGTAGCTTGATATTGGATATTTTATTTTTCGGATCATCTTTTCAAAATTATTAATTTCAATGGGATTCAACTTCAATTTGTTTTTAAGTCCTGTCAATGCGGAAAGTATACGAGTACATTTAACAATCACTGGTGATACAAAGAGAAAGCCTGAAATCACGGAGTGTGATATGGACGAGAATATTGATTATGTTGGTTGAGAATAGCACCGAATCTTTGGATACTTCTGTGTTATTATTTTTCTCAAATAGAATATGTTGAATACTTTAGTTAATAAAACTGCAAAAATTAATTACCCAAAAATGAGTGTTTTTAGAAAGCTGTTTCAACTAAACGTTTTCTTCAAAACAAACATCTGATCAAAATGAATCCAGAGCTATATTTTTGACCGATATAACATTTGTCTAAGTGTTTTCAAATGATAAATAATCGCATGTTATAAGAGGAGAAAGTTTTCAGAATGAATCATTATCTCTACTGGCAACAATGATCTCGAGGCATTTATTATTTACAGCAGGGAGCAACCGGAATAAGAAGAGAAATATTTTTCTGGAAAAAGAAGCCAGTTGTCTGGGCCTGTCCTAGACAAAATCCAAAAACCTAACGACAGAAGATTAAATTCTATACATGGCTTCAAGAATTTCGGTGAAGTCCTGTCAATCGACAGCCGAAATGGAATTAATTGTAATCATGAAGATGATGATCATATTTCAAAACCGGATCCTATTTTATAATACGAAATATTTTCCAAATCAACTAGATCGTTCGAAAATCGGATCCTGTTTTTAGAAATATTATTTCACAAAAAATCGTCCAACCAACCAATCAATAATAAGAGTATGTCTAGGAAATCAATCACAACTGCAGAACAAGTTTCCTTCGGGCTTTGCGTTTTTTTTGCAAAAAAAAGAGGCAATTACATTTGCACCTATGTGCATAGTTGAATGTATCTACGCTCATTGAACTTCAAGTCGGCTGACTGCAGCTAGTGAAGCGTGCATTAGAAACCGGTCAGGAAACTAGACGACATCAAAGTGAAGAGAGAAAAAAACCCGTTCCCAGCGCAATAGGCAACAAACGTGAAGATTGAATCTGCTCGGATCGTGAGTGTGAAAAGTATGAAAACGCAATAAAATAAGAATGCAGTTCCGAATGGGCGGCAGACGATTCCAGTCAGATGGAATAATTAATGAAACGTTTTGTGTCGGTAGAATGAATGCTTCTGCGTCGGTAAAGTGACGATTATGACGCCGAGTTTGCCTTGTATCGTGGTGCTCAAACAATTCACACGAAACACATATTGCCACCAGAGATTGATTATGCCTTCGAGTATTCTCAGTTCGATGACGCACTAATCGACAATCTGTCCATCATATTGTTCGGCTGTTGCGTATAGTAATATAGGCGGCAATTTGTTTCGTGCTATATCATTTTCTCATCACTGACAAATATGCTTGAACGACAGACTGCACATTATCGGCGAACGATAAAATCGTGACAGGTACCAGATTCGACGGTCGTCCCTGATTTTCTCGGCCGAGTTCGCAAGTGGCGAAGAATTTTTTTTTTCAATTTTGAACCATTCACTCAATTGTGTTTCAGGAATTTTGCTTTTTCTTGGAGACCAATCACGACAAAACATTCGAGTTTGACGCCCACGAGATTCCATTTTGGCACTCGTTTGTTCGTTGACTCAAAGCATGGAAAACGCCCGAAATTAAATTTGTGAGTAAAGTCCCATCGTTTTGCTTTTATTCTGGAATTGAGTCTGAAACATGGTGAACTAATAACATAAATGAGATTTTCGTATACAATCAATTCAAGATGATAGTAAAAAGCATACCCAAAGGATGGCTTTTCTAAACGAGATTACCTTATTTCACCTTCCACATGTACATAGATGCCATTCACTTTCTTTCTCATTTATAGTCTATGGAAATAGAACCATTGCGAAGACAATAAGTCAAAGGTACCTTTTATTCTTTCCAATCATCGACTGACATCCTCGATGAAGAAAAGCCAGCAACCAACAAATTTACGCTTCTATAGAATGTCAAATATCAATGGTTTCGGTTTACTTTTACTCTTCAAAAGCAAAAGCTTTCCGTATGAATTACTTTGATTCGTTCAAAAAAATGTGCACATCAAGAAGAATAGATAGAAAGAGTGTGACAAAATTGGACCTTGCGCATCGACCATCTAAATCGGAGCCGCGGCCAACATGTACATGAAATCATCTTCAGCATGAAAAGCACAAATTAGTCATATTAATATCTGCAATTCTCCAAGTTGCTCGAAACAAAACATTTACACACGAAAACCAAAGAAAACCTTTTTCAATCCGCCTAGTGGTGTAATTATGTTCTTCTCATATTACTTATGTTTTCAAAAATATCACTCGAAGATTCTGTCAAGAAATTTTTGTTTCAATCTTGAATAAATAAGAATAGGTAAAATGAGAAACTTTCTTTGTGATGTGATGTGATGTGAAGTGAAGCCACCATCAGTTCAAAGACTTGCCAGTGGATGCGGGTAGACTTACAGTAGCCCCGATATGACTCATCCATTCACCTTCATACTAGCTGTTTCCGAAAAGCGAACAAAAAGGGTTGGGCGGATATGTAGGTAGAGTCACTTACTCGTATTCCGCGGGAATAAAAGATGCTCTTCCAACCATAATATCGAGTGCATGGATGAAGCATATCGCTATACATGCTTGAACCCGTCTGATGGTTTGTTTGAGAAGGGCGCGTCAGACTCATTTCAAACCTTCAGAAGGAAACAAGTTTCCTTCAAGTGATTTGGGCTGGCTATCCACAATCCCTCGTCCAGTCATCAATTCGTCCGATGCCCTGATGCTCCCTCCCCTTTACGCCCCCGTGCAAAATGTTTTATATTGATAAATACAATGAAACATAGTGTAATGAAATTAATATAACATAAAATGATATAATAGATTACAAAATAATATAATATAACATAATATAATATAATACAATGTCATACAATATAATATATTATAAAACAATATATAAAATAGCAGTTAATGTAGAGTGTCAGTTATGCTCTTCTATCTTCGCAATACTGCAGGAAGTAGAATATTTCTATTCTAATAACAATAATATGCACAACTATAAAAATAATATATGTTATTATTATTGATGACAAATTAATAATAATAACAATAAATATAATAATGAAAATAATAATAAAAAACAATATAATATAGTACAATGAAATATATAATAAATAATAGAATGAATAAAATGATATGTTGCGATATGCTGTGATATTATATTACTTGAATTTATATGTCATTTCTCATCCTCTCATTCAACGCATTCCCTCGACCAATTGTCACCACAGACACACGTGTAGGCATGAAACAGGAACCAGTGAGGACCAAGCTCACCTTGTGACGACCGTGATAGTTAGTTAAAAGATTACTTTAAAAATGATAACTTATAAGGAAAACAAATTTATATTTTGCGCAGAGGTACGTAGTACTACTCATAATAAACCCTATAATATAATATAATAATATAATACAACATAATATAATAGAATACAATATAATATAATATAATATAATATAACATAATATAATATAATATAATATAATATAATATAATATAATATAATATAATAAAATATAATATAATACAATATAATATGATATAATGCAATGTAGTATAATACCATACAACATAGTATATAATAACATAAAATAGTGTAAGACGATAATATATGAAACAATATGCTATGATACAATATAACAGTTAATGTCGCAGTGTAAGTTACGCTCTTCTAATAATAATAATAATAATAATGATAATAATAATAATAATAATAATAATAATAATACATGATGTAATAAACAACAGAATTATATGTTGTAATATACTATGATAAACATTGCACTTTAGGATGGGCTTCAACCTACAAGCCATTTCGCACCCTCTCATTCTGCTACTAACGCAGAAGGCGATAGCACCCAGTCGACGCCGTTCTATTGACCAAATGACGCTCGAGGAGGCGTGAGATAGGGACTTGTGAGGACTTAGTTATCTCACCTTTTGACGACCGTAAAATGAGAAACTTTCTTTGGGTATAAACTAACATAACATTTTCGATATGTAAACAGTTCAAGCCAATAATTTTTTTTCGATATTTTTGCATCGTCGCACTAAATGATTAGACACACTTTACCCTATAGTTCTGGAACCGGAAGTCGAATCCGGATGAAATTTAACAGCAATCTATGAGACTATAGGAACTTTCATTTGAGCCTAAGTTTGTGGAAATCGATCAAGTCATCTCTGAGAAAATTGAGTGAGCCTCGTTTTGAAATTTTTAACCACTATTTCTGATACTTCTGGAACCGGAAAAAGGGCACCGGTATAGTCGAAGTCGGTTTGTTTAGTAAGTTACTAATATAGCCTATAAATTAAATCAGCTATGAGTCAAATTTAGAAGAATTTTACCCTGTTTTGCATCGTCGCTCTAAATGACTGTGTGCAATTTTAAACACACTTTACCCTATGAAAGCATGATGAAATTCAATAGCAACCTATAGGACTATGAGATTTTCTATTACATAAGTGACATTGGTTGAACTTACTCACACCAACATTGCTCAGCTCGATGGACTGTGTCGAATGGTATAGAACAATTTTCACTAGTTAATTTTTCAAGTGATTGTATAAACTTTCTACATGAGAAAGGTAATAAGTGTACTTTTATAGAAAAGCTTCGTTATCATGATTTTGTGATAATACTAACAAGTTGGTAAAAATTGAATAAAAAATTTACAGATTTACATAATTTTCATCAGAAAAATATAGATTTAAATGTGGCAACCATGCACACTATGCGAAGTTGAACAAAGCACGCTACGGACGGATCAAAACCGGTAGTGTTTTCTTCTTCCGTACCGCACGTACCGACGCGTACCAGTTTTGTATCGTTACTTTGAATGTCCATTTGGATGTTTTGACACTTATCGCCCTAAGGAGTATATCGAAAATAAGCTATCCACAAATTTTTCTTTCAAATTATGATAAAAAACGATATTTTGTTCAAACTAAAAATTGATCCTTTATTGTACGAGGTTAAACTTGAGCATAATCTTCATCAAGTTCCGGACTAGTATTGAATTGCATTTTTGGACGCTTGAGTCCAAATTTTTTTGAACTCCTGCATGTTCCCAGCTGCCTTACCAGTCTTTTTGAAGACCCTCTACACGATTGCCCAGTAACGTTCGATGGGTCGAAGCTGAGGGCAATTTGGTGTACTGATATTTTTCTCTACGAAATTTATACCCTAGAGTGGTTTTGTCATAGTGAGCCTACGCGAAATTCGGCCAAAGCAGTGGAGGTGTACTATGCTTCTTATATAAAAGCAGTAATCTCTTCTTGAGACACTCAGATCGATAGATTTCTGCATTTATAGTTTCGGTAGTGTAAAAAATGGTTGATTTTAAACCGCAGAAACATATTGCTTGCCATATCAGTACCTTTCGACCGAATTTCTCCACTTGAATCGACCTGTCCGCATCGCTCACATCTTCCCCAACGACGACAGTACAGTATTGTGGACCTGAAAGGATTTTTGAGTCCTCCTTTACATAAGTCTCATCGTCCATCAAAACGCATGCATCCATACCCTGCAAAAGACGCGAATACAATTTCCGGGCCCTTATTGCTGCTCGCTTCTTCTGTTTTACACTTTGTTTCGAGATTTTCTGCTTCTCGTAGGTCTTCAGGTGATTTAGCCATTTGCTACGCTGGATAATTCCGTCTCTCACTCCTGCTTTTTTGGCCAAATCACGTATTGACATTGATTTATTCTTCATGATTAGAGATTCCACTTTCTGATCCAACTTCGGGTTGGCAGAAACTGGTTTTCTGCCTCTTCCTGGTAGCTCATCCAAAGAATAGTGTTCCCCAAACTTATTAATGATGGTTTTAACACTGGCATAATGTATTCCAAACCGCTTCGCCAATTTTTGCATAGTAATACCCTTCTTACTTAGCCATGTGCCCAGAACCTTAATTTTCACTTCCTTTTCAATACGCGACATTTTGAAAATGCAGAATTTCAACCGAACAAACAAGTAAACAAACGAAAGCTGACAGCCAAACGCACAGCATGCTATGATCTGAGCATAAAAAACCATCACAAATACATGCGTACAACACAAACGTATGTGGATAGCATATTTTAGATACACTCCTTATAATTCCGGAACCAGAAATCGGATCTGGCTGAAATGGCACCGTATCTTTTAAGACAATAAGATCTTTAATTTCAATCATGATTTGTAAAAGTCGGTTCAACCCTTGCTAACAAATCAAAGTGAGTTCCGTTTTTGGAGCTTTTCTTCGCCATTATCGGTGCTTTCGGAAGCGGAAACTGGAGACTAGTAGTCCAAAAGAAGTTTTATACATTCACTTCACACACTTGTGAAAAAATACTCAAATAATTAAAAACAATCACTTATCGCGGTGTTAAAGTGGAACCGGAAATCGAAATTCGAAGATCAGTGTAGAAAAATAAACACACAAACGTCGAAAATCCACGTGGACAAAAGCCAGGTGACTTCGAAGATCTGCGTGAAATGAAGCCGCGTTAGTTCGGGAATATACGCAAAAAAACCGCGTTACCTCACAAATCCGTGTAAAAAATGCCACGTAAGTTCTTTGTAGTGAAAAAATCGTGTAGCTTCGGGTATCAGCGTAACAAAATAACGAGTAAGTTCAAAGGCCCGAAAAAAAAACTTCGGAAATCAGTGTAGAAAAAACGGTCAAACGTCGGAAATTCGTGTACACGCTCATTCAATGTTACTCTCAATTGAGTAATTTGTACTCATTTTTGCTTATTTATTCTACTCAGTTTCTAAATAGAGAACAAATGTTACTCACAGAGCTTTAAAAACGTTGTGTGAAAAAGTACGTTCAATTATTTTTGTATATCTATTCAAAGGAAATTTGAAGGAAAATGGAGCAGGTTGGAGCCTTGGTAGATGATGAAGTCTATCGAAAATTAAAAGCTAATATTGTTATATCTCTTAATAAAAAAATGTGCGCAGCTGTTTCCATGATTGAAGGTTTTCGCTGCCACTTTTGTGCAACCTTCGTTCCAGGATACGTGAGGGAGTTTAAAGATCATTTTCAACTTTCTGTGGAAAAACTACAAAATGTAAATAAGAGAACTTTCAAGAAAATGTTTTTAAAAAAATTGCATAGTTTTCAATTTACACGTAGTTTTGTTTAAAGTAAAGAATTCTTTAGGTAATTCTAATGGTTTTTTTTTTCATAAATACGTTTATTTCTTAAGGCAGTTTACATAAGTTTTTCTTCGCCGTAGCATCACTTTTACATAATATTCTTATCCTAATTTAATTCTAACATAGTCACAACGTTTTGCATTTATTAAAACATATTCTCTTATTACTTAAATATCATCTTAGGTAACTCGTCATTAATTATGAAATCTACTCGGAAATATTATTTGAACCAAACGATTAACTTCTATAAATTATAAAATAAGCTGTTATTTTCAGACATTTTGTTAATAATTTCATAAACTGTTTCGAGTTTGTTTGTATCATTACATTATTTTTATTCTAATTTAGCTATTGGTTGAACTCATGGACGCAGCTGGGATCAGAACTAAGTCTTGAAAGGGGCCTTTATTAAATTGAAACTCCAGTTTTCTTTATGAAATGATAAATAAGTTTCATGTATGAAAGGTCACGACAAGCAAGAATGTCTCGAACTGGGATATTGGATAGTCTACCTTGGGTACGCAAAGAATTTATTAGTTGAGATCTGACATCACGATACTCCACGCATGTCCAAACGACATGATCAATATCTCGATAGCCTTCGCCACAAGCACAATGATTAGTCTCGGAGAGCCCAATTCGAAGGAGATGTGCATCTAACGTGTAGTGATTGGACATGAGTCTAGACATCACACGAATGAAATCTCTACTCACATCCAGTCCCCTGAACCATGCCTTTGTCGATATTTTCGGAATAATTGAGTGCATCCACCGACCCAGATCATCTTTATCCCAAGAAGCTTGCCAGCTGGCAAGTGTTCTTTGGCGAGACGAGCTATAGAATTCGTTGAAAGCAATTGGTCTCTCATAAATTTCACCCTCAATAGCACCACGTTTGGCTAAAATATCGGCTCTTTCATTGCCAGGAATGGAGCAATGAGCCGGGACCCAGACTACATATAGTGATTAGATAATTATTGTTCAATATGTCGTTCAGGCACTGTTTTATTTTGCCCAGGAAAAACGGTTCAGTCTTGCCAGTCATGTTTGAGCGAATGGCTTCAATTGCACTCAGACTATCTGTGAAGAGGAAATAATGGTTTGGAATTAATGTGACGATTACACTCAAACTATATTGAACTGCTGCTAGCTCTGCTATATAAACAGATGCAGGTTCTTGAAGCCTAAATGAGGCCGAAACATTATTGTTGAACATACCAAACCCTGTCGCTTCTTCAATTCGCGATCCGTCCGTGTAAAACATTTTCTCAGAGTCAATATGCCTAAACTTACTTGAAAATATTTTTGGGATTTCCGTCGAACGTAGATGATCCGGGATTCCACGCACTTCGCGCTGCATGGATGTATCGAAAAATAAAGTTGAGTCAGGGACATTTAGGAGGCTGACACGGATAGGAATATATCTTGAAGGGTTGATTTCCTGTGACATATGGTTAAAATATACTGTCATGAATTTTGTTTGAGATCGAAGCTCGACTAGTCGTTCGAAATTATTAATTACCATGGGATTCAGCACCTCACATCTTATTAGCAGGCGTGATGAAAGCTCCCAAAATCGATCTTTTAATGGAAGAACTCCCGCCAGAACTTCAAGACTCATTGTATGTGTCGAATGCATGCACCCTAAAGCAATTCGCAAACAACGATACTGAATTCGCTCCAGTTTGATAATATGAGAGTTTGCAGCGGAACGAAAGCAAACGCATCCATATTCCATCACTGAAAGTATCGTTGTCTGATACAATTTTATTAGATCTTCCGGATGAGCACCCCACCAAGATCCTGTTATTGTTCGAAGAAAATTTACTCTTTGTTGGCATTTTGTTATCAGAAACCTAATGTGTCCTCCCCACGTGCATTTGGAATCGAACCACACCCCGAGGTATTTAAAAGTTAAAACCTGTTGGATCATTCTTCCCATCATATGGAGCTGAAGCTGCGCGGGATCATGCTTTCTTGAAAAGACGACTAACTCTGTTTTCTCCGCAGAGAATTCGATACCAAGATGAACAGCCCAATCGGACAAGTTATCTAAGGTATCTTGCAATGGTTTATGCAGATCAATAGCTTTGGGTCCAGTAACTGAAACCACGCCATCATCTGCCAATTCTCTTAGTGTACATGGGGTTACTAGACAGCTGTCAATGTCATTTACGTAAAAATTATAGAGGAGCGGACTGAGGCATGAGCCTTGCGGGAGACCCATGTAACTATTTCTGAGTGTTGCCAAATCGCCATGTGAAAAATGCATGTGTTTCTCTGACAAAAGGTTGTGCAAATAATTATTTATAACCGCTGGGAGTCCATTTTGGTGAAGCTTGTCTGAAAGAACATCAATGGAAACTGAATCAAATGCTCCTTTAATGTCTAAAAATACAGATGCCATTTGTTGCTTTTGAGCGAAGGCAATTTGGATGTCAGACGAAAGTAATGCAAGGCAATCATTCGTCCCTTTATTTCTACGGAAGCCAAACTGAGTATCTGACAACAAACCGTTCGTCTCGACCCAAGTGTGCTCTGCGTAGGAACAGAATCTGGGCAAACTTTCCTAGCAAAGTCAAATATCCATCGGTTCGAGTATTCATCACTCTCATTGCCCACGTTACGATTCCTCATTCGTCTGGCCGTGTTCCAAAGAGTGCTCATTAAGGTATCTCTTGACAAACCTTCGACAAAATGTCTCCAATAGCTACATTTTTTGGCTCGAAGTATGCTCTTGTACTTGGTTTCTAAAACCATAAGTTTTTCAAAATTCTGAGGAGTTCCTCCTCCCCGTTTTAGAAACGTCTTGCAAGCATTTTGTTTTGCGAGTTTAGCCTCTGAGCACTCTTTGTCCCACCAGGGGTTGGGAGGCCTTCTGTTAGTCGTTGGCCCAGGAAAGCGTTTAGTTTGGGATTGTTCTGCTGCCTCCAGAATCGAACAAATGAGGAAGTCATATTCTTCAAGTGGAGGGAGCTCTTCCATTGAATTCAAAATACTAGAGATACTACTTTGGTATTTAATCCAGTCGATATTTTTTGTCAAATCATATGGAATACTAGCGGAAGTAGCAATGCAATTGCTACTGCTAATTGAGATGATGATTGGTAAATGATCGCTACCGTGTAAATCAGGCAGTATTTTCCAGGTGCAATCTAGTCGAATTGATGTTGAGCAAAGAGATAGGTCTAATGCACTTGGGCGTGCCGGAGGTCTTGGGATCCGTGTCATGCTACCCATATTTAATACCGTCATGCTAAAATTGTCACAAATGTTTTGTATTAAAGATGATCTGCTATCATTGTAAACGGAACCCCACATAATACCGTGCGAATTTAAATCCCCCAGAATCAATCGTGGTGCAGGAAGGGCTTCAACCATTTCATTAAGCTGTTGCTGTCCAACTTGTGCTTTTGGAGGAATATAAACCGAAGCTATGCAAATATCTTTGCCTTTAATGTTTATTTGGCAAGCAACAACTTCTATACTAGAAGTTGAAGGGATGTTTAATCTATAAAAGGAATAGCATTTCTTAATTCCCAAAAGCACTCCACCATACGGAGAGTCTCTATCGAGACGTATAATGTTAAAATCATTAAAATTTAAAGCTATGTTTGAAGTAAGCCATGTTTCGCATAAAGCAAATACATCACATTTTTGACTATGCAATAATATTTTAAATGAATCAAGTTTTGGCATGATGCTTCGACAATTCCACTGCAGGACAGTGATTGTATCATTTGCGACGGGTGATAAATTATCCATCAAAAGATACAAAACCTGAGACAATTGGCCATTGAGCTGATTACTGCTTCAAAAAGGTTCTAGCTATTGGAAGGAATGCCATTATGAGGGTCTTTAAGGGTTCAGATATATTGAATGCTGAGAAAATCCATTCAACAATTTCCGAAAACTTCAGTAATCCTGTTGGTAATTCTAATGGTATTGAGTAATATTTACTCACTCGAGCTAATTTTCCCATTTTTAGCACTGAGTAAATGTTACTCAGAATTTGACAACTACCATGTTTACTCAAAAGTGAGTAAACAAACTTTACTCACTTTAGAGTAGTTCCACTTTTAACGAAAGTGAGTGAAATTGTACTCACTTTAGAGTATCATTGAACGAGCGTGTAGAAAAAAAATTGGCAATCGGCGTAGAAAAAAAAGAACCAGAAATATGAATAGAAAAAAAACGCGGAACTTCGGAAATCTGCGTAGAAAAAAAACGCGGAGTTTCGAAAACTTCGTTAAAAAAAACCGTGTAACTACGGAAATCCACGCAAAAAACCGCGTAAGTTTGGAAATCAAAGTAGATAAAAACGTCGAAAATCCGCGTGGAAAAAAAGTAGGTGACTTCGGTTATCGACGCTAGAAAACCGTGTAACTTCGGAAATCCGCTTAAAAACACCGCATAAAAAGATGCTGCGTTAGTTAGAATCTGCGTAGAAAAAAATCACGTAAATTCGGAAATCTCCGTGGGAAATTTCGAAAATCAGATAACTTTGGCATCCGGTTAATGCACTGGCTTTTCCAGCTAGCGACTTTCCGCATAGAGCATGTATATCAGAACTTCTACATTTTCGGTTTTCTCATTCAAATTCCGCTTCAAAATAACCTAATCAAAAGACCATTATTTAAAACAACACTAGTTGTTTCATTTGACATTTACATAAATATGGTGATGGGAGCAGCCCCCTGCTGGGCCGCTATTTTCTTGTGACCTACATCTTTTCCGTAAAGACGAAAACAGCGAAGAAATATGTTAACATAAATAAATGTTTGTTGATGCTAAATATCTGTGAGATTTGTTGAAATAAAGTTGATTTTTATATGTTTGATTATAATTGTGATATCGTTATGAAATGTGTGGTGCCAAATTGTAATACTGACTTTCACAATCGATGATGTGTTGTATTTCTCTTCATTTTGTTTACTTCGCTCTCACTGACTTGCTAGCTTTGAAAGCTTCAAACGCCCGAGATGTTGTCTACGATAGCACTGGCTACCCGAGTAAAGTCTAACATCAAAATGAGAACACATTAAAATCTGATTATGATAGCAACATCAGATTGAAATCCTAATATGATATCGACTCAACAAATTTTCAATTATGATCACATTATGTTATCATTTTGCTGTTTGAAGGCAACAGTTTTGTAAAACTCAAAATATGAAAATATTAAAATCAAAAAATGAAAATATTTAAATCAACAATCCATTGAAATTGAGCAAATTTCAAATGGCAACACAAAAATACAAAGTTAAGTTTCAATGGAAGAATTATTCCCTTAATCCTATGTTGCCTTTTACAAAAATGCTTTGACATCATG